>NW_027412558.1:10652083-11897500 GCF_025532065.1 Leptinotarsa decemlineata | reverse complement strand
AGCACCATCCAATTGGTACCATACACGTTTTTTTCCTGGTCTATTATTCAAAATAATTTGAATTCCATTCCTCAGTAAATCTTCATATTTTAATGCATTCAAATTATCATCATGAAACTCGATATAAAAAATTGACTCATTCTTTATGACACAAAATACATTGAATTGCCATCTTTCTTGAAAACCCCTTTGGCGGACAACATGGGGATTTTCTGGCGCCCAATAATGACTGTTGTGTCTATTGAAAACTCCATTTTTTGTGAACTGGGCCTCATCTGTCCATATGATATTGTCAAGGAAATGTTCATCCTCTTGAGTCTTGACAAGTAACCATTCAAAGAATTCCACTCTACGAGGTAAATCAGTCTCTTTCAAATGTTGGACACAGTAGAACTTATAGGAATGCCATTTATGCTTATTAAGAATTCGACAAATTGTCACGTAGGCTATACCTATCTCCCTTTCAGCCTCGTGCAGAGAAGCATTTGGAAATGCATGAAAGTATCTCAAAACTGTTATACCATTGTCATCATCATCCACTTTAATCTTCTTACGAATGATTTTTGGACGGAAGATTCCATTCAACCTACAGTTTTTTAGTAGTCGATTTATCACATTATTATTCGGCTTCGGAAGTTGTGGATATCTTTCATGAAATACTTTGCATATTCTACTTGCAATTCTATTGCACTCACGTTAAATTATTAATAAATTCAAGAAATCTTCATTACTGTAACCTAATCTTGACATTATTCTATTATAATTTGTAGCTATCACAATCAGTCAAAACCACCAACGAAAGTCTGACGTTGAACAATTGGTTTATTTATTTTTCCAAAGCACACTATTAAAAAATATTAATGTGTACTGTTGTACGTTAGAAACCAATACCTCAATGTATACAAATTGTAACTTTTTCTAAGGTAGGTAGATACCAATTTCGAATTGACTGATCTGAGACAGTTAAAAAACTGAATCAAAAATAAATATTACTAAATATAAAAAATGTTGAATATCCAAAATAAGTGATAAATTCAAAAAAACGAGCAAGAAATCCACGTCGATTTCCGTTTGAAACAGTTTATCTCGAAAACGGTTCAAAATAGAAATAGTATTATCTGAACAAAGTTAATATAAAATTGGATGTAGAGCTCAAAAATGTTGAAATATACAGGATGTTTCATTTGAAAAAATTGAGTTCCACTAATTTTTTCATGAGATCAAAGTATCTGCATTTTTTGAAGACCCTGTATGAGGCAAATGAAAATTTGACTCGGAGTGAAGATCCTCATAGTATCACTCCACTCCATTACAAATTTGATTGTTTTAGTGCAAGAGAGTTCAAGAGTATCAGCATTTATAAAAGTTCATGTTTGGTAAAAAAATATCGAAATTAATTTATATCTTCTAAACGGTAATAGATAGGTATAGGGAAATAGTATATGAATTTGTTGACAACGTGATAATGAATCATAATATGATATTATATACGGAGTGTTCCATTTGAAAAATCAAATAAGCCGCTACTTTATAGTAGAAGCGACAACGCCGCTTCGTCTGAAATATTTTATGCGTGTAGGTCATATTGATTTATGCATACTGTGAAATTTTCAGGTTGATCCGTTGAATAGTTTGTCAGAAACGGCTAATTAACGCTCATGATGAAAAGCCCTGTATATTGAGCGAGGTATAGTCTTGACTGACTAACTACAGAGTGGCAATGAGGAAAAGAAAGTTAACACTTTTCATCATGTAGAAAAGTGTCACACATTCAGTTTGGCATTACAGAGAAAAAGTATAAAAAACTTATTTTATTTAAATTTTTAAAAAATATGTCACTGGCTCATGCTTGACACTTACTCGGTAGCTTGGTATATATTTACAAGGACTGAAACAAGGATAAAAATATTTCACAAAATTTTAATTTTCCACTACTCATTGATAGTTTTGTTGATTGAGCAACCAGAAATTCAATAATCGTTTCTCTTCGAATATTCACAACGTACCGTCCATGATCCCCCACGAATGTGTACAGTTAGCTGGTTAATTAGACAGAGGGGGAAAGACGGCCGGGGAATCAACAGCCCACCTCGGCTGGTACTGGGTATCACCAATATTGGCGCTATGCACCACGATTCAACGTCGTGGTGCACTAACTTTACTGGAGGACTACTTACTGTATACTAACTTGTAGCACGGGGAAAATAGTGATTATGAGTGCTTTATTATTTTGAATTTGGCTTTGCATGTCAAAGAATACTTCTTTGAGTTACTGAAGGGTCATGTCTGGACTAATTTTGGAGTAAGGTATACATGTTTCAATACGAGATGATTTACACAGTGTGTTATGATTTTATGTTGAATCAGATGAAACAAAAGAGGATGAATATAACCACAATATTCCGTCATGCAATTGAAATGATTATTATTTCAACAGGTATTATAGTAAAAGTCAAAACTGAAAAATCCGGCCGAAAATAAATCCAAAATCAAGCACTTTTTCCAAGAACCAGAAATTGAATACTCTTCTCGACGCATGTTATTGGGAAAAGTGCTTGTTTTCGAAGACATCAGAACATCATCAGAACAGAAAATATGCGAAAAAAATTTCATGTGAAAATGATTATTCACCTGAAAAATAGTATATATTTTAAATCAGCACAAGAAAATGAAATTTCGAAAACAATTCATAGTTAGACGAATAAAAATCATCTGGTTGAGATGGTTTAAGATCTGGTACATGAAGCACCTGGATGGCCAAATGAAAACTCTTTTAACTCATCCCATCTCTAGGATGTAAGATTTTTCCACCAGAACATTCCAACTTGGACGAAAGATCTCTTAGTTTTAACGTTTCGCACAGTGAAGTTTCTTTTTCAAACCCTGTAACACTGCACTTTGCCCCTGTAATTATTTAACATTTTGTTCAACAGTTTTCTCCTTCCATATTGGAAATCAGTTCTGCGTTAACTTTTTTTAGTTGATCGTCATTCATACTAGATTCGAACATCTTTCATACTAATTATTTTGTTCTTTACACTTTGGAAAACTGATCTTTCATATGGCAAAATTTACACATTGCATATTTTGCTAGACTAATTATGGGCTCCTCATGCTTATAGCCCTAGTAGCCACAGTCTTTTTGTTTATTATCCTAATGTTTCGCATTGTAGCGCTTATTCTCAAAATTATCTTTACTAGAGTTAAGCCCATCTTGTGAAACTTGTTCATATTTCGAACTTGGCGTGAGGTGATTCGCCTATCCAGCCACAAATTTACTCTCAATTCGATATCTCTGATTGAATATATCCTTTCAATCATTTATAGGTCTTCTTCTAGGGATCTATATTGGAAATTATTTATGATTTTTTTAATAGAACTGGCCGATACTTGTTGAGAATCTATATTGAAACTAATTAAAACAGTTTATTGTATGATTTTCACTATAAAGGTTTTTACAAAACGACACGTGTTTCACTATACTATAGCTGCCTCAAGCATAAACTTATGCTTGAGGAAGCTATTGTATAGTGAAACACGTATTGCGGTTTTTTCTCAAGCATAAGTTTATGCTTGAGAAAGCTATTGTATAGCGAAATACGTGTCGCGGTTTTATTGGTTGAAATAGTCTGAATAACTGTCACTTTGCTATACTGATAATTGCAGGTTTCTATCTCATAATGATTTCTAGAAAAAAATTTGTATCTATTGCTTAGCCATTCAGCGTTTGCTATATCTGACATGATGTTGTTTCTAAACTTCCTGAATATTTCTTGACCTAGTGGAGTCCGAAGTAATAGTTACAAAAATTTTTTAAATATGTTTTCTCCGTTAACCAGTTATCGAACCCCTACGAACGACAACCCTCAGAAGTCGAAACTTGTGCGAGGTCTTACCTTTAACGTGTGATTTCTAACACGGGTTGGCCGATAGCAAGTGAAAATCGAGCGTTCAGCCCGGGGCTTGAACCATCGACTCACACATCGGCCGATTGACTGAACCAAGATGGTTTGAATCATTTACAATTTTCAGAAATTTATCCTTCAAATGATGATATTGAGTTTGGAGAAATGATAGTCAAATTTGTGTTTTCTGTATATGATACAAGTGCGAAATATGTGTTATTGATAACTTGTTTACCTTGTGCAAATTCATGATCACTTCAATGAAATGAATAAAAACACTTCAGTTTAATGTCCACTAGTTACTTAATTTTTAGATCCGGTTTCGAATTTTATCTCATTATTAAGTATAAAACTGACATGTGAAATCTGAAAACTCGGTTATATCGGCAGTTTTTAGGAAGGCTAAAAGGAAATGTAGTTAAATGAACAAGGGTGTCAGCTATAAAATTCGAATGCGAAAGAATTTGATTTTTCTATGACTAGAGAAATTATCATCAGTTTCGTAACCGTTCCTAGTTAAAAAAGTAGCCAAAATGACGTCTGCGTCTCAACTTCGGAAAAATAACAATTGACCAGATTCGTAACTTCACAGTTGGGTTTCGATTATTTTCAATCGCAAGTAAGCCTTGGAAATTTACTGTGTGAAAATATGTTTTCAAATGTCAAACCAACCAATTAGAAGATATCGTTTTGCAAAGCGCGTCTTTGAAATTTTTTGTAGATATTGTAAAACAAATATATTTATACGACTCTGAAGCTAATATTCCACAACCCTGTCTTGTTGATACACTTTTTTCCTTCGAATCAGGACGATGTTAGCACGTGATTTGATTTATTTTCATCATCATTAGAACTCTTTCTTAATCGTGCTAAGTCAGTGCACTGGTTACAACTAGGGGAGAGGAGATCAATTAACTGCGGCAGCGTGTGGCGGTCGGTTTCGTCTTGCAGCCCGCCCGCCTCACGGCTGAGACGGCATTAGGATTAAGTATCTCGGCGCTAAATGAGAAATCCATATGTAGATTATGAGCGGGTACGACCATGGCTCGGATTCAACCAGCAAATCCTGTTATTATACGAGATAGAATGTGCCGTAATTATATGATGATAGGGAGCAATTATGTCGCGGTGTATGAACATCCCAAAATTTTGACGAAATGTAAAGGATTAGGATAATTCCGTAATCGTTATATAAAAGACTGGAAGAGTTGAACCTTTCAACCGATTCAATCGATGAAATATACAAAAGTTCTCTACACGATCCGTAGGTTAGCGTGGGTGTATATGAGACAAGAAGTCGAGATAAATGCATGCTTGGTATATTCCACTATCTATAGTCATCTGATAATTATTAAAAAAAGTGAACCTACACAGTTCAAAGTGGATTTCAACCCTCAAATAATAGTTGTAATGCACTGTTTGAAACCTTTGTTGTAGTAATGAATATTACTAGACTTTATCTGCATCTGTAGAGTAGGGAGGGTAAGTATAAGCCAACAGCACTTAGGCCACATTTGACCCATTGTACATCCTCCGAAGGAGTTGTCCTCCTAGGTCATCGTCCATACTGTCCTTTCCATGAAGGTGGACAGGTCACTGAGATACATCTACTTTATACTTTATGGTTTTAACAAAAATAACGCAAATCTAAAAATTCTCAATTTAAATATCCGTAGTATCAGACACAAAATTGATAAATTTGAATTTGTCTTGCAAACTCTTGGTTATCCGGATATTGTATGTATCACTGAAACTTGGTGCAAAGAATATGAAATTATATCAGTCAATTTGAACTCGTACAACGTCTCAGACTACTTTTGTAGGAAAGACAAAGATGGTGGTGGAGTTGCCATATTTGTTAGAAATGATCACGATTTCATAATAAAAAGTACTAAAATTCAAAAATGTCAAAATGTTTTCGAATATGCAGCTATTGAGGTGATTGTCTCTGACCTTCGATTATTCATAAGTTGCTTTTACAGGTCACCGGCTACTGATAGTAAAACGTTTCTCACTAAAATGGAATCATTTCTTGAAACACTCAGTTATAAAAATTCTAAGTCGATTAATATTATTTGTGGTGACTTTAACTTCAATTTTCATGATGAAGTACATGGCAGTGAGGCAAAAATACTTCCTAATCTACTTTCAGCATATGGTTTGAAACAATGTATCTTCGAAAATACAAGGTTACAAGGAGACAGTAGATCTACAATTGATAATATATTCTCATCGGTTGAGTATGAAATTGAAAACAAAGTTTTGCATGTGGACTTCTCGGACCATGCTCTCCAGTTTATTACATTACCTATAAATTTCGTCGCCGCTGATAAATACCATTATTTTTTGAAGAGAAATTTCAATGATCATAATATCCTCCATTTCATTACTTTATTATCGGGCGAAAATTGGAATTTTCTATACTTCACTGAATTTGACTTTGATACTAAATTTTCCCATTTTTATGATGTTTTTCTTCAAGCTTTTGATATATCCTTTCCTAAACAGTTTCAAAAAATTAAACAAAATCAAAATTCAAGTAGACACAAACCATGGATTACTAGGGATATCGTTGAAGAAGGTATATTACTCAGAGATATTTATAATTTGAACAAAAGCCAAACCAATGTACATTTGTTGGGTCAATATAAGCAACTCTTAAAAAATCATAGACAAAAAATTGTGCTCTCAAAAAGTCAATACTTCAATAATCAATTCCTTAAGGCTCAACATAAATCTAAAGCTGCCTGGTCTATCATCAGGAAAAATACTATTATCAACGATTCATCTAAATGTTTACCCAGCTATTTTGACATTGGCGATGGTGTACTTGTTGACGATGGTCCCGGTATATCTCAAGCATTTAGTAGTTATTTTGTCGATTCAGTGGAATCAATAGTAAAAAATACTGCACCTGGTGGCATTGAAAATCGTTGTGTAAAAACTGAGAGTCTTTTCCTCTATCCAATAGATGAAACTGTACTCTTGGAAATAATTAAATTCGCATGTTCGAAAAATTCCAGTGGGGTTGATGAATTGCCAGGCAATGTTTTATTAAAGGCTGCTTCGAAAATAATGGAACCTCTGATTTATCTAATCAATTTATCTTTCTCTGAAGGTATTTTTCCTTCTCGGCTTAAGCAAGCAATGGTCGTCCCAGTCCATAAAAAAAGCGATAAGCATGTAATGTCGAACTATAGAGGTATTGCTTTACTATCTCCATTTTCGAAAATATTTGAAAAATCATATCAAAACAGACTTGTGTCCTTTTTAAATAAATACAATATCGTATCTGACAACCAATATGGGTTTCAAGTAGGCTTGTCAACCCAGGATGCCATCCTTTCTCTACATAATCATGTATTATCAAACTTCGACAACGGTCAAAAATCACTTAGTGTTCTTTTCGACTTGACACGGGCGTTTGATACCATACATCATGGTCTTCTTCTTGATAAACTGTTTGACATGGGCGTCCGTGGTCCAAGTCTGAAATGGATTGAAACCTATTTAACTGGTCGTACACAGGTTGTTAAAGTTAGGCTTCAGACTGGGTCATTTGTCTCTGAATCTCGAAACGTTGTTACAGGTGTGCCCCAAGGTAGTGTTTTGGGGCCTACACTATTTATTTTATTTGTTAATGACCTTTCAAAAATTAATCATCCACAGTGCTCTATACAATTTGCTGATGACACATCTTTTACTGTCAGTGTAACATTTTAATTCCTAGTCATAAGTTAGCCAAGGTCACTAATGGACCTCATATCATGTCAATAAAACTGTACAACAAGCTCCCAATATCCATTAAAAAAATAACTAGTGTAAAGCTCTTTAAACAAAAAGTTCGAAAACTATTATGTGAAAAGGTATTTTATTCGCTTGATGAATTTTTTCAGTCTGATTTGGAATTTTAAATTTTAATTTTTGTATCCCTTTTATGGTCTAAATGTTATATAGTATATCTTATAATTATGTTGTTTTATGATTGTGACCTCATTGTAATTGTACTGAGTAATGCGACTTTTTCCATGCCTTCCCTAGGTCTACGGAAATAAAGATTTTTTGATTTTTTTTGATTTTTTGATATCGTCAGGTGTAGGCCAAGACTCGCCGAACACACACTCTCTTAATGACGATAACACCAGGCAGTCGCATAGGACATGCCTGACAGTTTTATATTCCTGTTCACACATCCTCCATAGCACCAGCATCATATTATGGAGGTGTTTCCTTAGTTGACAGTGGCCAGTCAGAAATCCTACTGTTAAGCATATATTTTTCCTGGTCATCGCCAGATATTTCTTAGGCGCCAGCTTTCCAGGGTCACCCAGGGTGATCCTGACAAGATTGCATCCTTTGATTTCATCCCATCTCTTTAAGGATTGAGCATGGGTGTAACATTTGGCTAGCCGCTTATTTGGCTAAAGAGTCGGCAATGCGAATACCATCACTCCTGTCGTGCCCTTTAAACCATCTCAGGATAATGTTATTATCTACCGAGGCTTTGGCTGAATCTTGGTGACACTCTAGTACTAGCCCTGAGGTAACTCCTTGTCTGTTCAAGGCTAATAAGGCATGTCTGCTGTCTGTGCAGATTGTTATTTTGAAATTCCTTTCCTGGTTATTTCTATTGTGGCAGTTGAGATTCCAGCCAGTTCTGTTTGGACCACGCTGGTATTTTTTAAAGTTCCCCACTTAAACCTTAGGGTTAGTGATGTGGAGTACACTCCACATCCTGAGCCTTCTTTGGTTTATGAGTCGTCTGTATATATGTTGATTGCATTTTTAGCATCTGACTCTGTGTTCTGTTTTACTTATATTTTGTAGGATTGAGGCTCAGCCTCAATTGACCCATTCCTACTTCGAGGTTTACACCAGCCGTGCGCAATCGTAATATGGCCATTAACGCAACCTCCTCAAAGTACAGATCCTGAGGGGTCACACCCGTAATCGATTCCATTGCCGCGGTTGGTGTTATTCTCATGGCTCCTGTGATGTTTAAACAAGCCAGTCGCTGTATTTGATATAATTTTTGTATGGCCGTTGCTTGTAGAACTTTCGGACCCCATACAATGGCTCCGTAGATTAACATAAGTCTTATTATTGCAGTGTAGATCCAGGTGACCACACGGGGTGAAATAACTCATGCGCGTCCCACTGTTCTCCGAAATTGCTCAAAAGCCTTATTATATGCTTGTGTTATGGAATAGTTATAATAAACAAATATTATCAAGTGAAAAATTCGACTAGTCACAGGTATCACAACGAACCACACAAGCTGCCTCATCATCATTTCTAAACACTTCTTCCTCTCACTGTACGTCTCAAAACAATAACCCCGAGGAAAATTTCGTAGCTCCGCTGATGCATATCAAGCAACAAAGATGAACGGTGTAGAAGTCGTTGTCTTAACACACGTTGCCGGTGAAGTGTGTAATTAATCCTAAAATGCAGGTAATTTATGCGGGGGATGTTTCTCCCAGCAGTCGTCAGTTAATTTACGGCACGTCAACATACTTACGGACCGACGGACTTAACGAAAGGAGAAGGTTTACACTTCCTCATGGTTTTTCGACAGTTTCTGGTGACACCCGTCGTCACAAGTAGCTAGAATGATCTGAGAAAGGTTGAATGTAATGGATAGGTATAACGGTTCTAGTTTCGCTTTAGGTTTATGAATTTAACATTATCCAAATATTTATCTATGAGCAAGAGATGGTAATACCATTCAGATCGATCTTTAACATTGCCGATGCTAACATGGATTAGAATGTTCAAAAAAATTGGTTGAATAGGAAGAAAACTAACATTTGGAATGTCCTGCTAGTAAAATATTTACTCCTAACATATTCAGAATTGATCATCACATACAGGCTGATTCACGGTGGATGGCACATTAGACGTTTCTGGTGAACCAGACAACGGATCACTTTGAAAATATAATGGAGGGCATATTCGGACATTCTCTAGCCAACTAAAATATTTTCGACAATGCGGTGTTGCCGCTTCTATTAGAAAGCAGTAGCAACTTTGATTTTTCAAATGGAACACTCTGTATATAATATTATTTTTGGAATCTCCAACAATTGCCCGACAACTTTTCTTGATATTTCCCTATACCTATCTGTTACCGTTTTCGAAATAAAAATTAATTTTAATTTTTTTCTTCGAAAATCATGACTTCTAAAAATGCCGATATCTTTTAGTTAAGAAGTACTATGATATCGAAATTTGGTTTGGAGTTAGGTGATACTTGGACACTTCCCACACGTCAGCCCAATCTCCGTTACTTCAATACAGGGTGGTAAAAAAATACAGTTTTTTCGTTTGCTTGAAAAAGTTGCTGAAATTTGATTATTTCAAATGGAACACCCTGTATATTATTAAAAATTCGGAAAGCTGCTGAAATTTGCTTTTTTTCTATGTATATCATACCTATACATAACTAGTCAAGTTTCGGACTTATGAACATTTATTTGTGAAAATGTCCCTTCAGAATGGTATTTCCATTCGGTATTTGGTAAGCAGGCCATGATTACTATTTGACAGTAGCGTTGTGACATTTTCCTAATAATATCGACATTTTCGTCACTTCAGAAGTTGCAAATACCTTCAAAACGATGGAGCAAAACTATTCAAACGAAGTTCTTATGAATTTGTTTATTATTTTTGGACAGTGTGACAAAATTATCAGCAGAACATGTAGAAAGTTCAATGAAATGTATCCGAATCTACCGCCAATGAAATTCAAGAAATTTATACGAATTCAGAACAATTTCAATGCATTTGGATCAACTTTAAAAGCACCAAGAAACTTGCCTCGACCCGTAACTTTCGAAGACAACCAGATTAATGTCTTAGCATATTTTCACGCATTTCCCGAGTCATCGATAAGAAGTGCTGAAGAAGATTTGGATATAAAATATTCATCGGTTCAAAGAATCTTGCGAAGACATAAAATGCATGATTATAAATTCACCAAAATTCAAGCAATGAAGCCTCAAGATCCTCAACAGAGAGTAGAATTTTGTGAAATGTTGTTGACACGCATTCAAGAAGATCCACTTTTTTTAAATAAAATTATTTGGACTGATGAATCGAAATTTTCGAGAGAAGGGATTTTCAATAGAAAAAATCGTCATTATTGGTCCAGTGAAAATCCTCACGTCACAAAAGAAGCCGGATTTCAAGAAAAATTTAGTTTCAATGTCTTCTGCATGTTGATGGACAACAAATTGAGGTACGTGATATACGAGGAGTCATTAACATCCAGAAGCTACCTGAATATTTTGGAGAATACTGTAGATAGTTTCGTGGATAATCTGCCACTCGAAGATTATCGAAACTGTTGGTACCAACTAGACGAAGCTCCTGCACATTGCACAAGAGAAGTGAGCGCAGAACTGGATAGACTATTTGACGATCGGTGGATGAGGCGCTTGGGACCATGGAATTGGCCAGCGAGATCACCCGATCTTAATCCATTAGATTTTTATTTGTGGGGAATGTTTAAAGAAAAAGTTTACAAAATATCCGTACGTTCGAGAGATGAATTGTTAGAAAGGATTGCCCAAACATTTGAAGATTTGGATCCCAATGAAATCAGATCTGCCACCACGAAAGCAGTCAACACCCGCATTTTAAAGTGCTTGGAAGTGAACGGCCAGCGATTCGAACATATTTTGAAATATTCCACATGATTGTTTTACTTTTTTATAATTATTCATATCAATATTTCCAATTTCAAGTTTCTTGGTGCTTTTTTAAAGTTTATCCAAACATATTGAAATTGTTCTGAATTCGTATAAATTTCTTGAGGTTCATTGGCGGTAGATTCGGATACATTTCATTGAACTTTCTACATGTTCTGCTGATAATTTTGTCACACTGTCCAAAAATAATAAACAAATTCATAAGAACTTCGTTTGAATAGTTTTGTTCCATCGTTTTGAAGGTATTTGCAACTTCTGAAGTGACGAAAATGTCGATATTATTAGGAAAATGTCACAACGCTACTGTCAAATAGTAATCATGGCCTGCTTACCAAATACCGAATGGAAATACCATTCTGAAGGGACATTTTCACAAATAAATGTTCATAAGTCCGAAACTTGACTAGTTAGGTATAGGTATGATATACATAGAAAGGAAGCAAATTTCAGCAGCTTTCCGCATTTTTAATAATATACAGGGTGTTCCATTTAAAATAATCAAATTTCAGCAACTTTTTCAAGCAAACGAAAAAACTGTATTTTTTTACCACCCTGTATTGAAGTAACGGAGATTAGGCTGACGTGTGGGAAGTGTCCAAGTATCACCTAACTCCAAACCAAATTTCGATATCATAGTACTTCTTAACTAAAAGATATCGGCATTTTTAGAAGTCATGATTTTCGAAGAAAAAAATTGAAATTAATTTTTATTTCAAAAACGGTAACAGATAGGTATAGAGAAATATCATGAAAAGTTGTCGGGCAATTGTTGGAGATTCCAAAAATAATATTATTTACAGAGTGTTCCATTTGAAAAATCAAAGTTGCTACTGCTTTCTAATAGAAGCGGCAACACCGCATTGTCGAAAATATTTTAGTTGGCTAGAAAATGTCCAAATATGCCCTCCATTAAATTTTCAAAGTGATCCGTTGTCTGGTTCACCAGAAACGTCTAATGTGCCATCCACCGTGAATCAGCCTGTATATTCAATGTTACAAAAATTGTGTTTTTTTTTCATTCAAAGGTTCAAACCTCCATTGGTGAGGTTTGAATTTTCTGATTGTATTCGGTAATGATGTCTGTGAAGCAAACAATTTGATATAATTTAGGAAGTATAAAAAAAAAAGTAAAAATGACAAAAATATCAGAATAATCGAATAAGAATATTAAAACTTTGATTGTTCTCCTCTGGCATTTCTTTCAAGTTATTATATCCATATCAAATGCTATTTTTTCAAGCCTGAGGCAGTGTATGAATATGATGATATTTCCACTTGTTGGAATTGTAAGGGGTTTATTTTCAAGATAGACTAGTTTATGAGGAAGAAAGGGTTTGGCTTTCTACTTCTCCATATTTTTGCAGAAAATGTGGAAAACTTCAGCTCATTCGTGACATAAAGTTGTTCTGTTATGAATGGATTGACTGCTTCATCTAGTGATGCTATCCAGATTGATGCAGAAAAAGCAATAAAACATGTGTTTCATTCCGAAACATCGATGTCTGCCATTGAAGATGACTGTGTTCCATATAAGTGGAATATTACCTCTTCCATATACGATATTGTGTAGCAATCCTGTGTATGATATCTGAGTCAATTCTATAACGAATGTTTGCAGTACAAACTAAAAAAAAATAGATTTTTGAATTATTTAATGTTTTTAGAAAAATAGTTGTTACAAAAGTACTTTTCCTTCGGTGTAATTCAAGTTTAGTTTGAAAGTAATTTTTTTAAAAAGGCTTTTTCTTTCAGTTGTATCTGAAAGCAATTTCTATTCATGATCTACATATCTTTGTAATTGCTTTCTTTTTTCCTCTGGAACTTCTCCACATTTTATGGAGAAGAATAAAACCAAAACCTTCCTTTGCCATTGAAAGAAATTAAGAGGTTATGGCATTGACAGTGATGTTTACCAATGGTTGTCTGACTATTTATCCCATAAAAAGCAAAAAGTCAGAGTTCATGATAATATCTCACAGGAATTGGATACCTTGCACGTCGTCTTGATTTCAATCAGGTTGGAGCCTGGCTCCCTCATCCTTTGGACTGATAGGAATTGGATATATAAGATATTCACGTTAAGAAGAGAATGACGCCACAAAATGACAAGTTACGTTGTTGCCAACATGTGCACTATTTCGAACTTCCAAATTCTTTTGTAATGTTGATTTGTTTTATTGCTATCAACCTTACTCACTATTAACTTACTTAGTTGAAATACAAATTTGTTGAGAGTGTTTCGACAACGCTTTAGGCATATTGAATATACGCATGTCTTATCAAAAAAGTTATTAGTTCTGAAAAGAAAAAAAAGACTGACAGTTTTCGAGTTTCTTTCAAAATGAAATTTTTCTAATTTCATTGCTATTAAACGAATTTCATTAGAAATTTTAACGTTGTTGTGTTGGCTATAGAAAATCACGAAAAATGACGTCATTCTCTTCTTAACGTGAATATCCTATACCAGTTCATTTAAGGTTGTATTACTTAACTATGACATATATAAAATTCGAAATAACTCATCACCTTCATATTTTTCTGAATTTGTTAGTGTAAATTTAGAAGTGCACAAATATGCCACAAGGAATCATACTAATTTGCATTTATGCAGAACAAATAGGAGAAGTGCCATGAATTCTTTATTTTTCAAAGGATTTGATACATACAGTACCTTAATTACGAAATGTAATTAAATCTAGTCCATCATTACCTATTTTCAAAATACAATTATTGAAATCCATCCATAATGATAGATAGAATAATACTTGGTAAGATAATAATAATAAATATAGTATTTGTATGTTGTTTTCTCCTATTTATCATTGTATTGTTGCTGCACCTATATTGCAATGTATTTTAAATAGCATATGTCATTATTTTTTAAACTGAAAATTCCTTCAATGTTAGTAATATGTTTTATATAATATTGTATATTAGGGTTATCTATTTCAATAAATATATTCTTCTTCTTCTTCTGCATTTCAATAAAAATTGTATTCATATGATTTTTTCAGAAGATGTTGAGTAATTCATGTTTAATGGTTCACCAAGACGTTATGACTATTCTTTTCATGCTCAGTTTTGTTATGTTATGTTATGTATCTGGATGTTAGTTGATGAAATTGGTTTATGAGTTGAAGTAATAGAAATTTCTGTAAATTTCAAATCATAATTTCAGTGTTCCAGCGTTCAACATCTAAAAATCCAATTGGTTGCTCTATACGAGCTCACCTGTTTGCGTGGAGGGCACTTATTTGAATTTTCATACATTAAATATATTGTTATAAACACATTTATACTTGTCAGGTCTATTCATGATAGTGAATTGTCATTAACAAGTTTGTGAAATTTTTCATACATTTCAATAATGCTTCAGCGTTATGAAGATACGATTCCTCAAATTTGCGAGTTTGTAAAAAGTTGGTGGTGTGACGTCACGAGATATTTAAATGGTCAGTACAGCATATGACTCATATTTAAACTGTAACAAATCCAAACATTTGATGTTCGATTCAATATTATATGTAAATAACGATTTACTGATATAAACTTATAAAGTATACACAATTGGGAGTGAAATGAAATTTTCATGATTAGAATACACAAATTTCAAACAACCTTCATTTGTTTTTTTATTCAATCTTCATCTGTTCTTTTATTCATTCACATTTCTAATTGAGTAACTTGTCAATGAGATTGTGTAAAATATGAATTATCAAAAAAACAATCCCTATTAATTCCACCTTCGCAGTGAACAATACGCGAAAAATATTATGGATTATGGAAAACTTTCCAGACTGTATAGTAGGGAAAACCTTGGAAAGACGACTCAGCCGACGGTGTTCAGCGTTTCACTCGAGAAACTTCCTAGTTTTAGGTATAGCTCGGCCATCCTTTACAATTAATAAGTTCTCTTCCTATACCGAATCCCGACTATACAGTTGAAACGTCTAGTCGGAGATTCACGAACCCTTATACAGAAAACAAATCAGTTTGTAACTTGAAATGATTATTAAGTTTTTATCCATACTATTATTGGGATACACAACTAGAAATTCATGAAGTGAATGATACACTGAAAATATATCCGAAGCCTGAATTAAGGAGGTATAGAAAATATAAGGTATGAGAAAGGTATAAGGTATGGGGAAATGAATATTTCGAAATGAAACCTCCAAACATTTATCTCTCATAACGTATCTCATGCAAATCTTAAATTTGTTTCAGTCATATCTGGCAAAAATACATATTGTTTTACAGATAATCGAATGAAATGATCCAAGATCTTCACAATCTAATTTCACACCTCAAGGTCGCCGTCTTGTATTTGAAGAAAGGGAGATTTTTTTCTCTCCTACTATCAGTATATGGAAAAATTTATAGCAAAGAGGAAACATACAAAAAAACATTGAGATCTGAGTGTAGAAAATAGTTTAATTTATCTTTTCTTCATTATGATTTCCTACCAGCGACTGGGTCTATCAATTTACAGATCTGAGTGTCTTACATATACATATCATACAGTTAGTATTGACTTTTGTTGTGAATTATTTTCTTGAAATGAAAATATGAAGATGTTTCGTTCTCGATCAAGAACATTTTCAATCAATTTTTTTTTATATCTCAAGAGAAATAACAATTGTTAATGACTGTTTATTGATTCAATTCTGACTCTGACAAATCATCACCCTAATTATCCATGATGGGAAAGTAAACTCCTATCAATGTACAAAATACATATGATGGAAACTTCATGAGTGATATAATATGAAAAAAACTAACTGAAAGTTACAATTTTTTTAATGTGACGTTAGTTTTGTATTTTCCATTCAGAATTTCATTGACAACAATACACTGATGCTATGTGAATAATTGATAACCATAATAGATACTTGAGACGGTCAATTGGTCAATTGATCAATGAAGGGAGCTGATTTGTAGCATGAAAGAAAATCAGGGAAAATAGTGACGAAGCAGGATTTCGCTCAAATTAATGACAGAACTTACTGACTGACAACTGAATGAATTAGGGCTGTCTAATGTATATAACTAGCGTTATCAATACCAATCAATCTGTATCTGTTTGAAATGGGACTTTGAGAAGTTTGCACAAAAATTGAATATTTTTCCAATTTGTACCAAAGAAAAAAATCAAGGAAAATAGTGACAAACCAGGGTTTTGCTCAAAATAATTACAAATCTACTTACTGTATAAAGCCTATTAGAAAGACAGCTGAATACATCAGAGCTTTATAATGTAGACCAAAGATAGAGGTGAAAGCACTGGTTGTGACGGCTTCTCTTCCTTGCGAGGTTGTTGCTGTCTTTCAGCCAAAGTCAGATAAATCAATATGTTGTGAATAGTTATATGCGAAAATAATTTTATTTGAACGGCATTGTGAAGGTGAAAAAATTAGGAATAAACGATGTTCCATTTTATGAGTCATGAAATTAATATCCTAATGAAGGAAATTCACTGATATCAATTGTTTATGATTTGTGATATTTTTTATTGTTTTACTCAGTAAATTTCTATCCTGCAAGCAACAAAACTCCAGAAAACAAAACCGATCCAACCAGAGGACGCAAAACAAGTCTCACTCCCCATCAACACCATGAGAAATCGAATCAGGAGTGTTTTTACGTAACCCATTTGCCGAAAGTGCATTTAATTGTTGTTCGAATATCGAATTATCTTCAAGTAAAATTCAGTTTACGGGCAAAATGAATAGTCGGGCGAGAGATATCTCGTTAGCAACATTATTTACCGGGATACAAGAAACTAATTTGTATCAATTACCGGTGAATAAGACGCTGCGAAGACGCCAAAAGACGACGACGACGACGCCGACTTTTTCGCAGAGGCCGCCCGCGGGGGTCTGGGACGCTCAAAGGGGCCCCTCACTTGCGGTTTCATCCGCTCGGTGCTTCTTCATTACATGATTGTTTTGTAGATTATAAGTTAATAAGGGGTATTTTATAACAGGACATTTATCATGTTGATTGATTTATAATTGTTAGGCCGAGGAGGAAGATTGGTGGCTTAATTCGATCTAGTTCGAAGTTTATCCTTCGGCGAAATTGAATTCGTCTCAGAATTTACAAGAAGCGTGTATTGATCCTTTTTTGAAATTTTCAAATGGGGAAAATCCCATGAATTGAATTGTGATTTTCACTAAGTAAGATTTACAAAAACACGGCACACGATTCATTATAGTTTCCTCAAGCAAACCTAACAAATACTCTAAATTATAACTATTTTGTACTGTAAAAAAAATTAAATAATTTATTCAACTACCTGAAAGAGCGGATTCAGTACCTAATTGGTGAAAACATGTGAAAATAGATGAATATTGACCATATTTAGTTCCTTCAGAGTAGTATTATATTCAAGGAACCAAATATGACCGCCTGTTGAAAACAAATTTAAATCACTTCGATCGTTCAGCAGATATGAGGAACTTCTGGATTCATCAATCTTCATATTTTTCATAAGGTTAAGTTTCAGGTTTTTTTCTGGGAATGACGAGTTTTAAATTCATGATTGAACTCATGTTCCTCTGTTTCTGTGTTCTTTTATGCGTGATTCAGATTCTCTTTCAGTTTGATCTGAATGATCAGTTTGATCAGTGTGATGTGAAATATCGGACGCGAACCACGCGACAATTCATAAACTCTTGATCTAGGTATCTGACACAAAACTCTCGTCTGTTTCATTTTGAATACGCCTGTTCATATCATTATTTGTTTCACACGCTACATTTACATATTCGTTCATAATAAAAATTAGTAATCTTCAAATTAGTTTGGCCAGTATAAGTTAACATTCTGTAATTTTCTTCTCTTAGAATTGGGTAAATTTCCTTTGTGGCTTTACTACATGATTTTTAATCAGTGAGAAATCTACTAGATTTCTTTCATAACCATTGTTGACCGTATTTTTTTTTTCGATAAATTGAGTTCTTTACTGAAATATACATCAGACAAAAAAACATTCACAATTGTGTAAATCACGGAGTTGAATGCTGCTGCTTTGTGTTGATATGGATCTGTAGAATATCTGTGAATGATGATATCCGTATGAGCCCGTTTATGTCCGATGTTTCACATAGGTCAAACTGAAGTAGCATTCAAATCACGTTTAACAAAACAGAGAAGCAGTTTCTATAATGGCTTAATAAATTCAATCTATACTACTCACCCCCTCACAGAGGGACATCAGTACAATCATGAATTCAGAACTGAATAGAGATTTGAAAGTTAACCTTCTGAAAAGTTCAATAATTGATGCATTCGAAATATTGAATTTGTTTTTACCAGATGACCTGACTCAGTCCCTTTCGGATAATCAATAAATTTATCGACTTGGTTTCATCTATTGTTACTTTTTTATCACTTGTTTTCTCCTTGCAAAGTCACCTATATACGTTATTATGACAGAAGCTGAATTGTTTCATTCTTTTCAATAATTCATCAGCCATCAGCCTCAGACCGTATGAAATAATAAACCGTTTTGAAGTCGCTTCAATTTCAAACAATGGGAATTTTCATCCAAGATATTCTTCAAGGTATGTCAAACATTTTTCTCATCGGATTTTCATGTAACAAGGTTTGCAGGATATAAAAACTGAACTGAACTTTTTCTTCATATCACATTGTGTTTTTTCTCTATCTAATATTGATCATCTCGAAATTTGACAAATTTTTCAAATATGAAGTCCATTGTTGTCAATTTTTCTCCATGGAATCTGGAATTTCATCATCTTAGTCTGCCCAGAATATTTGGCATTTTCAGCTCCTCAGCTGGGCGAAGTCCAAGGTTATTCCAACTTGTAACAACATTTAACTGACGTCAGCTGTTCATTTGTATTTTCTGACTCTCAAATTCAGCCAGTGAGCAAAAAACAGTCAATATTTATGAAAATTAATTATCTTTCCAATCGAATAAAGATATTAGAAGCTACATTTTGTACTCAATTAACGGTAGAAAATTCAACTATTCCCTTGAATAGTTTCGCTACAAATGAAAGTCGACTCATCATTAAACATTTCTCTTTGGATAAATTCACATTTTTCAAAAACTTTCCGTGCCGTGTATGGAAAATTTTTTCATCATTTAATTTTTCAGGTCTTCCTTCTCTGAAGTGGGAAGAAGTTTCGTCGTAATAATAATCAGTCGTTTCTCGATTCATTCACTTCAGGATTTGTAAGTGACAATTCAACTGTTTCACGTACTCGCTAGAAATAATTTCCTAATAAAAAAATTACCATATAAGTTCACTGTTCACTGCAAGAATATTTCATCATTTGAATGCACAAAGGTTACATAAATGATCAAAAACGTAAATATTTCAGTTACATCAGTACATTTAACAAAGACATGTCAACAATCACAAATTTACGTAGACATGTATATATAAAAAACATCAATAATATAGTTTGAAAATTAAAAATTATCATCAAAAAAAGAAATCGTCTTTGGAATAACAACACCTACGAAGTAGAATCTTTTTCAGTCTTCATTTAAGAATATGAACATTGGGGATGATTTTATATGATCATCAAAAATATTATAGAGCTTACAACCAATACAATAAAAATTTCTTTGGTACAGAGATGTGCGATGAAAATCAGGCTGAAAGAGATTTCTATGACGGGTGTTAAAACAGTGATTGTTATTTGCTGCAAACTTATTTTTATTCTTATAGATATAAGTGCAAGCTTCCAGTATATATAAACTGTAAACTATTAATACACGAAGAGTTATAAAGTATTGACGACAACTGGTTTTCATATCAATACTTTCCATTATTCGAATTGCCTATTTTTGAAGAATGAAGATCCGATTCATACAGGCACTGTTTCTCCAATTTCTCCAGTATACCATACTACATGTGGGAGTGAAAATGTGAAAAGTACAGCATATGCAAGATATTTTTGCTGCAGTGGTCTTTCATTTTATGATGTACCAACTACTTCTCAGCTTATTAGACAATAGTTCTATATGACTTGACCATTGCAGATGTTTGTTGAAAATTACTCCCAAAAGTTTCACCTCATCACTACAAGTTATTTGTTTTCCTGTATTTTTGAATAACACAGGTGATCTTTGTTTGGAGCGCCCAATAAATAATGCCACTGTTTTGTTGTGATTCAGTATCAGACAACTCTTTTCAGATCACCGAATGATATCTTCATAAATCCTCTCAGTTTTACTCAGTAGCATGTCTATGCTTTTTTCAAAAATTAATAAATTTGTATCGTCTGCATAACACACTATTTTCATATCGTGGTTTCTTTCCATCAGACTAAGTATATCATTTACAAATATATTGAACAATGAAGGTTCCAATACAGATCCTTGAGGTACACCTAGTTTCATTTCACGGTAACTACTCAGAAATTCATTCAGTCTAACGACCTGACTTCTGCCATTTAAATATGATTCAGATAATTTCAGCGGTATCCCCCTCACTCCATACGATTCTAACTTACTAAATAAAAGCCTATGATTGACTAAGGCGAAAGCTCTTGAATTGTCAATGAAAAGACCCAGCACTTATTTTCCCTTATCCAGATTGTCTACAAGACAATTTTGAAAATCACACAGAGCAGATTCTGTGCTCATATTTTTACAAAATCCATGTTGATTTCTGAATAACAGTCTCTGACTCCATGAGAATAATGAGAGTTGATGAGTGATATCCATTCCAATGAGTTTAAGAGAGACTCGAAAATAAACTGATGGCTCTATAATTGGAAAAGTCATCAGAATCACCTTTTTTGTATACTGGCAGAACCACAGCCAATTTCAAATATTCTGGGTAAAGTCCACTTCACTTGGAAGATTTTAAATTAACAATCAATATTTCAACATCTACAGGTGTAACTGGCTTTAAGAAAAACGACTTTTCTGACACTGGCATATTCAACTTCAGATAATCCAGATTATGATGATTTTCCGAAAATGGCTCTCTAGTTAAATGGATCTCAAAGTGCTCAGCCATTTCCGGGGCAGTCATCTGTTTATCATTTCCATCGTAAATGTTGGTGGGTATATTGTTTTTACAACGTCAAATTATTAATAATTTTTTATACAGTTTTTGATTTATTAGTTGCTTTCATTATCAAATCATCATTATATCTTTTCTCAGCCTCTGACAATGCATTGTGGTAGCGTTTCTATAGCTCTGCTCTTGGTTGATGATACATTGGGTGAGAAGTTGCTAAATCCGATATGAGAGTAATAGAATCATTTGCATGTTTTTTCCAATTTTCAGTGGTAAATTCCAATCATATAATCAAAATCACAATTCTGAACATATTGTGCAACATGAAGAAAAAATCGAAATATGATTATATACAACTGAAAAGTTCAACTCATCATCAATAAAAGCTGAATGCACCTAGGATTAATTGCTAAGAACTATTCCTAGTTCTTTTCGAATTTTTTGTTTCAGTGAGATAGATAACATGAGTTGAAGCTCATCTACTATGTTGATTTGTAGTTCCATGAAAAAATAACATTTCATTTAAAAATTGCAAGTATCATAGGAATTGGTTTTGAAAACCGTGAAAGTTTCTATTTTGAGAGACTAAGCAGATTGAGTTTATGAAATGTTGGACATTTTGTGCAATGGAAGTCAATAGCTCTATTTCGTATCATTGAATGAACAAGATATTATCGATGACTGAAGTGCACCTATATGCTATGACCTCAGATCATTCCTTTCAGTATTCCTTGTAGTGAAATCATTATTTATTAATGAATTTCAACTATCCATTCATCACTGTATATTCATTTCTCAAATTTGATGAAGATCATATGATTTTAACTGACTCCTCATCTATGCTAACGTCGAGTGTTTTCATGAAGTCAGCAAATTCATTTTATTTCATTTCAAACCACGAGTTTGAAAAATACATTATCATATATTAAAATTCATACTGTTCATATTGTACGTCATGAAAAGAGTAAAATGGCAAAAAAATCAATCTTTCGGTTTCCGCACAAACATGACAACCCTGAATAGTCGAAACATAAGCTAACTACAGGTTAATGAGGTCCTATTTTTCAATATATGATTTCTAGCATATATCAATATCGAAATACTACATATGTAATGTATTTTTGATATAAGTTTCAAGAAGTTCACAATATATCACTATAATGATTTTATTGATAGTTCATGTCTGAATATGTATTGTTAGACATTGACATCTGAAATTCAATTTATCTGTTATCTGAAACAATCAGTGTCATTTCGTTAAAAATTGCACTCACCAAATATAAATTTTATTCCACTTTTCACCTGATTCGATATCCGTAACAACCACCAGAGCAATTTCATGATACACCAAAAATATATGTAGAACAGACCATTCCACATGAATGACAAAAACAACCGAAAAAATACCTGCGAATGCTGTGAAAGCCTCACTTCGGTCCACGGAACATTTCCGAATAGCTACCTGGAGCAAACCGTTACCAAATACTCCGTTCACGAGACTTGCTACAGAACGATTGTATGCCCCCGAATTCCCAAAACTAACTTCGAGAGGCGGTTCCGAACTTTCCAAAAAACTTTCTCAAACTGACATAAACTCTCAGCTTCCCAACTAAACTTTCAATTCTCAACTTCCAACAAGTTAGGCTCACGCAGACGAGAACTCATAATCATTTTTTGTTTTTGTTTCTGTTGCAAAATGGTTGAAAAGTACAAATCCAGAACTGTCTTTATCAATACTCGATCAATCTATAAATCTACTAGCTAGACAACAGATGATACATCAAGAGTTGCGAAAGATTTTGAGAGTGCTATAGATCATTGAATTTGATTAAAACAATACGCTCCAGTATTCATAGCATGCACAAGTTGAATGCCTTTGACGTCTTGAGTATGAGTATTTTCTCGACTGTTAGTCATATTTTCGATAACAAAATTAATGGAAATTTTCAAATCGATTTAGTTTACTTATCAGTTTTCAAATTAGCGTATTCACATTATCATAGATAAACAAATTTCAGGTACTCAATTAAGTTAAAAACCTCTATTATCACCTGCAGTAGATACATAAAGGCTGACATGATTTATTTCCAGTTTATTGTTATTGTTTTGAAATTTCCTTATAGGACGAAACTGCATTTACAACATTAGTTACGAATAAAAGTGGTAGGAAGCATAGAAAGTTCTATTTTCCATGATGATTTCCTACCACGTAGTATCGGCTACATCCATCAATTTCCCCTCGACTTCCATATGAGTACTTATCTGTTAGTTTTATAATTTTTTTAAGGATTCAAGAAGAATATGTCCTTCCACAACTGAGAGTTATAACCTACAGTAATTTTGGATATTGAGAGACAGAGAAACGGAGGGAGTCGGATAAATTTCGATAACTCACCTGAAATATCACAAGACAAAAAAACGAATTATTCCATCATAAGACTTTTACATACATAATAATTACCCCTTGTCGATACCCATATTTCATATTTATAAGGGAGCAAATGGTCTGAGAGTTGTTTCTCTAGTAGAAAACAGTGAGAGAACAAGCAATAGTTGGAATTATTATAAATATAATTCTGAACAAAAAACAAAGTAACCATAGATCATCAGATATGCAGAAAATTCAACTTCAAACAAAAATTGTTATGGATTTCGAAATGTTTGTTTCCGCTTGACTCAAACTATTTCTCCTGGAATGATATATTGAGAACTATATCTTCAAAATGTAATATTCGACTTGTTTGAGTACGGATGAGTAGATTTGTCACTTGCGGTGACGTAAAAAAAAAATGTGATATAAAAATTGAGTCTTCGTCTTTTAATGTTATCTAAAACGGTACTGATGGGGTTTAGAAATTTCAAAGAACACCAATGAGGATAATAGTGTTTACGTGACTGACATTTCTGTATCATTTTTTCTTATACCACATTATTTAGCATTCTTTCAAATAATGTCTGTTTTAATTATAAAAAAAATGAATAAATGAAGATTTCAGTATAATCCAATAATCATATGAATGCAGTTGTTTCGAAAGTACTTCAGTATAATTCGATGTTCATGAGAGAGTAGTTGTTTTGAATGGGTTTTCTTGTATAAAAGTTTATGTATCACTTACACATCTGTGCAGAGTTTATTCTAGACTCAACTGAAAGCCAAAACATTTTTTCCACGTGATATTTCATTTTCAGAATATCTCCAAGAATAAACATGCTCTTCAGTTATGTTTTCTATGTGAATGGTCATGCTGATAGAATCAGCGTTTATTGACAATATTTTTGAAATAATTCCTAAAGCTTGATGTGTTCCCATCGAATCATATATTTTTGTCGAGTAGGTATATTTTTAATGGAATTTGAATGAGAAAACGCTTCTAATTGGTACCCTGTACATTTGAGAATTGTCATTCGAATCATCATGTGCAGAGACTCAAACTGTCGAGCAACAGTGTGTGTCGCCTCTGTATGGAAAATGATGAAACAGCAGAGCACATACTTTGTGCCTGCCCCGCT
Source organism: Leptinotarsa decemlineata (assembly GCF_025532065.1). NCBI lineage: Eukaryota > Metazoa > Arthropoda > Insecta > Coleoptera > Chrysomelidae > Leptinotarsa > Leptinotarsa decemlineata. Next base: position 11,872,363 of record NW_027412558.1, on the reverse strand, counting down.
GGGGCAGGCTTTTAGAGTTCGGCAGAGCCGTACTCTTATCATCTGACCTGAAAGACCTATCACCATACAAATTAATCGGCTTCGTTAAGAAACTGGGTTTATTTGGTCGAGTGTGAATAGGTGTGAGCCACAATAAACCCTCGCGGGTTGCGTTGGAGGGTCGAATAGACCCACTCACCTTGTACCTAACCTAACCTAACATTTGAAAATATTTGAAAAAGCCCGATGTATTGATATCTGAAATTTGAAACGTTTTCTGATTACTTCCATTTTTCATCTCAAACTTTAAATGACAGCTCGATGTGACAGACTCTTCATTATATTAAGGTATCCCATGAAGTATCGATCTATTTCATTACTGACATCTATTTCTGTCTAGTTTTGCACTCAGTTGAATGAATGCTTCAATAAAATATACCAAGTTTCAGTAACAAATTGAATCTCTCAAAAATTTAAGAGAGTATCTATATCCATGAACATCAAAATCAATATGAATTGAAAACATGACGTATTCTTGATACTATAAAAAAATATTTACCCATTTATTTTTTCACCTTCACATTAACTTTTCGGGTTATCTGAGTTGATCAGAAAAATACAAATATCAAAAATACCTAGAGAACAATTCTCTTAATTTTTTTTGCATTTTCTCAATATCTTAAAAAGATTGTTGGAAAAAAAATGTTTTCGATTTTTTGTTGATTTTTATCGATAAAGGTTTTTCAATTGATAAGGAAGTCTGAAGTAATGTTTGAAACCCAAATTTCGAAACATGAACGAATTTGATTCACCCATCAGTAATATTAAAAAAATGAACTTCAGGTTACAAAGCTGAAAATATCAATTACTAGCATTGAAAATTTCAATTCAACTTTCTTATAATTCAAAACGGTTGATGAGTAACTAACGGAAATGAAAGAATCAGTGGAGAATCATGAATGTTTTTCCAAAAAAAAACATTTTCACTGAAACCTCTTGAAATACGCAAAATTCACAAAAAAATATTTATCATTGTAATTTATGACTTCAATATTTTTTTTAATAATATACATATATTGTACCTATACAATCAACATATATTGCAGTTGCTGATAATATATTCAAATTTTGTGACGCTGTTGCCAAAGTTGAAATAATATAATCTTTTTTTCGAATTACCAATTCTAACAACTGGCTAAACCATATCAAATTGGAAGTGGATCGTATTTATCTAACAATATCAATCTGAACAACATGTAGAATTGAGACAGTTTTGTGGATTTTAATTAGTTTTTTCAAGTAATCCTGTTCGAAAAATAAAATTCTGTAAATTTTTGAAACTCATAAATATCTTTGCAACACTTTTGATACTGTATAATATCACTATCGTTCATTCCAATATTTATCCTACAAAGTTTGTACTTCCAAAATATAGAAAAACATCTGCAATTGTGCATCAATAACATCACGTGTGCAATTGTAATTTTATTGTGAAATGAAGTTGAAATCCATGACTCTTGATTTTTATTGTATCTCAAGAAAGAAATATTCTATTCTTTCAGTTTGGAAGGATATTTACACTAACGTAATAATCCATACTTCCTTAGAAACTTTTAATTTGTATAAGGATTTTATCATGATTCATTTTTCATCTTTCAATTCTACTCGTAATATAACTGACTACTTTGAATTGAAATCGATTTTCATTGAAATTTGATTTTTTAAATAACAAATATCATTCGCTGATATTGCAGCTTTCTAACGGTAACATAATTTTCAAATTCAGTTAATTAGTGTTTAAGTTTATCAATCACAATGAAAAATAATAAATTAAACTTGAGAAGAATTCAACTCCGAAAGGTCTGTAAAAACCGTCAACTGATTTGAACAAATAGGTACCTCCATTGTAGAAATTTTGTGAAACATTTGTTGCTACCTCCCACACTGAATGGTATTACCCCTTGCACTAATTTGCATTCTGATTATACCCCCTGGAATATACTTCAAAGATTTTTCTTCATAAGATTCAATGACTACATTCGTTTCAGATGTTTCAAGGCTACATAATCAAGCCATCATCAATAACTAACAACATTCCCATGCCAGAGCTCCTGGACGAAACCCCATCAGCATTCCAAGTCCACAACAACAAAGCCGGTGAAAAACTCACCAGGTATCCGTTGTCGAAGCCTTCTTCGAGGAGCAGTGGACGAGTGCGACGCGACGGCCGAGAATTCCCGAACGTTTCCGAACCTGACCGAGGGGTGGTTCTGCACGTCTAAACGCGGCCGACTCTGAGGACGCTTTGGAGACGCCGAAGAGAATTTTGGGGTGGACGCTGGAAAGGGACCCGCCTCGGGCTATCGATTCAGGAGGAGGTAGAAAAAGGAGGTTGCACTTGCAGGCCCACTGGGGGGACGGTGGAGTTCCTCTTCTTCGTAGCTTTTTTTCGCGTTGGGGGGGTGTTTGTCTTGTGTGTTTTGTGTTCGTGATGTTTTATGATGTTTTTCGTGTTGGCGGATGAAGTCTGTACGTGCGAGCATGCATATTTATATGGTCATTCCAGATAGTGGAATCCAAACAAAAAATATGGGGAAAGCTAAATGCCAAATTGAATGAAAAAGTTGCTAGAGCATTCAGTAACTCATGAATTTTTTATGTGTGCTTTTCATTAAATCTGAATTACTACATGAGAGAGAAAGGGAATTTTTACATCTCAGTTATTATACAAAAAACTGAAAAAAAAGTACTGAAAATTGACATGAAATTACTTCAGACTGAGACATTTTTGAGTCTGTTATTGAAACATTACATGTTTCTTCCAATTTTACTAATCACATTTAAAAAACTCCAGTGAATTTTTCGAAAAACCAAATGACTTTCTATAATTACCGTTCAATTTTCATTGATAATAATAATGATTATGATGATAATAATATTGATATTACTTTACTTCTTAGGAGTAGTGAAATTGATTCGCCAGTAACTGTATCGAATCGACGTGAAGACCCGAAACATGATGCATCCCAAATCATTTGTTCCACGGTAACACCTTCCCCAACATAATGGAGGCCATGGGCTTCCAAGTTTGCGAAGTCTATATAACGGAATGGTACTGGACAGAGTCTATGAAGTCATCAGGATTTCGAATCCTTGCTCTGCATGATCCGCGACCATAGGAGTACAAGAATCGTAACATTTCTCTTTAAGGCAGCTACCCAAGCGGCTTATAAACTCGGTTTATTTTTCGCTAGTGAATGGGGTGATAACAACTCACCGAGTTGGAATCCATTCAGCAAAAGGCCCACATGGAAGCAGCAGAAATCACAAGGAGAAGCCAATGCGAATCTTCTTCAACAACATTGGAGAACTCAGCTTTTCTCGGGTCGAGTAGGTAGAGTCGAAAATTAAAGGGTTCATCATGGTCTGTCAAGATGGTGTCTTCAACATCTTGGTCTACCGTAGTCGCGTAATGCGTATAGAGGTTTTTTGACACCAGGTACAGTGACTGTCGCTAAGCGTCTGAAACTGTCAATGCAAATACTGTCGGCATGTTCAGCATATGCAGTTCCAGTCTATATACTTCGACATAACGTGGCTCTAAGAGTGCTTCACCACCTTCTAACGCACCTTCACAGTATTGACGTGACACTTGTGTTGCTGTATTGAATCCGTTTTAGAGAACTAAAGGTGCCAAAATTTTCGAAACTACTCATTTCCCGCTCTTAGATTCATGAAAGCTAATAAACCAGTTGTAGTTTTTTTCGATTATCAGAGCTAGACGATAATAGTGGTGAAGAGAAGAAGAAGAAGCGAATGGAATATCGAGATTTTCTCTTTGAACTCGTTAGACTCTACCCAGACATTTTTGTTAGGGACGATAGTTCTGATTATTGGAGTCGTTGGTGAAATGATGTCCTCTTTACTCTCGAATCTCAAGATTATGTCGACATACCTCGTCAAGGCAGATATTTTGACCTGACATTTTTGACTCATTTCGTCTACTCAGGGCACATGACTTTCAGACCCATTGATCACTTACCTTAGCGTGTGGGGAGTAGTAATTGGTTGATGATGCTGGCGCGCCCTCACGAATGTGTCGGGGCTTCGAAGACAGCTCAATCTCCGGGGTTGCGTTCCCAGAAGACTCATCCACTCAGTTACCCGTTTGAAGAATTTTGGATTGCAAGAGGTTTACTGAGTGGATATGATAGAAATGGAACAAAGAGTTACGAAAGTATTCAAGATTTATCGCAAAGAAAGCATAAACACAGCAATTCGAAGATGAAAAACAAGAATTTGAGTATCAGCGATCCTTAAAGGTGTCGTCAACAATATACTGATTGATGGATGCAATTGATGTAATTTAATTGAAAACCAGCCTACATAATGTCCTCGCAAAAAATTAGTTCCGCGTATTTTGATATACCGTATGTGAGAAATTGGAATCAAGTCCATTCGGTCGGGATAACTGCGATGCAATTAATTCCGGAGTACTAGCTCCACGTCAGTAGCGCGTGGGTCAGTTGATGACCATAATGGTAATCCGGGTAATAAAAAAAGCGCATCAGGAGACCACTAAAGGAATGAACAAAGATAATGTTACATGGGAAGTCAGGTGAATGAGTAGTAAGAGAGAGGAGAAGAAGAGGATGAAGAAAGGTTTCACGGAAGAATGGCAGAGAGAATGAGAAAATGGTAAGACTGGGCGACTGCTCTACAGATTCTGTAGAACAGACGGATATAAATCATTGAACCTGTCGAGGAAGGCAGTTCAACTATTCACGGGACACGATAATTTTCTGGGATACCTGGCCGGGTTCAACCTGGGTCAGGAGGTACCCTGCCTATGTGGATGGGGGAACCTGAAACGGCAGATCATGTGATTGAGACGGAGACAAAGTTGGGTGGTGAGAATGGAAAGAACGGCTGAAACAAGAGAAGGAAGCAATGCAACTGAGAAACACGAATGGAAAGAGGCATGAATGGATAAGAGTCGCAAACGCAAAATTAGAAGTGGTGACGGTCTTCCCAATCTAAACAGAACATGACCAATGTACACTGTACTGCTTTATAAACCTTGAATATCTAGGCTTTCTGGGAGACAATGTACTCAGCCAGCTGATTTTTTCTTTATATATTTTACAATAGGGGTACAGGATATAATTGAATTACTTAGAAATAGTGAATTGAATTTTGTACGTACAAGAATTGTAATTTGAGTTGTAGTTGAATGAAAATGCGTCTTCTACCCTCGCTGGTTCGTCCCTTCGTGTGGTCGACGTTATGCGTCGGCGGCACGAAGGGGGGGGGGGTGATTTTGGAGGATTAGGGTTTCCCTTGACAGTGGTGGTGTTGGATAGAGGAAAGACGCCCAGTTGTTAGGCTTACGAGATAGGGCAACGAAGGACTATGGCATTATTCAAATTTCGAAGGAACAAAAATCTGACCAATCTCATGTCGAATGAAATATAATCAATGTCAAACCTCTATATCAAGATAATCCCACGCAACGATTGCAACTGCATGAAAAACCGCATTTTGGAAACTAATGTTTTCATACTCATGAAAATGGTTCCCATGACATAGTATGCATCTATGGTCTGGTGACAACTGGGCAGGGTACAAATACTTGCATGATGGAGCAATGGAGACCCGTGAACAGTTGCAGTGAAGACAATCTTGAATCTTTCTCCTTCACATCTTGTAATAAGTGGGGAACCAATAGTGGACCAACTCATCAGACTGGAAAAATCAACTTATATGATACTGGGAAAATTTCCAATTGAGTGGAGGAAACAACAATATTTCCATAGGTTATCCTAGGGGCACTGAAGAATCCAAAAATGACATTGACACTGGTCTGAGATTGCCGTTAGACACTGAGGAAACTGGCGGGCAGAAATGGAATGGACTATATGCTGGTTACCAGGATCCGTAAGTATCATGAGCAACGAAACAGCTGATTATTGTGCCAAATACGAATCTTCAACTGTATATACAGACCCTGAACTAGCTGTGGGGACACCAAAATCTATGGTACGGATGCACATTAGAAAATGGATGTATGAGAAACATAACGAGTACTGGGTACTGGGAGAAAAATTCCTAAACTAACAGAAATCTAACCCACCCAATGTTGAACGTAGTAGGATCAACGGAATCAGAAAAATCAATGGAAGGCTCTTCAGCACACTTGGCGCCGATAATAAAAAGCGTTTCAATCAAACCATTGCAGTATCAACGAAAAGTGAAAAAATATCATTGATGAATGGCTAATGACCTCAGCAGTCGATGCCAGAATAATAATAAAAAAAAATCAGTAATGAATTGAATTTTTAAACCTTCCTATCAAAATGATTGGTTCGAGTTCTCTGTTGACCCCATTAAAAAGAGGTTACAAATATTTTCCATAACCGATTGGGTAAAATCCAAAATTTTCCATCGGGAATTCCTTTCTACCACACAGAGAGGCAGAATTTTTCTCGCGACTATACCCTCTGACTTATTGGATCTTGTGTTAACAATGCTAAGCCGAAAGGGTTGAGAGACGAGGCGAATCGCGTGTGCCTCGACTTGGACAGAATCTATTAAGAGGATTAGTCCGAATGAAGCCGTCGTTCGCATGTCGGCCCAAAGAGTTGGGCTGTTGGGCTTCTTCTTCATTATCTGCGGTCTCGCAGCTTTTACTTTGCTTTCACTCTGCCCTCTCTCTAATCGTATTTTAAATCGGATGTGTATGTGTGTGACCATCGGAATTCTTGTAGGAATAATATTGGATGAAAGGGTTGGTACGGCGGATGTTACGAAAACAAAAGGACTAGCTGACCACATCTTGCGAGCGGGATTAGTCTCGTTCAACAGAATTCGTTTAAAAATTGAGCGTTCACTAATAGGGTAGAACTGGAGAATGAGGGTTTGAATGAAAAAGTTTTCACCACTGCAGGTGCACTTGAAATGTTATCCACAAAGTCCGATTCATATAGTTTTCATTCATTTATTTATTCCGTCCATACAAGCTTGAGGTCCTATTACAGATTAATGATATTTCTTCTACTTGGAGGGAAGTTAAATCAGGAGTACCCCAAGGCAGGATTTTAGGCCCACTTTTCTATACCCTTCATACTGCCATATTTATCAAGAAGATGAAGTCTTGTAAATATCACCTTTATGCAGATGACTCTCAAATATATTTATCTTTCAAATCTTCAGATATAGGGCAAGCAGTAAACGATATAAATTTTGATTCAAATACGATTCCAAAAGTATCCACTGATCATATGTTGAAAATCAATCCAAACAAATCAGTAGCTATTATTTTTAGAAGTGATATTATCAGGAAAGAAGTAAAAAACTACAGCTTGAAAATGGGAAACTCTGAGTTACAATTTAGACCATATTAAAAAAATTTGGGGTTCATTTTAGATCATAAACTAAGATTTCATGAACATATAACCTACAAAATTAAAATTGCTTATTCATCATTGAAACTCATATATCCCCATAGACAATATTTGGATGTAGTTGTCAAGAAAATGCTATGTGATTCATTAGTTTTATCTCATTTCAACCACTGTGACGCTGTTTATCATTCATGTTTAGACAAGAACGACAGGTGTCGCATACAAAAAGTTCAAAACTCTTGTATCAGATTAATATTTGGTATCAGAAAAAGGTCCAGAATTTCACACAAATTAGCAGATTTCAAATGGTTGAATATGTTTGATCGTAGACGTTTTCATGCAACATGCATATTCTTTGAAATATTCAAATATATAGGAATCCTCCCTACTCATATGAACATTTTTCTTATAGAACAGATATCAATGCCCTGAATTTGCGTAAAAAGACAGTGCTAAACATTCCTGCACATGAAAAGGAGATATTCAAACGATCTCTTTCCTATAATATCTCCTCCATAAATGGGAAAACAATTGTTTTAACATGTCAGAAACTGTTTTTGAAAGTAGGTTTGAACAGCATCCGTTCAGCATTCGGAATAACTAGGTCCGCGGCGAGAATCCTGAAGAAGGTTTCAGCTATTTATATATCTATATCTTACCTTCTCTCTTCTTTCTTCTTTTCTTCTCTTCAAGCCCTCATTAATTCATTTTTATATATTTTCGGCATTGGTGGAAGAGCAGATGCGAATGCAAATTAGAAATCTGAACCAATAGCCATTTGCAATCAAATTCAAAGTGTTTTTATTTTTCTCTATCTTGTATTTTGTTATTATCTTGTTATTTTGATGGGCAATAAACTTATTATTATTACATGGAACAATAATCACAAATAACAAAGTTTTTCAATAATTAAATTTCAGCGTTATGATTTGTCATAACCAGAGCTGTATTCGGTTACCCTTTAGAATTGAAAATGAATTTGGTAATATACTTCTTTTGAACACTTAATTCTCAAATAATATTGCCGGTGGGAACAGAAACGGAAAGTGGCTGAGAGATGGGTTGTGAAATTCGATCTATATCATCTTTCTATCAGATATTGGTGCGAGTGAAGGAGAAAAAAAAGCCTTACCAAACAAGCACTTTACCGGAAACACCTACACTTGCGAGCCGATTTCGGCAAGCAGAGGCACAATGACCCTGACTTCAAGAAAAAAGGCAACCGCTGCGTCCGGGAAATAAGCATCCACGGTGTTCCCGAACTTGAAGGACCACGAAGCAGTACAGACATTTTTCTTGCAAGAGATCTAACTAGGAGACGAATTGTTGGCTGCAAGTAACCTTGAGAGTGGCGTAGATCATCTAGGAAACGCAGTAGCAATATGCGGACAGCCGAATGATCTGCTGCAAGTGTTGCAGCAAACGCTCCAATCAAACGTGTTACATTAACTCATCCAAATACTGCCTGCTGTGGCACCACGTCTGATGAACGCACAAGCTGGATCAAGCGCTTCCCTACAGGAGGATGATGTGGAGTAAATATGGATACGCCTTTACTAGTCTCACATAGTCAAACCGTTCTTAAATGTATTCACCTATTATGCATTATTAAATAAACCGAATTTATCGAGCAATCATGAACAAATCCAGTTCGACATATAAGCAATTTGGCCTCATTTGATAACACGTATTTTTCACCAAATTGGTTGAGTGAAAATGTATGAAAAACGAATTGAGTCATAGTCCAATCCAAGTCCGACACTGGTCGATGGTAGCAGAATAGTTGCTAGTAGAATTCTGCAAACTGACATGGATATCGAAATATTTAACGGTAGTGTGTAGCGAGTTCTACGAGAAGGAACATTGAATGAAATCAGTGACAAGTTGTTGAATGAGTTGAAGTTATTATCTATTACCATATACAAAAACAACATTGCAGCAAACAGGTTTCTCCTCTGAACCAGAGCCGATATCTTATTGTCGTTTCTGGGTTGTGTTTTACGAATCGTATTGCAGTTAGAATGAAACTGATATTTCTTGGAATACAATTATCTGCGGAATTTGGTTAGTATTTTATCCGTGCCTGTCAGAATTGTTATGTGATCCCCCAACTGTATTACCGATGCAAACTCAAGTTTGGATCTCACTAAGCCGTAATATAGCAGTTCATTGGTGTTTACTTCAATCAAACTGTGACAAACGATCAGCAAAACTTACTATTGCATTGATACGATTTCTGAAAAGATAGATGTTATAAATTACATCCAAATCCTCAACCTTATTTTCCGTACTAAGAGCCCTCTATTCCTCTGATATTCAAAGTTGATAGAATGTTTCGAACTAATCATGGCTGACATATTATTATTATTGCACTGCGTTATTCCCGTACAGTTTGTATGCGCAATATTTTCAGGTCGTTTGCATGAAGCAGGCACTCATACTATACATACAGTATATAGCAATAAATCACTAATAGTTAGTGAGAACAACATATGCACCAAAATTGGATACCTGCGGAACTCTTCATAAAACTGTCCAGAGGCATTATCATTATGTTCCACGATAAATGATGAATTTTCAGAGAACCTTCCAATGATGTACATGAAGTTTTCTGCTTACTTTCCGAATTGAATATCATCACCATATCATCAACAATATTTTGAAACAGTTCAGAAATTATTCATATTGTATTGGACTGTATTCAGGCCACTGTACTTTCTTCGCCAAAGTGTGATACTTTCACGAAACTATCCCACTTGAGGTCTATCCAAAAATTCTGAAATCTTTCTGGAAGATCGAATCAAATTATTCGTAACTTCATCATACCGTGACTGTCCAATCTGATTTTCAAATAACCCACAGTACTCTCTAACATCTATCAGCACTTATTCTTAGCCACAGATAGAAGTATCGTACATCCATGCTGATCATCATATTATGTGTGATGAGCTGCCATAAAATCAAATACTCTGCCAATTCTCATGAAATTCCTTAAGACACGATTCTTTGACGTCAACCGCTGTATATCTCAGACTTTCATCAAGTAATGAGCAATAGCTGTATTTATAATTATGCTAATAATATCCAGTAAAACGTTATTTGTAACAACTGAACAAATGAGAAGAAAAAGGTAATTGGATTTTCAAAACCTACTCGAATTTAGATTCTATCGATAGGAAATTACATGGAGAAGAATCCTCCATAGCTTCAGTAAGCAAATATCCAGGTATATGGCATGATTCTGATTTCTATTGTTTTTTTTTTTGATTTTTTTTGTTGAAAATTGACTCTATTTTTCAACTCAATCTTCATCAAGAGCCACACAATCATTCCAGTGCCGCTCTAACATTTCAATACTACTTTTGTAAAACGATTTATCTCAAATTAGTCCTCAGTTTCAGGAACAACCTCTTCATTTGAGCGAAACTTCATGAAGCTAGCATATTTTTGACATTTGCGGACAAGCAGTAGTCGCTGGAAGCTAAATATGGCGAATACGGTGAATACGTTCAATTCATGTTGTTTTGCCATTATTTTGATTGGCTTGTGACACGGTACGTTGTCTTGTTGAAACAAATTTTTTTTCTTTGAGCCAAAGTCATTTCAAAGTAGCATTCAAGACATTACTCTTAGAATCAACACAATGACAGGTGAAATGTAAAATATTTCATTAACTTCCAATGCATATGTGCGTACATCTATAATTGAAGTTGGATGAAATTAGATACGTACTACAAACTCTGATAGTGAAGACAGCTTAAGGTTAGGTGGAAGAACAGGTAGTCAGTGATATTCTCGCTGAATGAATTGAACTTCCCTTTTTATTCTCAATATGCATGAAAATGACGAGGAATGTGTACAATTTTTTATTGGAAATAATATAGGCCATTATTATTATTGTTATTATATGTGGTCGATTCTCTGCAATTTCGGCTTTCAAATGCTTAAATAACGCTATTTGAAATCCGCTGTTGACGGTATTTTCCTTCTCGGAATAGTCGATGAATATTACTCCATGCATATCCCAAATCACAACCTTTCCAGACGATTGTTGTGCTTTCAGGTGCTTTGGACGAAGTTCACCAGTTGCTCTCCACTCAGATGACGATCATTTTCATTCCGGAGTGAAGTGATGGATCCGTGTTTCATGCATTGTCACATATGGACGCAAAAATTACGAATGTTTATATTTAAACATGGCCAAACACTTCGCAGGATCATCATGACGTTTTCGTTTTTGATCACTACAGGCCAATATCTCTTGTAACAAGTTCCAATCAGGTATTCGAAAAAGCACTGAATTCGAGGATAACTTCATACATTGATAAATATAGGCTTTTTTCTTGCAAACAATATGGTTTTAGAAAAGGTCTCTCAACTAATGATGCAATAGCTGCACTAACAGGGGAAATAAACGGACACATAGATCAGAGACGGCCGGCATTATGTGTATTTTTATACTTAGCAAAAGCTTTCGACACTGTTGACCACGATCAGTTGTTGGAGGTATTAAATAAATCAGGAATACGAGGCAAAACACAACTACCTTCAGAAGTTATTTGAGTGGCATAAGACAAATAGTGAAAGTGAACAATACTCTCAGTTCTGAAAGAGAAATTACTCATGGTATACCACAGGGTACTGTGGTACATACGGCCATAATATACAGTGTCACCGATAAAGTCCGCATCAAATGGGAAACTTTTTTATTTATCGTTTTATGTGAAATTTGATTTTGGCAGTAGATTTTGCTTAAGAAATGATGTCAAATGGCGTCTACAAAATAGGTCACGTGATTTCCTTAACCTGTCAAAATTGACATTTAAAAAAAGAAACATCGAAAAATGACATTATTCTTCAAAATATCCAAAAATATCAATGGATAAAAACATTTTCTTTTGTTTCAAACTCATAATAAGTATTTTATATTTTCACTACCTAGAAACTGTTATTAGAAACTCTATTTTAAACATAAACCCTGTGAGTATCACTAACTCAATAAAAGATGTATCAAGAAGGACAATTATCTGCATAGAATGCGATGGAAGACATACAGAAATGTAGTGTATTTAATGTTGTGAGTCTTTTTTTCGTGTTTTTTTGCTATTAGGTATAGGTACATGTTTATTTTCAGTTCCTTTTAATTAAGATTAAATTCCACTGTATTTTTTGTTAAAAAAACAATAAACACTCTAAGATATTGTTTCCTAATGTTCCGTTTTGTTCTAATTCATATTGTGAGGCCATTTGCTCATTAAAAATCTCAAGTACTGTATAGTTTTGGAAGCCCCGTTGAAACTAGATGAACTTTGCATCAAGTTTGACAACTTTTATTTTTCAAAATTTGTTTTTAACATCAAAGAGGTTCTTAAAATATTATTATATTACAGAAAAAGAAATTCGGTGACGAGTTTAGTTAAAATAAATGATTTAGTACAGGTGTGCTTGAATTTTGATAAGTAGAAAAAGCAGGAGTGCGGAAAAATAGTGAAAATATAAAATACTTATTATGGGTTTGAAAGTTTCCCATTTGATGCGGACTTTATCGGTGACACTGTATACTGATGATAATTGAGAAAGATTGAAAATGAAAGTTGTAACCCAAATTAATGCTTTGAAAGACTGGTTTGATAATAAGTCACTCACAATAAATTTTGAAAAATCAAAATGTCTACCCTTTGCAAGCTACGAAAATCAACTACCCAACTTTACTGAATTAATAATAAATAACCACGGAAAAAAATAGAAGTCCTAAGAACATACCATATCAAATACCTGGCAGTCACAATTGATTCACATCTCAGATGGAATGAACATATTAAAGAAACAACTGAATCATTGAGATGTTTATTGTATAAATTCAAGTACTTGAGATCCGTTCTCGATATCAATCACCTCAAAATAATATAATACGCATTGGTACAATCTAGGCTCCAATATGCCATACTCAGTTGGGGTGGCATATTAGACATCAACCTGAAAAAAGCTGAGGTATTACAAAAAAAAAATAATTGAAATTATGTACAATACAAAGAATGACTACTCGTCAAATTATATTTTTAGAGATTCAAAGCTACTTGATGTACGACAGTTATATATGTATAATATAATATTATATATCTTCAAAAATAATATAACTCTTCAGCAAATCGGTTATGATTATAATACTCGCACTGAAACAAAAGCTAATGTACAGCTAAACGCAACAAAAAGTCAATTGGCCTACACTCTTACAAATACCACAGTGCAAAAAATTTTAATTACTTACCTGATCTGTACAAAACATACATTCATAAAATAAATAATATTGATCTGATGAAAACCATCTTCAAAAAGTATGTAAATAATACTAATAGAGACATTGTTCATGATTTACTCATGAATAAATAAATAATCCTCGTTTGTACTTTAAAATAAAATATCTACGTTGTTCATCCTCATGTATATATTAAATGTTAAATGTATGTATATATATATATATATATATATATATATATATAAATATATATATATATATAACATACCTTTCTTTAGTCATGTGTCCTTTAGTCTTAGTTCAATATTAAATTTTTTCATCGCCTTGTTTAAATGTAAAATCAATTCTGCACATCAGTTATGCATTGCGCCACTAAAGAATTCCCACGCACAACTTCGGTTTTAGTGGGTCTCTCCATGTTTGTTTGTATTGCTTTGTTTACATGTTACTATCTCGTGCTATTGTATATTCATGAATAAACCTAATTATTATATTATCAACAGTGAACTCTCGCGGCACCCACTATGAACAGAGCTTTTTCGTAGTCGGTTGATTATGCGATATGAAGCCAACACATTCCTTTGATATTGTCACAGTGTCAGCTAACTCAAACAACTTCACTTTTTGATCATTCAAAACGATTTTGTGGATTTATTCTATGTTTTCTGGTGTTACTGCCTAATTTCAAAGTCCACTGCGTTCTGCATCATCGGCGTCTCTACGACCACGTTAAAAGTCAGCAAACCAATATTTAATTATTGTTTCTGATGGAACGGAGTCCTTATAACATTTTTCAAACCATTGCTTCGCTTGAACGGCATTTTTCACATCAAGAAGCAATGTAAAATTAAAACACGAAATTGTTTTTGATCCATAGTTTTGAAAATAACAAAAGTAGTGTCACTCTTAGCACAGTAACTCACAAACTTATGAGCTGAAAAAACGGTGAATGCAATATTCCTACTTTTCAACCCACAATTAATGCCATCTAGCCTGGAATTTAAACTACGTGATTCACTTATCATGTCAGAAATATCACAGCGTCTTAAAAAAAACAGAATGATTGCATTCATTTGTCAACCAAATTCGTTTCCTTCATATTTTTGTGGCAGCCCATGAAATTCTGCTGAAATGAAAAACAGATTACTTACTGAGGAGATACACAAATTTCTTTTCGACATTATGAATCTCACACTCGTAACCTAACTACTTTCAATATTACAAAATACCCCTATTCTGTTCAACTTTGAGTTTCATGTGAAGTCCAATCAAAAACTATAACTAACTCACTGACAAGCGAACTCAGGAATAGGAACTTCTATTTTTCATTTCAAAATTGAACTGTCACTCAGTTGAATTTTCTTGAACTGGCTATTTTTTATTGATTTCCTTTGTATTTTACCGCCAGCTATCATTTATTTTTGTTCTCTAATTTTTAGCATTCGACTTCTTATGCATTTTCATATGTTCACTTCCCTATTCATCAATTGTTTGAGTTGCAAATGGGTTTTCTGTATCTCGTTGACACATTTTTTTCCATTCTTGTAATTTGTTTGATCGATAAATAGGGCAGAATCATCATTATCATTTACCATACGGAATATCAAGTCTCACGACTCTTCCTCGAAGTTTGTTCTTTCGGATCAATCGATCCCCCAAATTTTACGACGTCCTCCAGTGGAACAATCGAGCATCGACCTCTCCTGCGAGCGCCCGAGCTCAGAGTGTTTTCTCTTCAGTTTCAGCGTCCGACTGTAGACGGCGCAGGACGACAACCCTTCCACTTTTCCATTTTCTCCACGCCCCGATTACGAGGCTTACTACCTTACTTTTTCCTTTTTTCCGAACTCGAAAAACTTTTCTCTGCGTCGTACAGAGAGAGGTATTACACTTTAATATATTAAAATCGGAATGTGGATGTAATGTTATTTATTAAAAATATTTTAATATGGGGATTTATTAAAGGTAAGAGCTTTTGATGGAACGGAAAGGTAGATGGTTTCGTTTTTTTCTGTTCGATATTAATTACGGAAATGAAAGGCGCTGGAGTTTCCTAGAGTTTTAGAGTTTCGTGAATATGAGAGGTTTTTTGTCAGGAGTTGTGTTTCATTGGAGAAGTTTCCGGTAATGTGATGAATTGATTATAATAAATTAAAATGTATTGTAGAATAACGAGTTCAAAAAAAAATATGATCAATGCTAGTATGTATTTTACCTCTGAACAGTCTGAATGGACAGTTATTTGTATTTATGAATTTGGCTCAAATAAATCAATGCAAAATGGCTAACATTTCAGAAAATTGTATTTCTGTTCTCAAAGCCCACAAGTTTGACTAATTAAAGCTTTTTGTGATGCACTGTTTGGAACCTTTGGTGTAGTAATGAATATCAATGGAGTCTTTTCTCAACCCAACAACATAAAAAAACATCGTTCTGCAAGAAGGTGAGATTTTGGTTTCTATTGATGTTAGTACCTTTTTTCCCATCGTCCCAATTACACAGACCCCACAATACCTCAAGGAATTACTATAGAAGAAAAATTTCAATATTTCAATAATATCGAAATTGATGAATTAGTTTTTCTCACTAATTTGTGTATGAAACAAAATTGGTTCCAGGTAGAAGGTCGCTTTTATGAACAACAGGAGGGAACGGCTATGGGTATACCCTTGTCTCCCTACCTGGGAAACCTATGAATGATGTTTTCGCGGTACTAGATAACAGAAAATCCAATATTGAGGACTTTATTTCCGTTTCAAGTAACAGATATTCATCAATAAAATTCATATAAAAGTTAGAAAATGAAGGGCAACTTCCATTCCTTGACGTTTTGGTGATGAGGAGCCAAGATGTAGGGTTAGAATACGATGTATTTAGAAAAGAAACAAGCACATTTCACATTACTGTAGACAGCACAAACGTGCTGGGCTGAATTTTCTAGTGCATCATTTTTTGACTACTCCTCTCACATATGAGAGGTTCACAAAAAAAACGTACAATACAGGAAATAGTAGCCACTAACAGTTTCTCGAAGAATATTGTAGATGATATAATAAGGAAAAAAAAGTTTAGGTCAAAAATGAACGAAATATCGACTTTTAAACATGACAAATACCAAGATAAACATACCACCAATACACGAAAAACTTTGGAAAGAACTTCAAGGTATTAAGGTGGTTTTTAAAACACGTCATACACTACAGAGCCTTTCAGGAAGTCGAGAATTCGGAAAAGTCTGGAACTTACAAAATTAACTATAAGAACTGCGATGCAAAATTTTATAGACAGACAAAAATCTATCAAAATAAGATACACTTAGCACACTTAAAATATGGAAGACCTGAAAAACCAGCAGTTGCTCATCATATTGCAACAGAACCATTCTATATACTTCAGTTCATCAAGATTATTCAGACAAGTTTAACAACAACAGGCATCTGAATGCCAATGAGTGTGCAGAAATAAGTATTTAAACATAATAATATCATGAATAACCATGGTGGACCAATACCCAATAGAATACTATATAGCTTGTTAAAATAATGTTTTTATTATTAGATTTACCTTACTATTACATAAGGGCACATTGTAAAATTAATTCAAGACTAGTACATAAGGCGAAATTGTGAAATTGATTTGAGACACTTAGGACGCAGGTACCTAGAATAGGTATCTATGATATGAATGAGGATAACTTTGTAAATATGATCAGTTTGATGTAAGTATGTAAGTATGATCAGTTTGACACTTAAGATGCAGGTACCTAGAATAGGTATCTATGGTATAAATGAGGATAACTTTGTGAGTATGATCAGTTTGATCTTCGTCTTGAAGATGATCATTTGGTGATCGAAACACGGGTCGAGGTGTTTAAATAACGGTCCAGCCGTTCCTGAGTTCTTTATTATTATTCTTTTCATTGATAAATTAGTATATTCCAATACTTATCCTATTCTCGATGAAGACGAATCCAAAAACACAAAAATCATTAAAATTGGTTCAGCCATTCTCGATTTCTTCTATTACTTACATTATTATTTTTTCCTTTTTTCATATTTACTCACCTTTCAAATCTTCCCTGGACTTCCACAAATAATTCAAAACCAAAATTAGTCAAATCGAGTTTTAGCGTGACCCACGAACAGCAATCAATATTTATATATTAGATTTTAATTTAACATTCAACATTTTTGGAACTTCTTCGCCAGACAAACGAAAAAAAAAACATATTTTAGTATTTGTTCCATCAGAAATCAGGTTTATTGAATTGATTGGTAAAATGACATTTCCTCATAACTGATTCATCCATTTTATATCCGAATGAAATGTTTTTGCGTCATATTTGTGAAAATTTGTTATTGATATTTTCCATATGGAACTTCTCCACCTCCTTGGTAGAGAAGAAAGATTAAAAAAACATTATAGATCTGATTTTAAAACCTCTAACATAAGTCATGAATAAATTATAGATTTCTAGGGAACAAATATGTTTTGTCACTATTTTTCGATTTCAATACCGTGTATATGATCATTTTGAGATAAATTATCACGTCTAGAATTCATAGTCAATATGACAGGAAATGGAATCATATATGACAGATAGAACCATGACAGTATAATTCAATGATTTTCTGTCATATGATCAGTTTGTGAAACTGGGTGTACCACAGGATTGAGTTCTTGTCCTTTCAATATAGATTCTGTATGTTGATGACCTTCGACAATATTAACACGATTTACGTTACTATGTTCACTGACAAACAAAGTTCTCCCCATTTTGATGAGGGTCTGAAATGCAACATGATTGTTTGAATCCGAATGAAGCCTATTTCGATATCGAACAAATGGAAAAAAATAATAAAAAAGCTTTATATGTTCAAACAAAATCATAATCGATTTGAAAGCTCAAATTTGTTACTTGTTAACGTGGTACCTCCACCAAAAGTTGAATCACTCAGGTTTCAAAAATAACTCCGTTTATTTTCTATCGAATATCCATATTTGAGCTTTGATGAGTGCATTAATGGAGTGAAAGTGAGTTTTGGTGAGTTATAATTTCTCACAGTGAAACCAAGTGTTTGTATTCCTTGCATACAACAGAATTTATGTAAGTGTCTTTGTATCTTATGAAAACTAATGCCTGGTTTTTTCGATTCACATGTGTACATATGTCAATTCATAAGAGAAGCGATAGTAAATTCTGTACGACTGTATGAAACAATCGCTGGGTCAACAAATTCTTGCTTTTGATTAACTGTTATTTAGAATTATTTGATTTATAGGTCCTACTTCTGAAAAATGATTTTTTTACTGTTTGTTATTTTACACAATTAAATTGCTGAGTGGTTTCCAAAACTGTATCAGATGTAGTATCAATAGTAATGGATGAAACAAATGGTTTTATATGATGGAATTGGCCATTACTTGATAAATATCCATAACTTACTATTCAAAAAACACTTCATTGTGATATTTTCACTAAAAGATTTTACAAAAATGAAACACGTGTTTCACCATACAATAGCTTCTTCGGGCGTGAAGAAAGAATGCGTAAACGTAGCTCACAGAACGAATAATGGTCTAAGTAAATTCATTAAAAACAATAAAGACAAAACTTGGGTGTCGGATAGATCAAGAGTATATAAGCTGACTTGTCGCTCTTGCCCAAAACTGTATATTGGCCAAATCGGAAGAATATTTTCCCAAAGAATCTAAGAGAATAAAAGTACTTTTGTAACAATTTGAAAGTCAATCATCTAAAATGTTAAGAAAGCAATAGATTCAGGAATTCGAATAATTTACTGAATGATCAATTAGAATGGAATAACTTCCAGTTACTAACTATTTTTCAAATGTGGAAACTGGTACATGAGCTCAGGTAATTTAATTCATTATGAACATTATGAATCTGTAAAAAATTAAAAAATACATTAGCTGAAAAATAACAATCATACTAAGCAAAAAAACTGAAATTACAATAAATTACAAGCAATAAGCAAAAAATAAAAAAAATGAAACTATTAACATGAGATGAAAATTATAAAATTATCAACAAGAAATGAAAATTAACAACCAAGTTACTTCACGACGTTTCGATTGTTAATCTCCACAATCGTCTTCGGATGATAACTGGACTTATTCCTCCAAGATCTGACTAATTATAAGTCATTCGAATGCTTTCACCTATTCCGTGTTAGGAATCACACGTTAAAAGGTAAGACCTCGTTAGCCCTTATCTCGCACAAGTTTATTAACTTCTAAGAGTTGTTGTTCATATGTGGGCGACAGCTGATTAACAAGAAAACAGATTTTAAACAGATTCCCTCTTTCCTTTCTTCGCTTCATCGGTTTTAGCGGAAGCTGACCATTTGGCGGGAGTTGGTTGTGTTCCGGTTGATTAGAGGTTTCCACATGTTGCGTATCACTACGCTAGCTGTAGTGAATGCGTTGTTTGAATTTTCTCCTAAACCAGTGTTCTTCCTTGGGGATGATTTCAGCTTGAGCCCACTTGATGTTATGCTGTGTGTGTTTTTCACGCTCGATAATGCGAAATTTGAATTGCCTCTTAGTTTCAGCGATGTATGATTCTGTACACTCGCAGGGTATCCGATAAATGTAATTATTGGAATCGCATTCCGCGTTTGGTGGCCTGGTTTTTGTAAGGCTGCTACGGATAGTGTTCACAGATCTGAAGTAGGTTCTGATGTTATACTTGGACCTAATCCTTCTCACCCTTCTCATCCTTCTCGACAATCCTCTGATGAAGAGAAGTACAAGTACTGGTTTTGGCAGCTTCTCTTCCTTGTGGAGCTCTTGCTGCTTTCTAGCTAAAGCCTGCTCCACCATCACTTTGGAGTAACCATTTCCTTGAAGGTCGTTTTTAATGATGCCTAGTTCCTTTTCGAGACCTTCCTTCGTATCACAGAGCCCGAAAGCACGGTCTAATAGAGTCTAGATGATTCCCCTCTTAGTCCACTGATGGTGGTTGGATAAAAATCAGCTATTTGAAATGTGAGTACATCAGATTGTAAAATAAGGTATATTGAGCATTGAATGTGTAGAATAAGTTAGTGAAGACACGCCCGAAAAAGCCATCGCATGGCTAAACACGTGTTGCGTTTTTGTAAAATCGTTTAGTAACAATCTTAGAATAAAGTGATTTTTGAAGGTTACAAATAGTTTTGATGGTGTGCTGAAAACTTAATCAGAAAGTTATACTGAGATTTTCACAAAATGGTATATGAAAAGTAAACGTGATAGAAATTATTTAAAAAATGAAATCACGTTGTCATACACCTACCTAATACAAACAAAATAAAATATACAGTACGTCTTGATCTTCGTACCAGATTTGGACTTTCATGTCACGAATATTGCCGTATGTGTCAGTATAGACTTTAGATTTTGGATAGCCTCAAAAAAGTCTAATGAGCTAGATTCCAATGGTTTAGCATCTGCTGATAGCATCTACTAATATACACATCGCAAAACTAGCTTGCCATAAGCACAACATACAGACATAACAACCAATACATCATTTCTGATGTATTCTGACTTCCTGTTTCCTCCTCGGATCTTCTCCTACAGAACATCCCAGAAACTCTTCATTTCTCCGAAATAAGAAAACTTTCATTCAATTCATCTGATGGCTGATCTAATCTAATGTTGAGCCACAGCAATTTTTCAAGGAATTGAAAAGAGGAAAGAAGTAGTAATCAAAAGTCGTTATTAGAAGAAAGTCTGCCATAATGCTGAGTTTCTGAAAAAATACTTCTTAAAACAGATTTTGAAAGATATACGGAATATTCTGATGGCAAACGCTGTCATGAGATACCAAATGTTTTTGAAAACGAAAGTGAAAATGTTTAGCAATTGATTTTATTTCGAAATATCTGTTGTTTGTATGACCATGTACATAAAATCTTGAAGTTCCTCAACAGAAAAGTGATGACCTTGGCAATCAATGCCCCACATTGCATTTGAAAAAATAACAATGAAAAGCATTGCAATAAAATGGAATGCAGTAAAACTGAAGGTACTGTTAAGAAAGTCATTCATTTATTTTCCAAACAGTGAATTCACGAATTCTCCGACTGCCGTTAGTAATCCGACCCTTCCAAATCCTGTCCGGCATCGGTGTCTTATATTCCTGCGGAACCGTATTTTTAGCTCGCCTTTTTACTTGTTACTCTCGCGATTACAATAATAAATCTAGAAAAGAGATTGGAGTCGGTCTATGCCCGAGGGTTAAAAAATCCCCGAACTGGGGTCGGCGTTAACCGATCACTTACCCCCAGATTTATGTTGGAAGACTTCTGAATACAAACACTAAAGACAAAGACGGCTCTTTTTATTTTGCCACTTCTTCATCGCACCACGCTCTTACCTTCTTTTTTCGAGCTCCGCCGGGGATTTTTATATCGGGAAATTAATGTTTAATTATCTTGTCCTGTCGGATTTTATCATAAGAAGGGTTGGTTTCAAGAGGGAGGAATGGAAGTGTTGAAGCATTCTTGCGAGTGATGAGGATTGAATGGAATTAGCTGGGTAGGCTTTGAAGACAATAAAAAATTGAAAGCCATCGGCCCAAATTATCTTGAGCTGCTTCGATGTTGGAACAGAATAAAATTCAGAACTGATTTTTGAGAGAAAACATTATGTTTAATTCATGATTTCATATTTATTACTAATTTTCTGCTACAAGCAAGTTTCATGATGCTGACAATGAGCATTTCAGCGAGGAATTGGTCACCTAATCTCGCTTTTGACGTCAAGTTACTGCACAGGAAAAAAGGTTATTGATTCAAAATGAGCATAATTTTGTTGAACAAATTTGTAATTTGAATATGCCATAATGAACCTCTCATTGACAACATGACTACATATTCATTGATTTTAAGGTGAATATTTATTTGACTTGATAAAATATCAGTTCAGATGTTTTTCACTTCTATTAAATTTTTTCTGTTCATCAGAATCACATATTGAATTGAATTAAAAAAAATATTCAAATGTTTGATATCTGAATTTTTATTTTGATATATTTCATATATACGAAAAATTGCCCCCCCTGTAAGTCAGAAATGGACGAGTAATCGAAAATTTCAAAGAACAGGTACATTTTTAATTCTAGGTGGACTAATTCTGAAATGGAAATCATACCTAAAACTTTAACCCCCCTGCGGTCAGCAACTACCTTCCCCCTATTTTTTTCAATGGCATGGGGGGTCGGGTCATACATCATTTGAAGGAACTTTTGTCCCTCTTTTACTTTTGTATATTTTTTCAAAATTGGTTCATTTGTTATTGAGAAATTGAATGTTGAACGTTTCATTAAAGAAAAATCAGAAAATTCGCTGTCGCTCATTTTTTTATGGAGATGTCCGGAGTCAGAAATCGGCATTCATGAACAATTCTCTGTCGCAGGTCTTCTAGATTTGTAGAATTTATCGAAATGGACGACACTGTTAGTTTCTTCTACACTGTAGTTTTTGTTGAATATAGTTGTCGCAGAACACAAAGTAGATAGTTGGCCACTATCACTTCTTCACTAATTATTAATCAGTCATCCTTATTCAATGTGTTCCAACATGGTTTATTCTATTGTCACAACCTATTATCGAATGTGCTAAACCTGCTGCAAAAATTTATAATACGAATCATCCAGACCACAACGTGAGCCACCAATACGTTAAACAGTAAATGGATAAGTTCCGAGCTTTAGGTTATGTTCTGATCCTGATCGTCAACTTCAGTTTTGTGAGGTGTTCAGCAAGAAATTGACCATTGACCAATAACCTATTATACAATACATGTTTTTCAGACGTAAGTTCTTTCATGGTGAATGGTGAAGTGAATAGACATAATTATCGTTACTGGAGCGATGTGAATCCTCATTTGATAATGGAAACAAATTCACAAACTCTACAAAAATTGAATGTCTGTGGCTTTATTCTTGGTAATCATATTATTGGACCATTCTTAATTGAAGATAATCTCAATGGAGACACATACTTAAATCTATTACAAGAGTGTGTAGATCTTATGATTACACATATTTCAGAAAATGATGACAATTCAGTAGAAAATGAAGTAATATTCCAGCAGGATGATACACTCCCACATTTTATGTTCGGGTGAAACAGTTTTCGAAAGAATGTTTTCCAATGCGTTGAATCGGCAGAAGGGATCTACTGGAGTGACCAGCTAGATACTTAACCAGGTACAAGGTATCCCCCTGTATATTAATCAGCCCAAGCGAAATTCCCGCTTGGGCTCCCCTATGAAATGCAATGTTTGTAAACCTTGTCCTTTGATTCCTTTGTTAGTTCCTTTGATATACTCAAAATATCAATAATTTGCTCTAGAATGAATTCTGTTTTCTGTTTAAAATCTGTTTTTCCGTTAATCAGCTACCGCCCCCATACGAACGACAACTCTCAGAAGTTGAGAAACTTGTGCGAGCTAAGGACTAACGAGGT
Source organism: Leptinotarsa decemlineata (assembly GCF_025532065.1). NCBI lineage: Eukaryota > Metazoa > Arthropoda > Insecta > Coleoptera > Chrysomelidae > Leptinotarsa > Leptinotarsa decemlineata. The sequence continues at coordinate 11,848,244 of NW_027412558.1, read as the reverse complement.
CTTACCTTTTAACGTGTGATTCCTAACACGGTTGCAGAATCATTCCAGCTTCAACCAGATAAATTATCTCGAGAAAAATATCTGGTCGAGGCGGGAATCGAACACACGACCTTCCGATCGTGAGTCGGACGCACTACCACCGCAGCCAATTCCACAACAACATTGATTATGTGGATTTGCTTATATTATTAATATCTATAATTTCTGAAATGAAAGCTCCAAAGGAAAACTTGAATTCTTCCTAGAAATAATTCTGATAACTAATTTTAACAACTGAAATAATACATGCGAAAATTGTGCATTTTCAGTAAATGATATGCCGATATTGATATCATTTATAGGTTCCAACACACTTAAACTATTGTAGGTACAAACATTCCCGAACGTATGAACGAATGTATTTTTGGAATATAACATTCAAAATAATGTTTACATTCATTCAAGTTTGTCTTTTTGTGTATTCCTATAACAAAAATTCACATTTTCAATAGAGGCTCATTCTAACGTTTTGTTGCAGATATGTTTCTTAATGTATCGAGATATGAACCGATTGGTAAAAGTATTGAAAAATGTATTTCAATGATTTTTGAGTACTTTATTTATAGGCAAAATTCATTAAATTTCAGTTAGTCAATTGTCAGTTTGGGGTTCAAAATTTCAGTGAAAAACAATTACAAAATTTGGAAGTGTGTAGCTTCATTAGATCAGTGAACTGTAGTATAATATAGGATTGTATGGTTTGAGGAAGTTCCCAATAGAATTTTGTTCAGGATACAAAAAAAGAACGAGAGAGATTACGTGGCTGTGGTTCTCACCTGAGTGTAAGTCGACTCTAGTGGCGACTCGTAAAGAGACTTCTAGTTCCAAGAGGATAATCGTAAGAACCCGTTGGATCACACAACACTAGCTGGCCAGCAACTTTCCTAATTCATTGAGTAGGTTGTCGAATGACCTGAAATGCTTTCTGTTGCGAGTCTATACAGTCTGTAACAACTAAAACTTAACAGAGCCGTTTTTGAATATAAAAAGTGAGATTTTTCAAAAAAGCTCGGACACGTCGATTTCTAATTAAAGAGGGACACCTTTCAGACTAATCAGATTTTTGGTAGTACGCACCCCCTCGGAGGGGTGCGTCCGAAGACCCTTATTAAGAAAGGGAAAGTAGGTCGAGTGGCACTTTGTTTCAAAGGTCTTTCGAATACCTTTACAACTCTGTTAAAAGAACATTTTTGTAACGATTAGTTTTCGAGATAATTTGAAGTTGAAATTGCCATGTTAATAATACATCAGACAGACATTAGACGTTTGCCTAAATAAAAAATTTTTCAAGATGTTCTTCTTATCAGTTTTTTGTTAAATGAAATCCCATTTTTGAAATCAATACTCACTCCTTTCCTTCCACTTTTCATTAGTACATCGTTCAATTGTTTTGTTTAAACGGGTCGTGTATTGTTATTTGTTTAAAAATGGCCTACACTACTGCTGAAAGGGTTTCAGTTATTGCTTTATTTTATGGCAACGACCAAAATGCTAATAGAACATCAATTTTATTCGACGATCAAAACCCTGGTAAACACCTAAGCAGAAATCACGTTCTGGATTTGGTCACAAAATTCAGGGAGACAGGTTCGGTTTTAAATAAGAAAATAAATGTTCAGAAAAGGGTAGTGAATGAAGATAATGCGATTGGAGTGATTGGTCAAGTCATCGCCAATCCCAGGTTAAGTACCATAGGTTTATCAGCAATGGCCGGAATAAGCCATATGAGCGCATAGAGAATCCTTAAAAACCACAAATTCCATCCTTACAAAATTAAACTTGTTCATGAACTCAATGAGGATGATTTTTACCGAAGACATGAGTTTTGTGAGGGTATGAGTGAGAGATTAATGTAAAATCACGAGCTGCTTTATAACATCTGTTTTTCGGACGAAAGCTCATTTTATTAAAATGGTTGCGTGAACCGTCACAATTGCCGTTTTTGGTCGGATGAAAATCCAAGACAATACGCAGAAATAAATACCCAACATCCCCAAAAGTTGAATATCAGGGCCGGAATATTAGGCAATCATATTATAGGTCCATTTTCCATTGATGGAAATTTAACCAGTGATTCTTGTTTACAACTTCTTGAAGAGGCAATACAACCTCGTATAGTCAAAATAATTGAACAGAATCCAAGATGTCAAGATGAATTTATCCATTTTCAACGAGACGGTGCACCACCCCATTATGCCCAGCAGGTTCGAAATTTTTTGAATAATCATTTTGAAGGACAATGGATTTGCAGAAGAGGTCCAATTGAATGGCCAGCACGATCACCAGATTTAACACCACTGGACTACTTTTTGTGGGGATATTTAAAGTCTGAAGTTTATGCTACACAGCCAGCCAATTTGGATGAATTACGTCGTAGAATTATTGATGAATGCCGAGCCATAACTCCTGAATAATGTAAGAGCAAAATTCAAACAAAATCTTCATTGTTGCATGGAGCAAAATGGCGCAAATTTTGAACATTTACTCTAAATTTCCTATGTGAGTTTCCCTTATTAGGTGTAACTTTTTTTGTGTGTGCTTTAAAAACAATTATTGGGATTTATTAACCCTAAAACAGTTTTTTAAACATTACTGTGTCATCAGCATTCAAGGAAATCAGCAGGTTGTATTCGTTGTGTAGGTAAGTTTTTAGTATGATTCACTTTCTTATCAGAAGCATAAAATATCCACGTCAAAAGGCAACCTTCATAAGGAGGTGCCACTCAATTTACCTAAAATGTAATGGTGGTACCAACCCCATCTCCTGAAAAAATCTCCTTGTAATAAACAAATAATTCTTGCTTTTTTACGAAATCAAATGGACACGTATTAGCAGGTTGTCACAAAAAGCAAACATTAATTTTTTCATGAAAGTTCTTAAAGTGAATTGTACCTTAAAAACAATTTGATTTATTTTGAAAAGAAATGAACTCAATGAAAATACCTTTAAAACTTCAAATTATCTCGAAAACTAATCATTACAAAAATTTTCTTTCAACAGAGATGTGAAGGTATTCGAAAGACCTTTAAAACAAGGTGCCACTTGACCTACTTTCCCTATCTAAATAAGGGTCGTCGGACGCACCCCTCCGAGGGGGTGCGTACTACAAAAAATCTGATTAGTCTGAAAGGTGTCCCCCTTTATTTAGAAATCGACGTGTCCGAGCTTTTTTAAAAATCTTATTTTTTATATTCAAAAACGGCTCTGTTAAGTTTTCGTTGTTACACACTGTATACCAAATCTCCATTATTCTGCTGCCGTTTCAGCGACCGACGAAATATATTGATACGAGAAGCGCTCCATATATTTAATCAGAATAGAAAACACGGCCGAATTTCGTGTTGAATACAAATTTTGCATATATAGTGGAAATCATCAATAGACAAATACACATATAGAAAAGTTAAAATAAAAAATTAAATTAAAAAAAGAAAACTGGTGAATACGGAACAGACTGGATACCTCTAAATATCCTATTGAGAGATTGCTACAAGTAAGATCTTGGAAGACGTTCGGGGGCATTTCATTCCAAAATATTCATTTTCTTGTTTACAAAATTTAGTTGAATTTATTAACTCATTATTACGAATCTGATACTTGTATCATCAGGAATCTCGTATCGTGGAAAATTTGAAACTGTATACTTATATTTGTTAATCCATTGACTAGTATTATGGCAAATGTCTTGCTTGAAATAAGACCAGGAAGATGATGGATATCGTTAGTACACAATCATCTTTGGGTGATGACTGGAAGTCCGAACTGGTGAAATTCACCATGAAACATTATCAACCACTTTCGAAAAAATGTGTAAAGGAGTTTGAATAGCTTTGAAAAGCTTCCTATATTCAATCAAGTAAGACAAATACCTACCTAAGTCCTAAGTCCATCTGTACGATTCCATCCAATGAAAATCTCTACTGTCATCGCAAACAGTGAGCAATAGTCTGATACTCTCCATAAAATATTCAAGCAAACATATTCCCTCATCGGACAAAACAAACGACATCCGGTCGAAACAAATGAAAACGGGCGTACACATCCCGCCTAGCTGCGGATGATAGCAGTAATTTCCAGAGCCTACTTACTGCAGAGAGCGCGAAGATTGCGGATCGAGATGACCTAACGCAGGGCTATAATTTCATTAGCCGGCCCAAAATAAATGGGCCAGTCGTTAAGGGCCCGGGAACAGCGGGTGACTTGACCGAGAATATAATAAAAGAAAATAAGTTTTCGTTGTTTTTGGTTGTAGTTGGATGAGTTTCGAGCGGGTGGTGCTCGCTTATTGGTCTGCGACGAATTGGACATGATTATGAACAAATGTTTGCCTTATCACTTGAAGGAATATTGCTTGGAAATATTGAATCGGCATGAAAACTTCGATGGAAAAACAGCAGGAATATCTCCTATCTGTCCTGAATGTACCATTCTCAGGTCAACATAATCAAAAATTTAGCAGTATTATTTCTCAGTTCAAATATCGTAACAATTTGCAGTACTGAAAACCATATCGTATATGCATCCGATTAATTGAAAAATAGAGACTTCGGCAATTCTCTCACAAGTTTCGACTTCTGAGAGTTGTTTTTCGTAGAGGAGCTACAGCTGCTTAACGAAAAAACGAATTCCAACAGATATAATGAAATGACAATGAAATCGATTTCATTGCAATAAGGAAATATGACCAATTGTCACAGTATTATTTATTGCAAAAGGGGAACTTCGCATCGCTTTGATGGGAAATATCTTCCACTTGCTCCAGAAAAAACAAAGTCAGAAAAAAATAAAATAATACAGTTAGTTTCAGAATTTCTTCAGCGAGATTGACAACACCTAGATACTATAACTATGGAGATATTGTGCCGCTAGGGCTTTGTCGTTATCAGTTACTCCTTTGCAAGATCTACACACCTTCGTAAAGAATTATTTTTTTGAAATTGATTGAATATTCCCACATTGTTGTATCATGATGGAAAAGTAGAAAGCCAAAACCTTCCTTTCCAAAAAAATTAACATTTTTTGAAGATATACCCCTTTCAATTCAAACAGGATTCCATTGGCTGGGATTTATTCAAATAAGCGATTTTCATTGAAGAAAAGAATCGACCAAATGCATTCCGTCGTAATTTTATGAATGAATTCTGTTTTTTTATAATGTTATCCATATTTGGTACTGAAGAGCTGATGAGGCAAGTGTCTTGCAGCGAAACATCGTACCACTAAGGAATTAAGTGTTTCATGTGAGTAAAATTCATCCACTTTCTTTTGATATATTGTGTAGGCAGCCTATGAATGATATCTGATTCAATTCCATAACGAATGTGTGGAATACAAACTGAATAGAGAAAAGTTTTTTGTACATATCAGTGTTCATACAAAAGTATTTGTTTCGAAAATATTTTTCTTTCGTGTAATTTAATGTTTATTTGAAAGTAGCTGTTTGGAAAAGGCTCTTTTCCAGTTTGTGTCTGAAAGTTACTTCTTTGCATTACAAGTTGTCGTCATATTCTAGAGCGCCGTTTGCAGCTATGATAATTTGAACTGATTTTTTGAACTGATTTCGGATGAATGGAGACGGACACTACATTTTCTGATTGATTCGGCCGTTACTTGATGAAGGTCCATAGTAATTTCATAAAATACACCTCATGATTTAATCTCCATAAACTTTATTTGAATAGCATTATTAATAAATACCAGGCGTCACAGATCTATAATCAGAATTTTTGAAAGAAGGCACTTTAACGAATTAATTGAAACTTGTGAAATTGATACGCAGTAAAATTATAGAGCAGATAAAGGCAACACTGTAGTTTCTATTGACCAAATCGACTATGTCAACAGATTTTTGAATTTAGGGAATTTTGAAATACTGAAAAGTGATCCAACTAATTTTTTGAAAAATTCAAGCATACTTTTTACTGAATGGAAAAGGTTCAAATTAACATTGATGAACCCCCCAATTACAAAATTATACTTACTCATGAAACTGCACAGTCATCCAATTAGACCAGTGGTTTCCTTTGTCACTGCACCATCAGTGAAATTATCAAAAAGGCTAATCAGTACCATCTTGATCCATTGTAACTTCTAATCAAAATTCAGTCTACGGAATTCATGTGAATTATTCAATAAAATAGAGAACATACCTCTACCAGACAACGCAAAATTACTATACTTTGTGCAGAATCTATTTCACAGCATACTTCCTGATGATACTATTTAGTAATAGAATTATTAGATAAAAATAGAGAGACCCCAGTCATGAAACGAGGAATAATTGACCTTCTGTCGTTATGCCCCAAACAAAATTATTTTCAATTCAACAACAATATTGATTCCTCCTCAAAATGTTCAATAATGGGAAATCCATTAAGACCCTTAGTTGCAGAGATTTTCATGGATAATCTAGAGAAGTCGATTTTTAAACATCCTTTGATTTAAGATTTTCTTGTATTGGCATAGATATGTGGATGACATTTTGGTATGTTCTACAGGTACTAAGAGACAATTACATACTTTTCATAGAGATATTAACAAAATTCATGAAAACATTAAATTCACTATTGAAGTAGAAGCAGACAACTAAATGAATTTCTTGGACCCAATAATTAGTAGAATGAACAACAAACATGATTTTTCAATTTATCACAAACCGTCCTATAAGGATATTACTATACATCACGATTCTACCCGTTCTTATCAACACAAAGTAGCAGCTCATAATAGCATGATTCACAGATTAGTCAAAGTTCCTCTTTCGATAGATAATTTCAATAAAGAACTTAAAAGCATCAAGCGAATTACGGTTAACAATGGGTTAATAATTAAAATTAATAAACATCGAATTAATAAATAAAATACTTTCCAAGAAAGTCTACGCGAAAGCGATTCGAGAAGTTTTTCCTACTGAAAAGGTAGATAATCAACATTATAGAGCTTTGACGTATTTTGAATAAACAACGGAAAAAGTGACTTCATTTTTGAGGAAACGAGATGTTAAAATTGCATATAGAACAAGTAATAGGTACGTTGGGAAAGTTATTCAAAAATAATAAAAACAAAACATCCAAATTCTAGAAATCAGGAGTATATAAATTGAAGTGTGGAACGTGTCCTAAGGTATATATTGGTCAAACTGGCGGAACATTTAGGAATCGAACCCAGGAACATCATACGAGATATGTTAATAAGAAAACAAATTTAACATATTCAAATCACCTTCTAGAAGAAAATGATATCTTTAACGAAGATTTTGAAATGTTGCTTAACGTTTCGTCTACTACTGCGATAGACATTATTGAACTTGAAGTGTTCGAGTTGGTGCTCGAGTAGTTCTCAACACAGAAGCTTCAATGTTGAAAAATGTTTTCGATTTTATATTATCATATGGGGACATGGCTTCCTTTCTCTCAGTTGGCTCACCTGAGCTTGTTTGTGTAACGACAGGTAGCCAGATTATATCAATGATACGTACTTACATTGATTTTTCCTAAAAATCTTTTTTCACTTCTGAATATAAAATATATTCAACTAGCATTTTGAACGAAAGGAATATTTAAAAAAATCTAGTATTTGCTGGTATCCGTATAGAATACCATTCCATCCATCGATCTGAACCAGCAGCAAATTGTGAAATAAAGATTTGAATAAAAGATTTGATGGTATTTCAGTCCAGATACACTATATCGTCGACCTAGATGTGAATAATAAAAGTATAACTTGATATATTACAACCATAAAAACTACATTATTCAAAGTAAGACTTTGAGATGAACATTTACTCGACTTAAGAACATATAAGTCATCTTTTAATTACTCTCCTCCCAAAGAGATGGAAACAACTGCGGCGTGCATAATTCAAATTGTTTAAGGAAGTGTATATAGAAAGACAATTAATATCACTATGAAAACACCGTTGCAAGAAGTTTTCCTTTACTCTATTTCGTTCTATTTTCATCTTGTTTTCGTTCTGAGGAATATAGGAAAAGAGTCGGACTTTACAGTGGCGTGGAGTTGAAGAAAGATGTAGCTTTCGAAAGAGAAACGAAATAAACTCCTATGAGCAAACGAATTATTATTTCTTGAGTTCCATTGTTTTTGTGTTTCCCGATCAAGACCGTGCTAACAAAATCTGAACGATAATACACAAGTGGAAATTGCTTTCTGTATTCTGTCGAGACTCAATTCAAAACATTCATGAATTTATAGATCATTTGACCACTTTCCTACATTGGAAATTTCACATTTTATTAATAGACAGTGTTTAATTGGACAAATATCGATAAGTTAATTAGTTACTAATTATTGTGTAACAAATGAAAATTGTTGCCTCAAAATAGGATAAGATGAAAGAAAAAAATCAATCAAGCTACTCATCTTCAAAGAACAATCAAATTCATTTGCCCCGATGAAGAAACTGAAAAATCAACTAACATTGAGCACACTGTTCAGTTTCAACACGATGTTGAAAGTTGGTTCCAAAAATAATTATTATATTCATAAGAACTATCATCTGTGGTCTCTTTGAAAGTAGATATGACTCATATATCTTATAGAAGATCACTAATTGAAAGTGAAATAACAGCAATATCTATGGATTTCAAGATTGTATGGCGATTTTTCTATACCACTTCACAGTCTCATTTCTTTGATTACCAATATTTTTCATAATTCCAAAGCAAATCGAAACGAAAGCAGGTTATATAGTAGATAAGACGTTTTTAACATATACAGTACATTTCATTTATAACGAGCCACTCTGAATAACTTTTGAAATAATGATTTTCAGGAAAAATGAAAAAACAAGTCAACAATAGTATACAGAGTGACACATTTTGACATATTCACATTTGATGTTACTTCCCCTATCGCACCCCCAGATTCATTTGATCCGTTCAGTGAGACTTTCACAAAACTCAATACATTTATCGAAATCATCTTCCTTCAATACATGAACTAGTCTAATCTTAATTTGTACCTACGAAGGATCCTGAAATCATTTGTATGACTGATTCCTGATTCTGATATAAGTATATCTATTCTATATAAGTATAAGATTGCGAATTTTCCATCAGTTCAACGCGCCCTTAAACTGCCGTACCAATAGCTTTATCGTTGACAATTCCTGAACGGTTATGCTTTTTATTGTTAACAGATCCAGTTTCCATGAATTTGTTCAATAATTTCTAAACGTATTTGTGTCGTACATTTCTTCCTGGATGATTATCACTGAACGTACGGGCAGCAACTCTAGCACTATTTTCATTCTGGTAGTCCAAACGTACTATTTCAATCCGTTTTCGAAGCGTATAAATCATTGCTTCTCAAGAATTCACAAAAACAGAAACACCAATTGTAACTTCACCTGGTAGGTAAATAAAAATCAATTGATACAGTTTATTGTATTATTTTCACTATAAAGGATTTTACAAAAACTGCGACACGTGTTTCGCTATACAATAGCTTTCTCAAGCGTAAGTTTTAGTTTATGCTTTAGAAAGCTATTGTATAGCGAAACACGTGTCGCGGTTTTCGTAAAACCCTCTATAGTGGAAACTATAGTTTCCACTATAGAGTGTAGTTTTTAATATGGATTTTCATCAAGTATCTATTCAAGTTCTATTCAATTATGGTAGGTAATCGTTATTGTAGAATTAGACAAATACAAAATGAAGAGAATATCGATTTCAAATTCAACTAGGCAGAATAAGAATTTTTTTGAAGTATACTTCAGAAAAACACATATCAAACCAAGGTAACACATTGTACAGAAGTTCATCCAGAGTGGCTCGTTTCCAACTCAAATAATTTTTAGTTTCCAAACTATGAGCTTCAGACCATACTGTATTCTACTTTGTTGAAATCTATTCATCATGGAACATCTGATAATGCAACACAATTGATCCATTAAAAAAAATGGTGATATGCTCTGGGGTTGCGATAGGAAAGTTAGATCAAATGTGAATATGTCCAAATGTGTCCCCTTGTATACTGTTGTTGTAGTGTTTTTTATTTCTCCTGAAAATCGTTGTTTCAAAAGTTATTCAATGCGGCTCGTTTTCAATTCAAATAATTTGTAGCTCCCGAGCCATAAGCTTCAGACCATATGTTTTCTCCTTTGTTGAAATCTGCATATCATGGAGCATCTGATAATGTGAAACAATATAGGGTTATCCATTTGAAAAAGATTGGTGGCATGTTCTGGAGGTGCGATAGGAGAAGTAACATCAAATTTGAATATGCCAAAATGTGCACAAAATGTGCATTGCGTATTATGATTAGTGACCAGCCCAGGTTCCGCAATGCTGATACTGAATATACTACAGAATGTCTTTATACACAACGTTCACAGCTTTTTTGACAGTGGACAATACAAACATATTTTCTTCAGAGGTTAGGTACTCTTGAAAGAGCGACATATAATTGTCCGGTTACCGTCGCAACCGCTATGTCCCTGCATTTTAATTGATGAAAACATTCATTCAAACTACATCCTGTTAGGGGCCATATTTGATCACATTATGAACAGATAAGATGAAGGTGTATCAAAGATAATTTTATAAACGCGCTTTTTTCCCTGCCACTAGCGTCTCACTTGGAATATGCAAAAAAAATACATTTCACATTTGGAACATAAAATGAACCTACCTACGTACAAAATTTCCCCCTTCGAGAATATACCGATACTGAGAAACAGTGATGAAAGAGTAACTTTATTTTATGAACGCCCCTTCTCGACCCGCAGCTGACGCTACAGTTGGAATATTCAAAAATCATTTTTTATTGCTCATCTATAACATAAAGCGAACCTACATACAGAATTTCAGACTTCAAAAATATAGCGGTACGGAGAAACAGTGATTAAAAGGAAATTTTCATTTGTAAACGCTCCACTTGCATCCCCACGGGGGCCGCCCCATTTGAAATATTTGAAAATGCTTTCCTAGTGCACATCTAAGACCTGAGAAGCATTTATATATCGGAGATGAATGAGTAAGTGTTAATTAAGTATAATAGATAGACACGATTATAATGGAATATATGACACAAAATACCTTTTCATCTATACAGTTTTCGCAATAATTCGCATACAAAAGTACTCGTTGAATTATAACAGGCTACATTAAAGAAATGAACTGTTCAGTCATTTTTAGTATTTTATAATTATGTGTCATAAACAATGTACTAATCTCATATCGAGCATGAATTAGAAGTTTGAGGTGAAGATAATCATGTTCATCTTTTCTCATTCCTACAGTTTTCTATATTTCCATCTCTTCGATGTTCTTGAAGATATTTTGTATGAAAAGGAAACATCTATTTTTAAATGAACTCTAACTTCTATAACATGGGATAGGATGGGATGGGGTGGGGTGGGATGGGATGGGATGGGATGGGATGGGATGGGATGGGATGGGATGGGATGGGATGGGATGGGATGGGATGGGATGGGATGGGATGGGATGGGATGGGATGGGATGGGATGGGATGGGATGGGATGGGATGGGATGGGATGGGATGGGATGGGATGGGATGGGACGGGTCGGGACGGGACGGGAAGGGACGGGACGGGACGGGACGGGACGGGACGGGGGACGGGACGGGACGGGACGGGACGGGACGGGACGGGACGGGACGGGACGGGACGGGACGGGACGGGACAGGATAGGATAGGATAGGATAGGATAGGATAGGAAAGGAAAGGAAAGGACAGGAAAGGAAAGGAAAGGAGAGGAAAGGACAGGACAAGACAGGACAGGACAGGACTGGAATTGAATAGAATAGAATAGAATAGAATAGAATAGAATAGAATAGAATAGAATAGAATAGAATAGAATAGAATAGAATAGAATAGAATAGAATAGAATAGAATAGACTAGAATAGAATAGAATAGAATAGAATAGAATAGAATAGAATAGAATAGAATAGAATAGAATAGAATAGAATAGAATAGAATAGAATAGAATAGAATAGAATAGAATAGAATAGAATAGAATAGAATAGAATAGAATAGAATAGAATAGAATAGAATAGAATAGAATAGAATAGAATAGAATAGAATAGAATAGAATATTTCTATGATCTTTCTCTCATAACATTGCACGCTTATATAATCAGCTACCCATTGAAATGAAATCCCCACCACCACTTAGTTTCAGAAAAATTTGAAGAGATTCATGCTACAATCCGGTTTTCTTCTTTTATAACATTGATCAGTTGACACCTATCCATAATATGTTTCTACCATAAATATGTAGAAATCATCAAATTTATTATATGTTTGTGGAAATAAACATTATTATTAAAATACAAAATGAACAATCAAAATAACCAACCCCTGTTGCACTCCACTGCATGCTGGATACATTTCATCAGCCTTCTCTTTACGTGACTGTGTTCTTATTTCTTAATCTATTACTTGAGACGTCTGCATGCGGCCCGAAATAATTTGCTGAGAAATTCTATATGCCCAACTCATAAAGTTCCTTTCTCGTTCGGAGTTTTCTGAAAAGTTTCGGTCTCTCGTCGTCTCTTCATGTTTGATGTAAAAGGAGTTGACATTAAAATTGAAATCCGTGCGCCAGAAGATTTTAACACGATCAAAGATCATTATAATTTAATTCGAACTGCTATGCGAGATATTTGCTTCGACGGGATCGAGAAAATACCTGCTGTGTACGACGGTCTTTATGTGCGAGACGAAATCAAAGGACGTCGTGTGTGTTTGTGCCTCATTGATAGTTTCTTCTGATCTCAAACGATGGCTGGTGAAGAATGGGATTGTTACAGAAGTTGTGGGAACTATCACGAACGCACCAGTAGGCTGAATCAATGAGTTTGACAGCCAGAGCAATTTATTCAACTTTAGGTAACTTTTCCTGAACTACTGACAAAAGGAACAGGATCAAAGCGTAGACATTCATGAATAGTGAGAGAAAATATTTTTCTGGTTTCTACTTCTTCATTTCCGTACAAAAAATGTGGGAAATATCCGAAGGAAGGAAGTTGCAAAAAAACTCTCTACAGAGTTGTGTAAATCATGCATAGAAGTCACTTTCAAATACAAACTGGAAGAGAAAATCCTCTCGACACAACTACTTTCATATTATATGAATTTTTTTTTCTATATAGTCTGTACCCCAACCATTGGAAATGAAATTGAAACAGATAACAACAAAAATTGCGAGCAAGCTGTCGCCTTCAAAAATGTCGCCTTCCCTCAGTGGCACAAAAATCCCAGTGCCAAAAACCGAACTAGGTATGTTAATGCTCGCAGCAGCTGCAAACTTAGGATAAATGAAAGCAAAGACCTTCACAATCAGAGAATCAAGGATGAACTGCTTGAAGTATTTTGCAGACTTTTCAACCTGTCTTACAAGAAAACGATTCTCCTTCTTGTTGGAAGATTGCTCGCGTTTAGCCTATTCCCAAAGAGGGTAAGAACAATCTTCCATATAACTATAGACTATCAGTGATATCAAAAATCATGGAGAAAGTCGTAAACCACCATATCCTCAAATTTTTGGAAAGATTCAACATTTTGAGCGATCATCAATATGGCAGTCGGAAACAAAGATCAACTGGCGACCTTCTATCGTAAAATAATAATAATAATCGTCTTCATTATTTTCTAAAAATATATAGAAAAAACAAGATTGAAGCAATACACCAACAGAAAATTTTTGAAAATGAAGGGCCAAGTCACTTCAGTTCCTAAATCAATTCAATAACTGAACTGTTCTTCACCCATATTTGGAATAACGCAATCGAGGAACATGGAGACTCAAGAGCTGCTGCGCTTGATATTTCTAAAGCCTTTGATCGTGTGTTTCATGAGGGTTTGCTGGCCAAACTTCGGTGCTATGACTTGTTGGATCCTTTCTGTATTTACTTCTTCAGCTTCCTGAAAGTACGTTTTCTACAAGTGGCCGTCGATGTATATATCACGACTACTTTCATCAATGCTGGGATCCATTTTGTCTTCAACTCTATTTTTATTGTATATCAACGACTTATTGAAAAAAAAACAAGAATCCAATATATTGTTCTGCTGACGACATCATATTTGTCTCGTCATTCCATTTGGATTCCAAGACATCGGCTACTGAGGCACATCTTCACCGGCAGCAGTAGGTTGCATATCTAGAAGTGATTTCGTATTGGATTGAGGGCAACCAGGTTCAATTCAATGCCACAAAAACCCAGGCATCGGTTTTCTACGGACTTCAAACCGGATATAATAATGTCAGGTGAGACAATTCCGCTTTCTGCTTCGATAAGTTTGTTGGGGGTTGAAATGGACGCTTATATATCTTGGCACAATCATGTCACTGAAATTGCAAAGGCTGCTTCTCAAAAGTTCGAAATATTGTTCCGAATCAGAAAACTGAACACACCTCAGCAACTTTTGATTCTTTATAAAGCTCAGTTTGGACCTTCTTTGGAGTGTTGTTCTCATGTATGGAGCTCTACCCCTGAAACACAATATTCCTTTGAAATGAGCTGAATTATGTTGCTTGGCGAATTTCAGTGATACATGAATTGAATTGATTGTTGATAATTTTTATTCGACGCCACGGTTGAACGGCGTTTTGTCGTACCATAAATGAACTAGCATGTTGCCATATGTAACACTTGAAGTTCTTGATAAATCCGCTGGATACCAGCGCCGAATTGAAATTATCAACAATCGTTTCAAACGTATCTTTCAAATACAACAAACTTTTTAAATCTCTGTCAGAAATTAACTTTAAAAAAAAATGATGAAATAAAATGATACTTGCTTGAGAATGTTTTGCACAAAAGTTGTAGCCAAATTTTAAATTGAATGCATTGAAGTGAATGTTGGAAATATTCATCACTTTCATAGAAATATATTTAGTATGGAAAGTTAATTTGCTATATTTTCAGACAAACGGAAGTCTTTTCATTACCTACAATGTTTCATGGGAAAACTTTGACAGTCATTCAAATATATTCATTGAAATTTTATTCCCAAACTTACTTTTAGAAAGTGAATTTGAAGTTTCATTATAATTCAACAGTCATATAAATAACTAAAATTTTATTCAAAGGTCAAAATTATATGCAAGATTGAACCGTTTATTGAATTTACTCGAATAATACATTCCATTGACTGTTGAATAAAAATGTATGTTCATTGCTGAGTTGAACTATATGTATATAGATTATTTTTCAGCATAATATATAGTAAATTGTCGTTTCATTTCCCAATACTCTGAAAAGATATTTTTCTTCCGAATCAATAATAGTATATTATGCAACGATCATGTAATGATGGTTATTAAGACACGAGCATTAACCGGGATACGAAACGAGCCGAAGGCGAGTTTTGTATGGTATATGCGAGTGTATTAATAACCATTACATGAGAGTTGCATACGCTATTTTTTCTAAACCCGATAAATAATGAAAAACTATAAATATTATATTTGTATTGAACACATTTACAGTAATTAACTCATATTTAAAAAAAAACACAAACTCAATGGTATTATCATGGATATATGAAAACTATGAAAATTCTAATTATATTTATATTGAATATAACAACTGTAATTAATCTGACCTTTTAAAAATATTGGAGTCGATGGTATTCCTTCTATATCGCTGTTTTCAGACATTTTGATAATATAGGTAGATAATATGAAAACTGATTTTGACAAATAATGCAATTACTAGGACAAACAAAGGAACAGGATTCTTGATTGAAAAATTATGGGTTTCTATTGGTTGATAATCTGTATCGTTATGAAAAATCTGTATTATAATGGATATCATTATGAAACGGATTATGGTAATATAAGTGTATTGTTAGAGTACCGGTGTAGAAAAAAGCTTTTAGTTATTTCATTAGTCTTTTTTATTCAAATAACAATTTTATTCATGTTACATTTTAAATCAAGTGTCATTTAAAATAGAACAAATTTTGCGAACAATTGTTTTTAATGTGTCGAACAAATGCATGAATCAATTAAATTCAAACAAATAAATTGTTATTTAAATAAATTGAGGAATGAATATTTGTGACAATAAAATGTAAAATAGCGTTCCATAGGCATCGCTCTGAGAACACCTTGAATATTTTTCTGTAGTGCTTGTGTTTCGAACAATATTATACATGAACAAATAAAAATGTAGAATTTCACTTATATGGAACATCATCCCCACAGGTGTACTTCGAAGTTCCGGATTGATACAATTGTCTTATCGCCTCATCAGCACCTTTTTTGATAATGGCAAAGTTATCAACCCTCCGAGCTACCTGGGGGGCATTATGGATATTCGCAGTCCGATAGTCATGTGTTTGGTCGAGGTGGAGATCGAACTCAGGACCTTTCTATCGTGAGTCGGGCAGACTACCATTACGTCAATTCACTGATTTTATATCAGTATTTCAATCTTCTTTGAAGAATCGCCAGCAACAGGTAGTTCAACAATAACTCAAGGTGTACCACAAGGCAGCATCTTTGATTATCCTCTATGAACATACCGACGATCCTCCACTGTTTTATTCTTTCTAGCTTTTTCTAAGAAATTAATCACCGTGAAGTTACATATAGTTGTATAAGTAAAATTTGTTGCAATAATATAATTATTGTTGTCTCGGTTCTGGTCTGTGAAAAAATGATTTTTGTTCAAAACAGTTTCCTGAGAAGATAACAATTCTTTGTAATGATATTCAGTTGGCTCAATTAGAACATTCGCCACAAAAATCATAATGAAACTGGCTTAATGAATGAATACCCTTGCATGAGTAAGTCCATAGTACACATTTTATTATATTGTTTCAGAAAATGTGTTAGTTATCAATATTTTCAATAAATTGATGGATGTAGCCGTTACTACGTGGTAGGAAATCATAATGATAAGAGGAATGAAAATTTCTTTGTTTTTACCACTTTTATTTGTAACTAACGTTACTGCAGTTTCAAACTTATACAATAAGTTTATTGTATAAGTTTGAAAATGTCCGTATAGGACGAAACTGCAGTAACGTTAGTTACAAATAAAAGTGGTAAAAAACATAGAAATTTTCATTTATCTATTCATAATAATAATTTCATTCATTTCAGATATTTACTCGAATTTCTTGTAGATAGCCAATCCATCCAATCATCGTTACAAATGCAAATATCCACTACCTGTATGAAATATCCATATATCAAATAATTTTATTTATAGTCATCTCATATTTCTCTATTATCATTATGAGAAAGTGACAAAATTCCCTGATTTTCCACCAAATCCATTATTTCCGAAGATTAATTAGCGTAGATTTCCTAATCGACCAGAAACAATAAAAGCGAATTATATCTAATCGCATAAACCGGCGTTTTTATGCTCGACAACAAATGGTCCTATATATCAATACATTATCCCGCAGCTAGAAACGATCATATAGAAGCCCTAATAACAGGAAGAACATGATTAGAGAAGAAGTCGTATGGATGTCACTGCAGGCACGCACAAACAACAAACAAGCGAACGACAAGGCAGCCAAGGGTACCCTGATTTACGAGGGCAATTCTTCTTTATTTCTCTCTTGGCTCATGCATCGCCTATCTTTCCAATCTACTTATTTATCGAACTCGGATGATTCCCTGTTGATGGCCCCGGCTTTCCAATCTTTACATCTCTCCATCTCGCGTTTACCGTTATCTGCGGGGCTAATAAAAATAAATTCCGGTTGTTGTCTAGGAGTTACGGTGAGTAGAGAGATGAATGTCGCTGGTTATGATTATATTGTTATTTTTGAACGTGAATCAACGTTTATAGACTCAATAATAGTAATATAATAATAGGAATTTATTCAATTTTCAGTACAAGGATCAGTCAATGACAATTTGAACAATCTGAACAAATTCAGGAAACCCACAAAGGACACCCTGTGCGTGGGTGTTATTATTCACAATATTCACATTATAAACCAGAACAGCGAGAGTAAAATCGATTTGACAATTCGGGTTATGAAAATGTAAAGATGTGAAAATCTTAAATGTTTGAAATGTTAAAATATATAAAATATAATCATGTAAGAATGTAAAAGGTAATGCAAAAATGAAACTGTAAAAAATGTTAAAATGGTAAAATGTAAAAATGAAAATACAAACATTTAAAAAGTATAAAAATTGCAACAAATGTTAGGCTGTAAAATGTGCCAGAGGTCGCTATGATTTCACAATATTAATGGTGGAAAGAATCACATACAAATATTTGACAAATAAATGTTCCACTTTACTAGTTCCCATTTTAGTGGGTAATTTCAACAGTGTTCTTACATGGTACAAATAAGTTTAGTGATAAAGGAACACTCACTAATGCCTTGCCTGGGCGTGGGTGTTCTTTCATTGTGTATGTTTATTGAATAATTATAAATATAATATCAAAAAAAAGTAGAGTAGTGACATTAAACATTAAATAGTGTATTCGACCCATAGACGTATACACATTTTTGCAGCCTTTAAGGAACCCTTGAGTAATGTATGCGATTGAAGGAGCACAAGAAAAAATACAAGGAAATATAAGGTATATATACTATACTTACCCAGTTTCTCTGGGTAAGTATAGTAAGGCAATTGACCGCATTTCATGCGATCGAGGGATCAATTAATCGATGTATAGAAATTCTATCTGTTTCTGAAATGAAATATTTGAGATCTTTTTTGAATGGAATAGTTGTCGGTGCGAGTCTGGTTTTCAGAGGTAAGTAAATGTAGAGCCGGTTTGTTAAATGAGTGTGTTCTCTGTAAGAGAACGTTGAGCATGACGTGTTCAGTTGCGCATTGGTTTTAAGTCTTGTATTATACTTGTGATCTATATAGTTAAATTTTGCTCGTTTTTTGTGTTGTTCCACAACAGTTCCCAGAGAGTAATATTGTCTGAGGTAGAGCAATTTTGATTCTTTGAAAATTGTTTCCAATGAGTATTGTGTTGGTTTTTCAAGAAGAATTTTTATAAACTTTTTCTATAATACATCTACTATTCTATATGCAAGACGAGACTCTATAATTGCATAATAAATTGTTTTTATTCGCCAAGTATCTAGTGAATTTCGTAAGTACTTGTATCTATAAAGTGTGCTCCTCAATGTATTAGTCACTTGATCAACATGATAGTTCAGTCTCAGGTGTCTATTCATCAATGTTCCTAAATACTTGATTTTTCTGCTGATCGAATTGTTATGTTATTTCCGATATTCAATGTATCATATTGGGGTCTTCAGTTGGCATAGCACCAGAATGATAAAAGGATGTTTTTTGTGATTAATCGATAGTAATTTATCCGCGAAGCATTCAAAGAGTTTACTCATGTCATATTCTACTTTAGTTTTGAGGTCATTCCAGTTATCAGCACTGTACAATACTGCTGTATCATCAGCGGAGCAAGCGATGCTGCCACAAGTAACATGTCGTAATATGTGATTCATATATAAAAGAATTAGCCCCAAAACTGTTCATTGCGGTACTCCGCATTTCACAATTCTTTTTTCACTGACGACGTTATCGATTTTCACGTCTGTCTTCAAGGCATCTCCCTGAGATTAAATGTGTTTCCTCTGAAACTCATATCTTGCAAGGTTGCCAACAGTTGTGAGTGGTTCACATAGACTTGGTTTACTCTTTTCTAGCCCGTGAGGTGGGCTACCTATCGGGCGCATCCCCGAGTGGCAGATAGGGGAACGGCCAGGGAACTGGAGGTCCTCTCCTTTGGCCTTACGGATGGGGTCGCCGGACTCCTGATCAGTGCCAGAAATGAGTAGGGTGAGGGGAACTAAAACCCCTCAAAAGCCTTTGCAAAGGATGCCACCGTGGACCAGCTTACCCAACCTAAGTTGTATGGAATCGTCACGACAACTGAATGGCTGCAGGGTGATATGCGGTCACGAACGATCCCCTTGGGGAACTTGGCGAAACCTCATTGTAATCAGCTTACCTTGTGGTAATGCGGGGCTCTGCCAGAGGTGACCAACTCTTCCCTTGCTACTCGTGGGAACACACATGCATGAAACAACAGAAACAACCAAAATCAATTCCTAGGCTAGACAGAAGTGCTCACTTCAATCTAAGGCGGTAGCTGGGGATGAACAGAAATGTCCACCCCAATCTACCGCTTGGAATGGGGCTGGACATAGCTGATCACCTCCAACAGCGAAGGTACTTCCTGCGGCGGGCGCCAAGACCTTCGCCTTGAATAAAAGCAAGGAACCGGCTGCCCCTGCAGGAAAGCTCCCTCACTTGTGCATCTCCATGGAGGGAACCCCCAAGACGGTTGAAGAAGCCGCTCACCGACAGTAATATCGCTGCACCATCCAAAACCTTCGCGGTGGCCTACACCTGCCAATATTCAGGAGATGTTTCCTAGTAACCTGTCTATCTTCCTAGAAAGGACAGGATGGACGATGACCTAGGAGGACAACTCCTCGGATGTACAATGGGTCACATGTGGCCTAACTGCTGTGAGTCTATACCCTTCCTACTGTACAGATACCAGATACTCTTTTCTGGATTTTTTGCTATTTTGGATGAGGAAAAAATAATAGCATAAGTTTTGTTTATTTCAAGAGATGATATTGTTTCAATAATCTCTCTTTCTGTTGTAGGTTCAAATATAGAGTGCACAGAAGTTGTTTTTTTTCAGGGAAGATTTCACAGGATTCATAAATAGATCCTAAAAGATTTTCACAATTATATGAAATATAATATTGCATATGGTTTATCTGATCTGTCCTGATATTATTATATACGGTTCGGATACATTTATCTTTTTGGAAAAACCAAAGTTTTTGTAGCATTGAATCGCAACTGGTTATTTTAACCCCAATCAGAAATCACTCCTAGATCACCATTGAGATATGCAACGTCCTGCTGCCGATGAAGATGTGCTACACAGCCGATGTCCCGGAATCCAAATGAAATGACGAGACAAGTGTGCTGTCATCAGCAAAGCAATATATTGGATTCTTGGTTTTTTTCCAATAAGTCGTTGATATACAATAAAAAAAATTGGGAGCAATATGGATCCCTGGGGAACACCAGCATTGATGATGAGAGTTTTCGAGAGATCTCCATGGATGGTGACTTTGAGGGACAGTTTTTTCAAGAAGCCGGATAGCCATACACAAAAATGATACGGCAAGCCATAGCATCGAAGTTCGGCAAGCCATAGCATCGAAGTTCGGCCAGCAAACCCCCATGCCTCATGGCCCCAATCAATCTATTCTATTCATGAATATTTTGAGAATGTTTCAAAAAAGAAACTTCGATTTTTGATTCGTTTCTAATATCAAAGAGTACACACAATTTTCATTGAGATTCAATCTCTTCCATCCCAACTTTCCAGTCCACATTCTTGTATGTTTTACTAAAACCCACCCCACTGACTTCCGGCTACTCGAAAACCTCTCGCATAAGGGTGCTGTTATCGGAGTGACGGTCACGTGTGCGGACCGTGAGATTACCGGTCCGAACTCTCCATGCAAATCAGCAGTCAATTCACAAGGAAGACCGACCGTGGTCAAGTCCGGGAGGCCGGGAACAGATGTTCGCAAGATAGGCTCCCACACCTAAAATCAACCGATGCTGATGATGATGACGGCGATGAGATTCATTCCGTGCTACCTCTATTCACTAGATTAGTTCTCGTAGTAGTGGACTTCGCTTTCTGATGGGGTTTCGTATTAATTGAATTTGATTATCTTCGGAGGTCTGGCTTCATTGGACCTGAATGGGATAGAGTAGATGTAATTTTCGAATGTGAATTCTCAAAAGCAAATTTCCCATCACGAATGCTTATTAAGTATTATAATATCTAGCACAGTTGTGATTTTTTTGACAAAAATACGACAATATATTGTTCGATGCTAAAGAATCTCTGACGAAATTATAAGCGAGAGTCATATTTATCTTCTTAGTTGTGTAACGGCCATATCACGATAGTAGAATCCCAAATATGAAGGTGGTTCCGACAAAGAAAAAACAAAAATGTTGAAAAAAATATGGATTTATTCCTCAACATAATCTCCTCGTAGCTCAGTATACTTCTTCCAGAGACGTTCAATAAATTCGATTTCGTTTTTATATCAAGAACTATCTTGCTCCTCAAAATAGTCAGAAACTGCCTTCTTCATCTTTGGGAAATTTTTGACCACTGTGTCATTTTTTTAAATTTGAGGATGAAAAATAATTCAAATGGGCTGAATCTGGGGAAAAGAGTGCATGATGTAGCAATTTAAACTTCAATTCGTTGATTTTGCTCATTGCGATAATGAATATGTAAGCTGATTGTTTAAAAAAAAATACTTTGTTCAGTCAACTGCGGCTGTTTTTGCTTGATTTCACTCAAACGTTGCAATAAGTTCGTATAATATGTTTGTATAATACAATAATGGCCGGTGAGAAGCCCCTTCCTCCCGAATTTGCTTCTACATAAACTGCTTTCTATATATCCACAAGAACCCAAATGGCATTTTGATCTCCATTTATTGTTTACTCCTTAATCCGTACTAAATGAAATTGCAAATAAAAGTTTCTATTCCTTTTTTCCTAATACTTTCTTTGTCATACACCGACCCAAACTTTACAGAGGTACGATTTCTTCTACCGACCATGACTCAGTTCAGTAGCTGTACTCGCCGTTGATAGTTTTACCTTTTTCAAGAAAGTCAATGAAAACTATTTCTCGCGCATTCCAAAAAACCGATGCCCTAACCTTGCCTGCAGATAAAAAGTCCTTCGCCTTTTTTGGAGCCGGTTTTTTTTTTTGAGTTCACTCAACTGAAACATCATCACCCCACTGTTCATGCTCGATTGTCAGCAAACGCACCACCCATCTTGCACGCAGCTTTCTCACGATATAGGCACCACACTTTTCGAAATGCCAACTAAGTCTGCTAGCTCGCATGCTTTCAGTTGATGATCATTCAGTACCGTTTTGTGGATTTTCTTCACCGTTTCTGGAGTCTTCACCTCATTTTGGTCGACCACTGCGATTCTCGTTTCGGCAGCTCGTATGACCCCCTTCAAACTCTCCTACCCATATAAATTACTGTTTTTAACGAAGAAGCAAACTCACCCAGAGTGGAATCCAGTTCAGCTTTCATATTGGTTGGGCTGAGGCCTTTCAAATAAAAGTATTGTGTCACATAACAATTACCAATTGTCCCCATTTTCACAAATTCACCATAAACGTTCGCTATTGGTGGCTGCCAAATAAATACTAAACGATGCAGCGTCTTCAAACTTGAAACATATGCTTTATAGATTGTGTACTATCTAATACCGTGACATTTTTCAAACAACTTACCACCATCTCTAGGTCAGGCTGAGTACTTCTGGGACCACCCCTGTATTATCATTATTATAACTGAACTAATGTATACTCAACCACGCAATGTTCAAATCAATTTCTGTTTCCAGTTTGGTTATCTATGTGATTCCTAATTCTATTTTTTATGAACGAAATTGTAATGCAACGAGTTACTGATCCATAGTGCATTTTTTTGTGAAAGATATACTGAATTCATGCAGTAACTCATCTGAAATTTTCCCATTTCAGAACTTTCATAGAATTCTCTAATACAGTTTTCATTTTCTTCATATTGTGAAAGTGAGAATTCCTAGAAATATTCAACAGAAAAACTTTGATTTTCTTCACAAAAAATTACTTCTGTTCAATAATATGGCATCTCCCATTCCCAATTTCAACTTTTTCACAATATAACGTTACCTCACTCGTTTCTTGATCGAGTTGGAATGACTATCTCATGATTTGCAGAGGCAACTGCGCCTTTGCCTTCTGATTTCTGATAGGAATTCAATTATAAGTGCAGAAAAGGGCTACAAAATTTAAAGCTCTTATTTGGACGCCATTTACAGAAGTTTCCAGAAATACTGTACCCCTTTTCAACAATTTCCTACAACTTTGTTACAACGGGATAGAAGACACTTCTAAAATACCAATAAAACAAGAAGTACGGTTTACTTGAGAGTTTCAATAAGGAAAAAATGAAACTTTCCACTTTTTTTACCACTTTCATTTGTAACTAACGTTACTGCAGTTTCGTCCTATAAGGACATTTTCAAACTTATGCATTGAACTAAAAATGATTGATAACGTTAGCATTCATATAACACCACTGTAGGTAATAATAGAGATATTTAGCTTAATTGAGTACCCGAATTTTGGTTACTTGTGACAATGTGGATATGCTAATTTGAAAACCGGTGAGTAAACTAGATGGATTTGGTCATTTAACAGGTTGCACCCGCAATGTTTATGTTTATCCAATGATAAAGTGGACAAGTTGGAGAAATCTGGAGTTTATAAGCTGGAGTGTGATATATTGTGAAATAACAGATAAGGCAAACTCGTGAAATTAATTTAGGTTGGTATACCTGTATGGTTGGTACGCCTGGATGGTTTACCTGTATGGGTTACCTTTACAGCATAAATAGGATTAGCTCGCACTGGATCTTAGTTTTAATCTTCCTCTTTGAAGATGATCACGTGGTGATCGGAACGAACACGTATCGAGGTGTTAAAAATAATGATTTGGTGTTGGGAAAAAACTCCAGTAATGATTTAATATAATTCCCTATTGAATTCATACCTATAAATACCTTGAAAGTTATCGGGATGAATGATTTCCGCAAATTCAATTTAAATTACCACTATAAGTTCTCTATATGAAGCCAAGCACAGAAAAGACCCTTTCAAAACTTCAGTCTTCACAAACAGAATCGGTATCGTTTCAAATTTCAAACCATTTCACGAGTGGTTACGTTAGTCCATTCAGACATATACACAAAACCTATCGATTCTGAGTATGACATTACTAAACGTAGATATCCCTCTCTATACCTCACTCCTAACTCTATGTTACACTACCCTATGAAAATGAATTCAATGACTAACCAAAACTACTCTACTAAAATGAACTCAATGACCAAATAAACGGAAGAGACTACTGGTTGACGTCTATTCGCATACCTACCTAACCATAACATGTATAAAAATTATAGAAATAAATAACATTTACTTTGAATAAATGGCAGTATTCTGATTTTTAGTCATTTGGAGTGCTCTGCAGACTGCTCTGAAAGATCCCAGATGTGTGAAAGTATAAAATATAAATCTTTGAATGATTGGTTGTTTACAATCTACAAGTTAAAATTGGCGAAGGGGTGTCTTTGTGTTCAGATTGTGTCACAAAAGAAATAAAATAGAAAGTAGAAAAATGGAACGTTACAACAAAAACTATAAGTTTTCACATATAGTCAGTGGGCATACTTGAAGACTGGCTATAAATCAAATCATCTAAAGGGACAATTCGTTCAGACCAGTCTCAACTCCTTAGTATGTAGATTAATGAACTGACACCTATTAGAAAACAACTATTCACCTGGCTAATACCACGAAGGACGTTGGATTATATCCAACAGGTGTCAGTACAGGATTCTTCACTGAAGTTATTCCTGCATATGCTGTTGACGATACAACTGCCATAATAGATTTTCAATTATTGGAACACACTTGCAGAACTTCAGTGTAGGAAATTGAGACTGGTCTGAACGAATTGTTCATTTAGATGACTTGATTTATACTCAGTCTTCAAGTACAGCCACTGATTATATGTGAAACGTTTTCTTTCCTCATACGAGGAATTTTGGATATGCGGTTAGTTACCTCCTTTACAGGCAGATGGGGCGATGACAAACATGTCGTTTGTTCTCCTCTTCAGCCTAGTTCGAGAAACGATACTTTAAAGGAATTCGATTTTCAATTATCGAAAATCATGGACTTTATGTTGATGATAGACCCTACCTTGCATTAACGAGTGGCCCAAACAGCCCGAAACTGGTCTGCAAGTGTGTTCCAATAATTGAAAATATATTGCAGTAGTTGTATCGCCAACAGCATATGCAGGAATAACTTCAGTGAAGAATCCTGCACTGACATCTGTCGGATATAATCCAACGCCCTTCGTGGTATTAGCCAGGGGATTGGTTGTTTTCTGATAGGTGTCAGTCCTTTAACCTGCAGTGTAGGGAGTTGAGACTGGTCTGAATGAATCGTTCCTTCAGATGATTTGGAAAACAATGAGTGCCTACAGGAAATTTTCATTACTTCCCCTATTATGAATTGCTGAATTTCACTCTGAATATTCAATACTCTTACTTTGCTGCTTGCCGTGGAAACTGAAAGATGAAAATCATAATATCGTAGGTGTTATTTGATGGTAATTCCGCTCATACAGAAACATAGTGTATGAGAAATCTTCCCCTCGAAAAACACACAATAAACACTCGCTTTTGAAACTCCCTAGTAACTGATACGTCTTCTTGCTCCCTTCAAGTGTTAAGCTGTTAATGAGTACTTTAATAAACTCACTCTTCTCAAGACAAAAGTATTACACAATATATATGATACAGGGAGAATTTTCACCCACTTTACATCATAATTCACCGTTGGGTAGGTTATATGAGAACTTGGAAGGCAAATTAGTGCGGAACAAAATATTTTAACTATGAACTTATAACTTCCGAACGTTAATTAGGAACTATTAAAACAACGGGGTTACATTGTGTTTCTATATTTAGAAATTTAATAAATTTCCCGTGTGTTCATCAAGGTAGATGGCACGTGAGGAATTGATTGATCGAGGTGGTTGCTTGGATACCTTGGGGTGGTTTTCGCTCATTTATTTTGAATATTCCAGCTCTATTTCGGAATAGACATGGAAAATTTATATTTTTGACACTAGTTTCAGTTATCTTCATTCATGTTCACTATTTATACCATTCATTATGACTGAATGAGGTCTCAAAAATTACATAAGAAAACTATTGAAAGTTTTAAATGATATGATGATGATATTTATTGAATCCTCTCCATGATATGCCAAATTGTCATTGAAAAAACGAATATCATCCTGATAAAGAATATTTAGATGAGTTAAATATTAAATCATCATATGAAAGTGATGAAACTAACAAGCAAACACATACACATACAATCAAAAAACACATACAATCCAGACACTCAACTCCGTACACAAATACTCGCCTGCACCATTTTTCAATAACTGAATTTTTAAGTTTTTTCAAAACTGTGTTCAACAATTACTATTTTTGTAGTGTCTGGCAAAAGGGTATATTCGCCTTCATGTAATAAGGGTATTTTTCGAGTGTTTTGAGTACTGCAAAAATTACCTTGTCCAGTGGAGTACAAGTGGAAGTTTTATTAAATTCGCCGCTTTTCAGTTAGTACTGACCTTGAAAAAAAGCTGTTGAAATTTCATGATGTTCTACTGTGAGTTATCATGCTGAGAGTGACACTACTTTGATTATTTTCAAAATAATGGACCAAAAACAATGTCGTGTTTTAATTTTGCCCTGCTTCTCGATAGTAAAAATACCTTCCAATTGAAACGTGGTCGTAGAAACACCGATGATGTAAACACTGGCATCTGACGATCTGGTAAACAGCCCGAAACCGGTCTGCAAGTGTGTTCCAATGATTGAAAATCGATTGCGGCGGTTGTATTGCCAACAGCATATGCAGAAACAACTCCAGTGACGGTTATTAGAACATTCGATTGCCGAAATTGAGAAGAAGACCCCATTTGAAGGGTTAGCATGTGGAGTGTACTCCAGATCACTAAGCCTAAGGATTAAGTAGGGAATGGGAAGAAATACCAGCGTGGTGCAAACAAAACTGGCTGGTATCTCGATCGCCACAAAATGAATAACCAGGAGAAGAATTTCTGGCAAAAACATAACCATTTGCACTTACAGCAGACAAGCCCTATTAGCCTTGAACATACAACTTATAACCACGGGGCTAGTACTAGAGTGTCACCAAGATTTAGTCAAAGCCTCGGTAGATAATAACATCATCCTGAGGTGGGTTAAAGGGCACAACAGGGGTGAAGGTAATCGCATTGCCGACTCTTTAGCCAAGGAAGCGGCTGGACTGAACATTTTAGGACTCAGTGGCACCTACGGTATGATGAATTCGACAATTGCGGAATCAACCAAATGTTATACCCATGCTCTTGCCAGGATCACCTTGGGCGACCCTAGGAAGCTGGCTCCAAAGAAATGTCTGGCTATGACCCGGAGAAATCTACGCTTAGCAGTAGGATTTCTGACTGGCCACTGTCAACTAAGGAAACACCTCTATAATATGGCGCTAGTGGACACACCTCTATGCAGGATGTGTGAACAGGAAGACGACACTGTTAGGCATGTCCTATGTGAGTGCCCGGAGTGCCCGGATGTCTCCCAGTGACCTGTCACATGTGGCCTAAGTGCTGTGGGCTTACACTCACCCTCCCTACTCTACAGATACAGAAGACCCCATTTGAAGAAAAAGAGAGTGCTGCTTCATCAAGACAATGCACAGTATCACAAATCATTGAAAACAAAAGCGAAATTGTATGAAATGGGCT
The DNA here is from genome assembly GCF_025532065.1 of Leptinotarsa decemlineata. NCBI lineage: Eukaryota > Metazoa > Arthropoda > Insecta > Coleoptera > Chrysomelidae > Leptinotarsa > Leptinotarsa decemlineata. Next base: position 11,819,726 of record NW_027412558.1, on the reverse strand, counting down.
TCGAATTGCTTTCGCATATACCATTTTCTCCAGATTCGGCTCCCAGCGACTACTGGCTATTAGCAGACCTCAAAAAATGCTCAACAGTAAGAAATTTTGCTCTAATGAAAAGTTTATCGCTGGAACTGAGGCTTGTTTTGAGGCAAAAAATTAATCTTTCTACAAAAGTGGTATTGAAATGTTAGAGCGGCGTTAGAGTAGAATGAGAATGATTGTGCGGCTCTTGATTGAGATTATGTTAATGAATAAAGCCAATTTTGTAGAAATAAAACCATTTTCTTCCGTAGGTCCGTGAAGCCTTTTCAATTGAAACTTCAATTGCCTAATCGCATTATACTTATAGTTGATCTTTCCACAGGCTTGTTTGATTTTCGAATTCCAGGTCTCGTTACTATCGATATGTGATAGAAGAACTTTGGTACTATTGGTTCCTTTCATATCGTTGAAGCCAACTGCAACACGAAAATCATTAATTTTTCTGTAATAGCTCAAATGAAACTGTTATTGAACTATTTCATTTCGATTCATTATCAATACATTCCTAGGAAACCAATTTTAAAACTAAGAACCCAACAACTCGGTTTGTCTTGAAGTTCCCTTGGGGAAATGGCATCTGCTGCAAAAATGGAATCATCGGCATACAATTTGACATAGTTCGTACTTGAATATACTGTTAAATCGCTGATGGAAAGAAGAACAACTGAGTGTCTAAAATGACCCTCAAGAAACACCCGAATCCTTGTCGTGATCTTATGATAGACAATAATAGACTTTTACCTTTAATTTTCCGAAACTCAAATATAAACCAAGCCGAAACCAAAAATTTTCTCTGGAACAAAGTGAATACAGTTCACTTATAACATAACCATGATTATTTATATGAAAAGCTCTCGATAAGTAGAAAGAAAGTGCACCATTACTTTATTTGATCTGGAGCATTATGAATGTACTCGGAAGAGGTGTGTATGCTTATTTAAGGAAAAAAGACAAGCACTACAGGAAAATCCTAACGGCGCTCTAAAAGCGGTGCCTGTGCGAAGGTAGCGATTCACGTTGGATTTGAATCACTGGAGATTAAATTCATTTGGAAAAACATTCTCACGAAGTTTATTTCACATAAACGCAGTTTTCCAACTAAAAGAGTTCTTGAACAGTGAAGTTCAAGGTATAGGTACCGTAAAATGATGTTCAGCTTGTTGCGAAGAAAGCATCTCTCTTTTTTCATTAAAAATATTTGATTTACCTTTTTTTCATTCAACCTACATCTGTGTCATTATGGAACTGAACAGAATCCAGAAATAGTTTTTCGGATCGAATCTGACACTGAAACTGTTTATGATTCAGTTTGTTGTATTGCTGCTAGAAATGAAATACCGTATCTTCACTCTTCTACTGTGACTTCAAAAGTCGTCCAAGTATAGAATAACTTTTTTGGGAAAGAAAGTTTTTGGCTTTCTACTACTTCATCTCGATACAAAAAAAAAGATGAGGGAATCTTCCAAAGAAAGGAAGTAAGTATTCAATTTGAAAATAAGTAACTCTATACATGGATGTGTAGATCATGCAAAGAAGTAACTTCCAGACACAAACTGAAAATAAGTCCTCCTGAAACAGCTACTTTCATATAAACATTAAATTACACGAAAGAAAAAATTCTTTCGAAACAAATACTTCTATATGAACACTGAATCATACAGAAGATACTTTACTCAGTTTGTATTTCAAACATTCGTTGTGAAATAAAATCAGATATCATTCACATGAGTTCCATTTCAAATGAATGGTAACAAATTGCACTTACATGGAACACTGTCATCCTCACTGGTATACATCGATGTTTCGCCGTGAGACACTTGCCCTAAGGCTCTTCAGTACCAAATTGGATAACATTGTAGAAAATACACACAATTCATTCATGAGTTACGATTTTCAATGTCACGGAATAAGCTTGATCTGCTTATGTCATAGATGACATCGTAATGACATTCATTCACCTATTTGATTTAATCCCAGCCAAGAGGAATCTTATTTGAATTGAAGGGGTTATATTTTTAGGAGTGATTAGTTTTTTGGGAAAGAAAGTTTTTGGCTTTCTACTACTCCACCTCGATACAAAAAAAAGATGAGGGAATCTTCCAAAGAAAGGAAGGATATAATCAATTTGAAAATAAGTAACTCTATACATGGATGTGTAAGTTATGCAAAGAAGTAACTTTCAGACACAAACTGAAAGATTTCCTAGACACTGGATTGGAAGAAGAGAATACATCGAATGGCTCCCCGATCTGACGATTTATCCTCCTTAGATTAATATTTGTGGGGCCATTTAAAAATTATAATATACGCCACTTAGTCAGGTTCGTCATTACGATGTCATCGATGACATAAGCAGATCAAGCTTATTCCGTGACATTGAAAATCGTAATTCATGAATGAATTGTGTGTATTTTCTATAATGTTAGCCAATTTGGTACTGAAGAGCCTTAGGGCAAGTGTCTTACGGTGAAACATCGATGTATACCAGTGAGGATGACTGTGTTCCATGTAAGTGCAATTTGTTACCATTCATTTGAAGTAGAGCTCATGTGAATGATATCTGATTTTATTCCACAACGAATGTTTGAAATACAAACTGAGTGAAGAAAAGTATCTTCTGTATAATTCAGTGTACATGTAGAAGTAATTGTTACGAAAAAATTTGTTCTTTCGTATAATTCAATGTTCATAAGAAAATAGCTGTATCAGGAGGACTTTCTTTCAGTTTGTGTCTAAAAGTTACTTCTTTTCATGATCTACACATCCATGTATAGAGTTACTTATTTTCAAATTGATTACTTCCTTCCTTTCTTTTGGAGAATCCCCTCATTTTTTTTGTATCGAGATGGAGTAGTAGAAAGCCAAAAACTTTCTTTCCCAAAAAATTAATCACTCCTGAAAATATAACTCCTTCAATTCAAATATAAAATAACTGTTCTGATGGTTTGCTTTCAAACCATGAATATATTATGCCTGCCTGCCTGCTACGAGTACTTCAAGTTGGAAAGTTGGGGTATAATAATTTCTATGTTTTTACCACTTTCATTTGTTACTGACGGACATTTTCAAACTACTATTTCAAACTATTAGTTTCAAAATGCCCTTATACTACAAAACTGCAGTAACGTTAGTTACAAATACAAGAGTTAAAAAAACATAGAAAGTTTTTTTTCTCATTTTTGATTATGACCTCGTACCATGTAGTAACAACCTTTTTCATCAATCTAATGAAAATTCATGGTCAAAAAATATGAACAATTTTGGCATTTTTTTCATGACTACCCCATAAACATTTCGAATAATTTAGCTGTGAATATCACTTTTCCTTTATCGACAGCGTATTTTTATGATTACAATCGTATTAATGTTCATTCATTTTCATATTTCGATTTGGCGGAGTGAATCTTCACAATGCATATAGAACCAACAGAACACATCTTTTTCATTTACCATAAAATTTTCTACAAAAATCCCTATACAATTAGAAACAATTCAATGGGAAACGTTGTTGACAAATTATGTCATTATTACAAGCGACGCTTGGTTTCAGGAAAACACGTGGTTACAAATCGAAAGCCAGAAGGGTCAGGTCAGGTGGAGGTGGTGGTCATTTCACACGAATCGACACACGACAATTATACATATTCTGTTGATTCATGGCTCAAATAAACAAATTAATTCATTTTTGTACTCTCATAAATTTTTCCACCTCTATTTTTATTTGCCAGAAACCATCAGAAACAAACATTTTTTTTTCAAAAAAATTTGCCTTGGAACAGTTTTTTATTCATGGGGCGTGCATTTCTATTTGTGATTTTTTCAAATTGATGAAGTTTTGAGTTCTAAGATATTGGTTTCCAGTATTGAACTACAAAAATATTGATGAGGTCGAAGACAAACGTCAGGTAACACATGTATTGTTGAACATAGCCGAATTCGATGAAAAATCTAAAGGTCCGTATAAAAAAAAAGGTGATGATGGAATCCAATGAACGAAGCATCACATTGCAAATTGATTTATATCAGATAATAACAAATATGGAATGTCTTCCGAAATGGAGGCGATAGAGCCAAAAAACCTGATTCGACAATTCTAGTTCTTGCCAAATATGTCAAAAACAACCACTGAAATTCTTGATATGAAAAAAAAATACTCTTTTTCCCAAAATAAGGAACTTTTTTCTAATCCGACCTTGTGGGTCTTACCTTTTCCTAGATAGCAAAAGTTGGATCAGTCAAAAAACGGTCTGTATAATGGTTCAATAACCCATTGAAATCCAATGAGCTCTTCTCAACAATAAAATTCACTTGATTACCAAAAATGAGGAGATAATAACCTGAGGTTCACCTTCTTGCGGAATATTTATATCTTCGAATCAACAGGTATTTGGTTTTCACATATAATCAGTGGGCATATTGGCTCTAAATCAAATCATCTAAAGGAACAATTCGTTCAGGTCAGTCTCAACTCCCTTCACTGTAGGTTAATGAAAACAGAAAACAACAGAAAACAACTATTCCTCTGGCTGATACCATGAAGGTGTCAGTGCAGGATTCCTCACTGAAGTAATTCCTGCATATGCTTTTGGCGATACAACTGCCGCAATAGATTTCCAATTATTGGAACACACTTGCAGTCCGGTTTCGGGCTGTTTGGCCACTCGTCAGTGCAAGGTAGTGCCTACCTTCAACATGAAGTCAATGGTTTACGAAAATTGAAAATCGAAATCCTTCAGAGTGTCATTACTCGAACTAGTCTGAAGCGGACAACAAACAACAGGTTTGACATCGTCCTGCATATGCAGGAATTCTTCAGTGAAGAATCCTGCACTGACACCTGTCGGATATAATCCAATGCCCTTCGTGGTATTAGCCAGGGAAATAGTTGTTTTCTGATGGGTGTCACTCCATCAGCCTACAGTGTAGTGAGTTGAGACTGGCCTGTACGAATTTTTTCTTTGTGTAAATCGATGCTGAGAGAAAAATGTTTCATAACATATAGTGATGCCACCCTCATTCCCTGAACACGTACTCCAACGAGAGAAAATTGATCATTTTTCGTTTCCGTTAAAAAAAAAAACGCCGGAAAAATTATATTTAGGAAATTCGTTGTCTTTCAATATATAGGCGCCTCCCTTCCCTGGATCACGAAGAATCAAAACTTCCCCAGAACGGAACTGCTCAAAAACTATTTTCCCCGTGTCACACACGACGACATCCGCGCAAGTGATACAAACGATCGGCAGTTTCAATTTCGCATCAATATACGCGATAACCACTTCTTCCTTCAGCGATAAATAAATCCTTCCTCAAGTTCCTATATGCACTCCCATACATATACGAGGCGTGATTGATGACGGGGTCCTTCCTGCAAAGTCTTTACGAGATATAAATGTGCAGTTTTCATGAATAATGTAAGGTCGCATCATATTCGGCGGTGGCGGTGGGATGCGACAGACTGTCTGATCGGAAAGAGGACGCGATAAGGGAAAGAAAAAGATTCAAATTGAAAATTAGTTACCTCCACAATTGGTGGCTGCGACCTGACGGGAATTCCTAATTTCTGTTATATATCATTTTTCGGTTCGGTGAAAATCCTTTCATAACGGTGTTAATATCGATCGAACACATTCGTTCTCTATTAGTATATTCCAATTTTCTTTTTTTTTATGAAGATGATAATATCAACATCAACTACAATTTTTGTTGTATGACATAGAAAAATCTTGTATGTTATGATAATAATAACAATGAATGAAGTGAAAGAGGTATATTTTTGAGAGAAGTTAGTTTTCTATATTTCAAACTGAAAATGTGGAAAACTTCTCGAAGAAGCAAGGAAGCAATCTAGCTCAAGTGAACTCTCCACAAAGATGTGTAGATTATGCATGAAAGTTTTTCAGGCAGGAACTGATAAGAAAACCTCTTCAGAAACAACAACTTCATTCACATGAAAATTAAATTATATAAAAGGAACAGTGTTTTCGTAAAAGCCAGATTGCGATGATGAATATGAATCTACACTCAAACTAATACACCGTATTAGGAATCGTTACGGTCTAGTTGAAGGCAAAACAGTCGAGCACTGATAATGTCTCAAATCAATTACCACCGTCGGAATGGGTCAAACACTGATGCAGAATACCACAAAAGAAGAGAGATCTTGGGAGAGGATCAAGCACATGCTTGAAGATCCGCCAAGACAAGGAGAATACCCACAACAGGAAGTGGGGAAAGTTGGTGAGGAAACAATACCTAAATGCAGCCTGAAAACAGTATAACAGGATAATCCTTGTTGAGGGAAGGCCTAAACTCTGTCATTACGTCAATATCTGTTCCCACTTTGGAAAGAATAATTGCAGTGGAATCCACCAGTTCCCTTATTGATCAGATCGAGGCAGAAGAATTCAGATGGAAAATCAGAGAACAGCTAGATCGAAACCAGTTTCAACATCTAACATCAGCAATTGAGAACAAAGAGCTCTGAACGGCGTACGTAGAGATAACACCATCAAGATCCTACTTGCATATGAGGAAAACGCTACTTTTGTGATGGATAGTGATCTCTATGAACAGAATATCGAAGAGGTTCTTCAGACAAGACAATACAAGAAGATCGTACGGGATAGTACTGCATCAATTGAAAGGCAGTTGTACCAGACTTTGAAAAAAAACAAGTATAATTTTTGAAAACAAAGACAACATCGCTAACACTGCACCACAGTAAGCCCCCTCACTTGTATGGATTACCCAAGGATGTTCTGCTCAGACTGATCATTAGCTCCAGAGATTCGGCTACTCGAAACTTGTCCAGATTTCTACTACCAATGATGAAACCAATACAAGGAAAAAAATCTTTTATGTAAAATTCAATTCATTTTGTTGAACTGTTAGGCGCAATCGAAGACACAGAGCAAGATCAACTAATCAGTTTCGACGTGGAAACCCTCTATACCGACGTTCCTGTCGAAGAATCACTTCAAATCATACAGACGAAGCTATCCGAATACGGGGACCTGGAAGATGGAACGAACTTATCAATACAAGTGATCATGGAAATACAACGGTGCTGTGTACGAATGTTCTATTCCCAACTGAAGGACGAATTCTTTACGCAAGATGAGAAACTACCAATGGGCTCGCCACTTTCACCGGTTATACCCAACATATATATGGCCATTGAAGAAGTTCACAAGAAGCAACGAGTCTGGTTAAGATACGTTCACAACACCTCCATAATATGGAACCATGGAAATACATAACAAGACACCTTCCTGAACAACATCAACAACGTAAGACTTTTTATTATTTTCACAATGGAGAAGGAAGTCCACAACGAATTGCCATTCTCAGACGTATTGGTGAAGGGGACCGACAATAAATGGAAAACATCTTCATACCAAAAACCCACTCACTCGGGACAGTATATGAATCAGGAATCTAACCAACTATCAATTGACTAAGAGAGGAATCATCAAGGCTCTGGTAGACCGTGCTTTCGGGCTCTGTGGTACGAAGGAAGGTCTCAAGAAGGAACTAGACATCATCAAAAATTAACTTCAACGAGACAGTTACTCCAAAGTGATGGTGAAACAGACTTTGGCTAGAAGACAGCAAGAGCCTCACAAGGAAGAGAAGCCGTCACAACCAGTACTTGTACTTTCCTACATCGGAGGATTGTCGGAAAGGATGAGAAGTATAACATCAGAACCTGCTTCAGATCTGGGAACACTATCCTTAGTAGCCTCACAAAAACCAGGCCACCAAACGCGGACTGCGATTTTAAGAATTGCATTTACCCGATACCTTGCGAGTGCGGTGAAATTTAGAGGCCATTGGAAGTTCGCATTGCCGAGCACAAGAAACACACACAGCGAGGAATAGAAGAGCTTGTTTGGACTCATCAACATAACATCAAGTTGTCTCAAGCTGAAATCATCCACAAGGAGGAACACTGGTTCAGGTGAAAACAAAGAAGCCGTATATATGTTGTATCTCCCGCCAAACGGTCAGCTCCCGCTAAAACCGATGAAGCGAAGAGGCGGAAGAGCAGATATGTGAAAGCACTCGAATGACATATGAATAGTCAGCTTTCGGAGAAATGAGTCCAGTTATCACCCGAAGACGATTGTGGATACTAACAATTAAAACGTCGTCATTACTTGTTAATTGTTCAACTTTCAAGTGTTGCTTGTATTTTATCTCATTGTAATTTCAGTTTTTTTGCTTGATGTAGTTGTTATTTTTTGTAAGCTGATATTTTTGATTCTATTGGTTTTTCAGGGATTTCAAGTAATTTTTTATCATATTAGGTAATGAAAGTCCGAACTAATGAAATGGGCAAAACATATTTTGAAATAGTAGTAGTGGAGATTAGTTCCGCTTGCTCCTATGAGAAACTATTTTTTGACAATGTTTGTCGTTCATATATGAAAACGTGAAAACATATCCGAACACGAGCTACGTTACTGGAGTGCGGTTCTTCTTCGTTTTCTTGAATCGGATGCAAACCGCTGAACCGTGCCGGAGGCAATACATCTCGAATCCGGGTGGGATGGGCCGGGCCACCGGTTATCATCCCTGCAGCCCGGGGCCTAATGTGGTATCATAGGCTGTAATTAGCCGACTGAGACTACAAGATAATGTACTTCTCCAGCATAAATCTTTCCATTCTGTCTCTCTTTTGGCGATGGAATGGAAAACAGTGGTGGTGCTAGTGGAGAATATGAAAATTTCATAAGAGATGTTGAGTTCGAAAGGGTGAAGCACCATACAAATGACATTCGTAAATGTCAACTGATATGAATTTCACGAAATAGAAGTGAACATCTACGAACGATAATCCTCAGAAGTAGAAACTTGTTTGAGCTGGAGATTAACAAGGTCTCACCAACTCGTACTAGGAATCGCACGTTGAATGATGGGCAGAAGAAATCGATCGATCGTACGGCCTCTCGGCTTGAAATATAATCGATACATAGAAAAAATGTTAATTTTCATATATAGGTGGCGGCTTATAAACGAAAAATACATTTTGACTCATTCTTCACTCTATGTCGGTTTCATTATTCAGTTAGTACTAAACTTCAAGAGAAAGCTGTTGAAATTTTATGATATTCTACTTATGAGTTGGTGAGTTTTCGAGCTAAGAGTGACACCACGTTTGTTATTTTCAGAACAATGGATCAAAACTATTTCGTGTTTTGATTTATCACTGCTTCAATCAGAAACCACAATTGAACTGATTTCAAACGTGGTCGTAGAAACTCCGATGATGCAGAACGCACTGGACATCCAAATGAGGCAGTAACATCAGAAAACATAAAAAAATCCATTAAATCGTTTTGAATGAACGAAAAATGAAGTTGCGTGAGTTAGGCGACATTGTATATATATCAAAGAATTTGTTGGCTCATATTTCATGAGCATTTTACTATGACAAAGCTATGTTCAAAGTGGGTGCCGCGGGAGCTCACTGTTCACCAAATATTGATGATTCTGAACAGTGTTTAGTCATGTTCAAACATAACACATCAGAATTTTTGCATTACTTCACTTCGAATTCAAAACGATCGTCATTTGAGTGGAGAGCAACTAGTAAACCTCTCCCAAAGCGACCGAAAGCACAACAATCGGCTGGAAAGGTTTTGGCTTCGTTATTTCGGGATGTGCATGGTGTCATATTCATTGACTATTTTAAGAAGGTCAATACTATCAACAGTGAATTCTTTATGGCGTTATTGGAGCATTTGAAGGTCGAAATTGCAAAGAATCGACCGCATATGGAAAAAAAAATATTGTTTCATCATAACAACTCACCGTGCCACAAGTCAATCAAAACAATCAAACAATCAAACTCATTCACAAGAAGGATGTGAAGTCACTCTCTCAAACTATAGACTTATCTCACTGAATAGTAACTTTGCTGAAATTTTTGAGAAATTTATCAAGATACGATTACAATCTTTTTTAGACAAGAACAAAATCATTTCGCCCAATCAGTTTGGCTTCCAAGTAAACAAATCAACAGAAGATGCTATCTCATCGGTTACTATGTGTGATTGATGACTTGTCTATTTTGTGGTAATTCATGATCACTTCAATGAAATGAATAACAAAACTTTTTCCTAATTATCACTATATAGTTGATTTTATTTATACGACCGGATTCAGGTTTGACCCCATTATCAAGTATATGGTGCTTTTTTAAAGTTTATCCAAACATATTGAAATTGTTCTGAATTCGTATAAATTTCGTGAGGTTCATTGGCGGTAGATTCGGATACATTTCATTGAACTTTCTACATGTTCTGCTGATAATTTTGTCACACTGTCCAAAAATTATAAACAAATTCATGAGAACTTCGTTTGAATAGTTTTGTTCCATCGTTTTGAGGGTATTTGCAACTTCTGAAGTGACGAAAATGTCGATATTATTAGGAGAATGTCACAACGCTACTGTCAAATAGTAATCATGGCCTGCTTACCAAATACCGAATGGAAATACCTTTCTGAAGGGACATTTTCACAAATAAATGTTCATAAGTCCGAAACTTGACTGGTTAGGTATAGATATAATATACATAGAAAGAAAGCAAATTTCAGCAGCTTTCAGAATTTTCAATAATATACAGGGTGTTCCATTTAAAATAATCAAATTTCAGCAACTTTTTGAAGCAAACGAAAAAACTGTATTTTTTTACCACCCTGTATTGAAGTAACGGAGATTAGGCTGACGTGTGGGAAGTGTCCAAGTATCACCTAACTCCAAACCAAATTTCGATATCATAGTACTTCTTAACTAAAAGATATCGGCATTTTTAGAAGTCATGATTTTCGAAGAAAAAAATTGAAATTAATTTTTATTTCGAAAACGGTAACAGATAGGTATAGGGAAATATCAAGAAAAGTTGTCGGGCAATTGTTGGAGATTCCAAAAATAATATTATATACCTACAGAGTGTTCCATTTGAAAAATCAAAGTTGCTACTGCTTTCTAATAGAAGCGGCAACACCGCATTGTCGAAAATATTTTAGTTGGCTAGAGAATGTCCGAATATGCCCTCCATTAAATTTTCAAAGTGATCCGTTGTCTGGTTCACCAGAAACGTCTAATGTGCCATCCATCGTGAATCAGCCTGTATATCAAAGTTTTATACTTAATAATGGGGTCAAATCCGAAACCGGTCGTATAAATAAAATCAACTAGTAATAATTAGACAGAAGTGTTTTTATTCATTTCATTAAAGTCATCAGTTACTACAAAATGTACCATGCAATAGAAAATCACAGGCCTGCAATTGGAGTATTGCTCAATCTTGCAGAGGATTTCAACACTGTATATCATACTCAGCTGTTGGAGGCCTTGCAAGATGTGGGAGTTCATGAAAATGTTCACAGTATATTTGAATTATACTTTGAAAACCGTCGGCAATGCGTAAAAATAGATGGTTATGTGAGCAAGGAAAGGGTAGTACAGGGCGGGGTACCACAAGGGACGGTTTTGGGTCCGATACTATTTATTATTTACATCAATAACTTATTATCTTCACGAACCTCTGGTGAAATTATAAGTTTTGCGGACCATACTGTAATTTTTTATTGTAGTGGAACATGGAATGACTTCAAAGTTGAAACTGAACAAGATGTGAATGCAATCATCGACTGGTTCAACTATAAATTGTTAACTATCAATTTTGATAAAACTATGTTTCTGCCTATAACAATTTATATAAACGGTTTACCGAACTACAAATTTCTAGAAGTGAAGAACCATAGAAATATTTTGAAAAATAAGTATACTAAAAATGTTAAATATTTAGAGATAAAAATCCCACTCTGAGAACTTTACTAGGGAGATTCCGACACATGAGCAAGATATTGACCCTGTTACTTCTAAAAATACTTCATTTTGCATTAATTGAATCTCGATTATCGTATGATAATCTTCAAAAATTGCAAGTTATGCAAAAACTTTTCTTTAAAATTATGCCATATAAAAAAAGAATCTATTCATCTGATCTCACATTCAAGGAAATTGGAATACTTGATTTGAGACAATTATAATTTTTCAAGTCAGTCATCTATTAGTTCAAACACAAAAAACTGATGAGCTTGATTATATTTCGCATAGATAGATATCTCATGAGAGCAAAGGATTCCGACAAACTCAAAATTCCAATAGCAAGGAAAACAATACGTCAAAAATGCAAAGCATTTTCAGCACCACGATTTTTCATTTACCTACCAAGAGAAATGATCGAATTATACTCTCTTTTTCAATTTGAGAAAAAGTACGGCATTTTATACTTTCATTAGAAATTTGTTTATGTGATAATATGTTCATCAGTAAATTATTGTATTATCGTGAATTATTGTATTTGTTATTTTGTATATAAGTAAATATTTGTATCTGTGTGTATATGCATGTGAGAAGATATGTAATTTAGATTATTGGGATGTTATACTCGTTACAATATTGTTATATTTTTGAAGAGTTACACCTTCTTATTAATGAGTTAGCATTTAGTAACTTGGTAACTACCAGTTTTTCAACATTTATGTTCACCTCTTAGAATAATGTTTAAAGATCAGAAATACATAAACTCAATACCACGGACTTATTATTGTGGAATTATTGTTTATTGTAGTTTCAAGAAACTGCTCTATTTGTGTGCATTGTTTATATTTTCATCAAGAGAATGCTAATAAACTTATTATTACTATTATTATTATTATTATTATATTTTTATTAATGGTCTAACTACATAAATTGAACTTTGAATTACTCCCACATCCATCGTATTCGCCAGATTTTGCTTCCAGTGACTACTGCCTGTTCGCAGACTTCAAGAAAAAACCTCAGCGATAAGAAATATCGTTAGAATGCAGAAGTTATTGCTGAAATTATTAAATAAAAAAAAAGAATTTTGTGGAGATCTTATGTTAAAAAAACTCCAATAGAAATGACACTAGATGGAAAAAACATTTCCAGAAGAATTAACGACGCTACGCAAGAAAACTCATCCCATCATGTAACGGGCGACAACTTATAATTTCTCCATTAGTAAAAGAAACCACGTTTCCTTAGCACCAAACTTGACAGATCCCGGCTTATGCAGGGATCTCGAGATATATCCCGATGAGAACTATTGCCAAGTTGGATAGTAAACTTGCGAAAATCCATACGAGTGAACATCTTCGGTTCATATCTTTCACGCAGGTTTAATTCGCAAGAGAAAGTAAATGAAGCAGACTTTCTGATTATGATTGTGTGTGGAGTATGGCAAACACGTGTAGTTTCAAATAAGGTAAAGTAATTGAATCGGATTTCTGGCAAACGTGCGCTCTGTGATTCTGTTGAACATGAAAGGATATTGTTTTGTGACTGTGAACAGATCGAATGCCACTTTTATTTTCAGTGAATGAGCTTGATGATCATGTGAGAATTCAAATATCTGATTATGTCACACCCTAAGACATTTGTCATTTTCAATTGAGTTTCATAAATAATATATATTTATGTAATGCGCTTCGACACTTCGGTTCATATGAATAATTATATTTGTCTATAGAGTAGGGAGGGGGCGTGTAGGCCCACAGCACTTAAGCCACATTGTACATCCTCCTGAGGAGTTGTCCTCCAGGAAGGTGGACAGGTCACTGGAGACATCTCCTTCATATCGGCAGGTGTAGGCCAAGACTCGTCGAACACACACTCTCTCATTGAAGATAACTCCGGACATACGCATAGGACATGCATGCCAGTTTCCTCCTCCTGTTCACACATCCTGCATTCAGGTGTGTTCACTAGCCCCATATTATGGAGGTATTTCCTCAGTTGACAGTGGCCATTCAGAAACCCTACTGTTAAGCATAGATTTTTCCTGGTCATCGCCAGATATTACTTTAGCGCCAGCTTCCCAGGGTCATTCAGGGTGATCCTGGCAAGATTGCATCCTTTAATTTCATCCCATCTCTTTAGGGATTGAGCATGGGTGTATCACTTGGCTAGTTCCGCAATTGTCGAAGTCATCAGGCCGTAGGTACTACTGGGTCTTAAAATTCTTAGTCCAGCCGCTTCCTTGGCTGAAGAGTCGGCAATGAGATTACTTTTACTCCTGTCGTCTCCTTCAATCCACCTCAGGATAATGTTATTATCCATCGAGGCTTTGGCTAAAACTTGGTGGCACTCTAGTACTAGTACTAGCCCTGGGGTGACACGTTGTCTGTTCAAGGTTAATAGGGCTTGTCTGCTATCAATGCAGATTGTTATGTTTTTGTCAGAAATTCTTCTCCTGGTTATTTCTTTTGTGGCGATTGAGATACCAGCCAGTTCTGTTTGAACCACGCTAGTATTTTTTCCCATTCCCACCTAACCCTTATGCTTGGTAATCTGGAGTACACTCCTCATCCTGAGCCTTCTTTGGTTTTTGAGCCGTCTGTATATATGCGTATTGCATTTGTAGCATCTGACTTTGTATTCTATATTATTTGTATTTTGTAGGGTTTATTGAACACAAACCCGGATTCAATTGCATCCCTGGTTGCCTGCAGCAGAAGTTGCGCAGTGAGCGCTTCTCGCCATAAGCTCAGCCTCAATTGACCCATTCCTCTCAGAAGTTTCTCAACTTCTGAGAGTTGTCGTTCGTATGGGGGCGATAGCTGATTAACGGAAAAACAGATTCCGGACAGATTTCAGACTAGGAGAAGGGTATGAAAGTGTAATTATTCATATGACATTATTTTAAGGTAAATATTTACCTATACCTGACTATGTATGAAACTTCATGGTGAAAGATTCAACAGTTGTTAAGAAGAATGATACATCTTAATCATCCACTTATAGCTTCTTCGAGCGTGTCTTTACTGGTGTAAATCAACGCCTGAAGAAGCCATTGCATGATGAAACACGTGTTGCGTTTTTGTAAAACTTTTCATTGAAAATTTCACAATGAAGTGTTTTTTGAATACGTTATGGAATTTCATCAATAATCAGCCGATTCTTTGAAATATTTTCAAAATTGGCATGGGTATGGAATTTCACTGAGTTTGCTTAGTAAAAATCATTTTTATTCATTGAACACTAGGTTATGGCAGTTTGCATATTTCAATTTCAATATGGTTGAAAATGTTTTTTGGTGAATGTTGAAGGTTTGAACTTCCATTATCAAAAAAAATGTCAACAGATTTGAAATCTATGAAAAGAAAACATAATTGAAATTTCAAAATGTCAGTACCAAAATATTTGAATGAGTTAGTGACTAGAAATAATCATAGAAGCAGAAAACCGGATTGACAATAATTTGATTAATTTGTTATAGTGGGCGGTCGGTAGCCAAGCGGTTCGATGTGAGTGCTTTGTTCACTCACTCGAATTGACTGCCGTGTTGGTCGGTAGTTCAAGCCCCATTCTGAACGATCGATTTTCACTTGCTATCGTCCAACATTTGTTAGGAATCACACGTTAAAAGTTAAGGCCTCGTTAATCCTTAGCTCGCACAAGTTTCGACTTCTGAGGGGTAGGGGTGCGACAACTGGTTAACGAAAAAATATATTTAAAACAGATTTTATACAGATTATTTTAAACTTATGTTAGGAAATTATTGTACATTTTAATATGGGAACGCGACAGTTACCTTAATTTTCTTCATCAATAAAAACAATCAGGAGTTCAGAATTTTTGTTGAGATATTTATAATGATAAGAAACTATCCTTCAACAGGTTCGACACAAAATCAGGATGAAAATAAATAATTCACTCACCATTTGGGAATTTGTCGGCAGCGTCTTAGGCGGGCGTTTGCATTGCAATTTCAATGAGTCCTGGAAAAATATCATTGTTGTTATTTGAAAGGAATACTTATCAGCAGATCGATTTTGGTGAGAATCATTTCCATCTTTGATACAGTAAAGATAAAGTAAGTTATAGTTGGAGTGGAAAAAAAGTCAGCAAAACAACGATTCACTAAATTGCAAAAAACTCATTAATGCATTTCATGCCTTCAACATACATCATTCATTCAATTTTTGACATGGGATTTGTCGTTATTGATTATAGCACTGATTTTTGAAAGAAATACAAATATCAGTAAATGAACAATGTTTCTCCACATAGAAAAAGTCTCACACGAAAGTCTCTATAGGAATCCAAAAACCGAAATACAATCCCAATGGAAAAAAAGATAAAGCTAACATCAATGGAATATGACTAACTGTACTGAATTACACTTGTGGAAAAACTTCATTCAATTCAACCAACAGAAAAAAGCCTTACCCACCAAATTATTACTTTTGATAATGCCACTCGCAGTCGTACACGACTGATCAATAAAACTTTCAGTTCGAGAAGTTATATTCCTTATTGGTTCAATTCCACAAATTTTTTCTGTAGTCTTTTGAGGTCAATTACAGCTGTTACCACTTCCAAATCACTCCAACAGAAGAACGTTGGAAGGTTAGGTCGAAAGTAAGTGGATCTATTCGACTCTCCACCGCAACCAGCAAGGGTTTATTATAGCTCCCACCTATTCACACTCGAACAAATAAACCAAGTTTCCCAACGAAGCGAATTAGTTTATATGGTGAGTGATCTTTCAGGACAGATGGTAAGAATGCGGCTCTGCCAAACTCTGGAAACCTAATTCGGGCCACAGCGGGGCAGGCACAAAGTATAATTTCTGCTGTTTCATTAGTTCCTGAACAGAGGAAACACATACTGCCTTCCAACAGTCCGAGTCTCTACATGTGATGATTCAGACGACAATGATCTTCGAGAAGGACTGTTGAACATCGTAGTTCATCCCTACTGCAACAGTAGTCCAACAATTGTTTGGATCCAAGCTTCGAATGCTGTTTGGATCCAAGCTTCGAAGGACGAATGAACTCCTTGGAAGATTTTACAAGAAGTGCATAGATTTTCCTGCTATCCGGGTGTTCAATGTTTGTTTGGCGAAGTCTGAAGCCAATGACAGGTTCTGTTCCAATGAGGCTGCTTGCAGCTTCCTCCTTTACAGGGGAGTCAGCAATCTCATTGCCTTCCAGGCTAGTAAGGCCAGGAATCCAACCAAAGACAATTCTCAAGTCTTTCCATTGAGGAGAGTCGTTTTTGAGAATTTGCTACCAATTCAGACGTTGCTCGGTAAGAGCCAAGAGCTCCCAACGCGGCTTTTATTGACTCATGTACTAGGTTGTATTCTTCCAATCTTTTTGCACACAATTCAATAGCATAAATTTCCGCTTGAGATACAGTCGCATAGGTCTCTAGACAGGTTGATATCTCTGTCCTGGGTCTGGGACTGAATAGACCTGCACCAGAACCTGAAGGTGATTTTGATGCATCTGTGAACCAACACCTATTTGATCTCAATATTTCCTCCTCCCGAAGGATCCAGTCCTCCGCACTCGGGAATGGTACTTTATAAAGCAGTTCGTAGTTGACAGTTGAAAGCATAATATCAGAGGTCATTCCCAGAATGCTGTATAATAATATCAGAGGTCATTCCCATAATGCTTTAACTTGCAGTGTTAACCAGCAGTCTATTGTACTCTGCATCAGATTGATTTGTGCAACTGGCGATGGCAGGAGAACTTAAATGAGGAAGAAACTTTTACCAACCTAGTTTTGATTTTAAATATTCACTGAGCCCACACGCTTCTTTAATTTCTCATTATTCTCTCAAACTTTTTGATCATAACTACTGCTGACAGTCAAGGAAATAACTGACTCATTTCATTTTATAATCAGAAAATGATGCCAATGTGGCCGAGAAGATTGGTACAGTTCAAGTGTTTGAAATTAGTGCTTGTTCTGAACATCGTCACCTATCTATTGTTTTTCAATTCCATCCAGATTGAGTTCTATATTTCGCGTAATTTTTTGCAACCACTTATATTTTCACGTTATTCATGAATCTTTTTCTTCTTTTTTATTTTATTCAATCCCGGATTTGTATTCGTTTGCGATAGTGCCAGTCAAAACCATTCCGTTCAACTTGCAGTTTACTATAAAAATTGGGAAAAACCAAATCACTACGAAATACTCCTACGAACATCCTATAGTGATTTCTTGTCGGAATTCCTCCGGCTCTTGTAATTGATGTGTCTATCGGAAATGATTAGGCCTTAATACGTGTTACCGTGGTGTTCTTGCGATGGCTGGTCTTTATATGTCTAAGAGCTGCAAGCTAATAAAAGCAGCATCCCCTTTATGATTCTCCTCTTCTTCTTACCGCTACCCTGTCAAGGATAATCATAATGGCATTAGACGAATGAGTCCGTCGTGGTTAATCGGCGCTGACTTACTAATTACCAGTCTCGACACAATAGAAGAACATTGGAAATTGAGTAGTGCCTTCGAATGGGGAAGGCGAAAACAAAAGGTGGGGTGGATAGAGGTGCTTTTTTTGATTTTTCTGAAAAGGATCATGACGAATGCAGTTCTGGTGGAAGCAAATAACAGAAATAACTACTCCAATTGGAAACAATATAGCATCGATGATTCAAGAAATCGCGACTTGTTTATGTCATCAATAGAAGTGATTAAAAATTGGTCTGATTTTTTCCGACTATCGTAGTAAACTTTAAAGAATGCTAAGAATAGTGTATGTGTTGTAAAAAAAAATCATTTTCTCAATCAGTCCAACAGAAAGATATTCTGAATGTGTGAAATTAATTTGCTACTAAATGAAGTACAATGCGGATGAGTAAGAATGTTATATAGACAAACGACTGTGATTCTGAAAATTGTACTATTTATAACGAAGTGGTCCGATTTGCCGTTGGTAATGCCAATTTTCAAAGCCAGCGTCTGCATACGAGGTTTGTTCCCAAAAAAGATTTATTCATATTACTATTTTGTCCCCTACAAAGTAGTCCCTCTCAGATATAATACGCAATACTGGAAGTTTTCTTCGTATAGCTTCTAGCAAGTGGCGCATAACTTCTAGATATAACTTCTTATTGACCATACAAGCATGTGACAGAACTCCTGATGCACTTTGCCACAGTAATCTAAAAAAAACTTGGCGTACACTTCCTTACACTATGCCACAGTAATCTTAAAAACTTGGCGTTCATTTTCTAATCTTGGCTCTCCTGGGCTCTTCCATTGGGGCGATTGGGCTTTGATTTCGATGGCATATACCCATGTTTCGTCACCAGTTACAACATAGTTACAAAATAATTAGACGATATTTCAGTTTCTCAACATTTTGATCGATTGTTAATGCAGTGAGGCCTCCAGAGCGAGCGTCGTCATTCACATCTTATCGACCTATTGGCTCAGAGTTCACCATATGCCACTGTCAATATCTCAAGTGTTTTTGAGCACTCAATTTCATTCTCACAAAAATATTGACACAAATTCTTCATTTCATTTTTTTATAGCACAAAATCCCCGAACATGTAAGACTTTCAACTTTTATGCCTCCCACCAACAAACTAAATATGTTTAACATCTGAAACTGTCACCATTTGTTAGAGACAAGTTTACTAATATGAAAAAATCTAAAATCGCTAATCGGATGTTTGTATCTCGCGAAATTTGAGTATTCACCTTATTTTGTTAACAGCATTCAACGAATTTCTACACAGAACTTTTTTTATTTATCGGTAACTTGTCACATTCAATAATTTTGCATATCAAAAAATGCGCTATGAAATTTTACAGATACCTATTTTGACGTTTCCAAGGCTGAAATCTGTCCTGGTCTTGGGAATTGAAAAAATCTAATGATATTCTCTGATCCAGAATATTTCGTAGATGCAACAATGAATGCGATGAAGAATTATCTGTCAATTGGAAACCGAATGATGCTACAATTTCAGCAACCACCAGCTCCACAATTGCTTACTCCACAACCACCACACATTTCATAAGTAACTTTATACTTCATATTCCAGGACAATCTGAAAAAATAGGACGGAATGGTATAGTAGATATGCTGTTAGAACTTCTTACAAAATAACAATTCTATTGAGATCTAAAATCACACATATAAAACCAAACAACACAGAAAAAAAAATAAAACATTGCCTTCTGGTGGTAAAAGTTATATTGGTGAAACTTCAAAATGGCTGAAAATACGTAGGAATGAACAATAGAAAATGATCTACATTGTCAGAAGACTAGAATCCACAAAGCCTGAAATAACTTTTCGACAGCGTCTAGTCAGAGGAATTTTGAAACAGTTCAATATCAAAAAGAGGTCTGGCCTTGATGAAGTGCCCGTCATCGTACTTGAAAAGTGTGCAAATGAACTCAATCAAATCAAATCAAATTTATCCATCATTTTTGATACAAGAATGTATATATGACACGTCACATTCTACAAAAGAAAATTTATCCTATATCACTTATATCAATAACAACATATGTTACACAAAAATATTATTTTCATACTCTTTCAGGGAGTGAAAACAACTTGTTACCAAAAAGTCTTTGACTTTTTTCTTGAAGTTGAGAAAATTTGTTTCACTTCTGATGCTGTGTAGTAATATAAGTTAAAAATTTTTGCCCCGGCATAAAGTGGCGAACCTTTGTACTCATTACGGTTTATTTTTACCTGATGAAAGTCGTTTCTCCGTCTCGTTTGATGAGAGCAAATTTCTTCATTTCTTGTTAGCAAATGGGAATGTACATGAACGTAGCTTAACACGGCCGAACTGTGACACGAGCCTAACTAAATACGACAAACACAGTACCAATAGCCAGATCATCAAAAACGAACTCAACCAAATTATTTGTAACCACCCTAATCACATGGAAATCTACACGGATGCCTTAAAAACCAACGAAGAAGTAGGAGCTGCCATAGTTACAACATCTGAATCGTTCTCATATAAATTTCCCTCAACTACCAGCATATTCAGTGCAGAACTATATGCCATTTACCGTGCGCTGGTCTATGTCAATGCAACAGGTGGAGATAATTATATCATTTTAACGGATTCACTTAGCTCCATATACGAACTTAAGCGCTTATATCCTAAAAATCCAATTGCACAAAACATAAAAAGAGAACTACATCTGATTCAGCAACTTGGAAAAAATATTAGTTTCATTTGGATCCCATCACATATTGGAATTCAGGGCAATGAAAAAGCCGACGAATGTGCTCGTGGCGCAATTACCTCTACCGAATCGGAAGTAGTGTCGAAAGTAGTATCTACAGACATTAAAACAATGGTAAAAACAGCGATAATCCAGAAATGGCAAAATCAGTGGCAAGTGTCCGGGGCAAAACTACGTACAATCAAATATGATGTGAAACCGTGGCCTGATGAAACGAACAACCGAAAACATCAAGTGCTCATCAATCGACTACGCTTGGGTCATACCAAACTCACGCACAGTTATCTGTTAAATCACACCGAAGAGCCAATGTGTGACATATGTGAAACAAAACTGACTGTTGAGCACATTTTCACCGATTGTCCAAAATACTGGGTGCAGCGAAACAACTTTAACTTTCCCCTAGATATCTACAACACTATTGGCAGAAACTGTAATATTCCAATTAAATTTCTTAAATGTATCGATACTATAACAAAATTATAAACATGTACTACTCGCTTATAACCAATAGGTCGATGCGAATTTGCTTGAATAAAAAAAAATTAACGTAGCTTAATATTTTGTGAAGGTAAATACATGGTGATGTGAAATTTTTTTTGTCTTTGAATGTTTTCTTACAAGATTCTCTGTATTTGAGATCAAAAATTAATCTAATGAAACGTTTTTGCATTATAAATATTCTTTTTATTTCTGGTAAATGGTAATATTTATATTAAGCTTAGAATACACTAGACCATAGTATATATCCAAGAGATTATGTCTCAAAAAATTTGATTTCATTGTTAAGAAGACAAAATATGTTTTTTTTCGGAGAAGTGCACAAGTATTCGATGTGATTATTGAAAGACAATTTATTGTCAAGTTGTGTTCCAAGGAATTCTGTATATTCTGTTGTTTCGAAACCTAAATTTATTTGGAGAGGGCGCTGATACTTACTTGAAAACTGGATAAATGTTGTTTCATCTTTATTATTTATTGAATGATTGTTTCTACACCAACATTCGACTTCATTGATTACTAATTTCGTTTTATTTTCAATTTTATTTGAATCTGGGGACGTCACAATGATTGTTGTGTCATCGGCATACATGAAAACTCGACCCTCTTTTATGTTTTCGGGTAGTTCCTATCAAATTGATCTGAATAATTGTCGTTGACTTCAACGACTATTTTCCTATAACTTACATAATATTCAAATCACTTATTGATTGACCCTCTTATACCCATTTTATAGGGCCTTTTTCTTAAATATTTTGGGTTGATTGTTTCAAATGCTCGGCTTGGATAAAAAAATATACCAAGTATATATCTTTTTTATCTATCTGCTTTTATAGTAAATTGCTTTTTCCATTATTTTTGAGATAGAGCTCAGAACACATATGCCACGATAATTTTCCATAGATGTGGGATCCCCTTTTTTATAAACTCGCACGACTTTTGAAATTTTCAATTGGTTGCTTCAGTATTTTGCAGACTTTGCTCACGTTCAGCCTATTTCCGAAAAGGAAAAGAAAAATCTTCCAAATAACTATTGACTAGTCGTGTTGCTATCAGTGATATCAAAAATTATGAAGGAAGTCGTAAACCACTATATCCTCAAATATTGGAAGGCTTCAACATCTTACGCGATCATCAATATGGCAACAGGCGACCTTTTTTCGTATGTCACCCATATTTGGAATAACACAATCGAGGAACATGAAGAATCAAGAACTGTTGCGTTTGATATTTCTAAGGCCTTTCGTATATGGCTCTTCAGCTTCCTGAAAGAACGTTCCCTGCAAGTGGCCGTCAATGGATATCTCTCGAATACTTTCACCATCAACAGTGGTATTCCTCAGGGATTCATATTGTCTCCAACCCTCTTTATAATGCATATCAACGACTTATTGGATAAAAAACAAGAATCCACAATATTGCTTCGCTGACGACAGCACACTTGTCTCGTCATTCCATTCGGACTCCAGGACATCGGCTACGGGGGCTCATCTTTACAGAAGGTTGCATATCCTAATGAGGATCTAGAAGTGATTATGAATTGTGGTGAAAGTAACCAGATTCAATTCAATGCCACAAAAACCCAGGCATTGGTTTGTTCCAAGAAGATGAATGTCTCCGAATCGGATATAATAATGTCAGTGAGACAATTCCGCTTTCTGCTTCGATAAGTTTGTTGTCTTAGCACAATGATGTCGCTGTAATTGTAAAGACTGCAAAGATTGATTGCTAATGAACCTCACTCTAAGAGACTCAGAGCATCAGCATATGTATATTCTCATATTTATAGAGAAGTTCATTTTGAAAAGCTTCCTAGGAATGAATACAACTTATATCTTGAAGAAAAATAGAACACCTTTTAATAAATACTACATTAAATGTTTCAGAAGTCAATCAATATTATTGACATTTCTCACATTACAAAACTTCTTCGACACTCCTCAAGGAAGTTCAGAAACAAAGCGAATTTGTGAAGAAAAAACTGCGAATATTTTCAGAGATTTTTCCAATGTTGTAGATAGAGGCAGATTTCAGCTTACGAAATATTGAATATCTGTATAATTTCTTAGCTTTTTTGATAGAAATAATTATTAAATACAAGTTACTGAAAAAAGTTATGCAATTTTTTGTGAAAGAAACATTGAGTTTATGCAGTAACCTATCGAGTTGAATGAAAAAGTTTGCATTTTCTGCACATACAAAGTTCTTCATTACAATTTTTATATTTTTCCTTCTTCCTCTTCAATAATTCCGTTCGCTTCAAGTGATAAACGGTTGTTTTTCACTTCAATGTTCGACCACAGTCCTTCCAGACTTTGAATTCAGTTTCTGGCAATGTTCCTGTTTACTTATTGAAGAATATTCAGGATTCAAACTGACCAGAATCGTAAGCGGTCGGACCGCTGTCAACACGACCCTACCTTGAAGACAAAAAGGGCCGTTGTAGCAAGGAACCTGAGGTCCACCATAAAGCAATTAGGGTCGCTAATGTCTTGTCCGGACCGTCCACACTTTCTCGGCCTAAGCAACTAACGATGTTACGGAATATCGGACGACAAATTACCGCACTAATGTGCTCTCCGCGTAGTTTTGCTTACTGAATCAGAGTGCAAGATTGACCCTTTCACAGACCATCTTGATCAAAGTTCCATCGATGAAAGTCAGGCAGGATGGCGACACGAGATCTGAATAAATTGGTGTTTGTCCAGGAGATATTCAACCTAAGGATATCTACATTTCTCAATTATGATAGTCTGACCGTACGTTCAATGTAATAACTTGAAGTTTAATTTTGAAAAATCAATGTGGGTAATAACGAATTTCTTCTTGATTTTTCATTTTTATTTTATTCTTCATTCCACTGTCCACAGTGATGTGAACTATCAGGAATATACCTGTGAGTTCTTGTTTCCTTTCTGAATACATCGTATTCTAGTTTTTCCCATTGGCTCCTCATTACCAAAACGTCAAAAAATAAAAGTTGTTCATTATTTTTTAACTCGTATGTGAATTTTATTGATGAAAATCTGTTATTAAAAAGGAAACAAAGCCCTCAATATTCGATTTTTTGTTATCTTTGTTATCGAATATCGCAAAAACATCATCCACATACCGTAGCCATAACCGTAGGGAAATATTTTGATTTCATTTTGGTTTCCATTTAAAATTTGTTCATGAACAGATTTAACAGTGAGGGGGACAAGAGGTTACCCATAGCCGTTCCCTCCTGTTGTTCATATAACCAACCTTCTATCTGGAAACGGTTTTGTTCCATACACAAATCAGTGAGAGAAACGAATTCATCAACTTTGTTATCATTGAAAATTTTTTTCTCTAGTAATTCCCTTAGGTATTCTAAGGTTTAAGGAATTGGTACGCTACGAAATAAAGAACTAACATCACAGGAAACCAAAATCTCACCTTCTTGCAGAACTATGTTTTTCTCTATGTATGTATGAACTCTAAGGAGTTTTTGATACTAAAACCTGGTTTCGCAATAGGCAAGCTTTCAAATTTCCTAGTGAGCCACTTTGCTACTTGATAGAGAGGAGATCTAATAGCTGACACGATCGGGTACATTGATTTTTCCGGTTTGTGGATTTTTGGAAGGCAATAAAGTTTTGACACCGTTGGGTTGGAAAATTGTAAATTCCGTTTCAATTGGGGGGTAAGTATGTTGTCGCATTTTTCGACTACTTTAGCAATCATCTTTGGTAAAGGGTTCCTGGACAATTTCGCATAAGGTCTGTGATGGGTATATTGACCCTTTTGTAGTCCGATTTATCCAGAATTACTACTTTGTTAACTCTATCGCCTTTCAAATGAACGACGTCTTTGACTTCCAATCTCTTGACAAGTTTTTTTTTAATTTTTATCACCGTTTATTGAATGTTTTCGTTTATCAGCTATCATGTTCCTAGAAATTTGATTCCTGACTTTCTCCCGAGCAAGTCCCTTAGAGGAATCAGGCATATATTAAATCAAACTTTCGACACTAGCACACGGAAAAAAAAAGATTTGTTGAATGAAATAAAATTCACTTCATTCAAAGAAATAAAAGTGTCATATATGCACGACAGAATATTTTGTTGATGCAAGTAAAAAGAATTCTTAACTCCTAACTATTTCTTTAAGCATATGTTCATTGTATCAAACAAATATTTCATTGAAACAATCACATCCATTAGTTATTTCAATTCAAAGAAGAATTGAATTCAAGTATTATTTTGTCTAATTGATAGCAAGAATGATTTAGAGTAATTCGAATATTCTATTGAACAAACAAAATTTAAAGATGGGTGAAATAGTGGATCTGATTGAAATAATCAAATGTATTTTCTATTTGAGTAAAAGTTATGTTGAAGAAACATAATATATCTGCAGGATGATGGAAAACTTTGCTTGTTTTGATAATGGGAAAATTTCCACTAGAATAATGATTTTGTTGAACAAATAATGAACGAACAATGTTTATACCTCATTGTGAGTATCTTTCTGATAGGGTAAATCATTTCGAAAGTTCAAAATAAGTATGAATAATGATGTACCAAATGAAATCAAGTTACAAATCAAAATCCTTCCCTCTTGTTTGAATTTGGTTATTGGATTCAATTAACCAAATATTATACTAATCTGAGTACCAGCATCTCGTTGGTAGTAATGGAGTTTCAGATCAGTTCTACTGAAAATTACTTTTCTCTTCTCTAAAAATTCAATATGTTTTTCAAGTTTGTAGATAAAAAGCATTACGTATAGTTTTAGTATATTGAGAAAAGTACTTTTCGGCAGAATCAGAAATACAGAGTCAGTGATTGAATTTACATGAATCTCCAATCAAAATAGATCAAGTTATTGAATAATTGTGAGAATATATTATAGTTTGTTCAACAACCCGATTTCTCAATACATTAAATACACTTTGTATCATTTTCTCAACTGGATTATTGATCTACTTACGTATCACGATTTTTTAATCAGCTGCTGATGGGAGTCTTGCGGATAATATTTCATATTCAATACTGATTATGTAAATGCCATGGAAAATTGTTCAACGTGAGAATGAGCAAAATATAAATAAAAATCGAGAAATTTTAGTACCAAATTTATTCAAATTAATAAAATATAATAGACTTCTACAAATATTTAAATGAAAATATAAATTTTTCACAAATGGTTAATCCTAATATAAAACATTAACATATTTTATTATTCATTATTATTATTGGTGATATCTACTAAAAAACAATTAAAGTTGATTTCGAAACCTTTCACTGAAGTAATGATCTAAAATGAAAGAGAACAGAGATTAGTGATAGTCTACATTTTCGCAATAATACTATTGGATCAATTTCTA
Source organism: Leptinotarsa decemlineata (assembly GCF_025532065.1). Taxonomy (NCBI): domain Eukaryota; kingdom Metazoa; phylum Arthropoda; class Insecta; order Coleoptera; family Chrysomelidae; genus Leptinotarsa; species Leptinotarsa decemlineata. The sequence goes on along the minus strand of NW_027412558.1, from coordinate 11,792,763 downwards.
CTAACTAGCTTAGATATCATCTCATAGACACATAAAAATATAATAATTTTTTTTTACAAATCCAATTTAACAAAAGGAGATACCCTTATTTTTTGATAATAGGAAAAAAACAATCATCACAGAACTTCATCACAGAAAAATTTGATTAGAAATATGACTGTGATGACAAAATTTACCTAGGTCTCCAATCATAACTTTCAGGCCTTCAAATCTATTAAATTTAAGAATTCTAGCATTTAATTACTTAGGTATAGACCTGAATAATAATAAGTATCTACAGCAAATCGCAAAATATATAGTTATTTGAGAAAAATGAATATGTTTTTAATTGTAATGGTATACATATTTATTATTAAAGTTATGAATGAAATACATACATCTGTTATATATGATTCTTAATTTATTCCATCAATTGCTTCCTTGATTGAATATTTTTCTTTTGCCAATTGGAGGACTCATTTCTTTCATTTCTTCATCAGTGAGCCTTTCAGCTATGTCTAATAAGGTTACATCATTTTCTGTCTGAAAAGTATGTGTTTCAAGTATATTATTAGGGAATAAATAATATATGTATTTTTTTACCTTTAAAAATGCCAATCAGGTCATTTAATCCCAAGTTATTAAGAAATTCCTCCATGTCTAAAAATAAAAGAGATTTTATTGCATGTTTTGAGTTCGTGCAGTTTTGTTGGATGTCATCATTTCTGTAAATATGTTACAAATAACTTTTCTTTTTCGGTATTACTGATTATTTCACAATGTTCTTTGAAAGGAAAATCTTAAAAAGAGGTTCCTTCGAGGGTTCAGTATATACTATCATGATAAAAATAAAATCATTGTTTACGGCACCATTCAATTATTTATGATGTAAGAAATTTAGAATTCGAACTAAAGGTACAGCTCTTCGCTGACATTGTATACCTACACCTATTTCTGTGGCAAACACTTTAATTGTATTTACTCTGAAAATGTCCGATTCCTCTGTATCCAAAGATCAAAGGTCAACTATAGGTACCCAGTGTATGCATACCTACCTACCTCTCAATGATAATCATTTCACTCGACAACTTCTACTTTCTTAAAAACAGAATTGAAAACATGGAAGCTTTCCTTCAGTCATTACATTAAACAATAAGAACTTCAAGCCACTTTTATAGATAGCTGTCCAGAAAAATGTATGGGCACGTGCTTGAAAAAAAAACGATGTCCGTTTATCCAATACATGCTATTCATAATTATTTCAAAATATGGAATGGAAGAAAGTATATTATCAACATATCTGTGAAAACACTGAAAAACTTCAATCCACGTATGATCAAAAAGAAACTGTAAACCTCTTCGTCATTTCCTTGAAAAACACAAAACACATTTTTAATTCTTATTCCATTCGTGATTAGTTTACGGTTCTTGCGAAAACGCAAATGGTGCCGACCGGCACTCTATTCCTTAGAAGTATTTCAACTATATCATTTCTTTCAAGGAAACAATTCGATTTTTCAAACCAATAAATAATAAAAATATTGAAATGAAAATATCCATAGTCTTGAAATTATTTCCAAAATTAGTTAAAGGTATTGATATGTATTGTTGAAGTGAAAATAAATATTCAGTTGATTCAATTATATATTAGTGTCAAAACAGCACCCCATAGTGTTAAACTGAATTGGAAAGTTTTCATTCAACAGACGTACTTTTGATTTGATGAAATTATATTGTTTGACTCAAACGAATTATTTTGAGAACTCAAAAAATGTTATTTTTGAAATGATCCACAATTCATTTGACTAAGTAAAAGACCTCTTGAATTGAAATATTACAGAAATTAAAATGAGAATTTCATTTTGTCTCCGCAAAATGATCATCTAATCGATACAATACACACGTCGTTTGGAATGAATTATATTTAATCAAAGTGATGAAATAAATGAGACTAAATAAATTTCTTTGAAGTAACAAATCTTTTTTTTCCGTGCAATGATATCCTCAAGGACTTTCTCGGAAGACGAGATGGCAAATTTCAAACTGTTGTTCAAAAAATTCGACAATGTTTATGACTTTCGGAATGGCTTCTTTTGGTTTATTCTTCGATATGAGGATGTTTTGAGTTTCTCATTCAGAGTACACATTTTCCTGATATATTTTGTTTCATATTCTGCAAAAAAGTCATTCCATAGACTTTAGTTCATTGATAAAGACTAGCAGATAAGGCAACATGTAAAATTATTTGAGACTTTAAAACGCATATACCTAGCAGAGGTGTCTATGGTATAAATATAGTTAACATTGTATATATGTTTAGTTCAATCTTTTTCTCGAAGATGATCACTTGATGATTGAAACACATGTCAAGGTGTTGAAAATAACGGTTTGGTGTTGGGATTAAACAGTAATATTAATTACTACACCAAAGGTTCCACACTCAGCATCACAAATTCTTAGTCTATGTTTAAGAAGAATGAGGTTTGAGTAAAGTACCCTAGTAGTAAAGTACTCGTGAATGTTATATTGAATGATAAATGTTTTTTATTGTCATACACGAAAATAACACAAACATAAATCCCATATATAGTGAGTAATTTAATACTTCAAAAAATATTATGACAAAAGTCTGTGAAGTTTATGCTGAGCATAGTCTTTATTATACGTTTTAGCATAATGAAAATGCAATCCAAGTGAGTACTTCCACCCCAGAACATACTCCGTATTCAAGGAAAGGATAAATAGTTACATGATATACGTTTTCAGTACAGGTGTATTCAATTCACTTTTCGAAAACTCCAATTGCATAACATTTGCTAACAAGTTTTTCTTGATTGAAGTTTGTCATCCATACCATTTTTGTACATGTTAAAAAATATAACTTTTCAGGACGCATGACCACCAACTCTACAAACTCTGAAACAATGATAAAGAAATCAACTGTTTTGAAAACTATATAAATAGTTTTGGCTGTATTCAAAAGAAGTTCATTTTGAATGAAATATGCTGAGGATGTATAAAATATATTAGTTTCCAAAGCCATATGACAGTCAAGAGGTGAAACGAAATTGGAAACATCAGCATGATTGGCAAGTTTAGTGCTGGTGTTTTCAAAAATTTCAGGAGAATCGTTTGTATGAATGATAAACCTCAATGGTCCTACCATACTTCTTCGTGGAACAACTTTATGAATTTCAGCTAGGACAGAGTGGAAAACTTGCTTGTTGTTCGATATTTACTATGATCATAACAAGTATTTAACACAGTGATCTGAATACGAGGTTTTAGAAAAGTACCATAATTCATCCTCTTGATAATGAAGAAGAAGAGAGCAAGAAAGTTTTTTTCCCAGAAAATAATCCCTTCAATTTTCGTATAATAATTATCCTTTCACATTTCACTGTTTCGTATCGCAATGAAAAACATGAAAAATAATAGAATTGCTTCACTGCATTCCCTGATTCACAATGTTTTTTTTGGCTTGGATGTTCGGTCTTTCAGTTGACACCCATTGAAATTGAAACGAAAATGGACAGATGAAATTGTTAATTAGCCGATTTGAGTTTTGGACGATTGAAAAGGTATTAATTTTGTTATAACAACCTGGAGATTCACAATGTTGTTAATTTCCTCACTGTTAAGAATATTCATATTCAACACGTTGGGAATAATGAAACTTCACTGTCTGATGATTTTTGTAAAGTTACTATATGTCAAAGAAAACATTAATAGTTACTCTGTTGTGTCCGATATACACAGGCACAATACTAGAAATGAAGATAATTTGATTACACCTCAAACCTGGTTACGAAGATTGGACGATACTATTGATATTAAAATGTACAATACCCTACCTCTCACAGTACGTTCTCCGAACTTTACTGAATTCAAAAAACATTTGAAGACATTACTTATGGAAAATCCTCTATATGGTATTAATGACTTTTTGCATTCATTTCCTGGACCATAGAGAAAAAATGCCTTGCACGATTGTATGTATGTGTATGTACTGTAATATTATTTTTATTGCGCAGTATCTTCTGAATATTTTATATTTTACTTTCTGAGCATATGTTGATTTTATGGTATTTTTTGACATATTCTAAAGCTGTTATGAAGCTTTGTTATGAACCGAATAAAAATTTGAATCTGAATCTGAATTTGAATTATGATGACTGCTGTGATAATAAAAGAATCATTCTTAAATCCTCTGAATATGGTTTGAATAATACAACTGAACTCTGTGTTTCTGCAGCCTTTGAAATATCGCCAAATCAGTTCGATATTTTTATCTTCCATTCATCACACTCGAGTCTGCCTTTTGCCGGAATATTATGCACGAAACCTTCAAACAGGATAATGCGGTGACATTTCTCCTTCTCGAAAATGAAGGCAATAAATCAACGAAAGGAATCGAATATTTTCCAGTCGAACGGATTCGTCCCAGATCAAAACTTATTTTAATATTAGTTCAGAAGTTGAATAATTGGATATCGGAATACGGATAGACGGCCGTGCAAAACAAAAGATTCCCTAAAGGAATCAATTTATCAGATTTGACTTTTGTTACCACTTCCCAGATGTTCCTATGTCAATCTTCGGAAGGAAAGTTTTGAATTATTTTTCTTGTAGCTGGCAGATTTTATAGAGCGGTTTCAGCCACAGTATCAAACATTATCCGTCGTAAATTCTAACCAGTATGAATGAGGCAACTTCGTATGATTGAAGTGAGTATTCCTCCCATAGTTTTTATCTACAGAAATGGATATTTTGCTGATTTTTTTATTTGTCAAATATTGCTGATTACTGAACTGAAAAACAATATGTTTATGCCACAGTCCTTCTTGAAAAGTGAAACATACATTTTACAGTTTGCATATTCCTCTTCAATATTTTATACTTTGTTAGTCATGATTTGAAAAAATATTTAGTGGCTTCATAGTTTTCTGTTAGAATAAACGGAAGAAAGAAAAGAGTCAAAATTATCATTAGATATCCTTTAGAAAGAAAACTTATTCGCATTGTTGACAAAAACAAATATTATGAAAAGGAAGACTATCACTTATGGTACGAATTTCCCAGTGCAATAAAAGAAAATGATTGATTTTCATCGAACATAGTCTGTTTAGAGATGCATCTGCTTTAACAATAATAGATAAATAATTATAGTGGGTGAACAAATGAAAACCTAATTTTTTTAACACAAATCAATACTATCAGAAAACGTACATTTGGTTCATCAAACAACAAATTGACGAAGATTGCGGAAGATTAGAATAGTAATTGTCACTACAACTTCATGTCACTTTGTCATATATTATATTGTATAGCGTTCCTATGGATAATACCTGTTTCAATTCAGTATTAACATGAAAAAAATTATTTCGAAAGGGTTTTTTTCATTCCAGTTTGTATTTGAAAGTAACTTCTTCGTATGACCAAGAAACCTTCACAGTCCATTAGGAACTTAATCGCTTTCTTTCTTTCTCTAAAAAATTTACATTTTTTCGTGTGAACATAGAGAAGTAGAAATCCAAAAATCTTTTTTTACAATAACATGGAAGATGTTCTTTTCATACCACTAATGATTTTTATTAATAGCTGAAATGCCGTCATTATATATTTCAATAATGAACACTTTGTGGTTTCACATCTCTGGATTTTTTTCATGGGGACAATCGGAACCAAACATGTGCGGAAATAGGTATTTCACCAGCATTGAAGAGCTTTAAAAGCTCATTTCATTTCATTCAAAATATTCCTGTCAAAGTTCTATTATCTAGGGCAAGTGAATTTCATAAGCGAATAATCAGTAGTGAAGAAAGAGAAAGTGGACATACGAAAACACTCATATTTTTCTACCTTGTCATACTACCAGTTCAAAAGCTTTTTCCGTTCAAACTGTAATAACTGTCTACTTCAAACTGTAATATATCAGTGGATACTCATTCAATTTAATCGGAAAAAGCTCCATCCGAATCAGTAACACAAGCCAAATAATTGCGTCAGCATGAAAATTGTGTGTTTGGGATTCGATGAAATTGCGAAGGCCGTTTTTGTCTGGTCCTGATTGGCGAAGGTTCTACCGATGAGAAAGTAATTGAAGTACTTGAAAGGATGGTAGTCGGTTGGCGAGTGGTCTAGAGAGTATGGCGGGTGGGGCAAAACTTCTACGCTCAATTCGTCCAATCTTCAAACGGTGATTTATGAAACGTGCGGACGAGCGTAGTAGTGGATCAGGATCGTACCTCTTCAGTTGAAGGGTGAATCGTTTTAGTTGCGCAAAAGCATACAAGAACAGTCTTCGAAACGTCGATCATTCAATTCATGAGCCATCCATTTTTCGAGCTTCTTGACCTTTCCTATACGTTTCAAACCGTCAAAAACCCCATGGCAGCTGACGCCCAGTTTTTCGGTCATCCCACGCATAATTTGTAATGGGCCAGTCTCCACCAGGGTCTTCGAATCGACCTGGATTACTTTGGGGTTTCGAAGATGAAATTTCGGGAACAAAATTTCACATATCAACGTCGAATAGTGCGTTCATCAACAGTATCATTGCCAAATGTCTGGCAAATTTTTCGGGCTATTTTGACAGTGCTCTGTTTCAATTTGAATTCGTAAAGAAAAATTGGCTGAAAATCGCTGAAAGTTATCGAAGTGCTTGAAAAGATGGTAGTATGTTGGTGAGAGGTCTGGGAAGTATTGTGGTTGAGGCAAAACTTTGACGCTTGATTCACTAAATTTTTGGACGGTGATTTGTAAAACGGGTGTTGTCATGGAGCAGCACCAGACCTCTTCTATTGACCAAGGTCGTACATTTACATTTCGTTGATTTCCTCACAACAGGAATCTGCTGTGATGATTTGGCCCGGTTGTAGAAAGTTACAGTCAATTACACCAGCCGCTGACCACCATATATTCCATGGTCCTTTCTTGGTGTGTTTTCGTCTTTGGAAATTATCTGGGTGGCTTATCAGTGTCCAACCACCGACCTGAACGTCTCATGTTGTCGAAAGGGATCCAGTTTCCATCTCACGTGACGATCCTATTTAATGAAGGATTGTTTGGGTTGCGCAAAACCGCGTGTGAATTGACGCACAGTTCTTCCGCCATTCCATGCACCGTCTATGAGGGGTCACTTTCCACCAGGGTCCTCCAATCCTTGTCCACGATTACTGTAGGTTGACTAAATTGGGGCTTATCTTCGAGACTAAAATCTCCGGAACGAAATTTTGCAAACCAACTATTATTGCCAAATACCTGGTTAAATTTTGGGTTGTTTCGGTAGCGCTTTGGTTCTATTCGAATTCGTAGAGAATAATTGGCCGAAAATCGCTCAACGACATCATATAAGAACAGCTGAAGAAGTAAAAAAAAATTAATTTAAAAAAAAATTAACATCAATGTATAGTGTACAACATTCTCTATCGATCATTATATATCACGATACAGAATAATGAATATTTATTGAGATATGGAGCTACAAAAACACATGACCTTAAAACTGATTATCTAGTTATCTAGTTAAACTAGTTATCAAATATATATTAACTTTTGGCTCTATTTGAATGTTGACTATGTAACGAATAAAAAAATTGTTGTACACTTGAACCTCAAAAATTTGTATTTTCTCAACATCACTCTTTCCACCTGATAATATTCAATGATTTTCATTCCTAATTCCTGCACAATGAAGAGCACTAATCCTTGGATGAACATGATATTTCGAAGGTTGATCAAAGAAATGCGCCTTGCTTCGGCAGTTTCTGAAAGATTTTTTGAGTTGCTGAAACTGGAGACTCAAACGAATTTTTAATGTTGTATCGACTTCTTTTTAGGTTTTTTCACCTTCCGTAATCTGCAAAAAATCTTAAATTGTAACATAATCAAGCAATCATTCAATCAAATATTTATTGAATCAGTTTTCATTTACAATCACAGTAGGCAAACATCATCATAAAATACTGGCTGATACAACAGGTCAAACTATTATAGAAAAACAAATACAAAGCATAACTTAAATAAAAATAAAATTACTAAGCTACCATCAAATTATGATTATGACTCAAGGAGAAACTCATCCACAGAGTAGTATGCTTTCTGCAATAGAAAAACCTTAAGCTTCCTTTTAAAGACATTGATGTTTGAGGACTTAATGTCATTACTAAGCTTATTATATAGTTTAATCCCACAGCACATGGGGTGATTCTTAGATACTGTCAATCTACTATAAGGCTGATAAAGTTGAAGGTTATTTCTGGTGAAATGTCCATGGATTTGCTCATTTCTAGGAATAATTGAAATATTGTTTCTTATATATATCAGAGTTTGGTAGATATACAAACTAGGCACTATAACGAGTGAATAATGGCCTGCAGTTTGCACTTGAAAATGCCCCAGCCAGAATTCTGATTACCTTTTTCTAAATAACAAACACTTCATCAGGTTTAGCTGATAAGCCCCACTGTTCAAGACCATAGAAAATCACTGACTGAATTAAACTGTGGTATAAAAGCATGAGAACATCAAAAGAGACTGTTTGTTTCAGCCTACGAAGTAAATATATATGTTTACTGAGCTTCAGTTTGACACTATCAACATGGAAACTCCAGGTAAGTTTATTATGGGATGTTGGTTACCGTGGACGAGCTCAGCTCCGACCATTGTCCGGTGCTCTTTGATCTCAAAAGGGAGATACCCAACAATAAAAAAATAAAATATGACTACAAGAGCACGGACTGGGCGGAGTTTAGATCGACCATGAATAACCTCACAACTATAAGAGACAACATTTCCAAATCACGGATCAACGAGGTTTGTGAAGAATTCATAAAGAATATTCAAAAATCTCGTGACGTCTCTACCAGGAAGATAGAGGTGAAAGGGGAGCGAGATATTCTTCCGCATGATGTGGTTGAGCTCATAAAGCAAAAACATCGAGCCAGAAAAGATTGGCAGCGCACAGGAGACCCCCGCAGCAAGGATCAAATGCTGATACTTGCTGCGAAAGTTAATGCGCGAATTTATGAGTTCACCAATATGAAGTGGAAGAACAAACTTGAAAGCCTGAACGTGCACGACCACTCTGTGTGGAGGATGGCCAAAAAACTGAGCAATCGGTCTGAGGCTACTCCTACCATAGAAAGCGGGCAAGCGCACGCGGTGACGGACCATCAAAAGGCTCAGTTGTTCGGGGAATATTTTTCCAGCGTGCACCGAGTTGAACCGGATGTCTGTGAAGAACACACCAATAAAACCAGACTGGCTAATGAAGTCAGAAATAGGCCGGCTCCAATTATACCGGAGCAAACATTGATAAAGTGGATCACAGACGTAGAAGAAATCATTTTGAACATCAAGCGCCTGCCCCAGGCATTGATGGAATTGATGCAGTTCTGCTCCGCAACCTACCGCGAAAGGGTATCGTACAACTGGTGCATATTGTGAACGCAATAATCAAGCACCAGCATTACCCAGATTGTCTGAAACATGCGGTGGTAGTGCCCGTTCCGAAACCAGGAAAAATCAAAACACGTATTGATAGCTACCGACCGATCTCGCTTCTCAGTTCGGTCGCGAAGGTTATTGATAAAATCATCCTAAGCAGACTTCTCCGCCTGGAAGATAGGATGAAACTCATCCCCGAGGAGCAATTCGGGTTCCGGCGAGGTCGGAATACGACATCGCAACTGGTCCGGGTTGTTCACGGGGTGAGGGAGTCCTTCAACCAGGGGAAGAATACAGTTATGGTCCTGTTAGATGTCAAGAAAGCATTCGATATAGTTCGGATAGAAGGGTTTGTCGCCAAAATGTGGTCGGCAGGCATGCCTTTATTCGTGATTAGGATTCTAGAATCCTACTTGAGCAACCGAACTTTTCGTGTAAGAGTGGACCAAACCACATCTGCAAATTATTCAATCAAAGCAGGTGTCCCGCAGGGGTCCTGTTTGTCACCACACTTATATTCATTATATACGCATGACTTCCCTATGTTCTCGAGGACGAAGGTGGGTATTTTCGCGGATGACACCGCGTTTTACGCGCCTTTCTCGAGCGAGGTGGCGAAGCAGCAGCTTCAGATCCACCTCGATAGGCTAGTCGTGCCGTACTTTGAACAAAATAAAATCGAAATAAATCCCGATAAAACTGAACTCGTAAACTTCACGAGGAAATTCACGAATGTGAAAATCTTCAAGAAGTTGCGAGTTAAGGATAAGTGCATTGACGAGCAGAAGAGTGCGAGATATCTGGGAGTGATCCTGGACAAGCGCCTGAACTTCCAGGAACACTTGAGTATGGCGATCCAACGAGCAGGTGCGGCGATAAAACGCACGTATCCGCTCATTGCACGGAACTCTAAGCTCAGTGTTGACAACAAGTTGCTTATTTATAAACAAATAATTAGGCCGGCTATGTTGTACGCGAGTCCTGTGTTCTGCAGTCTCAAGAAGTCCCCTTTAATGAGACTCGAGAGAATGCAGAATAAGGTGCTCCATATTTGCACTAACAGTGACAGATACATTTCATTGAACAATCTGTTAGATCTGGCAGAAGTGGAGTCAGTCACCGACCATATCAGGAGACTGGCTCAGAAATTCTTCAAGTTCTTTCTACCGAAGAGCCCGCTGACGAGGGACGTCACGGCAGTTAGAAGCTTTCATGGACAGCGTCGTAAGCACGGGCTAGTCTATGAAGAACTGGAGATATACCGTGAACGGCGCGAATGCGATCGCGCTTAGTTCATGGAAAAATTGGATAAGAGTATTCACGCACACATGATGACGTGATAGCAGAAATACTCTTACCTGGTTTTTTAATGAACTTTTTCCAGGGGGATATCGACAACTGCTACCAACAAACAGACGAATGATTCTCTGAGAAGTACCGAAACGCGACAGAATAACAACTTCCGCGTAAGCCTCGGCAGGAAGCGGAAAACTATATATGAGGCTGATATAAGGCGTTTTTGAGTGGAGAGCCAACCGCCAACACCAGCGGGGGCGTCTCCCACTGTCCCATCGGGGGACTGTGTGGAGGCGCTTTTCTCTTCCGTGCGGAATTCTTGAGAGCGCAAATGTATCGGGGTCTTTTCCTGCCACTCCCTCTACCCCATTCACTACCCATCCCAATCCTTACCACTGTCCCACTCCATTGGGGAAACCCTTGTGTACATTTTGTATATTTGTATATATATTTTTTATTGTATATATTTTATAAACACCACAAAAAAAAATACCTTAAAATTGTATGGAGAATAGTTAATAAAGAACATTTTGATTTGATTTGATTTGGTAAGTTTATTATCAATATCAACAACCATGAATTTAGTACAATTAACTTGATGTAAAGTTTCATTATTTAATCTTACCAAAGTTGATAAAGAGATAACTGAAAAGTTGTTTTTTCTACACATATAGTGTTCTCCATGTCAATTTATATTCTTGTCAGATTGTGGAAGGAAAAATCCCCAGAAAAAAATCAATTGAACCCTTTGATTTCTTCAAGATTTTAAAATGATTTTCGATTGACAGGCATTCATTCAAACATGATATTATGATATGCAATAACAAGCTCAAAAATATCTCTGATCCAATTATTCAATTATTCACGCCATTTCGATGATTCATTAACAATTTGTTGAAGATTCAAATTTTGCGGCTGTTCGAAAAAAACCATCAATATATTAAATGAAAATTCATCAGAAATTATTCTACACAAAATCCATCATTTTTCAACAGATATTCAATTAAAGATCATTCAGGCGGAAATCCCCTAGGAAGTATACTTTGTAGCAACAGATTAATTCCCGATAATTCCACGAAATCTTCCTATAAAATTTATGGCCGAATCAAAAAAGATGATTCTGCTGTTTTACGACCTCTTTTACACGTTATTTGTAGATATACCCGCTGTAAATAACTTTTAGACAAACGTCAACAAATTTATAGAGAGACGCAAAGGGCTGGACACGAAATGCATCCATTTCAATGGAAATGTGGGAGTATGACCCATATATAAAGTTTTTGAAAGGCTATAAAGCTCGAAGAGGAATGAATAGAAGCTGAATGAGATGATGAAGAGACTTTCAGAATGCTATAGAGGGAGTATTGATGTTCATCTTATGGTAGGACGATAATACCTTTTGTATGAATGATGTGGTTCTAATATTAAAAAATCAGTTTGCACAGCAACTTAATTCTTTTCTTCATTCTTTATACTAAACTTCATGATCTAAACAAAGTCAATTGTCATGATCAATAAATGAAATTTCACAAGAAGAGATTTCTGAGAATGATCTTACAGAAGGATAGAAGATATCCTAGCGAAAATCTCTTCCTCGAGACACAAATAATGGATGTTAGGCAACTTTTTTATATTCAGGTTTGTATAAAACAAATCTGATATTACCTGTCCATTCATATAATACTAGACAGAGAAATAGATATGTCATTCCCAAAATGAATAAAACAGTTGGACAGAAATGTTTTCATCATATAGCACCTAAAATATATAATGACCTACCTGAGAACTTGAAATCTGAAACTTCTTTGAAAAAATTCAAAATACTGTTGAAAAAACATATATCAAGTAAAGAAAGAAGAAAAATACGAGAATATATTGATTGAATTCCGTATAGTACTTCTACCTTACTTCGCTCATTAGCTTTTAATAAAAAAAAAGGTTTCTTTTATATTTCCAACTTTTATTTATTATTATTCGTTCCGATATATGTATTTCGTATTTTATTGTATATTTCTCAATATTTTTAAATTTTTTAACCACACACAGGTTTGTAACCTCAGTGGGATTTTGAATTTATTCTCAAATCACTTAAAATTGTATTAATTGTTATTCTTACATTCTAGGTCTTAAAATAAATAGTATGTATGGTTTCCATTTCATATTTGAGAATAAAATGATTTGATTTTGATTTGATTTGATTTGATTTGAAAACAAAAAATCTAACTGGAGAGGTAGGTATATCATCCAATGAATTCTGAATTTCATATATTTCATCATGAACGTGTTTACAACTTTTTGTTGGCTTTTAACATATATGGAACATCATCTGTATCTGTATAGTAGGGAAGGTAAGTGTAGGCCCACAGCACTTAGGCATCATGTGGCCCATTGTACATCCTCCCGAGGAGTTGTCCTCCTGGGTCATTGTCCATCATGTCCTTTCCAGGAAGGTGGACAGGTCACTAGAGACATCTCCTTCATATCGGCAGGTGTAGGCCAAGACTCGTCGAACACACACTCTCTTATTGAAGATAACTCCGGACACTCCCATAAGACATGCCTGACAGTTTTATCTTCCTGTTCACACATCCTGCATAGAGGTGTGATCACTAGCCCCATAATATGGGGGTGTTTCCTTAGTTGACAGTGGCCAGTCAGAAATCCTACTGTTAAGCGTAGGTTTTTCCTGACCATCGCCAGATATTTCTTCGGCGCCAGCTTCCCAGGGTCACCTAGGGTGATCTTGGCAAGACTGCATCCTTTGATTCCACCCATCTCTTCAGGGATTGAGCGTTTGTGTGACATTCAGCTAGTTTCGCAATTGTCATCAGGCCGTAGGTGTCACTGGGTACTAAAATTCTTAGTCCAGCCGCTTCCTTGCCTGAAGAGTCGACAATGCGATTACCTTTACTCCTGTCATGATAATGTTATTATCTACCGAGGCTTTGGATAAATCTTGGTGGCACTCTAGTACTAGGCCTGAGGTAACACGTTGTCTGTTCAAGGCTTAGAGGGCTTTTCTACTATCAGTGCAGATTGTTATTTTTTTGCCAGAAATTTCTTTCCTGGTTATTTCTTTTGTGGCGATTGAGATACCAGCCAGTTCTGTTTGAACCGCGCTGGTATTTTTTCCCATTCCCCACCTAATCCTTAGACTTAGTGATCTGAAGTTAACTCCATATCCTGAGACTTCTTTGGTTTTGGAGTCGTCTGTATATAATGCATATTGCATTTGTAGCATCTGACTCTGTGTTCTGTTTTATTTCTATTTTGAACCTGGGTTCAATTGCATCACTGGCTGCCTGCAGCAAAGGTTGTGCAATGAGCGCTTCTCACCATAGGCTTAGCTTTAATTGACTCATTCATTCCTACTTCAAGGTTAACATCACGATATTATTTGATTTGTATAAATGAGTAAATTGATGCCATGAATTGAGTAAGTACTCATTGTTTTTTGGTATGACGATACAAAATCCTGTATCTATATCAGGAGATTCAGTTTAATGAAGAAGTAAGCTCCCATCACTTTCCAATCCGATTGTAATAATGTCTACAGCATTTCTAAGGGAGATATTGGTTTATGAGCTCAAAGCTTGGGTGTAATCCGATTAAAACAATTTAATAGAAATCGCTTTTCTATGAATTAAGACTATTTTTGAAACATCCAAACTGAATAATATACCTTCTTTGCAAAGGGGGACGCTGCAAGCAGCTTCATCGGACCATAACCTTCATCGGATCATAACCTGACATCTTTGTTTGGCATCGCTTTAGGCTTTGCCAAACAAAGATTGAACACCTGGATGGCAAGAAGATTTATGGACTTATAGCAGAATCTTCCAGGATTGGCTGACTCCAAGGCATTGATTCTCCCTTCGGAGCTTGATACCAAACAGTTGTTGGACTACAGTGGGAACTACGATGTCTAACAGGCCTTTTCACAGCTCAGTGTCATTTGAATCATCATATGCAGAGACTCGGACTGTCAACAGACAGTGTGTGTCGCCTCAGTTTGGAAAATGATGAAACAGCAGATCACATACTTCGTGCCTGCCCCGCTGGGGACTGAATCAGGTATTCAGAGTTCGACTCTTACCATCTGACTTGAAAGACCACTCAACATACAAACTAATCGGCTTCGTTAAGAAGCTGGGTTTATTTGGTGTGAATAGGTGTGAGTCACAATAAACCCTTGAGGGTTGCGGTGGAGAGTCGAATAGACCTCTTCACTTTGGACCTAACCTGACCTGACCTAATATACCTCATAAAGTGAAAAGTTTTTTGCCATCCTCCACAGGAAAAAAGGTCATCATCAACTAATTTCAATTTTACTCGATATGGATAGTATGCCAAATGTGGGAAAAATATTTCTATGAATTCTTAAAATTCATGAAATTGTACTCACCATCGAAAATTGAAGCATACAGTTGAATCTTCCAATATAATTCACTAGTGATGGCTATAAATAAATCCTTTTTCCTTGGAAATTTCCCTCCGTGTGTAAAAACAGCTCTTGTAATTCCTATTTTCAAAGGTGGTAATGCAGAAGATCCAAATATTTCAGACCTATCCATATGCTGTCAACATTCTCAAAAATCATAGAAAAAATTGTGAAAAAATGGGTATTAGCTTTTCTTTATATATACAATATATTAACGAATTGTCGATTTGGCTTTCAGAAGGCAAAAGGCACAAATGATGCAATCTTTTCCTTTCTTGAACATATCTCTACACATCTCAACAATGATGAGGTCATTGCTGCAGTATTCTGCGATTTCTCCGCAGCTTTTGATTGTGTAAATCATGAACTTCTTTTGCAAAAGTTGAACTACTATGCCTTCAGAGGAGTGTGTCATGACTGATGCAGGTCTTACTTAAGTGATAAAAAACAGTAAGATCAAGCGAAAAATTATCACACACTCAGGACATCTTATGAGGCGTTCCACAAGGATCACTAATGGGCCCGACTCTTTTCCTTATTTATGTAAATTACCTTGTTACTCTCCCATTTCGAAGAATTTTTATGTTCTTTGCGGATGACACCACGCTCCTTTGGCATGGAAAAAATACTTCTAATATGAAAGAAACTATCTCTAGTGATTTAGAAGTTATGAAAAAATGGTGTTACGCAAACTACTTGTGCTTTAATATTAAAAAACAAACCTTCTCATCTTCAGTTGTAATTTTAACAATTTATACTTGAGTGGACAAATTCTTGAGAATAAAAACCAATCTAAATTCCTGGGAATCTTCATGGATAACAAATAGAAATCTGATCAACACATTTCAGTTCTGAATAAAAAATTGGCATCAGGATGTTATGCACTTCGAATAGTTTATCACCTGAGATATGATTTTGCCTTCTGAGGATTTTGCAGTCAACAACTTTTTCAATCAGTGTTTGTTTTGCAAAAGCGAGCTGTTAGATATTTATGCAAGATGGGAGTACGTGAGTCATTCAGACCATTACTTTGAAAGAAAAAATTCCCACTGTTACTTGTATTTTCATACTTGAAACTGTTTGCCTGATTTACAAAAAACATAATATGGTTGGAACTCCGGAACATACAAATTACATAACCCGGCAAGTAACTGAAGATAAAATACATCTTCCTATTCCAAAAACAAGCCAGACAAAGTATTCGTTAATTTATGAAAGTAAGAAGATGTATAATCACATACCTTACGAAATTAGAGAGGAAAAAAGCTATAAAAAGTTCAGAAATCTTGTTAAAGATGCCTTTGCAACTAAAACGTACTACAATCTTGATGAATATTACAATGGAACTTTGCTGTGATTTAATGTAGGTGTTTTTTCTTTGTTGTTTGTATTGACACCTATAGTTCGAATTATATTTTATTCTGGGATATATCTTATATTATAGCCATGACATGTTCAAATTGTGTATATTTGTTGGTTACATTTTTTGAAAGGAACTTTTTTTTATACAAACCATTTTGTCTACAAGCTTCGTTAAATTTTATTTTCTATTGTTATATTTCATCTATTAGATATGTGAACTTAGTTTTGCTCAAATTGTGTTTCTGGGTATTTGTGTTTTTGAATTGTTTCTTTTCTTTTATTTTTTGAGGTGCTATACTCGTATATACCAGATTTTTTAACAAGCTTTGTTGACAAGATTGTATTTTCTTGGACAATAAAGTATTTGTCTATCTATCAATTCAAAAAACATGCGATAATGTTTAATTTCAGTTTTATCGTCTGGAAACATGAGTAAGAGTGGCACTCAGTCATGAGTCATGCATCGCAAGTCATAAGAAATCAGTTGATTTTCAAGAAATATAAGCAGTTTATCAATCGATTCTAGTGGTAATATTCATTCTGGAGCATACATATTGCCTGAAATATACATATTTATAATATTATACATGCGCGCGAGTTGTAATATTTTAGTAGTAACAAATAAACAACATGAATTATTACGATTCGAAATTGCGATATACAACTTAGAAATAATGCATGTAATTGGAAAATGAAAATATATGTTACAAGTGGCGTTTTATTTTGAATTTCTGAAGTTATTTACGTTCAGGCTAACTTCAGTATCACAGCATAAGAGCACACTTATCATACCGAATGCATTATTAGGCTGCACTTAGTATAAATAAGCAATTAAGACGTACATGGTGTTTCCAAGTTGAGGCAAACTTCTTACGGTAATGACCACATTACGGTCTGCCCTTGCCTAGTCCGGCAGATGCACCTGTGCCCTTTCGCAATATTGTTATGAATAGAAGGGTTAGGTGATTTCGGAATAATGAATGAAATATTGCTCAAATGACCCAGTTGATGAAATAAAGTTTTCATGGTAGATTAAAATCGTTTTATGTTGTTCGTCTCATGTGGTTACAACAATAAATTTAATATTTGGTATATTCAAATTCATCGTCCATGTCATTTAGTTGCCATATGAATTGCAACATTTTGATATTGGACTGGAACAATTTCTATGGAAAATTGGCATGGGCAAATATAACTAGACCTCACCGTTATGAAACCCTGTTACTCACGTCGGTTACCAGGCCGGACCAAATAGACCAAATCAGATCTATATGTTAGGATATATCTCCGCGGTCAGTATTATGTTGCGGTTGAGTTCGGGTTGAACTGCTTGTGGAATTTTGTATTCGACGTTTCGGCTCTCTTTTTGGAGCTGTTTTCACGAATTTGAAGTGACTTGACGCCGAGGCCTCGATCTGCCTACTCCCCAGGTCTACTCATGATTTCTCTCTAAGGTCTCAATCTGCCTACTCCTCAGATTGAACTGTTCAATCTGAGGCCTATTTTCCGCCAAGTTCTGTTCAAGTTCAGCTTGTCAAGCAATAAGGCGTAGTACGCTAATGTGATCATTTTCCCTTTGTGAAGACGAGCGATTAAAATAACTCCATGACTATCCCCCAAAAACAGTCGTCTTCACTTTCCCAGCAGTTTTGTTTTTTTTCCGGGCCGGTTCCTTCTTTGCAGTCCATTATTTGGATAGTATTTTTGTTTCGAGTTTTTTTAATAGTGTATCTAATGTATCGTCTACAGTGATTTATCAGCGCCAGTCTGAGCGTCTAAAATGGTTGAAACTTTGGTGAGTAATTGTCAACAGATGAACAACGAAATTCACTAGCTTTTATTTGTGCTGCTATCTTCATGTTGAGGTTGGGAACTTTCTAGACCACCCTTGTATATATTGTTTGCAAATCGCATGAAGCTTATAATTGTTAGCGGCAGAAAAGACATTTATAAGCAGTAACTACAGTAACAAAATCATATTTTTTCGGACAAGCTCGGAGCATTTAGATAATTTATAATTTTGCTAGCACTAAAATAGCTTGAGTTTTTCTACATTTACTTGGATATCGTGCACATTTCATCTTTCTAATTGAAACATTGGACAATGCAATACGTTGTACTGTATATATTTTTGTTTACATATTTTTTGTCATTTTATCATTATCTTGCAGTTCACGTTATAATTCTTGATATAACAATTCTCAATACTTCAATCCAGATGGTTGTTTGTTCTGTGTTTAATATGTTCCTTTCAACAAGTTCAATACGACCTGCTTCAAATATAAACTTGTATATAACGTGGGCAAACGAACTCACTAATTTATTTACTCAATTTATTTATAGAAAAATCGATAATTATTGAGTTCTTGGTTTTATCAGTGGAAGTTCAAACTTGATAGTTATGAACTGTTATATCCGACTCATGGACAGAAAAGACATCAGACCAATTTTAGATACGTAGTTTTATTCAAACAAATTTTACATCACTTCTCTGACTGCTACAGTGTTGCCAGGCACAACGGAGCTAGTTGATACATCAAGTGGTTGTGCAGTATCAAGATTTTCTTGAGTAGTACTAACAGGGGGAACAGGATAATTATTAGTTTTCATTTGTAACTCATCACTGCACTGTGATTCATTTAAGCGAATATCCGTTGTATGGAAAGTTTTCAACCCATCACCCAACTGCACTGAATAAGTACAATAACTAAGTACCTTTACTATCTTACCTTTATGCCACATTGTTGTTTTTTCATATTTTTCACAAATACATTATCATTCACAGAGTATAACTTAGCTCTACTAAAGCCTAAGTCCCGTTTACTCTTATATTGTTGTTTCAATAAGTCGAACCTAGTCCTAGGTTTGATTTTGAAAATACTCTAAGAAGGTGCTAATTTGGTCACTGTAGAATGAGTATTTCGATAAGTGAATAAAAAGTTAGACAGTCTAGTAAGTATTGTATTTTTACTGACATTTTCACCTTTTTCAAAAAATAATGCCTTTTCTAAATCTCTTTTCACAATCTGTTCACTTCTTTCTGCCAAACCAATCCTTTGAGGATGGTAGAGTGGACTTTTTATTGGTTTTATTCCATTCGCTTCACAGAATTCAATAAATAACTCTGAATTAAATGGTGGACCATTATCAGATATCAACTCAACTTGCAAACCAAATGAAGAAAATATTTCCTTCAATTTTAAATTTGTTTCATTAGCATTAGTGCCCTCACTCATTAATTCCACCTCAATCCACTTTGTTTTTTGGTCGACTAATATCAGACAAGTAAATTTATATTTTTGAAAAAAATCTATATGGCATCTCTAAAACTTATTTGGAGCGTTTGGCCACGGTAGTAATACACCGCTATTTGAAAAGTTCTGAGTATATTGACAAATTTCACAATTTGTGATGAATTTCTCAATATCTTCATTAATACCAACCCACCAGCAATAACTTCTTTACAAAATTTTTGTTCTAACAATGCCCAAGTGTTCATGAAATAACATCAAAATTGAATGCTGAAGTGAACTAGGTATTACAACTTTACTGCCCACATGAACACACTTGTTTTCTACAGATAATTCGTGTTTCTTATTCCAAAATGGTTTTAATTTGGCGTCAAATGATTTATTTGGCCATCCTGATAAAGTTAAATCTAACACTTCACTCAAAACAGGATCATGCTTTGTAGAAAATGCAATTTCAGGTGAAGTTAAAGGTACTTGTTCTGTTGCATTAAATGAATAATTGGAATTACCAATTTCAGTATCAACAGGAACTGGTAATCGTGATAAGCTATCGGCGTTAACTATTAATGCCCCTTTTCGATATTCAATATCATAATTATATGCAGAGAGTGTGATAGCCCATCTTCTTATTCGAGCCGCTGCTGTCACGGGAATTCCAGTAAGCTTACCAATTATGAATTTTAATGGTTGGTGGTCACTTACTAGAGTGAATTTTCGACCAAAAATATATTTGTGAAATCTGTTGACACCAAAAATAATTGCCAAATCCTCTCGCTCCAAATTAGAATATTGTTGTTCTCTCTTGAATAAAGTGGCTGATGCAAACAGTACTAGTTTTTCTTCCCCATTAATTCGGTGACTTGATACTGAACCTACACCATAACTGCTAGAATCACAAGTTATAAAGATGGGAACGGTTGGATCATAGAAAGTAAGTACATCATCTGAAATTATCAGTTTTTTGCTAAGTTGAAAACACTTTTCATGATCATCAGACCACACAAACCAATTTTCATCTTTGCAAAGATCAAAGAGTGGTTTTAGTTGTGATGACAACATAAGTATGAATTTGCCATAGTATTTTAATAGTCCTAAATAGGATTTGAGTTGAGTGAGATTGGCCGGAGAAGAAGCATTTTCAATACACTCAACTTTTTCTGTGGTTGGATGAATACCTTGTGCATCTATAATATGACCTAAAAATTGCACAGATCCTTCAAAAAATTAACATTTTTTTAAATTAATTTTCACGTTGTATTCATTCAAACGGTTTAAAACTCTTTCAACATTTTCATAGCATTCCGATACATTTTGGCCATGAATAAATATATCATCTAGGTAACAACTTACTTTTGGTAAACCTGCTAAAATTGATTCCATAACCGATTAAAATATGGCAGGTGCTGAACTATGTTAGCCTATTGAATTGAAATAGTCCTAAATGAGTATTGATTGTGAAAATCATTAATTAAAAGTTGTTGATAAGCACTTTTTAAATCAAGTAGTGTAAAGCACCTACTTCGGCTGAGACCTGCAAAAATATCGTTAGGTAGTGGTAGAACACAATGATCAGTGTCAGTGGATTTATTGACTTTTTGAAATCGACACACATTCTGATTTCTGCATTTTTTTTTGAACCACTACTATAGGACTGGCCCAATTACTACTCTTAACCTGAATCAAAATACCAGACTCAACCATCTTCTTTAATTCGATTTCAACTTTTCCCTTTGAGGCAAATGGTATATCATAGGCTCTACAAAATATTGGTTTTGAATTTGCCTTTAATCTAATATCAGCTTTGAAGCCATAAATAAAATAAGTCTGATCTTCTTTGACAACATCATTGTACTGCCTTTCCAACTTGTCTTTCAAATTTTGATTGACACTTATATTTGAATAGCCTTGACTTTGACTCTGATTAACACACTGCTTTTGACTTAACACAGGACTAGATTAGACTGAATCTAAACTTCCTATACTATTATCTTCTGAAACAATATTCGCATCTACTAAATTTGTCCAATGAGGGTTCAAGACAAATAGCCAATTACGACCTAATAATGGGACAAATTTAGTATTGCTACAGAATAGTTAAAGGTACCTAGCTCGAAAGATTTACATCTGTATGTCACATCTACTACTATTTGACCTTCTATTGTGACATTTTCTCCTGTTACAACTTTTAATTCATATTGAACAGATTGTAACGGTACATCAAAATATAGTTTCTTATAATCATCAATATGCATTACAGACTTGCAAGCGCCTGAATCAACTTCCATTACTAATAATTTATTTGACACAAGTAATTTCACTTTTAGGCTACCTATATGTTTACCTTCTGAAAAGGTAAACAATCATCTGAAAGTTCGAATTCTTCTTGCTGAGTTTCATTTTCTTCTTGTAGACCATGGACTCTATTTCTACAAAATATAGATTTTGCAGTATTCCCTACTTGACCATATGCATAGCACTTCCAATTAATTGCAGGACACTTATTATTGTCTTGGTGTGTACGAAGACACCTTTTACGACTTGATTTTGGACGACTTGGACCTGATGACGACTGAAACTTTGAGTGACTTTTGCTAGTCGGTACTGATGATCTACTATTATTTGGATTATGACCCCTAGTATGATGTATTTTATTAACATTTCCTTCTGTGATCATACTCCTTTCTTTGTTTTCTGCTGATTCCATAGATACTGCAACCTGATATGCTTTTTCATAAGTGAGTCCGTCTTCGGTTAGAAGTCGGACTTCTAGTCGGACGTCTTCGGTTAGAAGTCGCTTGATTGTTTCTGAGCGTATCCCACATACAAATTTATCCCGAAGAGCATCATTGAGGAAACTTTCAAATTGACAGTGCTCTACTAAGCTTTTCAATTTTTCAAAATATGATCTAACATCATCTGGACCCTGATGAGCGTTATAGAATTGATATTTTTCGGCTATCACCAACCATTTTGGACAGTAATGTTCAACTAATGCCTTTTTCAACTCACTATATGGTTTATTACTGAGACTGACTGGAGCTAGTATGTCTTTTAGAAGACGATATGTTTCTCCCCCTATCAGCGTCTGAAGCATGGGAACTTTTTTGTATTCATTTACATTGCATTGCAAATAAACATTGCAAATAAACAGCTGCTCTAAACGTTCGATATATAATTGAACATCAGACTCTTTTGGATCGAACGCTTGATCCTATCAATGCCATGCTGAATACTTGTAAATCCTTGACTCTTTTCCTGCACGTGGTTTTCCAGGTTAGGATTGACAATTTTTTTTCACTCACACTCAGACAATTATTTCTTTTTAAGCGCGAGGGAACGTCTAACTCGCCGCCAAAATTATTATATGTTCGACTCAGGGACAGAAAAGACTTTAGACCAATTTTAGATACGTAGTTTTATTCAAACAATTTTTATATCACTTCTCTGACCTCTACAGTGTTGCCAGTGACCCATCAAACCAACAACTCATAGAACACTAACTCAACCAAACATAACAGTAACATTCAAAAAAATACTGTCACTTTTATTTTATACCCCAAAATCCATTAGCACCCAAGGTTCGACAAAGTCTTTGACATCGCCCACTAACAAAACTTCGAGATACACCAAACGGGAAGTCAAATGTCCTTTAGCAGTAATGACATGTTATTGAAGTGTACAAATAGGAAGCCGATATATCGGTTAGTTTTAGGTATGAAAATTGACGGGACCGAATGGAAGGTCCGAGACTTAATTTGCCCCGAACCGAATAGCCACCGGCCTCTTTGATATATTGTGCACTTCAATTAGTATTTCCTGATTGCTCGGTTTTCAAACTATTGTGGACTATTTGCTTATGGAATACGTAATAGTGTTCGGTGTTTGGAACGGTACATGAAAGAGGTCAGGACAGGCGATAAATGCTTTGAAGCGAAGGGTAATCAGGATCAAAAAATTTCAATGGTCAATTCATATTTTTCCTTCTTCGAATAAAACTGCAATCTTCTAAGTTCCCACTTTTCATTTCATACTGTTTGTGAGATAATCTGAACACAAAGAAACCCCTCTGCCAATTTTGAATTGTAGATTGTAAAATACCAATTATTTGAAATTAATATTTTCTGTTATCACAGATCTGGGATATTTCTGTGCAGTCTATGGTTTTTTCGAAGACTAAACACAAGCACTACAAAAAAATTCTTAAGACGCTCTAAGAGCGGAGCCTGTGCGAAAGTTGCGATTCACGTTGGATTTGAATCGCCGGAGATCAAATTCATTTGAAGACACGTTCCCAAGAAGTGCATTTCACATAAACACAGTTCTCCAAATGAAAGAGTTCCCAAACAGTGAAGTCCGAAGTGTACTGAGTTGGACCTCAAAACGATGAGCAGTGACAGTCCTTCGCGTATTTCTGATACGTACCGCACTTGGTGGAATCAAATGTGCCAAGTCATTTGAACACCTTCCGAAAAAGTATTCATGAAAGAAAGACAAATATCGGATCTTCCTTTGATGTTTCAGACTACCAAGATCACATCAGGCGAATGGCTCTATTCAGGATTCAGCAGCATCAAAAGTTGCTGAGGTGTGAACAGTTTTCTGGTTCGAAACAGTGTTCCAAGCAGCCCTAACAATTCCAGCGAAATGATTGTGCCGAGACATATTGGTGTTCATTTCAACCCCCGTCCTGACATTATTATATTCGGTACGGAGACAATACAGTTAGGTTAGGTTAGGTACGAAGTGAGTGGGTCTATTCGACCCTCCACTGCAACACGCAAGGGTTTATTGTGGCTCACACCTATTCACACTCGACCAAATAAACCCAGCTGCTTAACGAAGCCGATTAGTTTGTATGGTGAGTGGTTTTTCAGATCAGATGTTAAGAGTATGCCGAACTTTCAGTGACCTGTAAGAGGGCCTGTTAGACATCACAGTTCATCTCTACTGTAGTCCAACAACTGTTTGGTATCAAGCTTCGGAGGGTGAATGAATGTCTTGGAGAGATCCATTCCTAGAAGATTCTGCCAGCAGTCCATAAATCTTTTTGTTATCAAGGTGTTCATTCTTTGTTTGGCAAAACCTAAAGCGATGCCAACGATAGATTCTGGTCCGATGAAGCTGCTTGCAGAACCCTCCTTTGCAAGGGAGTCCGCAGCCTTATTGCCTTTCAGGCCAGTATGGCCAGGAATCCAGACCAGAGACAATCTGTTGAGTCTTTCCATCCAGGAGAATCGTTTTTGGAAATTTGCTAACAATTTAGACATTGCTCGGTAGGAGCCAAGAGCTTCCGACGCCGCTTGAATGTCCGAAAATATTTTTATTGACTTGTGTATGAGGTTGGATTCTTTCAATCTCTCCGCACACAATTCAATAGCGTAAATTTCCGCTTGAAATATCTCTGTCCTGGGTTTGTGACTGAGACTCCTGGACCGGAACCGAAAGGTGTTTTTGATCCATCTGTGAACCAACAACTATCTGCTCTTGATATTTCCTTCTCCCGGAGGATCCAGTCCTCTCTATCCGGGAACAGTACTTTATATGGCAGTTCGTAGTTGACAGTTGGAGGCATGAAGTCAGAGGTCAATTCCAGAATGCTGTGACTTTCAGTGTCAACCAACAATCTGTTGCACTCTGCATTAAATTGATTTATGCAATTGACATTGTGCACATGTCTTTATGCAGTTCATCTAGCCTCTCTTTTCAGAAAAATATGGTGAGGAGGTAGATCTAGAAGGATCTCCATGGCCACTGACTGTGTGGTACCACCGATGGCCAGACAAGCCTGTCTCTGTAAGCCAGAGAGCTTCGCTTGGGCCGATATCTGTAAAGCCATCAGGCATCGTCTGTGGTGACAGTACAGCACAGAGAGTACATTAATACTCCAGATAAATCATAATCAGAATGCTGACACCTATTCAAAGTTCATATTGCTTATGTTATTATTTTTATTCATTTAAGGGTTAGGTATACAAATAAACGTTAACTAGTACTCTTCCTCTTTTGTTCAGTCATGGAGTTTAACTTCATAGTACAGTGTGAAGTAGTCAGGAGTGCGGTATGAAGAGAGATGTCTACTTTCAGTAATGTCATACTTAGAATCGGTGGTCTTTGTGTATATAACTAATGATAGCGTTATCTGAACTTTGCATCGATGCCGAATCTATGTGTGAAGGATGAAACTTTGAAAGGGTGGTTTCTATGCCTTGCTTCATATAAAGAACACGTAAGGGTGATTTGAGTAGAATTTTTGAGAATCATACAAGATAATGAATTCCATCTTTCTTGAGGTATTTATAGATATAAATTCAAATGTGGATTATATCCAATCATATTTCGAGATTGTTAATTTCAACTAATCGTGAAGTTATCATGATATTTTTCACAACAGTTTTTTTGTTTTATATTTCTGCTAGGCAGAATCATAAAATCGTAAAATCACAAAATCATAGAAAGTAAAATCATCGGGATCAGATGAATCATAAGTGTACAAAGTCATGAAAAGCAAAACAAGCATTAAAAGCATACAAACACAAAAATAGCAAACTTTAAGAACCACTAATAAAATTAAAACAGGAATAAAAAAAGGATTGTTCTGGCCAAAAAATAATCTCTTCTAAAATGTTCCCCATTCCAATCATATCAAAAAGGATTTTAGAAGACCAATCACACCAGAAGTTAATGAAACGAAAGTGTTCGACAAGTTGAATGAAGTTGCATATTCAAACGCAGAAAAATTTCTGGTCGAAAATAATCATTTGTCTCTCTTATTTGACTCAATTAGAGCATTGAAGTAAAAACTCATAAATGTCAGGATCAAATAATAATGATGATATTTCATTATTTTGAACTTCCATTGTCTAATATAATATAAATTGATTTGAAAACCCTGAAAAAAATTAAAAAGATTAACCGAAAATAACAAGTTCAACAAAGAAAAAACTGAAATCACAAAGAAATAACATACAAGCAACAACCAAACAAAAAAAATTAAATATTAATAAAAGCTGAAAAATTAAAAAATATTTTTAACAAAAAATTGAAAATAAAAATTGAAAGATTTCAACCCAAGTTATGTCACGACGTTTTGATTGTTAGTAAACACAATCGTGATAACTGTTATCACCCGAAGACGATTGTGGATCGTCGATCCACAATCGAAACGTCGTGACATAACTTGATTTGAAATCTTTTTATTTTTCATTTTTTGTTAATAATATTTTTTAATTTTCTATTTTTCAGCTTTTATTAATATTTCAATTCTTCAGTTGTTTGGTTGTTGCTTGTATGTTATTTCTTTGTAATTTCAGTTTTTTGTTTAATAATATTGTTATTTTCGGTTAATCTCTATAATTTTTTTCAGGGTTTTCAAATCAATTTATATTACACTAGACAATGGAAGTCCGAACTGATGAAATATCATTATTATTATTTGATCACTCTTATACCCACAACAAAAATGTCTCTGCCTCCGCCATTATTAAATCCTTCCGGAAGGATGGCGTTCATCCAACGCCGACAACAACGATTTTAATTTTAATTATCGTCCTCCTCCTTTGTGTATCGACGGTGGCGGTGGACACATTCAACGCAATTTCCTAGCGAATTTCTTAGAAGAGGCGGCTCACACGCCTGGCCGGTTCTTGGTCTTGGCGTGAAACAAAAGAACACCGCCGGCGTATCGGACACAATGCACTTCCTCGCGCTCTTCCGATGCATTGTCGCGGTGCGTTAAAGGGTGGATAATGGGAGAGGGTCGGGAGTGCGAGGGGGACGCTTAAGAAATTACCCCTCCTTAGAAATACATTACGTCCGGCGATGTAGTAGACAAGAGGAGAAACGAAACGAAACAATTTTCAGCTAATAAAAAACGATTGCTGAATCAGAAAAACAATTGAATAGAGTGTGTATGAAGAAAATCAAATTTTGGTAGAGGTGACTGGAGTTTGTTGGCACGCAACTTCGATATCCTGCCACTCTGTATTTGAAGTGATGTCATCTTAGTAGTACTGGGTTTACGTAAAGTTGCACCATCCATTGTAGCTTCAGTCTACTTGAAACCGAATAACGACTGTTCCTTTTTTTGACTCATGAGTAATTTTATTTATCGTGATCTATTTTGGTCTAGTGTACTCGTAGATACAATTGGGGCACTGTTGACGATGGTTTTTGATCGATAGACTAACGGTTCCATTAATCTGTCTATCTGTTTAAAATCTGTTTTTCCGTTAATCAGCTGTCGCCCCCATACGAACGACAACTCTCAGAAGTTGAGAAACTTGTGCGAGCTAAGGACTAACGAGATCTTACCTTTTAACGTGTGATTCCTAACACATTATCTTTCATTTCGGATTTTCGATATTATCTAGAACTCCTGTTTTAGATATTCTTGCGGGACTAGTTTGATTCGCTGAAGAGAACGCAAATCAAACGAATGTTCGAGATAGACTAGGTACTTTATTCATATCGATACTCGGTGAAAAACAGAACTAGTTTTCATATAGAAATCTAAACAAGGGTATGTTTATGTAGAATATGTACGACTCAATATGTTACAGGCATAGTTAGGTATGTGGTCAGTGCTGTGGCAACTTCAATAATAATGAAAAATTATAATATGTTTGTTCGATTGATGACATATTATACCATGGGCATACATTATCAGATCAAAAATCAGCTATATATGGACATCTACATGAAACAAGCCACACAATAAATAAAGAACACATGAAATTATCCAAAGGTGCAATGAATGAACTTGTTGAAAGCATTGGGAATAAATAAATTGTATAAAAACCCCAATTTTAAAACCCTCAATGGCTAACTAGAACTATGCAGTTCTCCCTTTTTGAATTTGTGAATTTTGGAAACTAAAATAAGTAAATAAGGATCCATTGCTAGTTGGTGGAAAAATCTACGAGTAGTATTTTTGGATCAATAGTTGGTGATTTTGATATGTTAAAAAAGTTAAATAATTTTTGTTCTGGTACTGGTATAGATAAATTAGGTAATCTTTTTTTTGTTTCAGGTACCTATTGCAGGTACCAAGAGCACATTGACTGTATCATTGTATATTGGAGAATTTGTTTGTCAAACTGCGCCAGTTTGGATGTTCATCAATACTTTTAGACTAATTGTGTTATTGTGTCGTTCATATTATTCTGACTGACTTTTATAATATGGTTAAATGTATTTATTAAGTTATAATAATAATAATGACTTTTATTGATGGTTCCATATAATTACAACCAATCAAATGGCAGGATTCAATATCTGCATATGATACATCATCGCAAGAGATTGCTCTTCCATCCAACAATAAGAACCAAAGAAGAAGTAAAAAAACACTATGCTATCAAGAACAGTGCAATAGTATATACAGCGAAATTGAAATACAAAATATATACGTATATTTTTTCTTCTTGGAGATAGGTTGATTGATTTCGACATAATTCGATTAGTTGGATCTATTTATTGCAAGAAGATATTTTTTCATCTTCCGTTTGAAGCTTCCTAATGGCAGAGGTTTATATTCAATGGGTATCCGATTATATGAGTAGGCATAATGATAAGTGAAAGATCCGCGAAATAGAGAAGTTTTATATTGCGGTATTGTTAAATGTGTCCTGAATCCCAAGTTAAGATTGTGTACGTCAGTTCTGAAGGATATTTTTTCGGAAAGATAAGAGGGTTTTTTTGTTTCAAGAAGTTTTTGAAAAAATGTTGCGGAATGAAATATTCGTCTGGATTCCATATTCAACCAACCCACAATCCTGAACAGATGGGAAATGTGTTCTCGTTTCCTCTTATACGTGATGAGCCTAATGCATGCATTCTGGAGCTTTTGGATTCTAAAACTTGTCACTCCTCAAAAATCCGGACCATATTCACATTTATGTTTTTTATATCTACTTTTGAACTTCACGTATTCAATTTGTTTCTTGTGCATATTGATTTCTTTCAACTGTACTTTTCAACCAAAGAAATGAATATTATTATTATTTTTACTATTATTATTATGTAGTTCAAACAAGTGTTTGCTGGGATCTGTACTTTTAGCATTGTACATGAGTGTTATAGCTTTTCTGTATAAAAATACAGTCTGCAATTAAGTTATGCAAGATACTCCCCAGAAGGGAATTATTTACCTCAAATGAGAATCAGTGAGTGGAAAATAGACCGATTCAGCGGCACACAAACCAAGTTCCTTATAAGCTATTTTCACTGCAAAACACTCTGAAGCTGGCTTTTTATTGAGTAGCTGGCTCAAGTATCTCTATTCAAATGCCCCCAACATTTGGATCGCCGACATTCAACTGTTTGAGACGTTTCACGATTCTTATGAACGCACTTTTCCCACACCAGGAAAAAATTACTGTTTACAACTTCAGTCATCTCCTGATGATGCATACTTGATCTTAAAGCAGTATTTTTGTTCTTGTATAGGAAACGTGTTTTCAATAGATTAATTCCAAAACAGAGGTTCCGATACTACTTATCATGTTTTCACAAATATATTTCTGCTAACGTGAGGTCACTGAGATCAGGACTTCTTGAAAGACAGAAATGGCCAAATTTCAACTTTACTTTCTTTCTGAATAATTGTCAAGCAGAAATGTTAAAGACATTAGTTTTTCTTCTCGGATAAAAGTTTTGGTTGGTTTTTCCTCTTGTCTATCTTATCGCCAAATATACTTCATGCATTGAAAGCTTTGTGTGAGATTTCCAGATCTGGTAAACTGAATGGTATTTCATTTGTCACGGCAATGATTAGTCTATGGATATCATGTCACTGAAAAAGCAGTTGTTCCGTTCACCAATATAAATTCTGACAAAATTGATAACAAATATTTCAAGTGAAAGATAATATAACGAACTCTCGTTAAATGATTGTTGGATGATATTTCATAAAAATTCGAATGGTAAAAAAGGTACAGCACAAATATTGAAAAGATTCTCAAAATTGTTGCATATTATCCATAGATCATCACTATTAAAAATTTAACAACATTGTCGAATGAAAACAATCCTCTCAACCAAAATGTCACGGTTCCAGAATCAACACAAATTCAGGGCATAGTCACAATTCCGGAGCGACAAATGGAAAGCAATTGTCGAGGTCCAGAATCTCGTAGATTCACTAAGAATGTCTTTCGACATGAAGCTGTTAGAATTCTTAGCAGAATAGTTTACTTTCGTCCTTCCATCAGCGAATCTCCTCTTTACCCAAAGAAACTGAGAATATTCAAATGCATATTGTCATCAATGAAAGGAGAATCCTTGGGATTCGAACTGAATCAACAGATGACTTGAAATCATCAATGTCAAAAAATATTTTCACTTTTATTTGGGATACAATTTCGACAAGAATCTTTCATTCATCTGATATTGAAACTAGATTGTTTGTGAAAACTATCATCCTATTCATATACGAAAGAGTGAGTAGAATCTATTGCCATTTTGATGATATACGAGATGAACATCCATCAGAACAAGACACAGAAAAACAATTAAGGTAAAATAGAAGGAATGAAATAACGAAAACATGAAAAGGAAGAGAATCTGTGAGGCTAACAATTGAATTAACCTAGTCAAAAAATACTGGAAAGAGGTGAACTACATAAGATACGAAGTACAACAAGATTCCTGAAGAGATGAAACATTCAGTGATGAAGTGAAAGAAATCGAAAGGATGCACAACTGAGTCATCAAGATAACAAGGAATAGACTTGTACAGGAGAAACATGTTTCAACAAATAGAGTGCTGTTGTATCAGCAAGACCATCGCAAAGTGAAATTCTAAAGCCACTAACTTGTTATGGATAGTCGTCGATAATTTGTGGTAGCAGCAGAGTTGAAGGCTGGCCATAGTCTACTTGTTCTAGCAATGAAAGGTGAATTACTGAAGGTATTATAGAACATTCCTGAAATCTCTCAAATGGAATGTTCAAGATTCGGAAGACTACTAGACATGCAATATGAACAACAATAATTAAAGTCCGAAGTCAAGAACCAAAAAAAAAATCGCAGTCATGTGAAACAGATATTGGAGGACTAAATTGTTTGGGTTATTTTCGAAGCCCTGAAAAATTTGTTGAACGAATTGAAACATAGTCTTTTAATGAATATTCATGTCATAGCTGGTATCGATAGCACCACTTCTGACATGCCGTATGGGAAGGATTTTTATTTCTAAAGAACAAACATTGATCAAAAATTGATTGAATGAATAACAACAATGAACAAATAAATTTCAAAAGAATCTATAAAAAATTTTGGCTGCTTCACAAATGAAATATTACCTCGATCTCCTAAGTGTGGAAATAAGTAAATGAATTGACGAGAAAGACAACTAAATACCTATTCTGAAGAATTGTATTGATAAGATGAAAAAAAATCATTCAAAAACAAAATATTTTGATAACTCATTGGCTCAGTTATGTTGACATTTTTTATTGTGGTTGTGATACACTAAGTCGAGCCATACTAACACGTCCTGGGATACCAGGTCACTTCTGTGCTCAGCGGTAGATTTTGAATCATTCATGTTTAGACAAGAACGACATATGTCGCATAAAAAAAGTTGAGAACTCTTGCATCAGGTTATTCTTTGGCATCAGAATAAGGTCCAGAATTTCACAATTAGCATATTTGAAGTGGTTGAATATGTTTAATCGTGGACGTTGAATTTTATTTTTACAACACTTTATAATTCATATTTCAATTACATATTTTCTTTTAATTTTTCTGATATAATTTCGAGATTCTGGATCTACGTAGACAATTTCACTGTAGTCCCTTATTAGGCTAATTGAATGTATAGCTATTACTTTTGTAAAATTTTACTCCCACTACCAAGGCTTGCCTAGTTGGGTAGTATATATTTATTTACCATTGAATGTCTTCTTCTATTGTACATTTTCTTTTAATGTAATGTAAATAAATATTATTATTATTATTATTTTCATCGTAATGTGCGCTGGTCAGGCCCTATCTCCCGAAGCTCCGATATATTCGGGAGGGTGCGCCAGCATTATCAACTAATGACCACTCCCCACACTGAGGGTTAAGTGATCATTGGGTCCGAGAATCATGTGCCCTGAGCAAGCGCAGTGAGCCAAGAATGACAGCCTTCTGCATCTGTGCAGCTAAGATTTCTGCCTTAGTGCGGCAAGCCGGTATGATTTTAAGATTCGAGAGTAGAGAGGACATCATACCACCAAGGACTTCAATAATCAGAACAACCATCTTGACAGAGTGATATGGAAAGAGTCTGCGGAGTTCGAAGAGAAAATCTCGATATTTATTTTATCCGTTTATCCTCCTCTTTTCTCACGATATTCGTCTCGCCAGGAGCTGAAAACTCCACGACAAATATCGTTTTGCTCTGGTGGTTGAGGAGGACTACATCAGGCTTATTAGCTTGTATGAGCCTGAGGGTAAGGAACGAATAGTTCCAATGTATTATCATTATTATTATTATTATATGTCAGAAACTGTTTTCAAAAGTTCATACAGCATCTGTACAGCATTCAGAATAACTAAGTCCGCGGCGAGAATCCTGAAAAAGGTTTGTTCTATTCATATATCTCTATATCTATATATTATCTTCCCTTTCCTTCTTTTTTCTTTCTTGTTTACTTCTCTTCAAACCCTAAATATGTTATTTTTATACATTTTCGCCATTGGTGGAAGAGCAGATGCGAATAGATTTGACAGTTATCTCGGAACCTCTAAGTTCACACTCTTTAAAGAACTAATCTTTTTTTTACTTTGATAACTTCCAGTGCAGTCGCAGACGAAATATCCAGCCAGAAAACACCTTTGGGGCCATTTTTAAAAACTTCATATATTTTCAGGAAAAAACCTTGTGAAAATCTTTATGTAGGTTCGCGGGTGGTCCCAAAAGTACCCGGCCCTACAAAGAAAACACAAAAATTAAAAAAGTATTTCTTTTTCAATATAATCCCTTGCAGTTCTATACACTTTTTTCAGCGACTTTCGGTGAGTTCGATACCGTTTTTATAACAAAAACTGTCTTGCTCCTCAAAATAGCCATCAACTGCTGAAATAATTTCTTCATCCTTGAAAAATATTTGAGTACTGAGCCATTATTTCAAATTTGGGACAGAAAATAATCTGAGGGGGCTGAATCTGGCGAATAGGGTGCCTAAGGTAGCAATTCAAACT
The DNA here is from genome assembly GCF_025532065.1 of Leptinotarsa decemlineata. Classification (NCBI taxonomy): domain Eukaryota; kingdom Metazoa; phylum Arthropoda; class Insecta; order Coleoptera; family Chrysomelidae; genus Leptinotarsa; species Leptinotarsa decemlineata. Next base: position 11,758,794 of record NW_027412558.1, on the reverse strand, counting down.
CAAATTCGTTATTTTTAGTCATTGCGAAAATGAATTTGTGAGCTGGTGCTTTGTTTTGATGAAACAACACTTTTTTCCTAGCCAAATGCGGCCGATTTTACACGCTTTATATTAGCTTCACCTGTATGTATATATGTTTTTTTGTAACTCTCAAGCTCGGGATATTTGACAGAATTAACGACATTTTTACTTGATCTATAAACTATATGAAACTATGAACTATATAAACACTACAAACCACGATTTATTGATATCAATTTTACATTACGTTGGTCTGTCAACAGCTATCACCTTGCTTGCCAATTATCTCAATAGAAGAAGTCAAATAGTTACGTTTGAAGGAACTTTTAAATTTCTCCAATCTCTTCAACGCGGAGTGCCACAAGGCTCTATACTTGGGCCAATCCTGTTTGCTCTTTACGCCTCCAATCTTATCAAAAATTTGAATCACTGCAAGGTGCACTTTCATGCGGATGACACCCAAATTTATTATAGTTTCCCCCTCTAGATGTAAATGATTCTTGCATGATACTTAATAAAGACTCAGATAATTTTTATAGGGCTGCAACAGGAATCTCAGGAATCAAATATCCTATCCAAACGATCTGATATTTTAGAGTACCTAAACGTATCAATCAATGGCGTGAATATCGAGTTGGCGGAAGAAGCGAAAAATCTTGAAGTTATCTTTGACCACACTCTCAGATTCGAAAAGAACTTGAATAACTTAATACAACGTGCATATTCTTCTTTAAAATTGATATATGGAGTAAGGCATGCCGCCAACCTATTCCATAAAATTATTCTTACCAGAAAGCCTGCCTATTTTCATAGAAAAATTTCTTTTCGAACGGATGTACATAACGTCAATATCGGGTTCAGGGGAACACTTACTCCACCTTCTTTCAAAACTGAATTTTTCCGCAGATGTTTCAGTTATCAAATATGCCATTTGATGAATGACCTTCCCCTCGAATTACGTACAGCTGGGTTCCAAAAATTCAATTATAATCTATTCAGCCATTTATTCAATACACGTCAGTGATACGATTTCAGAACTTCACATCGTTTTGCTCCTACTTATGTTAAATTACTTGACGCAGTGTGGACAAATTTGTATATTTTTTCTTTGTTTTTGTATTATTTAAAGAAAATTCAATAGAGAGGTATTTTTTAGGGTTGAGTGGAAGAACAGTTCAGTTGTTGAATTTATTCAGGGACTGAACTGAATTTCGCCCTTTATTTTCAAAGAAATTTTCTATTGATGTATTTCATCAGTCTTGTGTTTTTTTTACATATTTTTTGAAAATGATGAAGACGATTATTACTATTATTATTATTATCTATTCGCAGGCAGATGGTGCTCTACGTAACCTCCTTGATATATCAACATTATTGCTTGATCTATTCGCGGGCAGATGGTGCTGTACGAAACCTCCTTAATATAATTCGAACTCACTTCACATGTATTCCTTCATTTGAAAAAAGTATTTTTTTTATTAACACGCGCGCCTGATGCCTTATTCGTAACTCTCCTTTGCGCGCCTGCTGCCTTGGGCTTTGTAGCTGATTTTCAGGCTCCCTCTCCATTATCGAAAAATATCAATGGTCATTTTTCTAAACAATAAACGGCTGATTGAGCCCGAACTTTATATAAATTAATAAAGTTGAAAAAAAACAAAAAAACACGCTTCTATAGCATACGAAACTAAAGAATAAAAAAAAATAGTTTAAAAAACTAAAAAACACGCTTTTAAAAAGCATGGGCGTTCTGTACCATATTTTTTGTATATCAGGCGCCCGTTATTGTTTTAAGCATATTTAAGAAGAATATTTTCAACTTTTCAGATGTTCTTTAAAAGCGTATTTTTTCATTTTTGTAAACTATATTGCTTGATTTCTTCACTCAAAAGTTGCAATAAGTTCGCATAATACTCCCCCGTTGATAGTTTCACCTTTTTTAAAATAGTCAATGGAAATTATCCCACACGCATCCCAAAAAACCGATGTCATAACATTGCCTGCAGAAGAAACGGTCTCGCCCTTTTTGGAGCCGGTTCTTCTCTTCGAGTTCACTGTTTGATTGTTCTTTTGCCTCAAGTGTAAAGTGATGGACCCATGTTTCATCCATGGTTATAAAAGGACGAAAGAATTCTGCTTTGCGACTGTGAACCTTCGCTAAACACTCGATCAAAACATTTTCACGAAAATGTTTTTGCTCGAATATGAGCAAACGCGGCACCCTTCTTGCACACAGTATTCTCATACCCAAATTTTCAAATCATATACGATGTACCACATTTTTAAAAATGCCTACTGAGTCTGCTAGCTCGCGCACTTTCAGTCGACGATCATTCAGGACCGCTCTGTGGATTTTCTTCACCGTTTCTGAAGTCGTCACCCCATTTGATCGACCACTGCGATGCTGGTCTTGGTAGCTCAATATTTTACTGTGGTAAATGAAGAAACAGACTCACACAGAGTAGAATCCTGTTCAGTTTTTATATTGGTTGGGCTCAGGCGTTTCAAATAAAAGCATTGTACTGATCATTTTGATCAATGTTTTCATTCAGTTCACCCAAATTATTATTCGTTTCATGTTCTAAATTTATTCGAGTCATATGATGGAATCGGCCGATACTTGATGAAAATCCATAACTAACGTATTCTAAAAACACTTCATTATATGATTTTCACTGGATAGTTTTACAAAAACGTAACACGTGTTTCGCCATACAGTGGCTTCCTCGGGCGTGTCTTAATTACGTGTTACGTATTTGTAAAACTATCTAGTGAAAATCACACAACAAAGTGTTTTAGAATACGTTTATTCGAGACTTTAACGGACAGAAAATTTAAAATATCACTTTCAGACTGTCTTCCGTATATTGTTCCACAACATCTTCCGTTGTTTTTTATATTTCCCATCCCTTTTCGTGTTCAATTCAAATCGTAATATAAATTTCAAAAACATTCTTCCCGAACGAAATGCCGAACTAAATCATCCATTAAATGCTCGTCTTCCAATAAAAACAGAAAAATTGAATAAATTACCGATATTGGCCATTACAATTTCACGGCTCTGATTGTAAAAATAATAACCGGAAAGTTTCCGCTGCGAAATTATCAATCCCACCGCTGAATGTTAGGCATCATTTGTTTTATGTTTTCATTTGTTTTTTCACGGACCACTTGACGTCGGTAATTATTCTTCGTTTTGCGAGGAACTTTTCCGCAACTTTTTATTTTGCCAACGCCTTAATTGGAGGTGTTCTACACGATGTTCCATTGTCTCGATAATTTTTCATTTCGCTCCGTCTTCTCTTGAACAATATTTAATGAAAATTGGTCGTTGAAGTGGAAAACGCTAATTATTTCTGTAAGTTTTTCAAAGACGGAATTGATGAAGGATTTTTCTGAGGAAGCATTTGTTGTGATGCTTTTTGTTGAGGACTTGACAAAAGGCGATCGTTAAAGTGGTTTTGTTCTTAGTAAAAGTTGAGGAAAACAGTTTGTGCAGGAAAAATGTTACAAAAGACTTGGCCGATACTCGATGGAAATTCTAATAGATTATGGATATATAATCGCGATTGGAATAACAATATAATAGAAATGATGACGATATAAGCATATTTGTTCATATACAGGACGAAACTTAAATGAGTATTCCTCATTGGATGAAAAAACTTGATCTTCTGGAGTCCATATATTGAACCCTTCACTCGAAATGAAAAATGTTTCTCTAGTCAATGCTAAAAATCTTGGTGACATCATGATTGGAACGTTATCGAAACCATTGTTCATCACCACGGGCTTTTCTACAGCATAAAATAACGCTGGTAGGAATTAACAATGTGTCGGACACATTATTAAAGATGAAGGACCTGTCAGGCGAACTTATCAGAAGTTCAAGGTAATTTAAGTGTTCGTAAATACATCATGTGACAGAGTTACTAGAAAGTTTAGATTCAATCAAAAATTCAAGATTACATCGCTTGCCTTTACGCTTCATTATCATTTCAGGACGAAGAGACCTAACAACCCTAAGTTCTCATAGTTTTATGTTTTATTGAAATACAAGCGATGATATGAACTTGACTGAAGAATGGGAAAAATTCAAAAAAATATAATATTGATAATAGTATTATCATTTATTAATGAAAAGAGAGAGAGAGACAATGTATACAGCAAATACAATTTTTTTTTACTTATATGATACCTAATTGTTTGAGTGTTTTGAAATAAATAGTACTCTCATTCACGCCGGTTGGAGGCCGGGGGGACCGGATGTCCACGTGGGAGTAGGATCGCAACAATTAATCTTTTATGAAGAAGACAATGGTTTTCAAGTACCGTATATGTCCGCTGTAGAGAATGAAAATCTATTAAGAAGAAAAAAAGGGTACGATATCGTGTAAAACAAGAGTTTTGGACTGCCTTGACAAAGTTTTTATTATAGTTATCACTTTGGTGATATTATGACCAGAGCACTAGTATAATAGCGCCATCTGGAAGCTGGGATCAAAATTAAATAAAAAAAAAAGAAGTAGTACCTAATAAATATTCAGTTCAATCCAATAACACCACGAAAAAAGCAATACGCTTAAATATATATATATATATATATATATATATATATATATATATATATATATATATATATATATATATATGGTAATAACAGAGTACTCAAAAAAGCAAACTAATAACAGGGGAGCCCACGATGCAAAATGGGGATTTACTCGAGCGTCATTGAGACATATTAGGTTGCGAAGCTTAGAGGATAAGAAGAAAAAAATGTTATATGATATACCTTTTCATTGGTGGGGGAAGCGGCTATAAATTTTTAAATATGTAAAAAAATACTGCTGCATGGACATACTCGAGCGCGTCAGATATTGATAGAAAAAATGTCCTACGTATTTTTAATGATGTTGGTATGTTAATCTGATCGTTTGCATAATGCGGGTGGTTGTACGTAAGGGTTAAAAGTGAAAAGAAAAAAAAATTAAACGAGCGCGTCAGATTTTCTAAGAAGGTGTTGAGTGGAACAAAAAAAAGCTCTCATTCAATAATCTGACGATTTCGATCTGACGCAAACTCGCGGCCATTATTATAATGTGCAAAAAAATTCGCCATTTTGAAATATTCAAGCGCGTCAGATTGAGATATATATAGTTCATCTTCATGTTTTAGACGTGCTGTCTCATAATCCGACGATTATCTAGAGGGATTCGCTCAAATCTGACAAAAACAATATTTTTTTTTTAAAAATTCAATTCATTGGACTTAATTAATTGAAAAGCTCAGGAAATAGCATGCAAATGAATAAGTGTATGTTTTTTAAGTAGAATACTTGTGTTTATAAGAAAATAATTTTTTTAAATGCTCAAAAAAATGTAATTTCTTATAATCAATTGATGAATTAATGAAGAAAAGAGAAATGGAACTTTATATGCTTTTTACCACTTTCATTTGTAACTAAAGTTACTGCAGTTTCGTCCTATAAGGACCTTTTCAAACTTATACAATATATAAGGACATTTTCAAACTTATACAATATATAAGTTTGAAAATGTAACGTTAGTTACAAATAAAAGTGGTAAAAAACATAGAAAGTTTAATTTCTCTTTCCTTCATTATGATTTCCTACCACGTAGTCCATACATCAATTGATTGATTAATTAATCATCATCTTCATCTTCATCACGAACGAGTCTTTGTGATCAGCTGTGATGGCGTCATGGCAACAGAATTCATAGTGGGGACGGAGTGAGAGAGTGATAGATAGAGGAAAAGTGAATAGAGAATAGAGGAATACAAACTCGGAAAGGGAAATCTAGGTATCACACAGCTGCACGCATAAACTTTATCGACGAATTTTTGTTATTTCGGCTTGCGGAAATCGTCAGATTATTTATTTTTCGTCATCCTTGAATTATTTCCTTCAAAATATAAAAAGCTTAGCTACGCTCGAGAATGTCGAAATGACGTTACTTTTTACAACTTTGCTGTCCTCCCCTTTCTTCACGTCACTCTCGAATTGTCAGATTACTGGAATATACAGTTTTTAGCAGGTAATTAACTCACCCTACCTTAATCTGACGCGCTCGAAAATTTCTGATGATCAATTTTTTTTACTAATCTGATCCTTTATCCCTCACAGGCGGCCTTATATGTGGGGCTCATATTTGGTGGAGGTACTGAACCGTGTACAAGGTATCCCCCTGTATATTAATCTGCCGCGCTTTAGTAAATCCCAAAATCCCCGCTTGGGCTCCCCTATTATAATAAGAACATTTTGAAAGTACAAACATTTTGGAATAAGTAACAGTTTTGAAAATAAGTATTAAACACCAGCATGAAGAATTTAAAAGGCGAATATAAATGAAATAAAATAAAATGAATCAGTTAAAGAAATTTGGTTCGACGATCTCGTTACATTTGGCTCTTGGTGTTTCCTATATGAATCGTTTTACCTTATTTTTGAACATGTTTAAGTTCATTATTTCTTTAATATGGTCAGGAATAAAATTTAACGCCTTGCGTGCTCTATAAGAAAATGATCGCTGACAAACAGATTTGCTCATCTGTGGAACAAAATAATGGTGTCTTTGTCGGGTACCATAATCATGCCTAGGTAAACTGGCTTGATTTTTAATTTTTTTATATTCCAATATAACATTCAAACAATATAGTTGCCTCGGGTCCAGTATCCCGCATTCCTTATATAATAGTATATAATGGTGATATCAATATTGATTTGTATATTTTTCATATAGTTCATTGAATAATCGTCTTGTGTAAACTTTCATTCATCACAACGTTCTAATTGAAGAAGTTCCGTTCATTTGAAATCCCCTTCAGTGATTGTATTCAAAGAATTTCATTCATTTAATTTTCAATAAATGTCTGAATTTGAATTCAGGAAGGAGTTTATATTACATCTATAGTCAGAAGAGTACTTATCCCTATATACTCAAAACTATCTATCATTTATAATTACGACTTATTGTAATTGGAATAATTTTGAAAATTTGAAACTCTTGATCATTGACCAAATATATTTGAATAATTTCCCTTTAATGAATTCGTTTTGTGAAATTAGGGTAAATATTCTACAGGATGATCTGAAGTCTGAGTTAGTTTTCTAACTATTATATGCCCTGTCCAGTGAATTTATTACTAGAATGGTGAAAATTCATTAGGTAGTGAATTTGTTAGAAAGAAATTTGTCAATGAGATTCAAATTACGAGTACCATATCAGATATATAATAGTACAATGTAGACATTTTTAATCAACACTAAACGCCCCTACAGTATAGTGGAAGTGTGTAGCGAAAATTTCACAAAAGGTGTTATTTGAATACGTTATATAAGTTTTCATCGGTCAACATCATCACGTTAAATGATAAAATAGTAATTATCAGGAGATTTTATGACTTCGTGGATTATAATAAATAGCATACTATCAGTTCTAAGAATTCACATCAAGAATGGAGTATTATCAAACATTTCAATAATTTTTGAGGCGATGTAGTGAATGAAATGACATTCATGACACATACGAGGGTGGTTCCGATCTAACAAAGATAAAATTCATTTTTTCAGTTTTTTTTATTTTCCAACATAGTTTTTTTTTCAACTCTACACACTTCTAGCAATGATTCCATCTCTGTAACCCGTCCAAATAGTACTGGGTGGTTTTCTCTGCAAAATAATTATAATAATATATTTGCCATTCAATTTGAAATATCCAATAATCTTAATTAACGACAAATAAACATAGTTCCCACAGAAGGATAAGCCTATGCGTGGGTTATAGTGGGTTATAAAATAGATTATAATGAGTGATATATAAAAAATAAGTTTATTTCAGTATGAACAAAAAAAAGTACTATAGTTAATATGAATAAAAGCATATAGTATGAACAAAAAAAGCACTAGATGAATTGTATGCAAAATACCGAAATCACATTGAAATCACATATAGTGAATATAAAGAAAAACATTTAGGTTATATAGTAAAACAATCGAAATAGGTACATTGCATCGAACATCACTCTCACATCAATCAAACGAACAGCCTATTTATTGAAATAAAACAAACAAACAAACCATGGAGAAATTGACCTACAGATTACACGATTACACAATTCTAACCACATACATTTTCACACATTTTCCATTTGACACAAATCTCTGTCCACCGAGCACAATTTTCAGATGAGGAAAAAAACCGCTTGGCACTAGATCTGGTGAGTGAGCGGATGGTCAAGCATTTGAAACCGTAATTCCTGGATTTTCGTTATGGCAACCGCCATTGTCTTGAAGATACCAATTTTCCTTTTCTGCGGTTGTTTTCTACAAATGTGGTCGGTTACCGCAAGTTCTCTCTTCAGCATGAATGTGTAGATCATGCAAAGAAATAACTTTGAAACTGAAAGGAAGTCCTCCTGAAACAGCTACTTTCATATAAACACTGAATTATTTTTTTATTTTTATTATTTTCTTTCGTGTAATTCAATGTTTATATGAAAGTAGCTGTTTCAGGAGGACTTTCTTTCAGTTTGTGTCTGAAAGTTACTTCTTTGCATGATCTACACATTCATGTATAGAGTTTCAAATTGATTACTTCCTTCCTTTCTATTCTATTATATCCAAGTTTCATCTACAGTAATTAATCGGCGCCAAAACTTGGATTTGTTGCGCCTAAACTGTACCAACCCAGCATTGGAGATATTCATTCGAACACGTTTCCTATCTAAAGTGAGCAAACGCGGCACCCGATGCGCGGACAGCTTTCTTATGGCTAAATGTTGATTTGATATGTGACAAACACAATCTTTTGACATGTTCATAACTTCTGCTGTTTTCGTCACTCAAATGACTGTTACATAACAACTGTGCGTCTAAAATGGCTGAAACTTTGATGAGTAACTTTCAATAGATAAACAACAAAATTCATTTACTTTCATTTACGAGTGCTGCTATCTTCATGTTGAGGTCGGAAACTGTTCGCACTACCCTCGTACTGACCATTACTACTGTGAGTTGGAATATATTTTTTGTTACAACCAACTCCTCGCAGTTTCCATTGTCTCTACCGCTATTTCGATTTCTATAATGGAAATTCCACCATACGACACACAATTTCAATGCGGTTTCATTCACCGAAGTTGATACATCTGTGAAACAAAAACTCGCATCCAATTAAGAGACAATTACCAGCGGCAAATATAACAAAAGTATCACGGTGGCTAGTTCTTGGCAAAGACACGAGCCAAGTCTCGGCTAAATCCATTATCAAGTGAAAATTGAAACGTTACCGACACACAATACCTATTGTTTAGGCAACAGATTGTTAAATTGTAAAGTTGGATTGGAGGTGCGAAATAATTAGCAGTGTTACTATAGGGAAGGGTAGAACTAGCAGCAGAGATGTACTAGCCTGTTGGGGTACGGGCAGTGGCTTCTAGATAAACATTTATGATCTTACTAATATTCTTCCCCGTTAGCAAACTTAAAAAACTCTTTGGAATGTATTTTCTTGGTCTTGGAGAACAATACTGGTTTTAGCTTTATGTCGTCACTTGTAGTTGAGGCACTGAAAATCTTGGAAAAGTAAAAACAATAACAGAATTGGAGAAAATTTGCCATTATTTTCATTTTTCGAAAAGTGATTCCAGTATGCATGGGTGGTGAATTCTGGTACGGCTTTGATAAAATTAGTTTCTTTATAATAAAATGGGTCATTATTAGTATAAATCATTAGGTTGATCTTACGTTCAATACTATTATTAATATTTATTATTGACCTTATTTCGACCTTTATATTTAATAATTTTGACTATCAACTAGTATCTAAGAAATGATACAATATTAATCTTAACGTTTCGGAAGCCAAAACTTGGCTCCGTCTTCAGAAATAAAAAAAATTCAAATATATGTGCATTCCATTGCTGCTTGCTGATTTTAATTTCACAACTTCTCGACAGATGTCAAAGGAATATGAAGTTCGTATTTTTCAGATTGGCGAAGGTGAATATACCCAAAAAAGGTCGATGAAAAATGACTTTCATTCGATATTATCAATAATAATGAATTCACTACCAAATTTGGAGTGTGTACAGTTTATTTCATTTAATTTCAATTGAATTCAGCTCATGTCATGCAAATAAATGAAAGAACCCTCTGAAATCAAAGGATGTTCAATGTTTTCTTTCCAAATACTGTTCATCGAGAAATTTAAAGGAATATACTCGTTATTGCTTCAAATAAAAATTTAATGAATTCTCATCTGCAAGAAAGCTGCAATTAGATGTTTCTTAAAAAACTGTACAAACCTCAGCAACGTCTGATGCATTATAAAGCTCAGATCAGCCCTTCTTTAGAGTATTATACTCATGTATGGAGCTCCGCTAATAAAACAGTTTAATCTTTCTCTTGAAGATGATCACTTGGCGATCGAAACACGTGTCGAGGTGTTTAAATAACTATTTGGTGTTGGGATAAAACTCCAGTCGGTAATATTCAGGTTCCAAACAGTGCGTCACTTGCATCCTTGATAGTCTGGAACATCGAAGCAAAGTTAGAGATTTGTCTCGGTTTTATAAATACTTTCACGAGAGGTGTTCAAGTGACTTTGCACATTTGATTCCACCAAGAGCGGTACATATCAGAAGTAAGCGACGGACTGGCTGCTCATCGTTTTGAAGTTCAACTCAGTACACCTCAAACATTTGGAGAACTCCGTTTATGTGAAATAAACTTCCTGAGAACGTGTTTCCAAATGAATTTAATCGCCAGCGATTTAAATCCAACGTGAATCGCTACTTTCGCACAGGTGACTTTGAAAAAAACACGAGTTTTACCTCCACAATATGGGGCAAGTGGACACACCTCTATGCAGGATGTCTGAACAGGACACTTAATTTTCTTTCAATGAATTTTTGGTACCTGGTAATATTTGGTCATTGATTCAAAGCATCTGTGCGAAATTTCAAACTGAAGAAGATATTCTACATCTTTCAGTTATGTTTGCAGAAGTAGATTGTTAGTTCTAGAAAAAAAGGGTGTGTGAAATTAAAATATTTCTGATATTCATTCTGCGTTGAAGTCAACTATATTTTTCAGGCATTCGAATGGCCTATGTTCTTTCGAAAACTCGTTTACTTTCTGCCAGGAAGATTCATCTGACTTTTCATGCAGCATTTCATTTTTTTTTCAAGTATGAGCCAGTTTTCAAACGATATGTCATAAAAAATTGAATAAAAACGATTGATACTCATAAAAGCTCCGATAGTTCTCAATTCTAGATATGTTGTCTAGGGTAGTGAATTAGTGTAGAGAATGTGAAATGTACCTGCCGCCATTAAAAAAACGAGAAAATTTGGGATGTTCTTTAATTTCTCGGTCATATCTTTGTGAGGCTTGAAGGGTCTTCTTTTTCATCAAATAGCGGCACTAGATCTAGGTCAGCATTGTTAACATACTGGACATGATTTCATTTCCATTAACACATTCTAGGGCAGCACAAAATTTTCTTGAACTGGAAGGAAACTAATTTATATGCCTCGCTCATTTCGTAGCGTTTGATAACCTTTCTTCAACTAGCGGCTCCAGATATAGATCAGCATCGTCTTCTTCTTCGATGTGATCTCATTCATATCATCAGATATGGCTAGCACATAGTTTGCAAAAAGCTTAACACTGAAAGAAAACAAGTTTATATGCGCTTCGCTTGTTTCGTAAGGTTTGGCGGATCTTCTTCTTCATCAAAAAGCGACCCTGTATCAAGAGCAGCATCGTTTCTTTGTCGACATAATCCCATTTCTATTTTCACATTCGTTGTTAGTATAAGTATGGAAAAAACCGAACCCACTTTTCTGCAACCACACTTTTTCATATTCATCCGCACGAAATGGTCTTGAATAAGTTTGGGGTAGATGAAAGCATCCTGATGGAATTCAGTCCCCGAGTTATTTGATACCTTTTCCACTTGCTCGGGTCTTTGATCATCTACATCTATTCAATGACCTGATGGTATGTTCTTAAAAAGTGAAAATATGCTGCGTTAGAAGCTGGAGTGAGTTTAGGCAGATTGGGCTTAGTCATATTGGTCTTAAATTTGTTGTAATGAATGGAACCCAACCACTGTTGTTCATTGCTACTATGCAGGAATACAAGGATATGATTTTCACCTTGATACTTCTAAAATACGCTTTTAGTGAAGTGAAGCGTTCTAAAATCAGCTGGTTGGAAAATTTTAATTCAAAAGTGTATATTTTCGGTAAACAAAGTTAACAAGCATAGTTTGTATAGAATTCAATTCTCATAACAACCAACAGAACTTTTAGTAACTTATATCGCGAAATAGAAGATATATGATGAAATTTGTAGAAAGTGCTGATTTTTTTAATTGTTCCAGATGCACTGGGCTCGCATGAGAAAAAATTGTGCATTAAATATTTCAAACAGACAAGCTATACTTCAAGACTCAAACTATCCCTAGTGAAACCTATTTATAAAAAGGGGGATTCTGAACAAATGATCTATAAATACTCTACCAAGTTTTGCAATATTATTTGAGCTAGCTATGTGTAATAACATTACAAATTCCCTATATAAATGTAATATAATTAGCAATAACCAACACGGATACTTACGAGAGAGATCAAGAAACAGTGCATCATTTCAATTTACTCAAAATATAACAAACTTAATGGAAAGAAAATATTTAGCACTTGGTATGTTCTCAGATCTGTCAAAGGCATTTGATTGCTTGCATCACGAGATACTTATAAAAAAACTAGAACTATATGGTATAAGAGGGAACTCACTGAAATGGATTGATTCTTACCTAATAGATCGTCAACAAATAGTAACTATTACCAAACATGGTCGAACATACAAATCTGTGAATGCGGCAGTGAAAGTAGGAACACCCCAAGGAAGCATTGCGGGTCCATTGTCATTTATTATCTACATAAACGATTTATGTTATCATTCAAACACACATGATTCAATTAAAATCTTTGCTGATGACACTAATATCAATAGGCCGTGAAACATACCCTGAAGTAGTAAAAACAGATATGGAAATGTTAAATGATACAAAAGAATGGTTCACTAGGACTAGATTAATTTTGAATAAATCTAAAACTGATCTTATAATTTTTAGAACTAATCAATTTCAGATAGAACGACCTAAAAATTTCAATATTGAAAACATTACTATAAAATATTCAGAAGACACCAAATTTCTGGGACTTCATATTGATGAATTCCTGAAATGGAACAAACAGATTGATTATACAGCTAACATATTGAGCAAAATATCGTATGGAATAAGGGTCGTTCACAAATATCTCAACAAAGAATCAGTAAAAATTTTATATTTTTTCAATTTTGAATCTATGGAATCATATTTTGGAGAAGCAATAGTAATATGAATAAAATATTTGTAACTCAGAAAAGAGCAATCAGAATGATGAGTAATTTGAAGTATAATCGTGTAGATATGTCTACAAAAATAATGGGATAATGACGATGAATGCATAATGTTTGTATTAAAAAATAGGCATCTGTTCTTTAACAATATTAATCAACAACAAGAAGAGATGATTTCGTGCTCCCTATACATAGGTTAACCATACCATAACAGAAAAAACTCCTATTTTGAAATTCGAATGAAACTGTACTGTTCATCTAAAACAACTAACCTACCCTGTGTTCAATAATAAGCCTTGCACAATACATCTCATTTGCATTTTGCACACAAATGAGTCATGAAACAAATAACTCATATACAACAACTACACTCTCCCAGTCCAACCCTGATGAGAGTGGGAGGAGAGCTTGTGGGGGGTAGCTTTCACTATTGAAAACGTATCTTTCAACCGAGTACTCTTCGTTAACCCGTCGACAATGGCACTCGAGAGTGTCGCGGGGCTAATTATGAAAATTTGACAAGAACACAGAGGCTAACGATAATTGATGACGGCAACGAACGCCGAGGTTCTTTTCAGGGCGCGAGATCAGTTTGATGAATCCCCAGAAATAATTAAGGAATGGATTTCAACCCACAACTATTAGCAAAGCTGAAACCAGTCACGAAAATCATAACAAATTATAATAGAACTATTCTGGTGTATAGTGGAATTTTGAAAAAGTGACTGTCTTGTGATGTGTTGTACCTGAGTATTTTCTTCAGATAAAACTATTTCTTCATTGACGGGACTTATTTGCACTGATTTTGATCAGTTTGCCCCGAATTTGTTTTGAGTTTGATCTTTTGATGTTGCAGAAATCGATTTGGAAGTTGCTACCGAGTCTGTTAGCAATTGCAGTAATCATGATGTTTCCTCTTGTACTGGTCATAAAAGGACCCTCAGGGATGTCGAAAACAGTGGTTTATAAAAACCCACTGCAGAATAAAGTAATTGAATCATCCCCCACTCAAAACTCCTATTGGGAGGCCATATCTTGAGTTTGCTGATCGAAGCTTCGAATAAAGCTATGCGATGTGCCACAAAATTGGTCAGCTTGCAGTCCTGATACAAATCCACTAGATTCTATTTTTCGATATATCTGAAGGCTCTTGTTCAGTAAACGCATATTCTAGATGTAAATGCCACAAGGAACTGAATAATTGAAAATTTCAGTGTCATAACGAATAATCCAGATATGATTGAACATGTCAGACAATTGTTTACAAATCGATTGCAGCTGTGTATTTCATCAGAAAGTGGTATTCACTCACTTAAAGGTCGAAATTGTTCATTGTTCAGGTGACTTTTTATTGTAAAAATGAAGCAAAATATGGAGGAAACACAAGAAACCAAAGATTGAAGAGGCCTGAAGTAGAAATGATGATTTCTGAAAATCTTCAAAAGGAAGCGCTCGAGTCAACCACCATCCGAAAATCCTATTGGAGGACCATTTCATCATCAGAGATTTGCATCCCAAATCGTTCGTTCCACGGTTGTATTTCCCACGACAACAGGGAGGCCGTGGACTTTTGAGTTTGGAGTGTCTACATGACAGAATGGTACTGGATACAGCCTGTAAAGTTGTCAGGAGTTCGGATCCCCTTCTCGGCATGGTCCGTGACCATGAGAGAGCAGGAATTGGAGAATTCCTCTTTTGAGCAGCTGCCCGAGCAGCTGATGAACTCGGTTGAGTTTTCGACCCTGAACGAGGTGACCACAACTCTGTCACCGAGTTGGAACCCGTTCAGCAAAAATCTCAGATAAAAGCCGCAGAGATTACCTTACTTCTGCGGAAACACAGCCAATGCATGGAGAGCAATAACATTGGAGACCTTGGAGACCCAAGAGGGACTTCAGAAAGTGAAATCTGATTTATTACAATATATACTATCTCGTCAATGTAAAATTCCATCAAATTTCATTTTTTGATATCTTTTGTATTTGATTGATTCAATATCAATATCAATTGATTGATTCAATATTAAGTAAATTCTGACTAATCTGAGATGTATTCGGATCTATAACATGGTAATCTTAGATGTTGTTCCTATCTTGAATGATATTTCTATTAATTTTATTTCAGATCACTCTATGATGTGAATGTTGATGGAGTTGTAACCTATTTTGGATATAACCGGAAGATGCACCATATATTGAAAAGTAATCTGAACAGAAATAACTTTCCAAAGCAAGCATCAACTTGGTGGTTGAACTGCGCGTCGAGAAGAGTGTTGCAGTTCAGGTGTTTGGAAAAAGTGCTTGGATTAATTCTATCCCAAAGGCTCCAATTCTGCGTTTCATTACAATTCAATAACCCTGTAGATCACACGCATCTTTCAAATGCCGCCTCTTTTCAATCGAACGAATATCAGTTCCAGATCCGAAAGGCGGTACAGCATTGTGTTGCGGTCACAGTAGTTGCATCGAGGCGTGATTAGTCTAGACGAAGGCAGGAAAGGTATACGAGGAAAGAGGCACCTGTACAAAGTTTCGCGGTCAGAAGCAAGGAGCGCGGAATGGAAATGGCGCAATTCGAAATGAATCTGTCCGTTCCAGCTGTTCCCGCACTTGCGGAACTGTTAAACTGCTCTCAGAAAGAGCTGCGCCACCCCTTTCCCCGCTAGCGACACGATGAAATGACTGTACACGGACGAAAGAAAACTCAGCCCGTCAGTTCTTGAAAATAAGTTATGATTGAATCTTCATTTGGAATGAAATTAGTTATAAATAGTTAAAATGTAATACAAATGCAGCAGCAAAAAAAATTAAAATTCATTGAGTGTAAACTTTGACGACCGGAGATGACTGTATCGAAGCTATTTTTCGGATTTGTGGCCATGACCTGCAGGATTTTATGCCTGAAGTTTCGTCTACTACTGCGGTAGATATTATTTAAGGTAAAGTCAAAGTGCTCAAGTTGTTCTCAACGCAGAAACGAATTTCTGCGTTGAGAACAACTCTAACACTTTGATCGTTACCTCATTGCCGTTGATAATTTCTATCGCAGTAGTAGATGAAACGTCAGGGATGAAAACCTGCAGAGCACGGCAAAAAAAACAGAAATGTAGTAATTGTTTCTCAATAAAAATAATTGATTTTCAATCAATGTTACAACACTGAAGCGAGTACTTGTGTTTTCATATTTCACTTCAAACTTATTAAATAAATAACACACCTGAGGCCATCTGTATCTGTAGAGTAGGGAGAGTGAGTGTAGGCCCACAGCACTTAGGCCACATGTGACCCATTGTACATCCTCCCGAGGAGTTGTCCTCCTAGGTCATCGTCCATCCTGCCCTTTCCAGGTCTCTGGGAGACATCTCCTTTATATCGGCAGGTGTAGGCCAAGACTCGCCGAACACACACTCTCTTATTGACGATAACTCCGGCAATACGCATAGGACATGCCTGACAGTTTCATCTTCCTGTTTACACATCCTGCATAGAGGTGTGTCCACTAGCCCCATATTTTGGAGGTCTATCCTCAGTTGACAGTGGCCAGTGAGAAATGCTACTGTTAAGCGTAGATTTTTCCTGGTCATCGCCGGATATTTCTTCGGTGCCAGCTTCCCAGGTTCGCCCAGGGTGATCCTGGCAAGATTGCATTTTTGTATTCCATCCCATCTTTTCAGGAATTGGGCATGGGTGTGACGTTTGGCTCCTTTCGCAATTGTCGAAGTCATCAGGCCGTAGGTGTCACTGGATCCTTGGATTCTTAGTCCAGCCACTTCTTTGGCTAAAGAGTCGGCAATGCGATTACCTCTACTCCTGCCGTGCCCTTCAACCCACCTCTGATAATGTTATTATCTACCGAGGCTTTGGCTAAATCTTGGTGGCACTACTAGTACTCTAGTACTGGACAGTTATAAAATGAGTGTTTTATTTATTTTTTCTCTAATTCGAAAGAAAGCAACTATAACTCAATCATGATAATTATTCATTGGCAGATTGTGCATAGAACGATTCAATGATGAGGTAACTTATACGATACCCTATTAGTTAAGACCAACCAATTTCTTGACTCCACTTTTTGAAATGATTATTTATCAAAGAATGGATTTCTATTTTATTCGAAATGAACCCATCACGAAGGAACAATCAGGTTTTCGCCTACAGCAACATGCAAATACAACACTGACTATAAATTCTGGATCAAGCTGATTTCACCATCTTCGTAATTGAAGGTTACCTCAACGCATTCGATGTTATAGACAGAGGTTTTGTTGTGTGAAAATTAAAAATGAATACGGTTTATAAGTGTGTGCAACAGAGGTACAGGAGAGTTATACAACTAGTCGAACCCAAACTGTTAGATAGATAACAGCAATCTTCACCGCTGCCGCAGAACTACAGGATCCCGCAAGGCCCGGTTTGGGACCACTCCCTGACTTTTATGAAAACGATTTTTGTCAATTCTTCAAATCTATTAGTTTATATAATAATGTTGACGAAAAGTAGTTATGAATAGTTTCAGTTTTATGATTAATAATATTAATAATCATACCGGCTTGCCGCACTAAGGCAGACAGATGCTGAATGAATATAGGAACGCACAGAAGGACAGGTCTGTGCCAACAATTCGTCCCCTTTCAAAATAATTAATCACACTTTACAAATAATTCTAATAGTTACAGCACAAATAAGAATAAAAATTGGAGGATTGGTAAATGCCCATATAAAAAAAAAAGATTTGAAAAACTTGTCAGAATAGCTTCCGATACAGTTGAAATTTTACTGGTTCTTTACTGGCCTCAACATAATACACATGCAAAACATTATTGAAATATTTTCAATATAAATGGGTTAGTATATTCAATTGATACTTTTCTGGCACTCCTCAAACTGACAGTTTGAGGAGTGCCAGAAGATGACAGTACTACCAACTGTCGAAAGCACTCGCAGATAATTAATAGAAGATATAAAGCTTCAAATCCTTTTTGTAGAATTCAATATTGAAATACTCAAAATAAAGGAAAATTAGTTGCATTTATCAAAATATATATATATATATATATATATATATATATATATATATATATATATATATATATATATATATATATATATATATATATATATATATATATATTGGCTCACATTGTGGTCTGGATGATTCGTATTATAAATTCTTGCAGCAGCTTTGGAACATTCATTATTTCGATAATAGGTTACAATAATGTCTATTTTTTCTTCAGTAGAATGAACCATGTTGGAACACAGTGAACAAGGATGACAGAATAATAATTCGTGAAGAAGTGACGGTGGTGGCCAACTATCTACTTTTCGTTCTGCGACAACTAGCTTCAACAAAACCTACCAGTGCAGAAAAAACTAACAGTGTCGTTCATTCCAAAACGTGTACTACTAATTGAATGAATTCTTCTTATCTAGAAGACCTGCGACAGAGAATTGTTCGGGAATGCCGATTTCTGACTCCGGATATCTTCAATGATATAAGGAACCCTTTCGAAAGTATACTGTATTATTGTATGGAACTAGATGGAGGCATTTTGAACACTTTATCCCTTGATTGTGTTGCCATTGATATAACTTTTGTTGATTTCCTCAATGAAATTAGCGATAGGGAACTTTTAGTATTTTCCTAAATAAAACGTTCAACATTCAAATTCTCAAGAACGAATGAACCAATTTCGACAAAATTACAGAAGTGAAAGAGGGACAGAAGACATTTCGAGTGATGTATCACTATACCCCCAAGCTATTGTAAAAAATGAAAGGGGTAGTTGCTGACCGTAGGGGAGTGATGTTTCGGGTATGATTTCCATATTGAAATGAGTCCCCCTATAAATAATAATTGACGTGTTTTTTGAAATTTTCGATGACACGTCCGTTTCTGACTTACAGGGGGTCAAGTTTTCGTTGAAATACCCATATAACAACAGTGTCGTCTGCAAAACTCATTACATCACCTCGAACATCTGAATTGAAGAGTTCATTCAAATATATATTGAATAGAGGTGACCGCAGTATAGTTTTTTTTTTCTAAAATGTTTGACCTCTGATATTCTCCACAATCCCCATTTGACAATATCGGAATTCTCTGAAATCAGTTTTCTAATGTTAAAACCGAACATAGTCGTCTATTTTACGAATATGATTACTTGAAAACGTTCAACAGCTTGGACATCTACATCGTTATGTTTTTCTAATTCTTTATAAGCCTGGTGCCAATTGTTATTATATCTGGAATTCGGTCAATGTTTCGGTCGTTCTCTTCAGTTTGCTCGCTTCTACATCAAGGTGCGAGTACAACAGTAGCGATACACACGAACAGTTCAAAGTATCGGTCCGTCTTGGAAACTCCATATCCCACTTCTGATTTGAATACGGAACCGCCACGCCTGATTGAGGCCTTTGCCACGTATAGAGGCGACCGGAAGGGGGCATCCGCGAGCCGACGAGAACGTGCCTGATTGTACGGCGGTCGAGAGCTAGGAGCTAGTCTAGTCGAGCTGCAAATATTAGGTTCACATGCAAAAGTCCACCAAACTATCCTTTGTGGAGGATAACAAGCAACGGCGCCGAATGAAGAACTCAAATCGAATTTCTGTTATTCACAATTCCGCACAGCCGTTGCCGCCTCTATTCGAATCTACATATATTTGCGGAGAGGCGATGAGGCGGTCGGACCTCGCGTTTTACACTTTATTGGGTTAGGCTGGGGCCAACACTTGGGATGTGTGTGAGAAAGTTGAAAGGAGTTACGATAGACATGAATAGCAATGATCGTGAAAGATTTTGAAACACTTTTATATTGCCAAATAAGGCTACCCTAATAAAATAATAATGATAATTCATTTGCTCATAATATTTATATGTACAATATTTATATGTACAACAGAGTGAGTAGCAATAATAGCAAATAAAATAGAAAACCCATAAAAGGTAAAAACCCGTGCATGGGAATGCTATTAAAACATAAGTGTAATCTATTAAATGTAACGATGAAATGAAAATAATAATAATAAATATAATAACAGTGCAGATATGTATATATAAAAGTGTGTTATGTACATTATACGTTTATATCAAAGAGTTATACAATGAAAATAGAATATAACAATAAAACTGAATTGAGTATGGGAGTATAGGTAAAGTTGGGCGCCCACAGATATTATTCTATTTTTTACACGCTTTATATTAGCTTCATCTGTATGTATCCATGTATGTTTGTTTATTTGTAACTCTCAAGCTCGGGATCTGTATTTGACAGAATTATCGATATTATTGCTTGATCTATTCGTGTGCAGATGGCGCTGTACGTAAGCTCCTTGATATATCGACTTTATTACTTAATCTATTCGCAGGCAGATGACGCTGTAGGTAACCTCCTTGATATATCGACATTATTGCTTGATCTATTCGCGGGCAGATGGCGCTGGTCCTAACCTCCTTGATATAATTCGAACTCACTATACATGTACTTGTTCATTTGAAAAAAGTATTTTTTTTATTAAAACGCCCGTCTGCTGCTTTATTTTTAACCCTCATTTGCGCGCCTGCTGCCTTTGGCTTGGTAACTGATTTTCAGGCTCCCCTTCCGGAATCGGAAAATATCAATGGTCATTTTTCTAAGCAATATACTTTTGGCCGATACCAAAGTTTAGATAAAAAAATATAGTTTAAAAAGACTAAAAAACACCGTTTTATAGGATGCGAAACTGAAAACTGAAAAATATAGTTTAATAAAGTAAAAAAACACGCTTTCAAAAAACATGATATATATATATATATATATATATATATATATATATATATATATATATATATATATATATATATATATATATATATAACAAACGAAAAATACTTGTATTATTGTAAAAAAAGCGTGGCCGCCTTGTGCCATATTTTTTGTATATCAAACGTCCGTCGTTTTTATCACAATAGTAGTAGTATTTTTCGTTCGTTATTGTTTTAAGGTTAGGTAATTGAAAAAAATATCTTCAACTGTTCAGTTCAATGTTCTTCAATATCAGGATTTTTAGTTTTTTAAACTATATTTATTTCGTTATTTTTTTATAAATCTCTCTTGATGTTCACAAATATGAGCAGTATATTTAAGACAGTTCAAGTTCAAGTTTCATATTAAACTTGTTTTATAAATTTCTCTTTGAAAAGCTTGGAGAATTTGTTCGGGGGGCTGAGTTAAAATCCATACCTTCAACTTCTTTTTAAATAGGAAACGACCATTGTGTATTTTTATTTCATTTGGGATTTTTCTGTAAATTTATCAGGCATAGATAGAAGAGGAATCTTTGGTTTTTTGTAGTTCCAACCTTTGGTATTCTGGTTGTTTGGTTTTCCAGTCGAGTGTTGTATGGATGGTCTATTTGGGGCAGTTCATACTGAGTTAAAATCCATACCTTCAACTTCTTTTTAAATAGGAAACGACCATTGTGTATTTTTATTTCATTTGGGATTTTTCTGTAAATTTATCAGGCATAGATAGAAGAGGAATCTTTGGTTTTTTGTAGTTCCAACCTTTGGTATTCTGGTTGTTTGGTTTTCCAGTCGAGTGTTGTATGGATGGTCTATTTGGGGCAGTTCATACTTGTGTTATACTGTGGTTTTTATCATACATTATCTTCATCGGCCATTTTTGTGTCACTTTTGGGTTTTTAATTTAATTATTAGTTATCCCACCCCAAATAAGTATACCATAGTTTGTATGTGTTTGGGCTAGGATTGCATAAAGTATGTTAATTTGTGCCAAATCGAATAATTTTTGATACAGTTTCAATTTTTTTATCAATGATCCCAACTTTTTTGTTACGTATTCAGCGTGTTTTTGTCATCTGAGATTTTGGTCTATAATGAGACCTAGATATTTTATATGTTCTCTACTTTCGATGTCAATGATATTGCCATTGATATTAAACTGTAATTTTATTATATGTGGATGATATGTTATTTGTTATAAATTGAAAAGGCAATAAAGTAGGTCTTAGAAAAGTTTAGTGTTAGTAGGCTACCGTCGAATATTATACTACTGAATATTGCTGAAATATTACTCAATATTATTATTTCGTTCCATCTTGGATCATAACTTCAATATGATATATTGAGAATATCAAATGATAAACTTCATGTTTCTATTGGCATAAGTAGGGCATCATATTTAAAATACTCAGAGAGCAATGCTTGATGCTTGAAAGTTTATTTCACAATTATACTGTTCCCCAAATTGAGGAATTCATGAAGTGATATTTCGAATTATACCAAATTTAACTTTGAAAAGTACAGAATTTGCAACGTACTCCTGATACTTAGAAATCTGGCGCTTTCCTTGAAACTATCTTCAGAGGAGCTACAAGCTGTCAATTCATTTGAGATAATCCAAACAATCAGAATTGCTTGTAATATATGAGTCATCAATCAAGCAAATTGCCTTTTTTCGACAAAATACAACAGCCTGATGGTAATTAAGAGAGAGACAGATAGACAGGGAACGAGAGATTTGAGTTTATTATCAGAACGATGAAAAACTTTATCAACCAACAGTAATACAAATATTACCATACACAGTTGAAAAAACTGGACAGTTAATAGAATGTGACGCATTTCAAAATTTCTGGTATCAGATCTCCAGGTGCATATGTCAGGACAAACTTTGTTACTCCGCTTTGTACTGATGATATTTTCAATGATCTGTTGATAGAAACAACTTTTTGTAAGAGTTTTTCATATGACTATAATTCCATCCCATATTGATTCTTCCATTTCGAAACTGGTTTAGGGAAATGAAACAACTTGGGAGTAGAATACCTGATGAAATTCAAAAAATAACAAACAACTATTCAAGTGACCATTCTTGGCTCCAAATATTGTTCTCAATAATTAGAGTCTTTGATTCTATGAACGTTTCCGTTACTAACTTCAAATGGTTTTTGGAAACTTGTTCGTCAGGGTTGTTCTTGCTCATCTCATCGGGCATTTTTCGAAAAAAGTATGACTCTAGAGACTCCTCATGTCCAAAGTCAAACTCATCTAGGGATATCACAGGAAGAGGCCAGCTCAATGGCTGTGATGAAAGAAATTGAAACCTCAGTGAATGCTCAGCTGATTTATTCTCTTTGTAATGTAATGAAAGTTTTTGATCTATTATGTGGAGCTGAAGTTGATGAAAAAAGTATCCGTTGTGTTTTCGAAAAATGTTTTGATCGATTCAATAGGCACCATGGAGTTGAACACGGCATCAACCGTGTTTTGATTTCGACTAGAATTTCTGCTTATCAAAGTACTAGCAGTAATGACTGTAAGCATCACTCAATTTCGTGGAAAGGCGGTGAAGCAGCGTTTTGAGTCGAATGAATGCTATGGCTGTGATTACCCGCGAGTAGAAGAAGAATCAGAAACACTCAAACATTCGAAAACAGACAAGATATACTGACAAAAAAACTATCAAATGGCAGAATTCAACATCTGATATAGTCACATGTGAAATGACCCAATTAGAGATTGCTATTCTGAAGATTACATTAGGTATATTAATAATATAAAAGATAATAAGAATATATGAATAACATTAGGTGAAATGAATTCAGTTTTTGGAAATAGGATCAATGAAAATACAGATATTATTCGGACAAGAATGACTGAATCAATCAGAAAAGTTCTAAATTATGAAAGTAATTTGATTGCCTGGGAAATTCGAAAGAATAGCCGGGTGATATAACGAAGGTGATGTTTGAATCCGAGGTTCAAATTATGGATATCAGATCCAAACCTTATCAGTTAATATAGATACGCAGTTTTGGTAAATACTTTCTCATGAAAGGATATGGAATATACGTCGGGTCTCTATATTTAGCCAAACTACCGAATTTTGGTGATGTCATATATGTCGACACCTCCTACTTCCTGTGATCAATCAATAGTTCTCTAAGATCTGCATTTTCTTGGAGAGCAGGACTGAAGTAGAGCAGGACAATGATGAATATTGGCAAAGTTAGAGTGTGTTAAGTGTAGAAGTGTTTGAATAATTTTTTTCAGGTTTGAGTATCAATTTTCTATGACTTGGGAGAGATCCTAAAAGTCGACCTAGGATCAAACCGCAGTTTTAAAAACGTTTTATCAGAGACCAGAGAGTGTCACAAATGATTGAGAGAAGACAATATTTACTTTGATTCTTTAAGGAGCTCAAACAGTAGAGTCTTTAAAAATTCTTCCTGCAGAAATAACAACACAATAATAATCATAGTTATGATGTTACAAAATATGTTTGAAATATATGTTTGAAATATGTTTTTCCTTTAACCAGCTGTCGCACTCTTACGAACGACAACCCTCAGAAGTCGAAACTTGTGCGAGCTAAGGACTAACGAGGTTTTACCTTTATACGTGTGCTTCCTAACACGAGTTGGACGATAGCAAGTTAAAATCGATCGTCCAGCTTGCAGCTTGAACCGCCGACTCACATATCGGTCGATTGAGAGAGTAAATAAAGCACACACGTCGAACTACCCGGCTACCGACCTACCAAATGGGCTTTTTGTAATTCCTCAATAACATGGTCCAGCTGGAGTTGAAAATAAAAACCCTGTTTTTGTCAAGATCGCTACTCTCCCAATTACAGTACATCCTAAAGGAGCACCCTTCGACTGTTCATGTATATTCGCGTATACCTCTCCTGATCCACTGACAACAATAATTGCCTTTTGAGCAACATTAGTATGTAATAGAGTGTACCTCGCAAGGATCAACCCCGACCGACTTGATCCTTGAGATAATGCGTTGCACCCTAATGACTGGGGATGGCCGCTCGGGGGGTCGAAACCCCTCTTCGCCAGCCACGGTCGGCTTACTGGCCTTCTTAACATCTCCGAAGCAATTATCACACGGAGTGTATTGTTGTTGGTTCGCCGCCGGGCTCTTCCCGATTTGACTTTGAAATTGCCTGTTTATGCATCGAATAATCTTAAATAATCTACTAAAAGTCCTTATCATAACAAGTTCCTCGTACGTACAAAAATAACGCCGTGATGGTATTTATATGAAAATTTTATGTTGTTTTAATGGAGAAAGACTCTTATTATCTCGAGAAACTGCTATAGAATGGATCGTTAGGTTATACCTGTAGGGTGAGCGGTACATATCTGAAAGTTGGCAGTCGGTAAGTTCTATCAGTATTATGAGCGAACAAAATGTTTTCAAAAGTTCATAAATTTTCCAAAGTCGATATGAAATGATTGTCCCGCCAGACAAATTCGTAGGAACCATAAAATATGAACCCAGATATCATTGTATATACTCTCCGTAAATTCAGTGCCTCACATTTGCATGAAACATGATGAGCTAGCTATTCCTTCTCTGCATTCCACGCAGCCATATCTTTCAAACCAAGCACTGTTTCCAAACAGGTTTCACCAAACAAGTTGAAGTCTTCAGGAAACATAATAGGCATTTTCCTCACAAAGGATCAAGCCTTTATTCATATCTGACAAGTTGAACTTTCAGACACTCAATAATGATTTTGGGTAGAAATTCGCGGGATATTTTTCCTAAAATTTAATGATACTTTCGACAGAGCTAAGATATGGGGATGAACAATGGGCTTTCTCTTGAAGATGATCATTTAGTGATTGAAACACGTGTCGAGGTGTTGAAAATAACGGTTAGGTGTTGGGCTAAAACTCCAGTAATATCTTTTGAAATCTAGTATTCAGAAAAGGCTCAAAATTCACAAGATTTGAAGAGAAGAGTAACAGCCGACAGTTGGTCGGGATGTTAGAAGCGACTTTGAGAGCAGGCTTATTAATGTTCGAAAGATAATATTGCGAAAACTTAATGAAAATAGTTTATTTTCAACATTTTTTTTATGTTCCATTGCAGAATAGGATTTTACTCGAAGTGAGTAGCACTTTTGAAAAAAGTAGGTAAACTACAAAATGAGGTATCACTCAACTCCTCTTCCATATGAGATTATGAGGATTGTGTCCGCACCTGCTAGAAGGGTGATATCAATCAACTGAAAAGCAACCTTCAAAATATCCCTACCTTCGAAAAATTTTTACGTGTTTTTGCAAATTTTTGTTTTCCTATAGGGACCGAAGTACAGGGTGTTTCCTCAATACGGTACGCGACTTCAGAAGGTGATTCGTGGGGTCGTTTTAAAAAAAAGTTTCAAATATACACGGTAAAAATAAAAATCTCAAAGTGAAGAACATTATCTCGATTCAAAGAAACCTTGTTCTCCTATATTGATGAAGAAATATTTTTTTAAAGTGAGAAACATATTCTCTCATGTTGAATTTGAATCATTATTTCAAATTGACTGAATAAACGCTTCTTTTGAGTGAAAAAAAATATTCCACCAAGATTGTGCATACATTTCGAAAGAAATAATCACATTAGCTCAAGAGAAGTAAGTATGCATTCTTTAGTCTGAGTTAAATTTAATCTCGAAGCAAAACTGTTTTGGGTTTTGAAAGAATGATATGTTTACTTGGAACATTATTTAAATGTCTCCGTATGAGAAATTGTTTTCCTTTGAAAGGAAGCATTTTTCATTGAAACGCTTCTATTTGTATAAATCACTCATCTACTTCATCAAGATGAACTTATGCTTCTGTTTATAAACTGTCCATTGGATGTATTCACTTACTTGAATCCAAAGTATCTCATCTGTAATTTGAATAGCAATAAGTGGTAAGGAAAGAAATTAAATAATACATTACATATTATGATTGGTTTATTTGAAGCAATTGAAAATCATAAATATTATCCTGAAAAAGCATGTGATAAAAAACAACGTAATATAGAACTGAATTTCCTTTGCTAATCTTCGCTTAAATATCATATTCCAACCGCACACTTTTGAGAGATCATACAGTTATACAAATAACAGAAATAAATATTCAATAAGAGAACATATATAAAAAAGGGACATATTCTTGACAAATTGCAAATTAACAAATAAAATAAAATCGAAGCCTATAAACAACATTACAACTCAGACAAGAAAATGAATTAATTTATTAGTAATTCTACACAAATGAAGTTTTTAAAACTAGAAGCCATTCTGGCAATAATATTATGGCAGTAATAACATTAAAAAAATCACTATCGTCGATCAAGTTCTGCATTCTCCTTTTGTTTGTCCACAATTGCTGGAACATCACCTGGATTCTGAAACGAAAGAAGAAATCAGCACATCATCTTTAGCCGCTATTTCGAATGTAAAGAAAGATAAAAATATGAAAACAGCAGCCACTTGATAAAAAAAATATTTTTTTTCAATAAAACATTGTTTAAGTGGGTTTATTTCGTTAACCAACCCAATTGTTGTTCGCATGCGACTGATAACCTTTAAAATTTTAAACTTGTCAGGTCTTATTATTTAACATACGATTCCTAGCAAGTTAAAAGGTGCTTAGACATTATTTGATCAGAAATAAATAATCAATTCAATAGACGTACCTCAAATCCCTTTGAAGTGGACAGAAGTCTATACAGAAAAATTGCCTTTCAAAATAATTATTAGAGGATCAATGAAAAATATAAAATGTTTCAATAAAAAAAATGTAACTCATGATCATACAAACATACTTAAAGGAATATAATTCGCTATTTAAATAACAGCATTCACTGTTTTCACGTTTTTGGAAATCTATATTTCATCTCTAGTGACTTTGGTAATAGTTCTACCTATTTCTTACATTCCTAAAGGAAATCTTTCACATATAGTCAGTGGGCATACTTGAAGACTGGCTATGAATCAAATTATCTATGAACAATTCGTTCAGGCCAGTCTCAACTCCCTACACAGTAGGTTAATGGACTGACACCTATCAGAAAACAACTACTCCCCTGGCTAATACCACGAAGGGCGTTGGATTATATCCGACAGGTGTCAGTGCAGGATGTTGATGATGTATGTTCAAAACAAGAGATTGGCAAATTTGAATCAACGTGGATGATTTTGCAGTTTAAATTGATATACACTTCCAGAGCTGGGCAAATGTAATAATGCATGTGTGAAAAATTACGGAGCATTGGTATAATTTTCGCAAAATGAGGGCAAAATTAAGAGTTGCAGTCGAAGTTCACCACTTTCTCTTCGGTACTACGTATACAAAGCGGTACTTACTGATATAGCGGAGTTTTATCCAATTATAATACTTACCCATGAAAATATCTCTCCACTGTGCAAGTCCCCAGTCTTGTAAAATATGTTCCAATATGGTAGATACAAAATAATCGGAAAGAAATTGCACTGCCTATAGACACATAAAACACTTCCTCCTCAAACTCGCAACAAATCACCAACATCACTTTCCAACAAATACTGGCGGGTACGCGATGCTTACAACGGAATTCCCCGCTCCTCTCTCACCTAAGAGGGTCATAGAAAGACCAGAGAACCACAGTTTTTTTCAAATTGAAATTCCTGTTATAGCTTTGTATGTAGATTCACAAAACTCTTGTTATAAACGAATTCAGTTATTTGAAGGGATACAGTATTAAATTCAAATAAACACTATGTGTTCAGATCCAGTTGATATTGCTCTCCATTTGAAAAAGTTTATTTTTTCCTTCAAATATGTGGTGGATTTTGAGATGATATTATATTTCTTGATTCAAAATAGTTCATTTTCGCAATGATATAATCAAACGAATGATGTCGTTGAAAGGCCAAGAAATTTGATTTGTTTGTTGAAAAAAGTGTGATTTTCTGGTGGAACATGGCGATGTTGGCATAAAGTAATAGTTTTTCCAATAGAGATAAAAATTTCAAAGCAACCTATGATCTTCTTTTAAAAAAATGCTTCTTACTGTGTATGATCGGAGTTGCTTCGTTCTTGAGATACAGGGCGGTATTTAAAAAATATCAATGATATCCTTAAACCAATTTGGTTGAAATTCGCTACAGGTATTTGAAGTAATAAGGCTCTTATTCAGCCCGAACTAGATTGATATTATAAGGTCTAGTGGCGTCTCAGTGGCCACTGATTTTTTAGTAGATTTTTATTTTTTAGACCGAGCAACTGAAAATATAAATTTTTTTCTTCATTTCAAGCTTGGTTTTCGAAAAATTAAGTCACTTCTAAAAACTACCCATGGACAACATAAAATGAAAATCAATTTCGACCTTGAAGTAAATGACCATAATATTCACCTTCTGATACATGACTGCAATCGATTTGTCAATGATTGTCTGACATGATCAAAAATACCTGAAATATTCCTTATGACAATGCAATTGTCAATTATTCGATGTCACAAGTCATTCACATCTAGTATAAACAAAAGCCTTCAGATGACCCCATAAATAGATTTCTAGAGGATTTATATCAGGACTACGAGCTGGACAATTTTGATGTCCTGCACGTCCAATCCAGCGATTATGGTAGGTGAGATGCAAAAACACTGAAATGAGCTGGAGCCCCGTCGTGCATAAACCACATGTTGCACCCTACAAAATGGGTAAATTATCTCGCAAAAGTTCGTGTAGAATACATCTGTTAATCTTGATGGTAAAAAAAATGGGCCAATTATGTGTTCACCAATCATTCCTACCCAAACGTTAAGCAAAAATTGTTGCTGAAAATGACTTTCTCTAATAAAGTGCGGATTTTCGTCGGCCCCAAATATGGTCATTGTGAAAGTTCATAATAGCATCTCGTGAAATATTTGCTTAGTTCGTGAATTGCATATTTGATAAAAAATTATTATTGTGTACCATCGTATGAATCAACCACCTGGAAAACCTTATTCTTGTGTGAAAATCCCAAGGTAGTAAAGCTTGGACTCGCTCTATGTGATATAGGTATAAGAGGTTTCGTTTTAGAACTGTCCATACGGTTTTTGGGCTGACTTCCAGCTGCAGTGCAATCTCCTTGGTACTATTTGAAAGATCTGCTTCTATCGCATCAAGTATAGCGTCTTCTAGTTGAGGCGTTGTTACAGTTTCTGATCTTTCACTACCTGCATTTTTGATAAAACTGCACATAATCTTGTATGTAGCGTTCTAATTGTTTCAGCACATGGATTTAAGCTATCTACACAAGTAAATTTTCCGTGCTTCTTTCCAATTGCTAATCTATAAATGAAGTGCATGTCAGAATCCTGAAGTCTGCCAATAATAATATTGAAATTGCAAACAAAAATGTTTTAACAATTGATAGGATTTTTCCAAAATCAAAAGATAAAACTCCCTTTTACAAGTGTTTGCATGTAGTTTACTGTATACCATATATGAACTGTGACAAAGAATACATAGGACAGACATCTAGATTATCAAAAGATCGGATCACAGCACACAAAAGTGACAGTAGGTTACACCCGGAAAGATGTGCTTTGAGTGAACATGTCTCTAAACAAGGGCACTGAATGGATTATAATTCAATTAAAATGTTATCAACCGAAAAAAACACTACCAAGAGGCTTTTTCCTAGAAATGGTATATATATCACATTCACAGAACTCTATGAATAAAAAAACCGATTTGAATCACCCAAGTGAAATTTACTCTTATTTAATTTGTATGGATAATCACAAAATGAGAAATCACCAAATCTCATCTGATGGTATTCTTCTCACAGATTGAATCTTCCAGATACAATACATCATCATCTTTTTCGTTATTATTGTTCGATATAAAATCCATTATGATAAGTTTTCTTACAAATTGTTTATATACATTTTCATCCAGATATTGTTAAAAAAAATTCCTTTAGCTTTAAAGTGTAATGGAATCTAAACATGCGATGTCTAAGCCAGACATTGCCCAAAATCATTTGACAACAGGGTTGAGGTTTTATGTCACAGATCAAAAAATTTTATTGATGTCGAATGTCAATTCGATTTTGAGCCTCGTAATTGGCTGATACAGCGCATGCTGGATTGGAGTACATGTCATATGACTTTGTGAATCAAATCATGCACGTGTTTTCCTCTTCAAGGAACAGGTGGTTTTTAACTTGATAATACAATGATATATAATTGAATCTAATATATTGCTTGTACAGACAAGCCATAGTAATTTTTCATATATTTTACGTCCATATTTCATTCAACCTGCCATATAACATCACATACACTGTAAGTTGTTTTGACTAATTATTTTATAAATATGACTGTCTTTTATCCTTATTGTAGCATCCCTGATGATGATAAAGAAGATTGTCGAAAGCTTGGAATCTGTGTTATGAGAGTACACTAATTTTTGACCTGCTGCATACCCAAATATTGTTTCACTTATATATATGATGCCAAATGACATGCATATGACCGATCAAGTGATTTTTCTTTCCTGTCCAATTTGACATTTTTTCCAAAAAATGTTCAGAAAAGCAGTTATTGCTCGAAATTTCGAAAATCGGTAAAGAGAAAAGATGATTGTTTTTTCATTTTTCACCCATATACCAATTTTTAGCTCTCTAGTACAAATTTAGTTTTTTTTACAGTTTTTCGAAAATTTGACATTTGCCGATTTCTCAAATTTAGCCAAACCTCAACAAAGTTAGTGCTTTATGCCTAACTTATCTTTCCGACGCATTTTTATTACCAATAGCAATTCTAAATACAACTTATTTCGCAAAAATTTAAAACACCACAAAAAATTATGCCAAAAATGATGCAAAGTTGATACAGTTTTTAAAAACAGATAAATATTTCACTTTATTTCTACTTTTTGCGAAAAAGCTTGATCTGTCTCAAATGTCTTCTCTTCAAATGGCGTTGTGAACTCGCAAAACTGCAGGTGGTGGGCAAAAGAAAACCCACATTTCGTAATCGAATGTCGAGATCAATATTCGTTTAAGACGAATGTATGGTGTAGCATATTAAACGATCAAATTATATGACCATACTTTTTTAGACATAATTTAAATTCTGCGGACTACCTACACTTTGTGAATACCGAACTATCTGAAGTTTTGGATAATATGCCCCTTCAAGTAAGAAATGTTGTGTGGTATCAGTGTGTTGGTGCACCTATTCATACTACAAGAGTGGTTAAAGAACGTCTTTTGGAAATATTTAGGGGCAAAGTAATCAGTCGCAATATGGAACACTTTTGGCCGCCTAGATCTCCTGATATAACCCCACTAGATTTCTTCTTGTGGGGTTACTTGAAACAAAAGGTGTATAAGCAAAGACCTGTTCGAAATAAAAACCATTTAGAGGCAGTTATTCGAGAATGTGTTGTAAGCACGAAACCCCGTAGTATAAAGAATGCAGTTAAAGATGTTTCAAAAAGGACAATTGATTGCATTGAACGTGGTGGAAAGCACACCGAAATGTGACTTTTTATTTTGTATTTCTATTGGTATTTACATGGTTTAAGCATATGTTTCGATTTGATTTAGTGTTCTTAATTTAACAGATGTTTGTCAGAATTTTTTACGGTTTAGTTTTCTAGGCAACTAAATCTAAATTGATTTCTGAAGTAATTTTGTTCATTCACACCTCATAAAAGATATTTAGTAAATGTGAAATTACTTTCGTATAATTCTATCCCTTAGTTTCATTGCGTTGCAATTTTTCGTAATTGGTAAATCATAGTTTAACTGTTTGAAAAGTGCAGTAAAGAATAAATTATTGAATTTTCATTGATATTGTTTTTTAATTATGCTTATATATCAAGCTATTTCGCAAAAAGTAGAAATGAAGTGAAATGTTTATCTGTTTTTGAAAACTGTATCAACTTTGCATCATTTTTGGCATAATTTTTTTTTGGTGTTTTAAATTTTTGCGAAATAAGTTGTATTTACAGTTACAATTGGTGATAAAAATGCGTTGGAAACATAAGTTAGGCATAAAGCACCAACTTTGTTGAGGTTTGGCTAAATTTGAGAAATCAGCAAATGTCAAATTTTCGAAAAACTGTAAAAAAACTAAATTTGTACTAGAGAGATGAAAATTGGTATATGGGTAACAAATGGAAAAACAATCATCTTTTTTCTTTACCGATTTTCGAAATTTCGAGCAATTACTGCTTTTCTGAACATTTTTTGGAAAAAATGTCAAATTTGACAGGGAAGAAAAATCACTTGATCGGTCATATGCATGTCATTTGGCATCATTTTTAAAGCACAACCTAATGGAGATATCAAAAGTTGCTTTATATTTGCTTATATATAATCAGAATATAATAAGTTAAACCCATGCGCAAGAAAAATTATTTTTTTTGTTGACCGGTGTTATTCATGATGGAATTACTGCTAATTGACAACTCTGACTCTCATGGTATGCAAAGTTTGATTTTTTCTCGAAAACGAAGCTAGATATGAAGAAAATACAAGCGACAAATAATTTTATTTTTAGTTGATTAAACTGAAAAAAATAAATAAAAAACTACAACAACAAGTCACTGGCGTACTTTTGTCGAAATAATGTTGGCTGTGATGCCCACTGAGACTCCTCTGGACCTAATAATTTCAATATAGTTAGGGCTGAATAAGCGCCACATCACTTCGAACAACTGTAGCAAATTTCAACCAAATCGGTGTAAGGATATACATGATATTTTATGAATGTCGTTTTTTTTACCTTCAACGCCCTATATCTCAAAAACAAAGCAGCTCCGGATATATGTTCATGGGAATTTGTTTTCTTGAAACGACCTAAAGAATCACCCTCAGAAATTTCGTACCGTAGTTAGCAAACACCTTATATACAGGCAGTTCAGATATAGAACCAATTTCAAGTAGATATCTTGTATATCCTTGACTTCTAATCAATCAAATATAATTAAATTCATGCATTCGCTCACACAGAGTTATTCCAACACGATCTGTAAGGAAGATCTAACTCGAAAACTACTCTCCATGACCACAATAACTCCAACAGGAATGAACATCGAATATCCAGATGCAAAATAATACGTATACTAGTTTTATTTTATGGTTTTCGAACACGTTTCAGCTCTAGGATACGGAGATGAACTAGACTTTTGTCTAATCTGCCCCATCGAATGCAAGCCAGGCCACAATGACCACTGAAGGAGAGCAAAAAGGGATTAAACGAACGAATCGAGTAATGTGCCCGTGGCGCTGTTGTAAATGGTATAATGGATTACAGACTTGCTGCTTTCTACCCAAAATCAGTGATGTTTAATATAGAAAGAAACCATTCTCCCCAAATGTCATTTTGTTTTGACTTAGTTTCATCAGGGTGGCGTTATAGTCAGTGATTTTGCAAACTGTGACGAATATAAAAATTATGAAACAAAATGAACAAAAACATGAAATGATTTGTAGCAAAAACCTCACAACACAACAAAAAAATATTTTTTGAATGTTTCCTACACTAAATTAGTCAATTTCTACTAATTTTGGGGTGATAAAAACGAAAATAACAATGAAAAATTTTTATTAGCTCTGGTTTTTGAGATACACAGTACTTAATCTTAAAGAGTAGTTATACTATATGTGAAAAGTGAAAGTACATAAAACAATATTGTTATGTTTCTTTTAGAATATTTTAAGTACAAAATTAATAAAAAAAAAACATTATTCTTAGTGTTTTGACAAATAAAAGAAGTTTGTACCACCAAATTTCAATTAAGTCCATCCGATTCATTGTAAGATCGCTGTCGTTTAGCTTGTCTTTTATAAAACACTTCTGGAGCATCCCTACACACAGACCAGCAGTAGTCTGCAAGCATTGCTTCATTCCAACGGCCCTGATATCTCTGTTCCATTAAGGCAATGTCTTGATGGAATCTTTCTCTATGTTCGTCACTCACAGCTCCACAGTTTTGTGGGAAGAAATTAAGATGAGAGTGAAGAAAATGAATTTTTAAGGACATGTTGCATCCAAGTTGGTGGTAAGCTTGAAGAAGCTCTTTAACCAATGCTGTGAAGTTATCATCTCTTTTGTTACCTAAAAACCCATGTACAACCCTTTTAAAGGCTTCCCAGCCTCTTTTTTCATTTCCTGTTAAAATCATGTCAAAAGCAGGATCATTTACGATTTCACGGATTTGAGGCCCAAAAAAGATGCCTTCCTTGACTTTAGCATCACTCAACCTGAGAAACTTTGCTCTCAAGTACTTAAAAGCTTGTCCTTCCTGGTCCATGGCCTTCACAAAGTTTTTCATTAGTCCCAACTTAATATGTAATGGGGGAAGGAGAACATCCTTAGGATCTACAAGAGGCTCGTAAACTATATTTTTCTCATTAGGGTTTAGGTTTCGTGTAGGCCAGTTCATTTATTTATAGTGAGATTTTCTATCCCGACTGTCCCACAGACACAAAAAACAACAGTACTTGGTGAACCCTAATTGCATTCCTAGGAGTATGGCAATGACTTTCAGATCACCACAGATGTGCCACTTGGGTTGTTCATATTTGATTGATTGGAGAAGTGTTTTCATATTTATATACGTTTCCTTCATGTGAACTGCATGACCTATAGGAATAGAGGGTAGCTGATTTCCATTATTCAGAAGTACAGCTTTTAAGCTTAGTTTTGAAGAGTCTATGAACAGTCTCCATTCAGATGGAGTGTGATCCAAATTCAAGCAGTCCATCAAACCTTTAACATCAGAACAAACTACGAGGTTTTCTTTTTTTCTCAAAAAAAGGAAGCAAATCTTTTTGACGCTGTCTGTACTGAGATATTTTCACATCATGTTTTAGAAGATTCCACTGTTGTAGTCTTGACCCTAACAGCTCAGCCTTTTCCTTAGACAAGCGAAGATCTCTTATAAGGTCACTCAACTCTGCTTGACTAATTCTGTGCGGATCACTAGACCTATCGCTTACCTCAAAATCAGGGTCATAGGATGTCTTAACGATAGGTGTCATTTTACGTTTCTGAGCCTTAAATGTTATTTCACCACATATATAGCAAAAGCTATCGACAGAATTCACACACTTTCGAGGCATTTCAGATCAGCACTTAAATTAATTTAAAAATCAACTTCACACGATAATTTCAATAGCAACCACGTGCGTACAATTGACAAACTCACATAGGTTATGTTTACTATTTGAGAACAGCTGATGAGAGGGGTGTTATGTAAACAAACATGTGTACCAACTGTTGGTGATGAAATATTTCATTTGTTGAAAACTCAATATACATATATATATAATATAATGATACTATATCTTGAAAACAAGAGCTAATATATAATTTTTATGGTCACTTTCGTTTTAACACGTGGAAATACATTGAAATCATCTAATTTCAACCCCGAAACAAAAACTTTCTTGTGTTGTGTATCTGAAGGGGAGTAAATGGTAAAGGTAATTACTCTCTGAAGAACGGAGGAGACGAATAACTGAAAAAAAAACTTAGGAATATAAACCACTTTTGCAGTTGATACATTTTACCTCCTACTGATGAAATGGAGATATGAATCGATTCATGGCAAGTTTGACATTCTTCACTTGACACTCATGGTTTTCTGAAAAATACAACCCATTCCAAAAAGAATTGAAGAATGATGTTCGGAGCTGAGAAGAACAGAGAGCTCACCAACTCTACTTTTCAAGTTTGCATCGAAAACGAAATACTTCTCTCCGTGGCCGATATAAAAAATTTAGGATTGTGGTTTGATCTAGAACTTCGCTTTACTAAACATGTCAGCTACCTGAACCAATCTTCTTATGTTCTCAGACAGCTTTTTCCTAATCGTGATTTGCTCAACACAAATTTTAAACTCAGACTATGCGAGTCTCTGTATTTATGGACCTGCTTTAAAACAATCAGATGCTCTCCGACTACAGCGTATTCAGAATAGCTGTCTACGTTTCTCGTTTGCTATACGGAAATACGACCATATATCCCCAGCAATGCAGGAATCAGGATGGTTAAATGTTGAGCAGCTCAGTTCTGATCATCCCCAAACACAAATCTTGCATCTTCACCCGCTGCATCTCGTATAATGCACCCAAATATTATAACCAACTACCCTGCGAATTTCGATCATACACTATTGAAAACTTCAAAAAAAGACTGAAGACTTAATTAACTCTTCAGCCTCTTATCCGTTCACGACCTTGGCATTTCTAAAATGAATATTCTAAAGTAAACAATAACTAATTTTTTGATATTGTTAACTCGGCTTGATTTTTTGTCTTTATATTATTTAATTATAGTTTCTCCCAGGTTGAGTTGCAAAAAAAGCCTTGACTGATACTCCGCCTATTCAACATATACTGGAAGTGTTTTTTTTTGTTTTTGTTCCTGTATACTGTTTTATTTTATTTTTGTCTATTCCATTTGTATTTTTATGGTGAATAAAGACGTATCATTATTATTATTATTACTTAGCATTCAATGATGGTGATGTTCAAAGTCTTTTCACAAATGTTCATGTGATACACTGCTTGGAACCTTTGGTGGAGTTTTATCCCAACACCCCTATAATATACGAATGTTTATGTTGATACAACTCTTGAAATTGTAAGATCCAGGATGGAAAATGACTCAACTTCAAAAAACGAACGAAGATAAATGTTAGTTCTATATTAGAACGTCTAAGATCATGTATAGACAAAACCTATTTCAAATATGGAGATGCTCTCAACAAGAATTTGGCATGGCTGTGGGTTCCCCTCTATCTTAACTAACATATATATATATATATATATATATATATATATATATATATATATATATATATATATATATATATATATATATATATATATATATATATATATATATATATATATATATATATATATATATAGAAACAGAAGTTAATATCGGACATAGCACTCATGAAAGTGGCAAACCATAGACACGTGTTTCGGGCTTTTGGCCCATCATCAGTATGGTGCAGCCAAGTGTAAGGATGGGCAACACTTGGTTACCAAAAGATAGAAATACAAATGCACGGAGCCACCAACAGGAGCCAACCGCACATTTGTGGTTTCAGTTGATAGATCTCGTGTTCACAAGAAAACTATCAAAATCACCACGGAGGCAGCTATAGCTACCTGCGTGACATCCGGGTCCAGGAAATTATACAAATATGAAAGTTATTGAGTGTCTTGATATAGAAACAGAAGTTAATATCGGACATAATTTCCTGGACCCGGATGTCACGCAGGTAGCTATAGCTGCCTCCGTGGTGATTTTGATAGTTTTCTTGTGAACACGAGATCTATCAACTGAAACCACAAATGTGCGGTTGGCTCCTGTTGGTGGCTCCGTGCATTTGTATTTCTATCTTTTGGTAACCAAGTGTTGCCCATCCTTACACTTGGCTGCACCATACTGATGATGGGCCAAAAGCCCGAAACACGTGTCTATGGTTTGCCACTTTCATGAGTGCTATGTCCGATATTAACTTCTGTTTCTATATCAAGACACTCAATAACTTTCATATTTGTATATATATATATATATATATAAATATTTATTATAAATAACTGTTCAGATCTCCTTAGAAATTATTATTAAATCCGGAAAATTGAAACTGATCAATATTATCAAATAATCACTAATTATATTAGATGAAATGTAATGCGAATTCTAGAAGGTGTCTGAATTTGGGTTGCCTACCTTATATTTTCAACACGTAAGTAATTCAATTAGGAATCATAGTCTGTCGTAAAATTGAAATGTTATCAGTTATAAATTTTGTACTAGGAATATTTATGAAAATTCGTTATTACAGAGTTCTGAAGAAAAACTCGATCCAATTCGAAACGTAAGCAGAAAAACAATTTTTTTATTGGTCATGTTACCCCTTCTTGAGAAATAACAGTTCTTTTTGTTTTTCTTTCGCTAATATTTACCATACAAAACGCCACAATCCGAGAATTATTTGTTTTGTCGCCATATCTGCTGGGAAAATATTTATCCAAAGATTCAGCCGTTTAAAAGAAGCGACACCATCGGTCATCTGACCCCTCGAGTGAGGCCACTTCCGGTATTAGCCGACCCCTCAACTTCCGTCAATTCAATAAAACGAAAGAGGGCGCGCGAAAAGTGTCCGCATATTTGTTTTGATTTTTCGGTTCGACTTTTCCGGAATATTCCCGTATGATAAATGGAGACGCAGACGAATGGTTTATTGAAATGCCCCCGAAATGGTTTATTGAAATGTCCCGATGGCTTAGTCTGTGGTGGAATCGCAAATAAGGAGGGAAACTTCTTGATACTTTTTTTATGGATTACTTTTCTGTTTCCGATTATACCGAGTTCTATGATTTGAATTATTTGTTTTTCAAGAAATGAGCACTAGCACAAGAACGAATACCAGTTGAAGAGGGAAAAAATTTAAAACAATTGATTTACAGTTTCCCGTCCAATAAAGTAAATCAAAACAGGAGGATAAACTCCTTCTTTTAGTAGATGT
Source organism: Leptinotarsa decemlineata (assembly GCF_025532065.1). Taxonomy (NCBI): domain Eukaryota; kingdom Metazoa; phylum Arthropoda; class Insecta; order Coleoptera; family Chrysomelidae; genus Leptinotarsa; species Leptinotarsa decemlineata. The sequence goes on along the minus strand of NW_027412558.1, from coordinate 11,719,010 downwards.
TTCATTATATTTTCCTTTTTGGAGATATATAATTATATACTTCAGAAAAAAAACTATTTTGATTGAAATAATAGTTGAATTGAATAGCTTTTCCGATACAATTCTGAAATCAGCTTCCTTTCATGCCACATGCTAAGATACCACTTGCTGCTGAGTACATAATTTTTGTTTCTTTTTTCTTTCATTGTTCGAATTTTGATCTGTAAGTTCTATGAATATTCACATTTATTCATCATCTAAATATTCGCCATAACCTGATATTTCATTGATTTTATGTTTTTTCGTATTTTTGGATCACTTTTTTTCATTTCGTGAATAATATAACCTCAATAAGAATATTTATTCCAGTGAATTCTAGGCAGCAAAGTTTCCGAACAAATGAAATATACAATCCTTTTTCTAGAAAATAACACTACTAGTACATCCTTGAGATGATTTTAGAATTATTTCGACCATACATGTTGATTCACAGAGAACATTTGAAGTTGTCAGTTGTCAAAGCATGGAACAAGAAATAAGCGAGCGATAGTAGTGTAGTTCCTTGTTGTGTTCGCAAATCGTGTTCTATAGTTCCAAGTTGTTTTATGATTAGTGAAATGATTGTATTTTGATTATACTGAGTATCTGCATATTTGTTTTGAATTTTTGTTTGCCTCTGTAAAAGGTCATATGGTGTTTATTGGAAACCATTAGAGCTATAATAGAGGTAGAACATGATAGTTTGAGTTTTTTGAATGTCTGAGGGTTACACGAAATCTCTCTAAAAATATTTGGGGATTATGGTTTCCTACATTTTCCAGATTCTTGGAGCTTTGTTTATTGATTTGAAAGTGAATTGAATATCAGAGAAGTACCCAGAGTAGGCATTTGTTCCATTTGGAGTGATTATTGGGGCCATAATAGAAAAATGTAAGTCACCTGGTTATTATCAAATTACCGAAACCATCTTGAAGCAAATTTCTATTTTTCAATCAGATTGAAAAACTTCAACATAAACAAATTAGGAATACCTTGACCCATTAGTCAACGAAAATTGATATAACTATCCATGACAATAATTATAAAATTTTCCCAACAAATTTTATTCTAGACACGTTTTGCTACATGATGAAGAAAAACGCGTCTTCAACAAAAACAAACAAGAAAACTCAGATTATACACATATATCCAATTTGAATATAAACACCGGAGAAAAAACTGCTGGAAAATAATTCCATGAAAATCAAAAGATAAATAGATTAGTACTTTTTGATCATTCCCATATTGATTTCAATTCAAGAGCCACCAGTATACCGCTGTTTCAGCCTATGATTAGTGAAATATATATATATATATATATATATATATATATATATATATATATATATATATATATATATATATATATATATATATATATATATATATATATATATATATATATATATATGATGAGCTGTTTTCTCGGGTTTCGCTCCGTGGTCTGTGTATTTTGTCCCCATTAGGATTATTTCATTTCCATTTGGATTCCAGGACATCGGCTACGGAGGCACATCTTCACCGGCAGCAGGAGGTTGCATATCTTGGTGAGGATCTAGAAGTGATTTCGATTTGGCGTGAAAGTAACCAGGTTGAATGCAATACCACAAACGCCCAGACATCAATTTTCTCCAAGAAGATAAATGTCTCCGAATCGGATATAATAATGTCAGGTCAGACAATTCCGCTTTCTACTTCGATAAGTTTCTTGGGGGGTTAAAATGGCCACCAATATGACTTGGCACGATGAGGTCGCTGGAATTGCAAAGGCTGCTTCTCAAAAGCTTGAAACACTGTTCAGAACCAGAAAACTGTTCACACCTCAGCAACTTTTGTTACTTTATGAAACTCAGATCAGACCTTCATTGGAGGATTGTTCTCATGTATGGAGCTGTCCCCAAAAATACTCTGAAGTTGCTGGATCCCATCCAGATCAGAGCCATCCACCTGTTTGGAGAAGCGAACATCACGTGCAACCTTGAGAGCCTGGAACATCAAAGAAAGGTTGGAGAATTGTATCCCTTCTATAGATACGCGATGAACTGTGGCTCAATGCACCTCGATCTTCACTGTTCAAGAAGTCTTTTTTTTTTGGAATAAACTTTCTGAGAAAAATCTTCCAAATGGATTCATTCTCCAACGATTCAAATCTGATGTGAATCGTTACTTTCGCACAAGCACTGCTTCAGAGCGCCTTAAAGATTTTCCTGTAATGCTTGCGTTTTGTCCTTGAAAAAAAAGATCTGAAAACACCTTCCGTAGAAGCCTCACGAAAACCAGGCCACCAAATGCGGACTGCGATTCCAAGAATTGCATTTACCGGATATCCTGTGAGTGCGGCAAATTCTATATCGGTGAAACTAAGAGACTATCGAAAATCCGCATTTCCAAGCACGACAAATATATGAAGCGAAGAGAAACCAGTGGATCGGGAATAACAGTGCATGTTATGACTCATCAACATAACATCAAGAGGTCCCACGCTAATATCATCAACAGGGAGGAGCACTGGTTCAAGAGGGAGTTCAAAGATACCGCATATACGTTGCGTAGAGATACGCAACATATGGAATCCGATAATGAAGCGAAAATTGATGAACTACTGCCAAACGGTTAGCTTGCGCTAAGCGGAGAGAGGAAAAAAGGGATAGATGAAAGCGTTCGTATTTTTTTTTTCATTTTTATTTGGTGTCTAGAAAATTTTATTCATTTTTATTATAATTACGATTCAGATTTCATTGCTTCAGACAATGGAAATTCAAAAGTAAATTGAGTATAATTTAGCTTTAGTATTTTTGATAAATACTCAACCTGCAGTCGAATAAGTATTGGAAAGGTATCTAAGCTAGAATAGGTTGAAGCAAATAATATCAATTCATTTTACAGAGTCATGATGAATTTCACTAGTTCGGACTTCCATTGTCTAATATATAATCTAATAATATCTAAAATCTAATATATAATCAATCACCTTCAAACTTACAGATTCATATTGACTTTTCAGATATTATGTAGACTAAAAATCGGCAATACGAAAATAGAGTACTTAATTTTTCATCAACAAAGTTTTGCCATGAAGGCCAACTCTCAAAATAATCCTATATTTTAACATAAAAATGAAAATAAACACAATCTAGATGAGTCTGATATTTCTGCGATTCATTCGTTCCCCCAAATGGCCCCCTTATTACATCTTGCGTTCCGCTATACTTCCAAATCCCATTAACAGTCAAGCAGAAGATTATAATTTTCTTTTTAACGATGTATTTTTCTCGTTGTATCCCTCTTTCACCTGCCGCAAGCTGCGAAAGGCCACTTTGAATGACAAACGTAAGTGGCTTTTTAAAATTCCTCCCCTCTATGTACTCGTACACATTCAGATGGGGCAGGTTATTAGCAGAAAAGACGGGAATGAGAAAACAATGGAATGAGGCGTTAAATGCGGAAGTGTGCCCCGGAACAGTGGCGAAACATTCAACTCAAAAGAATAGGTCACTTTGAAGTAGAAATATTTTCCTAAGAAGTGCATTTTTCATGATTCTGATTATGACAAACCTAGTTGGGAAGTTGAATGGGGGATAGGGTTGAAATCTGAACTGATATTATGAAGAGAAAAGATAACTATTGCTAACGGATTGACGCATCTTATTACCTTAAATTCGTCCCAGTTCAAGGCAACTCATTTTTTCTGGAACCTGTAACGGAGGCTGAAGTTGAGAGTACCATACTTTCTTTGTGTCGTTCAAATAGCTATGATGCTCATGATATCAACAGCAAAATATTAAAAGATTTTCATGGAATTATCCTGAACAATTTTACAATTCTCTTAAACGAATTTTTCTGCCACTGCTTATCTGAAGTGGTACCTATTTTTAAAAGGGTGATAATACAGACACTATAATCTGTATCTTTGGCAAAGTTATCGAAATAATTTTCAAAAATCGTTTAAGTGCCTATTTCGAAAAGTTCAATCTACTTCATAAACACCAATTTGGTTTTCGTACAGGTAGATCAACAGTTAACGCTGTCTGTTAACTTGTTGCGATCAATAAAGGATTCGAACAAGGTAAACATACTTTGTTAATTTTGTGTGACATCATGAAAGCTTTCGATTGTGTCTGTCATGACCTAATCCTCGAAGAACTAGAATTTTATGTAATAAGAGGTCCTGTACTTTCTTTAATTCGTTCATATTTGACCGCTGGAAACAATATTATGTTCATTATGTAACGTATTTTATTGAATATATTTATATATCTATCTATTTGTCTGTGTTCCTTTGAATTGACAAACTGTTTTAATTTTTTTAATTTATGAAAAGCTACATCACCAGCAACTAATCTTTGGCGTATTCCATTTGAAAAAAAATTGTGATCCCTATGAACATAAAAAAATGTAATGTATATTTAGGTCAAATAGTCCATAATTCGAAAAGTTTAATAGACGCATTATTACATGACATTGAAAATTTACATGAAGAGATCAAAGGTGGGTTTATGAAAAAAGTAATAGACAATAAGAAATGTAATACAATGAAGCGAAAAGTGAAATAACGATGTACATTTTCGAAAAAAAGTAAGATGAAAAATGAAAAACAACTGTGGACCAATCATATCGGATCCATTCTTATGTTGACAGCATATTTATATGTTGCCAGCAGACGATACTCGAAAATAAAGGCGAGTTCTCAAATTCGACAATTTCTGGTTCAACCAATACGCCAATACTTTGAATGAACCAATAGAGGAATACATCGAATCAATCGCTGAATTCAAGAACTCGTCTAGCTTTGTGGGTTATATTTTTCGATACATGTTTTCAGGAATTTCAAAAACAAATGATTGAAGATGACTGGCTAAGTCAACAAATATCGAAGTTTCCACAGTTATATGATGAAAGAGGCTCAATATTTAAAACTAAATCAATGAAAGAAAATGGTTGGAAACCGATCGAAGTTACTTTGGAACTAGAACGTAACCAAACAAAAATTTCAACCTGTACTTTCTCTCTGAAGGTTATATTTCAGCTTCTGTTTGTGAACATAGAACACAAACATTGAACTCAAAATAGCTTGATTCATCAACAAAAATGAAAACAAATTGACTACACCAGTTGAAGTTGGGTTATGGACACGATATATTGACGCATGCTCAAAAAATAACGGAATGAAATGAAATAATAAGTAGAAACTTTCAACTTACTGCCTATTCCTCATTTCAGCTTTTTTTTATGTATACTCTGTCTTAAAATTGTATTATAAGAATAAGAAGAATATATGTTCTACTGTCAGACCTATATCTAGAGTTTCTCAACTTGGCACATGTATGCTGATGATATAAAAATTTTCCAAAGAGTTCATGATCTTCAAAATTGACGAAAAATTGAAGGAATCGTTGAAGTTGAGTATTAAAATATTGCCAAACCATCCAAATAATTGGGAAAGAAAGTTTTTGGCTTTCTACTACTCCATCTTGATATAAAAAAAATGTGAGAATCTTCCAAAGAGAGGAAGGAAGTAATCAATATGAAAATAAGTAACTCTATACATGGATGCGTAGATCATGCAAAGAAGTAACTTTCAGACACAAACTGGAAAAAAGCTCTCCTGAAACAACTACTTTCATATAAACATTGAATAACACGAAAGAAAAAAAAATTCTTTCGAAATGAATACTTTTATATGAACACTAAATTATACAGAAGATACTTTTCTCTACTCAGTTTGTATTCCAAACATTCGTTAAGGAATTAAATCAGATATCATTTACAGGAGTTCTACTTCAAGTGAATAGTAACAAATTGCACTTACATGGAACACTGTCATCCTCACTGGTAGACATCGATGTTTTGCCGTAAGACACTTGTCTTACGTACCAAATTGGATGATATTATAGAAAATACACACAATTCATTCATTCAAAATACACATGTATACTTAAGTGTTCATATAAAAGTATTTGTTTCGAAAGAACTTTTTTTCTTTCGTGTAATTCAATGTTTATATGAAAGTAGCTGTTTCAAGAGGGCTTTCTTCCAGTTTGTGTCTGAAAGTTACTTCTTTGCATGATCTACACATCTATAGAGTTACTTATTTTTTTCACATTTTTTTTGTATCAAGGTGAAGTAGTAGAAAGCCAAAAATGTTCTTTCCCAAGAATTAATCACTCCTAAAAATATAACCTCTTCAATTCATCCAAAGAATTGTTTGGGGTTGAGTATTAAAATGGTGCCGCAATTATAATTTCTGGGTATCAACTTTTACAAAAAAATATAAATCGTTGGTATTTGACTATAAAATAGAATCAACCTCACTTAGCAAGTGTCAACACAAAAGATTTCGTGAACGGGTTTGATCAGAATTTTATATTTGCTCAATTATATTATGAAATTAGTGAGGATTTGAAGGAAATGGATGTGACAAAATTATATTTTATGGCTTATATCCGTTCATAATTAAAATATGATATACTTTTGTGGTATCCTACAAGCTATTGCGGTCATATTTTATTATATGTTTCTATCCCTTCGTTGCATAATCTGGAGCTGAGGTCTCCGTTATACAGCTCAATTTTATTCAGGTGTCCTCTAAGCGGACAATGACTGGTTAGTAACCTTGTAATTATTCTGAATCGATCCCTACTATATTGAAATAATTCTTCGGTTCTTGTCTTGGACGGTTGCCTAATGAAGGTTCTACTGTGTTTGTTGCCAGGTAATTTTGTCCAGTACGCTGTGTGCTTCTTATTGATCCATGTCCTAATCTGGTTTCATATCAATGATTTTGGTACCCCCAGAGCTAGTTCAGGACCTATATATGAAGTTGATGATCCGCGTCTAGCGCATTCATCAGCTTTATCATTGCCTGTGATTCCTGAATGCCCTGGCACCCAGCACAAAGTTAATTTGTTCCTGTTTGCAAGTTCATTCAGTTCTTCATGGCATTCCCAGACCAGTTTTGATGTCACCTTCGGGTTTGTCAGAGATCCTAGAGCGCTCTTGCTTTCTGTTAAAATATTGCGGATAGCGGATAGCGGATAGCTGTGGTTTGAATTTCTATCCGCTCGGTATATTCCAGCTCCCGTTCCATGTTTGGTCTTCGATCCATCTGTATACCAGGTGTTTTTTCCAAACATGTTCTCGGGATGACTAATGGTATTCCACTCTTCACAGCTTATGATTTTGAACACGGAACCTGTACAAACTAGTACAGGGAACGAGACTGATGGAATGGGTGTCATGAGGCCCACTCTAGAAAACACTTCAGCTCAAGAGGCTGCAGTGTTTTCTGGAGACTTGGACTGAATGGACAAGTCAGACAGCTCCCAAAGGACCAAAAAAAAGTATGGAACATGTAGATTCGTGACATCTTCATTGGTGGAGCCAACCCATGTTTTTCAAGATCATATTGATGTAGGAAAGGAAGGTTTTGGTTTTCTAGTTCTTCATATCCAAACTAAAAAATGTGGGAATCTTCTTTGGAATATTCCCACATTTCTTTGTATGAACATGGAGAAGTAAGAAGCCAAAACATTCATTTCCCAAAAATTAATCTTTCCTTAAAATATATTCCGTTCGATTTAAAAATTAATGTTATTTTGATATTTGTCATCATTTATGTGTCATCATGACTTCGAATATAGAAGGAATACTACAAGAGGTGGAAGAATACATTTCCTAACAGCTTAATTTCTACAGAATGACAAATCAATAATCTTGGCAAATTTCGATTTTTCTCCTAATACATTTCAATTTATTTTACTTATATGGTATTCTAAATACACTTTAATACGACGTTTGAGAATCCAATTTATTTAAATAGCATGTGACATTCATTTGTTTGTCGCCGCCTCTGGTTTTCGTAGCAGCTACTGGCTCTTGATTGCTGTATTATGAAAGCATGAGAAGCGAAAGCAATGAAGGCACAACTCCAACACCTACTAAGGAACATCTTTTTAAAAAGTATAGACTCAGGGGTTGAAAACGGACGATTTAGAAAACAACACGACTTTAGGGTGTTTTGTTTTTTAACGAGATTTTCTCTTGTAATCTGCACTTCTTTACACTTCCACGGCTGCCAGGAAAACAATCTCTTAAAGGAAAGTAATTCTTTCACGTTGGATTGCCTATTGAATGAGCGATCAACAATTTCGTCAACATTATTGGGTAGACAAAAATTAAATAAATATCAAACACCTAGATATGATCAAAATGTATATACAAAAATGGTTCATTTAGAGTATAATTCCAATATCAAATTTTTTTCTCACTTTCTGTCCATAATTTGGACAGGAATTGGAAAAAGGAATTCTGAATAACATTGATGGATGATAGTTGTTGAGTTGTAGAAATCTAGAGGCTCTGAAGTGAAAGATGTAACCCTCTTTTTTATTCTCACGGTAGATTCACTACTTCTATTTTTTGAGCACCAATTTACTCAGATCGAATATAAAAAAGAAATATATTCTCAGAAACGAATGCGTATTTAGATTTAGTCCAGACCTTGTATCACTTAGTGAAAATGCAGTTCAAAATTTTTCAGAAAGAGTTGAGATTTGTTCACACTCTTTTTACAAGAAACGTTTTTGCTTCCTTCAAATTCTTTAAGGGCTATCAAATACTTCAGCTTTTCATTAACGCTTCTGTTATTTTTCTCTACTTTTATCCTTCTTGTTTCATTGCTTTCGTGTTTTGCTTATAAAAACTCTCTCTGTTTTTCTCTCATTAGCCCGTGCAATAACATGGACTTCTGGATTTCGTCAGAACAAATCCCACCGTAAGACGGCTCAAAAACCCGAAACAACTTTAAACAATTTTAAAGCATGGCCGCGAGAACCAAAATCTCTACTATACACAACTATTTAGCATTCATTATCGTGTGGAGCATTTTACAAAAGTATCAACATAGTACTGTTTGAAATAAAGTCATAATCATCACATTTCTCTCTGTTTTCTCCATTTAACACTCGATTTCAACAGTATGTTCATAACGAGAATATTTTCTGGATGTTATCAAGTGAGAACGTTAAGATAAATTGGAAAGGCGGTAGGTCTAGAAAGATTTCCATGGGAGCTGACGATGTGGTGCAGATTAGCTGGAGATAGCTGGGAAAACCTTTTCCAGTAAACTAGAGAGCTCAGCCTGAACCGTTGTATTTCCAAATAATATTTTTGGACCCTAGGTACTGAAAGTTCAGAATCTCCGACATGTCCATAGAAACAATTTGGTTTTGTGTGGAACATTTTCAATTTCAGCTTTCCAAGTGGATTTTACATCTAGGATAATACAGACCTAGATATTTCTCTTCCGCAACAAATGCAATATTGACAAAATGGTTTAGACTTTCGCGGCTGAGGTTTCCAGTGTCATTATTATTTGAAAGCCGTAGATTTTTGGAATTTCTTCCTGACGTTTCGCTTGCGCGAACTTCTCTAGAGGTTTAACCATCATGGCTTGCTGTGCGATGACTAACTTTTAGGCTTCGTAAAGCGTATTTATGCTTCGTCAGGTAATCAGTTGTATTTGTACCTGTACTTGTCTCTGCACTTTTACCTGTACTTGAACCTGGAACATTAACAATCTTGCTCCCTGTTGTCATTCTGTTCGTAATTCTTTAAAATGGGGTTCCATATTCGGTTGAGGTTCACCGCTTCTTCTTTTCTGTTAAAATTCTCCGTGTGTTCTCTATTGCCTCCCGTACCAGTCGGTTATAGTATCCCTGGTTGGGGACAATCAGTTCTGTGTTTTCAAAAAGATTGTGTGGTCTCCTTCACTAAGTGCGTGTTCTGCCATAGCTGACTTGTCCGCTTGGCCTAGTCTGCAGTTCCTTTTATGCTCTTTTAGTCTTGTTCCCATGGATCGTTTGGTGGTTCCGATATATACCTTCCCACAGGTGCACGGTATGCGATAGACCCCTGCTGCTGATAATGGGTCTCTTTTCTCTTTAGCCGACCTGAAGCTTTGTTGTATCTTCCTCGTGAGTTTGAAGACTGTTTCGATGTCGTGTTTATCCAATAGTTTTACAATTCTGTCCGGGACCCTTGGGATAAACGGTAGATATGCGCGTGAAACCATCTGATCCTTTTTCGCTTTTTGAACCGTGGTGCTCTTCGGTTTCATAGCTTTCCTGATCTCGGAGGCACTGTATCCATTCGATCCCAAGGTCACTTCAAGGTGTTTCAGTTCCCTCTCCGGATGTTCTGGTTCACATATTCTCCGAGCCCGTTCCGTTAGAGTGGAGATGACTCCTCTCTTTTAGCTAGGATGGTGGTTCGATAGTGCGTGCAAGTATCTATCTGTGTGGGTGTGGGTTTTCGATACACTTTGTGAGTTAGTATGGTACCACATCGTACTACTAGTACATTTAGGAAAGCTATCCGTTGGTCCTCCTCAAACTCCATTATGAATTTTATGCTCGGGTGTTGGGCGTTTAAGTAGTTCAGGAAACGGTTCAGGGCGTCTCTTCCATGTTTCCAGATGACGAAGGTGTCATCCACGAAACGTAGGCACAAAGTCGGCTTCAATTCAAAAGTGTCTATGGCTTTTCCTTCAAACCGTTCCATGAAATAATTTGCTATCGCCGGGCTAAGTGGACTCCCCATCGCAACGCCATCTAGTTGCTCCTGTGAGACACGCTCTAAAGAGTTCGACGAAGTTATACGGTAACATGTGGGCTAACCCCCTCAGAGAGTCTTCCAGTGGAACATTGGTAAACAAGGACAACACATCGAAGCTGACCAGAATATCCGTCGGCTCCAGCGTTAAGCCCCTAATTTTACCAACGAAGTTGCAATATTAGCCCTGTTGAGAAAAATAGGTGTTTAGTCATCCATATTCCTCTTTTTGGTGAAGGAGACTATCATAGTTTTGGGATTTAACGACATCTGCTTCCTCTAGGACAAACTATAAACATCTTTCAACGTTCGTTCATTATGACTGACCATAGACAGTATATCGTCATGCCCTGGACAATATTCCAGAAGATTGTCAACAGGTGCTATTCCAAAGTTGTACAGTCCTGCCAGCAGGGCCTGGTAGCAGAGTACATACTCTGTGCCCACCCTGCCGAAGAATGGATCGAGGTTTCAGCATAAGGCAATCTTACTCTATCCAGCTCACACATCAAATAAGTTGTCGGCTTAGTTAAGAAGATGTATTCATTTGGTAGAGTTTGAACAGGTGGGAGCCACGATATGTCATCAAGGACTAAAGTGTAGGGTCGAGTAGACTCACTTAATTCGGCTCTACCTACCCCCCACGCCCTGACTGCCATCCCTGATGACTATTAACTGTTTTGTTTGGGAGCTTTGCCCAGATCTAGATAGTACTGTTAAAAAACACTCCACTTTCAGGCGAAGCAGAAAAACACGTTGATATGACTTTTAAAATTACACATTTTTCCCTTTTCAGTTTTTTCAGTTTCATACCAATAGAAAACACATGCTCTCAAACCAAAGAAATATATCTGAAACTTCCGTAATTTTTTCATCAGCGTTTCCTTTCCGCTCGATAGCAGCCGAATAAATGGAATTTTCCGGATAAAAGGAAAATCGAATGGATGCATTAGTATGTGACAATGCCGACAAACGGGAACAACGTTCGTCAATCTAGTATTTTCCACATCAACGATTGCCATTTTCAATTGTTTGTCATTTATAAATGCGACCACATCTCCTGCAACTTGGGAATGATGGCTCAAACGAATTATTTTCCTCGATCTATAATACCATGGTCAATCATTCCATAACTCCATGAAAGAATGTTGATTAATGTGTGATTCAAGAGCATTTGGCATTTTATCTGATTCTAGACCCCTTGTAAAACAGGGATCGGAGAGGGCGAAATATTCCGGAACAACTGAGACTCCTGGGAGTGAAAAGTGAGCAAGTAGAGATATGTAAACCGTATTTCCTACAGAATATCCTGACCGGATATTTTATATCTGGCGTTCAGTTCATTTTTCCGCCTTTTTATATTTATTATCGGAGGTTTCCGAGTGCTGTTAAATATTATTTTTCAGGAAGAGAAGTAACTGGGTGTGACTCTCAATCGAGAAAAAGTTTTCAATGAAGTAGTATACAGAGTAGTATTGCAGTTTGAACATGTGTCTTTTGTTAAGCGCTCCCTACCTTCAAATTCAAATAAAATGTGTGTGAGATATGACAATTTTTAGTGCATGATTTTTTTGCTAGTATCTTTTTGGCAACACTGTTTTTGACAGATCACGCATGAATCGTGTCTTGTGTCATTATCAAACTTGTTCAGTTTGGTCTATAATTTGACCATGAATCGACTTACGAATGAACAACGCGTGCAAATTATTTAATTTTATTATCAAAATGCATGCTCGGTGAAGAAAGTGCATCGTGCACTTCTTCCAATTTATAGGCAGTTTCGTCAGCCTACTGAGGGAACTATTTGGAAGCTTGTGACTGAATTTCGAACCCAGTTCACATTATTGAACATCAAACTACTAAAACGCATAAGTAGAGTGGGGACCAAAGAAAATATTGCGGCTGTATCCGCCAGTGTTCGTGATGACAGTGAAATGTCGATTCGCCGCCGTTCGTAGCAATTGGGCGTCTGTTACTCCACTAGGTGGAAAATTTTGCGAAAGGATTTGGATGTAAAACCTTATAAGATACAGATGGTGCAGAAATTGAAGCGTTGAAGACACACGATCTCCCACAACGTCTAACGTTTCGTGAATGGGCGCTGGCAAAGTTGAAGGAAAATCCACATTTTTATCGAAAAATTGTGTTCAGTGACGAGGCTCATTTCTGGTTGAATGGATACGTTAACAAGCAAAATTGCCGCATCTGGAGTGAAACCAGCCACAAGCATTACAAGAGCTACCGATGCATTTCAAAAAAGTCACTGTTTGGTGTGGATTATCGGTCGGTGGCATTATTGGGCCGTCTTCTTTGAAGACGACAATGGTCGGAACGTTACTGTGACAAGACGGTTCCAACAAGACGGTGCCACATACCACACGGCATGCGAAACAATGGTCCAATTAAGAGCCGCCTTCGGTGAACAGTTTATCCCACGTTTGACGCCCATCAAGTGGCCGTCTTGATCGTGTGTGATTTATGGATTATTTCTTGTGTTAAGGCTCCTGTCTACAGGGATAAACACCAGCAATAACTGACGTTCTGGAAGCCAATATTGAAGCATTTATACGTGAAATACCGGTCGATATGTTAGAGAGAGTGTGCCAAAATTGGACCTTGCGCATGGACTATCTAAAGCGGAGCCGAGGACAACATTTGTTTGAAAGCATATTCAAGCATTGAATTATATTGATCGTTTCATCGATTTCAATAAAGATTTCATCATTTTTTTCAAATTTTTTGTGTTGTTTTGAAAATCAAATTCTATACCTCTTAAAAAATCACCCGTTATTTGTTCGAAATACCCATTGAGGTGCATCCGAAACTTTCATTTTTCATAACTTGCATAAATCAGGATGAATCTGACGGGTATGGGTTATGTTGGCTTTGAGAACCACTGTGCCTTGTGGCTTCTTTGCATACACCTGCGACTTGAGAAAACCCCACGAGAAAAAGTCTAACTGGGTCAAATTGCACGATATCGGTGGATGACCACGTGGATCTCACATGTATCTGTGAGATGACCATGCCCTCAAATCGCTCGGTCGGAATATCCAATGTGGCATGAGCTGTGTGGCACGTAGCACATGTCGTTGGTGTCCAGATCCTCCAATTCAGACCAAAAGGAGTCGGTAACCATCAAGCTATAGTGCTCGCCGTTGACAGTGATGACCTGGTCAACGTTTTTCTCGAAGGAATATGTACCGATGACTCCGCCAGCCCAAAATACACACCTAACAGTGACTTTTCCGAGAGGCCTTAGACGCTCTTGGAGCTCATTTATGTTTGTTCACGTATCTATTCATCCGAAAATGGGTCTCATCGCTAAAGATGATTTCTGGATGAAGATTAGGATCAGTTGCCAATTGATCCAAAGCCCATTCAGCGAATACACGTTGTTGTCTATTGTCGTTTACGTTCAATTCTAAGGTCAGTTGATTTTTTTTGACTGCCTCAAATTCTTCTTGTTGACGACACAGACATTTTTAGCAGATCTTGCGTTTTATCAACGTAAGGGTGTTGGTCGATAGTTTACTGAACCGGTGAACTCAATATTATCCACCACATTGCCAATAGTTTTCTCAGTAGGACGATTATGGCTACCGTAAAATGGGCGGAGGGCACGTTATGTTGCCCTAACGAAACACCACATTTGATAAAACAATTTTGGTAAAACACACTGAATAAATGACAACTAATTTGTAGCTTCAACATGATGGTTGTTATCAATTGTTAAAATTCGGTAGTTCCTATTGAAAGACCTCATATAATCTCCAAAGAATAGATATTTTCTTTGGATTGTCTTTAACGAAATCGTATAATTCACCTCAATATTTGCAAATGAATTTGAGTTATTTGCATTCTGACATCTCTACTATACCTACAGCGTTTAATCTTTTCTATTCTAAAAAATAAAAGTTCGTGTTGAAATTTCAACTTTTATTAAAGTATGAACCTATGTTTGTTGTTACGTATGTGTCATCGTAGTACTCCAACTAATGATCACCTTTCGAATGATGAGGTTTCAATAGATTCATTATCATAGTCTGAGTGACTAGAATACATTGTTGAAAACAAAGTTATATGAGAGATATAACATAAAAAATGGGGATTTCTGAAATTCACTATCAGATTTTATATAATGTCAGAAGCATGGGAAAATTATTCAGTATACACAGGAAAATATTAATATATACCAAGCCAAAGAAATATAATTTGGCAATACTTTATAGATTGCGCATGTTATGTTGTAATCAGAGATTGGAGCGAAAAAGTTGAGAATGAATTAGATAAAAAACTTAGTCATTTTTTATTTCTAGGGGGACTAGAAACTTCAACACCCTGCATGGCATGGGGATCGAGTGATACATTATTCAAAATGTTTTTTGTCCCTGTATAACCTTTGTCTTTTTTTCGGAATTGGTTGATGCATTATGGAGGAATTGAATATTGAACGTTTTATTCAAGGAAAAACAAAAAATTTATTGTCATTCATTTTAAGAAGGAAATCAACAGCAAATAATATCAATGGAAACAACATCAACGGATGAATTGTTAGAAATGACGTCCACCTAGTTTCATACAATAATAGTCTCGGAAGCTTTCCGTACATTATTCAAGATTACCGGATTCATTCCCGGCATTCCCGAACAATTTTCTGTCGCAGGTCTTCTAGATTTGTAGGCTCATTGGAGTAAACTTTTGATTTCAGGTGTTCCCACAGAAAGAAGTACACTGGTGTGAGATCGGGTGATCTAGCTGGCCACTCCACTTGACCCCTTCTGCTGATCCAACACATTGGAAAACATTCGTCCATAAACTGTCTCACCCGAACATCAAAATGTGAAGGTGCACCATCCTGCTGGAAATTCATTTCATTGTCTATTAAACTGTCATCATTTTCTAAAATTTGTGTAATCACAGGATCTACAAGTCTTGTAATAGATTTGAGTGTGTGTCTCCATTGAGATTACCTTCAATGAAGAATGGTCTAACAATATGATTACCAAGAATGCCGGCACAGACATTCAATTTTTGTGAAGTTTATGAATGTGTTTCCATCACCAAATGAGGATTCACGTCACTCCAGAAACGACAATTATGTTTGTTCACTTTACCATTCGAAGTGAAGACATTTATTCTATAATAGGTTTGGGTTATTGGTCAATTTCTCGCTGAACACCTCAAAATAGTGGAGGCGACGATCAGGATCATCTTCGTTATTTTTTCTTATTTTGAAAGGAAGGAATTTGTAGGCTTCCAAAATCCGAAAAACAGAACCTGAATTTCGAAACTCATTTATCAAAAGTTCAACGTATTGCTCACGTTGTGGTCTGAATCACTTAAATGAAATGAATAAAAACACTTTTGTCTAAATACCACTAGTACCAGAAGACTGTATGGTACCAGTGACTGTATGGTACTAGATGAAGGTCATTTTGAACACTTTAATCGTTAATTGTGTTGCCAATAATATAACTTCCATTGATTTTTTCAATAAAATGAACGACAGCGAATTTTCTGTTTTTTCTCAAACATAAAATTTCTCAATAACGAATGTACCAATTTCGAAAAAAATGAACAGAAATAATAGAGGGACAAAATATATTTCAAATGATTATCCAATCCCCCATGCGATTGATAAAAATAGGGGGAGTAGTTGCTGTATGATTTTGCGAAACAGCACTGATTTGCACAAAAATTTGGATCTATATTATACATAACCTCAGTTTCAATGTAGGCCCTGTACCGATGGTTGCTATTACCTAAGGGGTGAATTTCACTCCTTATTGGGGATGTAGAATAATTGTTTGAAAATTCACCCAATTTTTAGACTGTTTTTCATGAACGACTCAAAAAGTAGGTACTTTTTCTGTCTGAGAAGGAAAGCTTCTTCTTTGATCAGTCTAGCTGGGGTTACTTTTACGTTCTCTCTTCTGGGTCGTATGACTTGGTCGAATAATCTTACTGTTACAAACCGGATTGAGAGAATTTTAGAGAAATACGACGTGAATCCAATAAATTGATATTAAGGTCAATGAAAACTATCAGACAAAGTGTAACGTCAACTAAGAACCCCAGATTCCCTTTAGCAACACCCGGAGTATACCGGATTTCTAGTAGCTGCGGGTCGGTCCACCTGGAAACAACGAAAAGTGTGGGTACCCATCTGAACACAAGACAAATTGGCGACAAATAATCTGTAACAGAATATGCTCTTAACAAAGAGAGCACTCACATTATATCATTCGAAGATACTCGATACTCGATTGAACTTATCATCCAATAGTATATAGAAAGGCAATAGAAATTCAATAACATATGCATAATTTCAATAGAAATGAATATAGTTTAAAAACACGCTTTTGAAGAACATCGAACTGAAAAGTTAAAAATATTTTTTAATAAGCTCAAAACAATAACGAACGAAAAATAGTAGTATTATTGTGAAAAGAGCGACGGGCGCTTGATATACAAAAAATATGGCACAAAGCGCCCACGCTTTTTTCACAATAATACCTACTAGTATCTTTTGTTCGTTATTGTTTTGAGCTTATTTAAAAAAAATTTGACATTTTAGTTCAATGTTCTTTAAAAGCATATTTTTTAGTTACTTGAACTATATCGATTTTTCATTTTTTAGTTTCGTATGCTACAAAAGCGAGTTTTTTAGTCTTTTCAAACTATATTTGTTTCATCTAAACTTTGGGATCAATCAGCCGTATTGTTCAGAAAGATGGCCATTGATATTTTCCGATTCCGGAGAGGGAGCCTGAAAATCAGCTACCAAGCTCAAGCAGCAGGCGCGCAAAGGAGGGTTACAAATAAGGCAGCAGGCGCGTGTATTATTAAAAAAATATTTTCAAATGAAGAAATACATGTTAAATACATATCAAGGAGGCTACGTACAGCGCCATCTGCCCGCGAATAGATCAAGAAATAATGTCGATATATCAAGGAGGTAACGTACAGCGCCATCTGCCTCCGAATAGATCAAGCAATAATGTCAATAATTCTGTCAAATACAGATCCCAAGCTGGAGAGTTACAAACAAACGAACATACATGCATACATATACAGGGTGTAACTGAAAAAAAGTGTAAAACATTCAAGGAGGTGATTCCTCATCGAAAAAAAGATAGGATCTTTCATATAAAGAAACTTCATTAGAGCCTCCCTTGTTAAGATACAGCCCCTTGAAAAGGGAACATAAAATTTGTATAACAATTTTTTTCACAAGCACTGATGAAGTTACAATATTGAAATTAACCTGACGTTTTGTACTACCAAGAAGACACTTAGCCAGTAATTTATTTGCTTTACCCCATGGTTGTAAGGGGTGGAAAATGCAACCCCTAAAATGTATTTCCAATGTAACTTTATGTCTTATTATTTGTTTACTATTATATATTTTCGATAGCCTGTTTCATTCTAAACAAAAAATGTCTCTTGGGTTTTTTGCCCAAAATAAACCAGTTTGCAGAAAAAAATTATTTTACGAACAACTACAGAGATACATTGTCATAAATGCGAACTGGATTTATTCTTATTTTGTAGTTAGTACCTGCATTGAACGATTGAAGGGTAATGAACAAAACTAATTTATCAATAACAAAACACACATCATGTAGAAATCATAGTAAATGTACAATATGTCTACCTTCAGACATTACGCATGCGTCTAGACGTCGGCGCATTGAGCCACGTATTCGCTCAAATACATATTCCTGGAGTCTCTCTGATTACCCTGCACGCATCGATGACGCGGTTTCTTAAGTCCTCTATATCGCGAACAGGAGTACGATAAACCAAATGCTGTAAATGGCCCCATATAGAGAAATCGAGA
Organism: Leptinotarsa decemlineata; assembly: GCF_025532065.1. Taxonomy (NCBI): domain Eukaryota; kingdom Metazoa; phylum Arthropoda; class Insecta; order Coleoptera; family Chrysomelidae; genus Leptinotarsa; species Leptinotarsa decemlineata. Next base: position 11,700,535 of record NW_027412558.1, on the reverse strand, counting down.
GGGTTGAGATCCGGGGATCGAACGGGCCAGTTCTGTGGTCCTCCTCGACCTATCCATTGATTTGTATACTGACGTGCTACTTGACTAAAATGGGCGGGAACCCCATCATGCATAGAAAACATATCCCTTCTGACGCCCAAAGGAACTTCCTCCAGCAGTACTGGATGCACTTCTCTTGAAAATTGAACGTTTGCCTCACCATTTAATCGAGGAAGTAGAAAATGGAGCCCAATTAAATCATCCCCAATAACTCCGAGCCACACGTTGAGAGAAAACTTGATGGGTATTTTCGACAATAGCTTGAGGGTTTTCATCAGCCCATATGTGGTAATTATGAAAATTGATAATCTTGTCCCAAGAAAAACTACATTCGTCTGTGAATTTCATTGTCTTCAGAAAGTCACAATTTCTTCGAATCATTTCCAGCATCCATTTGCAAAATTCAAGACGGTTCGGAAAGTCTCGCGGTAACAGTGCCTGTACTCGTGGCAGATGGTAAGGGTATGAGAGTTGTTCCTTTAAAATTTGAAATACCGTCATATGATCTACATTTAGCTGAAAAGCAATCTTTTTAGTACTGGTAATAGGTTGTTCTTCAGTCAAATTAAGTACTGCTTCCCCAACCTGTGGTGTTCCTACTTCTCGATGGCGACCACAATCCTGCGTTCTTTTGTCGAATGAAACATATTCTCGTAATCGTTGATGAAGTCGAGCAAATATTCTATGTGAAGGATGCTGCCGTTGAGGATACATTTCAGCATATCTTCTAGAAGCTTCTAACCCATTCCTCTGCGACAGACCGTAAACGTAATGCATATCAGCCATTTCCTCATTTGTTTATGCCATTTCAATAACAAGTGAATTATTGAAGTAACAAATCAAGAACAGAACCACAACACATAATTAGTATTAATTCAATTTCGAAAATTCACAAACTGACAGCGTCACACCAATTCAATTGTCACTATCGCTAATAGCGACCTACTAGATAGATTAGTTTCGTAGTTTCGCATTTATGCAATCATTCGCAATAATTTTTTGCTGCGAACTGATTCATTTTGGGCAAAAAACTCAGGAGACATTTTTTGTTCAGAATGAAACAGGCTATCGGAAATGAATTTTCAAATAGTAAACAAATAATAAGACAAAAATTTACATTGGAAATAAATTTTAGGCGTTGCGTTTTCCACCCCTTACAACCATGGGGTAAAGCAAATAAATTTCTGGCTAAGTGTCTTTTTGGTAGTACAAAACGTCAGGTTAATTTCAATATTGTAACTTCTTTAGTGCTTGTGATAAAAAATTGTAATAAAAACTTCATGTACCCCCTTTGAGGGGGTACATATCTTAACAAGGGATGCTCCAATGAAATTTCTTTATATGAAAGATCCTATTTTTTTACCTGTATACCCTGTTTACATATATACGTACAGGTGAAGCTAATATAAAGCATCAATAAAATCTGGATACATTTTCTCATAGGTTCACAAACAGGGTCAGGAAATCCAATTAGGAGAAACCAAGCCATGTCCACTAATAATAATATTAAACCACTGTCAAATGCCAGCATCATAGTTAATACAATGTATACAACGGGAACAACAACTGGAGCATCAACTTGGGTACTGCAACTGTTACCATATCGCCTTTGATAATGTCTATCGCAGTTGTAAACGAAACGACAGACATATAAGCCTACAGACCACGACCAAAAAACCCGGAAAATATACACAGTTATTCAACAGTTATTCAATCAAAAAGTAATTTTACTGCTACCGAATGATACCGACTAAATTTTCAAAATCAAAATTTCACACAACTCCAAAAAAATACATCTCACCTGATACTCCTTTGGAAAGGACTAAAAAGTTACGTGGAATATTTATCCATCCACCTCTCGAACCCTTTTCATCTCCGTATCGATACCCACATTACGATAGGTTCTGTGTCGACTGTCGCATATGCCGTGGTTGGGGGCGAATAACGCTGTTAGGTATGCTTGTTTGACATGCTGCGGTGATCTAATTCCTTCACATCGAATTCCCCAGGCGGTTAATGACTATTGAGGCGGTTACATATGCCTCTTGTGTGTGTGGCGGCCGTGCCCCATCCACAGTATTTACTCGAACGCTTTGCTGCTCCTTGCCGCCTTTCTATGACTCGAAAACCGTTGAATGCCTACTCAAAAGCCGCTAGGATTCTTGAGAATTATTATTGTGATTCGTAGTTGACGGAGGGCTCTTCCTTAATGATATTAGAATATTTGAGTGAATTGCAGTATCTAGCCCGACTGTATCGTTCAGCACTTGAATCAACAATTCACATGAAAGGATCTTATTCGATGAGATGGAATGTTCTATGAATCCAGAAGGTAATACGTAATACGTACCGAGTAGGATAAAAAGCCAATCACCCACGAGCGAAAAATTGTGAGCACTAGGAGTTACCCTTGAAGTGCGTACTATACTTTTTCTATGACTGACCGTAGAAAGAAATGGTACAATATATTTGTTTGAGATTATGGATTTGAATAATAAACTCATTCAGTCAGTCAGTCACTCAGAACTCAATTAAATGATTTGAAAATTGGTTATAGTATTTCCTACAAGTTATTTTATTACGGTTCATTTGTGTTATAATTATGTACATTTAGAGTTAAATTATCCCATAAATTTAATGTTTCGACTTTTCGATTTCAGTTTTTCCGGGACTTTGATGTATAGTTCTTGGTCCATATCTTTAATTTGATGTTTTCGCATATCTTTGTGTTATTTTTTTCGACATACTCTAGAAATAGCAATAGTCATTGCAACCTAGAAAAAAATTCAAATTCTCGTAGCATTTTATTTCACCACTATCCTTATATGCAATTTATATACGCGTTACCGCTGAGCTATTCTGGTGACTACCACTGTGATGTCTGATTATGATATAAGTAGCAAACATGATTGATATTCACTGTATGGGTAAATGAATACATTTGAGGAAGTTTAAATGATATAATCATGTCAAATACGAGTTCAAATAGGTATTTTTTGTGCTTAAAAATAATTTCGAATCATTTTGCTTGGCTGTTATAGTTCATAGTCCATGTTAGGAATCACACGTTAAAAGGTAAGACTTCGTTAATCCTTAGCTCGCACAAGTTACGACTTCTGAGGGTTGTCGTTCGTTGGGGTACGACAGCTGGTTGATGCAAAAACAGATTTGAAACAGATTTTAAACAGACAGAATTAATAGAAGTAGGCTTTGCTTTAGAGGCGTCTAGCAAATGAAATATGATTGGCTATTAGCTGGTGAGGTTGGATAAATTAGTTTTAACCTTTATTTTGCGTCTCAGTATTACAAAAAGTTCATAAAAATTTAATAGGGAAAAAGCGGAGTTGTGTTACCTACGAAAACATATATTTACCATCTGGAGCTTCCTTAATGAAGTGATTTATTTGTTCAATGGCCAGCGCCTACCACTTCTTCGGTTTAAAGCCATGAGATTTGATACGTCAAGAAGCATACTTCGACTACGCCAGTGAAGATGACTGCCGTAGTAACAGTTGGGACATTTGATTATTACCTAAAAATACCACAGCAAAACCAGGGAACCAACCAAAATACATATCAGCTATCAAGTGCAACAGTGGGTTTTCTATTGTCGTGCCTCCATAATGTCTGTAGACATTATGGAGGCACGACCGTTTTACTTTTTATTGTCACAAATATTCATTCCTCAATTTATTCAACTAACAATTTATTTGTTTGAATTTAATTGATTTATGCATTTGTTCGACACATTAAAAACGATTGTTCGAAAAATTTGTTCTATTTTAAATGACACTTGATTTAAAATGTTGCTTGAATTGATTTGTTTGATGAAAAGTTGCGAACAGTTATAATATAGATTCATTGTTTGAAATTTTTGGAAGTGAATGTTTGTCATATATACTTTTTTTGTAACTGGCGAATAATTTACTACAATTTCTGTGAAACATGAATAAAATTGTTTGTTGATAATTATAGTTACATTAATTAAAACGATTGTTGATCATTTTCATTCGGCGCTAGCGTCGAGCGGAATCTTGCAGAAGCTGAAATTTTAAATCTGGCAACATGATAGTCTAGTGATAGTACCACAATATTCCGTCCGATCGCAGCGCCGAATAAAAAGTATCAACAATCAATTTAATTCATGTATCACCTAAAAGCAACAATCAAAACAATTCATTTTTACGAAATACCAATAGAAAGTAAAACGGCGTGCCACGCTGTTCAACTTTTTATTGATATTCCTTTAAAACGAGCTGGATTATTATGTTTGTTGAATTTCAGTGATACATGAATTAAATTGTTTGTTGATAATTTTTATTCGGCGCTACAATCAAACGGATTATTACCGTACTATGACCAATGACATACATATTATATGCAATTATGTAGTTCCGCAAAAATACTCTCGACGTCAGCGCCGAATAAAAATCATCATCAAACAATTTAATTCATATATCACTGAAATGCAACAAACAAATTAATTCAATTTTTTCCGAAGGAATAATATTGAAAAGTAAAACGGCGTAGCACGCTGTTTTGCTTTTTATTAATATTCCTTTGAAATGAGCTGAATCAATTTGTTTGTTGAATTTCAGTGATACATGAATCAAATTGATTGTTGATAATTTTTATTCGGCGCCACAGTTGAACGGCGTTTTGTCGTACTATAAATGAACTAACATGTTGCCATATGTAACACTTGAAGTTCTTGATAAATGCGTTCGATACCAGCACCGAATTGAAATTATCAACAATCGTTTTAAATGTATCTTTCGAATACAACAAACTTTTTTAATCATCAAAAAATCTAATTCTTTGTCAGAAATTAGCTTTTTAAAAAGATTGATGAAATAAAATGATATTTGCTTGAGAATATTTTTCACAAAAGTTGTAACCAAATTTTAAATTGAATGCATTAAAGTGAATGTTGGAAATATTCAACACTTTCAATAAAATTGAAATATAACAATCTTTATTATTCATAGAAAAATATTTATTATGGAAAGTTAATTTGCTATTTTTTCAGACAAACGAAAGTCTATTTTTATTACCAACAATGTTTCATGGGAAAACTTTGACAGTCATTCAAATATATTATATTTGTATTTTTATATTATATTCAAAAAACAAGTATAGCTGAGGCACCAGTCAATCTAATAATAACACTGATGATTTTCAAACAAGACTCAACCTCTAACGGAAGCAAGAAACTCTTTGGAAGGTTCGAAATAGATGAACATTTCAACCTAGCAGACCACTGTTATAATATTCATGCAGTCATTGTTCACTGTGGTTCTGGCGTTGACTGTGGTCATTATTACGCCTTGGTCAAAGAAGAAACGGACTGGTTTAAGTTTGACGATAGTCGTGTCACGAAGTGTTCTGGCGATGCATTGAATTTATTGGAGCCTCTGGAGACACCCTACATTTTGTTTTATGAGAGAGAGGACATTGTTAGATCAAGATCTTCAGATGATGTGGTGCTTCAGGTTTTTCCGGGTTTTCCTGCAGCTGAAAAAGCAAATGCGCCAGTGGAATCAATGAAGTCGCCCCGGAGCGCCAATTAATTTTTATTGTTGTATTTATTTTATTTTTATCGTTGTTTTAACACATTGTAATAATTTTATAAATATATAGTATTTTTTTTTCCAAGGAAAATAAAAATTTTTATTCAAAAGTCAAAATTATATGCGGAATTGAAACGTTTGTTGACTTTACTCGAATAATACATTCCATTGACTGTTGAATAACAATGTTTGTTCATTGCTGAGTTGAACTATATGTATATAGATTATTTTTCAGCATAATATATAGTAAATTGGCGTTCCATTTTCCAATACTCTGAAACGCTATTTTTCTTCGGATTCAATAAAAGCTTCAAGTTATCTCATTAGTCTTTTTTATTCAAATAACAATTTTATTCATGTAACATTTCAAATCAAGTGTCATTCAAAATAGAACAAATTTTGGGAACAATCGTTTTTAATGTGTCGAACAAATGCATGAATCAATTAAATTCAAACAAATGAATTGTAAGTTGAATAAATTGAGGAATGAATATTTGTGACAATAAAAAGTAAAACGGCGTTACATAAGGAACAGTTGTTGAACAGAAAGCAACGTTAATTACAAATAAAAGTGCCAAAAAAGCATTGAGAGTTTCATTCCTCATTTTTCATGATGATTTTTCACATTTTTCCCAATAAAATTTTTACTATTATTTTAAACTACCAAAATAAAATAAAAGATGCATGTCCTTCGGGTGTTGTTACAGTGTTTTACTGTATTGTTACATACTGTAAAAGTTCACCAACTAGAAAAATAATGTAAACTAATTTCTAGTTTCTAATGTACTAATTTCTTCCTACTATCTTCGTACCACTAATTTCTTCCTACTATCTTCGTACCAACCGTCGTCACTCTTGCAGACGTATGTTAATGCACACAGCAATCAACAAATCCCAATCAAGACTCGAAGACCTCCATCGTCCCGAGTGTCGGCACTAGATCAAAGGCGCAATAAGGGCGTTAAAGGGCGGACAGGGGGCATCATTAGCCGGCCGGCCACTGTGCTAAATGCCGGCCGTTTATCATTTGGCCACCTTGACTAGCAATTTGTCATCGGACGCTGGTCTCTGCAAACAGTGCCCCCGCACCCCTGCGTGTTTGCCCAAGACCGCTCTTGCCCTTAACCCTACGGTAAATATGGCCCACGTCGTGTACGAAGCACGCAAGGTGGACGATGTTTACAATTTAATGGGAATGTAACTGGGGAGAGGGGATATAGCGAGCATGGGGGTTTGGTCAAGGTACTTGGATATGGATATGATGTTGATAATTTCAGTGTCAGGTTATGCAACAGATTAATATATTCTTCTTCCTTTTGATTTCCTGAAATATTGCTTGATATCTATTCTTCTCCAGATTAAAAACTACAGAGCCAAAACATCTACAGAAGTATTTCTCTTCTTACCAGATATGTGATGGAAATGTGCAATATCTGATGAAAATCGGTGACAATGCACTTGAATACACTTCTCCAGCTTCTCTACTCCAGAACAAATAACACAACACAACAAAAAAATATTTTTTGAATGTTTCCTACACTAAATTAGTCAATTTCTACTAATTTTGGGGTGATAAAAACGAAAATATCAATGAAAAATTTTTATTAGCTCTGTTTTTTGAGATACACAGTACTTAATCTTTAAGAGTAGTTATACTATACGTGAAAAGTGAAAGTACGTAAAACAATATTGTTATGTTTCTTTTAGAATATTTTAAGTACAAAATTAATAAAAAAAACATTATTCTTAGTGTTTTGACAAATAAAAGAAGTTTGTACCACCAAATTTCAATTAAGTCCATCCGATTCATTGTAAGATCGCTGTCGTTTAGCTTGTCTTTTATAAAACACTTCTGGAGCATTACCTACACACAGACCAGCAGTAGTCTGCAAGCATTGCTTCATTCCAACGGCCCTGATATCTCTGTTCCATTAAGGCAATGTCTTGATGGAATCTTTCTCCATGTTCGTCACTCACAGCTCCACAGTTTTGTGGGAAGAAATTAAGATGAGAGTGAAGAAAATGAATTTTTAAGGACATGTTGCATCCAAGTTGGTGGTAAGCTTGAAGAAGCTCTTTAACCAATGCTGTGAAGTTATCATCTCTTTTGTTACCTAAAAACCCATGTACAACCCCCTTAAAGGCTTCCCAGGCTCTTTTTTCATTTCCTGTTAAAATCATGTCAAAAGCAGAATCATTTACGATTTCACGGATTTGAGGCCCAATAAAGATGCCTTCCTTGACTTTAACATCACTCAACCTGGGAAACTTTGCTCTCAAGTACTTAAAAGCTTGTCCTTCCTGGTCCATGGCCTTCACAAAGTTTTTCATTAGTCCCAACTTAATATGTAATGGGGGAAGGAGAACATCCTTAGGATCTACAAGAGGCTCGTAAACTACATTTTTCTCATTAGGGTTTAGGTCTCGTGTAGGCCAGTTCATTTTTTTATAGTGAGATTTTCTATCCCGACTATCCCACAGACACAAAAAACAACAGTACTTGGTGAACCCTAATTGCATTCCTAGGAGTATAGCAATGACTTTCAGATCACCACAGATGTGCCACTTGTGTTGTTCATATTTGATTGATTGGAGAAGTGTTTTCATATTTATATACGTTTCCTTCATGTGAACTGCATGACCTATAGGAATAGAGGGTAGCTGATTTCCATTATGCAGAAGTACAGCTTTTAAGCTTAGTTTTGAAGAGTCTATAAACAGTCTCCATTCAGATGGAGTGTGATCTAAATTCAAGCAGTCCATCAAACCATTAACATCAGAACAAACTACGAGGTTTTCTTTTTTCTCAAAAAAAGGAAGCAAATCTTTTTGACGCTGTCTGTACTGAGATATTTTCACATCATGTTTTAGAAGATTCCACTGTTGTAGTCTTGACCCTAACAGCTCAGCCTTTTCCTTAGACAAGCGAAGATCTTTTATAAGGTCACTCAACTCTGCTTGACTAATTCTGTGCGGATCACTAGATCTATCGCTTACCTCAAAATCAGGGTCATAGGATGTAGAAGGATGGGTTGCTCCTTCTAAACAGTCTTCATCACCTTCCTCTAAAATTTCATAGTTTTGGGGTGGAGAAGGGACTGGCAAATTGTCTGAGTGTGGTACAGGCCGAAGAGCAGATGGGAGATTAGGGTATTTAACCGTTCCTCTTTTCTCCATAGATAAACCTTGCTTAACGGGAGGAGTTAAGCAGAAATAACAGTCGTCTGTATGATTGGTAGGCTCACGCCAAACCATAGGTACTGCAAAAGCCATTGCCCGGTTTTTATTTTTCAGCCACTCTCGCAATATGACGGAACAAGAATTACAACATATATGAGGAGCCCATGATTTATCTTGGTCCCCAACTTTCACACCAAAATAATGTTCATAGGCTGTCTTAATGATAGGTGTCATTTTACGTTTCTGAGCCTTAAATGTTATTTCACCACATATATAGCAAAAGCTATCGACAGAATTCACACACTTTCGAGGCATTTCAGATCAGCACTTAAATTAATTTAAAAATCAACTTCACACGATAATTTCAATAGCAACCACGTGCAAACTCACATAGGTTATGTTGACTACTTAAGAACAGCTGATGAGAGGGGTGTTATGTAAACAAACATGTGTACCAACTGTTGGTGATGAAATATTTCATTTGTTGAAAACTCAATATACATATATAATATAATGATACTATATCTTGAAAACAAGAGCTAATATATAATTTTTATGGTCACTTTCGGTTTTAACACGTGGAAATAATTAAAATCATCTAATTTCAACCCCGAAACAAAAACTTTGTTGTGTTGTGTAATTCTAACCGTTCTAAAGAAAACTTCATTAATTCAACATGTAATAAAAAACTATCGGTGTTCTTGTACCAACCTCACTTGAAATCTTAATAAAATTACCACTTCCATTGTAAGTAAACATCATTAACAGCGAAGACATTTTTTTTGGTGTCATCGACATCGACTACATTGGTCAATAGCCTCGTGTCCTGGGTAGGCAGTGTTGATAACTCTCCGAGCCACCTAGGGAGCATCATGGCTTTTCTAAGTCAGTCAGCCATGTGACCTTGCAGGAATCATCCCAGCTTCAACTAGATGAATTATCTCGAGAAAAGTATCTGGTCTAGGTTGGAATCGAACTCACGACTTTCCGGTCGAGAGCTCGAGCGCACTAGGAAAAAATTATTAAATTCAATTCTGTCATATAAATACTTCCTAGATATGCATTAGATTAATATATCCTCCACATGAATAACTGAAATATTGCTTGAATTCGATTTTTTTCTCTAGATTTGGAAGTACTCTCAGTTGTTTGGAAGATCAATCAGATTGAATACCGCCTCCTTGTTTCTATCATGTGGTATGTTATATGTATTTCAAAAAAATTAAAACACATTTTCTTTTACCGTAGTTTGCGCTGGTCAGGCCCTATCAACCGAAGCCCCGATACATTCAAGAGGGCGCGGCATTGTCAACTAACGGTCACTCCCCACATCATGGGGTGAGTGATCATTGAGTCAGAGAACCATGTGCCCTGAGTGAGCGCAGTGAGCCAAGAATGGCAGCCTTCTGCCTCTGCCTGGCTAAGATTTTTGCCTTAGTGCGGCAAGCCGGTATGATTTTAAGATTTGAGAATAGAGAGGACATCATTCCACCAAAGACTCCAGAAATCAAAACAACCATTTCGACAGAGTGGTTTGGATAGAGTCTGCGGAGTTCGAAAAGAAAATCTCAATATTTTATTCGTTTTCCTCCTCTTCTCGGACAATATTTGTCTGACCAGGAGCTGAAAACTCCAAAACAAATATCGTCTTGTTCTGCTGGTCGAGAAGGACTACATCAGGCTTATTAGCTTGTATGAGCCTGAGGGTGAAGAACGAATACTTCCAATAGATTCGGCACTTTTCGTTCACCATAACGGATTCAATATCCCCGGAGCGTAGGGCAACACCGGTGTCTGGTAAATGGTAATATAGCACTCTTAGGACCGCGTTATGTCAATGGATATAGGCTGAGACCGCATATGCTGGACATGCTGATAGCAAGTGCATTGGGGTTTCGGATGCCCCGCGCCTCTATAACCATCACGCGACTGCGATAGACTGAGGTGTTAAAGACATCATCCTGGCAAGTCATGATGAAACCCTCAGTTTCTGACTTCAGCCCACTCGACCTGAGGAAAGCGAAAATCAGGCGCTTTGATAAGCCAAGGTCTTCAATGTTATTGAAGAAGACCCCATGCATTGACTTATTCTTATGTTTCTGCAGAAGTGAGGTGATCTCTGAGGCTTTCATATGAGCTTTTTGCTGAACGGGTTCCAACTCGGTGACAGAGTTGTGACCACCTCGTTCAGTGTTGAAAACTAAACCGAGTTCATATGCTGCTCTTTTCAAAAATTTTGGTGAGGAAGTATAAAAGTTCATTATGAATATCACATCTCTACTTAAATATAAAAAAAAAGGAACCTGGAAAACATTCCTAACATTGGATCATATTTTTGGAAAAGTTTTGATATCTCAATCACTCAATATGTTCCTAATTCCTGCTCTATTCATTCTAAATTGAAAGATAATACCACCATTAATTGCTTAGGATCGATTCTCGCGAATATTTCCCGGAAGACTAGACGATTCAACTTTTCAAATCGAATAAGAACTGCAGTAGTTGGGAACTAGTTCGAGAAAGTGCTCAATTCGAAGAGAAGAGCATATATTTACTTTGCATCTGTATCTCGCAATGGTCTTTGAGAGCCACCATATTTAATTATAGAGAACGTGTGATGTTTTAATCATCATAAGTAGCTACCTACGAGTTCGGCATCTTATTAGTTTTCTTGCACAAAGTCTGAGTAAACACGAACGGATTATCTTGATGAATGGCAAATATAGGAGAATCCATCTCTAGGACATTACGTTATTCGCATGTTATCGAAATATTACCTAAACGAATTGTCGCATTCTCCCCAAAATATTTAATTGAAGTAACATTCCATACTGGAAATTTATTTTCATAGTCGTTTTTTTTTGTAGTAACCCCTGAGTCCTGAAGTATCACATTGTCAAATTTTATGAAATACAGCAACTATTTGCTGCAGAAAATATAAAAGTCCAACAAATATGTAACAAAATATACTTCAATAACAAAAAATGTACTTATCAATAATTTGGAAAATGGGTATGATTATGACATTCTGGTGTCAAATTTTCCAATGTACTAGAAAATTTTCAAATGAATACCTATGCTGATGACAACAATCTAAATTTTTCCGCAAAAATTTATAATTTTTTTATCCGTTGAACGTTTTCTCAATGATGATGTGAAGGACCTATCAAAAATATCAAGAAATCACTGTTTTCGGATATCAACCCACATTAATCATTAGCCATAATTTTTGGTAATAAGAGGAACCGGAATAGGGATATAATTTTTTTTTCAATTTTCGTCAATAGTCACGAATTCAAATATAGCGACAAAATAAAATGCTTGGGATTGACAATAGATTGCAATTTGAGGTTCATTAGCCATCTTAACTCTCTGATCCCTAGAGCATATGGTCTAGTAAAACATTTATACCCTCACAGACATTACCTTACTAAACATCTGGAGATTCAAATATGTAATACACTTATATTATCAATTTTCAACTATGGTTATCTTGTCTATGGCCCGTGCCTTGATCTAGAAACTTCTTCCAGGATCCAAAAAGTTCAAAATGTCTGTGTCCGATTAATAGTTTCGCTGAAACTAAGAGAGATCATGTAACAACATTTTTAAACAATATTGGATGGCTGAACATGTTAAATGAAAGAAAATATCACCTCGAATGCTTCGTTCACAAATTATTGAGGAACCAATGTCCAGATTTCCTCCACTCCAAAATGAATCCACGTCACCAGTATCACTTTAGAAACCCTCGTAACATCATTATGCTCACCCTCCCGCGTCACTTTCTATTTTTTTCGAACGTTATTTCTCTAATAGCACTGTAACCGCTATTATTATTTCACCTACATGTATTTTTGTTTTATGATGTTGAAACTTAGATTAGGTCCTAGTTTCATGTCGTGCTACTGTTTATACACACATGTATAAAATATTCTTGGTTGAGAGGTAGAAAAGCGTGAGCTGAACTCTACCAAAATAAAAAAAGACCATTTATTATAATTATTTTTATAAATCAATTAAACTGACAAAATAATCAACAGAGGCGTATACATCAGAAATTGAATTCTAATAAATACTCGTAACAACAATATTATAACCAAAACATGAAATTTCACCACGATAAATGAAAACATAAATTCGAAAACATGATAATATCAGTGTGTACATCGATACCACCAACTTCTCGTAACTCGAAAATACGATCTGGTGTCCTATCTTTTATGAAAGAGGACGTATACATTAAAAGGGTTATATGTTTGGGGGTGATTAATTTTTGGGAAAGAAAGTTTTGGCTTTCTTGTAGATCATGCAAAGAAGTAACCTCCAGACACAAACTGGAAAAAAAGCTATCCTAAAACAGTTACTGTCATATGAACATTGAATTACACGGGAGCAAAATTTTTTCGGAACAAATACTTTCATATGAACACTGAACTATACAAAAAACACTTTTCTCTACTCAGTTTGTATTCCAAATATTCTTTATGGAATTGAATCAGATATTCATTTCGTGTACTGTGTAGAAATCCTGTGAATGATATCTGATTGAATGATATCTTTTCCAAAAAAGAACGTATACGTTTCCATCTACTAGAAATTTGGGTCAAATTGGTGACATTCTTGAATCATTTTATTCGGGCCATATACTGCTATATGGATGAACACTGCTTAGAGATTTCAACAAGTGGTCATATTGTATGTTGTATTAATACTCAAGTACACCACGTCCGTCTTCGTCCACAGTTTTCGCCCTCGAATGGAATTTCAAATATTGTGCCAGTTCATTAGTATTTCGTTATTGGGTAAAGACTCAACCCAGAGTGTATTGAAGGCTACCGAGGAGTGTACACAGACTGTACACTCCGAAGTAGTTTTCATCTGACCGACGTAAGTGTCCACAATCCTTGATTCGTTCTTTCTCAAATATCTAATGCTTTTTCCCATCACTCAATTTTTCATCTAGTCTCTGTTTTGTTGAAGTTTCTCAATGATTCTGTTCACTTGAACCTTTCAAAGGATCTCAGGGGTCTTGCTGAACATATCCCATGGAATGCGGGCAAACTTTTGGATTCTTTGAAGGAATCATGATCACCATTATATGTACTGCCCACAGTATCTCCTGCCAGTGCTTTGATTGTAGTACCAATAATAGTTTTGGTACCCCTAATGTGAACATCATTCGTAGGATATTCAAACAACCATCTTGTATTTGATGAACACTGGATTACACGGTCCTTGAAACGTGTCACCGATATCCAACCATGTTCTAGTTGAATAACTAGAAAATGATTGGATACCAATGAGTTTCAGAAGTACAATGTGGAGATTTCTTTACTACTATTTTCCATCCAATTCTCATTCTCTATCGCATAAATTTTCCCAAAAATTAGTAAAGATGGAAAACTCGTCATGAAATATGTATCTTGAGACCGTTGATCAAAAATTGGGAAGAAACTGCCACCTGTACCCTTCATGGAGATGTAATTCTTCTGAAGTGTAGATACTAGTCTCGCAAAAATCGTTGCTAGAAGCTCGTAGATCAGAAAAAATAAATATGTGAGTCTGAGGATCCTGAGGAACTGAATAATGATACCTAATATTCTTGAGGTTGAGAGCTTGTTCCTACAGCAACAAATTCGTTTTCCAATTCAGTCAATCCGTAAATACAATTTTTTTTCACCAAACAAATTCGACAAATATAGAAATTGGGAAGAAAAACGACACAAATTTGGGCGACTTGTTCTAGCAAGGCAAAGTACGACCATAATTTGTTAAATACAATTTGAGGCCAATTTAGAGTGGATGATACTTCTTAAGAAGTTATGAAAGTTTCATTTATAATCGATTTCTATAAATGATATTGTTTTTCTCTTTGATTTCTCGAATAGTATCAGTATCAGGAAAATTCAAAAAATGATTGTTGACGCAAGGTATAACTCAACTAGCTTATTCATTTCAAATTTTCAATGAATTGATCTGTGATGCAGAAGTTCGAGGATTCAGAAAAAATATAAAAAAAAATCAACCTGTCCCAGAATTGTTTGAGATATATTCCTAAGAGACATTTTTTGAAATTAGCAATGAGTTTTGAAGGGGATCTTTTCACATTTATTGAATGCATTAGTGCACTTCGGTTCATAACAAAGGACGATGAACTTTAAATCATTGTCTTTTCTAAAAATCAAAGATTTACAAAAATTCCCCATAAATTAATGTTTGCTGATTCTTTCATCTTTAGATTCGAACGGAAGGCAGCTGCTTTCAGCTGTGACCATGATAACATTCTTCCTAATTTCCTTCTTCACTCAAGGAGAAGTATTGATATTTCTTCTATAGACATCAACTTCTAGACCCTGGTTACTTCTAATTACTGAGATATCCATAGTAACTCCCAGTTGTTTTCATATACACTTGTAAACTTAATTTTGAGAAATTTGTTGCTAAGAGTTGAAACAAAATCATTTTCCTCAGAATCCTTTGTTTCAAAAATCGCAAATACACCATTTACATATTGGATCCAACTCTTTGAAAAGTTATTTGATTCCTCTTTTGCTTCCAATCAAATTTGCTCATGAACAGATAAGCTTCAAAGGGGAACAGTGGGTGTCCCATTGCCCTGTGAAAATAGTTATTGATCTGTTGTTGGTTGTATGCAATGTTCAATTACTTCTTCATTGAGACCATCAACCTTCAGAAAATCCCCCAAATATGTTTTGGTGTTGGGACACTTGAAAAGAACAAGGATATATCAAGTGATACTAGAATTTTACCAACTCGCATTTGTAAATCTTTAATTTTTGAACAACGATTGTGAGATTGGGGAAGTTTTGAACTGTTTCATTAGCCATTCAGCAATTTTACGGTATGGCGAAGACAATAGCAGGGGAGCCCACGATGCAAAATTGAGATTTACTCGAGCATCATTGAGACATATTAGGTTGCAAAGCTTAGATGATAAGAAGAAAAAAATGTTATATAATATATACCTTTTCATCGGTGGGGAAAGCGGCTATAGATTTTTAAATATGTAAAAAATACTATTGCATGGACATACTCGAGCGCGTCAGATATTAATAGCATCAATGTCCTACGTATTTTTAATAATGTTGGTATGTTAATCTGATCGTTTGCATGATGTGGGTGGTTGTACGTATGGGTTGAAAGTGAAAGACAAAAAATTTAATCGAGCGCGTCAGATTTTCTAAAGGGGGTGTTAAGTGCAACAAATAAAGCTCTCATTCAATGATCTGACGATTTCGATCTGACGCAAACTCGCGGCCATTATTGAAATGTGCAAAAAAAAATCATTTTGAAATACTCAAGCGCGTCAGATTAAGATATATATGGTTTATCTTTATGTTTTAGACGTGCTGTCTCATAATCTGACGATTATCTAGAGGTATTCTGTCAAAAACAATATTTTTTTTATTTTTTTTTATCCATTGAACTTAATTGATTGAAAAATTCAGGAAATAGCATGCAAATAAATAAGTGTATGTCTTTTAAGTAGAATACTAGTATTTATAAGAAGATAATTCGAAAAAATACTCAAAAAAAATTAATTTTCATAATAATAATAATGATAATAATAATAATAGTAATGTCTTTATTTCCAATGAAAAATAAAATGCATGATATTCATCTTGTTACACAGAAATCCCAAGGGGGAGTTCACCCGAGGGTGCTCTACCACTCAACCCTTGCTATTTTGAATAAGCATATTATAACTTGAAAACTAACCTTACTAATCCTAAAACCTAAATTTTTATTTCAAAATTTTTTGGCATTTGACATTTGTCATTTGTTGGGTCACCTGAATATTCACCACCAATAACCAAGTGGAAAAAAAGAAAGTTGTATGAGAGACAACGAAAAATGACTACTTGTGAAACACAGATTTTAGAAAAAAAAGGGGGTATACGAAACGGAACTGCATCAGAATGTGTTAACTTGCAGGAAACTTTTAAGCTCTTTTTTGAATTTATATAAATTACTATGGTTTTTTAGAAAATCGGGAATAGAATTAAAAAGATGAAAAATCGAATACGAAAAACTTCTCTGGAAAATTGCGGTCTTGTGTTGTGGACATGTGATTACATTTTTGTTTCTCAAATTTATGTTGTGTACGTCTGTCCTGAATGTTATTTTACGATATAAATAAGGCGGATTTCTAATCAATAATAATAATCAATTGATTAATTAATGAAGAAAAGAGAAATTAAATTTTCTATGTTTCTAACCACTTTTATTTGTAACCAACGTTACTGCAGTATCGTCCTATAAGGACATTTTCGAACTTATATATTGTATGAGTTTGAAAATGTCCTTATTCATTGTATAAGTTTGAAAATGGACGAAACTGTAGTAACGTTAGTTACAAATGAAAGTGGTAACATAGTTCAATTTCTCTTTTTTTATTATGAGTTCCTACCACGTAGTAACGGCTACATCCATCAATTGATTGATTAATTAATCACCATCTTCATCTTCATCACGAACGAGTCTCTGTGATCAGCTGTGATGGCGTCATGGCAACAGAATTCAGAGTGGGGACGAAGTGAGAGAGTAATAGATAGAGAAAAAGTGAATAGAGAATAGAGGAATAGAAACTCGGAAAGGGAAATATAGGTGTCACACAGCTGCACGCATTAAACTCTATCGACGAATTTTTGTTATTTTGGCTTGCGGAAATTGTCAGACTATATATTTTTCGTTATCCTTGAATTATTTCCTTCTAAATAAAAAAAAAAATTGCTACGCTCGAGAATGTCGAAATGACGTTATATTTTCACAACTTTTTAGCATGTAATTAACTCACCTTACCTTAATCTGATGCGCTCGAGAATTTCTGGTGATCAATTTTTTTTACTAATCTGATCCTTTATCCCTCACAGGCGGCCTCATATGTGGGGCTCATATTTGGTAGAGGTACTTAACCGGGTACAAGGTATTCTCTGTATATTAATCTGCCGCACCCGAAATTTCCGCTTGGGCACCCCTATCACAATCGGTCATGCCAGACTCATGAATTTTGACTTCTGAAGTAGAATTTCCACTCTTTAAACCATCAAATCCCTCAGAGCAATTGGAATTTTTCAATATCACAACCTTATTGCCTTTGTTTGCTTCCAGATAGAAAACATCTTTCTACTTCAATTTTTGATCATCTCTTTTTCTATTGTTTTCTTTCTGAAACTCATCCCTCCTGTGGAACTGATTCTGTAAAATATCATAATTGATATCAATTGCAAAAACGTTACAGCTTAATGAGATCACGTCATCAAAACCAAAATGAACAGCCAACCAAATCTGACGCAATTCCGCGGCAGTTTCTTTCATTCAAAACACTCAAGTTAAATTGAAAAATATCGTAATTAAGTCAAACATCGCCCCCGAGTGGTATCGCTTAAGAAAGCCAACGAAGCGTTCCGTCCATATTAAGACCCCTTCAACCCCTTTTCAACAATCCCGCCCTCGCCCCTTTCTCAAGATTGTATAATTAGCGACCCCAAGGCAAACATAAGCACCAGCGTCCGAGAGAGATTTTAAGCTCCGGTCTCGGAAAATGGACAACGGTGCGTCGTGACGGTTTCTAGTCTGGTTCAAAAATTCCATGTCGCTAGTTTTGAATTCGTCCTTACTGAAAATTGTTTGGTCCAAAACTTGCCAAAATTATAGTTACGCTTTCCAAAAATAACCGGTGGTGTCAGTTTCATGAAAAAGTGATAATATTCGTAACATTGTTTCCTGAAATTGACATACCAAACAGCAGTCGAATCACAGTGGCCAAACTGTCACTGTGGATATGATAAGAGTAGACAATCAAACGTAGACCTAGAACAAAGAGTGAAGTGACTTTAATCTTCATCCGAATAATATTATATCCGGCTTCAGTATAGGAATCGACAACTTCCATGAATTTCATAAACTACACCTCACGATTTGATCTCCACAAACTCCATTTGAAAAATATATCACGACGTGCTTCGCTAACACAGTAGCTTTATCAAGTGATTTGAATACTTCTAGTTGCTTCTTACACTAATATTTATATACTACAGGTAACCACAATTGAGACTACCTTCAAAAAATTACCTAAACCTCTACCTGAGGTACCCCTTCAATTATGATCACCTGAAGCATATTACCTCATATCTACATCAATAATAATTATTTCTTGGTATTTAAGAAAGCAAGTTCAATAATGGTGATCTATTCAAATCCGGTTGGTCATTCATTAGAATGTTTGAATTTTCAAGTTCATTAATTTTCATTGCTTTCAAATGATTCAGTTTCAAACCTTTATTTTCTATGTGCAAAATTTCGAACTCTTTCTCAAAGATATGATTTTCTTCTAGATGACTTGAATATGTTGAATTCATTTTCTTATTTACATAGGTCATATGATGTTCCTGGATTCGATTCATAAACATTCTGCCAGTTTGACCAATATATGAAATCACTATGTTTATGAAATTACTGTGGATCTTCATCAAGTAACGGCCGAATCAATCAGAAAACTTCCATGGATCTTTCTATTTGAGAATCTGAATTCGAATAGAAAGTTTTTCAGAATACTGACTGGTTTGAAGGAAAACATCGGTGATTTAAAAATGTTTTGTGGTATGAAAAACCATTTGGCAATTATCTAATAATTTTTGACCGTGATTATTGATATCGAAAGACATTTTTCCAAACTTTATTTCCATTGTTATTTGGTATTCTGATATTTACTGAACCTGTTTCATTTATATTCAAGGAATTACTCCATGGTGAAATTTTCACTAATCAGTTTAACAAAAACGAAACACGTGTTTTGTCATACAAAATCTTCTTCAGGCATGTCTATACTTAGTATATCACGATAAAGTTATAGATTTTCATCCAATCGACGAATTACATAACAAATTTTTCATTTATTCATTAAATGAATTATTGTTAATTGAAAAATCCATTTCAAGTTTCAGAATAAACATATAATATTTTGTAACAGAATGTTTTCCATTATTTATTCTCATCCATTATTTTCTCGATTCAATCACTTTCACGTTCCATAGAGAACAACTGAAGTTTTCAATTTTTTCTGTGTATATTCAATTAGATATAAGACATAACAGGTATTGTAATTTAATGAAACAAGAGAAAAAATTAAATGAGAAATTCAAGTATGCATACAAATATATTTCCATCCCACAGCATGATAAATGTTTATTTTCATTAATGTTTTCCTATATTTAAATAACTAAAATTTGAAAGTTCATTTTTTTCAATACAAATTGTTTATTGAATGAATGAATAATTCATTTGTTTTCTCTCACCGACCAGTGGCAATACCGATTTGGAAAATCATTCTTAGATATAAACATTCACTGGCAAAAATGAGTCATTATATAACAAATGCATTTTTGAGCAAACATCATTTTTAACCACGATTTTGTCAAAATTATTGTTTTTATCAATAATTAGTGTTCGGAAAAAAATTTAATTATCCCAAAAATAATGTATTTGGTTATAAAAATTTTTCAAATTATGAAAAAAAATCATATATATTTATGTAGCTGTCGTCACTAAGCATGACGGAAAAAAATGAATAGGCTTTTCCTCAACGAGAGTGAAAATCCAAATCTGATCATTTCCACAAATACAAATTTAACCTCGGCTAAATGTATTAAGCTACTTGGGATCCATATAGGCGCCAGATTGAACTGATCATGTTGACAAACTGGCCAGAAATTATCGAGTGTAATATTTATGATTCGTAGGCTAAAGAAATTCGCCGGTATCAGAGCGGTCAAATCTTCTTCCTTCGGACTCTTTCATAGTCACATGATATTATACGGCATAGTGTTGTGGGGTGATTCTTGTCGTTACAAAAAAATGTTTGCATTGCAAAATATCCGATATCTAATGCCAACTTCAGAGATCATTGTAGTCCACTTCTTAATCATCTTGAAATTATGTCGCTTCCTTCAGCCTTTATATATGAAGCATTGATTGAAATTCATAAAAATAGATCCAACTCCATTTCACAATCGCAACAACATGAATATCCAACGGGATCAGGAAATCTGATAAGAACTGTGAGATTCAGACTAAACACCTCACAGAAAATTTCATTGAATTTGACATTTTATAATGAACTACCAAGTCACATAAAACAACTCAATTTCTACCGTTTCAAGCAGAAACTGAAGTTTTTTTTTTGATTCACTGTTTTTATTCCATAGATGAATATATGTTATATAACATAGATAATTCGTATGACTTTGGGTAACGATTGTTTTCATTTTTAACATTAGTTGTTTGATGTTTGATTGTATTTGTTATTGAACGTTGTTCTGTTATAAAAGCATTGTGATATTTCTATATCATTTGTATGCATGACGATATACCTATTTATAATTTTTTGTTTTGACTTGCTACAAATATTTGTTCAAATGTATCACGTAGCCAATAAATAAATATTCTATTCTAGTCTATTCTATCAATTGTATAACGTAATAAAACGTGAAATGAAAATACTGAAATAATCAAGATGAAAGATAAAAAATACAGAGTGAAAAAAATAAAAAGAATACAAATGTGCGAAGATATTAAACAGATAAAACAAATGAAAATACTGAAATAATCAAGATCCACAATTGTCTGTGTGATGAATCAAATCAGATAATGGAAGTCCAAATTAGTAAAATTCACCATGAACATTTTCAAACAAAAATTTTTTTTGAAGTGATAATCTTCCACTTGTTTCAATTATTTTTTTTTTCAAATGAACACATTCCTGAAATTAAAAGAGCAGAGTTGAAACAGGTAGTTCCTTAAATGTGCTTCTGCATGAGTTATCTTTTGTTCATTCCTGTGATTGTTCGAATCAAGTTATAAAAATCTAGAAAACTTCTGTGAAATATGCTTCATAGCCCTAAACATGTATGCAAGAAAATTCATTTTATTGATTACGATCTGACAATGAATCTTCCGATCACAATTTTTGTCTATAGTTATTCCAAGGAATTTTGTAAAGCTTACATTTTTTATAATCGAACCGTACATTTGATGTGACTTCACTAAATTTAAAAAACTGTATTGATTTGTGAAACTTGGCTCAAAGCATAACTTACTCTGGGTGAGAATACGAATGGAAAAACAAACCGTGTTTCGATCGAAACACGTGTCGAGGTGTTAAAATAACGGTTTGTTGTTGGGAAAAAACTTCAGTAATATTCATTACTACACCAAAGGTTCCAAATAGTGCATTACAAGTACCTCAATCATGATTTTATGTGGAGGTGATCCGAAATTTTGTGAAATAGCACTTGAGAACCAGACTATTCAGCGTCGTGACGTTTCCATCGTCTCCGAGATTAAAACGACGCGCTAATAACCGCCGTCGAGAACAATTCCTGATATGCGATAAAAATAATCTACCTGCCAATATCGGGGATTAATGAACAATATTGTTTCAATAAGAGCATTGTTGGAGGATACCTTAATCGGTTCATAAGGGATATAACGGCGATTGTATTTTTTATGAAGGTCCGCGCTCCTAGAGGATATAATGGTGGATTGTTTTATTATTGGGTATTGTTGAAGGGCTCTCCGGGGATATTTATGGGCCATATTGGAGATGGACTGTGTAGATCTTTCGGGTTATTACGTGATGTGTCGTAATACAAATCTAATAAATTTTCATTTCTATCGATTTTGTTCGTTATACAAGAAAGATAATGCGTTATTTTTCTTTCAACTGAATTTAAAGAAACATTTTTCTAAAATTATTTCGTTAATAAATATTACAGAAGTGCAACCGTTAGTGTTAGATGAAAAACCGAAAAACTCATTGCAATTATTCAAAACCACACCAATTTCAAATCAAAATTCAGTTTGAGGAACTCATACCATCAATGAAATTCAAGATATTACACTCCCGTATAATGCCAAATTGATTTCATTCGATGAAAAGAATCTGTTTCCCAGTATTCCTCCCAGTGAAACGATTACTTTTATAGATAATCGACTGGACGAAAAGTCTATCAATCCGGAAGAGAAAAATGAAATATTAGACTTGCTTACGGTGTGTTCGTCACAGAATTACTTCCAATTCAATGAAACTTTCTACTCGTCCTGCAAAGGTCTCATGGTGGGAAACCCACTTAGTTATATTCTGGCAGAGATTTTCATGGACGATTTGGAGAGAAGAATACACAGTTACCCACTGGTAAGAAATTTCGTGTATTGGTATAGATTTGTGGATGATATCCTGGTATATTTCACAGGAAAGAACAGACAGATCACTAACTTTTTGAATTTCATCAATTCTCTCCACCTTTCTATTACATTCACAATGGAGATGGAAAAGGACGACTCTATAAATTTTTTGGACTTGACAATGACAAAAAATGAGAACAAACATGATTTTTCAATATATCGTAAACCGGCACAAACAGATATTATCATTCATAATTGGTCCACCCACCCATATCAGCACATGGTAGCAGCTTTCAATAGTTTGATCCACATACTGATAAATGTGCTCTTGTCAGAGGCGAATTACAATAAAGAACTGAATATAATAAACCATATAGCCATCAACAATGATTACGATAGCGGTCTTATACATTCTTTGTTATAAAAAAAGTTATACAGTCAAGCTTTGAAAAAGTTTACTCAATTCGAAGAGAAGGTGAAAGTTTTAGAAACTCAACCTACTTAGGCCAACCCACTACATATATTTTAGATTTTCTGCACAAGAAAGGTGTAAATATTGCTTTCAAAACCAACAACAACTTAGGAATGCACATTGAGAATAACAAAGATGAAAGTTCAGTTTCAGAGAAATCGGGAGGGTATAAATTATCATGTGGGTCATGTCCGATGACGTCCAAAAACGTTCAAAGCCCGTATAAAGGAACACAAAAATAGTTTCATGAATGTTAAAATAAATTCCACATATGCACATGAGTTCAACCATGAATACAAGCTCCTCCATTTCCAGAAGAAAGGTTTGAAACTTAATCTGTTGGAGACTATGGAAATAAACAACTTCAAAAACTGTCAATATCTTATGAACGATCAAACTAAATTGAATAATTCGCCATTGAATCTGTTTATTTCCAAGTAAAAATAGTTAGGTATATCAAAAAAGATTTCTGAAAATAATGCTATAATAAAACAACAGATATCCTTCAGACCAGCTTTTTAGTGAAAGTTATATCCTTGATCCAAGGCAATTGTACTATCTGAAAACTGGTTTGAAATATCACACACAATCAGGCACAGCTACCTACTCAATATTACGAAACTCGTCAGAAAAATCAACATATAGTACCTCACATGGCTAAATCCTTTGGTTAAAGGTCATACAGATACATTACACCTGAAGTATATAATTCTATTCCCAAATTAATAACCGACAACAAACAGAAAGAATTCAAAAAATACATTCTGAAAATGCCTAGAATAGTAGTCACTGAAATAATCGAAGGAAAATGAAAATTGAAAACCTTTAAAATACCGATGTATCACTGTTAGCAAACAGGTATATAGAATATTGATATATTGTATTGAACTGAACTGTTTAAAAGTTTGATATCCGCTAAGTTGAAAATTGTGTTACTTTATTATCTATTTGTTTTCATATTTTTATTTTGAGGAAAATGAAAATTGAACACCATTTCAAATACCTATGTCTCACTCTCATCAAGCAGGAGTACAAACGATTCATATTTTATATTAAACAAAGCTGGTGAAAGCTGAATAATCTTCGACTGTGTCTTTGTATTGTATTATAGTGATTGTTTTTTTATTTTATTTTATTTCAAGTATAATGACAGATTATAATAGCTTTACATGTTGAATTACATTTACGATTGAATATATTCGTAGTCGAATACCTTTATATGTTATTCATTCTATGTTTTTGTTGACCTACTTCAATGTATGAAGTATATCCCATTCACACCAAATTTGTATCTCGAACTCACATATCGAGCATCTCGTTATTCATTTGACCTCACAATTTGTACTTCTCATTTGTATTTGTATTTGGATCTTAAATAAATAACATATTATAATTATTATATTATTATATTTACGGTACTTTCGAAATATTCATTGATATAGTTAATGGATTCATACCTGACCTTTCCATGTAGATTCACTCATTAGGCATACGAGCAGGTAATAGGTTAGAGTATAAAATTGTTGTAATTTAGAAGTAACTTTTAGTGTATGCTTGAAGAAGCTATTGTCTAGCGAAACACATGTCGTAGTGTACATTGAACTGTATTAAATACTGTTTTTGAAGTTATAAAGTTCAGTTGAGTTGAAACGAAAATAAATGGAGAGACGAGTAAAGAGTCTTCCAACAGGGACTTTCGATCTTTGACGCTACATCTGTCAAATTAGTTGTCATTTATTTAGTCGGTTTTTCCAAACTACCATGGACGGATATGGCAGTCAACAACACGCGCAAATAATAAAATTGTTCATCAAAATAAATGTTGTGTTCGGACAACGTACCGAGCGCTTCCCCCATTTCACCAATGCCATAATCGTCCTATCGAGAGGACTATTCGTAATGTGGTCGATGAATTTGAATCCACTGTTTCAGTGAACAATCCACCAACACCCGTATGTCGACGAAACGCAACATCTGCCGCGAACATCGCAGCTGTCTGTGAGAGTGTGCAGGAGGAGAATCCGAAGCAGTCGACTTCGCGTAGCGCACAAGAACTCTGCATGTCGTAGAGACTTGGGCCTGCATCCGTACATCCGTAAACGACCATAGACAAAGACGTGTGTTCGCTGAATGGGCTCTGTAGCAGTTGGCAACTAACCCATTTCTGGATGAATAATAATAATGTACAGCATTATATAGGGTCTTTCAACTCTGAAGCTACTGAATACGAATATAAAGCAACAAACAGAAAGAGATCATTGTGATTGATTCTAAGTATGAAATATAAATTAGAAACCATTATTCCAGCTGATATTCACAGCTGTAATCGTTATTCTTCGAAATAATGTATTGTATTTCATAACTATTATTTCTTGAAACTGAATAATATTCGTAGTCTGAAGCCTGTGTTGTTTGGGAAACTAGATGTTGATATTCATGCATTGTCAGTTGTCTATATTATACAGTTATTTTTTAGCGATCCAATTGAAAACATTCAAAACTCCATTTATACCACACTCTTTCATATTTTTAATAGATATATGATTACAGGAAAATTTACGAAAGTAACTCGTCGTATTCAATAACTTTGACTGAGAAAAATGAGCTGAGTAACGTTTTAAAGGCTAAAATCTGTCTCCCTCTTCAGAAATGGATAAAATTCGAGTTTATATGCAGTTTTTTCTTTTATTTCCCAACTTCCTCGATAGATGCCGAAGAAGTTTTGAAATGTGATTAGAATAGAATAGAATAGAATAGAATAGAATAGAATAGAATAGAATAGAATAGAATAGAATAGAATAGAATAGAATAGAATAGAATAGAATAGAATAGAATAGAATAGAATAGAATAGAATAGAATAGAATAGAATAGAATAGAATAGAATAGAATAGAATAGAATAGAATAGAATAGAATAGAATAGAATAGAATAGAATAGAATAGAATAGAATAGAATAGAATAGAATAGAATAGAATAGAATAGAATAGAATAGAATAGAATAGAATAGAATAGAATAGAATAGAACTTTATTGGCCATGTCACATATCCATAGCAATTCAGTCTTCTACCTTTCGGAACAAGAATTGAAGTAGAGTACAATTTAAATAGAAAGATCAATGCTTCCACTGTAAATAGGAACATCACACATACACGACTGATAGTAAAAATTCCTACAATACAAGTATAAAAAATACTATAAAATTGTCCAAAATCACACTAAACCTCCATATCATATAGAGTATCCGTTCCAAGAAGCTTCGAAAAATTCATTGATGGAATAAAAGCAATATTTTAATGATAATACTTTTCATTTTCCCTAGAATAATCTTAGAGAAAGTTGTTTCAAACTAGCTGGTAACTTGTTACATAAATGCAATTTAGATTCGCTGATCGAGTATTATGATTACGGGATTCGGATACGTTCGAATAATGTTTGTTTTTGAGAATATCTATCACGGCATAATAGAGAAACAGACAAGGTGGAGGCAGTGGGCATTGCGATCCGCAACAACTATTATCCTCATTGTTTTTTTCTGAAGAGCGAATATTTTCAGAGCGCAGTTCCCCACAGAAGAATCCCATACGTGATCTGAGAATGTATCAATAAGTAGTACTCAGAAAGCAGAGTGCTAATGTTAACAATCTTTTTAAGTTGTCGCATTAGATAAATATAGCTCGACACTTTCGTGTCGATGTACCTGGACCAGTTCAGTTCATCATCCAAAACAACTCTAAGTAATGTGACCTCATTACCTGCCGCAACATTATGATTTTTTGAAATGATAAGATTTTGAGTTTTTTTTCTATTAAATTTTATGTAATGTTAATGTTGGGGATTAACTCCAGAAACATTCGATGTAGTACAAGATGTCATCTGATATCACTCTGTTGCTGTTTCGGCACAATCCATATTTTTCTTCAAAGCGGGTAGCCAAGTACGAACAATTCCTAAGGAGCTTTTCGAAAAATACTTTTTTCCCGGTATGAGAAGATACACTGATTTGTCTTGTTCCATTCAACTCAATGTTCACCGTTTAATATCAAACGATGATATCACGATGTTCATTCTCACGCTTTTTCAATAATCTCGAAATTTCATCAATATAACTTTCACAAATTTTGAGCCAAACTTATTGAAAATGATGAATACTAAAAAATAGGCAAACTCATTCCATTAGGGTAGTTCGAGAAGAGATGACTCGCCTTTTGATTTTTTTATAACTCCAATATAAATAACTACAGGGTTTAAAAAATTTTGATCATTTATTGTCCAAAAGAAAACATATTTACTATTAAGGTAAAAAACAACAAAAGAATACACTTTTAGACAAAATATTAATTTAAAAAAAAACTCAAAGAAGGTTATCTCACCCGTAATGTAAGGGTTAGATGACCCTTACACTATGGGTGAGATGACTCTTGATTATTAGTATATGCAAAAATCATATTTGACTTTAATTTCTTGTTTTCGAGAGCACTTTTCCACATCCATGGCACAGGTTGATATATCTGGAACAACCTTCATGAAACCATGCGATACAGTGTACGCATTGAATCCAATCATCTTGTTTCTTTGTAGTTGTATAAGGTTCACCACATCCAGTACATTCAGCGTTATCATTTTCATCGATGTCATCGCTTGAATGATCAGATAAAGAAATATTAGTATCAGAATCCTCAGAAGATGAGGCTTCCACTAGTTTTCTTGATAGTGATGATCTTTTCTTCGCATTTTCTAAATCAACTTTCTTAATAAGTTTTATACTATTTTCCTTATTTGCTCTTTTTTCTGCCTTTACTGTTTTTTATAGCTTTCTCCTCTTCTTTCTTTCGTCTTCTTTCAATATGGTCTGGACTAGTTAATTCCATTACTACCTGCTTAGCACGTTTCCTTACCTGGTCAGCGCTACTTGTTGAAGGTACAGGTGTAATTTGTTCAAGAAGAGTTCCAGGAGTAATGTTTTTTCTTCAGCAGACGTGGAGGGAAGAGGTGACAATGAATGATTTGGTAGTACTCTTTTGTCCAGTGTACTATGTTCTTCTTGACTATGACTAAATGCACATTTAGTTAAAAATGCGGATATAATCCACAAGCTTTGAAACCTCCTTTTCCATTTTCAACAGTTGCTGATTTTGACCATGCCCATCAAATAATTTGCCAAAGGATAGCCGATTAATTTTCTTAGTTGGGTCAATTTTCACAAAAGTATTACAGACAGAATTGTAATGAGATTTTAAGGACTTAAAAAATGATCTATCCAATGGCTGCAGGAACTATGTCGTATGACTCGGAAAGCAAAGAAGTGTTATGTCATTTGCTTCAGCATATTCTAGCATTTCAACGGAATTGCAGTGACAGGAGTGGCCATCTAAAAAAAGTACAACGGGCCCTTGAGGTTTCCGTGGAACAAAATGGGTTTTTAACCAATCTAAAAATATATCAGTGTTAACGTACGCTGATTTTGCATTCATGTAAAGTTTTGATCCAGGAGGCATACCATCTTCAAACTCCTGCTTTTTTTTCCCCTTAAAAATCAAACATGGTGGGTTAAACGCACCTTCTGCATTACAACAAGACAATGCAGTTACCGTTTCACCTTTTTCTGAAGATGTAAGCGCCGCTACATTTTTAGAACCTTTTTTGGCAATAACATATCCAGGTTTGTTAGTGAGCTGCAAACCAGTCTCATCCATGTTATAAATCTGTGCTGGAGAGTTTAATATGTTTTTGTCGAGTAGATTTTTTTCCACCACGACAAAATAATCTCTTACTTCTTGTTTATTCATGCCTTGGCATCTAGCTAAAGACACCCCTTCAGATTTTCTTATACTTAATTCAGAATTTCTATGAAGAAAAGAGTGTAGCCAGTCATACCCAGTTACACCTTTTTCTTTATTAAATGGGTGTTTTATTTTCATGAAATCAGCTAATCTGAAAGCCATCTCTCTAACAGTCTGCCTTGTTGGGGCAAACCCAGCTTTTTGCAATTTCAAAATGTGGAATTTAATTTTCACTTCGTTTTCATACCCAAGTAAACAAGAAGGTCCTAAACCATGTTTATTAAAATCTTCTCGTCGAATTCTTCTTCGTAAAGTTGGTTGTGGGATACCAAAATGCCTGGCAGCTTCATTAACACCCATTTCATTATTTAAAACTGCATTTCCTGCTGCTGTTAGCTTATCCTCGGTCCACTGACCCCTATTGCACTTTAGCTGTCTGTTATACTTTGTAGGCATGTCTAAAAATAAATAAATTTGATTAGAAAATTGTATTCATATCACCCCTAATTTTTGAGTCATCATTCCCAAAATTCAGGGTTAGATGACTCAATTAATTTTACAATCATAGGAAAATTAAATATCAACGACAACGCTGTACAGATGATGCATAATCTATACGCAAAGTGGTTAGTATCTAAAACTCCATAAAAGACGTTTTATTTTAACTTAATTTTTAAGAAACTTTTTTCTCCATACAAATTTTCATAAGCAATTAAAAATAATTTTTGATCTTACTTACTTTTGATCTTATTTATTTGTAAAACTCACAAAAAATACTCAAGAAATAACTACGTGACCTATGTATAACGATTCGTTGTACTGAACTAGCCGCTGTTGCCTCATTTCTGAAATTATTAAAGTGAGTCATCTGTACCGACGAGCCATCTCACCCCGAATTACCCTATATCATTGCTAGCTCCCGATATTTTGAGTAAAGACTGTTTCGAATCTTGCTTGCCAAACGAAAACTAATTATTTGGCTGATAACACGGAGGAGATTGAATATTATATTTAACACAAGCAGGATCTCGTTGAAACCAGTTGATTGATCAGCCACAGACTAGTTTTGGACCCTTTTTCCCTATCAGTGCAGAATAAATCCAACCAGAACGAGGTGTTCTAGATTCCACGAATTTCATCAAAGTCCGACACGAATAAGTCTGAAAACAGTGTCTCGAGAAAACATTCAACTTTTCTGACGATCTAGCAAATTCCTGGAAAAAAAAACATTTTTCTAGCTGATATCGTGAAGGATTGAAATATATTCTTGCAAGAATGAACAAAAATGTTTCAAATTTTCTCAGTGCCAAAAAAGATCATCTCAGATCTCAGAAGGACACCTGAAATACTTCTGATTTCGATTTCGCAATGTTCCAATGAAATGTCAATTATTTTAGCTTGGGCAGTTTTGTTAACCTCACATTTGTTTATATACAAACATCACTAGTTTACCACCTCATAAAACTGTACACTTATGGCTCGTCAATGGGTTTCAAGAATCCATAAAGTTTTAAGCGTCAATAAAATGAAGCAACATTGAAGCATATACGTATTATCTCGCTGGTACTTTGATAGACATCAATGTGTTTCAGAGAGAGTCAATGAAGTGTCAAGTCTGAATGTAATATTGTGGTGTTACGATGGTTGAAAAGAATCGTTCAGCACAATGTATTCGATTTATCGATTTGTTTCTGCTGAACGTTCCTTCGATATTTTGCTGAAAGTTGATGGTTAACATACCAGTGCCAATATTATTCATTCATTCTATAATATTGAGAATGAAATTTGCAAATGTTAAATTGAAATAAAACCAATTGAAAATTCTTTTCACAAAATTGACAAATCGTCAACCTTTTTTGGTAACTGCGTAGTCAAATAACCAGGAAAGCGATATCATCTCAATCTACAAAATATTCATGAATAACAGAAGAATTGAGGTTCATCTAACAATTTCAAGTTGACTTATTTACTAACTGTCAAGGTCAAATCACAACTAATGGGAGAATAGATATTTGTTTTGAACTTTATACTTTTTTTCATCATCTGACAGGACGAAAAAGAGCTTGAGTTATAGAAAGTTATAGAAAGCCAATTAGAAACAATAATTAGTTCAGGTAACTAGTTTAGTGATCCAATAATTTTTCTGAAAAAGGTTGGTTGGGTAACAGGATCAATTTTTTCTCAAAAAAACAATCGTTTCGAATTCAATTGAATTCTTCTTCAGGACTCGAAAAGTAGTTTTTGGTGTTGAAAACACCAAAAACTACTTTTTTGAGTGTTATTCAATCAAGCTTTTCCAGAATTATTGGTTCACAATATTGATAGATGTTATTTATTCCGATGCCTTCTGGTTTGCACATAAAAATAATTAAAAATATTTACTCTCAATGTTCTACCTAAACTGAATCGAAAAGTTCCAATCGAAGTTAATGATAGTTGGTGAATTTGTAGAGCAATTTTTAAATGAACTGATTGTTCACTTAATTGTAGAGCAGCATATATAATTTTTTTAAATCTTCATAAAGACGATTCAGTCTTTCTTTGACACCGAAACATATATTTTATATAAAAAAGAACTGATGAACATACTGGGTTTTTTTTGACAACAAACTGAAAATGTACAACAAAGTGGTTTAGAGTATGTTTGTTTATTTGATTTTTAACAAAATATGTACTTGTGATGCACAGTTTGAAACCTTTAGTGTTGTAATAACTATTACTGGAGTATTATCCCAACACCAAACCGTTATTTTCAGAATCAAGAGGGAGATTAAACTGTTAATCTTCCTCTTGATGATAGCCACTTGGTGATCGAAACACGTGTAGAGGTGTTAAAAATAACGGTTTGGCGTTGGGATAAAACTCGAGTAATATTCAACGAAATATGTTCCAATCAAAATAAAATACATTTCCCAATAACCTGTCCATAGACTGTCCATAGACATTCATCTCACAGACAAATATAATTCATCATCTAATAAATGTTTGGTTTCTAAACGAAATGTTTATTGTAATTTTTATTTTATTTTGAAAATGAATTTTCCAAAATGGATGCTCTCGCCAAAATAGTAAATGTCAATCGCCACTTCGTATGCCGAATTGAAACATGAAATTTCTGACATATATAGATATATAATATAATTTACATTAACAAAAATGATATCAAATACACAAAAAATATGAAAATTTGAATTGACCTTGATATTTGTCATCTTGTTCGTCAATTTAAACAATTTATCATATCTTATAGTGATATCGCTTCTTACTCTGTTGATTTCATTTTGTTATTGGAAATATCTATGAATGAACGATACTGAACCTTCAGAAACATGATTTTCAATTCAATGAATGCATTTACTTTCATCGAACTCTTTTGAGTATTTTCATCTTCTACTATAAAATGTGTGGAAGGTGATATCTTCACCAATCTTAGGATTGTCAATGGTGAAAATACCCATGGAAGGTCGATAAAAACTAATTTCCCTCGCACAAAATGGTTTTCATTGAATATTTATTTTATTTGTCGACCACATCATAACATATCATTTAAAAATATTTACCAGAGTCAACTGAGGAATATGAGTATTAGTATTTCGTAGCTAACGTGCGGATATTCCAATATAGCATGTAAAATTTTTCTTGAGTCAAATCAATGAATCTGTTCGTATACATGATCTTGATGAACATATATCAGAATATTCTCCGACACATTTTTATATATTTTTTGGCGAAAGAACTGGTGATTGCATTGGTATGTATTCTGAGATGTGAGGAAAAACTGATTTTTCATTTCTTGATTCAGTACTCATAGACTAAGCACTTACATCACCTTTAATTCCGATTCATACCTCTATAATCTTTCACCAGGTAATTGATCACAAAATATTTGCAGAAGATAGACGTACATATAGAATGATAGACAAAATTTCTCAAAGTTTTCTTTGAATAATCTATACATTTTTTCCATAAATGCATTGCGATTAAACAGAGAAGAAGATATGCAGTTGTTGAAGTGGAAGTTACAGTCCAAATTACTGAAGGCCTGATATTATATTCGAATAGAACATGGTCAGCGATGGAATAACATGGACGATTTTGTAAAGTGTATTGTAATATTGAAGAATATCGTGTTCTTCCAAATTAACAGAAAATATTTGAAGTATTTGCAGGTGATTATGAACGAAGAATTCCATTGTTTCGGACTTCCATTGTCTAATATTATATAAAATGATTTGAAATCCCTGAAAGAACCGATTCAAATTGAAAAAAATTCAAAAAATCATCACCCTGAAGACGATTGGGGATATTAACAATCGAAACGTCCTTGGCTTGGAATTTCCTAATTTTTTATATCCTCATTTTTGTTTAATTGTTCAATTTTTATTTGTATTTTATTTCACTGGGATTTCATTTCACAGTTTTTTGCTTAATATCATTGTTATTTTTAAGCAATGGAAGTCCCAACCAATAACATATTGTATTTTTCAAGTCAGTGTAAAAAAAAGAGCAAAAACAAACAATTCCATGGATTTCAGATTTGATAAGTTTGTTGCTGTTGCTAAACAACTATTTTAGGTACAAGATACTTTTTCCACGGAGTGTTCATTGGAGTGCTTGGGTGCTTTCCAGAATCCATATTTTATACTGTAGACTTTCGTTTGATAACTCGAATAGATAGGTGACAATTCAGATCTTCCAAATAAATTATGCGGTATTATTATTTATGAATATATTAATGTAATTTCACGTTCCTACTTCAAATTCAATCGATATTAAAATTTTCTGATTGTGAACTGTTTCCTTTCTTTTTTAGGAAAAGTTTGTGCCGTTAACTATTGAAATAGGTAGACCATGTGGTCGAAGTTAATTAATTGATTGTTTGATTGTTAAATTTGGACGCCACCCAATTCTCTTTAAAAGATCTTGTCCGAAATGGGAAAACAAGATGCAAAAAAAGTTGGTGTACACTTGTGTAATATTTCATCAATTTTAAAAGTCACACTTCAATATTCAATAATCACAAAGGGAGGAATCTGAAGTCAAACAAATACTTTCATCAATAACAATATAATGATAGAAGATATGACATATAAAAAATAAAAAAGTAAATTTTGTGGGAATTGACACAATATTACGTATGATTTCAAATCCGTTCAACCAATATAAAAAAATAATTCATGCGATGACCTTATTCAAGTGTAAAAAAAATGAGAGCGATCGTCCAGTACTGTACAATAGCTATTACACACAATAATGATGTAAATTAAAAAGGTGGTACGTAAAACATGAAAAATGTTAAAATTGGTTCAGGTATACTATTCTGAATAGACTAATCAGTAGTCTAAAATCCCACGAAGTTGTTGTAGCATCCACTCCATTCAGTTACGTCGTAACCAAATAAAATAAGGAAAGACAACTAGAGGAGTAGATGTCAGAGTAGTTTTTGACAGGCTCTTCAGATGGACCTCCCTCTCAATCCTCATGACCAGGTAGAATTCGGAAAGACGATTGTTTGGGAAAAGTAGTTCATCTTGAGTGGTTGAAACGGGCTGCAAAGTTGAACAATCTTCCTTTCGTCTTCACCAAGAAAGAAAAATCTTGTATCCTCATAACCAGGTACAATCCGGAGAGACGATTAGAGCAGAAAAATGATTCATCATTAGAACATCTCGCTTGTGAAAAATAAATCAAATTTTCATGGAAAGGGTTTCAGTCCAATACGACGAAATGGCGGACAAGACCAACGCAGAAACTGCCATCAGCAAAATAAAGGAAATCTTCTTGTACATTTAAGATTAACTTAAATTACATGGGGTGAAGAAGTTTCTTCAGAAATATCATCCTCCATAAAACCTTTTAAAAAAACGAACATTTCCGAAATGTTGTTACCAAAATAACTTGCAAAAACTCACCTCGTACCGAAGTTGAATTCATGTCCTTACAGGAACAAACAAAATATGGTCACTAGACATAGTGCCCAATTAACGCAGGAACTTTTCAAGTCATGAATAATCCACTTTGGATATAAATTTACCCACAAATTTATTTTTTCTGTCGGATTACACAAATCTCGACTAGAGTCGTTCCCTACACGAACAGAAAAAAAAGTTAACATGGCTACCTCGAGCACTTCGATTTATTTCCAAAAAATCTTAAATCAAGTAACGACACAACAGAGTTCTACCACAAAAGTAGTCTTGTTGATGAAGGGTAGGCCATCTGGTGGAGGATAGCCAAATTTGTAATTTGAACACATAATTGATTCGGTCGTTACTTGATGAAGATCCATAGTAATTTAAAAAACTACACCTCATGATTTGATCTACACAAACTTTATTTTGAAAAATATATCACAACATGTTTCGCGAGCACAGTAGCTTTTTCAAATTATTTATATAAATCACTTGAAAAAGCTACTGTGCTAGCAAAACATGTGGTGATATATTTTTCAAAATAAAGTTTGTGAAGATTAAATCGTGAGGTGTAGTTTTTGAAAAAAGATATTCAAATTTCCGTATTCTCCAGAAATATCGCACTTCCATGGTTGATAACCCAATACCTGACTACCACCCACTCCTGTAACGTCTCCACTGCACAGCCCGCTAGATTAAAGACGCGTTATTCAACGTTTAGCCTAATGGCTAGAGCTCTAGATGGCATATAATTAGATCAAGAGTTGCCGCTTTAATTCACATACGAGAGAGGACCGACAGAGACAAAGAAGCACATAGACGGACCTTCCCAGCAGTATGATTACTTGTTCGAAAAATTTTAAAAATTGAAAGACAATTCTCATAGAGTTGAATCAACAATTAGAAAGCCTGAGATGTCCTCATTTCTCATTTGATATTTAAAGAATATGGGAGAAATCTGTACCTTCCGAAAGTCATTAACAATTTGCTTACTAAAGTTTTTTGGTACTAAAGTCAAATAACAAGGAAAGTGATATCATCTCAATCTGCAAAATATTGATGAATAACAGAAAAACTGTGGTTTTTGTGTGACAATTTCCATTTGAATTATATTTCTAACTTTCAAGGTCAAACCACAACTAGTGGAAGAAGAAATATTTGTGTTGAACTTAATACTTCTCTTCATCATATGACAGGACGAAAAAGAATTTGAATTATATTTGATCCAGGAAACCAATTAGAAACAATATTTTTTTACGGTATTATTGGTATTATATATTTCGATGCCTCCTGAAAACTACCATACCATTTCCATCGTTTCCATTTTTGGTAAAATTCTCAAAATAATCCTAAAAATAGGCTTCACCTCTATTTAGGAGGAAATAATCGTCTGGACACTAATCAATACGGATGGTGAGGGATGGTTTTGAAACAGGTCATCACAGTGCTGCGATATTCTATGACATGAGATTTTACTGTGTTTCTCATATTGATCTGTTACAGAAACTGGAAGAATATGGAGTCAAAAGTGTAACACTTTCAATTTTTTTATCGTACTTGATGTCTAGAAAACAGCTTGTTTATCTAGGCAATAACAATATCTGATCTACAAACGATTGACAGAGTTCCTCAAGGATCCATCCTGCGGCCTTTTCTGTTCCTAGTTTATATAAACGATCTGGCCTTTTCTGTTCATAGTTTATATGAACGATCTCTTTTATGAACTATTACCTTACACATGTATCATTTATGCTGATAACACAACGATCTTGTGCTTTGACAATTGTCAGAATCTGCTTGCGGCCATGACACTTTTTTCAAGGATGAAACACAAGCACTACATGTGCTCTCAGACCGGTGCCTGTGCAAAAGTAGCGATTCACATTGGATTTGAATTGCTGGAGATTGAATCCATTTGGGAAAACGTTCTCAGGAAGTTTATTCCACATAAACGAAGTTCTCCAGATGAAAGAGTTCTTAAACAGTGAAGTTTGAGTTGTACTGAGTTGAACCTCAAAACGATGAGGAGCCATAGTACGTCGCATATTTCTGATGCGTGGAATCAAATGTGCAGAGTCTCTTGAACACTTCTCGTGAAAGTATCTATAGAAGAGAGATTAATCCCCAAACTTTCTTCGATGTTCCAACAATCAAGCTTGCACGTGATGCTCGCGTGGCTCTTCTCTGAATGGAATCCAGGGTATGTTGGGGGTCAGAGATCCATACATGAGAACAATACTCCAAAGAAGGTCTGATCTGAGCTTTATAAAGCATCAAAAGTTGCTGAGGTGTAGTCATCTTAATATCTTTCAGGCTGAAGCCTTGCTCCCTCACCCTTTGGACTGGTTTTTGTCAGAGGGAGGAATGGGTCATAACTGATCTGTGATGGTGGCATGAATGTCATCAGGCTTCAATACCGCCCTTCGCGGTGTACTCCTACCTGACTAGCATAGGGGCCTTATTCGACAGAGTGTCGGGGCCTTCTATATCGAGAGGGGTCGTCTACAGCGTAATCTATTGCTTCCCTGACTGGTTGCTGAGGTGTGTACAGTTTTCTGGTTCGGAATAATGTTCTGAGCTTTTGAGAAGCAGCCTTCGCAATTTCGGCTACATCATTGTGCCAAGACATATTGGTGTCCATTTTAATCCCATAACAAATTTATCGAAGCTGAAAGCGGAATTGTCTAACCTGACATAATTATATCCGGTTCGGAGACATTTATCTTCTAGGAGAAAATCGAGGCCTGGATTTTTGTGGCATCCAATGGAACCTGGTTACTTTCACCCCAATTCGAAATCACTTCTAGATCCTCATCAAGATATGCAACCTCCTGCTGCCGGTGAAGATATGCCTCCGTAGCCGATGTGCTGGAATCCAAATGGAATGACGAGACAAGTGTGCTGCCGTCAGAAAAGCAATATATTGGATTCTTGGTGTTTTCAATAAGTCGTTGATATACAATAGAAAAAGGGTTGGAGACAATACGGATCCTTGGGGAACACCAACTTTGATGGTGAAAGTATTCCAGAGATATCCATCGACGGCCACTTATAGAAAGACAAGCTGAATCGTGGTTCAATTCGAACCTTCTCAAACTTAATGAGAAGAAAACACAGAAAGTAGTTTTCTCGACTAATAATAATATTTATGTGTGCAAAACAGTTAATTTACTGGGAATCCCTCAAAACGATGCTCATATTGGGGTATTAAACCAGAAGCCCTCAAAATATCATAGATGAATTTGATTTCGAATCAACTCGAGCCAGTCAAGCGGCTATCTTGAAATATCAAGGGTTTAATTTTGAACAACCTTCAACTGCGTAGATGAGATGGCTTCTAGAGGTGACTCTAACTTCGAATGAACTTGAGCTATGTCACGCGATTATTTCGAATATTCAAGGATTCGTCCTTGAACGACCTTCAGCTGCACAGCGGCTTTTGAAGTGAATTTTTTTTCGATTTTGAGTCTTTAACTTTTTTGGGGTAATATTGTTTGATTTTTTGTATTTGAATGAATGAACCATAGGGTTAGGTACATTAAAAATTTTCAATATTAAACTTGAGTTATTTGATTAGAAGCATTTCAGAACTGAGAATCATCTACCAGCTTCTGAAATCTTCAATCTCGGTTCTCTTGTCCAATTCATAAATGAGAAAGTGTAAGAAATTCCAAAATGAATTCAAGAAAATATGTTTATTTATGAGAATCATTTCCTTCATTTTCATATAATGGAATCCTCTGAAAAATTGTTTTCGGGCTCCACTGCCCTGAACCTGCAAAGTGGCTGGTCTGATTATATGAAAGAAAAGAACGGTTAATTCAACGTCGGACCTACACGTCCGTCACGCTAACTCGATTAGACCGTCGAAACTCTGTATGCGCTTTCGGAAATCTGAAAACCTCGGCGGGTTTGCATAAGTGAACATCTCAAAGTCCACTCGCAGATCAAACATTTTGCCCAGCTTTTAACGTCGACTCTCGAGGAGGCTTAATTATAAATCCTATTCGTCGGTCTGCAGTGTACTAGACGTCCAAATTATTTTCATGTACGTGGGATTACGAACAGTCAATAGCAAAAAATTTGGAAAGTGGGGTTAACTGAAACATTATTAGAACGAAAAACCAACTCTCACCTGAACGATTTATTAATTTATTATCCTACTTATATATTTTAGAGTTTCACAATGATTCAATCTCATTTCTCTTAACAAAAATCGGTAGTAACAAGCAGTACTCTAAATATCTCAGTACCATACCATAATATCTGCATAATATATATTCACCTCGATACATTATACAGGGTGAGTCAACAAGACTCCCTCAGTCCATTGTTATCAAATACTATCTTATCTTTCAAAATACTGCATACCGGGTGATTCTGCCAAGCGTAGCCAAGTAAAGTTATATATTATTCTTTTTAAATAGAACACAGATATGAAATAATTCGACATTGAAATCAATTTTTTATCAGAGATATACTGTACAAAAAACTGATATTTTACAAATTATACCAAGTTTTAGTAATTGTTGTTACCATAAAAAAATGTATTTTCCTACGTTAACTTACTCAAATTTGTTTTTCTGCAGATGCTATACAATGTGCCACTTCTCTCATCGCTTTCACACGTTCAAAACGAGAGATTTCTCACGCAGTGAGAAATATCCGGCATTACAGTGAGAAACAATTTCTCACTGTTATCACGATAACGCAAGTCAGTCATGAATTGTTACATGTCAGATTGATATGACACGTTCTCCATGTTGACAACGCTACGCCGACGATTCGAGTGCAATATCCAAGTAGCCCATTGTCGACTTATCCAACGAAAATAGTTTTATTGTTGATCGTTATAGTATAAACAGTTCAGATTCATTGAATATTGAATATAATGGAATACAAAGATTTAGAGTTGGAAAATACACCTCCTGAAATTGTTCAGCAAGCAATGTTTATAATAATTTTCTACCAAGCACATCAAGCACATCAAGTATGAAATCGCTTACAGAAACTTTATGGACTGGAAAATGAGAGCCAAGGTAAATTCTTGTTCCGAAAATACCTTGTTACCTTATTTTGAAGAGTTGTCAAGAAGATTGAAATTATCAACATTATGGTCTCAGTACTCGATGCTGAGGACTACCTTAATTATTAAAATCTGTGTTGATATATCATTATACGTAAAACTACGTGCATTTTTCAAATGCAAATGTGAAAAATATTCTCCAAAACAGTCAAAAACATTAACTTCTGAAGAAATTCAATAATTTTTAAAAGATGCACCTGATGAAAAGTATTTGCTGATGAAGGCATGAATTAAAAATTTTTAAATTGTTATCGAAAAATTAATAATTGGTTTGATTTCACGCTGATTTAGCTATTGGTCTTACAGGGGCATGCCGTTGTGATGAACTTTGAGAATTAAAAATTGATGACATGGAAGATCTTAATTCGGCCTTTTTAATAAAATTACCCGATACTTAAACCGAAATTCCTAGAAATTTCACAGTCACAAGAGAATTCTACCAAAATATGTGAAGTTTCGACCATCGACAAATGAAACACTTTTTTTTATTACATTTGGCACCATGGCGAAAGAAATAGCGAAACTTTTGCAATTACCGTACCCTGAATTATATAGCGGCCACTGTTTCCGAAGGTCATTTGCGACTATTTCAGTTAATGCAAGGGCAGATCTTTCAACTTTAAAACGCCATGGGGGTTGGAAATCCAGCAATGTTGCTGAATCTTATATCGACAACTCCATAGCTAAAAAATGAAATTTCGAAAAGTATAGTAGAATCTATTCAGCCTCCAGCGCCTTTAGAACCTGAACAATACAATGCTGTGGAACCTTAGCACGTTTCCACTTCAACTTCAACCGCAGCTTATATTTCAATTACCGAAAACATGTTGAAATAAAACGACCTACCAGGAATTTCTTATTATATATGTATTTTAATTTTCAATACTTGAAAACAACACAACCGTAGAGAAAGTACAGTGTACAATGCGTGAGGAAATGACATATTTCTCACTCGGTTGATTTGCGGCACTCGCCTTCGGATCATGCCAACAAACTTCTGCCCTCGTGAGAAACATGTAGCTTTCCTCAATTGTTGTACAATATACTATTTTCGAATATTCAAACTAATCGCATTTTTCATATCATCTAGTGATAGTTATCAGCGGTTTCAACGGTAAAAAATTCGTAAAGAATACAAACACTACTTTTTTCTTCAAAAACCCAGTTATCCATGACTGGTATCAAAAAATGAATCTCGGAATATTTCAATGACGCCATGTGTTGAAGTTTCTTTCGCATGTAGATTGAATCGTTATCATTATGAATTATATATCGGAAGATGTAGTGTAAATGGTCTATGCTTTGGGGGAAAGTGACGGAAACTACCTCCTTTACCTTCGTTAAACTAGGATTTACAAAGAGAAGTTTCCCAAAAAAAGACAACCAGATGGAACGGCATTTCAAGCTTCAAAAGCATGATTTGAAAGAACTGGTAATGTCGATCACGAGGAGTTCGAACGTGTCTGCCCTGTAACAAATGAAGAGAAATATTTAAAATTGCTCTTAACCTTGTTGAAAATCCCCATGTAACTCCACGAGACCAGAGCAGGGAATCACGATTTTCTGAAACAAGCATGTCTCGAATGATACGAGCAAGCAAATTTCATCCTTTACACATGCAATTGATGCAAGAGTTAAGAGGAAGATATTTTGAAAAACGTGTTCAATTTTGCCGACGGGGCTCAGAAAAGATCAATTAGGAAAATGATTTTTTCGATTTCGTGTTATTTGCTGATGAAACGACTTTTCATAAAAATGGGACTGTTAATCGACATAACATGCATTATATGCAACGAAAAACCCCCATTTTGTTCGTTGACAGGTCATTGAAAGTTTGGGGTGGAATTTTCGAAAAAAAAGTTATTGAAATTGTATTTTTTGGATGGACATCTCAACGATCATTTCAATCAAAAATGAATAGGTAGGTGTGGGCTTGTGGCGAAGCCACCCAGATTACCTGACCTAAACAAAATGGATTTTTTTATGAAGGTGTATCGAATGGGTTGTCTACCAAACTCCTCCAACATTTATAGGAGACATGAAACAAAG
The DNA here is from genome assembly GCF_025532065.1 of Leptinotarsa decemlineata. Classification (NCBI taxonomy): domain Eukaryota; kingdom Metazoa; phylum Arthropoda; class Insecta; order Coleoptera; family Chrysomelidae; genus Leptinotarsa; species Leptinotarsa decemlineata. Next base: position 11,658,238 of record NW_027412558.1, on the reverse strand, counting down.
AAAAACTAGAGCTTCAGAGAAATGTTTGCCATTCTGAACATCTGTTGGACTCTATTCCATAAAAAAATTGGGCATTATTGTTCAAATTGAAAACATTTTGAGTGAGTGAACGTAAGGAATCGAATGACATATTCATATACTGAGTGTTTCATTGCATTTATCGATAAGACTGTGAAAAAAAATTGAGCAATTCAAAAAAGTGTTTTCCCTGATAGCAATGGACCAAAGGAATCTTGTTGATTCACCCTGTATTTCAACTACGCGTCTATTATTTTATTGCCAAAATGTTTTGAAAATTAAGAATAAATCATTTTCACAGAATAACAGAAACTGTTAACGGGTGAAAACACCCATGTGAAAACGGGTGAAAACACCCATTAACAATTTTCCGTAATCAGTTTACTATTCGTTGAAATTTGTCTCACTGTTATCCACCAGAACAATTATTTCTCAAACAACTCACTATTTTATAACTCATCTTGAATTTCAATTGTTTTGATTTTTTCTATAATATCAGTATTCTTCTAACATGTACTTTGGAACCTTCACAAAAAAAACAATATTTTGAAACAGTTTTTTGCTGAGCACTTATACAAATGTCTTGAACAATATCCGTCAGCTTGTTTTCTCACAATTCTCCAGAATAAAGCTAAGAGACTAGACATATTTTTCCAATCAACCAGTAACCGCCCCGGAATGCGGAGAGGAGAAGGAAAGAAAAGATGAACAGAGAATATTTTATGTGTCGGAATATCGCCTGCCTAAGATATCAAATACATTAGCCTGATGACAATCTCGTATACAAGGTGAAGGAAAGCAGATATGGCGCATTAACACGTCTCCATACAAATAATCTGTGGCGACAGCTGGGATCGTGACCAGAAAACGACATCCTCATAACGAAATTCCGTTTTCCTTCACCCGAGCTGAATTACTTGCACAAGGATTATTTGTATCGACTCGGGTAATAAGGGTGCGTCTGGCGCTGGAAAGATTGGAGTTCTGGTGAGGTTATTTGTTATAGTTCAGAAAAGTTTGGAATCAAACCATCGTGAGAAATGAAAATAATTTTTTGTAGGGTTTCTGAAGCGCTTCGTATCTTTGAATTTGAATTGAACAAAGTGTGTATGTGAGATAAAATCGAAATTGTTTATTCGTGTGAAAGACCTATTGATGCCATTATATGATAATAATAAATGCTTTTATTGAAATGTTACCCAGTATTGGAGATACTAACCTAACCTAACAAATGGCAGAATTCAACATCTGCACATGATAAACCAAGGCAGGTATTGCTCTTCCATACAACCAGCATGTTTGAAAAAATCTGTTTAAAATATGTTTTTCCGTTAATCAGCTGTTGAACGACACCCCTCAGAAGTCGAAACTTGTGCGAGCTAAGGATTAACTTCAAGTTTTGAAGACGTTGATACATTAATGATTTTTCTTCCGAAATGACATGTCCATTGTACCTTATAACCTTATAGTCCTTGATGGACACCAATAATCAGAACAACTCTCGAATTTTAAAATCATATCGGCTTGCCTCACAAAGGCAGAAATCTTAGCCGCACAGATGCAGAAGGCTGTCATTCTTGGCTCACTGCGCTTGCTCAGGGCATATGATTCTTGGACCCAATGATCACTTGCCCCACGGTGTGGGGAGTTGTCATTGGTTGATAATGCTGGCCGCTCTCCCGAATGTATCGGGGCTTCGGGGGATATGGCCTGACCAGCGCACACTACGGTGAAAAAAAATTTTAATATAAATATTTTGATATAAAGCGTATAGAATTTGACGTATACCGTGTCTTCCAGGGTAGGTGTTACGAGTGATATGATGTACTGAATATTTTCAATTTCAGATCGTGAAATTGAGCTCCGCTCGATTATATAGCAATTTAAGGAATATGGTTCGATGACGTTTGAAACCCAATCAACTGTAGTATTCAATATTATTATAAAAGCACACTCTATTCGTTATGAAGGGTGGTTATTTCCGTATACACTCTGACTAAAACTATAATCAACATTCGAGCTACAGGGTGCTTGAATTTCAGTAATATATTTATGACTTTGGTATGACTGTAGATATTTTTGTGAGACATATTATGCATATCCATGCATTGAAAAACAGTCAATGCTGTAGTACATAATATTTCATTTATGCAAGTGGTATCCCCGTGCGATTTTCAGTGAACTATTTTGTAGAGTGAAATGACACCCATGCGTTTTTGAAATTATTTTCGAAATTCTCGTTCCTTAATGAGCAAATCTGGTTTTTAGATTGTATATTTTTTATTGAGAAATCAAGATTCATTCGTAAGTATACTCTCAACATAGTTGTACGATTGTTGGCAAGATCCTCTGTTTCATGTTGTTCTTTGACAAACACGAAATTCTCGATTTTATACCTTTCTTCATATTTCAGTTCTCTCATTTAGAATTACCCAGAAAATGAACTTGTCACCTGTTGGTTACTCGAAATATTCTCAAATAATTTTCCATTCAATTCATGTTTCTGTTTGAACAAATTTTTTCTCACGAGTACACCTCCATCTACATTGACATGTTCAATTTATATGACTTGAACATCATTTGCAACACGGCCAACCTCTTTACCAGTGTGTTTGCAATTTTTTTTCATCATCGTCCCGTATTTTGCATTAAAATAATTGCAACTTTCCTGAAGATTGTAATAAATATTATCGAAATATTGAAAATATAAGTTATAATAGAATACTGTTATGAGAGAACAAATCTGTTCTGCTATTTTTCAATGATTTCCAAGTTTTGTTGTTACTCGGTTTGCAAAGATGGATGGTAAACATAATACAGGGTGTAACAAAAAGATAGCTCATGAATCGAACCACATATTCATTCTGGGGTTAAAAATATCTCCGTTAAATATAACTTACCCCAACGCAAATGTGCACATGAAAAAAGTTACTGCCCATGGATAGTATTTCATTGTAACATCCTGTATAAGTGATACCACTGATAGAGTAAAGGAACAGCATTATAGCCCATGCGTAATCGGAAGGTCTCAATTGTAGTTTTTTCTGTTTATTTACACTATTTCATAAATATATTTACGTATATCCAAGATATGAATGAATATTGTTATTATCATATTTTTATTTGAAGTAATGGAAAAAATCGAAACATTTATCTCGAACATTTTTCACATTTTCTACTGAAATGAATGACTGTGCATGATCTACATATTTTTGTGAACATTTTTTATTATTGTAACGAATCTGAAGCCGGCCCCGACCGGTATCTCAGCCAGCAAACGCTGGCTGACATCACCGCGAAAAAAGCAGTCTGACTCGCCGGGAAAATACTAGGCTAGTACAGAGACCACTAGATGAATCTAGAACAATCGTTACCGATATATAAGCCCTGCTTCCCGTCCAGAGATGGCCGTATGAATTCAGAAAGAGAATCGTGCGATTAAACAAAGAATTCAAATTGTGAAGATAAATTAAGTGCTAAATACTAAGTGTTGAATATAAATTAGTTTGTGTAGTGAAATATTGTTAATTCGTCACATTATTATTTGAATTTTTCGTTTTATCGTTTTCTCATTAACTCGAATAAGTCAATACCAGCGTGGTCCAAACAGAACTGGTTGGTATCTCAATCGCCACAAAAGAAATAACCAAGAAAAGAATTTCTGGCAAAAACATAACAATCTGCACTGATAGCAGACAAGCACTATCAGCCTTGAACAGACACCGTGTTACTTCAGGGCTAGCACTAGAGTGCCACCAAGATTTAGCCAAAGCCTCGGTAGATAATAACATTATCCTGAGGTGGGTTAAAGGGCACGACAGGAGTAAAGGTAATCGCATTGCCGACTCTTTAGCCAAGGAAGCGGCTGGACTAAGAATTTTAGGACCAAGTGGCACCCACGGCCTGATGACTTCGACAATTGCGGAACTAGTCAAATGTTACACCCATGCTCAGTCTTTAAAGAGATGGGATGAAATCAAAGGATGTAATCTTGCCAGGATCACCTTGGGCGACCCTGGGAAGCTGGCGCCGAAGAAATATCTGGCGATGACCAGGAAAAATCTACGCCTTACAGTAGGATTTCTGACTGGCCACTGTCAGCTAAGGAAACACCTACATAATATGGGGCTAGTGGACACACCTCTATGCAGGATGTGTGAACGGAAGATGAGACTGTCAGGCATGTCCTGTGCGAGTGCCCGGAGTTATCGTCAATAAGAGAGTGTGTGTTCGGCGAGTCTTGGCCTACACCTGCCGATATAAAGGAGACGTCTCCCAGCGACCTGTCCACCTTCCTGGAAAGGACAGGATGGACGACGACCTAGGAGGACAACTCCTCGGGAGGATGTACAATGGGTCACATGTGGCCTAAGTGCGTGGGCTTACACTCACCCTCCCTACTCTACAGATACAGAGAAGTCAAATATTTCAATGTTTGGCCCGCAACAAATAAAGAAAAGTAATCCAAGGAAATGGTTAGAATAAACATTCTGAGTTATTTTCTTCAAAACGTTGGGATGGTGAAAAACATGGGGGTTTCTAATGGACAACAGCGTAGGATTCGAAAACCACATCATCAACCTCATCAACGAGCATACACCTTTATTAAACTTATATATGAGAGCAGACATTATCTCACTAAGACGATAAAGATAACTGTGTGCGAGGCCCTCGTGCTCTCTCACTTCAATTATGCGGATATTTTATATGGTCCAAATCTGACTGATATATGTAAACGAAAAATTCAAACAGTTCAAAATTCATGACTATGTCTGATGTTTGGAGTAAGAAGAAGGCAACCGATTTGGCATACTTTGAAACTATCTAGGTGACTGAATATGGGGAGTAGAAGGTAACTGCGTGCTAAGGTTTTATTTCATGAAATAGTAACAGCGAAAAAATCGCCTAATTTATATCGTGAAATAACACACATAACTGATGTACACAACGTAAATATAATTAACCTCTGCTACGTTTAGAACTGAGTTCTTCAAGAGATTTTGTACATATATGTGTAAAAATTTGCAAACTATATACTGCTTTACCGTAGCAATTTAAATCCAATACAATTGCAAATCTTCTTTGATTGACGACTTATTTATTTTGTGGAAATTCATGTTTACTGAGGATACACTACAAAAACACACTTTTTGTAGTGTATCGTCAGTGAACAATTGCAAATATTGAAGGCTACATAAAAAATCATCTTCTCTTACAATACATTTATGATTAGGATGATAATACAGATCACAGTTTACAGTTTGATAAGTAGTTGCCCCTATAAAGCCAAATTATTGTTATTAATAACTTTTCTTATAGTTCCATATGATGTGTGAATCAATGCAGAAGTAAAATGCCAAAATAGCGATATTCTGAGGAAAATCTTCATATTTCTAGTTTTGTTAAATTTTCCAAAGAGAGTGTGACACGCGATACAGTTTTTCATAAAACATGTTTGAATAAAACATTTTATTTTAGCAAAAATTGAAATTCTAAATTTACAAATGAACAATTCTGAAAGTTATTGAATTAAAATTTTTACGTACCCAGAGGGGGGCCTAAAAGCATTTATGAAACACCAAACGAAATTTTACTGTCGCATTGAAACAAAATATTAATCACCAGAATCTTAGCTTTGCGTAATTTATAGACGATGCAAGGTGAAGCACTATATTCCGAAGAAGAGTGCTAGCGCTGGAAACTGCCTTATACATGAAGGGTGGGGGGTGAAGTTTATTTTTGAGTCAACTAACAACTCACCTGCTAGGGTTGATTACTAAATCAGCATCTGGAGTTCAGCGTGTGCGGTCATTCATTAAACTCGAAAACTTCCGAAGTTGCTTGCTACGAGAATATTAACGGCGATCCCTAGGGTATCACAGTGAACTGATTTCAACGTTCATTAATATCGCAATATGGCTTTTAATACTCCAAAAAATATTATTGTCTCAAATCAGACGGTAGCCAGTTATTGGGGAAGTTCTATTCAAGAACTCACTGATTTTGTGAATGTCGATTCGATCCCAACTCTGGGACAGTTAGTGTACACTGCTCATCGTCAGACTCATGGAATCGCAGCTTGAATGTCAACTACTCATTCATCAAAACTTGTCATTATATATCATCAGCTGTTTTGTATTATATTGTATTAATGTCATGTATTTTCGTAGTTCCATATCTCAACGAATATCAACTATATTGTGTGTCGTGGTATACACCGATTTATAGAGAATTTTGTACTCTATACATTAATGCTGTTCCATTTTTTCCAAATTTGATTTTTTTGGACTCTTCTCAGCCTATTAATATATGATGTCGTTGAGAGATTTTCGGCCAATCATTTTCTACGAATCCAAATTGGACCAAAGGGATGCCGAAACAGCCCCAAAAATTAACCAGGAATTTGGCAATGATACTGTTAATGAACGTTTGACATTGGTTTGCAAAATTTAGTTCCGGAGATTTTAGCCTCGAAGATAAGCCCTGAAGTAGTCGGCCTCCAGCTATCCTGGACAAGGATTTGAGGACCCTGGTGAAGACTGACCCATCAGAAACGGTGCATGGAATGGCGGAAGGACTGGGCGTCAGCTCACATGCGGTTTTGCGCAACCAAAACAATCTTTTATTGAATAGGATTATCACGTGTGATGGAAAGTGGATCCCTTTCGACAACATGAGACGTTCAGGACGGTGCTTGGACACCGATAAGCCACCCAGACAATTTCCAAAGACGGAAACACACCAAGGAAAGATCATGGAATATATGGTCAGCGGCTGGTGTAATTGACTACTTCTAACTTTCTGCAACTGGGCAAAACCATTACAGCAGAGTCCTTTTATGAGGAAATCGACTAAATGTACCAAAAATTACGTCAGCAGTAGCCGACACTGGTCAACAGAAGAGGTCCGATCCTGCTCCACGACAACGCCCGTTTCACAAATCACCATCCGAAAATGCAATGAATCAAGCGTCGAAATTCTGCTTCACCCACCATACTTCTCAGACTTCTCGTCAACCGACCACCATTTTTTCAAGCACTTCGATAACTTTCCCACCGGTAAATTCTTTGTATAATTTGATCGGGATTGTAAGAATAATGCCTAGCTAGGCTCTGATTGTCACGCATGATTCAAAAATAATGACACCTAGATGCTGATTTCATACCTGTTAGTTTTATCGCTGTCAGTTAGGAAAAAGCGTATTGTCACTATGAAACTGTTCAGGTATCTTATCCTTCAATTATCGGTTCGGAGAAAATAATCATCTCTAATGAAAGTTTTCCAAAGTCTAAGTGTTTCAAATGGAATTCAATTAATTTCCATTCACCTAATAAACTTCATATGCGGTTATCCTGGTTCTTATGATTCCACATTCAAAATAAAAATTTCAAGTAATTAACGAAAACATTGATGATACTTCAATTAACTTATGTTTCTGCAAACGTAATTTCTCAAGATCGTTTTTATCGGTTTGAATTGGAATATAACAGAAATTCGTTGAACAGGAACGATAAAAAACGGAAACTTCAAATTTTTCAGGGCAAAAGGAAAAAGTTCTTAAAGAAAAACCTATAATTTCTGTTCGGTAAGTAAATGATATTAGCAGAATTGAATAATAAAGTAATTACCTAACAGAAGAATGAAATAAAAACAATTACTATCGAAAGTACTTTGGTAAAATCAATTCTTCGAAAAACGATATTGAAAGTATTATATGAACTACGAATTCAGGAGCAGATTGTATTGAAGAAAGAATTTTTTCTTGTTTTGGAAAAAGTAATATTGACATTCTTGCAGTTTAGTTGGAAAGTTGTTGAACAATTTTGGTCCATAGTAAACGATGTAATTTCGAGGGAGAGTTCTGCTGAATTCGGAAATACAGACAGAATCGAAAAAATTTTGAGAAAGCATAAAATAAAAACAGTGTTCAAGTCCACCCGGAAAATACAACAAGGCCTCAGATCTGCGAAAGAGAAAAGAGATCCACTATCAGCTGCAGGGATATATCGAATACCATGCACCTGCGGAAAAGTTTATATCGCTACCACCAAAAGATCCATGGATACAAGGCTGAATGAACATCGGAGAAACTGTTGATTAGGTCAAATAGACGAATCGGCAGTAGCGAAACACCCGCTTATACAACCTATGAACTAGAAATCACCTCTGAAGAAGCCAACCACCCTTGTATAGGGATAATTTCGAAATAACATCAGTAAAATCTGGATACCTGTTCTCAATTGTTCTCGACCCAGCTCATTTGATCCAATTAGGAGAAATGAAACCACTCTCACCAAAGTTTTTGCATAGAGAACAACTCGAGCATTTCTACTGTTACCTAACCGCCTTATATAATTCTACCGCAGTAGTAGACGAAACGTCAGACATAATACTCTGCAGGCCACGTTCGTCTGTTCTGCCCCTAGTGCTGAAAAGTTATTTGTTATTTTATCTATTTTTTGTTTCTTATATTGTAAATCTGTTCAACATTAAATTTCAAAAATTACATATCATGATTTGATCTCCACAAACTTTATTTGAAAACTATATCACAACATGTGTCGCTAGCACAATAGCTTTATCAAATAATTTGATAAAGCTTGATGAAGCTACTGTGCTAGCGAAACATATTGTGATATATATTTCAAATAAAGTTTGTGGAAATGAAATCGTGAGGTGTAGTTTCTGAAATTACTATGGATCTTCATCAAGTAACGGCTGATTCAGTTAGAATAAAAACGTTTATATTTATATATAATGAAAGTCCTCCCTTTTGAATCTGTCAGTCAGGATGATCTTCAAGAAACCTTTGTTGGATCGTTCAGTAACAAAATCTCACTGAAAAATATACTTTCCCCTTCAATTTTCTGATTCATTCAGGTTCATATAACGGAGTTTCTCATTTATCTCAAGCAAAAATGATACATTGGTTCTCTTTCATAAACCATTCTCAACCGATCATCTACTCCATGGGAAGACACATCGCTCAGCAGGAAAAAAACATTCTCCAGTTTTTTTTAATGATTTACCGTCCGTACCAATAATTCTCGACAAAATACTTGAACGTTTCCCTGGATTTTCCCCCGAAAATTATTTGTCGCGATAAGAGGGGCGAACAAATAAAAATCATGTTCGATGTCCGCTCGAATAACGTCCGTTATCTGTTAAAGGATGTCCGATAACAATAAACGTTATTGCTTTATTTTTATTACTGCGAGTGATTTTTGGCTTTTCGATTGTTCCGATATAAATTGAGTGGAAAAGCTACGGTGTAAGTTACCGCCAGTCGTATGCGAAAAAATATCGAGCAGTCAAAAAGTTTTTCTATTGTTAATATTTTTATGACTGGGAAGAACGAAGGGTTTACATTCGAAGTTATGATGAAACCTTTGAGATGATTCTGGGGTGGAATATCGGTGAAAACAGTAAAAACTATATACGAATGACCAAGTTACCAGTATTCGTGTATATTAGGTATTTCATAAGGATAGTTTGGACAGTTTTGCCAAGGAATGTAATTATGTGGAAGATGTATTTATGGTACTGACAGTATATATGATCATACAAAAAAAAGTATAAAAAAGTTTTGATATCCACGAAGTATGAGCGAGTTAGCCTATTCTGAGTTCTTATGAGAATAAATATGTCCTAATCATATTAGATGAAAAATAGACAAATAGAGTAGACCAGCAATAACATTCTCCAGAGACTAAAACACTCATACACACGATTGATTCCTTCAAGACAAAACACAAGCACCATAGAAAAATCTTTGACACGCTCTAAGAGCGGTGCCTGTGCGAAAGTAGTGATTCACATTGGATTTGAATCGCTGGAGATTGAATCCATTAAGAAAAACATTATCAGGAAGTTCATTCCACATAAATGAAGTTCTTCAAATGAAAAAGTTCTTGAACCGTGAAGTTTGAGGTGTACTGAGTTGAACCTCAAAACGATGAGCAGCCACAGTACGTGAGATGAGACCGTGACATGTACCACCCTTGGTGGAATCAAATGGGCCAAATCACTTGAACACTCTCCGTGAAAGTATCTATAGAATACACATCTCCCACTTTTCTTCGATATTCCAGATTATCAAGGTTGCACGTCATGTTCACGTCTGTAACCAGGCGGATGACTCTTTTCTGGATGGAATCCAGGGTATGTTTGGGGACAGAGCTCCATACGTGAGAACAATACTCCAAAAAAAGTCTGATCTGAGCTTTATAAAGCATCAAAAGTTGCTGAGTTGTGTACAGTTTTCTGGTTCGGAACAGTGTTCCAAGCTTTTGAGAAGCAGCCCAACAAAATTATCGAAGAAGGAAGCCTGAGGTGCCGCAGTACCACCTCTCACTATATAACCCGAACAGGCTGGCTCGATATGAATAATCGGTAAAGTTTACACTTTGTATGCATACTGTTCAGTTTGTATGTATACTGTATACTTCATGCTCCTACTCGGCAAAACGCCTTCATATCTATGGCTTGGCTCTACTGAGTAGAGCCAAGAAGATTATAGCACGACCAGCTGTCGAAAGCGCTCGCATATAATAAATAGGAGTTATAGAGCTTCAAATCCTAATTGTGACATATGTCAATATTGAAATACTGAAAATAAAGAAAAATTATTTGAAGGTGGTTGACAATGTTTCGTGATGTATTTCATCAGTTCGGACTTCCATTCTCTTATATAACATTAATTGATTTGAAATGTCCAACAACGCATTTAGTCAAGCTAGCGTAGAGATAAGTAACATATGGAGAACTCTAATCAAGCGAAAAACGATCAACTCCCGCCAAACGGTCATCTCCCGCTGAAACCAATGAAGCGGAGAGAAGGAAGAGGGGATAGGTGAAAGCACTCGAATGACCTATAAATAGTCAGATCTCGGAGGAATGAGTCCAGTTATCACCCGAAGACGATTGTGAATACTAAGAATCGAAACATCTTGAGGTAACTTGGTTTGGAATCTTTTAATTTTTATTTTCAATTTTTTTGTTCATTATATTTTTTAATTTTAAGCTTGTATTTATATTAATTTTCTTTTTAGTTGTTGCTTGTATGTTATTTCTTTGTAATTTCCGTTTTTGTTTAATAAAATTGAATTTTTTTCACAGATTCTTTCAGGGATTTCAGATCAATTTGTATTATATAAGACAATGATAGAACGAATTGATGAAATGCAAAGAAGAATTAGTTGCATCGTTCAAAATATAGAAAATGAAGAATTTGGTATCCTACATCTCCAACCACTTTTGATGCTTCACGAAGCTCGGATCAGACCTTCTTTGGAGTTCTCATGTATGGAGCTCTTTCCCCAAACAGAAGAAAAAATAGCCTTCCGCCTGAGTAGAGACGCGAACATCACGTGCAACCTTGATAGCCTGGAACATCGAAGAAAGGTTGGAGATTTGTCTCTCTTCTATAGATACTTTCACGGAAGGTGTTCAAGTGACTTGGCACACTTGATTCCACCAAGAGCGGTACATATCAGAAATACGCGATGGACTCTTTGGAGAACTGCGTTTATGTGGAATAAACTTCCTAAGAACTCTTGGAGTGCCTGAAGGATTTTCCTGTGCTTGTGTTCCGTTCTTAAAAGAATATATAATAGTGGGCAATGACGAAATTCATCGGATGAATGATTCAATCTGGTGAAACAGGTAGATTTTTGATAAACAATTAGGTACAATACAATGTATTCAATGTTATTTCAAATGAGCAACAGTAAGTTATTCATCCACCATTGATGAACTTCTTCTCATGACATATGATGCACTGTTTGGAACTTTTGGTGTAATAATTAATATTACTGTAGTTCTACCAACACCAGCCCGTTATTTAAACACCTCCACACGTGTTTCGATCACTAAGTGATTATATTTAAGAGCAAAATCAAACTAAACATAATTACAAAGTTATCCTTATTTATACCAAAGATACTTCTACTAGGTACCTGCCTTTTAAGTGACTTACATTAATTTCACAATATTGCCTTATCTACTAGTCATAAATTAATTTTACTATGTATCCTTATGTACTAGTCAGGTGAATCTAATAATTTATATATTATTTCAACAACTATATAGGATTAATTTCACAATGTCGCCTACTAGTAAACTAATTAATACAGTTTATTGTATGATTTTCACTATAAGGGTTTTACAAAAACCGCGAAATGTGTTTCACTATACAATAGCTTCTTCAAGCATAATCTGTTATGTTTGTAAAAGATATGACCCTTAGAGTGAAAATCATACAATAAACTGTATTAATAAGTTTTTTAATATGGTTTTTCATCAAGTATCGGCCAGTTCTATTCGAGTATCTACTAATCTTGAATTAATTATATCCTTGTGTCCTTACGTGATAGTCAGGTAAATCTAATAATTAAAATATTATTTTCAGAAGCTGTATAAAATTGATCTCACAATATTGCCTCATCTACTAGTCCTTGATTATTTTACAATGTGTCTTTATGTAATAGTCAGGTAAATATAATAAATAAAATATTATTTTAACAAGCCATATAGTATACTGCTAGGTATTGGTCCACCATCGCTATTCATAATATTATTATGTTTGCTTATTTCTACACTCTCATAGGAATCTGGATGCATGTTGTTGTTAACTTGTGTAACCAATCTTAATGAACTTACTGAAGTCTATAAAATGGTTTTATTGCAAAATATAATGGGCGACTGCCGAATTTTCACGTCTTCCATATTCTTTCATATTGAGTGTGCTAAGGGTTCCTCATATCTTATTTTGATAGGTCTTTTTGTCTGTCCATAATAGTTTGCATCGCAGTCCTTACATTTAACTTCGTAAATTCCAGACTTTTCCGAATTATCGACTTTGTCTATTGGATTTCCTAAAAGGTTCTGTAGCGTATGATTTGTTTCAAAAACCATGAAATGTGATTAATTAACATATTCACATATCAACTGTTTCAATAGAAATCATCTAGTATTAATTCGAGATTTCTGAATCCACTTGTTTCGTCAGATTTATTCATTTATCTAATTGAGTTTTGACATAACAGGTATGCCAAAATTTTACCTGTTTCCTAGATCAATATTGTATTGTAATTCAAAATGTATCTGTTTTACTAGACACTCATTTATATAATGAGGTTTGGAATTATTTGCTATTATATAAAAATCTCTTTTTCTTCGGGTAGGGTTATGAAATCTGATATTACAGCAAATGAACTGATAAACAGAACATATTTGCACTTGCATGTGAGAAACTAGATGCCCAAGAATAAATGAATACTCAATAATACAAATGAGATGAAATATCATACGATTCAATTTGTATTGAAAAAAACTGAAGTAAATTACTATAAATACATTTCTTAACGGGCTTCATGAAAACTGATGAAAATTCAGGTTGGAAGTAGGTTACAATATTAGTTTGTATAGAGTATGAAACAAAACTCCAACACATTATACGTACATGAATGAAAAAATACTTTCTAAAAGTTTCGTAGAAAAATATTGATAAAGATATTCTTAGTTAACTGAAAAGTTGCGGAATTGTAACAGCTGTATATCAGAGAACACCTACTACATCGAATGTTTAAGAAGTCTATCAACAATATTGACATATTCCACATTTCAGAACTCCATTGATATTTATCTGAGAAAAACAGAGAAAACTACAAGATTCGTTAATTTTTTTTTGAAGACGAAGGCATATTTTAGCCCTCAATATGGCAAGATAAGTATCTGTATGCTTATCGAATACAAGTTACTAATGAATAAAATATATTTTTATGTAAAGAATATTTCATATTTTCGCAATAACTCATCGAGGTAATTGAAATATATGATTTTACACCCTTGTATTGATATTTCCATTACAATTTTCATGTAAGTGAAATTTTACTTCTTTCATTATTTGTATTGCGTAGGAATCCTGTGAATGATATCTCATTCGATTCCATACGAACGTTTGGAATACAAACGGAATAGAAAAAAGTGTTTTTCGTATTCAACGTTCATATAAAAGTATTTGTTTCGAAAGTTTTTTATGTAATTCAATGTTTATATGAAAATAGCTGTTCCCGGAGAGCTTTTTCTTCCAGTTTGTGTCTGAAAGTTGATTCTTTGCATGATCTTTACATCTTTGTATTGATTTCTTAAATTGATTGCTTCCCTTCTTCCTTTGAAAGATTCCCACATTTTTTGTATCAAGATGGAGAAGTAGAACGACAAAAACTTTTTCCCAAAAACTGTTCCATCCTGAAAATATACCCTTCCAATTTATACAATTTTTATATTTATTTGATTGTGCTACGTGGGAAAACTAAAAAAATTTATAATAAACTCTGTTTTTCTTCACAGAAAATAATTTTCCTTAAATGATAGGATTGTTACCCACATAATTGAGACATATATTGTTTTCAATCGTTCACTGATGACTCTCCTTCGAAGCCAGAAAACATTTTTCTGTTATATTTGAATTTCTGCAGCATAGATTTTGAAGTTCTCCACATCGTGTTTTACTTTCAATATCTGTTTATGAATACAATGATTATCATTTTCCACTTCATACTTTCATGTGTTCATGTGTTTCATGTTTTCAGGTGCTAGTTTTTTACTTCCCGATTTCAAACTGTTACGCATTTCCTAAGAATGAAAGTGAAAACCCCAATTGCCTTCAGATACAGGAATTGTTAAACGTTTGTAGTCAGATAAATATTCGTAAAAAGGTTCAGATTAGAAAAAATTGACATGCCTCAAATGTCGTAATTTTTATCTAGTGGTTACATATAATACACACGTACCTTCGCCAAAAGTTTAAATTATGGGATGATAAATATGCCCTCATCAAACATAATTCTTTTGTGACTACGCTTTTTTGTCACGGGCAAATAAAGTATTATTCAGCCAGATACGGACTCAATTTGGGGTATCCTGTATAAATATGTTTCTTTAGGTGCATGAAACACAACGTGTAAACCTGAAAGAAAACTAATGAACAATTTGGTAAATTTGGTGAAGTCGCCGGATTTCAAAATATGGTGATGAATAACGTCAAGGTATACTTGTCATTGAGAATTGAGAGTATATCGACCATCAAAAAATACGTTAAAATCAATAATCTATATTTTGAAGAGTTGAAGCTCAAAATATAAATCAGAATGAGAATTAAATAAAATCCAAAAATAGCAACTACAACCTTGAAAGAATATTTTGATTCAATTCTTCAACGGAAAAAATTCAATATTTCATTATAATTGTGACTATTTATACTCTAGTACAACATAAAAACGACCCGTAACATCGTTTCAGAGTAGGAAAAAATTATAATTTTTTTGCGTGATATAAGAAGAATAATCTCCAGATAAATACAAATTGGAAATCATCATGTAGTTTTGGTTTTGAAGACACTTACATATAAATTTAGAATTTCATTTTGAAAATTTTGAAAATAGTTCAAATAAAATAAACTTCATGCAGTAAGAGCAATTGTATTTCGAAAACTGTTATTATGCCAAGCTTCCTAGATTTATAAATGTTATCATCGGAACAATGAATTCTGGAAAATCAAGACCAATATATTCACCAAAAATTTTTTTCCATTCTACTAGTAAAAAATTAATAACAAAATAAACAATTTCATGATGGACTATTCTCTATGTCTTATTCTTAATAATAATTTCGGAACATGTACTTGTTTGAAACTTCTCAAACTGTATTATAAGTTGAATTTTATATTATGAAGAGAATTTTTTTTTGTTACTGACTCAAGTTTTACATACGTTTCGGAACTCTGATGATACTATTATGAGCTGACAAGATAATGAAAGTTTCTACAGCTACGATTGATTCCTTTTTTGATTATTTTTTATAGTTATTAGTATAATAATGAAGGCTGTGATGGGGGCAGTTATTCAATTTTATTTGTTACAGAGTCTTAAGATTAGTTTCATAATTCTCCGTTGAAATGGAATATAAATAGAAAAGTGGGAATATATTTTTGAGGGGAACAAATAATAGACACACATCAAATTCACTTTTTGAATAGTTACTATTTTTTTGCAAAAAACAATTGAAGCCAACACTTACCAGTTCTTCTTCTTCATTGATACCCAAATGAATGAATTTCTATATGCATCATTTCATCATAGGTATTCAAATGCTTCCTCAAATAATTTCGAACGTATGTCTACAGAAGATCCAATTTGCATAGAGATAGAATGAACATTTTTCAAAAATATTTTCCAAATTCAATTTCGATTACTACAAATGAACTGAATAGTTTACGATTTTCATGATCGAGTGAGATTTTCTTTGTGAAATAGACAGAGGTATTGTGTGTGAATTATTAACACTATCTGTCTGATTGTTTCCAACAAAAAAATCAATAACATGACTGTTTTCAGCTACCATTAAATTTCACCCGACTATTGCACATGAATCAGTATTTTGATACATCGGAAAAGTTCACAGTAAGTTTCTTGGAAAATATATTAGTACCTTTACAATGAGACCAGCACACAACTTTCGGAAGTGTTTTTTCAGCAGAACCTGTATAGTACAATTTTTCTCTCATTAAATCACCTCAACATCACCGAAATTAAACCGGCAACGCTAAAATTCCTCTCGAACATTTCATCTGCCCAACTTTCCCAACAAATTTTAATGCTGAAAAAGTTTTCCAAACTTTCCGAGGGGTCGATTAACTTCTCTCTAACCCAACAGAAAGTGTACCAAACAGTTTCCAGGCTAACAGACCGTCTTCCAACAGCATACAGGGTCTGGCGAAAGTGATGAATGTAAAATTCGAGTGCATTGTTGCAACAATAGAAGTGTAAAAATGTGTATGTGCAGTAGAAGAGGAGGCGGCAGGAAAAGAATACACCCCCTTCGGCAGTGTACTGGAGAAGGCGGCTACATCGACGCCAATGACGTCAAATGTAGGCGGCGCATCTCGTCGTGCGACGACGCCAGGAAAAAAAAACGGGCTGACCCCGATACGCCGGACAGGTGAGAATGAACACATCACGTATCAGAAGTGGGATTTGCGAATCAGAAATTGGATCTCTAGCTGAAATCTAGTACGTCTGGCCGGTACACGTGCTAGAAACAGACTATTCAAAGTTTGTGGGAGTTCGCACTTCAATTCCGCAAAGTTCTGAAAGCTCGGAAAATGAGTTTTAACGCGGCGGAAATTGTTTTGTGTATGTTTTTGGGCAAGCATGCAGGTTTAATGGTATGTTACGTGCACCGATAAGAGGAAGCTCTGGGAACTTCATTCGTACAATATCACGTTTCAGTGAAGTTTTCCACTAAACGATTCGAAAATGTACCAAGCCGCATTGATCAGAAAATTATCAAGACATTCAGGAATTTTGAGGGACTTGATAAAAGATGGGGTTATTTGATTCATAGATCAACTTATTATATTCCGGTGAATGAGTAACTGTCAAATATGAATGATAAAGAAAATCAGATAATTTCGTATATGTCTCAATGATCTGATAAAATGAGTTTGAATGATAGTATTCACTGAATCGCGAAATGACACGTCAATAAACAGTAGGGTTTGCCATGTATGAGCGAGAAGTTTCTAACTTGTTTCTATTGCTCATATTAACTTCTGGGGTGTTTTTTCACATGAATCAATTTTACTGATCCTCCACTATTATTGCTTCGATAATATTTGTAACACTTGTTAGAGTGTTCTTGGAATTGTTTCAATTTGATATTCACTAGTGTCATTTGTTGTGAATTCATTTCAAAAAAATCAAATGACTATTAGTAATTTCTCAACGCTTTTTCATGTATGGAGCTCCACCCCTAAGCATACCCTGAAGCTCCATGGATGGAGATGCGAATATCACTAGCAACCTTGTTAATCTGGAACATCGAATGAAGGTTGCGGATTTGTCTCTCTTTTCTTTTAAGTGACTTGGCATATTTGATTCCACCAAGAGCGGTACATATCAGAAATACGCGACGGACTGTGGCTGTTCATCGTTGTGAGGTTCAACTCAGTACACCTCGAACTTCACCGTTTAAGAACTCTTTCATTTGGAGAACTGACAACGTTTCTCTAAAAATTGATTTAATCTCCAGCGATTCAAATCGAATGTGAATCGATAGTTTCCCTACGAAAAGTGAAAAAATACGGTTTCAAATCATGGAAATAATAATATTATGATGAACCAGAAGTATTTGTACTCCCATAGCTTATTCACGGATGAGTTGGATTTTGCGAATGATGTTACCCAACTGAAATGGAAATTTCAACAAAAAAATAAAATTTTATTTTTCCGTTAACCAGCTGTCGCCCATGACGGACGACAACCCTGCAACCGTGCGATTTCTGGCCCGGGTAAAACGCCCAAAAATATCAATTTTGATTTTCAAAATGACATTTTGCAACGTTATAATTTCACCATTACAATCTACTCCTTCCAAGTATCAAGAATGTTTCGTAATCTCATTTGGAAGGCTCAATAGGCAATATTAATTGATACTATGATTTTGAAGATTTGTTACAGATATTTATAGCAAAAAAAATGTGATAGTCACAATTCGCTGCATTACATTTTCGAAGATAATAAGTGAGAATATATCGTGGAAGTGAAAGAATGAAGCATTTTCCAATTGGAATATATTATCCATGAAATCTGACAAAAATTAGAAAAGAGCTCCGACTGAAAAAAGTCATTGACAGTAAATATATGAAATGATGTAAATAATATTTTTGAATCAGATTTAGAAAGTTAGTTATCAAAATATATTTTTTAAATGGTGCAATTTAATTTAAGATCGATTTTGTGTAGTTCATTTCAGTTGATTCAACCTGAGGGAACAAATGGTCATTTGGTTCTACACGATTCGGATAATAATGTTATAATGAATATTGTAATAACTACCATTGCGATAGTAACATAAAATATTACTTTATTCATGAAGATCGAGGTCGATCACCCGGTTCTTCGTTGTCGATGTTTTTCCAGTTGAAAAAGCACTTGAACTACTTTATGACTTAATGTCACTGTTTTTCGAGTTTGAAATTCGAAAAACAGTGACATTGAAAACCTCAGCCGCGAAATTTTAAACCATTTCGTACTTTATGACTGTCGGAACTTCAAGCGTCGTTGACGTCATGTTCAAGTTGGGCTAGACTAAACAAATGAATATATTACATCCTGCCGATGATCATACGCTTGGAAAGGTTGAAAAATGCTGAGATAAGGTTTCTTGTGGCTAGCGTTGCTGACGCAAGGGATTGGAAGTTTTTTGGGGGGAAACTAAAGGTTGGTCACCGGAGCCCGTCGATACGAGATCGGAGGTCTCATCCCTCAACCTTTGAGGCTGAGGAAGGTGGCCTACACAGGGGAGTTATTTTGTCTAAGTGTGTGGTGCGAAATTTAAGAAAAATCGGTAGTGAAATCTCAAGCCGGTATTGGGTACAGGGGAGTTAAAAATAAAAGTGACGGTGTTGACACACCGGTTCAACAGAACCTATGATTGACCATGAACCACCACTTGATATTGAGAAAGAGTTCACATATTATTTTGTCTAATTCCACTTTCTATTTACAAAGAGGTTGTGTATTGTTGGGTTCCTAGTGCGGGTTGTTTAGCTAGATTCATATTACAATTACAAAAAAGGGCGCAAATTTGAAGTTATACACCACTCATCCTAAAAAAAAGTGAAACTAAAAGTATTTTGCACTGAGTTGATGCAGTTGTAGTTGTTCATTAGGTTGAATTAATAATGAATAGTATAGTCAAATTGACGGCATATTATTTGTTCTATTTTCTTTAATTTTATAGGATTTAACATTTTTTTATATGTGATTCCACACATTGTTTTTTCATTATTTTGTCCATGGAGTCATTTTTCTACTCATTATACTTCATATTTGAAACCTTGGACTTTCATTTTCTCTTGAACTGATAAAAATACCATCCACGTAGAGTAAAATGAAGTCAAGATAACAAAAACAAATAAGAGACTTTTTGTCAATCTATCGTGAAGAGAATAGTAAGTGGAAAGCGTTTCAATTAGGATGAAAATTCAGTTCTGGAACCACATAATGAGAGAGAATATAAGTAGGTATTCCTAATGAGCAGATTTCAAAAAGACCAGCCTTCGTGCGATCGGCACGAACCCTACAGCTTTTCCAGAATTGCCTACCATCCAAATTTTGATGTAGAGAAATCTGCATGGTGACAGCAGCTTCGAAATTTTATTCAATTAAAACAAACATGGCAATAGCGAAAGGGTTAACAAGGATTAATAGACAGTTAAGTATTATTTCTCTGGTGACTTATATGATAACTTAAATGAAACCCGTAGATGTTACACTGGGGACAGCTAAGTTAGATTTTGGGAGGATTTCTCGGTTAAAAAATCAAATTCCACAGTTCAGACCTTTTTGCAATTTTTGTACGTTATTACACTGTTGACAAAAAAGTGTAATACCGTAGTTATCATAATATGTAGTTGCATATATTTCCAAAAATTACTTTGAAATTTCTATAACCTTAGTTTCGCCGAAGGAATTGGATACTCTTTAACTACGTGAATTTAACCTTCTGTCTATCTCAGAAAGAGTGTTAATTCTTGAATCGAAATGAGAAGTGAAACCGATAATTTTCGATAATGTTTTAATGCTGACAAAAAAATAAAATTTCCTTGAAAATTTTTTGCCAAAAAAATTATCCTATCAAATTTGTCTATTTCTAGTCATGTGTGTCGAAATAACCAATGAAACCATCATTACACTGAAAATTTTTTGCCAAAAAAATTATCCTATCAAATTTGTCTATTTCTAGTCATGTGTGTCGAAATAACCAATGAAACCATCATTACACTGATAACTACCCATGGATAGTTTTCACGGGTAGTTATCACTTATGTCATGACATTGCTAAGCAACCAACACAATAAAGTTGTTTGACATTTCAGTAATTCAATTTATTTCGAAAATGTCACTTCCTCGCTTTGGTGTTCAAAATGATGCGGCAATTGACAAAATCATTGAAGAAAATACACCAAAAAATACTGTCAATAGTAAAAAATCCACTTGGAAAATATTTATGGAGTTTTGTGACGCCAGAAAATATGAATTGGATGGAAATCGTACTCTCGAAGAGCTTGCATTAATACTCAAGGATTGGGCGATTAATATGAGAAAAAAGGATAGCACAGAGTTTAAGGAGGCTACTGTTAAAACCGTATGGAATATAACAAGCAAATTATTACAAAGAAAAGTATTACAAGGAGTATAATATCATACTAGACCCCTTTAAAAGTGTTGCATTCAAACAAGCGCGGAATGCACTCGACGCAGCACGAAGAAATTTACAAACAGATCCCACTAAATGCAAAACAAGCTCAGTACCATTAACTTCAAATGGTACTTCAAATGAAATGAGTAAAATTATAAACTTTTGGAATGAAAATACCCCTGTAGGACTCCTACGCAAATTTTATCACATAGCAGCGGTGGAATTGGCTTGGAGAGGTGGTGAAGGTGCTGCTTGCTTAGATGATTATTTTCATATCGAAAAGGACAACAATGGATCTCCAACTAATAGGATAGAATATAATCCAATTTTCAGTAAAACCTGCCAAGGGGGTTCAAAGAACTGCGCCTCTAGCAAATGGTTAGTTCAAAATAGTGATAACAATGCTTGTCCTGTCAGATTATTCATTGAATTATTATCAAAACGAGGCACAAATATCAAGACAAATAGACTATTTTTAAGGCCAAATCGTCACTGGAAGACAGGAAGCGATAACTGGTATGACAATATGCCTCTGGGTAGAAATATAATCAACGGATGGACGAAATCTTCTGCTGAAGCAATTGGCTTGGATACGAAACAGAGGAAAATAACTAATCACTCTAATAGAGCAACTGCAGTCAGTCAACTAGCTAAGAGTGAAGTTCAAGAACAGCAATTGTTGAAAATTACTGGGCACAATAATGGAAATTCCATAAAACCTTATTTGAATATTGATCAGGAACATCATAACCAAATAATCAATAGTATGCGTGGAAACACCTATGCAGTAACCGAGGCAAATACAGCAAGATCAACGGAATATCATTATACGAATTGTTCTTTTAATAACTGTGTGTTCAATAAATAATTTTGTTCGAATTGCAAAAAATTTTCTCACCGAATATCCCTCGAACATTGATAAATAACTCATAATTTTATCACAACTTCCTCAAGCACTTTATTTTAGGTAACATAACAAATAACGTGCTTTCGAAAACTGTGATAAAATTATTTCGTTAGTTATCAATGTCCTTGGGATATTATAGCTGACAATAGTACTGATAATCAGCTCTTTGAGTATGGCGAGATGAAAAATAGCGAACTGATTCATATTTTCGCGTACAATGAAATTGAAAATCTGACCGAATTAACGATTTTTCTGAAGTATTACAGAGCTGTCTGAGTACAGACTTGTAACAGAAAGAGTTTCACGCAATACTCTTCCATAATCGAACAGAACATTTTTTTCACCTCATATACAATCAATGTACCGTACATCTGAAGTCCAGATCCTCAAAATCTCATGATTAAGTTTTTGAACATGTAAAAATACATCCCAACCGATTCAAAAGTAAACTTTCCTTTCATTCAATGGGTTCGGATCATCTAGAGTACACACAGTGGAACAATGATCGAGGGAAAGTTTCAGGTTTACTACTGAAAACAAGTCTCAACTCAGACGTTGGTAGTCCTAGTTGTTATAACTTGTCGAGACAGTTTAAAACTTTTACACGACAACAATAACTTCCACTTACGAACGACATATTTCCGTAAATATCCAATTTTGCGTTTTATTCTTGAAGTTATTTCGATACGGCGGATGTCTCACAGTGAGAATTTAGAAATAACTTGAAATAATTCAATAATTTTGCCGGTCATGACCATACTTAACATCCAGAATTTAGTAATAATATGTCTTGAAATTCTTTTAGACCAGAGGTTCTCAAACTTATTTTGTCTACCGCCCACTTCGAGAATCAATTATTTTTAGCGCCCCCTCCTAAACTTTTTTACCTTACTACAACTCAAGAATCACAATCGTAGTCATTATTTTGATAATTGAATTATGTGTGTCATGTGAAAATAAGACTTTCTGATGAGGGTAATGTAAAACACCATTTTGTAATATTAGGAAAACTTTTATTCATGTTATTAAAACAAACATTTCGATTTGAATTTTAAAACTGATCTAAGGTGAAGGATGAATTTAATGATTTTCAACAAATCATTCCAGACAATTTTGCTATTCAACTTTCTTTCATAGGACTTGTAGTTTTTCCGCAAATCGAGATGAAACATTTTTACCCTTGAAAACCCACCCCTTCCCACTTCGCGAACTCAGATCTCCCGTAATTTTTTTATTTTAAATTTTTATCATATTCCCCTCCTTTTCTAATAGGTTTCATCTTACTATTATTCCTCACTTTTTACCATTTTTGAAGGCTTCAGCCATGGTCTAATAATCTTTCGACTTTTCAGCTTTTTGAATCTGGTACTGCCAATTAATGTGAGTCTCACATCCTGACGGAAAGTTCTCTTCGGTATGCTCATTGTCATGTCCTTGATTTCGAAACACACACTCGTTGAAGTGGAAGAAGGCATTCCATCTGCGATAATGGAAGGTGGATTATAGAAGTGGTAGAATAAAAGTCCTATATTTGAATCATGATCGAGGGAGTTGAAATTGCCCTACAGGTGAGGTGTCACTTATGAGTACTCCTAAATAACACCTGTATTCCTGACAAAAGGCTGTATGACTCTGAGTCCAGCGACAACAAACTGAAACTCCGAGATATCGAACGCCCTATCACCGTAGGAAACCTGGTCGTGATAAGGCAGCTTGCCTTGATTGATCCTCTTTTCCCACCTGGTCGTGGGGCTTTTTAAAGAACCGTGAGTTGATCAGTTAATCCTACAGTCTACAGAGATAGATTTCGAATGAACGACCACAACTATTTTTTCTTCGTGGTATTAGCCAGAAGATTAGTTGTTTTCTGGTAGGTGTCAATCCATTAATCTACAGTGTGTATAATTTGAGATTGGCCAGAATGAATTGTTCTTCAAGATAATTTTTTTTATAATCTTGGATCAAGAGCAAGAGCGGCAAACGGCTCTCTAAGAGGTCTTCATGAACTCAGGAGATTAGATGATGCATCGAGTAAGCAAGTTATCGCCTCCTCAAGAGAAATATATCTTTTGAATCTTCTTTGCATCGATTTGTTCAGCATTGAGTAGCAGAAATATATTTTGAATCATGAGAGAAAAAGCTCCCCTTGAACAGGTTAGCAATCGCTTACGCTCAATGATTCATCAAAAGCTAAAACGAAAAATCGGCTTTAAAGGAAATGTTGCTGCGGTTATTGAGGTGTGAGTGATGCACTTTGAACACTCGTCAACGAATTTCTGAAGTACAAAATGTATGAAAAAAAAATTAATTTTCTGTAATTCGAATTTCATAATGTATTTTTGGGAAAGAAAGTTTTTGGTCTTCTACTTCTCTATTTTGAGACAAAAAATGTGTTTTTTTTTATGTTGTTCGTATTTTTGCTACTGAGGGGCCGACAAGGTGAAACATCGGATGTCTAGCAGTGAGGATGACAGTGTTTCATGTAAGTGGAATTTTACTTCTTTCATTAATTATATTGTGTAGGAATCCTGTGAATGCTATCTGGTTCGACCCCATTACGAATGTTTGGAATACAAACGGAATAGAAAAAAGTGTTTTTCGTATAATTCAGCGTTCATGTTTGTTTCGCGTAATTCAATGTTTATATGAAAATATTTGTTCCGAGAGGGCTATTTTTTCCAGTTTGTGTCTGAAAGTTACTCCTTTGCATAAAGTTAATTTTTGAAATTATTTGCTTTCCTCCTTCCTTTGGAAAATTCACACATTTTTTGTATCAAGATGGAGAAGTAGAAGACCAAAAACTTTCCCAAAATTTGATCTGTCTCAAAAAAATACTCTTTCAATTTATTCATTATGAAGTTGTTTAGAAAGTACTTTTTTTATCGTGTGACTCAATGTTCATATAAAACTAGTTGTTTCGTGGTAACTTCTATGCTTGATGATAATGATGATAATAATGATTGACGACTCGTTTATTTTGTGGGAATTTATTTTCACTGAGAATACACTGTAAAAACACACTTTTATCTATTTTCGACGAGTTTTATATTATTACTAGGTATTACCTAATACTCTAGTCAACAAACGGAACGGACTGGTTCAAATTTTACCATAATCGTGTCACGAAGTGTTCTGGCGATGCATTGAATTTATTGGAGCCTCTGGAGCCTCTGTTTTATAAGAGAGAGACTATTGTTGAATCAAGATCTTCAGATGATGTGGTGCTGCAGGTTTTTCCGGGTTTTCCTGCAGCTGAAAAAGCAAATGCGCCACTGAGATCAATGAAGTCGCCCCGGAGCGCCAATTAATTTTTATTGTTGTTTTTATTTTATTTTTATCGTTGTTGTTGTTTTAATAAAATATTAAAAACTAAAAAAAAATATAAATCAACAAAAATCAGTAATGAAAGAACTATATTCGACTTCCACAAGACCAGAACACAAATATGTTAGTATCAATTATGCAGGTAGAATCTCCGAGAATACTAAAAATTATCTTACAGAATTCTACCTACAAACATCCTACACATCCAACGGAAATTTAGGAAACAGATTATTCAATGCCAAACCTAAATTAGACAGAGGGGAGAGATCTGGTATATATCGACTAGAATAGTGAATGCCCCGCCATATATACAGGCCAAACTATTATAAATTTCGATATAAGGTACCATGAATACGTCATTTCAGATAAAAAAAACATTAGTGTATCAAAATTTTCAAAATTCGAAGCATAATGTAGATAAAGATGATTTAAAAATCCTCCACACACGCGAAAAAGGAAAAATGATGATTTTGTTGGAACCTATGGAAATAAACAAGTCAAAGAAAAATCCCAATTCTATTATCCTCAACGAACAACTTGATCTAAACAATAGTCCTCTCCTGAACCTATAACCCAGTTCCCACAACCTACATTTCATCAAAGTATTCGACATTCTGCTATCAATTGAGGTTATCCCAGGTATAGACAATGTAGGTATCAAATTATTTATGATAGGTATAGGCAATGTAGGTATGAATACTCAGATTTGAATGTAATCTAGTTAGTTTTGAAAATGGTGTAATGACCGAAACTAGTCAACAAAAATAATCCTATCGTAGAAAAGATACAAAAGTGTGTTTTTATAGTGTATCCTCAGTGAATGATAATAATAATGATGATGAAAGTTTTCATTAGAGAAATTAAAAAAAGATTACTATTCTTATAAATAAATGTAGGGCAAGATTCAGTATAGGCATCTAAAACACTTGATATAAGGTTTCTGTTTATTCTTCCACCCAACCCAAAAAATATTCGGGTGTTGCAAATTGAAATAAATCATTTATATTGTGATGCTCAACACAACACTTTGGTTACAAAAATTAGAATAAACCTTCAATTGCCTTTGGAGAATCAATACTATCTGAAAAGTTTTTTTTTTTTTTTGTATAAACATGAAGAAATAGAAAGCCAAACCATTTCTTTTTTAGAAAACTAATCACTCCTGGAAATGAATCCTTTTCAAGCCGAAAAAATAAATACATGTCAATCTGATATAATGCCAGAAATTAGCTGCAACATCATTAAAAATTGAAGAGAGTACATACCTCTGCATCTGAAACAAACAACATCAACTAACCTGCAACAAAAAGAAAACAACGTTATTGGCTTTCCGTAGGAACTAATTCATGAGACCGAACCAGAAACAGAGTTTTATCTCTTGAAATATTCAATCACAGTTGCATTATTCAAACTATTCCCCTTATTTGCATTGCGCTGGAGGCATATTAAAATTCCTGAAAAGTAATAAAAGAAAAATCATAAAATTCAATATCCCACCGACAATGGGATATAAAATAAAACGGGCAAATAATAAATTCACGGAATCAATCGCATTTTGTAGACAGAGCAAACAGATATTATTATTTAGACGGGAGAAAGGCCAATATCTGGCCAGCGGTTTTTATTTTACGCAGTCCATTATATGCTTCACAGAAGTTCATCATCTGGTTCGTTAGATTTATAAACTTGAATATTTGTTTCACTTTCCACTCAAGCTTTATAGGTTTACCATTGATCTATAATAAAAAACATGTATGAACATTTTATAGAGAGTAAGTTGATAATTCTCCATACAAAGTATTCAAAAACACGTAATTGTGAGAGTTTCGCTAAACGATTTTACAAAAACGCAACACGTGTTTCGCCATAAAATGTCTTCTTCGGGCGTGTTTTTAATAATTCTACATATTCAATGCCAAATAGTAAATTATCCGAATTCCTGAATCTATTGATTTCTAAACATTCTAGAAGATTGAGTTTCAAACTCTTTCCTTCTGAATGTAACACATCGTATTCATGATAGAACTCATATCCTTCTGGTTAAAGGTGGTTTGCAAATGTGGAATTGGTTTTTTTATTTACGAAATTACTTCTATGCTCTACAATTCTTTGAGAAAATGTTCTTCCTGTTCGGCCAATATACAGTTTTGGACAAGAGCCCAAGAGATTCTCCATTTCTAACATCCAGATACAAAATCATCATGTTCAACATCGAATTTCTGTAAAAACTTGAATCAAACTGGCTTATGATTAGAGTCGAATTGATAGATCTTCAGGTTACTAACAAACCTTAGATCTTGAAAAGATCTACATGAAGTTGATTGAACACTCTAAAAGTCACTTATAAATGACGTCCTTCGAGAACGTCATGTGGGGTGAGTACGTGAATGAAAATTCATAAAACGTTTTAAAAATTTGGTGGTTTTTTAAGTTTTTTTTTTTAAGGCTTGTTTCATATCATCGAGGCGATCATTAAAAGGTTTGGTTCTGACACTCATTAACATTTTGGGAAATTTCTTTTTGTTTTGGTTGGTTTGGTAATAGCGTTGAATTAGCATGATTGGCGGCAAAACTTAGGTTTTGAATGATATACAGAGCGTAAAAGGCAAATGGAATAAATTCATTATTTCGGTTACGGTACATATTTTAACAAAATCCCGAAACACCTTAAATTTAAATCATAATTTGACATACTTCAACAGGAAAATGGTACCCCTACTTTCAACTCCCCGTCGAATGACAGGTACTACCTCCAATTTTTTGAATGGGAAGTACAGGCTTGTGATATATCGTTTGCAAGGTCTCTCCGTTCTCTATTCAAAAATATCACTGCTCTCAAGTTTATTACAACAATCAAGATAGAAAAAATTAAAATGATGTGGTTACCAAAATCCGATAAAATACACTAAAATACACTCAAAACTTATTGCAATATACTCCAAACTTATTTCATGTTGAGGTATTGATAATAAGAAAGTGAGCAAAAACCATAGCAATATTCTTTTTAGAAATTATCCTTTAAAAAACTATAAATAATTTCCGTGGCAACGTCAGTTTAAAACGCCTTGTCAACTTGTTTTGTATGTTACAAAATTAGTTGTCAGTATTTTAATTTGAGTTTGAAGTTCGTTAACTTCAAGTCTGACAAATGGTTAGATTAACGGAAATATATAAAATAACAGTTTTACAAATTATTGGTTACGGAGATAAAACCCGAACACTACGGGAAATAGCTCGCCTATTCCATGAGAAATTTCTTAATTTACCGCCCATATCTCAAGGAACAATAAGCAACACAGAGAAGCAGTTTCGCGAGCTTGGTCATATGGGGCAGATAAATAAAGCAGCTGCCAGTAAAATTAGTGATGGAGTCAAATTAGATGTGATGCTTGAGTTTAAGGTAAACCCACATACATCGAGTAGACGGGCATCCACTACATCATACATCGATAGTAAGGATATTAAAAGCATCCCTATGAAATAATACCTACTCAGGAGCTCATGGAAGACGATTTTAATAGAAGAGCAAATGATGGACATGTTGGATAACAATATCATCCAATTAAAAGATGTTATGTTTTCTGATGAGTGTACTTTGTTTCTTAACGGTAATTCTAATCGGCAAAATTGCCGCTAGTGGTGAACGAAAAATCCTCACTGGATGGGAGAAGAAACACGCAATATCCTCAAAAGGTTATTGTTTGGGCAGGGATTGTAGAAAACCATATCATTGGTCCCTATTTCATTGAGGCCAATTTGAATGGCGATAATTATTTGGCTTCACTTCAAAATGATGTCATTCCAAGCGAATTCATATCCTGATCCAGACAACCCTCAAGTTCCATTACCAAGTTAATGTCCGGCAATTTCTTGATACAATATTTCCCAATCGGTGGATAGGGAAGCGAGGATCGATTGAATGACCAGCGCGATGACCTGATCTTTCATCATTAGATGTCTTATTATGGGGATATGTAAAGACCAATGTGTACAAAACCAAACCTTCAGATTTGAATGACTTAAAAGAACGAACAACGCCCTCGATTAGGTCGGTCACGCCTGACATGTTAAATAATGTTAGAAGACAATTTTATTTGAGATTAGGATATTGCCAAGACGTTCGCGTCTTTGTTAACATCCATAATTCTTTTTCGTATTCTGCATTTCATTATGTTTTGCATTACATTTTAATTTTTGTAATTTCAGTAACCACATGATTTCAATTTATTTCAACTAAATTGATGCGGCAAACTTGTAAGCGATAACATTTTTGAATAGAGAATGAAGAGACTTTTCAAAAGATATATCACAAACCTATACTTGCCATTTCAAAAATTGGGGGTTGTACCTGTCATTCGAAGGGGTGGCATTTTTACATTGAAGAATGACAAATTATAATTTACATTTGAAGTACATCGTATTTTTTTTTAATATGAACAGTTACCAAACACAGGTGAGAGACACTCACCTGATGGTGTTGCAGATCCCGGTCTCCCAGCAAACTATAAAAGTTGTTGAAACAGTTAAAAAAACTATTTGCGTATTTGTGTGAGGAGAGGATTCATTCTTGCGCTAGAACACACTGCCATTATTCACGTATCTGTATGTTTTTCGTAGCTGAGTGCAGATGTCAATTCAACTGCTAATGAGCGCGAATAGTTAAATAAATATATCGAAAAAGGAACAAGAACTTTTTACATAATAATAAGTTATAATAAATTCACTTACGTACCATAAAAATGAAAAGAACCAGCAAAATAAAAGGTTTGAATATAGAAAACTTACACTAATCGTGAACATCTCACATATCGGACAAAAAAAAAAGAATTCAGGGAATGATGAAAAATTATTTTAACTCCAAATTTAGAAATTGATAAGAACTTGAAACTGTGCAGGAAGAACTGAGACGACCCTCCTCTGAATTTCAGCTGAAAAGTTTCATCCTCGAAATAAAGGCATGAACCTCAAGAAACCAGCGAGAAGCCGAGGGATAAAATAAATACATCTTCACAACGTCAATTATGGCCTATTAGAATACATTAAGAATTGCATCTACCCCTTTCAGGGGCAGTGAAAATTGCTTCGGTAATGAAATCAGAATTACCATAAAAATTACATTCTACAATTACATTCAGAATCTGTAATGGGAAAAGAAATGGTTTTGTGGAAAATTAACGCGTTTATGAAATATCCATAGAAAATAATTTTATCATTTTGAGGGGATCATATCAGTTAATCAATCAACTTTCATGATAAATGACTGCATTGGATAGGGAAAACCATATACATAGGTAGTTTGTATGTAAATTAACTACGGATTTCGAAAATGTATAAATAGGCTGGGTATTTCATTTGAACGTTTGTTTGAAGGTGGTTGACAATGTTTCGTGGTGTATTCCATTAGTTCGGACTCCCATTGTCTAATATGATGTAAATTGATTTGAAATCCCTGGAAGAATCTGTGAAAAATCAAAAAGATTAGCTAAAAAAAACAATTATATTGAGGAAAAAACTGAAATTACAATCAAATTGAAAACAGGCATCAACCAAAAAATCAAAAACGTGAACTATCAACATGAGATGAAAATTAAAAAAAGAATTAACGAGAAATGAAAATTAAATCAAATTAAAAGATTCCAAACCAAGTTACTTCATGACGTTTCGATTATTTGTATCCACAATCGTCTTCGGGTGATAACTGGACTTATTCCTCAGATATCTGACTATTTATAGGTCATTCAGTGCTTTCACCTATTACCTCTTTCCTCTCTCCGCTTCATCGGTTTCAGCGGGAGCTGACCGTTTGGCGGGAATTAGTCGTATTCCACTTGATTAGAGGTTTCCATATGTTGCGTATCTCTACGCTAGCTTGGCTAAATGCGTTGATGGACAACATATATGCGGCTTCTTTGCCTTTTCTCCTAAACCAATGTTCCTCCTTGTGGATGATTTCACTTGATGTTATGTTGATGAGTCCAAACAAGCTCTGCTATTCTTGATTTGCCGGTTTCTTCTCGCTGTGTTTCTTGTGCTCGGCAATGCGAACTTTCAATGGCCTCTTAGTTTCACCGATGTATGATTCTCCGCACTCGCAGGGTATCCGGTAAATGCAATTATTGGAATCGCAGTCCGCGTTTGGTGTCCTGGTTTTCGTATGGCTGCTACGGATAGTGTTCCCAGATATGAAGTAGGTTCTGATTTCATTGTAATTTCAGTTGTTCTACTTGATATAATTGTTTTTTCCGGCAAATGTTTTTAAATTTCTACAGATTTTTTAAGGAATTTCAAATCAATTTATATCAAATTAGACAATGGGAGTCCGAACTAATGAAATGCATTTCATTTGAAATTCGAAAGTTGATGTAATTTCAAATGAAAAAAATAATGATGCTACTGATAAATGATAACTAATAATAAGCAACTCACAAACAAGTGGTCAACTCAAGGACAACTCCACCTCGAGAGCCATGGATTCGTAGTAGCTATACGAGACCAAGTCATTGCCACCCCAAAGTACAAAAAACATATGAACAATGACTCAACCATCACATCATTGTAGAAAATGTCATCAACACACAGTAACAAACACATGTGAAATTTCAGCCGGAAAGACATGACATCGCACCAAACACAATACACCAGGAAATAGCAATAAATCACAATCTCATAACAGAAAAACAACCTTATCACAAATTTCGCCCACAGCAACTTTTGAAAAACGAGAAAATAAAAATGAAATAAAAATGAAGTGCTGGGATTCAACACTACAAACAGACAGAACGATAGCATACAATAGACCGGATATTACATACACACTCAAACAATAGAAATTCACCTAGTCACTGCTACACTAGCAACGCGAACATTGAACTGGAAGTACAAAAACCGTGTAGCGATAATACCAATCATGAAAATGAGTAAACAAACTTTCTATGTTTTTATACCAATTGTATTTGTAACTGACGTTACTTCAGTTTCTTCTCACAAGGACTTTCTCAAACGAATACAATAGGCCAATCATCAAGTCACCACAATCGTTCATTATCAGCCTACAGAAAACTCACATTCTCCAATCAATACACACAAACATACAAAAAGCAGTACTCGTAATAATAAAAACTATAAATACAGTCCATGAAGTTTCAGAACTCCTAACATGACCCTTCCTAACACTTGGATTCATCCCGTATAGAAAGCAAACACCAGTGAGGACAACCCCCTCTGCCACCCCCTGAAACGGTGGCATAAAGTCACCCATTTGTCTTATATGCCTCTGAAAAAATGGATCTCCATCAGACCTTGAGGGCGGTGGAAGAATACGTGCATCCTATTGGTATGAAATACAGGATTGACAAAGATGCAACGGTCAATCTCAGAAGAGGACGACGCTAGGATTATGGAGAGGCTGTGCCAGTCGTATACTCATTTCGAAATGGAATAACGTCACTCGGCTATGACAGATCAGGAATTGTCGCATTACAAGGATAATTTTCTGATTGATTCGGCCGTTACCTGATGAAGATCCATAGTAATTTCAGAAACTACACCTCACGATTTGATCTCCACAAACTTTATTTGAAAAAATATATAATCACAACATGTTTCGCTAGCACAGTAGCTTTTTCAAGTGTTTAACGTTGGAAACTGTCGGGTTTATCATGGCTTGCCAGGATGGTGTCAAGACCTGAGTCTACCGCAGTCGCGTGATGGATATAGAAGTTCCTGACACAAGATGCAGGACCTGCCGCGAGGCACCTTATATCCTGATGCCATATACTAGGCATGCCTTATATCGGCATGCCTAGTATATGCGGTCTCAGTCTATATCCATCGATATAACGCGGCCCCAGGAGTGCTTCATTACCACCTACGGCATTTTTACGCTATTGACGAGATACTGGTATTACCCTATACTTCGGGGGGGGGGGAATTGAATTAGTTGTTGGGAACGAGAAGTGCCGAAATAATCGGAATCATTGATTTCCCTTGCTCAGGCAAATAGCTACAAGCTAATAAGTATTATGTAGTTTTGGTGTTTTCACCTTCTGGCGAAACGAGTATCGTCCGAAAAAGAGTGGGAAAATGGATGAAATAACAAGATTTTTTTTTTCAAACTCCACAGACTCTGTCCAGACCACTCTATTAGGATAGTTGTTCTGATTGTTGGAGTCCTTGGTGGAATGATGCTCTGCTCTCTACTCTCGAATTGTGAGATTATGCCAGTTTGCCGCACGAAGGCAGAAATATTGGCAGGACAAATGCAAAAGTGTCTTTCTTGTCTCCTTTCGTCTGCTCAGGGCACATGATTCACGGACACAATGATCACCTACGTCACAATGTGGGGAGTGGTCATTGGTTGATAATGCTGGAGCGCAATTTTAAATGTATCGAAGCCTCGAGGACAGGGCTCGACCAGCCTACCCTTCTGAAATAATAATAATAATAATGGCGTCTTTATTTTCCTTCTCGAAAATAACATAGTTTTTCTTGTTTCAGTACTGAATATGCATTTGTTGGCTCAATAGGCAGATTTCAGTTTTTCATTAACAGCTACCGAGTCATATTTACACATATTTGATCAAGAAACTCTTGCACTCAACCTCATAACGCGCCATATAATGAAAAAAGTGAAACAAAAATTGAACCTTGTTTCTCGCATAATTATTGCGGGGGATTCTATTACGTCGGCATGATCATTTTCGGATACTTTTTCAACCTACCTATAGTCATCTTTTCCAAACTGCCTCGAATGCTTTCATGTATTTCTGATATATCTCTGAGGCCTTTTTTATTGTTCAGTTTTATGAAGAGGTGTTAGAAAACTTTTGAACCTCAATTTCAATATATGAACGGCGCTTGGAAAATTCAGTTTATTATAGATATATTCGGGCATTTTAGTTTCAATTATATGATACAAGTATACATATGATATGATCAAGAATGAAACCTCGTGAATTTTGGACCATATAAACAATTTGCGAAATTGAAACTACTATCATCCAAAATGTAATAACATTTGATACTCGAGATTTCTCTATTGATACCAGGATAAACAAGAAGTTATTAGGGCAAATCTGAATGAATTCACACCCGGTATGTATTAATATTTCAAGTAATATGCAACACCTCATTAGTATAGACCGTGTCAACAGTAAACATTTTTTTTGGATCTGTCAAACGGAAGATTAGTAAAACATTACTAATTCAATCAATTGTCGAACGATAAAAAACTTTGATCTTGATCTTCAACGACGATTTTATTTCTGTCACGACATTCGACTGTTTTCTAAGCTTTCGAAATACATTTTTTCGACCTATCTCTCGCTTTCCGTTATCATTAGTTACTCCGTAAATTCGTGTTTTCAGACCATAACATAAATATTCAAGTGACATGACAGATCGAAAATAATAGAACATGAAAATGGCACGGAGGGTTCTTATCGTTCCTGATATCTTGAATCATTGACATAATAAAATAATTTTAACAAGTTTCGTGCCAAAACTAGCCCGATTTCAGCATAGTTAAATCAGTTGGAAACACCAGTGGAATGATTGCCTGCTAGAAATTGACTCATTTCTCGATGGGCTTTTATTTTTATTTTCATTGAGAGGCAAACTATTGAATATAATCAATGAGGGAATTATTAGAGTCTCAGAATTATGCTGATTGGATTTTACTTCACCACATGAATTGTTTTACAACTGTGAGACGATCAGAACTCTAACAGAAATGCAAGTTGGAAAAATTGCGAAACGATGGCTTTCGTAATCACTGAGCTGGATTTTTTCTAATTTTCTATTAGTTATTTTAATAAAATAACATTTTCTATTTTGTCATTCCTGAAGTTGATTAAAATAAAGAATACCTCAAGTGAAAACTATTTTCAATGGACGTTCCACCATCCAAGTTCATGTCAACAGATGAAAACTATACTTGATAATGAACTGTAGTACAACTTGTATTACAGGAAAAATGAAAAATAAAACTTTCTATATTTTTTTACCACTTTTATTCGTAACTAATGTTTTTACTGCAGTTTCGTCCTATAAGGACATTTTCAAACAATTACGATTACACCATACGATTTCATCTAAATATATCACATGTTTGGCTATAATAGTAGCCAATTTAGTTGGCAGCATTGCCAACTTCCGTTATTATTGATGCTACGAATTCGGATGAATGTTTGCCCATTCAAGTAGCATTTTTGATGGTCTTCTCGATGCAGAAAACAAACAAAAAATGACAGTTGCGTTTTCAAAATATTTCATGAAATTATATATTTTTAAATTTAACACCCTATATTTTATCATGCATTTCGATTCGTAATAACATTATCTACAGCTACAGCTCATCATCTTTCTTCCTAAAGTTGAAAATGAGCGACTCATATGGAAATATTTATTTCTTTCATCAGGACAAAAATTCCTTCGTTTTGGAAAATAAAACACTGCTTTCTTGTTGAACACATATTTGAGCCCTTCTCGTGGTGAAACTACGTGTTGCTTTCAGCACAATTCGACCATCAATTCTATTAAATATAGTTTCAATATAATTTTCCAGATCATTTACATTATGATGATTCACTGATGATTCACCTCCTTTTTCAGAAATCCCCAAAAATAAAAATCTACAGGTGTCATATCTATTGATAGAGGAGGCCACTCAACAGGACCATTTGTAGCAAACCGTCTGTTTCTATAACAGTCTCACAACATCCTTTTCACGCCACTGAAATTATGTGCTGGTGTTCCATCCTGCTGAAAATAGATCATCTGACGAGCCTCCAGATCAAGATCAACGAAAAACTCTTCCAACACTCTTATTAATTTCAGTTTTTTGAATTACTATGGATCTTCATCAAATATCGGCCAAATCAATAGGAAATTTCCTAATGAGCCAGCATTGTTGGTGAAATGAGCTTCGAAAAGAAAGTTATAGTTCTGGTGTATGAAAGAAATGTTTTCAAATTTAGTCACAGTGAGAAGTCACCTCATTATCACCGTTCCTTCAGATTATTTTCAAATGCATAACTCAACAACAGCGGGTAAACTTGATTGACTGATGAAAACACTATAAAGCACTAGTTGTAAAAATGCATTAATTGACAACATTGACAAATCACAAAGTAAAATTTTTTTGCGTGGTACTACCAATTCAATACATTACATCTATCAAATGATTTAAATGTTTTTGTACTTATCTGCAATATTACAAACAGAAAGATTTGAAAAATGAAGAAACATTCATTTCTCCTGCGAAAAATCAACTGAACTTAATCAAAAATACTATACAGTCTTTCACAAAATTTTAATGAAGGGAATAGTATGTAATAATAATTATTCAAAAAATATTACTTGAGACGGTTAGATTTCCAAAATCACGATGAAATATAAACGAAGAAAAATAGGGATTCCAAAAACGTATTTTTTTGGTTATTCATCATCAAAACAGTTTTTTGGTAGCTATATTATATATAGAATTCTTAAGCTGATTCTTTTACTTTTGTTCAATTTCCCTCTGTTAATTGTGAAGAATCTGACAGCATCGAAGATTGAATTATTAAATGTGATGTCTTACCATATTCACAACCACAACACTTCAGTTGTAAAATGTAAAATCTGTGTCCAAAATTTTTCAAATAATTTTAAACAAAAATTAATATTCCATAAGGACATACTGATGTATACTTTTGTTGTACTCACTACAAAGAAGTTGCCATTCAATGAACGTTTCAGAACATCTTTTGCATAAATAATAACTCGCTCTCACATTTTTGTTTTCAAACTAGTTTTGTTCCTTACTATGGAATTTATGATTAATTTTGTCAACTCGAAACACGCTATTACTACTGATATCCAACTGGTATAGAATGATCCATTCAACAAAATCAATTCATCAAAGTCTAAGAATGATATACATGAGGGCATTTGGCTATAATATCATCCTACTATCATAATATGAATAGTGAAACGAAGTACTCAATAATGCATTGAATTGCAGGATACTATAACCTCTATTGAATAATAGTAGGTAATTTGTAATCTATTACTTCCAGATAGGATAATGTCCTGTCGTTTCTCATATACGTGGTAATAATTGCTTGCCGAACGGTATGGAAGGAACTTGATGACTGAACATGAAAGGTGATTTTACTGAAGATGTATCATTATAGACATCAAATGCACGATAGCTTCGAAGAGAGTGTCAATAGTTGGATAATTAACGAAATTGACATAAAGTTCAAAATCTTAGGTCACTTCATTGATATTGTCTTCACATTGGAATAAAATTCAGAACGAGACTGTAGAAAATTGGATAGGATAAATTACCCATTCTGCTTCTGAATATTATTCGATCAATGTGAGATCAAATGTTGTATCATGGTGGTCAAAAAAAGCATATACAAATTTTCTCATTTGTGACTAGTATAAAATCTTTACATTTCGTTCAATATTCTCTCTCT
The DNA here is from genome assembly GCF_025532065.1 of Leptinotarsa decemlineata. Taxonomy (NCBI): domain Eukaryota; kingdom Metazoa; phylum Arthropoda; class Insecta; order Coleoptera; family Chrysomelidae; genus Leptinotarsa; species Leptinotarsa decemlineata. Next base: position 11,620,255 of record NW_027412558.1, on the reverse strand, counting down.
CTCTCTCCAGTAATATTCAATATATATGGTGAATTTTTTAATCAGAAAATGTATTTCTACGAGATAAAATCCTTTCTGAGTATTTCAGAATAACTATTGTGGATCAATTGAAAGGGAAAACATGCTTGTGAAGTCAAGCTTCCTTGGAAAATATTATTGAATGCACAGAACTCAAAAATGTATTGTTTGATCGCTTTCAACATATACAGGCTGAAGTATTTGAAATACTTTGAAAATTTCTGTATGAAATGACCCGTTTGTGCAATATTTTTTCCAATGCATCTTTCTATCTCTAAATATCAGTTGATTGCGAATTCTCTCAGCTATTTTCATGAAATATTTTGGGCACTTTTATTCTAACTAGAACATTTTTAGCACACTTGAGTGTCTTGATGTCACACGTATTGATTTTTTTCAACTTTTATGTAATAACACAGTTTATTACCACATCAATAAAAGATTTCGCAGTAATATTTCATATATAATAAAGTTTTTATATGTCATAACCGTTCCTTACTGAAATTTTCAAAAATCTATGAGATGTTGTCTATTGATTATCACCTCAGTCTCCAGAAACAAAAACCTGGTTTGCTTTTCCACATTTTCACAATATGTTGGAAATATCCAAAACACTTTTTTATAAAGGACAATTGTATGTATTTTTAATTATGAAAGAGACCATTTTGAAGAGATATTTTCACAACAATTATACTTGTTGAAGTATTGAATATATTTACACGCTGGTTCTATATACCAATAATTATCTTGTTTTGTCTGGACCCCAATATAAAATTTGCTACTTAGAATGAACTACCCACCAACTTTGATTGCTCAAACGCCTCAATTATTGGTCAAACCCTGATATTGGATGTTCACAATCCTTCCAGATCCAAACAGAACCTAAACAACATATTGTTTGATAATTAAATATAAATCTGTAAGCGTTCTAGCCTTCAAGTTTTCAGATTGTCAGCTGTTTTGAACGGCTTCTCCAACAACCAACTAATTAATTCAACTGACCCTAAGCGAGTGATGGGTGAAGGAAAGTTAAACATCGATATATATATACACACACCCCAACTACTACAGGTTAGCCGTTATATATCAAACTGATTTATTTTTAATTAGACACGTCCGAAACACAAATCGCAACTATCGGAAATTCTGCAACGATGTAATATAACTTTCATGGAAGTTTTACAGATTTCTGTGGTGTCTGATTGGATATATTGGGTAAAACTAAAACCGGCAGTTCACAAATAAAAATTGAACGAATATTTTCTGTTCGCAATGAACTGACATGGGAATTCAAATTGGAAGGAAAATAGTTTTAGGAAACTTCACTTTTTTGGGTAGAAGCTTTTTGGTTTTCTGCTTCTCATCGTTATTACACAAAAAATAATGGAAAATTCCATAGAAAGCAAGAAACGAGTTTGGGGGCAGAGCTTCATAAATAAGAACAATACTCTGAAGAAGGTCTGATCTGAGCTTTACAAAGCATCAAAAGTTGTTGAGGTGTGTTTTTTTTTGGTACCTTGGGAGCTATCTGACTTGTCCATTTAGTCCAAGTCTCCAGAAAACACTGCAGCCTCTTGGGCTTTTTGCGTTCATTCTCCCATCTTCTCATGACACCCATTCCATTAGTCTCGTCCCCTGTACTAGTTTGTACAAGTTCCGTGTTGGATGTTCGTCATATTCTTCTGGGCGTAGTTTTGTACGTCCATATATAGCCTGCCTACTGTGATTCAGTGCCTCACATTCGCATAAGATGTGTAGAGCTGTTTCTATCCCTTCGTTGCATGATCTGCAGCTGAGGTCTCCGTTTTACAGACCCATTTTATTCAGGTGTCCTCTAAGCGGACAAGACCGATTAGTAACCCATTAATTATTCTGAACCGATCCCTACTATATTGAAGTAGTTCTTCAGTTCTTTTCTCGGACGATTCCCTGATGAAGGTTCTACTGTGTTTGTTACCAGGTACTTTTTTCCAGTACTCTGTGTGCTTCTTATTGGTCCATGTCCTAATTCAATAAGCCTTGCACATTGCAAGATAGCATACACTTCCGCCTGAAAGACGTATGTGTATAGTCCTAGCGGATAACTGTAGTTTAGATTTCTCTCCGCTCCGTATATTCCAGCTCCCGTTCCATGTTTGGTCTTCGATCCATCTGTATACCAGGTGTTTATTCCATACATGTTTTCGGGATGACTTATGGTCTTCCACTCTTCACGGCTTATGCTGAGGTGTGTACAGTTTTCTTGTTCAGAACAGTGTTTCAAGCTGTTGAGAAACAACCTTTGCAATTTTAGCGATATGATTGTGCCAAGACAAATTGGTGTCTATTTTAACCCCCAACAAACTTATCGAAGCAGAAAGCGGGATTGTCTGACCTGACATCATTATATCCAGTTGGGAGACGTTTATCTTCTTGGAGAGAACCGATGCCCGGGTTTTTGTGACATTGAATTGTACCTGGTTACTTTCACCCCAATTAGAAATCACTCCTAGATCCTGATTGAGATATGCAACCTCCTGCTGCCGGTGAAGATGTGCCTCTGTAGCCGATGTCCTGGAATCCAAATGGAATTACGAGACAAGTGTGCTGTCGTCAGCAGAGCAATATATTGGATTCTTGATTTTTTCTAATAAGTCGTTGATATACGTCTCGTATTTTCATCCAAAAAAGGGTCCTGATAAGGTGATAAGACAATTATCTTGTCTAGAGACTTCGAAGTACGCGATTAAAGACTATGATGTTCGATATAACTAACATTTCACATCCATTCCTTTCATATATCACATTGTGTAGCGTCTTTAATCATATATGTTTCAATTCCATAATAAACATTTCTTCATATGAAAGTAATTGTTTGAAAAGGACTTTTTCCTTCAGTGTATTTCAATGTTATTGTTGAGTAGTTGTTTCTCAAAGAAACTTCTGTGTATGCTCTATATATCTTTATATAGAATTGTCAGTGTAGCTTTGTTGCAATAATCTGACTAGTGTTTGTTAAAGAAACTGAGGTAGAACATTTTTTGTGCAATTCATTGTAACAGAGAAATTAGATGTTTCAGTAGGGCTATTTTCTTGAATTCAATATTCATCGAAAAGCAATTGTTTCAAAAGGGTTTTTTTTTCAGTTTGTAAATGAAAGAAATATCTATTATTTATGCTCTGTTTCCACAAAGTCAAAAAGCTTTTTTTCTCAAAAATGTAATAAGAGTTTTTCCTAATCTTTAAACATTCACTTAATAATTCACATCCGAAATAATTCACATCCGAAATAATTCACATCCGAAATAATTCACTGTTGGTGAATTTAATTAGTGGTTGGTGAACGAAATTCACACCAATCTTGCATACTTGAGTAGAGTTTTTAGATTTGTAATTAGTACTGCAAGAAAGCAACGGTTTGGCAGTTTGCATATCCACCAGTGCCCACTTTTCGAAAAAATATTAGGTTTCGATGACTTCCATGAACTGGAATAGCCGAAAAATTGAATGTTTATTGAATAGATCGTCAAGTAATTTGTAATAAATACAAGAAAATATCAATATTGAAGAGGAAAATAGGTAAAAAATCTTTGAAACATTTACTTCACCTCGAAATACTCTTCTTGACATGTCAACTGAAGTGCCAACTGTCAACTTCAATTGACACGCTAAGAAGAGTACTCCACTGAAGATGACTGCTGCAGTTGCAGTTGAAACGTTCAGAGATTGTGAGCAAAGAAGACCACGGCAGAACCCGGAAAACAGCCAAAACATTGACGCCAGCCGTGAAAGCCTATAGTCTTGAAGTTCACTTCCTTAAAATACATTGAAAAAAATTCTACTGTTGATTATTGAAACCTCTGTCGAAAAATGGATCCATCGAAAAACTCCAACATGCGTTTCACTAACCAGTTCAGCATCATCAGACGGCGAATGATGATGATAACTTGGAGTAACGAAACGCACGTTGAGAGATACGTTTTCAGTAGATATAAAGAATGTAATGAAAAGATACTCATGAAATAATACAGAGTCTAGGAATATTTTCCCTTGAAAGCGTAGTCCTAGTAATCAAATCCAATAGTATAGTGGTAGTTTGAAAAGTCGTATGTAGCTTCCAACTTGGTAGCTGGAAACATGATATGAAGGAACTAAGTTGCTAACGATTATGTCAACTCTTGTGTTCAGATAAATATTATTTGTCAAAGATAGCAAAAAATAATTTTCGCGTCATTCTCATTTTTCAAAAATGAAGCCGTAAGAACCCTTTTGTTATGTATGCAAAACAACTGACGTCAAACTTGGGAAAAACTCAAACATAAGACAGTTTTTTTGATTTATGCTGTATTTTTCGAAATAAATGGAATTGTTTAATAATATTATATATATATGACATTAAAAATAAAATAAATACAACAATAAAAATTAATTGGCGCTCCGGGGCGACTTCATTGATTCCAGTATTTTATTCATCACTTTTATTTATTGCTGTGTGATTTATTATCAAACGCCGTTGGAACATGAACTAAGGTTGATATAAAATGAATTTTCTTCATGAAAATTTTTTGCCAAAAAAATTATCCTATCAAATTTGTCTATTTCTAGTCATGTGTGTCGAAATAACCAATGAAACCATCATTACACTGATAACTACCCATGGATAGTTTTCACGGGTAGTTATCACTTATGTCATGACATTGCTAAGCAACCAACACAATAAAGTTGTTTGACATTTCAGTAATTCAATTTATTTCGAAAATGTCACTTCCTCGCTTTGGTGTTCAAAATGATGCGGCAATTGACAAAATCATTGAAGAAAGTACACCAAAAAATACTGTCAATAGTAAAAAATACACTTGGAAAATATTTATGGAGTTTTGTGACGCCAGAAAATATGAATTGGATGGAAATCGTACTCTCGAAGAGCTTGCATTAATACTCAAGGATTGGGCGACTAATATGAGAAAAAAGGATAGCACAGAGTTTAAGGAGGCTACTGTTAAAACCGTATGGAATATTACAAGCAAATTATTACAAGAAAAGTATTATAATATCATGCTAGACCCCTTTAAAAGTGTTGCATTCAAACAAGCGCGGAATGCACGCGACGCAGCACGAAGAAATTTACAAACAGATCCCACTAAACGCAAAACAAGCTCAGTACCATTAACTTCAAATGAAATGAGTAGAATTATGAACTTTTGGGATGAAAATACCCCTATAGGACTCCTACGCAAATTTTATCACATAGCTGCGGTGGAATTGGCTTGGAGAGGTGGTGAAGGTGCTGCTTGCTTAGTTGATTATTTTCATATCGAAAAGGACAACAATGGATCTCCAACTAATAGGATAGAATATAATCCAATTTTCAGTAAAACCTGCCAAGGGGGTTCAAAGAACTGCGCCTCTAGCAAATGGTTAGTTCAAAATAGTGATAACAATGCTTGTCCTGTCAGATTATTCAATAAATTATTATCAAAACGAGGCACAAATATCAAGACAAATAGACTATTTTTAAAACCAAATCGTCACTGGAAGACAGGAAGCGATAACTGGTATGACAATATGCCTCTGGGTAGAAATATAATCAACGGATGGACGAAATCTTCTGCTGAAGCAATTGGCTTGGATACGAAACAGAGGAAAATAACCAATCACTCTAATAGAGCAACTGCAGTCAGTCAACTAGCTAAGAGTGGAGTTCAAGAACAGCAATTGTTGAAAATTACTGGGCACAATAATGGAAATTCCATAAAACCTTATTTGAATATTGATCAGGAACATCATAACCAAATAATCAATAGTATGCGTGGAAACACCTATGCAGTAACCGAGGCAAATACAGCAAGATCAACGGAATATCATTATACGAATTGTTCTTTTGATAACTGTGTGTTCAATAAATAATTTTGTTTGAATTGCAAAAAATTTTCTCACCGAATATCCATCGAACATTGATAAATAACTCATAATTTTATCACAACTTCCTCAAGCACGTTATTTTAGGTAACATCCCTCCGCCTTTGGCGTCGGGATGTTACCAAATAACGTGCTTTCGAAAACTGTGATAGAATTATTTCGTGAGTTATCAATGTCCTTGGGATATTATAGCTGAAAATGCCACATTTGTTACGTAACAAATGACATTTACTTACAAGGATACAGATTATTAATCAATATAATTCAAAACCATGAAATTCAATAACTTTTTCAATAGGTTTGAGATGTGTTTATCCACCGGCATCCTTCAAAACATGTACTTAAGATCAACGAGGCCTTATCTTCGGACGTATGATTCCTAGCACATTAATGATGATGCTGCAAGTGAAATCACATACCTCAAAACATTCTTGGACACAAAAATAATACAGCTTTTCTGGCAACAATGACTGAACTCCTTTACAATTCCTTCCAAATGTACAAATATAAGAAAACAAAGAGCTGGACGTACAGAACAAATAATAATTTGAATAATTGATTGAAAACAGTAAAGATGAATTTTCAGTGTCGGATAGATTCGAGATATACACGTTGACTTGTGGTTCTTGTCCAAAATTTTATATCGGACAAACGGGAAGAAATTTTTCCAAATGAATTAAAGATCACAAAAGTTGTTATTTCAATTGAAAGACCAACTCAACATTTGCGAATCACCTTTTGGCAGAGGAGCACGAGTTCAATCACAATCATGCCGTATTGGATTTGGAGGAGAATGGTTCAAAGCTCAACCCCCTGGAAATTTTTCAAACCATTAGATGTGAAACTTTGAGATTATTGCTCGATGATCGAATAGATTTGAATTGTTTCTTTCAATTGAATTTAGTTTGCAATGAGGAAATTGGTAGTTAGGATAAATTTCATAAGTAGGTAAAATGCTCAGGTGAAAATTATATAAATTATTCTCCAGGTCTATGAGTTGTACCTGAAAGGATGAATAATTCAGGTAATGAATTCATCATGTAGAAAGTTTACAAGTACTAATGGTCACAATGATTCAAATTACTATAAAAGTATTGTGCAGAATTGTGTTGCCTAAAGATATTATTGTATAGCGAAACACGTGTCGCGGTAAACTTGTATTGGTCAGCTCTATAATATTTTCCAAGTTACTCAAATTCAATTCCACAAACTGAATCAAAAATTGAAAAATGGATTATAGAGACTCCAAGAAAGATAGCAAATGGAATAGATTTGGAAAAATTTAATATATTTGTGTTTTTGATAGTTTCTTTTCTAGTCTACTCTGGTACTGAAATAATTTCGAGAATTCTGAACACACCCGAAATATTAGAGTATTCAATACTCACGAACGAGCGATGGGTTTAAGAGTTCTCGCTTTTGTTCATTTATTTGATACAAAATTGATATTATTATTATTGTTTTCAATTTGTCTCAGTGGTGGAACGGTGACCTGGTGGGTTGACGTGGGTGATTTGCTTCATTCACTTAATCAACAGCTCGCTGTGTGAACCGGTGAATCGAACCGCAAGGCCGGACGATCGATTTTCTCTTCCTATCGTCCAACCCATGTGAGGAATCACACATTGAAAGGTAAGACCTCGTCAGTCCTTAGCTCGCACAAGTCTCGAGAGTTATCGTTCGTAGGGAGGGAAACAGCTAGTTAACGAAAATATATATTTTTTCAACTATTCATTATTTTATTGAATTTCTTGGATAAATGAGTTATTATTTGATAATCATGATTATTATAAATGATTACAGTGGAATATGCAAGGCTGAAGAGTTCAGCATGCCGTAGTGCATCGAAATGAATCATCCGAAAAACAAATTCCCATAGAAATAAATTCCCCTTCAATCGAGCAAAAAAGGCGCATCATCACTCGCAGTTATTCACATCCTAGTCTGTTTCTGAAACGGTCTTCCCTGCAAGAGGTGAGAACGTTATTAATGAACAGTCTTCCGACTTCCAAGTTCTCAGAAATTAATAAACGACTCTGTATTAGCTGTTATGAGCAACAGACAGGCTCGATTCGTCATTATTTTCCGCTACATTTAACACATACTTCATGCCCGCTCGTTTTATTCAATCGAAACTTTTCCTGCGAATGCTCTACTCGTTCTGCTAGAATCGATTCTTGCTTTTCTATGAACCCTTGGAGGGTAAATTTTGCTTGAAATTGCATTTTCAGACGGTAAATGGAACTTATGGACTTGGTTTTTACCATTTGTCTCGCATACCGGGAGACAATGAAATCATTGTACGGGGCGTCGCGTCGTTCAGTTGTTTCTAGGGTAAGAACGTCGGGACAAACGTATAGTTCTTTGGTACCGATTTTTCTAATAGAAAATCAAGTTTAGTTTCGAGGGAAACAAACTATTACAAGTAACATCAGATTTGACCGACATTCTTTTCTCAACTGTACTGTACTGTACGTAAAATAGTCAAAAACAAACCTTATGAACGCAAGACGCGATGTAATACAGGATGACCAAAACCTTCAGATGTTCATCTAATAAAATCATTGATAAAAACAATATACGACTCTTACAAAAGCAATGAGATTCCAACAGCTGAAATCATAAGGAAGAAATTGAATACTTCCGGTCATAACGTGAGCTGCTGTGACAAAACTCTTCAGAATTGGATGAAGAAAGTGGGATTTAAATTTTAAATAATAAACAAACGTCAAGCAGTTATGGAAAGCAGAAGAGTAGTTAAATTGCATGAAAAATACTTAGAACAAATAACTAAATATAGACAAGAACAACGGCAAATTTTTTGGGCGAAACTTGGTATGACCCACACGACACAGTTACTTGAGGGTGGACTGATGGTTCGAAAATGTGTACGCCTAACATAATCTGCAAAGAAAGGATCGCGACTAATCATTGTGCATTGCTGAGGAAGTAAGGGATGGCTTCCGAATCATTTGAAATTATGTGGAAAAAAACTTGAGAACTGGAATGTTGACTATCATAAGAACATGGAAGGTATTATTTTCGAGAAATGGTTTGAAAACACATTGATCACAAATTTGGATGCGAATAATGTAATAGCTCTTGACAACTCTTCCTATCATTCGCAACAGCTCATCAAAGTACCGAATAAAAATTCGAGGAATTCGTTTCATCTTTCAATTTAGTATTCAAATTCTTCATAGTATAGTATTGGAATATTTTGTTCATTGTAAAAAAGTTTTATGATACTTGATAAATCAATTATCGTTCCATATATTAGAATTGATATTACTGCTAGTATTGAAAATTATTTCATTGACTTGTCGATTGATATATCTCTAAGAAGTCTGTTTTTTTTTGAGTAAGGAAAGGGTGTACTGATTTTTCTATTCTATCTTTCATGAAACAACAATGAAAATCTATTTAATAATCTGTACATATATTAAGTGTAGAATGATGTCACTTGACACATTTTTCAAATTCGATGATGGTTTCATTTTCGACTCCAAACAATTTTTCAAAAAATGAAAAAAAAATAAATCGAGGCAATCAATTCAGTTTGGAGTTACATTCTCCTAGCCAGAATAATCTCCAAGTCTTCTCTTTTATGGACGCCTCCGACAACTGGAAATGAAACTGATGCACGTGGTCTTTGATTCGGAAAATAAAAAAATGCACGTCACCACCGCCACTGTCCATCCGTCCAAGGCCACGTAAAGGCGTCAAAAGAAGAGGCGTGTGTTTATTCGGGGGATGGGAATGGGCACCCGACTCCACGAGGAAATGAAGCATTCCTTTACAGTGACCTCACACCGGTCGTAAAGTCCACTTTATGATGATAATTACCTTTGCTGGTGCGGTGGTCAGGTCGCACTCCGTGTACACCGGAGTAAATCCGACGAAATTTTACGACCGTTTCGAGGTTATTTATTGCGGGAAAAGTTTGCAGAAGAGTAATGAGACATATGCATTCTGGGATAGTTTTCTAGAAGTACGTTGGAAAGCGAAGTTTATTCTCGTCTCTCAAGTAAAAAAATTGTAGAAATTACCACTAATATATTAATGATATAATGAAAGGGTCTTCCAACAGGGACTTCCGAACTCTGATAATCAATAAAGGCCATCTTGTTGAAGCTACTCTGTTAAATTAGTTGTCAGTCTGTTTGCAAACTCACCATGGAGAGATCCAGCATTCAACAACACGTGCAAATGAAACTGTATTATTAAAATGGGTGTTCTGTTCGGGCAACGTACCGCGCGCTTGACCCATTTTACAGTCGCCAGAATCATTCTACCGCAATGTGGTGGATGCATTTGAGTCCACTGGTTCAGTAAACGATCGGCAAACACCCGTACGTCGACAAACCGCAAGATCTGACAAAAACATCGCCGCTGTCTGTGAGAGTGTACAAGAGAATCCGCGGCAGTCGATTTCGCGTCTGTCACAAGAACTCGGCTTTTGGCAGACGACAAGTTTTTTGCGTCGTGACTTGAGCCTGCAACAGTATAAATTTCAACTGACCCAGAAACTGAAAGTAAATGCTCAAAGACAATGACGTGTGTTCGCTGAATGGGCTGTGGAGCAGTTGGCAACTGACCCTAATTTTCATCGAAAAATCATCTTCAACTATGAGGCTCATTTCTGGATGAATGGGTACGTGAATAAACACGAGCATACCGAAAAAGTCACTGTTTGGTGTGGGTTTTCGGTTGGCGGCGTTATCGGTCCATATAGGACGTCGATACATGCCACACAGCTCAAACCATATTGGATATTCTGAAGATTAAATCCATTTGGAAAAACGTTCTGATATGTGCCGCTCTTGGTGAAAACAAGTGTGCCAAGTCACTTGAACACTTTCCGTGAAAGTATATATAGAAGAGAGACAAATCTCAAACCTTTCTTCGATGTTGCAGGCTATCAAGGTTGCACATGATGTTCGCGTCTCCAATCAGGCGGAAGGCTCTTTTCTTTTCTGTTTAGGGACAGAGCTTCATACATGAGAACAATACTCCAAAGAAGGTCTGATCCGGATTGCTCTTTTCTGGATGGAATCCAGCAACTTCAGGGTATGTTTGGGGGCAGAGCTCCAGCAGTCTCTGCAATTTCAGCGACATGATTGTGCCAAGACATATTGGTGTCCATTTCAACTCCCAATAAACTTATCGAAGCATAACGTGGAGTTTTCAGATCTGACATTATTATATCCGGTTGGGATAAATTGATCTTTTTGAAGAAGACCGATGCCTGGGTTTTTGTGGCATTGTATTGAACGTGGTTACTTTCACCTCAATTCTAAATCACTTCTAGATCCTCATTAAGTTATGCAACCTCCTGCTGGTGGTGAAGATGTGCGTCCGTAGTCGATGTCCTTTAATCCAAATGAAATGACGAGACAAGTGTGCTGTGGTCAGCAAAGCAATATATTGGATTATTGTTTTTTTCCAATGTGTCGTTGATATAAAATAAAAAGAGGGTTGGAGGCAATATCAAAAAAAAATTGGGATAGTTGTCCAGTAGGTAAAACAGAAGCAATAGTTATCACACATATTGTCATTTTGAAATTCCACTATCTTCCTTATCTTCATTTGGAGAACACGAAATGCGGATATGAGTTTTGAAAGTTATTCAGTGGTGGATATATTGTGTATATTTCATTAGAAATCAAAAGTCTTGTGTTCAATTTGAAAGCATGGTCATCTCACGTGGAGGTGATGTGAACTGGCCACCGAGATGGTGCGATTTGACCCCGATAGAATTTTTCTTGTGAGGTCGCAGGTTTATGCGAATAAGCCACAAATCAAAGTGGTCCTGAGAGCCAACATAACACATGCCATTGGTCAAATTCAGCCTGATTTATGCGCCAGAGTTACGTCTGTGACGGACATGTGAACGATGTTATATTCCACACATAATGGCATCAATAGTTCTTTCAAATGAAAGACCTTTCATTTGAAATTTTGTGCTTTTTTATCTGATAATGAAAATTATGTTTATAAATGTATCTTCAATATTGCTTTCTGAAAATATGAAGGAGGACCGAACTGTGGATTCTAGAATTTCAGTAAGTGAACAGCGAATGATCGACAATTTTTTTTCACCAAAATTGAATGTTCGACAAGGGTACTTCGAGTCATTTTTGCAAGAAAAAAGGACTTATAATACAATTATCTGAAAAAATATTTAGTGACAGATGAAGGTCAAGCAGTTTTCATTATTAGGTAGGTACGAAAAGATTAATGTTTTTTTAAGGTTAAAACACAAGCACAACAGGAAAATCCGTAAGGCGCTCTCAGAGCGGTGCCTATGCGAAAGTAGCGATTCACATTGGATTTGAATCGCTGGAGATTAAACCTATTTGGAAAAACGTTCTCAGGAAATTTATTCCACATAAAAGCAGTTCTCCAGATGGACCGGTTCTGAAACAGTATAGTTCGAGGTGTATTGTGTTGAACCTTAAAACTATGAGCAGCCACAGTCTGTCGCGTGTTCCTGAAATGTACCTACTGCTCTTGATGGAATCAAATGTGACAAGTTACTTGAACACTTCCCGTGAAAGTATATATAGAAGAGAGGCAGATCGCCAACCTTTCTTCGATGTTCCAGGCTTTCAAGGTTGCACGTGATGTTCGCGTCTCCAATCAGGAGAATGGCTCTTTACTGGATTCAATCCAGCAACTTTTGGGGGCAGAGCTCCATACATGAGAACAATACTCCAAAGAATGTCTGATCTGAGCTTCATAAAGCATCAAAAGTTGCTGCGGTGTATAAAGTTTTCTGGTTTTGAACAGTTTTTTAAGCTTTTGAGAAGCAGCATTTGCAATTCCAGCGACATGATTGTGCCATGACATATTGGTGTCCATTTTAACCCCCAACAAACTTATCGAAGCAGAAGGTGGACCTGACATTATTATGTCCGGTTCGGAGAAATGTATGTTTTTGGAGAAGACCGATGCCTGGGTTTTTGTGGAATTGAATTTAACCTGGTTACATTCACCCCAATTCGAAATCGAAATAGAAATCTAGATCCTCATTAAGATATGCAACCTCCTACTGCCGGTGAAGATCTACCTCCGTAGGCGATGTCCTGGAATCCAAATGGAATGACGAGACAAGTGTGCTGTCGTCAGCAAAGCAATATATTGGATTCTTGTTTTTTTCCAATAAGTCGCTAGGTAAAACAGAAGCAATAGTTATCACACATTGATATTTCGAAATTTCGCTATCTCTCTTATCTTCGTTTGGACAACACGAATTTAAATTCAAATTTTATTGCATCCTTATCCTATTAACAAGAAATAGATCGGATTAGTCTGAGTTCACAAATTGAATTGTGTCTAATGAATATATACAATAAAAATGACAAACATAAATAATGGTTAAAAAAAAGATTACATTCTTATGAAACATCGAGTCAAAAACCGAATTTGAATCGGGTATTTCAGTGATGCATAGTTCACCGTCTGTGAAAAATCACACAAAGATAAAGCAAAATATGAAGAAGCATGAGAAGGTCAGTACTCAAAGTCACTAACGACAAAAAAGTTCGAATTCACTGAGGGAGTAAAAGCATCCTTGGGCCAGTACTTTCTTTAATTTGCGTTTGAAGATATCTGGTCGTCTGCTCTCTCTCAATTCGAGGGGAAGAATGTTGAATAGTCGAATTCCAGTATTTACTGGAACTTTTTTTTGCATGGAGTGACAAATTTTCATTTTTTGTTTCTGGTGTCATACGTACATGTGATATATTGTGTGTATTTCATTAGGAACCAGAAGTCTTGTGTTTCGAATTGAATACAGATGATTAAAATCCCAATCCGTTATATAACTGATTTCAAATCACAACCGAATATGTAATTCAGATATTTCAAATTCATGAGACTCAACTATTGATGAATCTATTATATAACGCACTGGAAATTATGAAAATTTGGATCTAGAGAAAATAATACTCGAATATCGTATATGAAACTCTCCATTTTATTTCATTTCGTACTGAAGACACGAAGTATCGATCTTAAAACTCAAAATAAATGTAGACAGATACATGAATATGTAGCAACAATTCATTACAGACATCAAAGGAGAACTGCTATCATCAAATAGTAGAAAGAAGGACGGATATTTGCAACCAAATCTGTTATGCTCAGAAATATTGAAATAGAGTCAAAATTATATATTTTTCTCAACATTACTAACGGAGCCAACGATAATTCTGGTTTTCAAACACTACGCTGATTTGACAAAACGGTTTTCGCGGCCGAAGTTTTCAGTGTCATCAAACAGTAGATTAAACGAGCCACCCTGAATAAATTTTTGTACAATGATTTTCAGGAAACAGGGGGACACATTTTGACATATTCACATTTCATGTTACTTCCCCTATCGCATTCCCAGAACATGTCACCAATTTTTTTATGGATCACCCTATACTGTATCACATTATCAGATGCTCCATGATGAGCAGATTTCATCAAAGTGTAGCTCATGGTTCGGGAGCTACAAATTATTTGAGTTGAAAATGAGCCACCCTGAATAACTATTGGAACAAGGATTTTCAGGAAAAAAAACACCTCAATAATAGTATATAGAAGACACATTTTGAAATATTCGTTCTGGAGATAAATATGGAAGGAAAAAATCAGTAAAATAGATACTTAATTATTTCTTGAATCAAAATCTGATGACTGGACAATAAAAAGAAAAAAATTTCCTATAGTAAATGTTCAAAAATATTTCCACCAACTTCCATTCAAACGATCTTCCATTGCCGGCCTCACATAGTTGAGAATCTCGGGAGTTATTTATCTACAAAGCCTCATGATTTTCTGTCTAAAATCTTCTAATGTTATTGATTTTATCTCATACATTTTAAACTTCAAATGACCCCATATAAAAAAATCTACAGAAATGAGATCCGGAGAGCTTGATGGCCATTTTGTAAGACCTCTTCTGCCAATCCAGCGACCAGGAAAATGATCATCCAAAAATTGTCGCACTGCTGCATAATAAGGAGGTTCACATTCCTTCTGAAAAACTATTTCGTTTTTGAATAAATGTATATCCTCAATTGCTCTATTGATGCACGGTATTATTCGATTCTCCAACATATTCAAATATTCATCGCTGGTCAAATTATCATCGATAAAAAAAGTCCTATGATGTGGTCATCTGAAATTCCTGCCCAAACATTCAGTTTTTGAGGTCGTTGGGTATGAAATTGACGGTATAAATGAGGATTCGTATCACTCCAATATCGATAATTTTGCCGATTCACCTCTCCATTCAAACTAAACATACATTCATCCAAAAAACAAATTTTATACAAATAATTCTGGTGCAAGTTCAGTTCGACGTTCAGTGAGACTTTCACAAAACTCGATACGCCTATCAAAATCATTTTCGTTCAATTCATGAACTAGTCTGATGTCATATAGATGAAATTTGTATTTATGAAGGATCCTGATAACATTTGTACGACTGATTCCTGATTCTCGAGATAACTTAGTAAGAGTTTGCGAATTTGCCATTAGTCCAACGTGCTCTAAAACTGCAGTACAAATAGCTTCATCGTTGACAACTCCTGAACGGTTATGCTTTTTATTGTTAACAGATCCAGTTTCCATAAATTTGTTTAATAATTCCGCAAAGTATTTGTGTCGTACATTTCTTCCTGGATGATTATCATCGAACATACGGGCAGCACTATTTCAATCCATTCTCGAAGCGTATAAACCATTGCTTCTCAATAATTCACAAAAACAGGAACACCAAAAGTAACTCCACCTGGTAGGTAATCGTTATTGTAGAATGAGACAAATACAGAATGAAGAGAATATCAAATTCAAACTTAACTGGACAAAATAAGACTTTTTGACGTATACTTCACAAAAACACCTACGAAATCTAGGAAACCATCATCGATCATCTGATAATGCAAATCAATTTAGGGTGATCCATTTAAAAAAATGGTGACATGCTCTGGGGGTGCGATGAGTGAAGTTAGATCGAATGCAAAATGTGTCCCCCTGTATACTATGGTTGACGTGTTTTTTCATTCTTCCTGCAAATCATCGTGTCAAAAGTTATTCAGGGTTGTTCGTTTTGAATGCACTGTATCTATTCGGGTTTGAAGGCCTTCGATTTTTGGAGTTTTTTCAAACCCGAATGAAAATAGTTACACTGAAACTTCTTCACTGACACTTGATATCCTTTCCAACTTTGATCTTTGGTTCTTATTAGTTCTCTGTCTTATTTAGTTCTCTCTCTTATTCAGTTGTATATTTTCCTTTCCTATTTTGAGTTTAAATATTTTAATTAAGTGATTTACACATCATTACAAATGAACAATAAAACTGTAGATATAAAGTAATCCAACTGAATGGTTCAACCTAGAAAATAGAATGTTCAACATGAAATTTCGTTCTGTTCATAATATCGCCAATCGTAACAAACTGCTTAGCAATCCGGTCTATCGTATCACAAAAATCCAATTTCTTTTATGGCGAAACGAATCATCAGCAACTCGTCCACAGTAATATATAAAACTATAATGGAGTCCTCCAGTCCCAAATATTCCATAAACACGCACATCCGTCCCTAAATTTTTGTCTCAAGTAAACATCGATTATGCCTTTTATATTTCCCTTCGTCAAGTAAGGCGTGACGAAGTTCTCTTTATTGTTTCCGATTTAATCAAGTTAGCGATGTTTTTTCTCTTCATCGTTTAATTTCATTGCCGGAGAAAATGTACAAAAGCCATTGCGATTCTTCTGACAGCGGAATTCGAAGGAATTTAATTTGTTTCTCCATTTGGACCCCGACTCTGAGAAGTAGTTTAGCATAAATTGGTGTTTTTGTTCGGACAGAGCTTTTAAATACATGAACTAATGAGATATTGAAGGTATAAACTAATCGAAATGTATTTCTGAGATACGTGATGAAGGGTGTTACTAATAATACTGCAGTAATTTTCAACTGGTACACACCCAGTAGCAGAATAATGAAAAAACATATACATGATAGAATGGTTGAATACTGAACGAACAGAGTAATGTGTATGAAGGTGATTGCCAAGGTGATTGACAATCATCAGCTCCACAGATCGTCAGCTCCAGAAATTCGGCTACTCAAAACTTGTCCAGATTTTTACTCCCCATAATACAACCATTACAAGGAAAAACATTGTCTTTTGTGAAGAATTCAAGGTATTTTGTACAACTATTAGGAGCAAATGAAGTCACTCAGCAAGATCAACTGATCAGTTTCGACGTGGAAAGCCTTCAACGTTCCGATCGAAAAAGCACTCCAAATCATACAGAGGAAGCTATCCGAAGACGAGGACCTGGAAGATAGATAGAATTTAACTATGGAAGTGATCATGAAATTACTATAATTCTGTGTACAAAACTGTTATTTCAAACTGAAGAACGAATTCTTTACACAAGATAAGGGACTGCCAGTGAGATCGCCACTTTCACCAGTCATATCCAACATATATATGGAGTGGTTTGAAACCTGGCCATTGAAGAAGCCCACAAGAAACCTCGTGTCTGGTTGAGATACGCTGACGACACCTTCATAATATGGAACCATGGGAACACTGAACTAGACGCCATCCTGAAATACAGCAACAGTGTAAGACCTTCCATCAATTTCACAATAGAGGAGGAAGTCCACGACGAATTGCAATTCTTAAACGTGTTGATGAAGAAGACCGACAGTAAGTGGGTAACGTCTGTATACCGGAAACCCACTCACACGGGACAGTATCTGAATCACCGATCCAACCGCCATCAATCGACTGAAAGATGAATCATCAAGACTCTATTAGATCGTGCTTTGGAGCTCTGTAATACGAAGGAAGGTTTCGAGAAGGAACTAGACATAATCAAAAATGATCTTCAACGGAATGGCTACTCCAAAACGATGGTGGAACAGACTTTGGCTGAAAGACAACAGGAGTCTCGCAAGAAAGTGAAGCTGTCACAACCAGTGCTTGCACTTTCCTACATCAGAAGATCATCAAAAGGATAAGTAGAATTGGATCCAAGTACAACATCAGAACCTGCTTCAGATCAGCAAATATTATCCCCAGCAGTCTCATGAAAACCAAGCCACCAAACGCGGACTGCGATTCGAAGTATTGCATTTACCGGATACCATGTGAGTACGGAAAATCCTATGTCGGTGAAACTAAGAGGCCGTTGAATGTTCGCGTTGTCGAAACACGCACAGCGAGGGGACACCTGCAAATCAGGAATAGAATAGCATGTTTGGACCCATCAACATAACATCGAGTGGTCTCAAGCTGAGATCATACACAGGAACGAACATCGGTTCAGGAGGAAATTCAAAGAAGCCGCATACATGTTGTCCAACAATGTAATCAGCCAAGCTAGCGTAGAGATACGCAACATATGAAAACCCATAATTAAGCGAAAAATTGTCAACTCCCGTCAAACAGTCATCTCCTACTGAACCGGTAAAGCGGAAAAAGGAAAGCGCAGATAAGTGAAAGTACTTGATCTTTTGGAGGAATTAGTACAGTCATCACACGAAGACGATTGTGGATACTAAAAATCGAAACGTTGTGAAGTAACTCAATAAAACCGGGAGAGTGAATGGAACACATGTACCGAGACAAAGAGGGAATATAGAGATAGACGGACAAATTTTAGAGTTTTTTCAACAAAACCCAAAAATAATTTATGATAGATTCCATGAAATTTATACGTTAATAAATTTAAAATACGTAGATGTTTAAAAAAAAAAGGATTTGCTTCAAACCGAGAATCATGCACACGTTAGAAAGTGGTGATGAGGAACGAAGTTTGGAATTCTGTTTATTCTGCCAAGGTGAATATTTGAATAATGATTACTTTCTTGCAATATTCTCCTCACCGGTGACCCGACATTTACCACTTACGGTACAATGTCCACTGAGAATAAATGCATAAAGACAATATTCACAGAAAATCAATGTCTGGGTAGGAATATTCAAAAACCGTATAATAGGTCCAGTGTTTTTTGAAAACACAGTAAACGGTGGAGGATATATTAAAAACTCCAATATCTGAAAAGACTAAAATTAAAAACACGTTTTAAAATTTTTATTTGTTAATTCTATTTAGACTAGACACAACTCCATGAAGCGATTAGAACCTAAGTAACTTCGTAGCTGAGTATGGGAAGTATTATTCCATTGAATGATTACTTCGTCTTTTCTATAAAGTTCAAAGACTTTCATGATTTTTATGTATTATGTTTAGATGAAGTACAATAATTATGTTTATATTAGGCTTGCCTATCTGGAAATGAAGTTCTTCGTTTCTTCTTCATACATTGTCAAACAAAAATCATGGATTTGGAAATTTATCATATAACTAACACCCTGTATGAGATATTGGGCTGAATCTTGAAATCTAGATATTGGAAATATGCCCAAATCGAATGGGGCATCCACTTTTTCGATAAAAAATGCCTTATGGTCCTACTCGAAATTTCAACCTATTTTGCAGGTCATAGTAAGTCTTGAAAATGAAAATGACTCATATCTGTCAACATATTTGGATAGAGCTCGTTTCTACACTGAATTATCGGAAACAATTGATAATAGCAGTTCATCTCTATAAAAACATGAACGCCTCTTTCTGTATTCCCAAATCGTATTATAGATCTTTCTCAAATTCGAAATATCCTGTATCATTTTTTTTCAATTCAGGCATTCTAAGAACATATTTCTCAATGGAGAAAAATGCAAAATCAGTATATTTCATAAATATTACCACTCGTTTAATGTATCTAAAATACGATAAAAAACCCCAACAAATCCAAACCGTAGCCAGTAAAGTGAATCAAACACAAAAAATAACGATAAACAACACTCAACTGACATTATTACGCAGTTATTATAATGATAAATCTTTCCAGCTACAGCTAAAAAAGGATAATACGCTTCGCAAAACATCTGACCTTCCCAACGATGTTATCCCACTTTTATATACTTACATCCCGCTCCTGCTCCTGTCGGAAGAAAGCTATAAATTTTGGCAGACTCCGAATCTTTTCCGAGATTTTTAAGTTTGAATATCACTTCAGTTCATATCACTTTGTATGCACCTCTTCAGTATATACTAGCTGATAGTTCAGGAAATATATGGAGAGGCATTTGGAGGAATATAAATTGTAAATCTCGCTGGTTATTCACGATAATCACACAGTGTGTGAAAGCCAAATGGAATCAATTCATTATTTCGGTTACTGTACATATTTAAAAACAAATTGAAACACGTCAAATGTAAATTATAATTTGATATTCTTCAACGTAACAATGCCACTTCTACCTTCAACCCCTTCGAATAACAGGTACAACCCCCAATTTTTCAAATGGGGAGTATAGATTTGTAATATATGGTTCGAAAGATCTTTTCATTCTCTATTATTCTTGTGGTTACCGGAATTCGATAAAATACACTGAAAAACTGACATGTAATGCAAAACGTAATAAAATGTAGAATACGAAAAAGAACTATGGATGTTGACCAAACAGATGTTTAAAATGTTCACCGCGAACGTCTTGGCAACATCCTAATCTCAAACTAAACTGTCTTCTAACATTATTCAACATATCAGGCGTGACCGACCCAATCGCAAGCATTATTCGTTCTTTCAAGTCATTCAAATATGAAGATTTAATTTTGTACACATTGCTCTTTATATATCCCCATAGAAAGAAATCCAATGATGAAAGATCAGGTGATCGCGCTGACCATTCAATTGACCACCGATTGGGAAATGTTGTATCGAGGTATTGCCGGACATTAACTTGGGTAATGTGGTGGTGCTCTATCCTGCTGAAACCATATTATATTCACTCGAACTTGAGTGTTTCCTGGATCAGGATATAAATTTGCTAAACTTGGAATGACATGATATGGTTTCCTACAATTCCTGTCCAAACATTAACCTTTTCAAGGTATTGTGTGTGTTCCTCTCTCATACAATGAAGATTTTTCGTTGATCAGTAGTGGTTATTTTGCCGATAAGCATGACCGTTAGAAAACATAACATATTAAAAACGTCTGACATGGACTCCTGAGTAGGTATCATTTTATAGGGATGCATTTTATTTTCTTTCAATATGTTTACTATCGATGTATGGCTAACATTGAATGTAGTGGATGCCTGTCTAATCGATGTATGTGGGTTTTCCTCAAACTCAAGCATCACGTCTAATTTGAGTTCATCACTGTAAAATCATTTGTGAAATTGTTATTTCATGCATTTCCATTAATCTAACCATTTGTCAGACTTCAAGTCAACGAACTTTAAACTTGAATTGAAATACAGACAACTAATGTTGTCAAAATGTACAAAACGAGTTGACAAGGCGTTTCAAACTTAGGTTGCCACATAAACTATTTACATTTTTCAAAAGGATACCATTAACTCTAAAAAGAACATTGCTATATCTTTTGCTTACTTTCTCAATATCAATGCCTCAACATGAAATAGGTTTTGAGTATATTGCAATAAGTGTTGAGTGTATTTTATCGAATTTCGGTAACCACATGATTTTAATTCATTTTATCTTAATCGTTCTAATAAACTTGAAAACAATAACATTCCTGCATAGAGAATGAAGAGGGACCTTTCATACGATATATCACAAGCCTATACTTCTCTTGGGGGTTGTACGTGTCATTCGACGGGGTTGAAGGTTGGGCTAGCATTTTTCCACTGAAATATGTCAAATTATAATTTGAATTTGACGTGTTACAAGATTTTGTTACCGATTTTGTACCGTAACCAAAATAATGAATTCATTCCATTCGAATTTTACATACTGTATACATTCTTTCAATAATTTGGAGCTCAATTTACTTCAAAATCATAAAATCTCTACAAAATGAAAATCGATGTTGTTGTTACTTTAATGATTTTCAATAATTTGGTTTGAACACTCTATGATAAAGCTGAGCTGACTTCATCCATAACAAAAAAAATATTGAAAATGAAATTGAGACACTGATTATCCCAAAAATTCATCAATAAAATATTGATGCCTAATGCTACCGATAACTGTATAATATAACCTTATTTAAAACACATTCTACCTACATTGTTGCTACAAATGGGGGGATTTCGACCACAATAATTTGATTTAATATATTAATGTTTCAGAACACAAAATCTGTTTTTATCTATTCACCCCAATAGCGAATTCTAATCTGAATTCCACCAAGCCTCCGTAAAATCGATTCGGATATCAACCCATAAACTCCGAGTTCTCTCGGACATATTTACTAAATACGCCATCGCGTAGCTCTTAATAATGTTGGCAAATTGCACCGAGAACCCGTAAAGAAGTCGCAGGGTGGCCAACCTACCCCCTTCCTCGCCTTTCGCAATACCCACTTCCTACTCTCCAGACTTATTAATTAATTAACAATCATGGCTAGATTCTGAGAAGAAAATGCTCGACGCGAGAATGAAAATTAAAACGTCCACCGAATTACTGTAATGAATATCGCAGTTGTACGAGGGAATGTAGGAAAGTTTTCAATTGAAATTCGTTTATTCATCTGAACAGAACATCACACAATACATGTCCGTTAGGAGTTATTACATTAAGTACATATATCATTCATTTGCGAATACATGTACCAAACTATCATTGTATTCCTTCGATCAGTAACAATACAAACTGAGCGTAGAATGCATGTGTTTTGCATTTCTTTATGATCATCCAGAAAATATGCCTAGAGTTCATACCGTTTATGAATCATACGAGTCAGACGAGTGATCAGTGAATACTGATTTCAGATAAAATACAAAGAGGTACAGAAATTGGTATGAGGTAAGTATTTGATAGTTATTTAAAATTATAGGTATCATCAGCTCAACATTATTTTCAGAATGAAATCATAATAGTGATTAATAATGACAAAATGGTTTATGCTTTCACGGCTGAGGTTTTCAGTGTCATTGCTTTTCGAGTTTGAAAAGAGAAATACAAAAGATACCCATTATCAGCAGCAGTGGTCTATCGCATACCGTGCACGTGTGGAAAGGTATATATCGGAACCACCAAACGATCCATGGGAACAAGACTTGAAGGGCATAAAAGGAACTGCAGACTAGGCCAAACGGACAAGTCAGCTGAGGCAGAACACGCACTTAGTGCAGGAAACCACATAATTTTGTTTGAAAACACAGAACTAATTGCCCCCAATCAGGGGCAATTAGTTCTGGGCTATAGCCGACTGGTACGGGAGGCAATAGAGATCCACAAACACACGGAGAATTTCAACCGAAAAGAAGAAGCGGTGAACCTCAATCGAATATGAAACCCCATTTTAGGAAATTCGAGAATAACGAACAGGACAACAGGCAGCGAGATTGTTAATGTTCCAGGTTCAAGTGCAGGTACGATTACAGGTACAAGAGCAGGTACGAGTACAGGTACAAATACAAGTACTGATAAAACGGATTACTTGACAAGGCATAAATACGCTTTACGAAGCCTAAAAGGTAGTCATCAGACAGCAAGCCATGATGGTTAAATCTCTGAAGAAGCTAGCCACTCGCGCCAGCGAAACGTCAGGAAGAAATTCCAAAAATCCACGGCTTTCAAACTCGAAACGCAATGACAGTCATTAATAATATTTGTAAACTATGTATTCAATAGTTTTATAAAATTATAGATAAAGATTAACATTAATATCATTTGACTCTATGAGGTCCTTTATTTTAGTTTTGAAAGCTTTCTCCCTTTTCAATTCTCTCACACATAAAGATGGTGAATTATATAGCTTAGGGCCAATGAAGGAAACATCTTTGTAAGTGACTTTTCTTAAAAATCGGCAAATCAATAGATGAATCGGGTAGCATAATGTTTAAGCGGATTAACAATGGGCTTTGTTTTATAGTAAGCAATAATATGCAAATGAGTTTTTGAAATTCAGTTGCTTGGATTCCTGATACAGACTTTTTGTATTATGTAATATGTCTTTTTTGAAGAGTATTCTTAGCAAACAATTTTTCGTAGTTTACAATTTTTTTAAGCATTGTGGTAGATACCTTCCCATTTTACTAAGCAATATCTTAAAATTGATTCAGCTAATGAGTTATGAATTATGGAGCAGTTTTTCCTGCTGAGAATATCACGTAGTAAATAAAACTAATTAATTTCTTTGTTACATATAATGCATGTTCATCCCACCTTAGGTGTTAATCCACTATCACACCAAGATAATTTAGTTTATTAATTTTTCCAATCTGTGAACAACCTCTGAGGGATAATTCGTCACAAGAATAACTATGTACTGAAGTATATCTTTCTGTAGGTTGGTCTTCACTAGTTAGAGAGAAGGTGATAAAATTACTCTTCTGAAAATTTACAGTTAATAAGCTGTGACTCAACCAATTGTGTATGTGAGAGAGGCTTAATTAAGTACATTCATACATCTTTTCCCATGTTCATTTATGAAAACAATAGCAGTATCATCTGCATGTGATACTATGTGGCCATGAAAGTTATTAAGATCAGCAATGTCGTTAATATACACGAGAAACAATATTGGATCCAGCACTGAACCCTGTGGAACACCTATTGTAATTTCTAGTGAATCACTGAGAAACTCTTCAATTTTTACTCGCTGTGTCCTGTTTTGTAAAGTTTTTAATAGATTCAGTGCTGTGCCACGTATGCCTACTTTATTTAGACGTTCAAGTGAAATATTGTGCGACATTGTGTCGAATGCTTTGGCCAAGTCAAGAAATACTGCAAGACAGTTTCTTAACCTATCCAAGCCTCCGACAATATTTTTAGTTAAATCCATAATTGCTTCTTCTGTACTCATATTTTTCTGAAATCCATACTGTTTCTCTGTGATACACTTATGCTTAGTAAAAAATTTCAAACACTTTTCGAATATTTTTGCAAAGTTGTTTATAACTGAGATGGGTCTATAATTGCTAGGGGTTTTGTAATCACCAGATTTATGAATGGGTGTGATAATTGCATTTTTCCATTGCATCATACCTGTTTCGAAAGACAAATTAATTGAATTTTTCAAAGGGGAAATAATACTAGAGTGTACTGATTTTATTAATGTCGTAGATATTTCATCTTCTTCAGCGGCACATTCATTTTTCAATGTTGAGATAGTTTCAATTAGTTCATTATCTGACACTGGGGCTAGAAATATCGATTCATTTAGTGTTTTATCCGAAGTTATAAAATTTCTATGCGGATCTTTTTTGTATTTTTTTGTCTAATCTTTTCTGCTAAGTTATGCCTTATATTTATGAAGTATGTGTTGATTTTAAACAGATGTATCTAGGTCCATACCAAAGTTATCTTCAAATGATAATGAAAATAATAATCATCTCGGAATCATCAAAATGTAATTGTGAAAATGAGACTCATAGGTACAAGGAAATTGAAAAATACAGAATACACATAAAAAAGACATCGAGACAAGTGTCTCACTAGACTTGCCATATTCATCAGTGATTATCTGGATAATAAAGGGTATTTCATTGAGCGCTTTCTGAATTAATTTTGAATAAAACAAAGTGTGTGCATGGGAAAACCCCACAAGAAAGGGTATATCGGGGTCAAATCACAAGATCTCGTTGGCTAGTTCACATCACCTCCACGTGAGATGACCATGACCTCCAATCGCTCGGGCAGAATATCCAATGTGGCACGAAACGCCGTCCTGTTGAAGCCACATGTCGTTGGTGTCCAGATCATCTAATTCAGTCCAGTCCAGTTCAGTGTTCGCCGTTGACAGTGATGACCTGGCTAACATCGTTTTTGGACACATGACGCCGCCAGCCGAAAATTTCTGGCGTATATCCAATATTGAAGCAGGTTCAGTTTCGTACACCTTTTTCTTCAGACAGCCCCATGAAAAAAGTCCAAAAGTGTCGAATCTGGTGAGCTGGCTGGCCATTCAGTAGGACCTCGATGGCCAATCCAACAACCGGGAAAAGTAGTATCCAAATAGTTTCTTACTTGTCTGGAGTAATTTGGTGGTGCTCCATCTTGTTGGAATACAATATCCATATCGAATTGATTAGGAGTCGCTTTGGCGATTTCAGTGATGAGAGGGTCAACAGTAGTTTCCAGCTTATTCAAATACAGTTCCCCTGTTAAATTTTTATCAATAAATAGAGGTTCTACAATATGGTTTCCCAATATTCCTGCCCAATTTTTTCTGGATATTGGGTATGTATTTCCCGGAAAACGTGAGGGTTGGTGTCACTTCGATAACGGCAATTTTGTCTGTGAACATTGCCGTTTGAAAAAATTTTACATTCGTCACTAAAACAAATATTGTGAAGATAGATAGGATGCCTTGCAATGGTTTCCGTCATGATTTCGCAGAATTCTGTTTTTTGATCAGGGTCATCTTCAGTTAATTGGTGTACCATTTTGATTTTGTATGGATGATACCTATTCCTCTTCAAAAGTCTCCACACAGTAGAAGGAGACACCTTACAAACATTCCCGAACTAAATGAGAATATTCTAACTGAACAATGATATTCATTGTCATACTGACATTTTTTGTCGTTTTTATAAACAAAAAATAACTTAACAAACCTCATCGGTTTGTTGGAATTGCCATATGGCAGATAAAAAGGAATATTTCTAGAAATATCGATATTAATATGTTTGTCTTCAGGAAATTATTGAATGTTCCGCCATTTTGTAGTAGGTGAAAATATTAACATCATATTCTGAGGTTGTGAAGTATTTGTCAGGAGATTCAAAATGATGTGTCACAAGACCTCTCTTTCCATTTAATGTTTTTCCCAGATGATGTCCAGTCGCCATCTTGAATGTTTCATCATCTGTCAATTTCACTTCAAAATAAAGTATTCATGTAATAATTTCATCATCCCAAATTTCAATTTTTTTGTTTACCCGTTCAAAAAATAAAAGGGAGGGAGACATTGAAGAAATGCACAACTACATTCCATATTAGTAGCTGAGAAATTCATCAACATTACAACAGGTTCAAATGTGTTTCAATACAGATTGCTTGTTCTTAATTTTCATGTCGATCAGAAGATAATTGAAAGGTTTAATTTCCTTATATAATTTCCTATGTTATGGAAGCATTATTTGATCTTCAAGATATTTTTCATAAATATTTAGTATCTGATTTCAAACGTTAAGAGTTTTATAACATATACTGTTAATGAAGGGTTTTTTCTCAAAATATACCAAAGAATAGAAAATTAGCATGATCTCAAGAATCGCCTTGTTTCCATCAATCCCACACTACAAGATTCTACAGCGTCCTACTAAGAAACGAATGAGCCACAAACCCATAAAGAACGCCCATGTGGTGCATCAACTAGAAAACCATTTTCACGCGTACATGCATCCGCAAACCAACTCCTGTATCAGCTTAATGTGTGTTTGGCAACAGTCGTAAAAGTGAAAGAGACGTAGGTGGATGTAGTTAGCGAGGTATTTGGAGCAATTGCCGCTGCCCAATGCTCTCCACGTCATTCCATCCGTCGATTGGAGTTATGTGCAGGGTATCTCAAGATCCATCTCTTGTAAAGAAGAGCTACTTACACTAATAGAGATTGAAATCTGGGTGAGTACCTTTGGACTGGGAAATTGAACGATTTAATTTCGATGGATTGGAAAACCGGTTACTATGAACACACCATTTAAGATAGATTCATTTCAAATACATGATTTTTAATTCTACAACATCGTATAACAGAAAAAATCGAGTATTCATGATCAAAAATTGTGTTTTCATCATTCCAGTATATATAATCCGCGAGTTTCAATGCAAAGGCTAATATTTGAAATAATTGCCGAAAGTTTTCATTGTTGAGAAAAAGGTTTGGAATTCAACAATTACTTGAAAATAAATGTGATACCTGTGTCGAAGCAATTTTTTTTTTGGATGGTCCACAGGTTTTATATCTAACGTTTCGTCTACTACTGCGGTAGACATTATCAAAGGCGATGAGGTAACGGTCGAAGTGCTCGAGTAATTGCTCTCTTCCTTCATTTGGAAGATTCCCACATTTGTCTGTTAGAGATGAAACGTAGAAAACCTTCATTTCCAAAATTTAGTCGCTTCTGAAAGTATACCCGTTTTCAATTCAAACATGATTCCTTTGGCTGAGATTGAACCAAGTGAGCAAATGGATGTCATTTCGTACTGTCGTTGATGACATGAAGAGGATCAACTCTTTAGTGACATTAGAGTCATGATTTTTCTTTTTAATGTTACCCAAATTAGTGCCGAAAGATCATTGTATACCATTGAGGATGACAGTATTCCATCTAGATAAAATTTTACTTCAATATTTTACTATATTGTGTAGCCATGCTTTTGGTTTTATATATAATAATTCTAAATAAAACCGATAAATATTAGGAATAATTACTAACATTACAAATTAAAAGAATTGAAATCAGGTAGTTTAGCATAGGACCAACAACAGTTATTAGTTAGGTAATACTAACAGATAGTAGTTAGGCCACAAGCATAAAAAAATGGAAGTAAAATTTAGTCAAAATGATCTCCTGAGGACGCTAACTTGGTAAGCGAAACACGCATCGAGAGACCGTAATTTTTGTTCTGGTGTTGGAAAAGTATTTTCAACAAACTCAAATTTCAGGTCTTTTAGATTTTTCGAACTTGAGATTTCAATATTTTCAAAATATCACTAGCATGTTTCATAGATTAGCCAATGTTCCTCTTTCAATACATAATTTCAATAAATAATTCAATATCATCAAGCAAATTGCAGTAAACAATGGGTTTAAAGCTGAATTATTAATCAAAATAATTTCCAAAAAAGTCTACGCAAAAGAGATTCCAGACGTTTTTCCTGTAGATAAGTTAGATAATCAAAATCAAAATTATAGAGCTTTAACGTATTTTGGACAAACAATAGAAAAAATTGCTTCATTTTTGAGGATACGAGATAATGAAATTGCATATATAACAACTAATACGTTGGGAAAATAAGTTAAAAATAATAAAGACAAAACATCCAACTTCAAGAAATCAGGAGTATATAAATTAAAGTGTATATGGTTAAAGGTATATATTGGTCAAACGGGTAGAACATTAAGGAATCGAATCCAGGAACATCATTTGTGCTTCGTTAATAAGAAAACAAGTTCAACATATTCAAATCATCTTTCAGAACAAAACCATATCTTTAACGAAGGGTTCGAAATTATACACATAGAAAATAAAAGTTTGAAACTGAATCATTTGGAAGCAATGGACATTGATAAGCTTAGAAATTCAAACATTCTAATGAATGACCAACTGGATTTGAATAGATCACCATTATTGAACTTGTTTTCTTAAAAAAACCTAAGGAAGTATTATTATTGATGTAGAAGTGAGGAAATATGCTTCAGGTAATAATAATTGAAGAGGTACCTCAGGTATATATAAGTTGTAGAGGTATAGGTATTTTGATGGAGGTAGTGTCAATTGTAGTTACATGTGGTATATAAATATTAGCGTAAGAAGCAACTTGTAGTATCAATCAGAAAAAAATGTAGTATCTTCAGTTTGTCATCATAAACTTGAAGGTCTTCCTCCATATGGTTGTTCAGAGTTATAGCCTTCAATGTTCGCACTGTATACGTGGATGGTTATTCGGTTATCCTTTTTGTTTCTCAGGCATGCCTGTGCTAGAAATAAAGGTACGATAAAAAGGTAAGACCTCGTTAATCTTCAGCTCAACTCTTTCAAATTCGAAATGTATTTTCATATCAGAGATGAGAAAACATTATTGAAACAACTCATTTATATAGAATTTTTCAACAGATGAGTCCTTGTTTTGATCAGTAGAAAATGGAGTATGCTTTAGCAAGAGAGATATTTTTGTTGAATTGTAGCCTTCAGTAGCACGCATTTGAAATATTACAACATTGTGGAGAACGGAAATGTAAAAAATAGAAATGAAGCTCCCAAATTTTCTAAAAACCGTTAAATTTTTGCAAATATACTGCACAGATCAAAAACCAGCAATTCTTCTACTCTAAAATACTAGTATTTTTTGTTCATTATTGTTTTAAGCTTATTTAAAAAAAAATTAACTTTTTAGTTCAATGTTCCTTAGGCGTTTTTTTATTTTTTTAAACTATATTTGTATCACAAGTGACTTCCTTTCACAAAATCAACAACCTATACTTACAAACCTAGACGAACGTAAACCTGTAAAGCATAAAACTCGAAAATATTGTAAAACTAACCCAATCCGAGACTGAAATTCAGTATAGGAACTCTTCTGTGGAACTCTTCTCTACACATATCGCATGTACACAGAAGAATAATAAGGTTTTTAATGGCTGTAATGTTTTATTTATTGTTTTTTGCTTTAGTTTCAATGTTCTAACTGCTGATTTCATCTTATTTCATACATGATATATAATTATGGCAGATAAAATTGACACATTTTCAAATAATAAGTTATATGTATATATGTAAGTTAGCGAAACGTATTTCACAATTTTGCCTATCAAAAAAATTATTAAGAAATTATACTTATCTTTTACGTTTCGGAGGCCAAAATCTGCCTCCGTCTTCAGAAATGGATAAAAATTCGAATATATACGCAGTTATTCCTTTTTATGAGAGCTCATTTCTTTACTTCTTCGACAGATGTCAAAGAAGTTTTTTTTTTTATCTTTGTATATGCAACTATTAATTTCAATTCAATTTTTAATTTTTTCATCTTATTGAGTGATGTACTGTATTTTATTTAATTAATCATTATTGACCTTCCACGCTATGTATGGCAAATGCTAGATAAATATTATTACTATTATTATCATTCTTAATATTATTATAACAAAAAAATGAATGTATTGAAATGAATTTGGCCTCCTCTATGGTCTTTTCCAGTTTTAATCATGACTTATGTTACACCTTGATAATTAAACCGTAAAGTATGAAACGACGCCGTGTATATCGCGAACAGTCATATTTCTCAGCCGTAGTAAGCAACTCAGAATCGCTGACGTTTCAAGAAGGCCCGCATGAAATCGACGTGAACTGAGGCGAAAATTCGACAAACACGGCCAACTCGAAAGTTGCTGCGAAGTTTTCGGGGGTTTGTGCCCATATCAGCAGGACGGCACACCGGTACGTGGGGTCAGACTCCAACTTCCACGCAAGAAAGAGGTACACTTACCTCTTCCTGGTCCATTCCCACGGGTCTAGCGGACTCACTTCTTGTTTATTCATCAAGTTTCTTTGAATCATTAACGAGGACCGGGGGCTGCTTTGTTTGAGGTGTGGTGATTGGATAACCTGCATCGGGGAAATTTCTTAACAGTAACACAACTGAAAGAGAGTTGTCATGAATACAGTGGAAGTAATTAAGTCAAAATGAATTCGAATAGAACCACACACAATCAAACTTATTGAATCACTCAGTAGATAGGAAAGGTTCAAAGGTAGTGAATCTAATTTACTACATCCCGCGAGTGTTTATTGTGATCACACCTTTTCATGCACAACCAAATGAATCCAGCGTCTTAATAAAGCTCTTCACTTCATTTGATGAGTGGTCTTTCAGGACATCTGTCAAAAGTGGGTCTCTGCCAAATGCTGAACATCTGATCCGGTTCACGGCAGACCTGAATTTTCTCGTACAGAATGAGCCAGTGCAAGATTGACAGACCATGCCTCAATCTAGTGGGACCTGATCAGTCATCAGTTTTCGACTACTTACGTCAGGTAGATAAGCAGGCAGATAAACTATACCTCTCATTTGGATGTATTTACTTACTTGAATCCAAAGTATCTCATCTGTAATATGAACAGCTATAAGTGGTAAGGAAAGAAACTAAACAATACATTACATATTAGCATTGATTTATTTGAAGCAATTGCAAATCATAAATATTATCCTGAAAAAGCATGTGATAAAAAACAAAACGTAATAGAGAACTAAATTTTCTTTGCTAATCTTTGCTTAAATATCATATTCCAATCGCACACTTTTGAGAGATCATGCAGTTATACACATAACAGAAATAAATATTCAATAAGAAAACATATATAAAAAAGAGACATATTCTTGACAAATTGCAAATTAACAAATAAAATAAAATCGAAGCCTGTTAACAACATAACAACTCAGACAAAAAAATGAATTAATTTATTAGTAATTTTACACAAATGAAGTTTTTAAAAATAGATGCCATTCTGGTAAATAACATTAAAAAAATCACTATCGTCGATCAAGTTCTGCATTCTGCAATTGTCTGTCCACAATTGCCGGAACATCATTTGGATTCTGAAACGAAAGAAGAAATCAGCACATCATCCTTAGCCACTATTTCAAATATATAGAAAGGTAAAAATATGAAAACAGCAGCCACTTAATAAAAAAAAAAAATTTTAATAAAACACTGTTTAAGTGGGTTTATTTCGTTAACCAGCCCAATTGTTGTACGCATGCACTGACAACCCTCAAAATTTTAAACTTGTCTAAGGTCTTATTATTTAACATACGATTCCTAGCAAGTTAAAAGGTGCTTAAACAATATTTGATCAGAAATAAATAATCAATTCAAAAGACGTACCTCAAATCCCTTTGACGTGGACAGAAGTCTATAAAGAAAAATTGCCTTTCAAAATAATTATTAGAGGATCAATGAAAAATATCAAATGTTTCAATAAAAAAAATGTAACTCATGATCATACAAACATACTTAAAAGAATATGATTCGCTATTTAAATAACAGCATTCACTGTTTTCACGTTTTTGGAAATTCATATTTCATCTCTAGTGAGTTTGGTAATATTTCCACCTATTTCTTACATTCCTAAAGGAAATCTTTCAAATAATTTCAAGCTCAGTAGGGTATATTCAATTTGTTCCCAAAGAATAACATAAAAATATTTCTGAAGTGATTACAGAAAGCAAAGACGTTTCGGAATTCAACAAATATTTACATGTTGAAATCAGAAAGTGGCTGTCACTTATAGAAGCTTTTTATGCCTACTGGTGCCTAATTTGGTATATTTTGTGGCATAATTTATTGTCGAAACTATAAGTACCTCTATCTTTCAATAAAAAATGAATTCGGTCTAAGAGAAAATGAAATTTTATTCAGAGAAAATGTTCCTATTTGAAGCAAGAGATTGGCAACTTTGAATCAACGTGGAGGATTTTTCAGTTCAAATTAATATACTCTTGCAGAGCTCGGCAAATGTAATAATGCATGTGTGAAAAATTATGGAGCATTGGTATAATTTTCGCAAAATGAAGACAAAATTGAGAGTTGCCGTCAAAGTTCACCACTTTCTCTTCGGTACTACGTATACAACGCGGTACTTACTGATATAGCGGAGTTTTATCCAATTATAATACTTACCTATGAAAATATCTTTCAACTGTGCCAGTCTTGTCCAGTCTTGTAAAATCTGTTCCATTATGGTAGATACAAAATAATCGGAAAGAAATTGGACTGCCTACAGACAAATAAAACACTTCCTCCTCAAACTCGCAACACACCAACATCACTTTCCAACACATACTGGCACGTACGCGATGCTTACAATGGAATTCCTCGCTCCTCTCTCACTTAAGAGGGTCACAGAAAGACCAGAGCACCACAGTTTTTTTCCAATTGAAATTCCTGTTATTTTCAGTCGAACATAATAAAGTTTTGTATGTAGATTCACAAAACTCTTGTTATAAACGAACTGAGTTATTTGAAGGGATACAGTATTGAATTCAAACAAACTATATGTGTTCAGATTAAGTTGATATTGCTCTCCATTTGAAACAGTTTATTTTTCCGTTCAAATAGGTAGTGGATTTTGAGATGATATTATACACACATCGGAAAAGTCTAGGGATATTTTTAAAAATGACAATAATTTTTTTTTGGTCGCTTTAGGGAAAAAAAGTTGATGGGTGATTATTGAACGAATGTAACTTACAACAAAATTTATTAAATGGTCAAAAATACTGAGTGCGCATATAAGCAAAACTAAAAAAAAATATGGCTCTTCTTTGGCACCCCGAAAAAAAATCATAATACAAAAAAAATTGGAATCAGTACAAAGTATGGCCTCCACGCTGGTTTATTACGGCCCTACATCTATCGTGCATCGGCAAAATGAGAAAGTCAATGTCTTGTTGAGGTACATTTGCCCATTCAGCGAATAAAAGCTCTCTCAATTGAAACGTTGTGTGAATGTTTCCCATATGCGGAGTAATTCTTCGTTGAAGCATGTCCCACATGCCATGGCAATACATCAACTCCTTCGTTGGTGAGCCAATCAGTCACTAGACGCGCGACATGTGGACGAGCATTATCGTGCATTAGGTGGAAGTTTTCACCAACAGCACCAGCAAACGGACGGACGATAGGTAGAAGAATGGTGTCGAGGTACTGTCGAGCTGTGAGGGAGCGATTTGGAAAAACGAGATCGGTTCTGCCGCCGATCATGATTCCGCCCCATAGCATTACTGTACCACCTCTGTATGTGTGGACTTCCTGAACATGTCTCAAACGTTCATTATTTCCAGGTCGTCT
This sequence comes from Leptinotarsa decemlineata, assembly GCF_025532065.1. Lineage (NCBI taxonomy): Eukaryota > Metazoa > Arthropoda > Insecta > Coleoptera > Chrysomelidae > Leptinotarsa > Leptinotarsa decemlineata. The sequence continues at coordinate 11,585,760 of NW_027412558.1, read as the reverse complement.
CCACAATCTTACTCGACGAAAATCTGGATGAAATCCAAATGTGGATTCGTCTGTAAACAAAACTGTGGCCCAATCATTTGCATCCCAGTTTTGAAGTTCTTGACACCACTCTAATCTTCTACTGCGATTGCCTCTCTTAATGAGCTGAGCGCCTTAATTGCCACCTGACTGTCGAAGAAAATGGCAATTGTTTTATTTGTGCCTCCTGCCTGTTTATTTCCTCTTTATAGTGTTCGATGGCCGCTACTTCTGCCTGGATTACAGTTGCATTATATCCGAGGCTGAGTGCGATTCTCGTCTTTGCTCTGCCTCCGTATATAACGGCTCCCACTCCTTCTTGGGTCTTTGAGCCATCTGTATACCAAGTTACTTCCGCTTTCACCGGTGAGCCGTTTTGCCAGTCCTCTCTACTTGGTATGATGATTTTGAAATCTTTTTGAAAGGTGTACTGCGGAACAGTGTTTTCCACGGGCATTCCAAGTATTGGATCTGCCTTCAGTTCATTGTACAGTTTCAAGTATTCTGCACCGTGTTACTGGCTGATGATTGGGATTTGCCCCTGCATTAGCCTCTGTGTCACCAGTCGAGATTCTCTTTGTATGTAGATGTGCTATGGTGGAAGTCCGAGTAGAACCTCGAGTGCTGTCTTCAGGCGTAATTACACATACAACAAACATTACATTAGTTCACTAGCTCTCTGTTATTTGTTTACCGTTCTTTCAACTTCAAACCTATTTATCAATAGGAACGATCATTACTATAATGAACAAACAACGTGCAGTATATGAACTGCGCTCATTTTACTTCGACGAATTCTCGCCACATAATCCTCATCGAACCGTATCCACCAGAAAACGCATCGCATCTTGTATTTTTGCAAAGCCAATTAAACTCATCCCTCTAAGTGGGGTCTTATATTTTGGACTTAGCTAACTTTTCACTTAAATTTCCTCCTGTAACGCCAAAGGCGATGTACTCTTTCCGCACGCTGATGGCGTCTCTTTGTTTTGGTTTTCTTTAATGCGTTTTATCTCAGGTCTGAGGCCGGAGAGACGATCCGCTCCGAGTAGTTCTTTTCCCGGTTGGGTGTGCGTGCCGAAGGGAAACATGATTTCCTTCTTAAGTGGTTCGAGTCCTTTTTAATTTCATTATCAAAAATTATAGTTCCGAGATACGTTGTAATTCAGGAATAAAATGTTGAGAGTTTTTGGTATGAGGAAAAAAAAGTTTCGTTAAAAGTGGTAATTGGAAAATTTTGGAATTGGATTCATCATTTAGATAACTAATTTTTTTGACGGGAAGTTGGTATAAAATAATGTAAAATTTCAGTTGGCCGATATTTCCAAATATAGACTGTTTTGCTAATCCAATCTTCCTCTTAACGTATACATGATGTAGGTAAGGTTAGGTTAGTTCCAAAGTCAGTGAGTCTTTTCAACCCTCCACTGCAACCCGCAAGGGTTTATTGTGGCTCACACCTATTCACACTCGACTAAATAAAGTCAGCTTCTTAACGAAGCCAATTAGTTTGTATGGTTTGAGTGGTCTTTCAGGTCAGAAAATATTTGATGCGACATCAGTGAAGACTTATCAATATCTAGCCATGATTATTAATATTACTCTATTTAAGTTTCATCGTGAGAAGTAGTCAAGATATTTCAAAGATGTAACAAATATTGATACATTTGGAAAAGCTACTAATTTTGACAAAGTAAAAAATCGAGGCTATTTCTTCTCTTACCTCATGCATTTCATAGTTTTTTTTTCAGTGAGAGTATGGAATGTATCATCGCTATTTCTAGTTCGAAAACTTTTTGGTAGTCTCCTAGTTTCTTACTGGGTTCTATTTGTATTAAAGTTCATTCTATAATTTTCACATATTTCTCCATTTCCTTTCTCATACAGTGTGTAAAAGCCAAATGGAATGAATTCAATGTTTCAGTTACTGAAACCCTATAGGTTTGTGATATTTGAAAGGTATCTTCATTATTTGAGATTAGAATGTTTTTCATTACGTTTTGTATAACATTTTGATTTTTGAGTGTTTTTAACCTAATTTCGGTAACTACATGATTTTAATATATTTTATTTTAATTGTTGCAATAAACTTGAGAATGATAACATTTTTGAATAGAGAATGAACACACCTTTCAAACGATATATCACAAGCCCATACATACTTCCCATTTAAAAAATTGGGGGTTGTACCTGTCATTCGACGTGGGTTGAAGGTAGGGGTAGCATTTTTCCGTTGAAGTATGTCAAATTATAATTCAAATTCGACTTGTTTGGAGACTTTTTTAAAAAATATGTACAGTAACCGAAATAATGAATTTATTCCATTTGGCTTTCACACACTGTATTTTGGTATGATAAATACAGTGACTAATCATTGCTCTTTTATTAATGGAATGTTTGCTCATATATACTTCTTCTGTCTGAATTTCATCTGCTTTTATGCAATTTCGTCTTCTCTAAGCCCCAGGCTGAACGATCGATTTTCACTTGCTATCGTCCAACCCGTGTTAGGAATCACACGTTAAAAGGTAAGACCTCGTTAGTCCTTAGCTCGTACAAGTTTCGACTTCTGAGAGTTGTCGTTCGTAGGGGTGCGACAACTAGTTAACGGAAAACATATTTTAAACAGATATATTTGCTATTGTTGGTTTATTTATTCTGTCATGCCTTTCATTCAAGATCACGTCCAAGTACTCTTTCCATTTATCCTCAATTTTCGTCAATGCCCTCTTGTTCTTTATTTCCAGAAATTTATTTCTATTACTATTTACTCTATAATTTTCACATATTTCTCCATTTCCTTTCTTATATTATGGTATGATGATTGCAATGGTCGATTATTTTAATATTTTCTATCCACCCATGACTTTTTTGTTATAGGAATATTTGCTCATGTATTTCATCTGTCTAAATTTTATCTGCTTCTATGCAATTTCATCTTCACTAAGTGCTTACCCGTTTTTTGTTTCCTGTATATCTCTAATAATTTTTTTATTGCTACTGCTAGTGCTGGTTTATTCCTCATTTTATCTTTTGGTATCGCTTTCGTTCAAAATTTTGTTGAAGTTCTCTTTGCATATATCCTTAAGATTCGTCAATCCACTCTTATTCTTCATTTCCTGCTCTTAGTATTTCACTCAATTTACTCATTCCCGACTTCTCATTCTTTTGTATACTACTTCCACATTATTTTCTGCTATTTTGTATTTCATTTCATTTTATTGTTATTTGATTTTATTGTTTTTTCAAGCCCACCCATGTTAACCTTTCTTCATTTATTTATTTTTTAAATTTCTTACATTCTCAATCATAACACACAAATAAGTAATAATTTGGAAAAGTAGTCTCATTTCAAGTCCATTTATTCAGGAAGGCTTCAGGACCTAAATTCGACTCAAGATAGTCATTATAAAATCCAGCGATTGATGTGGTGCTTTGCCTACGATTCCCCTCGAGAATTAGCGAGCTAGTTTTATCCATATTCAATTTTATCTTTTATAAACTTCTGGCGGATGTTCTCCTCAGAGACACACTGGCATATCGACTTCCAACTTGCCATCCAAATAAACGAAGGTAAGAATCCCCAAGCCTTTCCTTTAATCAATTAAAAGATTTCCTCTGCATTTGTAGAACGGGTATTAACGAAAGCAAGAGGGGGTGAATAATTGAGTTTTGAAATGAAGCCTGACATGAAAATAAACTGACACGAAAATTCCGTTTTGAATCAATGAAACGAAACAAATTAGTGGGATTTGTAAAAGAAAATACTACTTTCAATACTACCTATAGAATTGATTCAAACATATATCGATTTCAAGCCGCGATTTAGTATAAATGATTCTTATCAATTAGTGAATAACATTCAAAACGTAATTCTTCTTGAAGACGCAAAATAATAATATTTGACGTCCAAAATTTATTTCCCAGTATTTCGACAATTGAAACAATTGAACTGGTTGAGCGTCTCTTAGACAAAAATCATGTAAATACACTGATAAAACAGGAAATTTTAGATTTACTCACTATTTGTCGTTCCAATTTGACTAAAAATGTTATTCATACAGTGAAGAACTAATAATTTGTAACCTGTTAATTCAATAAATTACCTTGACTTAACTATCACGAAAAAAATAAATAAAGATGTTTTGCAATTTTCTATAAACAATTTTATAACAACAACAATAGTATGCTTCACAGACACTGTCTGAGTAATTTCCAGAGAGAGAGCTGAGTTTGAACAAACAAATCGCGATCAACAACGGTTATAAGGTACATATTATCGACTTCATTCTTTCCAAAAAACTACAAAAGCAAGCTATATGGACCAGGTCTACCCAACTTCAAGATGCGATAACGTCATATTTGGGTGAACACGCTAATAATATCGCTCACTTGTAGGTCTTGCCCAAAAATGTATATGGCCAAACAGAGAGAACATTTTTCCAAAGAATTAAAGAGCATAGCAGTAGTTTTCTAAATGAAAATGGTAATTCACTGAATGACCAAATATAACTAAATAACTAAATAACTGAATAACGAATGTGGAAACTGGTACATAGGCACACGTAATTCAATTCATTACAAAGTCAGGTGGTACACATAAAACATTGAATGTACAGGTAAAACTCAGGTACTTGAAATTCAGATACATCAAATTGTAACATCAGGTATATAAAGCATTGAATGTGTAGAATCTAGTATGTAAGAGCCAGAAAAAGCCATTGTAGCCATTGTTTAGTCAAAATCTCGCAATGAAGTGTTTTTTGAATAAATTACTTTCAAATTGATGTATTATAATAAAATAATAATGTTTTTGTGACCCAACAATGCATATTTGCTGTATCAATTCTTCATCAATCAAGTTATGTGTTAAGGTTATATGCTGGAGTTCAGAAAAAGTGACTTGAGTTTTGTAACTAGAGTACATAAACATGAGGTGAATTTTTATAAGAAGGGATATTACTATTATGAGGAATATTTTTTCATGCAGAAGATAATCCATAGGAGATAATATAACACCACTCCTATTTTTTTAAATGTATATATAGGTTGGAATTATGTCATATACATTCGTGGTTTATTACGAAATCTATGGTTCTCTTATTGGTGAAAAACAATAAAATTGTTGAGGTATATTTCTGAAAATTCCTGGAATATAAAAATTATTTGTGTAGATTATTAAAATTGTAATATATTTTTATTCTTTTTCACTGAATAGATCGATGTGCCTTCATTTCATCAAATAGTGAGCGATTGAGTAAACATGTTAGTTCTATGAAAGTTTGAAATATCCAATAATATCCATTATGATACGTAACGATCATATTTAAAGAAAAGGGAAAAGGAATATCTGAAAAAACGATAATTTTCATCCCTCCCATAAGGCAGGCAATACGCCGTATATATGTGAACTTTGCTTCGACGAAAACTGTTAAGTCAAAATGAGGGGCAAAATATTACCTAATTCCTCTCTGGATAGGCCCAATTCAATTCTGCTAAGTTAAAAATGATCGGTATAGAACTCAAACTGTAATAGAGTCTACTACTCAAAATTTCTTCAATATTCATCTCTTTAGTGTAACTCGGTATATGGTTATACATCTTCACACCATTGTAAAATAAGGAGTCCTTGATCAGAGAGTTGCAAGGGATAGGTAATTTAAAATTTTTTGGACGCTCTGACGAGTTGTATAGTGATAGGTGGTAACCTCAAGTTTCACAAGATGTTTCTTAATTAAACACACTGTCTCCAGAATAAAAAGAGCTACAACAATCTATATATATCTATCTATCTGTATCTATAACTATAACTGCATGAGTTACGAGGTTTAGCTTTGCACAAGTATCGTATAGCTCTCTTATGTGATACAAATACAGACATTTTTCTGATGTGAGCGTCAAATTTCAGTCCACCGTCTATATACAGTCCCAGAAATTTAGTACACTCTGTTCTCAATGATACCGCTCGCTACAGATAAATTCTCAAGTGAACATTTGAAAGTCATAATATTTGTTTTCGAAATATTAGGGGAGAGTAGACTGGAATCACACCAAGACTTGATTTTTTGTATATCATGAGCTATTGTCTCATTGAGTATATCTATACCTTTACTATGCCACAATATAGTGGTGTCGTCAGCGAAAAAGGTGAATGTTCCAGATATACTTATGTTCATCAAATCGTTAGTATACAACAGGAACAATATGGGACCGAGCACCGATCCGTGTGGTACACCACTATTTATTTCAATACTGTTCGAACATTTAATCATTTTCACAATCTGATTGCGACCATGGAGATACAACTGAAACCACTGTAGTGTTATCCCTCTACATCCATAGATATTTTGCTTTCGTAGCAGTATTTCATGATTAACGCAGTCAAACGCTTTTGTAAGTTCACAAAATACTGCTGCAGCAGCATCTCCATCATTCATATTGGAATACACCTCAAACAGGAGAGAGAATATTGCATCATGTGTGCTCTTGTTGCTCTGGAATCCAAGTTGATTATACCTCATAATGTTATTGTGAAGGAGAAATTCATTGAGTCTTTTCTTAACTAGTTTTTTAATTCTATTGATGAAACAAAAAAATTTACTTCAACTTTTTTTTTCGTTTGACTTGATTGCTGTCTAAACGACAACTCAGTTTTTGAGAAAGTTCAATGTGAAAAATCATCAATTTTTCACATAATTTTTATTCAATAGTCTATTTGATTACTTTACTTCATCTATTCAGTGATTTCAAGATGAAATGTTCGTGCCAAATACTGATACCAAAAATAAAACTGAAATGAATGTTCAAACCGTCGAATCATTTCACGTCTTTCAACATATACAAGCGACCCCTTTATTTCTCAATGGCAAAATATTCCCTATGAAATTACATGAAACGTAAATTTTTTGTTAGTATTCATAGAGGTAGAGAGAAGGGGTTCCTTTAGAATGCAAATTTCGACTCGTTGTAGCCATCATCTTACCACTAAGTAACATCGGAGGTTATTTTCACGTAAATGTTATGCAAACTTCGACAAAAGTTTGCTAATATTGTTGACTCGACATTCGAAATATAAGACTAAAAATTACTGTACAGTTCATTCCAATGCAAAGTTATCCTCTCGAATATGTTCTTTATGTTTTCATTTCTGAACTCCACATATTTCATTTAATATTCGGGTAGATTGTTCCTACAGTTTTACTCGAAAGTAGAAGATGAATTGTATGAAATTGTTGACAAAAGTCATTGAGAAAGTTGCCGTTTTGTTATGTAATTTTTCAACCCATCATTTGTCCACCCTTCTTGAATCTTAACTTTAAATGGTGAAATACCTCTTGTGATAACTGGATTCATATATTTTTCAATTAATAAAACAGAGAATATTTTCAGGTTTATCAAAACGAACTTCACTTTATCAATATTTTCTCTATAACCCCCAACTGCGGTGAATCTGTTGGTCTGTCATTCAGTAGATACCCATCTGTTAATAGAGATAGGAAAATATTGGGTCAAAGTTTTTCCGCACTGGGCATACATCATCTTGATCTATTTTCATTAGGAACCACTGGAATGGGGAACAATACATAATAATAATAATGATAATATATAATAAAGTTTATTCACAGTAAACAACATATAAATACATAAAAAAGTTCATTTGAAAATACAGTAACTCAATAAATTAGGTTGAGTGGTGAATAAACACGGAAAAAACACAGAAGTAGCTGCAAAAGCTACTTGTATATGTGTATATGAAGGCAGTAACAAAATGAATTTAATATAAAAAAAATGTAATATCAAACATCTAAGTATCTTTGTATCAAAACAACTATGATACTATTATTCACATTCTGATTCCAAAGTTTTTTCCTAAATCAGATATATTTAAGTCACAATCCGGTTAATTTTACATTTTCGGGGTAACGTCGTTCAATACTGGATAATACGACATATAGAGACAGATACTTGTAATTAGTTGTAATAGGTGTAATTCATTTTTTTTTCTCTCTATAGTCTTTGCTTGAAAATTGTATCGATTATTGGTCTATTACTGACAATCCACTTTTTTATTTTCTTTTTGAATAACTCATCAACAGATATATTCTTCAGCTCATTTGGTAACAAACTATATATTTTTGGAGCAGGGTAATTTGCACTTCGTTGACTTATAAATTTTTCACTTCTGGGAAAGAAAATTGCATCAGCTCAAGAATGTAAGAATGTTCATGAGGGGCGAGTTGAATTTTATTAGCTTTGACATAAAGTAAAATTTTGTTAAGAAATATTTGTCTTAAATCTCTACATTGATATTCATTATATAGTGCGTCAGAAGAAAATGTCAGCTTTTTGCCATACATAATTTCCAGCACCCATCCCTGCAAAACCTGTACTTGGTTCAAGAAGCAATCATTGACCCCGCCCCAGCCCAAAATCCCATCAGATAGTAAGGACTCTATCAAGGAAGAATAAACAGTTTTCAACTGGGTTATGTTTAAGAAATTCTTCAAATATTTGAATTTAGATTAAAAAAACTCTTATTTTTCCTGATATTTGTTTTGTTTGCATATTCCATTTCATATGTCGATCGACAATGATTCCTAAATACTTTATTTTGTCACCTTCCTTTATTTGAGAGTCTAGTCCTACATTTAAAGCCTCAAGATCTGGTGAACCACAAGCATACGACATGAAAGGAACCACTCTAAAGGTTGATCAATGTAATTGAGTTTTTGCAGAATGTGTGGGTCAATAATTAAAGTATTAATCAATCAATAAGAAAAATTGTGGAATCACGACAGCAACTCAAGTTATTCATAGCATGTCTAGCTAACAATGCTTCATGGGGAAATCTAATTGGTGGATAGATATTGTCTGATCTATAGGAGAGAAGTTTTAGGAAACGACGTTATACTGATTCATGTATACAACTGATGAGATGGATTCCAGATTATGGATGCATATACTAATTTTGATCTGACAAAAGCATAGTATGAGGTTTTCGATGTAGATGGATCCGAGAAATCTCTGAGATTCGTGCAATGAATCCATACATTCTGTTTGCAGCAGACAGAGTGGCTTCAATGTGTGGTACGAAGGAAAGTTTGGTGTCGAAGGTAACACCTAGATCGGTGAATGTAAGATGCCTTGGAAGCGGAATATCGTTTATTAAATATTGATATGAAAATAGACGATTTTTCAGTGTGTACGTCATTATATTACATTTACTCGCATTTAAAAAAAGTTTGTTGCGAAAACACCTTTGCTCAACACGTTTCACATTGAGGGAGAGTTGAAGACAGTCCTCGATGCCATTGATCTCACGATATAATTTCAGTTTCACTAGTTCGGACTTCCATTGTCTACTTGTCTACTATATAAAATGATTTGAAATCCCTGAAATAACTAAAAAAAGAAAATTAAAAATGAATAGCTGAAAATAACAATTATATCAAGCAAAATAAACCTGAAATGAAATAATAGTGAAATAAAATACAAGTAAAAATAGAACAATTGAATAAATAAAATCATAAAGGAATGAAAATAAAAAGTGGAGAGATTCCAAGTCACGTTAGTTCACGACGGAATCGCCACTTTCACTAGTCATAGTCAACATATATATGGAGTGGTTTGAAACTCTGGTTGAGATATGTTGACGACTCCTTCATAATATGGAACCATGCGAATACTGAACTAGACGCTTTCCTGAAACACATCAATAGCGTGAGACCTTCCATCACTTTCACAATGGAGAAGTAACTCCACAACGAATTGCTATTCTTAGACGTTTTGGTGAAGAAAACCGATACTAAGTGGGAAACATCTGTATACCGAAAACCCAATCATACGGGACAGTATCTGAACCACGAATCCAACCAACATCAAACGACTATAAGAGTAGTCATCAAGACTCTATTAGACCGTGCTTTTGGGCTCTGTAATACTAAGGAAGGTCTCGAGAAGGAACTAGACATCATCAAAAATGATCTTCAACGATGGCTACTCCAAAGCGATGGTAGAAAAGACTTTAACTATAAGACAGCAGGAGCCTCGCAAGGAAGAGAAGCCGTCACAACCAGTGCTTGCACTTCCCGGAGAGGATAAGAAGAATTGGTTCCAAGTACAACATCAGAACCTGCTTCAGATCCGGTAACACTATCCGTATCAGCCTCACGAAAACCAGGCCACCAAACGCGGACTGCGATTCCAAGAATTGCATTTACCGGATACCCTGTGAGTGCGGAAAATCCTATATTGGTGAAACTAAGAGGCCACTGAATGCTCGCATTGCCGAGCACAAGAAACACACACAGCGAGGGGAAACCAGCAAATCAGGAATAGCAGACCATGTTTGAACCCATCCACATAACATTGAGTGGTCACAAGCTGAGATCTTGCACAGAGAGGAACATTGGTTTGGGGGAAAATTCAAAGAAGCCGCATACATGTTGTCCAACAACGTATTCATACAAGCCAGCGTAGAAATACGCAACATATGGAAACCCATCATCAAGCAAAAAATGGCCAACTCCCGCCAAACAGTCATCTCCCACGGAACCAGTGGAGCGGAAAATGGAAAGCTGGGATAAGTGCAAGTACTCGAACGACCTATACATAGTCATCTCTCGGAGGAATCAGTCCAGTCATCACCCGGAGACGATTGTAGATACTAACAATCGAAACGTTGTGACTTGGAATCTCTCCACTTTTTATTTTCTTTTTTCATTTCTTTATTATTTTATTTATTTAATTGTTCTATTTTCAATTGTATTTTATTTCACTATTATTTCATTTCAGGTTTATTTTGCTCAATATAATTTTTATTTTCAGCTATTCATTTTCAATTCTTCTTTTTTAGTTGTTTCAGGGATTTCAAATCATTTTATATACTAGACAATGAAAGTCCGAACTAGAGTGAAATTCATCATAAAACATTGTCAATCACTTTCAAACAAACATATAATTTCAGGTCATCCGCGTATATCAAACAGTTGATGTCAATGACCTTAACTATATCGTTTATGAATGCGTTGAAGAGAAGTGGAAGGTTGCTTCCTTGTGAAACACCAGAGGTAGCTGCATATTCCACAGACTTGAAGCCATTGAATATAACATACTGCTGCCTGTTAGTGAAGTATGATATAAAAAGTTGGATCAAGGTCAGAGAAAAGCCGTGCATGTACCTACATCTCAGTAGATTGTCTGTTGATTAGGATTTTTTTTCACAGATTTCGGAAGGTTAAATAACCAAAAAACAGGAAGGAACAACAAAATTAATGTTCATTGCAATCAACATTATTGACAACACTAAACAATTTGCAATTGACCAATAGAACCATATCAACATGGCAGTGTATTAGGAAGGATTTTCAAGTTCAAAGACTATTGCAAACACATGCTTCCAACTGATATCATACTGCACCTCTCACATCATTTGAAAATTTTGCCACCCTCGTTGAGAGTTGGAAGTAGCGGAGTGGAGAATACCAAAAAAGTTTGTCTTCCTTCAGTCAAAAATCGGTGATTTTTTAAATATTGAATGAATTTCAATTATTTTTCTGTATTTGTTTCCTTCAGATACACTTCTAATACAAAATATAAGTAACAGGTACAGTGAAATACATCAAACTGCCTATTTAGTCCCAAAATGTCAACAATTCCCAAATTCTTTTTATTCATACATCCAGCTCAACCCGAAATTTCCCTAATGAAAGCACTCCTTCACCATCTGCCGACAGTGTAATCTGATGTATTGCTGGTAGCAAATTCATTTGAGAGGCAGTCATGAATATAATTGCGTTAATAATCAGTCTATGAAGACAAAACGGGGGACATAACGACAAATGGGGCAAAAACAATAGCGCAGCGATCAAAACATCTTATTATGTCGTTCCGGGCTGTTTAAAATGTTCCACGTTGTCTCGAAATCGCCTTATTTTTCTTCATTTGACGGCTTCATTATTCAGGAGGGTCGATTATCGTTGTTTTTGTGTTATTGTAAATCAAGTGACTGGGTAGTTTCCAATTTTGTTCTGAAGATATTCCTGACAACAAAATGTTACATGTTTGCTGACAATATTATTTGAAGATTATCTGCCTCCATTGAAATTTCAATCGATTCAAATTTTAAACAGTCGATTCTCTAACAGTTTAATTGTCCTTATTTTGTAATAGAAATATCAGAAATCAACTAAAGAACAAAACTATAGTTCATCGGAAACTTACACACCTATATTTTATTTTTTCAGGTTCATCCATCATCAAATACGAGCTTCAGATTTCAAAAGCCTAATAAGGAAGGAAACCTCCAAAATGTGATTGAAATCAAGGAAACAGAGCGCAAAGAGAACAATATCGGGCTGGTAGGCCGTGTTCGAATGGATCTTGTAGTAACCAACGTTTCGGCAGACATCATCAGCGATATGTTCGTTAATTGCACAGCAACAGCTAACTGGCCAGTCCTGTGTTCACTCGATTTTATAATTTGATTGTTCGGTGGGGGTGATGGTGAGAGTGGTGTTGAGGTGTTCATACGAATACTCACCGCTGAATGATAATGATAATGAAATGAAATGTCTTCATTCACACTGAAGAAGGAATGATTACATAGTGTGTAAGGGTGGAATTCAGTCACCCCTATCGGCTGATACTGGTGACTATCTATCCATTCAACCAAAAAAAAAAAAAGAAAAAAGAATTGTTGATTACAAGGCAGGAGTAATAAAAGACATAATTTATATTATTAATGATAATTTTCATTATCTGGTGGCAACATAATGGAAGAGGTTTCGAAATCAGATCGAAATCAATCTATCTTCGAGTAACATTTTTTTCAATGTACATTTGAACTTACAGAGGGGTTTGTAGCTGGTTGACGGAAAAACAGATTCTAACAGATTCGTTTAATCAAAGACATTTTGATGATAACAAATTCAACCAAAACCACAAGATATTATTTGATAGAATGGGCCTACACTTGATGAAGATCCATAACGTATTCAAATGACACTTCATTGTGATATATTCACCAAACAGTTTTACAAAACCGCAACACGTGTTTCATCATACAATGGCTTCTTCAGGTGGATCTTTACTGATTCAATCAACATATTCAATACTTTATATTTTCAATTTGAAGTACGTTAATTTCAATTTCGACAGATATTTTATTAAGTACAGCAATAGTAATTAGGGTGAATGAGTGAAGAATGGACAATTATTGTCCATGTAACTGAAATAACACTTAAAAAAACATTGCAAAAATCATTTAACATAAATTTTGACTTGCTTTTGGTATCGGTTGAAATTTGGACCTCTTCCAAAATGAAAAATCACATCTTTCCAGAAAACTCTCAGTCCTTATCTGTTTAAATGAACCATTTTGTGTAGAATTGTCACAAGAAATAGCCATAATATTCGATATTATCTGTTTAAATTCTGTTTTTCCGTTAATCAGCTGTCGCCCCCATACGAACGACAACTCTCACGAGTTGAAAAACTTGTGCGGGTTAAGGACTAACAAGGTCTTACCTTTTAACGTGTGATCATCCTAGATCATCAATTATTCCACATTACATTCTTCATAAATTTGCAATGAATATAATATATTAAAATTATTGACCTGTGACATTCCATTTTTCCACTTTTCATTTTATACTGTTTGCGAGACAATCCGAACACGAAAAAATCTTTTTTGTCAATTTTAACTTGTAGATTGAAACACACCAATTATATAAATTACTATTTTCTATTTTCACAGATCTGGGATTCCTTTGAGCAGTCTGCAGCAGTCCTCCGTAAATCAAAGCCAAAATTGCAACAGTTCTGTATCTGTAGTGTAAGGAGAAAGAGTGTAAGCCCACAGCACTTTGGCCACATATGACCCATTGTACATCCTCCCGAGGAGTTGTCCTTCTAGGTCATCGTCCATTCTGTCCTTTCCAGGAAGGTGGGCAGGTCTCTGGAATACATCTCCTTTATATCGGCAGGTGTAGGCCAAGACTCGCCGAACACACACTCTCTTATTGAAAATAAATCCGGACTTTCACATAGGACATGCCTGATAGTTTCATTTTTCTGTTCACACATCCTTCATAGAGGTGTGTCCACTAGTCCCATATTGTGGAGGTGTTTCCTTAGTTAATAGTGTCAATCATCGCCAGATATTTCTTCGACGCCAGGTTCCTACGTTCACCCACGGTGATCCTAGCAAGATTCCATCCTTTAATTCCATCCCATCTCTTTAGGGATTAAGCATGGGTGTGACATTTGGCTAGTACCGCAATTGTCGAAGTCATCAGGCCGTAGGTGCCACAGGGTTCTAAAATTCTTAATCCAGCCGCTTTCTTGGCTAATGAGTCGGCAATGAGATTTTCTTTACTCATGTCGTGCCCTTTAACCCACCTCAGGATAATGTTATTATCTACCAAGGCTTTGGAATAATTTTGGTGGCACTCTAGTACTAGCCCTGAGGTTATACGTTGTCTGTTCAAGGCTAATAGGGCTTGTCTGCTGTCAGTGCAGATTGTTATGTTTTTGCCAGAAATTCCTTTCCTGGTTATTTCTTTTGTGGCGATTGAGATACCAGCCAGTTCTGTTTGGACAACGTTGGTATTTTTTCCCATTGTTCACTTAATCCTTCAGCTTAGTAATCTGGAGTAAACTCAACATCCTGAGACTTCTTTGATTTTGAGCCGTCTGTATATATGCGAATTGCATTTGTAGCATCCGACTTTGTGATCTGTTTCATTTGTTTTTTGTAGGGTTTATTGAACACAAACCTGGGTTCAATTGCAACACTGGATACCTGAAGTAGATGTTGCGCAGTAAGCGCTTCTCGCCATAGGCTCAGCCTCAATTGACCCATTCCTACTTCGAGGTTTACACCAGCCGTGCAAAACATGACCATTAACGCAACCTCCTTAACGTACAGGTCCAGAGGGGTCAGACCAATTTCAACAGTTATTTATTTTCCATATCCATTTCATGATCGAGTCGACTGAGTAATGTTGAGTATTCTTTCATTCGTTCATACTGTGATCATCGTCAAGTGAGAAGTGAGGTACAGACAAGAATATTCATTTAGGTTAGCGGGGATATTATTGTTAGAATCGGGTGCGCCCCCTGTATACATGTTTGAAGGGACTGGTGGAACAGGAGATAACATTGCCTGGGTTCTAAAATAAAACCGATTCTATGTGTGGTGGATACAATTTTGGAAGGGTTTTTTTGCCTGGTTTATCATGAAAAAGGCATAGTGGTAATTCAACTGAAAATTTTATATTTCTTCAACCAAGCAGGAAATGTTCCAACTTCGAAGAGTTCTACCAGGTAAATTAGGATAAACTTAGACATATCAAGTACTTGTGTAGTAATGAATATTACCGGAGTTTTATCCCAACAACAAACCGTTAGAATAAAAAAAATTAAAGCAAAATCAAGCTTGTTATTGAAGTCGGATCACAAAAGTAGACAGCCCTTGCCTTCATAACTGCTGATGAAGATTACCGAAATCCTGGATTTTTTCAGGGCGGAACACAAGCACTATAGGAAAATTCTTAAGGCGCTCTTAGATCGATGCCTGTGCGAAAGTAGTGATTCACATTGGATTTGAATCGGTTTAGATCAAATCCATTTGGAAAAATGTTCTCAGAAAGTTTAATCCATATTAACGCCGTTCTCCAAATGAAATAGTTCTTAAACAGTGAAGTTCAAGGTGTACGTGGTTGAATCTCGAAACGATGAGCAGCCAGTCCGTCGCGTATTTCTGATATGTACCGCTTTTGGTGAAATCAAATGTGTCAGATCACTTGAATACTCTCCGTGGAAGTATTTACAGAATAGAAACAAATCTACAACCTTTCCTTGATGTTCCAAATTATCAAGGTTGCAAATGATGTTCGGGGCTCCAATCAGGCATATGGTTCCTTCCTGGATGGGTGTGTTTGGGGCGGAGCTTCATATATAAAAACAATACTCCAAAGAAGGTCTGATCTATCTGAGTTTTATAAAGCATCAAAAGTTGCTGAGGTGTGTACAGTTTTCTGGTTCGCAACATCAGTGTTCCAAGGTTTTGAGAAGCAGCCTTTGCAATTCCAGCAACATTTTGTGCCAAGACATATTGGTGCCCATTTTAGCCTCCAACAAACTTATCAAAGCAGAAAACGGAATTGTCTGACCTGACATTATCAAATCCGGTTCGGAAATACTTATTTTTTTGAGAAAACCGATGCCTGGGTTTATGTGGCATTGAATTTAACCTGGTCACTTTCACTCCAGTTTGAAATTACTCCTAGATCCTCATTAGTATATTGAACCTTCTGTTGCAGGTGAAGATGTGCATCCGAGGCCAATATCCTGGAATCCAAATGTAATGACGAAATAAGTGTGCTGTCGCCAGCAAAGCAATATATTGAATTCTAGGTGTTTTCCAATAGGTCGTTGATATACAATAAGATTAGGGTTAAAGACAATATGAATTCCTGGGGAGCACCAGCGTTGATGGTGAAAGCATCCATCGACGGCTACTTGCAAGGAAACGTTCTTTCAGGAAGCTGAGGAGCCATACGCAAAAATAAATCGACAAGTCATAGCATCGAAGTTTGGCTTGCAAACCCTCATGCCACACAAGACGAAAGGCTCTAGAAATATCAAGCGCAACAGATCTTGATTCAGTGTCATTGCTTTTCGAGTTTGAAAGCCGTGGATTTTTTCCTGACGCTCTTGATTGTCCATGTTTCTCGATTGCTTTATTCCAAATATGGGTGACATACGATAGAAGGTCGCCTGTTGATCTTTGTTTTCGAAAGCCATATTCGTGATCGCTCAAGATGTTGAAGCGTTCCAAATATTTAAGAATATAATGGTTTAAGGCCTCCTACAAGATTTTTTATATCACTGATAGCAAAGCGACTAGTCTATAGTTATTTGGAAGAGTTTTCTTGTCGTTTTTGGAAATAAGCTAAATGTGAGCAATCTTTCAACAAAAAGGAAAAACGCCTTTCTTGTAAAACAGGTTGAAAATTCTGCAAAATACTGGTGCGAGTTCATTTGCGAGTTCATTTTTAAGTACGATGACGGAAGAAGTAAAAAGAAGGAAATCGTTGGTTCCTTGATGGTTTCGTTTCTGATAAGATTAATGAATATTTCTTTCGAGGAACAAATGAGAAGTATTAAACCTTGAATAGTTTATTTGAATCTTTGACTCTCTGATATTTTTTGAATATTGAAACAACCAGGTTAATATTTTTCATTGTTTTATTGAATTGTTTTATTTGACTGCTTCCTGTGCAAGTGCAAATGTGTTCATCTGCAGTGACGAGTATTGAAAAAGAAGTAAAATATTTTTGTAATTCACTGTAAATGGCCTCCAAATGAGATCAGTCATTTTGGGTACCCCTTTCCAATACTTGTATGAAGTCCTATAAAGTCAAACTCTGCTTTTGCTTTCACAAATCAGTTCAAAGGGTAAGGGAGACAGGCTCCAACATGTTTGAAATCAAGAGACGTGCAGGCTTTCACAAACTCAAGAGCTCGGCAATTCTATTTTCTTACTGAAATAAGAAAATAGCAGTCAAACGTCATAGAGTCAAGTATAAAGTGTTACTGGCGGAGTTTTGAAATGTTGCCTTATCGTCTAGGTGGAACCTGGTGGTATTTTTTGATAACACAAGTAAATACATTATAGAAATGCATGCGACTAGGTACAATTGAAGCAGAAAAATTGTTCTTCGATTAATTCAGTTTTATGAAAGTGTTTATGAATAAGAGTACTTTTCGATACAGATTATGACCTGCTCACTCTGTATATGCGACCCTTTTCCGTCACCACTCGACCGGCCAAGCAGAGCGGAGCGACATCAAGCAGTCGACGCGAATCTGACCCGGGGGGCCGTATGCAGGATGTCCGACTCGTCTGAGATTTATTCCTGCTCCTAGCCCACTTCAATGAAATATTGTATTCATAGGGACGCGGTCCTCGGGGAACACCCGCGCCGTCCTACCTGCAGCGCCACTGGACCATCAAGCGACGAAATGAAAAATGAATTGTGGTCGTCCAGAAATAAGGGAAATAAGCCGCCGTCTTTGGGGGTTAATATGCATAATGGGGATTTCGACACAGAACACTACATTCAGTTACAGGAAAGAAGTTTCATAGCTACATGTTCTGAGTGGTAACGTGAATTGCTGAAGTTTTCTTCTCGATAATTAACACAATTTTCAATTATTTCAATTTAATCAATATATTTTTGGAACTAGTTGACTATAAGTCTTGGTGAATGTTCAAGTTTGGACTTCCATTGACTGAAAAAGTATCAAGAAATCTATAAAAGAGCAAATAAAATTAATGAAATGATGGAATTATTGAAAATACTGAAAATTACCGGACCAAAAAAACGGATGAATCAGTTGAAACTATAGGGATATAGCTTTCGGGTCTTTGCGAGCTATTTCGAACCATGAGATGGTTCTGACCCCTTTCCACCCCTTTGAAGGTAGATTCATTAAAAAAAACTGTTGAAGGTTCAGACAAGTATCTAACTGAGTGTAGCTACTTGAGGGTGGATTTTTGTCAAACCCCTATATAACATATCGACATCTGAGATTATAAACTAGCTATGAATCTGGTGAAAAAAAGTAACCTACAGAATAGTCAAAGCAGTATCTGAAAATAAAATTCATTTTTGAATTTACGCTCATTTTTGTGAACACATTCATGCTAAATATTACTGTAGACAAATTATGCCAAAATTCTTCAAAGAAACGAATACACACAATCATCATCTACGAGGATGTGTTAGGAATTACACCTCAAAAGGTAAGACGTTGTTAGTCTTTAGCTCGCACAAGTTTCGACTTTTGAGGGTTGTCATTCGTAGAGATGCGATAGCTGGTTATCGAAAAAACATATTTTGAACATATTTACATATATGAAATGACAACACTAAACTGTATAACGACATTCATATATTTATAATGATATGAGAAAAGTATAGTCGAAGTAAACGATATTGTGCACTCTTAAAGTTAGCGGCACTCTCAAAGGCAAAAAAACCTATACATAGAAATGAACCGGTAGCGAACGAGTCCACGTAGACTTGGCGACGAATATAAATCGGGGAATGTTGGAATGGTTATCGCCGTCGTGTTCAGTTCAGGAACTGACTGCGATTTGAGTGTTGAAATTCAATATTGGTGCAGTTATAATCGCTTGAAATTTTTGTTATCTGTCCAAAATGTGGCGTCCTTGGACAAGTACTAATATTAATAACTAGTGTGATAATGACGCAGACTTTTTCCACTATAGTGATTCCAATAGCGATGGTGAATAATGAGAAAAAAAAACAATTTAATAAGATTCGGATGCATTGAAATATTGAAACACAGAGAGTATGTTCCAATGTATATAAGAATCTACATCTCAAGTTTGGTTTCGAGGGAAACAAATTATCACAAGCAACATCAGATTTGACTGAAATTCCTTTCTCAACTGTACGTAGAATTGTCGAAAACAAACTTTATGAACGCAAGACGCGACGTGATTTAGGAATACCAAAACCTTCAGTTGACCATCTAATAAAATCTTCGAAAAAAAACAATATACGACTTTCACAAAAGCAATGAGATTCCTACAACTGAAATCATAAGGAAGAAATTATTATTGTAATTCTAATATAATCAAAAATGATAATTGAATAACGAAATTAGTCAGCTTCCTAACTATATTATTAAAGGGAGTTGTTGGAAGGTAAGTTGCACTATATCGTTTACTTGAACTATACCACACTTCTCAAATCTGTTTTTGTTGCTAGGTTTTTTACAAAAATATCACTATCACAGTAGCTTTTTTGTAGTGACAAACAAACTGAATATGAATTCTCCACTTTAACTTTTATATACCCCACGTATTCACTACTCAACTTCTGTATACCTTGGGTAAATACTCGGTTATAATCACCAAGAGCACTCATTATTTTCACATCAATAATATGTCTACAAAGATTAGGATAAGATTGGTTTCTAATAAAACAAGAACTGTAATGGTGATCTATTTAAATCCAGTTGGTCATTCAATGAATTTTTTAAATTTTCAAGTTCAATAATTTACGATGTTTACAAAGGATTTAGCTTTAAACCTTCAATTTCTATGTGCAAAATTTCGAAATTTCCGTTAAAGACGTGATATTTTTCCGAAAGATTAATTTGAAAATGTTGATTTTGTTTTCTTATTTACATAGCTGATATGATGTTCATGAATGCGATTCTTGAATGTTCTGCCGGCTTGACCAATATGAGAAAATAGGTTTATCGACTTAGGGCTGACTAAGGGATAAATTTGAAAGAGGTATTTTTTGTTATTTTATCTACGTCAGAAAGTGATTTCCATTCTGAAAGCAGCCTGTTCAATAAAATATATAGGTAGATATATCTATGAATACAAATGCTGGATATTGTGCAATAATGACTTTTTGGAAACGTCAAAATCGATTTCATCATAGTTCCAGTTCACATCCAATTCACATCCATACGAAATTTAAACAGAACCTTTGAAAAGGCCCAAATAGGGTTGATTTAATGTTGAGTTCATTTCCTTGAATACACACCAAATATCCAAGTTAATGGTCTATGGATAATCATAGAATATCCATTAGACGTCCCTTGTTCATTACAGGAGGTCCGTAAAGACCATTTCGAATATCCACTGGGCATTACTCATTGTTCAAATCACTGCTTCGGGTTGTATAAAGTCAGTATTATACTGGTAGTCATTGTTTGAAACCTATAATCGTGTATAAAAACAAAAAATTCTTTCAAACTTTCAAAGGTGTTTCTAATCTCTTCTTAGAAACTATTCTGTTTTGAATCGAATGAAACTCCTATATTTGAAATCAAATTGACCAGCTATATAATAATAATGATGAAAGATTTCATTGGTAAACTCGAACTCACAATAACAAAAGCGCCAGAGAAAATAACCTAGCAAACGGTAAAGTCAGTACGGGTTGGGACAAGTGCCTTCTTTCACTCAACCATACGAACATTCTTTACGAACTGCTTAAATGGAATATCTATTATGAATTTTTGTGGTACACACTAAACAAGAAAAAGTGATTTCTGTGTAATTTTCAATTCCATTTTGTATTTGAAAGAAATTCAGATAGCACACGGAAAAAGTTTGATAGTAAAATTATCAAATGTCAACAATGTTTTGGAAATATCAGCATCAATTTTTACAGATCCGGTAGGTAATCTCATGATGAAATGGGGAAAAGAAAAAGACACACATCCCTCCCGCGGGAAATAGACTATTAGCCATCACCCGTGCGAATAAGACACGTTTCCAATGGATCCATCGTCCCTGGAAACATGGAAAATACGTAAGTGGACAAGGGACCGATATTTCACTCGCCAGAGGCTCCTGCTAAACATCTATAGAATCAAAAGTGCTATGCAATGTCTTCCAGGACACGGCTGCCGTCGCAGGACAATGGCCAGGAGCGAAGACAGAGGTGGACTAACGATGAACATTTACAAATAAGCGATTTGTTGGATAACAAACATCATTATTAGGAAACGTTCCCTTTTTCAAACAACTATTTTTTTACTATTGTATTAATACATTTTATTAAACTATCAATTATGAAGAAGGTTATAAAACAGTTCAGGATTGGGCAATTTGAATTATCTCATTCGATCGTAAAAGAAATTCAGAAAAGCAAAAAGGCATTATCGTGTCAAATAACATGATATACCTACTGATAACAATGAAAATGGGAAATACTAATCATCATCAATGGATGGTGCTTAAGTTTATTGATTTTCTTTCTGAGAAGAAAGAGAATTGGAGATTAATACAAGTATCATCACTGATCTAGTAGGCTTTTGAGCTGGAGATGATGTCGGACTGACATTTCAATCGAACGCTCGAAATGTTCTTTTCAAGTGAAGTTAGAAATCATATTGACGTTGACAAAAGTAATGATTTCACTTGACATTTGTCACTCTGGTTCAAGTTAATAAGTATTATTTCAATATTTTGTCGTTCGTCGATTCTGGCTGATTCAAATTGAATGATTACTTCTATTATATCTTGATCTTCGATATGACAGTTACAGGAATAACGGTTCGACTGACTCCCGATATATACTTCAGAATAGATAGAATAATTTGATAACTGTTCTTAAATTTGTTTCCGTGACTGAGATGATTGAGATAATTTAAAATTATTTCGACAGGTTCAATGAGCTAACAATTTCTCATATTCGAAAATATTCCTGTCCAAATGCAGTTTTCCCATCATATTGTGAGCCAATTGAATTTCCTTCATCGTATCCGTCTGCATCCACATCTCCGTTCCATAATAGTCTACTAATCATCAGTCTTCAATTGGAACTAAACAGATCGAAATCCTTTCAAAAACCGAGTAGGCAAATGGTTGTTCTAGCTTCAAGACACAAAATCCCATCAAATACAGGGTGTTAATCAAGTATGTACCATAAATTCAACAGACGATTCTTTAGGTAATTTTAAGACGAAATGTTCATATAAACATAGGTCCGCAAATCCTTCGTTCTCGAAATACAGGGTGATACAAGATACAAAAAAGTTATTCGTAAATATCTCAAATATCCTTCAACTAATTTTGTTGTAATTTGGCAATGGTATTTATAACATTAAGGAGCTATTATAGCTCAAACGTGATTCGATTTATTCAGTCCAGTGGCGTCTCGAGCGGGATTTGAACGAATATTTTTGACTTAAAAATGTACGACACTGACTTTTGTGCAATTTTTATTATTTCTTTGAATTTTGTTTCTTTCGTATCTTGCTTAGTTTTTAAGAAAAAAAAGTCGATCTAATTGCATATCCCTGGACCTCACAAGGAATAATATGGGGATATAAATGTTTCTTTTGAAAATTATTATTTTTACAATTTTTCATTACTAATTATGTAACAATAACAACAAATATTAAATAACATTAACATCTAGACTAACGAATTGCACCGAATTAAGTGTTGGAAATGACCTCCATCGTATTCAACACAACCGTCTAGCCATAAATAATAATCAAGGGTTGCCTTGGAAAACGATTGCAGCATTGAATAAACAACTTGACAGTTGTTGTCAACTTTATAAGCTTTCAATTTATAATTGTTATAAAAAGTGTGTTTAGTGGTTATTTTTCGAACCATTTTTGTAAAACATGGTTCAATTTACTAACAGTGAAATGGCAGATATGCATTTCTGTTATGGAATGGCTCACGGAAACTCGAATGCTGCAAGACGCATTTAACCTGAAAGATTTTCTCAGCGTGTAGTGCCTAATAGAAGAACTTTTGTACATCTCCATGCACGACTTTCTGAAACAGGCAGCTTTAAAAGATCGACGGTTGCCATTGGGAGGCCTGCAATGGTACGAACAGTTCAAATTGAAGAAACTGTTTTAAATGAGATTGAAGTAAATCCTCATACCAGTACTCGGAAAATAGCTGAAGAACTATTACTATTACCCATGTCACAGCGTGACAGATTTTAAGAGCCCTGCAGCAGCCTTGATAGGCCTGTGGATTGTTTTCGGCTCAATATTTGAGTTGGAATTGTCGGTGACCATCTCATTGGGCCTCACTTCCTTCCACCTAGACTTAATGGAGAAGAATACCAAAGGTTTTTAGAATTTGTTTTACCTGGACTTTTAGGAAAAACTCCAGTCATGGAAAGATCCCGTATGTGGTACATGCACGATGGTGCTCCACCACACTTTAGTGTAGTGGCACGGCAATTTTTGGATGAAAATTACCATAATCGCTGGATTGGGAGAGCAGGCCCACATCCATGGCCACTTCGATCACCCGAAATTAATCCCTTAGATTATTTTCTCTGGGGACACCTTAAAGCGTTGATATACAAAACTGCTGTTCAAAGTGAAGAGGATTTACGGAATGAATTCATTAATTCATGTGACATAATGAAAAAACGCCAGGTATTTTCAGAAGAGTGTGAAATTCAATAATGCGGCGGCCAGACGATTGTATTGAAGCCGAAGGAGGCAATTTCCAACACTTAATTTAGTCTAGATGTTAATGTTATTCAATATTTGTTGTTATTGTTACATAATTAGTAATGAAAAATTGTAAAAATAATAATTTCCAAGAGAAACATTTGATTCACCATATTATTCCTTGTGAGGTCCAGGGATATGCAATTAGGTTGTCTTTTTTTCTCAAAAACTAAGCAAGATACGAAAAAAATTCAAGAGACAAAAAAGTTGTAATTCTAATTGCTTAATCCAAATAAATAATAAAAATTGCACAAAAGTCAGTAGCGTACATTTTCAAGTCAAAAATATTCGTTCAACTCCCGCTCGATACGCTACTGGACTTAATAAATTGAATCACGTTCAAGCTGCATTAGCTCCCTAATTTTATAAATACCATTGCCAAATTACAACAAAATTAGGTAGAGGATATTTAAGATATTTACGATATACAAACGAAGAACTTGCGGACTCATGTTTATATGAACATTTCGTCTTAAAATTACCTAAAGAATCGTCTGTTGAATTTATTGTACATACTTAATTAACCCCCTATATAGTCACAACCACACATACCCTCGTTACGTTGAGAATATTATATTTTATCATGGAACGACATCTTTCAACTTTCGATGAGATAAATAGAGCTCTAGGCCATCTTGTTATAATTTAGAGTTATAAGTCGATTGTGACTGACCCAACATAACCAAACCTAAGCTAACCGTCTTGAATTGGGTAGCAATTTGCACCAGGCGCACCAGTTGACCATAGGCCATTATAAACTAAAAAATCAACTACACGAAGCAAGTCTCCACAGTTGAAGGCCACTTAGATGTCCACCTTTGTCCAGAGGCGATCGTACTACAAGATAAGAGTGGTATCAAGAATATCAAAACTCGGATGTAAGAAATTGGGCTACAGCTTTATCCACTAACGAATCCAGATTGAGAGTTCATCCACATTCTCCTCGAATAAGAAAAGAATCTTAATGTCCAGGAGTTACACACATACAGCTCTTCTCACAACTCAGCAGTACAGTTTTATACACCAAGGAATCCAGATTGAGATTTCATCCAGATTCTCATCGAATAAGACAAAGAAGCAATCACTCCCTTTCGATAAAAATAAAAAAATCCTCAGATCCCTCTCTGTCTGCTCGCCATCGAAAACCTCTCTAAGAAACTTTCGTCCGATACGATATTGATGGATACTCGACAGATGCATGACCGCCAGAAGTGACGGGCATATTAGATGAGGGCATCCGTCCACGTCGAAACTCATGCATATGGAAACAAAACGACTGGTGTATCCTACATACGTATACGTCATAATCAGGAATTCGCTGGAATTTTCTCCTGAGAAATGGAAATTTGATTGGATTTCGGTCCCGCGCCACAAAAGAAATAGAATTTCCCTCAATTTTGGATAGAAACTGGAATCATTCCCGGACGTATTGTTCATACAAATACATAATTATATTTATATATTTGTATGCAAATACAGTGGTATACGGGATGGAAAAATTAACCAAGGGTTTCATCCATTTTGCAACATGTTACTCGTTTCTTGATATACAGCAAGAAAGCAGTACATGTGCCCAGTTGGAAAGACTAGCGCAGGTCGGTTCTTGATTCTTTGATAGAAATTCCATTTTAAGTGCTGAAGAACGTTACCAAATTAAGAGCTCTCATTAGGCTGCTTCCACAGGCGTTTCTAGAAAGACGGTACCATTTTCAATACTCATCACTGTATTGGTACCAACTTACTAACACAGGAATTGGAGACACTGCAAGCAAACCAATAAAACAATGAATATATTTTTCATGAAGATTGAGAAGTAGAAAACCAAAAAGTTGGAAATATAATCAAACTTCGGTATGGAGAAAATTCAGCAAGACAGCACTGGATATTCCATTTGGACTCCGGGTAATCGGCTGCGGATCTTCAGCGGCAGTATGAGAATGCATATCTTATTGAGGATCTAGAGGTGATTTCGAATTGGGGTGAGAGTACCGGGGTTCAATTCAATGACAGGGAAACCCAGGCATCGTTTTCTCCAGAAAGATAAATCTCTCCGAACCGGATATAATAATGTCAGGACAGACAATTCCGCAAATGCTGCTTCTCGAAAGCTTAGAATACTGTACTGTTCCGAACTAGAAAACTGTACACACCTCGGCAACTTTTGATGCTTTATAAAGCTCAGATGGGATGGAGTATTGTTCTCATGCATGGAGGTCCGCCCCTAAGCATACTCTGAAGCTGCTTGATTCCATCTAGAAAAGAGCCATCTGCCTAATTGTAGACACGAACATCACTTGCAACCTTGATAGTCTGGAACATTAAAGAAAGGGTAGAGATATATTTCTCTTTTATAGATACTTTCACTGGTGGTGTTGAAATGACTTGGCACATTTGATTCCACCAAGAGCAGTACATATCTCAAATACGCGACGGACTGTGGCTGCCCATCGTTTTGAGGTTCAACTCAGTACACATTGAACTTCACTGTTCAAGAACTCTTCTATTTGGAGAACTGCGTTCATGTGGAATACACTTCTTGGAAAGGTTTTTCCAAATGAATTCAATCTCCAGCGATTCAAATCCATCGTGAATCGTTACTTTCGCACAGGCACCACTCTAAGAGCGCCTCGAGGATTTCACGGTAGTGCTTGTGTTTTGTACTTGAAAAGAAAAAGTTCGAATGATCTCGATTTTATTCAGAGTCATCAAATAGCCTTTCCCTTATTTATTGCACATTTTTAAATTACTCTCAACTATCTACTGAAGACAGATATTGTACCGGAATCATGTAAGCAATTCAAATAAGAGAACAAATTATTGACAAGGGACCTGCTTTGTAAGAAGTAATAAATCATGTTCGATGGACGTGAATGGCGTAGTACAAGAATAAAAAAATTGTCACCAGAGTCGATCTTTGGAAAAAACTGTTTTGGCATTCTATACTCCTCCATCAATATTTAAAGAGCTGGGAGTCTTTCAAAGTAGTGCAGCGAATTTATTTCAGATTCATACCTGATGAAAAATCCATTCAAAACAACTACTTACTATCATAAATATTGAACTGCATTTTTACTTGTTTAGTTTATTCACCAAACTTTCCATCAGTTAGAGTAAACTCAAGCAAGACTGAATTTTTATATGAATATCTTACATATTGTTTGAACAATATAATAGTTCTGTCACCGTTTGGATGTATGGGTTCCGTATATTATTATAATTACCCAAGAGTCCCAAGAGTGCGACTCTATGATATTGTTTTTGGTTGGTTTCTTAAGAGGACATCACGTACTGGGTGCTGAAATCCAGATCCAGATTGATATAGTGATTAGATAACTAGGAACGCTTATGGCAATCCACAGGCCGATATTCATAAACCTTTGGATCTAGACTCTATGATTCTGTACACTGTCCCAGCAGTAGAGGCATATCGGATTGTAGGAAGAGTGATTATCTCAATCAGAAGCAATTTCACATGTGAATCCATGCACGAGCCCAATCTTTGTGTGATATAAGACTTGAATGTCAGTTTCTCGTCATATCCCTCTGGTTGCGCCATCATCCGGGTGAATACTGAGATTGGCCCTGAGATGCCGCTGCAGGCTGCCGCTGCAGGCATCCAATGATCAACGCTCTGCTAGTGGATCTGGCCAACAGAGATGTATCGTCTGCATAAAGATTGAACTTGTTCTCTAGTTTGGACACGCGACGAGGTGTGAAGAAATAGCTGCTCTTTGAGACACCCCGGCTTCCAGAAGTCGCCTGCTGGATAATGCTTGTCCTATTCTGCATTGGTAGACTGGGTCATCTGGAAAAGAATCGATTAGTCTTGGCAGTATTCTCGAATAGCCAAAATTAGCCATTTTGGCCACGAGTTCGTCTTGCCAGATCCTCTCAAATGCTTCGAAAACATCAAGAAATAATCTCCAGTATTGATACTTTCCCTGGTTCGCATTGTTGACCACTCCCAGGACTTGAAGACCTTTTGAATAGTCAGGCCTGAATGGAAACCGCACGTTTGACAGGATAATCAGTTGTTTGGCCTGATTTGGAAGTTAGGCGAGTTTCGCTATATCGCTCATTAATGGGGACAAGGTTTTTGGCCGATGATTTTCTGGTAACGTAGGGTTCTTGTTATACTTGGGTATCGTCATAACAGTGGCTTTTTTGAAACAATACGGGAATTGTTGCAGTCGAACTATAGTATTGATGATGTTCGTCATCGCCACTATGCCCTTCCCTGAAAGAGCTTTCATTGAGCGGTTTGGGATTTGGTCCGGGCCAGGAGTTTTCCGGGTAGCGAGACCTATGAGGATGACTCTGACTTCCTCCGGAAGAATGAGATTGAGGCGTTAAACGTTATCTCCTTTGTTACAGATCATCTTTTCGACCTTCCTTCCGAGGCTTGAGTTTTGGATGTATTGAAAAGGCAAGTCAACCTAACTCAAAACAGGTAACATTTATTTTGGATTATAAGAGTTTCCTATTATGTTGTTCCCTAATACTTATTATGTTTGAAAAGAGTGTAAATATTCGATATTTTTCAAGATAACGAAAGAAAGAGGGAAGCACCAAGATTATTCTTACAGTGTACCGTACTGTACTATTCTAATGAAATCACTTCAAACGAAAAGTCATGAATAATTTCATAATGAACATAATGAATTATAAAATAAAAAACGAAGCAGCCTACTTCAGTTTCTCAATCAATCATCCTTCCTCCAAACAAGACACATCCTTTCAATAATCTTCATTACAAAATCCGTAAAGCCGAAGAGGAAGTGGAATGTTGAGCGCCAAGCTCATCAGACTAAGGACGAGAGCATGAAATAAGGATTATATCCTGCAAAATTAAAATTCAAACCGCAGAAATGAAACACCCCGCGGTAATCTTTTCATCCGGTCCAATATATATCATAAACCTCGTATAACTAATCAGCGTTCGATCCAAGAAAGTTTCGAAAGTTTCGGATGCCCTAATTAAGAAACTCGAAGGTAGAAAATTTCTATATACACCACGTTCGCCTCATTCATTCCCTGTGCGTACTCAATTATGGAGAGGTCACCGCTATCTTGGCGGGTTTCATTTTCTTGAGAGGTACATGGAATTTCCAGATTGAAACTCTATAACTTTTATTTATGAATACGTTTATGAAGATATGGAATCAATTAAAAGGGAAATCGTGACCTAAACTATAGGCCAATAACGATACCATCTATATTTAAAAAAAATTTTGAATACTCATTTGCAGACAGCCTGTCATGTTTTCTAGATACTAACGGAATAATCTTAAAAAATCAGCATGGATTCAGACCTAGAAAGTCAACCACATCTGCAGTACACCGCTTCTATAGCTCCTTATTGATGCTGGCGAGTGCCCTGTTGGGATATTTTGTGATATCAGCAGGACATTCGACTGTGTGGATCATGATATTTTGATAAAGAGGCTATACCATTATGGTGTGAAAGATAATGCACTTACATGGATTTCAACCTTTCTACAAAATGGCAAACAGTATGTATTTTTGAGAAATGAACAATGCAATGAAATGAGGGTTACACATTTAACATTAGCTGATATCACTATAGGTATTCCACAGGGTTCTATTTTGAGTCCTGTGTTATTTCTGCTATACAGGGTGTTTCAAATTCGATCCTCACCATTGGGATTTCGGAAACTATAATAGAAACGAAGATGGTTGAATTGGGGCAAAGTTGCGCATTTACCCGACTAATAATATTTCGTTGAGAAACTTCTGAAATTCCTAGTATATCCGGAGATATCTAGAAAAAACAGATTTTCGAAAAATGGTTCTTATTTTTTTTTCAGGCTTTATTTTTCAAAGGATTTGAAAATAAATTGCACTTCCACATTGCCACTTTTTCCCTGATACATAATGACGTTTTCAGATTTTCTGAGCGACGTTTCGTCTTTCGGTCACCATGAACAGCTTTATTTTTTCTTAGAGTCGCTACATTGGATTCTTTCTGTTTTGAATAGAACCAGATTTTACAATTTCAAAAATATATCATAAGTTATTCTTTTTCGAAAAATAAGAGATATTGAAAAAAATTAATTCTTATCATGATAGGCTTTATCTTTGATGTTTCTAAATTTGACTTTCAATTTGTTACACTCAATGACATTTTGTTATTGTACAAGTCATATACAATATTTGGTGAAAAATGGCTTTTACGAATGAACAAAAAAAAATATGATACAAATTTATTACAAATACGATAGAAACAGTGTTGGGACATCAAAAATATATTTAAACTTGTATCCCTAAAAATGAAGTTAGTTGTTTCAGAAATTTCAAATCATTTTATATAGTAGACAATGGAAGTCCGAACTAGTGAAATTCATCATGAAACATTGTCAATCACCTTCAAACAAATAGTTTTCAACAATTTTAATTGGAATCAAACTTTCTTTTACAGAAATGTTAATTCAAAAATAGATACAAAGAAAGAAAGATCTACGACTTTTGAATGAATCAATTTCTTACATAACCCGAAATTTTCAGAAAAAATAATTTTTATGATAGTGATGTTTACTCTGTGATTGATTTATACCTATTTTTCCACTTTCATTATTTCGTAAATGTACTTTAGGAGAACGAAATTTCAAAACATTCATCTCTCCCAACTTACCTGCACAATAAATTTCAGTAGATTCATGGCGAAAAACAACTACTTTCCCACCTAAGATCACGCTGAACATTAAATTATATCCGACAGATATTTACTCAAGATACCCCACACAGGTTATTCTTGCAGATATTTCTCGTTCATTCAGAAGCTGCAGACCTGTTTCGGGGTATTACCTCTCATCATTCCAGGACAGATCAAATCCAAAAAGCACTGTGCCTAGGACTCGACTGACTTCAACGCGTTTTGCTTACCAGTATGAAACCTTTGTGTAAGAGAAATATTTTTCAACTAGTAACAGCTCTATCTTGTGAATGAACAGAAATCAAAACAAGCCTGAAGACTATATCGAGGAGAGATACATACGTAGGAGAAAATAATGAATATTTCGAAATGAAATCTCGATACATCTCCGTCAAACGTACCTACACTCCAGGTTATGGTAAATGCATGCTAGAAAAAAACTACTTTCCTTGCTAAAAATCATTTGAAAGGGGTATATTTTTAGGAGAAATTCGTTTTCAGGAAGAGCTTCTTCAAAAAACAAATCTCTCCTGGAAAATATACCCCTTTCAATATGACAATAGTGGTTAGGACTGCAGGTTTGAAATGAGGGAATATGAATGAATGAATAAATAGAAATATTAGAACCGAATGATTATCAAGTATGATTTGATATGCGAAAAGTCATACTTATTCAAGAAATCTGAAAGTTAAACCGTTCAAAGTCCGGTACGAATAGTAGCACTAATCAAGAGACTCTGTTCCTTTGAACGCCCTGTATGTGGATGAGGTGTCACATTTCATTTCTCCAACAGAATCATCGAAAGAATCTGCACATTTCGATGATGTATCCAACCCGAATATGCACCATCTGCTCAGACGAGAAACACGGCGACACATGAGGAGACAATAACGAAAAGTTTGCTGAAAGTATCTTGTGAAGGCAGAGGTAATGACTTGTAATAATTGCATGTCACGAACATATATCAGTCATTTCTTCCCCCGTTTTTCCACCGCTTCCAAGAAAGTATAGACAAATTTCAGTTCGCCTCATTTGACTGGGAAAATTAGAATGAATTTCTTTCGATCTGATTTCGAGGTTATGATCATTTCGATGAGAAATCTAATTTTCACCGATTTTAATAAGCGACTCCATTAGACACGTCATTCATACATTTCAGAATATTAGGTAAATGAAAATGAGATTGGGTTTATGTAGGTAATTGGTTTGTTGAGAGGGTTCCACTGGAAAAATTCTAAATTAACATTTTTCAATTCTGGGTTAAAATGTGCCATTTTTGACAGTTTATACGACAATCCCATTTTTAGGGTCGCCTTTACAATTTCATCTGCGTAACCACAATTAGACGCAAACTAAACTAAGAGACTCAGATGATGCCAAAAAATTATAATCGCAATGACTCCTACAATAGATAGAGATATGACAAGTCAGAGAAGTTACAATTTTGTTTGTAGAGTAGAAATGAAACCCATGGCGTGAAATAAATATGAAGAAAGCATTTTTCCTACACCAGAACAAAGCACTGTCCCTCGACGGGAGTTTCGCTAACCATGTTCAGGAGTTGATGAAGATTGAATCAAACTATAAATAAGCGCTATCAATGTATTATTTACCGTGGTATGTTATGCTTGAGAAAACTATTGTATAGCGAAACACGTGTCGCAGTTTTTGTAAAACCCTTTATAGAGAAAATCATATAATAAACTGAATTGATTAGTTTTTGTCAATTATTATTAATAATACTTTTTTTCACCGTATTCAGTCCCTATCCTCCGAAGCCCCGATACATTCGGGAGGGCCCGCCAGCATTATCAACCAACGACCACTCCACAAAACGTGGGGTAAGTGATCACTGGGAATCATATGCCCTTAGCGAGCGCAGTGAGCCAAGAATGACCACCTTCTGCATCTGTCCGGCTAAGATTTCTACCTTAGTGCGGCAAGCCGGTATGATTTTAGGATTTGAGAGTAGAGAGGGCATCATTCCACCAAGGACTACAATAATCAGAACAACCATCTTGACAGAGTGATCTGGATAGAGTCTGCGGAGTTCGAAGATAAAATTTCGATATTTTATCCGTTTTTCTTTCTTTTTTCGGACGATATTCGTCTCGCCAGAAGCTGAAAACTCCGCGACAAATATTGTTTTGCTGTGGTGGTCGAGAAAGACTACATCAGGATTATTAGCTTGTATGAGCCTAAGGGCGGGGAACGAATAGTTCCAGTAAATTCGGCACTTCTCGTTCCCCACAACAGATTCAGTATCACCCGGAGCGTAGGGCAACACCGGTGCTTCGTCAATACCGTAAGAATGCCGTAGATGGTAATATAGGTTATGTCGATGGATATAGGCCGAGACCGCATATGCTGGACATTGCTGATAGCAAGTTCATTAGGATCTCGGGGGCCTCGCGGCAGGCCCTGCACCTTGTGTCAGGAACCTCTATACCCATAACTACAATTATTATTGTTATTTTTTTTAACAGGAGTTTGCGCTGGTCAGGCCCTATCCTCCCCCGAAGCCCCGATACATTCGGGAGGGCACGTCAGCATTATCTACCAACGACCACTATCCACACCGTGGGGATGATAGTGTTAATGAATGCACTGTTCGGCGTAGAATTGCCAAATTCCGTTTCAGAGATTTTAGCTTCGAAGATGAGCCCTAAAGTGGTCGACATACAATAATCCAAGACAAGGATTTGAGGACCCTGGACCCATCACAAACGGTGCCTGGGATGGCAAAAGAACTGGGCGTCATCAGGCGGTTTTTGATGATTTAAAACGTATTGGAAAGGTCAAAAAGCTCGATTTGAAGTATCGACAGAAATTGCCACGTTTCGAATTCTGTTCTTATTTGCTTTGGAGCAACCAAAACGTTCAGCAGACATTCAGAACAGTAGTTGGACACCAATGAGCCACCCAGACCATTCCAAAGGCAAAAACTCACTAAAATTATACCATGGTTAGTATATGGTGGTCAGAGACTGGTCACAGCAGAGTTCTATTGTGGGGGAATCGACGAAATATATCAAAAATGGCGCCTGCAGCAGCTGACACTGGTCAACAGAACAGTTCTGATCCTGCTCCACGACAACGCCCGTCCGCACATTTCACAAATCACCATCCAAAATTCAAACGAATTGAGCGTCGGTGTTTTGCCTAACCCACCATACTTCCCAGACCTCTAGCCAACCGACTACCTTCTTTTAGAGCACTTCGATAACTTTCTCACCGGTTGAACATCCGCTAATCAGGCAAAAACGGCCTTCGTCGGCTTTATCGAATCCCGAGCACGCAATTTTCATGCTGACGGAATTAATCAACGTGTGTTACATTAGCAGAACTGCACTGATTCAGATGCCGCTTGTTTAGATTAAATTAAATAGGTATTCTGAATGATAAAAATAGCTAATTAGTTTATATAATCACAGGAGAGGGAACCTCACAAATTTACTGAAGCGCAGAAGGGCCACATATTTTTATCATTCATATTTTGACATTAATTTCAAAAACTTGAAATTTTGAGATTAACGTCGAAATTTTGAATTTGAAGTTTGGACGAGTTCAAACTCTAGATTTCTTAGGGGCAAATAATAAAAATATGTGTCCCTTCTGCGCTTCCGTACAAATTGATAGCGAATTTCAATTGGCACTCGCTAAAAACACGATCATTTTGAGGATTTATAGAGAAAAACCAAAATTTATTGGTCTATTTCCAGTACCTCAGGAGAGTTATAAGTAGGACGTGAATCTTTTGAGGTGACAACTCAATTGCTTCACTCTCATGACTAGAATTTTTATTGTTTTACGTGATTCAATCTGTCCAATCTTTTATCTGGAACGTATTGTATCCTGTGAAATACGTATCCATACGATGTTTCTACAGTTGAATCTGCATAATCAAGAGCTGAAATGTATCTGTACCGCATTTGAATTTCAGAATCCTCAGAAGAAATTAATGAATATATCAATAAATGGGTGTAATAATGAAAATAATGAATGATAAATTAGATATGCAATAGATATGCAATGAGATAATAGAAGACACATATTTCTCCAGCTGAGTGCTGAACTAGTGGAGAATTAAATCATCTAAAAGAACGATTCGTTCAGGCCAGTCTCAACTTCCTCCACTGTAGGTTAATAGACTGACACCTATCAGAAAACAACTACTCCCTTGGCTAATACCATGAAGGACGTTGGATTATATTCGATAGCAAGAAGTTATGGGTAATTTCTCAAATTTCAAACTTGAAAGTTTTTTTCGTACAGGTGTGACACAAACTTCAATCTGTGACATCCGATTGATCATCTTAATTTATTCAGGATGGAGCCTAGCTCCAATCTATGACATAATATTTAACTTTGAAAGTTTGTCACGCCTAAAAAAATGTTTTTGATTTTTCTCATCTTTTGGGAAAGAATAGTTTTGGCTTTCTAGTCCTCTATCTTTATACTTCCAAAGACAGGACCAATGCAATACATTTTAAAAGGAACTACACGTTTTATACAGATCATGCAAAAAAGTAACTTTAAGATACAAACTGGAAGAGAACGCCCTATCGAAACAACTACTATCATATAAACACTGAGTTACACAAAAAAATATAATCAAACTAAACTTTATTTCACTTTTGATACAACAAAACACTTTAACTTAAGGCGAGTGGATCGTGTTTATATTTGGCAATTGAAGACGTTGGAAAATTTCTCGGAATTCCATCGAAGCCGGTGAAATTATTATCACCACCTCTAAAACGGCAGCAAACATTGAACATTCGCGCTCTCTTGGCTACGTCACAATTAGTTTATCGCTACCAGTAGCGACCGGCGTTATTTTCTTTAGGGCATGATTCAATGTTTACATAATAGTAGTTACTCCTTTGCACGATCTACACATCTTTGTTGGTGGTTCATTTTGAAATCAATTACTTTTTTCCTCTCTATGGAAGAGTTCCTCCTTTTTTGTATAAAGATACAGAAGTAGAAAGTCAAAACCTTCCAATCCCAAAAATTAATCTTTTCTAAAAATACTCATTTCAATTCGTTTCTCATCATTTTCTTTAATTAATTGCTGTTTTCCACAAATTGAATATTTAACTGTATTGTGAAAATCTTGCAATATGGTCATTAAATACGACGATATTGTCACAACATTGGAATTAGTAATATATGTGATGGAATCGGCCGATACTTAATGAAAATCCATAACGTGCCCAAGAAACACTCCATTGTGATATTCTTCACTAATCAGTTTAACAAGAACGGAATAGCAATAGCTCCTTTGGGAGTGTCTATACTGTATACATTAGCTTCTTCGGGTGTGTCTATACTGTATACAATAGATTCTTAGGGCGTGTCTATACTGTATATATTAGCTTCTTCGGGGGTGTCTATATTGTACACATTAGCCTCTTCGGACGTGTTTATACTGTATACATTAGCCTCTTCGGGCGAGGCTATACTGTATACAATAGCATTTTCAGGCGTGTCTATACTATACTGTATATTATAGACGGATAGGCATGTATAGACACGCCCGAAGAAGCTATTGTTTAGCGAAACAAGTGTTGCGTTTTTGTAAAACTGTTTAGTGAAGGTCTCATGTTAAAGTTATTGTGAATTGAATAGAACTGGCCGATACTTGCTCAAGCATGCCGATACTTGCTCAAGCATAAACTTGCTTGAGGAAGCTATTGTAAAGCGAAACACGTGTCGCGGTTTTTGTAAAACCCTTTTGTAGTGAAAATCATACAAATCATACATAGTTTTTCTTTATTGTAAATTTATTTATCGAAAATCATGATTGTTGAGTTTTCATTTTCCTGCAAAACGCTTATGATAAGAAATATGGCCGCCACGACACTAACAGGCATGTTGTGTCAATGAAAAAAGAGTTTCAAGTTGGCTTTAGCAACGAGACAATAAACCACAGATTGACACTCGTCATTATATTCAAATTGTAAGTACCGTTTTATCGTTGTATTTTATTCTTTGCTTTTGAAATATATGTCTTTCAATAACTCTTTCCTATAGTGGAAAGAAAGAAAAAGAAACAATCATTCAGTTCCTCAAACCTCCTGAGAGAGTTGGTATTTCTGAACCTATAGGATTCTTTTAAAATCCCGTGGGGTAACAAAAAAATTTAACAATATCAAAATCGTTAAGGTTTTCGCGGCCGTGGTTTTCAGTGTCACTATCTTTCGAGTTTGAAGGCCGTCAATTTTTAGAATTTCTTCCTGACGCTTCGTTCGCGCGAGTGGCTAACTTCTTCAGAGTCATGAGATAACCTTCGATGACTGGATATTGCGGCTACGTTGTGCGTATTTATGTTGATTCAGGTAGTTTGGTGTGCTACTACCTGTACCTGGGATATGTAAAGTGTCAATAACATTCGTCGATCCTTTCTACCTGCCGTCATGCTGTTTGCTATTCTTGAGCTTCTTAGAATGGGTTTCCATATTAGGTTGAGTTCACAGCTTTTTTTTCTGTTTAAATTATCCTTGAGTTTGTAAAACTCTATTACCTACCGTTTTCGTGTTTTCAAAACACAATTCTATGGTTTCTTTCACTGAGTGCGTGTTCCGCCACAGCCAACTTGTACGTTTGGCCTAATCTGCATTTTCTTTCATGGTCCTTCAGCCTTGTTACCATGCATCTTTTGGTGGTTCCGACGTAAACTCCCCTTCAAGCTCGAAAAAAGTGACGCTTAACAATATCAGTGTGCCAACGTAAGAATACTTATTGAAACCAACTAGCAAGTACGCTTCTAATTGCACACAATAAATATTGTAGGATATTGAGAAAAATGTTATCAGGGACTTATCCGAAGGTAATGGATATCGTCAATAAGGAAACGTCAATCAAGAGAAAATCAGGTGAATCTTCGACCTTTTAAAACACATGTACAAAACATAAAACACAAAATTTCAGACTGAGCGATCCATTGAGACTCGTTTCAAAGAACACGCAGCATAAACCAGAAAAATCTAGTATCGCTGAAGTGAATAACGGCTATGTAATGAAGGTAAACAGTCTGAAATTTGTGACATCAGTTTTTTGTTCGCTTACGAAAGCCTGAAAATAGAAAAATTCATGAACAGTGACGAAAGTCCCATTACAAACAGTCATTTTATACCTTTTCATGAGTTATTCTGAGAAATTTTTCACCAAATTTCTACCAAAAATAATTGATGATTGGGAAAAGTGCTTGTTTCTGAATTTGATATAGACCAAAGATTCCAGTTTTACCTTCATTTATTCACAGGTTAGCAGTACTTTCTTCACTGGATTGAATGTACAATAACATAAGATAACTTTGGTCAATTTCTTTGCGAAATCCCCAACTCCCAACCCATTCGCAGTAAGAAAATTTCGTTTTCGGTCGGGCCGAAATATGCAACGAATTCGAATAGCAAAGGATTCTCCGCAGTCCGGAGTCCGGTTCCGGAGCCGAGGTATGTGAGGCCAGCATCCATGTCAAACGTCGGTCGGCGATCCGGATCCGGCATTCGCAATCATTCTTCGGTATAATTGAACTGATTGCTTAGACAAACGCAGAGTCAAAGCTCTGAGGCCGGCCGGCCACTCTCTCAGACATTTTCTGAACTCAAAGCATTCCTTCTGCAAACGTCATTAATTAAATTTCGGAGATTTGTTTTCGGACCAGAGAGATATTTGATTCGGTTTTTGATCTTTGTACGAGTGTACATACGGAAGGGGCCTTGACATGAAACCATTTTTTCGAAAAAAATCTTGCGACGAGCAGTTCGGAGTGTTGTAATTTTATCAGAAAACAAATTTGCGGCTCTTGATACCCGTCGTAACTTTCAAACGAATGGTCTATTTCGGAGAGAAATTCACATATTCATAATCAACCAATAGAACGTGAAATGAAATTCAATAAAACAAATAAATTAATCAAGATAAAAGATGAGATCATCCACAAGGAGGAAAACTGGTTCAAGAGTAAGTGCAAAGAAGCTGTCTATTAGTTGTCTAACGACGCATTAAACCAAGCTTGCCTAGAGATATATTGAAAATTGTAATAAGGCGGAAAAACGGTCAACTCCTGCTGAACCGGTGAAGAGGAGAGAGGAAAGAGGTGATAGGTGGAAAACATTTCTCAGAGGAATGATCCAGTCATTACCCGATTTTTTTTTATTTCATTTAAAATTATTTAATTTTCAATTATTTTTTTACTCTTTAGTCATTTTTATTTTTCATCTTGATTATCCAATGCTTTATATAATTGATATTTTAGCTATAAATTTTAATTTGTTCGCAAATAGATTTCAAATCATATCAGAATCATATTAGACAATGGAAGTCCAAACTAGTAAAATTCACCATGCCATTGTCAACCACTTTCAAACAACAATAATAGCTATACATACAGCTCTGCGGACGTTTTTGGTGATGACTATAGACATTGTCGTACGTTGTTTTATTAGCCGTCTATGGTTATTGCAACGCTCGCCAAATAATGATTTCAATAACAAAAAATTCGTTTTCCTTTATGTACATGTTAATAATGATGAACAAATTCATTGTTCACAACTAATAAAACAAAGTCATAAACAAACACATATAAGAATAAGTTGGAAATGAAAGGCGAAGTTGAGTTTTTTTAACGATAAATCGTTATTGTTTGTTCTTTTAATTTCGTTATTGCAATTTTCATATAAATATTCAACTTTTTGGCTTTCACTTCCTGATCTTCATTTGAAAATACATGGGGAACTTCCAGTAGAAGTATAAAGATAGAGGGTGAAATCCAAAAAGATTTTTTTCCAAAAACCAATTCCTTCTAAAAATATACCCCTCCCAACTTAATCAAGATTCCTTTGGTTGGGATTGAATCAAATGAGCGTATGAATGTCTTTACGTGAATGAAATGAATAAAAAACACTTTTGTCTAAATACCACTGGTAGATTTTATTTATACGACCGGTTTCGGGTTTGACCCCATTATCAAGTATAAAACTGAGATCTGTTTGAAATATCGGTTATATTAGACTTTTCAGGTATGCTGCAAGGACAGGTATTTGAGAGACAGGTAGTTGGGTAGTTGTTTGATTCTTTGATTCTTGAAGATATTCTTACATTGAAGATTTTTTGTCCAAACAGACGTGTTCACGCAGTATTATGTCAAAATTTCTACCGATTTGGCCTGTATATACTGCAGAGCACTCGCCACACTCTATTTTATTTATACCTATATATACCCTAATAACCCCCTTTCACAGAAACATATTAGGATCGTTCCAACCAGCGTCAGAAACAGTTTCTGACAGTCAGGATTGTGCGCAGTAATGTGATTGCGTTCCAACGTGAGTTTCCAACCATTAGTAAACTATCAGTTTACTAACCAGCCTATCTTAGCAGATATTTAATTCGAAATAGTGACATCCATTCATATAACACAAGAACATGTAATACATTTTATAGATCCCGAACAAATTATAAGAGTGGAATGAATTCATTGTTCTTTAAAGGTCTTGATAGTTTCAATAAGTTACCTGATGAAATAAAACATGTAAATTCCTTAAAAGTATTAAAAAAGTTATTATTAGAATGACGCACTGTAAAATTATATACGTTTATAAATTATTCATATATGCATAACTATATATTGTATATTATGATTCCTAAAATAAATTCTACTACTACTAGTACTACTCTCCAGAAATACACTTGATTAGATTTATTTTTGAAGGTTATGTTGAAATTCCATGCCAAACTTCAGTTGAACTATCAGCTGTCAGCTGTTCCAATCAGAAATTTCAAATTAATCAGAAACCAATATCCACCAGACATGCGCGTTGACAACGATTTACAAACTGTTAGAAATCTGTTGGTGACTCAAGGTTGGAACGAACCTAATGTGTTTTGGTTCAGATATGTTGATGACGTACTGGTTTGTTTTGATGGTTCAAACAGACAAATTAATTTTAAACTTTCTCAATAGTCTGCATAACAAAATTAAGTTCACAGTAGAAATCGAACAAAACAAGGAGCTTGACTTCTTAGATTTGAGTATTTCAAGAGTTAATAATGGTTTTCAATTCAATATCTACCGGAAAAACACGTTCACAGACTGTACAATTCCCTTTGACTCTTTCAGTCTGCTCTCACATTAGTTATCTGCTTTTAGGTCAATGATACACAGAGCTTTCGCAATCCCTTTAGCGGAAAAGAATTTTCAAGATGAAATAAAAATAATCAAGCAAATTGCAATGAGCAATCAGGTACCAATTTCCCTAATAGAAAAAATAATATCAGATAAAACTCACAAAACACTTATGAGTAAATTATACTCAAACTGCCACAATATAGTCAAGTACAGTACCATCAATTACTCAGGTACTTTCGGAAAATATTCAAAAGTATTTCTCTAAATATAAAATATCAACAGCTTTCACAAGTAATAATAATTCAGGTAGAACCCTGTTTAATGCAAAACCCAAACGAAATTGAATGAAAAAATCGGTTATAAATAGAATAAAGTGTGGCGAATGCTCTGCAGTATATACAGGTCAAACCGGTAGGAGTTTTGACATATGACTGCGTGAACACATCTGTTTGGGCAAAAAACCTGCAATGTACGAATATCTTCAAGAATCAAACCACAAGATAAATGAAGATTACCTTAAAATCCTACACATATGTAATAAAGGGAGAAAAATGAATTTGTTGGAGGCCATGGAAATTAACAATTCAATTAAAAACCAGAAACATATACCCCTTAACGAGCAGCTCGATTTATGTAGGTCTCCTCTCTTTAATTCATGAGTTGAACAACCCCTAGAATTTTCAGCGTGAAATTTTAAAAGTTGGCATCTTGCTTCGCCCAACTACCTGTCTCTCAAATACATGTCCTTGCAGCATACCTGAAAAGTCTGATATAACCGATATTTCAAACTTCAGATTTTAGTTTTATGCTATGTAATGGTATCAAACCCGAAACCGGTCGTATGAATAAAATCTACCAGTGGTATTTAGACAAAAGTGTTTTTATTAATTTCATTTAAGTGATCATGAATTACCATGAAGTAAACAAGTCATCAATCACACATATAATATCTTAACGTATTGTTATCGTCATATGAGCAGATTTGTCCCATCCGTGACATGAAGTTATACTAGTATGAATAACTCAAGTACATGTTATATTACCCAGAACGGGGTTGATGAAGTTATAAGACAAGTGTCTCGTTCCAAAACTTCGAAGTCCATCATTGAGAATGATGATATTCCATGTAAGTGATATTTTAAAAATTGATTCTTTTGTATATTATAATATATAGCGTTCCTATAGATGATATCTGTTCAACACTAGATATTTGGGGTACAAAATAGAAAAGAGTGATTGTGAAATAAATTCAATATTCATGCGGAAGACTTCGAAAGGACTAGTATTTTTAAGCAAGCATGACATTTCATAAAACATGTATATTCCCCTTTTATACAATGATGAAATTGCATGCTTGAACCACCTTTTTATTCTGAAATCGACGCTACAACAACTGAAAAAACCCAGTAATCCAAAATCTGAGATTTGAACGCTTTCGCCGGAGTCAAACGAAGGCAGATCTTTCTTTATCGGCAGACGTTTAGCATGGTAAAACTGTCACTCAATTGAAACACACGTGATGACTCACATCCTTATCTTCTTTACTTGTCCATCCCTTCCTTTCTCAAAGTATTTACAAAAAAATTTGAGTTGAATACACAGCTATTTTGCTGCAAAGTTGCACCAATAAACGTGTATTCGCTCTGGCTTTCTTTCTAAAATGGAGAATAAACGAAGGTGAGCTTAAAGTATTCATCAATTATTAAAAAAACTATTTATCGAAATGTTCTCAATATTTTTAATTCTTCATTTATAAACGCGCTAGTTTTCCTTGAGTTTTTTACTCGGTGCTATAAAAATAAGAAACAATTCAGGAACTATCAAAAAACATGCATAGATTATTCATGCAGTAGTTCAGGGGTGAACATGTTTCCTTTGCTTTTTTTAAAGAGGCAAACACAAATATTTGTAGCAATTTATGTGAGAATAGTCACTGTTGATTCAAACAGGGATTTTTCATTAAAAAAACGATAACTGCAACTGGTTTTGTAAATAAAATCACCAGCATCCAGTATACGATGCATGCAAATTGTTCATTGGCAAGTTTTCAAAACGTAGTCCTGAAGATATTTCAATATCAATTTCAAAAATCATTAATTTTTTTCTTTTTTGACGAAAAAAGTTTCTGAAGAGTTGAATACTCTTTTATCTGAATCTTCAATCACAGCTACATTTCTGAAAACTATGAATAATTTACTTCTCTATATTTGACCCACTATTCAAGAAATATATTGGGGCCAATAAAATTACTCAGCAGGAGTC
This sequence comes from Leptinotarsa decemlineata, assembly GCF_025532065.1. Classification (NCBI taxonomy): domain Eukaryota; kingdom Metazoa; phylum Arthropoda; class Insecta; order Coleoptera; family Chrysomelidae; genus Leptinotarsa; species Leptinotarsa decemlineata. Next base: position 11,542,611 of record NW_027412558.1, on the reverse strand, counting down.
GTGAAAATGTTTATAATTAATCGTGACAATGTTATGATATAAATTCTTGAGAAATATGGGAGTACAATTGATTCTGTCAACAAACAAATTTTGTTATTTATATTAATTTCAAGAATGTCAGACTAGAAATCAAGAAGTTTTGAGTATTTTTCCAATTATTAATACGTGGTATCAAATTTAAAACTGTTTTATTTGTGATCGTTGACGTTGAAAACTGATAAATTTAGTATTCATTTACTATAAAATTTCCTTCACACGATTGGCACAGAGAGACAAATTATTTGACCAATCATTTGAGGAGAAAGTATATATTACTACTTGTAAGCTAGAGATAAATCCAATAGAGATGAAGAAGACTTGAAAACTTGACTAACATAATTTCAATTTTTGGGAAAATTTTTAGCTTTCTACTACTCCATGCTGATACAAAAAAATGTGACAATCTTCCAAAGAAAAGTATCTTCTGTATGATTCAGTGTTCATATAAAAGTATTTGTTTCGAAAGAATTTTTTCTTGCGTGTAATTCAATGTTAATATGAAAGTAGCTGTTTCAGGTGGGCTTTCTTTCAGTTTGTGTTTGAAAGTTACTTATTTGCATGATCTACACATCCATGTATAGAGTTCCTCATTTTCAAATTGATTGCTTTCTTCCTTTCTTGAGAAGATTCCCACATTTTTTGTATCAAGATGGATTAGTAGAAAGCCAAAAACTTTCTTTCCCAAATATTAATCACTCCTAAAAATATAACCCCTTCAATTCAAATAATTTCAATTATATTGAAAAATGTAAAAACTCCTTCCTAACAAGAACTCTCGAAGAATGAAATTATTTTTCTATTTTTGATGATAAAAATATATCTTTTTTTATGAATGAAAATTTCAACCCAGAATATGAAGAAAATTTAACTTGGCATGAATTTATATGTGAATATTTCAACATTTTCTTTCCATTGTTTACTCTGGCTTAACTACATCTTATATGGTTCAGGAAATATGAGTCTTTTTTGAAGTTACGGTGCAATAAATTTTCTTTTTTAATTTGAATTACATAATAGTCTTATCTGTCAGGCGTCTTGCATCAGTATGGATTTTCATCAAACTCTGAATTCTGTATATAATTTTCATTGATAGAAATTTTCGTTTCGTTTCGAATAATTTCGTCAGCATAAAAATTGTGTGCTCGGAATTCGATGAAGTCGACGAAGGACATTTTTGCCTGGTCCGGATTGGCAAAGGTTCCACCTTAGATAAAATTTTCAAAGTGCTTGAAAAGATGGCAGTCGTTTGGCGAATGGTCTGGGAGGAATAATGGGTAAGGCAGAACTTTGACAAGCAATGAAATAGATTAATGTCAGTTTGACGTCTGAAATTTCAGTGCAAAAAAAAATCGAATTTTGAAGTAGAACCCATGTATATTCACTGGATGGATACTTCGAGATATCCTATGGTTGTCAGAGGTAGCTGCAACAAATATCTTTGAAGGAGAGGGAGCATTATAATCCCGATAGTTCCTGAAATTCCAGTTGGAGTTAACACGTTGAATTATCTATCATAAACATGTAATGTTTCCTGAGAATAAAGCATCATTATCAGTAAATTCATTCGATGTTCGATTTCGAATGAAATTTAAAAGTTTAAGAACCTCCGGAGACCATCGAACCAGAACCTCTCATTGGCATCGCTTCAGGCTTTGCCAAACAAAGATTGAACACCTGGTTGGCAAACAGATTTATGGACTTCTGGCACAATCTTCCAGGATTGGCTCATTTCAAGGCGTTTATTCACTCTTCGAAGCTTGATTCCAAACAGTTGTTGAACTACAGTAGGAATGAACTACGATGCCTAACAGGCCTTCTTACAGGTCACTGCCATTTGAATCATCATATGCAGAGACTAGGACCGTCGGAAGACAGTGTCTGTCGCTTCTGTTTGGAAAATGATGAAACAGCAGAGCACATACTTTGTACCTGCCCCGTTGGGTACCGAATCAGATTTTTAGGGTACGGCTCTATCGTACCTGAAAGACCACTCACCATACAAACTAATCGTATTCGTTAGGAAGCTGGGTTCATTTAGTCGAGTGAGAATAGGTGTGAGCCACAGTAAGCCCTCGCGGGTTGGGATGGAGGGTCGTAGTGTCCGACCGGAAGTTCGGTTTCGGTCGAGTTTGGGCAGAAAAACGGTTTTGGTTTAGTTTCGGTTTCGGCGCTAAACCTGCCGAAACTACGAACGAAACCGAAACTGCATTCGGGAGTTCCCGCTTCAACGTGCCTAATCACGTGATATTAGGTATCAACTCAAATAAGTAATTTTATGTTTGATATTTTTGAAAACCCATCAATAATATTCAAAAAAATAATCTACACCTACTCAAATGAACACCTCACCTATTTTGAGTATTTTCAAGGTGCAATTAATATTTTTTCTTCGATAAGGGTTTTTTATGTTGATTATCAATAAGTGAAAATGTCGAAGAGTGAATAACGTTGTGATTTACTGACTGAATGATTATAATAACGTTTTCTTTATTTTTCCCTCAAAACATAATCCTTGTTAGGAAGTTTCCGTTTCGGTTTCGGTCGCAAAAACCAGTTTCGGTCGGACACTAGAGGGTCGAATAGACCCACTCACTTTGGACCTAATCCAATCTAACCCCCGGGGTATGAGAAAATCAGATTTTGCATGAGTTATTACATGACTATTTCAACATATTTTTTTATTTCTACAATGGTTTGATTGAAGTTATTAAAAAATTTGCTGCTTCTTTGAAGTCATGTTCCAGTTCCACTTCAAAGTGAGATATTAAAATATCAGTTTCTTTCATTCTGCTTATGAAGTAGTAATTTTTTCGAAACCTGTTAATTATTGCATTTATATGATGATATGATACATTTGATCAACTTGGGTTCGCTGAATAACGTTGAAAACTTAAATTTCTTTTTTACTCCAACAAATATTCGAAAAAAACTGCAAATTGGAAATTACTCTGAGTGAAATTCCATTCAGTTCAACACGTCCCAGAAGTAAGGCTTTATTTTTTCGCGCAGACTCAAACATTTTGAGAAATTTTCCAAAATAGTGAAAAATACAAGCTTCTCGAAATGAATTAGTCGATACTTCACACTTTACAATACTGTAACAAGTTGCAGTATAATAAGTTATTGTATAATGAAGTTGTTACATATTAACATCGAAGAAGAAAGTTATAAAAATGATGAAATTATGATACAACAAACATTAATTGGCGCTCCGGGGCGACTTCATTGATTCTAGTGGGGCATTTGCTTTTTCAGGCTGAAGAAAAGCCCGAAAAAACATGCAGCATCACATCATGTGAATATCATGATCTGCTAATGTCCTCTCTTTCATATAACAAAATGTAAGGTGCCTCCAGAGGATCCAATAAATTCAATACATCTCCAGAACACTTAGTGACATGACTATCGTCAAACTTAAACCAGTCCGTTTCGTCTTTAACCAGTAATAATGACCAGATTCAACGCCAGAAACACAGTGAACAATGACCGTATGAAGATTTTAATAGTGGTCTGCTAGATTGAAGTGTTCGTCTATTTCGAACTTTCGTAGGAGTCAGTTATTTTGGCGTATGTTTGGCAATACAGTTGATCATCACCCGTTAAAAGTTCCATTTTCAGATGATTTAACAATAAGCTTTGCACGAACTCGTTATCAGTCATATCAGGAAACGCTAGTTGGAGTTCCAGAAAATCACATACTTGTTTGCTTCCTCTTGAATATTTACTACAAAGTAAAGAAGACAGGATAGAATGTATAGAATCATTCAATCCAGAGCGGCCAGGAGTATTGATTCTACTGTTTTGCTCACGAAGAGTATTCAACAAGAACCCCAAGAATTCGCAGCAATCTTCTTGTTGTTCTAACGAGTATCTAATGGACTCCAGGAAATCGGTTGGTGGATACATCCTTACGAAACTCTAACTGTATGAACAATCCATTGAGTTTGGTGAATAACTAGGGAACATTCTCGTTCTCGTTCATCATTAACACCTCGTTCTTGAAATTCTTCGCCATGAACAACAATTCATTCATATAGCAAATGTTTCCAAAATTATCCAATCTGATTTTCTTCTCAAAATTTTCAGAACAACTGTCTACTGATTCATAAGGAAGAACATGTTTCACATAATCTGTATCAGAACCATTTCTCAAGCTGCAATCGATCCTTCCAAGTGATGGAGAGTATCGTAGACGGATCAATTCGGCTCTTGCTTCACGAAGCTCTTTCACTGAAAGGTAACCAGCTGATATTTGGGGGGCAAGAATAACCTAAGTCCATTGACCGCACAGAAAAAGTAGAAGGTGGATCAATCTTTTGCGAACTAACCTTGATAGGAGACTGATGAATATACACATATCTCGGCTTGTTTCGAACAGATTTCAGTTCCATGCAGAAATGAGAGCAATGCATGATCTCATAAAAATTATGTGAAGGAGAAAAAGTTCCAAGGATCGAAGCAGCATTACCAGTTGATGAAGCAAATGCGCTACTGGAATCAAAGAAGTCACCCCGGAGCGCCAACTAATTTTTGTTGTTTCATAAATTCATGATTTGTATTACTTTCTTCTTCAATATTGATATTAAAACATATATAGTTGTTACATTGAAACTACTCATTTTGAAAATCTTGAATTAGGTTATGTTAGGTCAGGTCCAAAATGAGTGGATCTATTCGACCCTCCACCACAACCCACAAGGGTTTATTGTGTCTCACTCCTATTCACACTCGACAAAATAAACCCAGCTTCTTAACGAAGCCGATTAGTTTGTATGGTGAGTAGTCTTTCGGGTCAGATGGTAAGAGTACGGCTCTGCCAAACTCAAAAAACCTGATTCGGTCCCCAGCGGAGCAGGCACAAAGTATATGCTCTGCTGTTTCATCATTAATGAAGTACTTATGATGTACTGTTTGGAACCTTTGGTGTAGTAATGAATATTACTGGGGTTTTTTCCCTACACCAAATCGTTATTTTTAACACCTCGACACGTGTTTCGATCACCAAGTGATCATCTTCAAGAGGTAAATAAAACTGGAAACTTCACGGAACTGAAGCTTTTTATGCTATACAGATATGTCAAACAGGTAAACCATACAGGTACACCACCCTAAATTAATTTTACAATTAGCCTTATCTATTATTTTACAATATGATCTTATGTAATGTTTGAATGTTATAGCTATATATAAAACAATTTTCAGCTATATAAAAATTAATTTCACAATATTGCCTATCTAAATATATTTACAATGTCCTTATGTAGTAATTAGTAAACCCAACAATATTATTTTAACAAGCTATATAGTATACTATTTGGTATTGGTCTGTCATCGTTATTCATAATATTATTATGTTTACTTATTTGTACTTTTTTGAGTGTGCTATGTGTTCCTTATATTTCGTAAATTCCAGACTTTTCCGAATTCTTGACTTTGTCTTTTGGACTTCCCAAAAGGCTCTGTAATGTATGACTTGTTTTAAAAACCACCTTCATACCTAGTTCCTTGAAAATCTTTCCTTTTTCCTAAAGTAAGTGGATGATTTGATGGACGATTCCAAAAATCGAATATTGAGGACTTTGTTTTCTTTTTAAATAATGGATGACCATCAATAAAATTCACGAATGAGTAAGAAAATAAGGGACAACTACCATTTCTTGACGTTTTGGTAATGAGAATTCAATATGGAGGGTTATAATATGATATATTTAGAAAAGAAACAAAAAAAGGTATATTCCTGACAGTTCACATCACTGTGGACAGCACAAACGAGCTGAGTTGAATTTTTTGGTGCATCGTCTTTTGACTTTTCCTTTAACACATGATAGGTTCACAAAAGAAGAAGAAGTTTAGATTAAGAATGAACGAATCTTTACTTTCAGAAAAGGCAAAAACCAAGATAAATACATCTCAGTTCCATACGACCAATATACGAAGAACTTCGGAAAGATTTTCAAGAAACTGGGTATGAAGGTGGTTTTTAAAACAAGTCATACACTACAAAGCCTTTTGGAAAGTCCAAAAGACGAAGTCGGGAATTCGGAAAAGTCTGGAATTTACGAAATTGAATGACTGCGATGCAAAATATTATGGACAGACAAAAAGATCTATTAAAGTAAGATATAAGGAACACATAGCACACTTAAAATATGGAAGACCTGAAAAATCAGCAGTCGCCCATCATATTTTGCAACAAAATAATTCCATAGACTAAGATTAGTTAACAAGTTAACAACAAGTTAAGACAAGTTAACAACAACAGGCAACTAGATGCCTATGAGAGTGTAGAAATAAGTAAACATAATAATATTATGAATAACGATGAAAGACCAATAGAAAATAGCATACTATATAGCTTATTGAAATAATATTGTTGGGTTTACTGATTACTACACAAGGACACATTGTAAATATATTTAGGTAGGCAATATTGTGAAATTGAATTTAATACAGCTGAGAATTGTTTTATATATATATATATATATATATATATATATATATATATATATATATATATATATAGCTATAACATTTGAACATTACATAAGAACATATTGTAAAATAATAGATGAGGCTAATTGTAAAATTAGACAGGGAAGTAGTTTATTCGTATTTCATCACGTGGTCTGTTTTTGCTTGGACGTGTTCTGCAATTGCGGATTTCCACGCATGTGAACTTATATCCTTGTGCTGATGCTGCATCTGGTAGGTCCGATGTAAACTGAGCGACTGGAACAGGAAATCCTGTAGACACTGGCGGATGTCAGAGGTTCTCTTTTGTCTTTGGCCGATCTGATGGTGTAACATAGTTGATGATTGTCTTGAAAATGGTATCATAGTTACAATGCGGTTCGTGACTTTGTTTATGTAAGGCAAGTAGTATATGCCTACCACTGGCGGTTAAATAGTGACGTGAACATAAACGATTTGTCAATAACGAAGAGTGCTGTAAAATCGCTGAATGAGAATTTTTTTTCTAACCTTGTATTTTATATGTATATAAGATCTGATACTTTCAGGGAAATCCTCGTATTCATTTCAATCAACAGCACAAATATAAATAACGTGATAATACGTAAATGTATGATATCGCAAATTTGATAAGAGAGCTGTTGCATGAAAGTTCAACATTTAAGCGATAAATGGCTGCAGTAAAATTGAAAGTTTCGAACACAGTATTGAAAAAGCCTTAAAAAAACGGTGTAGTGAAAAGTATTTAATGCCATTTTGGTTTGACGTCAGTGTGAATTGTGATACAGTGTGATACAATGTGAATTGTGATAAATTGTCCGTACCTAGACTGAGCCAAGAGAACAAAATGAAAAAATATGGGGCATATCACCATCCGGTTTGGCGACGTCTACAAAAAAATGATACAAAAAATTCTTCAGAGTCGACGAACACTTGACACTAATAACATATTCCCTATTCAAGCTCTCTGAATTCAAAATACTTCCAAAAAGAAAGAAAAAGGAGTATCGCAATATTAGTGATTTGTGAAAGCATTATTCGTAACACTGATAATGGAGGAAATATTGGGCAGTTTTTCTATCTGAATCAGTAATGCTGAAAAATAATTCAACTATCATCCTGCTTGGCCACGTTACCCTGAACCTAATATCGCAGGAGTTGAAAATTATGACGTATGCCAGTGTCAAAACTTGTGACGTCATGAATCTGACTGACAAGTGACTTCAACTTGACAATTTGACGGAGTTGTTGATTTCTCTTCCAGTTGAATACATCTTCGTTTTGGAAGCAATTAAAAAAAATCAAGGTATGTAACAAATTTTCAATTGATTTTTTCATGGCCTTCTGACTTTGAAAAGTATCTATTCGAAAGTAATTTTCAACGATTGCGAGTGCTTTTTCGTTCTTTCACATTTTGTAAGATTCCATTTCCAATTAATCCTACAGGCAAGAACTTCCTATTTCATTCAATTATATTGAAAAAAATCCTGGTTGAGAAAATGTTTAAGAAAATTTAAATTGTCATCATATAGAAAAAAACACCAACATTATAAACAAATATACTTCCAAAAACAATAGATTGCCCTCTTTTACAGAGTTTATTGAAATTAATAACAAGCTTTAGTACTATAATAGAAAGTGCTAGTTTCTTTTAAAGTCAAAATTGATTAATGCAGATATGCCTTTACAGAAGAACTAGATTTCAAATGTTCATTCATGATACATTTGTCAGAGCGGGCATGCCTTTCAATGCAAATATTTTTTTCATACAGGGTATATCAGTTAGTTCAAGACAACTACTTCATTTGTGGAAATGAAAAAGTCCTAAATAAAAGTTGTAGAAAGTTATGAAAGCTATATTTCGGAAATAACTGTTATTATACAGAACACCCTATAAATTTTGATCCATATGTGAAGTATACAGTGCATTTCTTCAATGTTTCCCCCCGCTTTTATTTTTTGAATGGGTCAACTCAAAAAATCGTAATTTGGGGTAATGAAATCCATACATGAATACCTAACTTTGAAGTGAAATTAACAGATGAAACTTTCAAGATGGCGACTGGGCGCCAAAAATTGAATGGAAAGAGGGGTCTTGTGACGCATCTTTTTGAAGCTCCTGACAAATGCTTCACAACTCTAGAATATAATGCCAATATCTTCAACTACTACAAAATGGCGGAACTTTTAACAATTGCATGAATACATTGACATTTAACTACATAATATGAGATAAAAAACTTGAGGTCAGTTCACAAGATATTCAAAATAGTTGCTTTAAACTTCTTGACATATGAACAGCCTATCCGATATTTCACGCCCAACATTTTCGAACACAGAACCGTCAATATCTCTACAAATATTTATTGTTCTCTGCCATTTATTCAATATTGAAGCAGGTTCAGTTTAGTACACCTTTTGCTTTAAATAGCCACATAAAAAATCCAAAGGTGCCAAATCTGGCGAGCGGGCTGGCCATTCTGTAGGACCTCGACGTCCAATCCAACGACCGGGAAAAGTAGTATCCAAATAGTTTCTTACTTGTCTGGAGTAATGTGGTGGTGCTCCATCTTGTTGGAATACAATAACCATATCGAATTTATTAGGATTCGCTTCGACGATTTCAGTGATGAGAGGGTCAACAGTAGTTTCCAGCATATTCAAATACAGTTCCCCTGTTAAATTTTGATCAATAAATAGAGGTCCCACAACAAAGTTTCCCAAAATTTCGGCCCAAACGTTAATTTTTTCTGGATATTGGGTATGTGTTTCCCAGAAAACGTGAGGGTTGGTGTCACTTCAATAACGGCAATTTTGTCTGTGAACTTTGCCATTTAAAAAAATTTATATTCGTCACTAAATCAAATATTGTGGAGATAGGTAGGATTGCCTTGCAATGGTTTCCGTCATCATTTTGCAGAATTCTGTTTTTCGATCAGGGTGATCTTCAGTAAATTGGTGTACCATTTTAATTTTGTATGGATGATAACTATTCCTCTTCAAAAGTCTTCACGCAATAGAAGGACACACCTCACAAATATTCGCGACGGAATAATCAGACCGTTCAGAATTTACTACCATATCACCAATTATTTGCACTTGCTCTTCTTCTGGAATGGACGGATGACCTGGGAGCACTACCGGTAAATGTGAATTTGGATACAAGTTCCCTGAAATATTTTCTACAGATAAGACGATTCGAAAAACGTTCCTTTTGGTCTCGTGAAAGTTAGGCGTCGCACCATAAATAAAAATCGTTTAAATTTTTTCTTCCAATGGACGAGAATGGGCCATTTTAGAGATATGGGAATATTCTAACTGAACAATAATGTTCATTGTCGTACTGAAAATTTTTTGTCGTTTTTATAAACAAAAAATAACTTAACAATCCTTATCGGGTTGTTGGAATTGCCATATGGTAGATAAATAGGAATATTTCTAGAAAAATTGATATTAATGTGTTTGTCTTCAGGAAATTATTAAATGTTCCGCCATTTTGTAGTAGGTGAAGATATTGACTTCATATTCTAGGGTTGTGAAGTATTCGTCAGGAGCTTTGAAATTTTGTGTCACAAGACTCCCCTTTCTATTTTTTTTTGCGGATGGCACCCAGTCGCCATCTTGTAAGTTACATCTGTCAATTTCACTTCAAAACAAAGTATTCATGCATTAATTGCATTATCCCAAATTTCAAGTTTTTGAGTTAACTCGTTCAAAAAATAAAAGGGGGAACATTAAAGAAATGCTCTGTATTGTAAGATTACTGTTTAAAGATATGTTCATTCAACACCCAACATCCAATTTTATCCAATTGAATAAGAAGATCTACAACAAACTATCTTCGAGAATAATATTTTTTCATTTCCTGGTCATAATTTAATAAAGCAGCGCATTTTCTAATATAAAGGAATAATCGGGATCAATTTCTTTCTCAGTTTTTACCGTAGAAATACTCTCTGAACAAAGACATTAAAGAGCTTACCAAATTTCAGAAAGTATTATGAGCTCTGAATGATTCAAATCTCTCTCAATTCATTCAATAAACGTTCCATATTCCACTTTTTCCACTGTTTTTGGTTCCTTACACAACCCAGGCTCATTATAAAATCACACATATATTGATGGTTATTAATGAAACATAGTTTTCTACAGCTTTTATTCAAGACATTTTCTATATTTCAGAGAAGTAGTTATAACCCACCCACATATTGTTGATACACCCTGTATAAATTAGTTGAAAAGCTAACAATCCAAAATTGTGTTACAAATTTTCATTTCTTAAGAAGATAGTACAAAGACTACTAGACGCTGGAGAGGCACATCAGCTAGTTGATTTTTCTTCTCGATCTTTATTTCAAGTAGAGAACAATATCTGAAAAGTCCCAGTGGATTTGGGTAAGAGTTTATCATTCGCTGAATTGTTTTTAAATGAGAAATGTGTTTCTTATTATTTACAGCATATCGATAATCTGATAAAATGAGTTTTCGATTTTTTTTTCATATATAAAATTCTCTTCAAAAAAAAGGTATCAATTTTGGAACTTACACTTACATGAAATACTATCATTCTCCAAAGTGTACTCCGAAGTTTCGAGACATATGGCAAAATTTACCAAGATTGGTCCATACCAAGGAATTCTTTCATCTTTCAGAGAATGCACAGGTGTTAGGTTAGGTTAGGTCCAAAGTAAGTGGGACTATTCGACCCTCCACCGCAACCCGCAAGGGTTCATTGTGGCTCACACCTATTCACACTCGACCAAATAAACCCAGATCAACGAAGGCGATTAGTTTGTATGGTGAGTGGTCATCCAGTTGCACTCCTATTGTATTAGTCAATCCCTGTCATTTGATATCCATATCAAGGTAGTTGAGAAAAAATATATCATCGGCCATCTTCAATTTGCATGTTTTCCAACGTGTAGTACTATTCTACTAGTCGAATCCTGTCATTTGATAACCATGTTGATGTAGTTGTGAAACAATACGTAATCCGCCATTTTGTAACTGCAGCCATCTCGGATTTACAATGATACAGAATTTATATACTTTTGTTTGATATTTTCGTATCCTCATTCTTTACTCACAATTATATATATATATATATATATATATATATATATATATATATATATATATATAATTGTGAATTTGACAATCACAATTATCTGTTAACTTCAACCGATTTTAACAGATGGCGATATCTTTCGACTGGATTGAGTGAGTAATCAATAGATGGCGCTGCTATGTTAAATCTACAAACGTGTCATACAAGCTACAATGTTGACGAATTTAACTTCCAGATACAACAGTTGTTACCAGGCGATCTGATGTCTTTTAAATCAATAGATACTGTTGTTGATGAAAATGAAAGTGTGAATTTTCCAATTGAATTTTTAAATCCACTAGATATACCTGGAATGCCAGCACATAATCTTCGATTGAAGATTGGTTCCCCCATTATTCTCCTACGTATTTTGAATCCACCTCAATTATGCAACGGTACGCGTTTGGTCATCAAAAAGATCACCGGAAATATTCTTGAAGCAACCATTTTAACTGGAAAGTTCCAAGGAAAAGTGGTCATGTTGCCACGTATTCCAATGATACCGTCAGATTCTACCATACCCTTCAGAAGGCTACAGTTTCCAATTCGTTGAGCTTTTGCCATGTCTATAAGGCCAAACAATATCCATTTGTGTAGTGTTTGTATTGTGAATTTCTATGTTTTAGTTTAAGTCTCTGGAAATAAACTGATTTGATTTCATTTCATTTGATTTGATTGAATTATATTGTCATCAAAAGTGAATGTCTGTACCAAATATCAGATCAATCTGTCAACAGGAAGGGGGACAAACTTCAATTACTAAATTTGACCCAAATAAATAAACAAACAAATAGGGCAAACTGAATAAAATCGTTTGATAAACAATCAATTCAATGCAGAAGCCTAGTATAGTAACTTTCACTGAAAGTGGGGGGCGATGTTATTTAAAAGAAAACTGCCAATTCATACGCTGATATCAATTACTTTCAATTAATTCTTTCAGCACATTGTGTCCTGTAGAGAAGGAAAAATTTAATCAGGTAGGTGCAAATGGTCCTTGTGACAGTAATTCTATGTTACTTATATCTTTAATCTACGTTGAAAAGTGTATTATTGTAAAATGATAATAAGAGAACATTCATTTGGCAACTTCAACATCGGTAGTGTTCGAGATTAATCGTCTCAAAAATGTTTGAACATGTAGACAACTAGTCTATGCGCATGATGCAATCTATTTCAGTATGCTGTAATTTTTATACCGATATGCGAAAAATATCTATTCTGTTTTATCAAGGTTGACCCGCGTGGCAGACGTGACGGCTTTTCATAGGTGCGTAGTAGGGATGCAACTTGGGGATTCAGAACTTGTCATAGCCTGTTCAGTTGTTTCACGCAGTAGACGTAAAGTGAGCTGGTATAAATAAATCAAGCAATTGAATAAATTAGTGATAAGGAAGCACTCAAGGATGACTAGGTAAACGGATATGCTTCGATGATAATTATGGATGAATGTGATAACAAAATTATATAAATTGAAAGGAGATATAAGGATATATTGAATTTTGGAAAAGTAAGGTTTTGGCTTTCTACTTGCCCATCTTCATAGAAAAAAATGTGGAAATCTTTCAAAGAGAGCATGTAGAAGATAACTACATTTTTCAAAAACTACACCTCAACGATTTGATCTTCACAAACTTTATCAGTGAGTGAAATCACTTGAAAAAGCTAATGTCTTAGCGAAACATGTTGTGATCTATTTTTCAAATGAAGTTTGTGGAGATCAAATCGTTGAGGTGTAGTTTTTGAAATTACTATGGATCTTCATCAAGTAACGGACGAATCAATCAGAAAAATAACTACATTTTTTCGTGAAAAGATGAAGAAGTAGAGGGCCAAAAACTTTCTTTCCCAAAATTGTATAGTTTTTATTGCTCTATGTAGCGATAATTTTGAATAATATGCAAAAAGTCTTACCTATTTTGAAAAAAATATTCAAGATGCACTTCATTGTCCTTATTGTCTGTTACTTTTTGTTAATATAATTGATAATGATAATAATAATAATATTTTTAATGATAATAATAGTATTCATCTATCAAGAAAAAGTACAGAAATATATTATCGAAATACACAGTAATATTCATATTGAATACAGAATAATATATAGGTGAGTGATGATGGTTTAATCGTGATAGAATAGAATAGAAATTAATTTATACTGATACGTGATGCAGAGTTTTTTTAAAGTTCCTCACACATAGTAATCATTGAGTAACATTGATACAGTTGAAATCGATATAAAATATAACAGTATGAAACATTAAATGATAAAATTAACATAAAAAAAATTCAGACACATTTGAGCATTCCAAGTAGTCCCTCTGTAATACTGAATATAGCTAGTTCACAGTTCCTTACCATTTTGTTAACGATGATGATATATTGTTGAAGGTAACATAACAAGGTAAATAAATGGATTATGCTAGGTCTTAAAACCAATTCTTCCACATAAACCACAACGAAAATAAATAAACATTCTAGCTATAGTTACACCCGGATATGGAAAGAATTCAAATATAATTAAGGAAATATTCTAAAAAAAATCTTGTTTCATTGCTTCTCTAACAAATGTTTTTTGGCAGTTTTTGAAAGTGTGAATTGATGTAGAGAAATCGCCAACATCCAGGAGATTACCGCGAAGAGATATTTGGTAGGTAAATGACCTTTATTGTGTGCAGGAATATGGATCATATTTTTTCTCCGAAGATTGACATTATGCACATCTGTCCTATATAAAATTTGTCTATATAAATATTCAGGTTTTCTGAATTTTAGTATTTTGTAGTAAAAAGTGAAAGGGGATTTCACTACAATCTATACATGAACCATACACAATGTCACAGTGATTGAAATGGGACAATATCATAGTATTGCTCAACATTTTCTCCACTTCCAAACTTAAATGCTGATATACCAACTTCAATGACGCCTTCCGAAGTTTTTTCATAACATGTGCTTTAAAACGTAATTTAGAATCAATGAGGAAACCTCAGCAGATGATTTATTACAATTTATAGATAAAAGATGATCATTAGAAAGATTAAGGGGGATTTCTAAATCGCGATCGATTTTTATATTAGCTTTACTTATATTTTCCAATTTAAATTCACAATGAATTTGCCTGTCATCGGCAAATCTGTTAGGTAATTGCAATATGTCAGATGATTATGAAAATTGGAGGTATACAATGTATATAAAAGTGGCCCCAATACACTACCTTGTGGAACCCTTGGTGAACCACTATGCTATTTGATATTTCGTTTTCCATTTTAACGCACTGGGTTCGGTTTGATAACAGATTGTCTCTTCCTCTCAGTCTCACTTCAGGTACAATAAAATCAATAGTATAGATAATTTCAGGTTTTCTAAGAATGTTAAAAACAAAAATCATATCCGAGGACTCACGGTGGTCTATTAATGGTTGCATTATGATTTCTCGTAATTGGCTGGAATACGATATAAATAAAGGCCAGACATTGTGTTTTCTGAAGAAAAGTGTTACCATTAATCGTTTCTGGACTGTTTCTATAGTTTCAGAATATAAAAAAGTCTTTGGATTCCAAATGACACAACCATATTCCAGCTTAGAACAAACAATGAAGTTAAAGAGTAACAAATAAGTATCGTGATTGAATTGACGGCTGGATCTTAAGACAAAGGTCATTTATTAAGAACACTCGGATACTAAGTATTCAATGTGGCGAGAGAAACTGAACACACCAGTGAAAATGATCCCGAGATCTTTCATTTCATTGATTCTCTGTAAATTGGTGTGAATAATTAAATAGTCCTGGACAGTGGGTGACTTCTTTCGTGTGGAACTCATTATCTTGCATTTAGCTTCGTTGAGAGATAGCTCAGATACTGAAAAGTAATTAGATAGATTATTGAGATCATCTTGAAGTATAACAGAATCTTTTTCGCTTTCGATTCTTCTGTAGAGCTTGAGATCATCGGCATATAGGAGAAATCGAGAATGCCCGATATAATGAGAAACGTCATTAACAAATAACACGAAAAGGAGAGATCCCAAAATCGAGCCCTGCGGAACTCCCGAAGTAGCGGTGAATTCGAACGAAGGTACGTTGTTGAACAGTACGAACTGTATTCTGTTGGATAGTGCAGTGAAATAAATCAAGTATCTTGTTCTTCAAACCGAATGCTTCCAATTTTAGGATCAAAACCTAGTGGGTAACTCTGTCGAATGTGATAACCAGTGTGACAAAGCCTGTAGGTGGGTATTGGTTATTGATTTGGAAATAGAGAATACAAGATTTAAAATCACAATTAACAAAGAAAATAGATTGAAAGTAAAATAAAGAACATACACATATAGTTGATCACAGTTGAGCAATAATTATAAACGAGTACAATAAAATCATATTCTCAAGATGACGTTCATTTACTTTTAGTAGTTTAGTAGTCTATAGATATTTCAGGAACGAAGACAAAATTTCAAAAAGTATTCAACTCGTCATGGTTTCCATTCACTCCAAATAACTCCATTACGCTTTCCATATCTTTCAGATTGTTGAAGGTGTAAATAACTGAAGAAGGTGGATGAAAAAATGTATTCAACATTCTGAAATTGAAACAAAGAACCGACAATAGTCACATTTGAAGGTCTTCCACCATGTTCAATAGATTTTCCGATCTTGAATAGATCTCCAATTATCTGCTTTTTTCAGAAAACTGAAGTTGGTTGTAACTTCAATTATTGCCAAAAACGAAACGAAATGATAAATTGTGGCATTTATTGAGTACCTAGTGTGTGATTTGCTTCAAATCTGTGTTTATGCATAATAAATTATGAATATGAACAGTTAATTGAAATGGTATATGCTTTACGTTGGTGAAGAGAAGTGTTTTTTGGCTTTTCATGTGAAGTCTGTAGAATATTTTGTTAACAGCCATGCACAAATATCCACAAGCTATATCAAATGTGAAAAATAGTATCGTTCTCAAACTAATATCGTAATTTAATAGTTCGTACTGGGGCCTCTGGCATGAAACGAATATATTGAAAACACTTTCCCAACACCAGAACAAAAATTACGGTCTCTCGACGCGCGATTCTCTAATCAAGTTAGCGTCCTCAGGAGATCAGTCATAATGGTCCATAATGGAAGAATCCAACCTCATACACAAGTCAATAAACATATTCTCGGACAGTCTAACGACGTTGGAAGCTCTTGGCTCCTTCCGAGCAACGTCTAAATTGGTAGCAAATTGCCAATAACGAAGATAGTGTCTGGTCTGGATTTCTAGCCATACTGGCCTGGAAGGCAATGAGGCTATTGACTCCCTTGCAAAAGAGGGTGCTGCAAATAGCTTCATCGGACCAGAACCAGTCATTGGCATCGCTTTGGGCTACGCCAAATAAAGATTCAACACCTGGATGGCAAGAAGATTTATGGACTTCTGGTAGAATCCTCCAGGAATGGTTCACTACAAGGCGTTTATTCACCCTTCGAAGCTTGATACCAAACAGTTGTTGGACTACAGTAGGGATGAACTACGATGTCTAACGGGTCTTCTTACAGATCACTGTCATTTGAATCATCATCGGAAGACAGTGTGTATCATCTCTGTTTGGAAAATGATGAAACAGCAAAGCACATACTTTGTGCCTGCCCCGATGGGGACTGAATCAGGTTTTTAGAGTTCGGCAGAGACGTGCTCTTACTATCTGACCTGAAAGACCACTCACCATACAAACTTATCGGCTTCGTTAAGAAGCTGGGTTTATTTGGTCGAGTGTGAATAGGTGTGCGCCACAATAAACCCTCGCGGGTTGCGGTGGAGGGTCGAATACACGCACTAACTTGGGACCTAACCTAACCCAATAGAAGCAGAAGAGTCAGGCGATGCAGAACTAAATTTCGGAAAATGAAAAATTTTTCAAGAGCATTTTTATAGCACTACATAACTTTCATATAAGCATTTCAATACATGCCGTTCAAAGACACGATAGGAATTTCGGTAGCGATAAAAAATAGGACAGTGGTTAATTAGGAAAAAAGTAGCTCAATCGATTTTGTTTGGTCAGTGGACAGAATTGCACAGGCATTTCTTTGAGTTCACTTTGTGATATATTATAATAGAAACAAAAAGCACTATTTTGGAACTCGGAGGATAACGCCAAGTTTGGGCAATCAGATATTGTCCTCTAGGCCAAATTTCTGAACACGAATCGTTTTTTTTTAAGTCGAAATCTTCTTGGTGTCTAACTAGCTGAGTTATTTCTATATCAAATGGACCGAGTTTTTTTCAGAGTGAAACGTCAAACTTGAATTCGTATTCAAATCTGAGAAAAAAACAGTTCCGTATCTGAAAATTGATACTTCAAATTGATATCAATGAAATGTTAAATGAAAAAAATGTAATCTTATTATTCACCAAGAAGTGGATTTTCGTTCATTCAACTGTTGCTCTAGATTTTTCGATTTTGAATTCCCTGAAGTTGGTATCTTTATTTTGGACAGATTAATCTAATAATCCTTTTGTTGCTTTCGAAAAGATTGAAAAAATATTTCAAATTCAAAGAGGTGATATGTGATAAAATAGATATTTATTATTCACAATGTGCAATGGAACTGTAACACATTTTTTGGTGTGCATTTCGCCAAACAAGTTGATATTATCAAGAAATTGACACTTCAAGGAAAATGTTACAAATCTGATGTATGAAAACCTTGTTTGTTCACATTTTACTACATATAAGTCTTCATTATTTGATTGCTTCCATTAGTTCAATAGATAATTTTATAAGTCTGATAATCAGTGGTAAAGCGTGTTCAAAAAATTAAATTGCTGAAAATTATTCTAAATGTCATTTGCTGTATTACATTACAAATTCAGGTACACATTCAATATTAATTGGCTGAAATTGGCTGGAATTTTCATCAACTATCTGTCTAATAATTCAGAAAAGGGTTGAAAAATATTTTATGACATTGAGTTATTGTCCACTATGTCACAAGAAATATTCATTCATAACTCATAATTCTACAGCATTCTTGAGTTTTCTATCAATTATATTCTGTTATGTATATATTTCATGTTGCTTTGTTTCTGTGCGCATGTTGCAGGAGAAGAGGCGATCTGCTATAAATGTATTGTTATGGTTCCCCATGACTGTACCAATAATTGACAACCAAATATTAAAAAGTAGTCAAATCAAAATCTATAAATATATTCACCTACTTTTCAAGGGTTCAACAAGAAAAAAAGTTCCATGAATATTGAAATCATTAATTGACAACAACTTTTCCTTTTTTCAGGAAAATGACAACAATGGATATAATAAACAGTTCCGAATTTTGGATATACCTCATAGTTGCACTACTATTAGTTATACTAATAATACACTGCATGAATCCTGTTTTTGATTCGTACTTTAAACCACGCATGATCAACACAAATGCGAACACAACTGAATTTCCCGGAGGTGAGTAGATATTTCAATGAATTATTCAAATGAAATTGAGAAGAAATATTTTTCATCCAATACTGTTCAAAAACTCCAATGACTAAAAATAAAAATGCAGTGCAGTGAAAGGTGTAGTGAGAGAGAAATAATTTTTTTTATTTATTCTACCATTGATATCAAATCTGTCAACACATTTTTCAGACACTGAAAGTCTGGAACTTGAACCATTTACTATCCAAGTTGTCATATCATGACATTTTATTTGGATCTCTTCTCTTAAAGACGGTCTACTTGGCTGAAACTAAGTGAATTGAAAAATGTTCATTGGTTGTATCTGACCACCACACTGATATATCTCTTTGAAAAATTGAAAACCAAATATTTTAAGTACACCCAATTGAAAACTTTATGTCCTCTCATTCCTTCGCGATTTCCACAAAAAATTTCTCGAACATTGCAGCGAAATTGTATAACCAATTGCCTACTCAATTCAAGTCATGTACCTGAACTGATTCCAAAAACAAAAAGGGGGTGAAAAATTCATTGAGAAATGAGCAGATTTTTTTTCAAATGACGACAGATTCATCACTCGGTATAGAAAAAAGTAGTGGTCAAAGTGTTCAACCTGGGCTCAAAAGTCCCGGCCCTAAAAAAGAAAAAGCATTTTTTTTTCAAAATTGGCTTTATTAATCAACGTAATCTTCATCAAGAGCTACACTATCATTCCAGCGCCGCTCTAACATTTCATTACCACTTTTGAAGAGCTGTTTATCTTCAGCCTCAAAATAGGCCCCAGTTTCAGCAAAAATATTTTCATTCGAGCGAAATTTCTCGCCGATGAGCAGTGTTTTGAGGCCTGCGAAAAGCCAGTATTCGTTTGGGGACCACATATGGCGAATATGGTATTTGTATCTGATTCTGTAGAGAAGGGAGGGTGAGCACTTAGGCCACATGTAACCTATTGTACATCCTCCCAAGGAGTTGTCCTCCTAGGTCATTGTCCATCCTGTTCTTTCCAGGAAGGTGAACAGGTCACTAGAAGATATATCCTTTATATTGGCAGGTGTAGGCCAAAACTTGCCAAACACACACTCTCTTTGGCAACCTTGGGGTGTCTCACGGTGGCCTCCTCGAAGGTGAGACGATCTTGCGAAATTCAGAGATCAATCAAAAGTCACCATTTTAGTACTGCTTGATCAAAGTAAAGCTTTCGATTTAGTTAATTTCGATTTACTCATCAGCAAGCTCAAGTTCATAGGATTCGATAACCAAAATAATGTTAAGAATATTAAGCGTTATTAGCAACTATTTTACGTATTATTTTTTCTCTTCTCTATTATTGTTATGATAGTAAATAAGTATGTTTATAATTATTTTCTTATACTCACTGTATAATTTTTGGGAGGGGTGGAAGATAGCCTTTGGCTAACCCTTTTCTTTTTATGTATAAATGAATTTCCATGTATAATAAACGATATTTTTTTTTCCACCGTAGTGTGCGCTGGTCAGGCCCTATCCCCCGAAGCCCCGATACATTCGGGAGGGCGCGCCAGCATAATCAACCAATGGCCACTCCCCACATCATGGGGTAAGTGATCATTGGGTCCGAGAATCGTGTGCCCTGAGCAAACGCAGTGAGCCAAGAATGACAGCCTTCTGCATCTGTGCGGCTAAGATTTCTGTCTTAGTGCGGCAAGCCGGTATGATTTTGAGATTCGAGAGTAGAGAAGACATCATTCCACCAAGGATTCCAATAATCAGAGCGACCATCTTGACAGAGTGATCTGGATAGAGTCTGCGGAGTTCGAAGAGAAAATCTCGATATTTTATCCGTTTTTCCTACTCTTTTCTGACGATATTCGTCTCGCCAGGAGTTGAAAACTCCACGACAAATATCGTTTTGGTCTGGTGGTCGAGAAGGACTACATCAGGCTTATTAGCTTGTATGAGCCTGAGGGTGGGAAACGAATAGTTCCAATAAATTCGGCACTTCTCGTTCCCCACAACGGATTCAATATCCCCCGGAGCGTAGGGCAACACCGGTGTCTCGTCAATACCGTAAGAGTGCCGCAGATGGTAATATAGCACTCTTAGGGCCGCGTTATGTCGATGTATATAGGCCGAGACCGCATATGCGGTATTATTATTATTATTATTATTATTATTATTATTATTATTATCATTACCGTCGTTGCGCGGCTTCCTCAACCTTCTTGGGGTTCCCGTCGTGGAGGTGCACAAGTGAGGGAGCTTAACTGCAGGGGCAGACGGTTTCTTGCCTTTATTCAAGGCAGAGCTCTTGGTGCCCGCCGCAGGTAGGTGCTGTTGGAGGTGATCTGCTATGTCCAGCCTCATTCCAAGCGGTAGAATGGCGTGGACATTTCTGTTCATCCCCAGCCACCGCCTTAGATTGAGATGAGCACTTCTGTCCAGCCTCGGGATTGGTTTTTGTTTTTGTGTTGTTTCATTCATGTGTGTTCCCACGAGTAGCAAGGGAAGAGTTGGTCACATCTGGCAGAGCCCCGCATTACCAGAGGTAGGCTGATTACGATGAGGTTTTGCCCAGTTCCCCAAGGGATATCACCCTGCGGCCATTCAGCTGTCGGCACGACAGGTAGTCTGGTCCACGGTGACATGTTTTGCAAAGGCTTTTGATGGTTTTAGTTCCCCTCACCCTACTCATTTCTGCCACTGATCAGGAGTCCGGCGACCCTGTCCGTAAGGCCACATTGTCTCCCCGAACAGGGCCTCCAGTCCCTAGGCCGTTTCCCTATTCGCCACCTGCGGACGCGCCCGATAGGTAGCCCAACCCACAGGTGGCGAATATGGTATTTGCGTGAGCAATTCGAAGCCCATTTCATGCAACTTTGCCATAATTTTCAATAATTTGTGACACTGTTTATTGTTTTGATAAAGCAGCACTTTCTTTTTCTTCATTTGGGATCGTTTTTCTGCAATTTCGGCCTTTAAACGCACCACGCACATCATAAAATATATTTCCAGCCCATTTTTGTGCTTTCGGGCGCTTTGGACGAGTTTCACCAATTCTTCTCCACTCAGATGCCGATCGTTTTGATTCCGGAGTTAGGTGATGGATCCATGTTTCATCCATTGTCACATATCGACGCAAAAAATCCGGTTTATTATGTTAAAACATGGCCAAACACTGCTCAGAATCATCAAGACGTTCTTGTTTTTAGTCAACAGTGAGCTCGTACGGCGCAGTGTAAAATTGAAACCCGAATTTGTTTTTGATCCATCGTTTTGAAAATAACGAAGGAAATGTCTCTCTCAGCACAATAACTCACAAACTTATGAGTAAAAAAAACTGAAAAAGCGCCATTAATGTGTTAGGCCCTAGACTCTTCAGTCCATGTCGTATATTATTTCATACGTTTAAATCCGCAGCCGGGCTTGTCCGAATTTCGCAAAATTCTCACGAATAAAATAGCTGCCACAAATACCGCATGGATTTGAAGTATTTGAACTTCATTACGAATCGAATAAACATCAGTATACGTGTTATCTTTATTTATACTGGCTTTAAATTTGGATGCCTGGAATAATTTATTTCAACTCTTTCAAACGAATCCTGACTGAAAATTATCGAGTTTTCATAAAGATAGATGAGTTTATTGTTCGTTTTTTTTTTTCAATCGAAAGATATATGTCAGAAACGTATTCTAAGATGTCTCGTGGGCTGTACACCTGACCATTCATGTCGAAACATTTTTAAAGAACATAAAATATTAACACTGTTATTTGCATCATAAAATCACATTCTGCTGTGATATTCATAATGTCAATGTTAGATTCAGAGGTACACTAACGACACCAAAGATCAAAACTGGATTTTTTGAACGTTGTTTTTCACATCAAATAAGCACTATACAGGGTGTTCCTTAAACACATGCTAATATTTAAGGAGGTAATTCTTAGACCTATTTTAAGGAAAAAACGTCCTATGGACGTATGTCCTAAACGCCTTAACTTTTGAGATACAGGGTGGCAAAGTTTTCAAAAATAATCAGATTTTTAATAATAACTGAGATAATTTTGTAGACATCTTTGGCATTTTTGGTACATATGTTCCATGCCTCAAGGCGCATTTTCTGATGTAAAATTTTCTTAATTTTCTCCGCCAGTGGCGTACGTACGAGTTTTGAAATGTATATTTTTGGCGAAAAAAATACTACGCCACTGCTTTATCTTGAATTAAAAATTATTTTTAAAATCTCCATACATTTTTGAGCACATTTGATTTGTTGGATTTTCTTTGTCCGACGCATGGTTTTCGCTCAAAAAATTAAAAATCGCTTTACTTAAGGATACATTCCTTAAAAATCGGATGCTGTATCGTGCATCGACTGAAAGCAAACTAAGAGATCAGTTTTGGTGCAAAATAATTGAGGATCTAAAAGGTATTTGTTTGTTGTCAGATGCACTGTTCTCAATTAAAATTACGTCATAACGCAGCACCGCTTAATAATTTTTGAAAACATAAATTTAGTTATCCTGGAATAAATGACGTGTAGCAGAATTTATTTACTGCACCTCTTGGAAATATGTGATTTCTTTTAAAGATTAAAAGCAGAAAAAACAGCGTACCCACCATAGCAATAAAAAACGAATTCTCTGTATGTACAAACGTCAGTAGCTAATATATGTTGGTTTAAAGTAAGGTGTTGGTGTTAAAAACTGTCACAGCGCGTTTTGATTGATTTTGAAGTGTTATTGAAGTTATTTTGGTAGTCCGCTGTTTTTCTGAATATCGGTAAATATGGTAAATTAAACGAATGCGGAAATGGCGCAAATGCATTACGTATATGGCCTTGCCGATGGAAATGCAACAGAAGCCAGGCGCATTTATCAGAAAAGATATCCTAATCGTGCCTTACCAGATGGCCGAACCTTTTCAAATATTCATCGTTGACTTGGGGAAACTGGTAGTTTCAAGAAAGGGACTCCGGAAGGTAGACCTCGTGTAGTAAGAACTCCTGAAATTGAGGAAGCGGTGCTGCAAGAAATTGAGGAACATCCTGAGACGAGTACGAGGAAGATCGCTAGAACTCTGGATATTTGTCATCAAATTTTTTGGCGTATTTTGGATGATTTTTTGTTATACCCATACCATATTTCAAGAGTGCAGGCATTACTCCCCAGAGATTTTCCACAGCGTGTGAACTTCAGTCAGTGGTATCTACAAAGTATTGCACTAAATCCGCAGTTTGAGACACAAATTTTGTTCACAGACGAAGCAAATTTTTCTCGGAATGACATTCAAAATTTCCATAACAATCATGTGTGGGCTGAAGAAAATCCCCATGCAATAACCGAAACCCATTTCCAACACCAATTTTCGGTTAATGTATGGGCAGGAATTATAGGTGATCATCTAATAGGCCCATTTTTTCTACCAGGACGCCTTGATGGTCGTTCTCATTTACACTTTCTCGAAGAAGACTTACCTGGGTTATTGGCAGATGTGCCACTTGCGTTAAGGAATCGAATATGGTACATGCACGATGGCGCCCCTGCTCATTTCAGTGTAATTGTCCGAAACCATTTAAATACAGTTTATCCTAATCGTTGGATAGGTCGCAGAGGACCTCAGCAATGGCCAGCAAGATCCCCCGATCTCAACAGTTTAGATTTTTTTTATGGGGTCACCTTAAAACTCTTGTGTATAAAACTCCCGTTAATACTTTAGAAGATTTAAGAGAGCGAATAGTTGCCTCGTGTGAAACTATACGAAATACGCGGGGAATATTTGAACGGGTGCGTAATTCCATGCGTAGAAGGGCGGAAGCATGCATACTAAGTGCAGGTGGCCACTTCCAACAATTTTTATAATCAGTTTTGGTATTATTACTAATTAACAAATTTGTGCTATTCGTTTAGACTAACTGTCACAAAATAAAATAAAACTCGTTTTTGTGAAAAATTTATTTTTTTGCAGATTATGTTTTCAAATATTATTAGGGAATTGGTAATGCGTTATGAAGCAATTTTCAGATTCTCATTCATTTTAGAATTGATCTAATTTCTTAATTTGCTTTCTGTCGATTTTTATTTTTTTGAGTGAAAATCATGCGTCGGACAAAGAAATACCAAGAGATCAAATTTTCTCAAAAATAATGAGGATTTTAAAAATGATTTTATTTTGAAAAGAAAGCATTGGCGTAGTACTTTTTCCCCAAAAATTCACCTTTGATCATGAAACATATGTACCAAATATGCCAAAGATGTCTACAAAATTATCTCAGTTATTATTAAAAAACTGATTATTTTTGAAAACTTTGCCACCCTGTATCTCAAAAGTTAAGGCGTTTAGGACATACGTCCGTAGGAAGTTTTTTTCTTAAAATGGGTCTAAGAATTACCTCCTTGAATATTAGCATGTGTTTAAGGAACACCCTGTATATGTAATACAACTTTTTACCTCTGGAACTTGGATGTGTATCGTTCACAAAATTCAAATTAATATACAAGAAAAATCTCTTGGCCAAACTCAACTTTTTTTCCTTGTTTTTTTTTCCATATCAATTTGAAACGATCATTCATCGAAGGATGTGCAATGATGCTGGTACTTCTATAAGGTTGATAAAGTTAGGAAGCATTTTTGGGGCTGAGTGGAAGAACATTTCAGTGGAGGTATTCTCTCCAAATGAAATGAACTCCGCGCTTTTCTCCTGTTAGCTCATTGTCACAAATATGAAGTGTACAATTTATGTGAGAGTTTCCAACATGCATCTTCTAATGCTTTCTTCAATTTCAGAAAATGCCGATACCTCATGGAACGCTAAACGGATCACCGAGGAATGTATCAAAAAAATAATGTATAAGAAGAGACAGACAAGCCATACTGACGAGACAAATAATACAGTTTCTCTAGTTTGATGTATTATTAGGTTGATAGTAACGTTTTAATTGATTAACACAGCTACGCAACGAATCTTGCCTGAACATTTCATTCATAAAAAATACATTCCAAACACAAATATTGAATCCGAAGGAAAGTTTTATCTATTAGTGAGAATCTATAATCGCAAACTAGTGAGAATCTATAATCGCAAACTAGTGAAAATATCATCATGAAATTTGTTTTGAAGCAGTCAAGTCATTCTCAAACTATTCTAATCCATCAGTTTTCATTTGTATCTTTCAAATCAGAATTATAGAAACATATTTTTTATAAAGTATGTATCGCTTCTACTCGGCAAAGAAAAAAGAGCTAAACAAATTGTACTGAAAAAAAGAGGATTATGTCTCAATATGATTTATACCTTTCTTTCTTAATTTATGTATGTTCTTGTGTAACAAAATTTTGTAATAGTTAGTCAGGTTAGATTAGGTTAAAATCAAAAACAATCCGAAATCTACTCAAGGATAAAGTGCCTTAATTAAAAAAAAACAGAGAAATTCAATTGCAAATCGTTTGCAATGTAATTTACAATTTGATATGATTTCTACCCTAAGACTGATAATTCACACGTTCAGATTCATGAACTAATCAGAAATCAATATCAAACATTCAACCATGCATTACTCTTTAATTTATTTCATTATATTGTAAATTCACGAGATGAGTTCACCTAAAAATATTACCACAGTGTTTGATCTCAATATCGTTCTTAAGAACAAAATGTGATAGATTTTATATGTAATGATACTATGTTGAAATAAAGGCATGTATAAATTAGTGATTATCATTTATATTTTTCAAGGATGTATGGGCTGTAAATTATAAATCATATCCGACTAAAAACATGAGATACCATTTTTCAAATAGTAAGCCGTCTTCAGCTAACACTACTAATAGTCTAATCAACAAGTTCAAAAACATGAAAAATAGAGATAAAGGTTCTAAAATATGAGCGATAGCTCATTCGATTCGGAATCACCTCTAGAAGAATGTTTTTGAAGAATTTTGGTTCAGGTAAAACATTGCAATTATTATTAACAAAATAAGATTCAAAAAAATGGTATTTAGTTTTTCGTTAATAACTCAAAAAATATTAATATTCAAGCAATTTTGAAAGAAGCTTGTTAAAGAGGAAGAAATTTACGATAAAAAAGTCCTGACTCCCGAAAGTCTATCTCCATTATTTGTAATTTTAATTTGACGTTGAAAATAGGGTTCCGCGCGGTTGTTACGGCATGCGCGCGCTGCCTCTAAAGAGAGTTTATCGAAAGAAAAAATTTTTTTATAACATAAAATGTCATTTAAGAAATTTGAAAAAATCTAGTATCTTCTTAACATTTGAATGAATCGAGTCCCGTAGAAAAAAAAGTTTCATCACCATTTTTCAAAAAATTATTCAATTGTTAACTAACAAATTTTTTCCCAGTAACATGGCATAAATAATGGGATAAACGGTATAAATAATTGGCCTATAAATTTTATACTTCGTGGAGCCCTTTTGATATATATACTTCATACGATCCTGCGATAAAAGTTTATAAAAATATAATAATTTTTTAATTACTTATGATTTTTTATAACTATTGCAAAATGAAATATCTAAAAATTGTTGATAATTTTTTTTCAATTGATATTTAGCTATGTCTATTTTCACATCAAACAGTGGCAGTTATTAACACAGGATATGCATTTTTTACGTAATTTGTTTATTAAATTGTTTTAAACAGCTAGAAAAATTCAATATTTTTGAATTTTTTTTTTGCTATTCTGTTGTCTAGAGATAATTATGATTGAAAACAATTTCTCTATTTCATTGTTTATTTCATTTGTTTCATCTCTATTTGATTGTTTAAAATCGATTTTTTTATATTTCGATTGTTTAAATAATTAGTTGAGAAATAATTTTGCTTTTAAAAATGATAATTTACACTTTCAAATAGTTTGGCAGTAAAAAAATGATTTATTATTTGATTGTATATTAGTTTAAGAATTTGTTAAAGACAAATATTGACCAATGTTATATTTTTTTTCTGAAGCAGGAAGAAATTATAGAAACAGTTATATATGATATTATATATGATATTAGAAAGTATTATAATAACTTTTTTATATATAGCTGTTTTCATAATTTTTTTCTGCTTCAGAAAAAAAATATAACGTTGGTCAATATTTGTTAATAACAAATTGTTAAACTAATAAACAATGAAATGATTTTTTTTGCCAAACAATTTAAAAGTGTAAATTATGATTTTTAAAAGCAAAATTATTTCTTAACTAATCATTTAAAAAATCGATTTTAAACAATTGAAAATTAAAATCAAGATTTTTTTTAATCATAACTACCTCTAGACAACAAAATAGCAAAAATAAATTTTCAAAAATATTGAATTTCTTGATTTGTTTAAAACAATTTAATGAACAAATTACGTAAAAAATCCATATCCTATGTTAATAACTGCCATTGTTTAATGTGAAAACAGACATAGCTAAATATCAATTAAAAAAAAATTACCAACAGCCGCGCGCGCATGCTTTAACAGCCGCGCGGAACCCTATTTTCAACGTCAAATTAAAATTATAAATAATGGAGATTGAGTTCGAGAATCGGGACTTTTTTATCGGAAATTTCCTTCTCTTCAACGAGCTTTTTTCAAAATTGCTTAAATATTAATATTTTTTGAGTTATTGACGAAAAACTAAATACTTACCATTTTTTTAATGTTATTTTGTTAATTACAATTGCAATTTTTCACCTGCACCAAAATCCTTCAAAAACATTTTTCTAGAGGTGATTCCGAATCGAATATTTTTTTAGGACCTTTATCTCTATTTTTCATGTTTTTGAACTTGTTGATCAGACCATAATGAGAATATATATCAAAACGTTAATATCCACCATTCAGATATATTTGGAAAACGGTTATTCCAGTAGTTATCACTATTAATCATCTTTTTTACATCAATATAAAAAGCAATTCATAGTAGGTCGATAGCCGGGTAGTTCGGGTAGTGGATGAAAGCGATATTTTATAAAAAAATTGTTTCATTTTATATTGTATGGGAGATTTTTCTATAAATAATATAATTCATTCAGCTAAAAAAAAGCACTCAATTTATTCATTCAATTACGACTTCATGTCACGGATGAGTTCAATCTACACATGTCATCGATGACGGTAAGTAATGCCATTCATTTGATTAAATCCCAGCCAAAGGAATTTTATTCGAATTGAGAGGGGTATAATTCAGTGTTCATAAAAAAGTATTTATTTCGAATGTATTTTTCTTTCTTTCTTTTTTCCAGTTTGTGTCTAGAAGTTACTTTTTTGCATAATATACATATCTTTGTGTAGAATTAATTCTTTGAAATTGATTGCTTTCTTCATTTCTTTGTAAGATTCCCGAATTTTTTTGTATAAAAATGGAGAGTAAGAAAGCCAAAACCTTTCTTTACCAAAAATTTTTCTCTTCTAATCTATCTGGGCTTATTTAACCATTTTTCTGAAATTTCTTCTCTATACCACAACACCACTAAAAAACTGTTTCGATTTTTCACCTTTTTTACAGTTCTGATATCACAAAGGGCTGTTGCAAAAAGTACCAAATACTAATCTAATACAGAAATTGTACATTTTCTTGTACACTTTTCACATCACTGCTATATAAACAAGGTTATATATGATATCTCAATGATTAAAATTGAATGAAACCATAAAGTGAATTACTTATAAGTTAATTATACTCAAACTGCAGAGAACACAATATATGTAAGTATAGTAGCATCAACTACTCAAGTAAACTTTCATAAAATATTCAAAATTACTTCTCTAAATATAAAATAACAACAGCTTTCATAAGTAATAACAATTTAGGCAGAACTCTGTTTAATACAAAACCCAAACGAGATGGAATGAAAAAATCAGGTATGTATAGAATAGAGTGTGGCGAATGCTCTGCAGTATATACAGGCTAAACCGAAAGAATTTTTGACTTAAGGCTCCGTGAACACCTCTGGACAAAAAAATCTACAATGTATGAACATCTTCAAGAATCAAAACACAAGATAAGTAAAGATAACCTCAAATATTTGAATAGGATGGCGACCGTTGAATATGATTTTGATTGTCAAGTTGGCAGGAATTCGGTTAAAATGTTGAAGAAAACCAATTTCTAAATTGTCGACGTTTCGATACTTTATTGTTTAATCTTCAGGACTATTTAGGGTAACCTCAAAATCCTACACATATGTAATAAAGGGGAAAAAATGAATTTGTTGGAAGCCATGGAAATTAACAAATCAATTAAAAACCCGAAATATATACCCCTAAACAGCAAATCGATTCATGTATTTATAAGTTTAACAACCCCTATAATCTTCAGTGTTGAATTCTAAAGTTGTCACCCTGGTTTGTTTAACTACCTGTCCTATCTTACCTGAAAACTCCAGATATAACCGAGTTTTTCAAATTTAACATTTTAGTTTCATACTTGAAGATATACTTAAATCCGAAACCAGTCGTATAAATAAAATTGACTAGTGTTAATTAGACAAAAGTGCTTTTATTCATTTCATCAAAGTGATCATGAATTACCAAAAAATAAGTCATCAATAACACATATCATATGCATAAACATATTTCAATTTACATTTTCAAACCTGAGACTGATCTCTGAAACCAAACCTAAATTTTTGGCATATTCCTAAAGTCTCCTATTCTCAATGAAAAAATTATTACTTGCTGGCGAATAGACACATTACCAAATATCATATGTACGCATATGACATTTAACTAATTTGGATTATTTTCAGCATATCATATGATGACACTTTGAGAACTTCATTCAAGTTTATGTTGAAGCGATTTATTGCGTCTTCGATATATATTTACAATCTATTTTCCACGTAGGTTTGAATCAATATTATAGCTGAATTACTGGAACCAAAGTAATTGAGAGTAGTCTAAGAGAATTAAAATTGTCGATTTATTTGAAAAATTAATAATGTCTATTACGACATGAAAAATGATAAATCAAACTTTCCATGTTTCTATACCACTTGTATTTGTGACTAAAATTACTACAGTTACGTCCTACAAGCACATTTTCAAACTAATACAATAAATGAATTTCGTCCTACAAGGATATTTTAAAACGAATACAATAAATGAGCTTATTGTATTAGTTTCAAAATGTACTTGTAGGATGAAACTGCAGTAACTTTAGTTAGAAATACAAATTTCAAATATATGTAGTGTAAAAACAGAGGAAATTTTTTCTCATTTTCATTATTCTTCTACTACGTGGTAACGGCTACATCCATCAATTTATCTATTACATTTCGGTTAACGGATTTCTCAATACTTTCCCTCCATATACGCCTCTGATTTGCTACTCTCCAAATTACTGCACGGTGGCTTGCATATTGCAATATTGATAAGGATGACGTTTATCAGATGTACAGTGAATCATTTCCAATATTGAATTCTCAAGTGAAAAATTATGGGAAACATTTCCCAAGGGTTCCAAAGTTTCTTGTGAGTTCTAGTGAGTTCCAGTGTTTTGAAATAGTGCTGTTGGTACTGACAGTTGGCAGAATTTGTGAAGAAATCTTTCAGAATAAGTCCAGAGGATTTCATGAATCAAGGGGGAAAAATAATTCAAAAGATAACGAAATCACCGCTAATTTGAATGAGGTGACGTTTGGTCTTAGTTTATCTGCAATTTCCGCCAAGATGAATACTACATTTTCGAACCATTCCAAAAAAGAGAGAGGGTAAGTCAAATTTATTTTCACGGAAATATATTATGCATTCATACAAATCAGTCCATTTCAAGTTCTGGAAAATAGATTAGGAGAAGCTGTGGAAAATGGTTCATCAACATCTTTCGCTTATGTATGAGTTGTTTAAAATACCTCTTCTTCATATCCCAAATTTGATATTATAATTTCGAACCTGAAATATGTTAACCCAAAACAACCTGACCACCAGTTTCTATTCATTTTCGGTTTTCAATTTGATTTTGAAAACAACATGAAATGTGCAATTACACCGATTACAAGTTGAGTTTGACATGAATTAATTTTAATGGCGTTCAACCAGGGGTTCAGGGTTCAACCAGCGAGGACAGGCGAGGCTACTACCCGGGTCCTCCAGAACAGAGGGGGCCCCACATTGAAGATAAAAAAAATATTCAAATGTTAGCGGGTCAGCAACTTTTTTCCGAAACATGCTTCTGCATTTTCATTAAGGATACTTGAACGAATATAATATTGTTAATATCAGAGAGCCCTGATTGCAAGTTTCCATTTACTATCAATTTCATTCGATCGAGCATGCCAGTGGCGATATTTTTTTAATGTTTGATTTGTGATTTGTACCCATAAGTTGAAGAGGAATGAAATATTAAAAAATTCGGAAAAACAGTTGACCCTGCAGGTCAGACTACAGCTCCGGGAGCTAGATTTCAGCGAAATCATTAACGACTTTTTGTCTGTGGGTTGGATTGTATGTAGTTTGGTGGTACATGTAATCCAAAGTGTTTGCCATGTTTGTATCATCGTTTGTCGAGCTGCTGATTTCAAGTCTTGGTGGAGTTGGATTTGCTCCTCTGGCAAGTCGGAGGAACAAACTTCTTTCGCTGCTTGGTCTGCAGGTTCGTTGCCCGTAATTCCTGCATGAGAAAAGATCCAGATGATACTCACATAGACACCTCTGATACGATGGTGGTGGCAGGTGTCCCGGATATCTTTAACCAAAGGATGTGAGTAGTTATTTCTGATGGAGTATGTTGATGAAAGGGAGTCTGTGCATTTGGTAAGTTTACTGTTATCTTGTACTGTAGACCTCAATGCTTATAGTATTCCAAATAGTTCAGCTGTGTGTACACTACTGAAATTGGGAAATTTTTATGTTGCTATTAGTGTATCGAGTGTGATAACAGCACATTCGGTACCATTAACTTCTTTGGATACGTCAGTATTGAGGATGTTGTCGAATTGCTGGTTATTTATCAGTTCTCTGAATCTTTGTATGAAGACTGTGTTAGGCGTATCGCGCTTATTGTAGTTGTTTAGGCATGTGTTCAATAATGTCGGTTTTTTAGTCCATGGAGGAGTTTCAGAAAGTTTTATAAGAGTTGTAGCTTGTAGGTTGGTGTTTCTTGGAATAGGGTATGATAATTGTGGAGGTTAAACGTTCTGGGTCTGTTTTTGGGAACTGTTTGTATAGAATCAATCAATGTAAATACCGGCTTTCGTGGGTAAGCAGATACCCTGCAGGAATAGAATAACAACTGGGATTTTCGTCGCATAAAGAGAGGTGGTTCAGAGGATTCAATATGAATGCTTTCCGTCATAGTGCTGTGGTTTGGATTGTGTCAAGGTATGTTTTGCAGGCATTCATATAAAGGATAATTCCGTAATCCAGCTTGGAGCGGACTAATGATCTGTAAGTCCTTATTAGTATTTCTTCTTCTGCTCTCCATTGGTGATGAGCTAATGATTTTAAAATGTTGATACGATTCGGACAGTTAGCTTTTGTCTCCTGAATATGTTGTTTCCATGTGAGCCTTTAATCAAAGATAACTACCTAAGTCCTATGTTGATCAACGTCTAGTAGCTGGTCCCCATTTAGATCTAGTTGTAGAGGTAGAGGATTAAGTCTTTTGCTAAATCTGTTTCTTTTCAAACTCTGTTTGTACGTTAACCAGCTGTCGCACCCCTACGAATGACAACCCTCAGAAGTCGAAACTTGTGCGAGCTGAGGATTAACGAGGTCTTTCCTTTTGACGTGTGATTCCTAAACTGGATTACTTTAGATTTAGATGTTGAAAAGTGACAACCGGATTTGAGAGACCAATTGCGGATGCTGTCTAGGGTCTTCTGAAATGAGTCAACAGTCAACCAATTTCCAGGGCCGTAATTCAAAAGGGAATAATTCACACAATTATAATCGAATATTACCGAAAAATCCCGAAATATAAAATTTAATTTAATTTCTCAGTATGAAGTGAACGTCTACGATCCAAAAACTACAACAAAAAATACAGGTCCGTATTTAAAAATTCAAAGATGATGGGTGGCCCAAGTCAGATGACACCCTGTATGAAAGATTCATGGATATATTCTGAGAGACCACATCAAGTGCCAATAGAAAAATGTGGACAGATTTTCAATATGTCTGCGAATGAAGAAGATATGAGCAAAAAAATAATTTGGGATTTTTTGGTTTTTCCTGTATATCTCCAGA
Organism: Leptinotarsa decemlineata; assembly: GCF_025532065.1. Taxonomy (NCBI): domain Eukaryota; kingdom Metazoa; phylum Arthropoda; class Insecta; order Coleoptera; family Chrysomelidae; genus Leptinotarsa; species Leptinotarsa decemlineata. The sequence goes on along the minus strand of NW_027412558.1, from coordinate 11,508,388 downwards.
ACCAACAGAGCTATATTCGATTTCTTCACATCATTGAATAGGTCTCTAAAATACGCAACTTTGCCATAATTTAACCGACGCTCTATCTCTTATCGTTTACGAGATCCCCATGCACAGAAACGAATTTGAATAGCCCTGTATATCAAATATTACTATTCTCAGTAATAATTCAACAGAAAAAAAACTTGATATAAAATGTACAATTTCAAACTTCGAATTATTTTTCCATAATTTCACGTATACTGTGGCTAAATATTAATATGCGATTTAAAACAAATGCACTATAATTTGAGACTATTGAATACTTATGTAACTCACTTACATTTTTTGTTGGTAATATTTCCTTCTATTATTGAAAAAAAAAGGTACAACACGAACAAAAACATGGACAATAAAAACTTTCAAAAAATGTATGCTTTTTGATGAACTATTGGGATAATAATTTCCCGCCTAATAGTTCTGCGCTAGAACGACATTTCCTATATTGGCGAATAGATGGCAGCACATGCATTCTTATGTATACTTATATCTTGGGAAGATGTTTTCCCCGTAAAACATTAGCTGCCTGACTTAGATATGGTGGGAAAATATTATACCAGTAAACCTTAAATTAACCCTTAATACGCGTAGTCTAAAGTGTAGGATTCACAATCGCAGTCCAATTCAGAATAGAAAAATGAGTGCTCACATCGAAATTACTCCAGGAACATTCCATGATGCAATGTATACATTTTTTCAGGGATAAAACACAAGCACTACCGAAAAATCCTTAGGGCGCTCTAAAAGCGGTGCCTGTGGATTCGAATCGCTGGAGATTAAATCCATTCAGAAAAACGTTCTCAGAAAGTTTATTCCATATGAACGCAGTTCTCCAAACGAGAAAGTTCTTAAACAGTGAAGTTCGAGGTGTACCTCAAAACGATGAGAAGCCACAGTCCATCACGTATTTTGTGACAAATGTGACAAGTCACTTGAACACTTCTATAAAAGAGAGACAAATCCCCAACCATTCTTCGATGTTCCAGACCATCGAGGTTGCAAGTGATGTTCGCGTCTCCAATCAGATGATTTGAGTGGGTCTTTGCTGTCTTTTGCTGATCTCATCAGATACTCCGATATTTTCGTAGTTGGTTCGAAGTCGATGTAAATTTTCTTCTTCTTTAGATTTTTGGACTCGGTTGGTGTTACCTTCTATGTATGGTGTTTCTCTTTTCACTGGTGTTTCTCTTCTTCTCCTTCGAACGCATAACTTGGATTGAGTCTTTTCTGTCGTAGCCGTTGTAACACAGTTGTTAGGTGTTTTATTTCGTCGTCGACGTACCTTTCTTCACATATTCCCAAATCACATATTCACTAGGGTGTTGATGACGGTTCGTTTATGTTTTGGATGATGGTTGGATCTATTACGTAGATATCGATCTGTATGTGTTTTCTTTCTGTTCACCTTATGGTCTAGTTAACTACCTTTCCTGATGGCTAAAACATCAAAGAATAAAAACAATACTCCAAAGATGGTCTAATTTGAGCTTTATGAAGCATCAAAAGTTGCTGAGATGTGTACAGTTTTCTGGTTCGGAACAGTGTTCCATGCTTTTTAGAATTTGTAAATAAACTTCATCATCTTCAGAAAGTGAACATTTTGGAATGCTTTGGAGTGAGTTTTGAATAAAGTATAGGTAATGATTTTGTTTGCAAATTCATAAAAACATGAAACTGCTAATTTCTCAGTGAGGGATGGTCCGATTTTGAAAATTGAGTCAGTGTTGGACAGACACTCAAAATACCTTTCAAAAGAGGTATCATAAGAGACCCGTAGTAGCACTCTCTTGGCAACGATTGATGAAACATTATCGTTCTACTTAGAAAAAAGTACTAACTGCCCTCTTTCGTAAATATCGTTCCGTTCAAAACTTTCCTCTCCTCTTATAATTGTTTTTTCTCACACATTTGCGATATAAAGGTTTTTTTTTTCAGAAGAACGAGCATCGAAGACATGATCCGAAGTGAATACTTTTGGTATTTAATATTATTTGTTGTATTACCAATTATGATACTAGCATTGCGAAAAGTTATTCAGGATTGCTGCAGAAGAAGAGAACCAAATAATGACATGAATGGAGCCATCAAAAAATTTTTGCGGAGACCAAAAGTGAACGGTATCAAGTCAAATTTAAAAAAATTGTCTTCACGAACATGTACAAGATCTAGTGATAGCGTTGATAGAGAAAACACAGCTGACATTACTCTTATGGTTGACGTTAATCGTCCAGGAAGAAGAGAAAACTGTACAACAGTTGGCAAATATTCTACAGGTATGAAGAGCTGACAACCAATAATCCCACCTATAACCTATACCTATAATCGATTATTGCAATTGGCATTCCGTCCCTTGACTCTCAACGGTTGGCAATTCCAACATTTAAAACTGAAATGGTGAAGAACTTTTTGAAATATTTCGATGGATTTTTCTATGAATTCAACAAAAATAATAACAGAAATGAATGACTAAATTGCGGATAGAGACAAACTCCAAAAAAAATAATATTTGAATTTTCAGTTCGCATCATTCACCTTTCCTCGTAGTAGGTTCCACCAAATAGCTGCTGGAAAACAACAATTCGATAGACATTTCTACAAATTTTCTCGCAGAGGAAATTCTTGCAGATACTTGTCGTCTAGAAGCAGATTCTTGCTAAAACTCACGCCAAATTCCATCAGATATGATCCATTGTCCGTCGAGGAATTAGCCAGGAAAGTATTCGTTCTACAACAAGCATTTTACAGATCCTCTGGGTGAAAACGTTGAGAGAGGTGAATGATCCTGATTCCAATTCGGATTATTTGAGAACTGTAATTTTTTTGTCTTTTGAGTGAAAAATTTCATTCTAATGCTTGTTACGTTGTTCAACGGGGGTGGAAGAGAAATTTGGTTTTGGAATGAAAGTTGAACCCCCCTTCGGTATATTCCAAAACCGTGTTGGTAACAAATTTTTTTTTTTCGGTCACTGAAAAGTTTACTCAAATGACCACTTGGCTAGCTCAGCAATTCGGGGGTGAGTATGGAGAATAAATCCACCAAAAGATGCTGTTCTTGATATTTTACAAAAATTTTATTGAATCTCTAACAGGTTTCAAATAACATACAATGACAAATATCAAGAAAGAATATGCAGTGTTTGTATCAACCCAAAGTGTTTTGAGGGGTATTTCTCAAAGCAGTGTGATCACACCTGATTTGAGCACGTTACTTAACAGGAAATAAGTCCAATAAATCTATCAATAATAATTCTATTCTAACACTGAATCATTTACAAAACTCAGTAATCACAAATTTGATACAAATCAAAGTTACACTTGAATGATAAGGGCAAAATAACAGTTTGATGCAGCACTTTCTATGAATTAGAGGCGGCAAATCATGTTAAGGCAAGTCTCTAGTACTCGTAAAGCGTTAAGGATGCTAATGATTATGCAATGTATTGTTAAACAAACTGAATCGGTGTCAAGCACAGCTGCGGCAAGCTTTAGGCATTCATGAAGCTATAATAATTGATCAAGTGTGTTTATATGCCGCGGAATGCAGCAAGATACAGCGGAATGCAACGATGCAGCGTGCATGCAAGCTCACGATGGTATTTTCTAGGTTGTGACATGTATTGCACCAGTTAGGCCATAGCAAAAAAAATCGAACTCACCAGAATAAATCAAATGAATAATGTTACTGCTACTTATCATGTGCCTCCGTGATATCCAATTTAAATGCAATATTTAACAATGGCTGGTGGTCTGAAGCGGCCGTTTCGAGAAGCTAGGACAAAACACCAAATCCGACCTCTTGTCGGGATCCCGTACCAGTAAACTCCTTGTACTCTTACTCGGGACTATCGAGTCTTTCCCTTACGAAACCCAAAATATTTTGGAATGCAACAATTTCTCCAAATTGTTAACAAAATTAGGAAAGACCTCTTGTTTCTTTCTCGTCTCCTCGAACGCCCTCTTCCTTTTCATCCCTCCCCTCATAACCTATTTCCGCCTTTCGAATTCCTATTTATTGAAATTCCTCATATAACACTCTTTCTTGCCTTTAGACTTCCTATAATTGATCAAGGTGATTGTTTGAATGTTCAATAACGGTCACCTTTTACGTAACAAAGCTGCAGCTATTTTGTAATTCGCCTGAATCAAATTTTACCGCCAGGAAGTAAACCTGACTAGTTCGGTAGTCGATCTTTCTCGACCGGCTTGCGAACTACGACGGCAGCAAATAACACCTATGACAAAGGCAACATCTAGGTTTTGTTTACTTTTCCAAATGCGCCAATTGAATATCAAAACAGGAATGCCAAGTAAGTATTGACAATTGTAACATATTGGCCTTCCCTCTACACTCATTATTTTCATCTCTTTATATAAATGAATGAAGATATTTTGACTTTTCTTCCTTTTCTGGAGTACCAAGTTAGTTTATAATAATATATTCCTATAAAATGTTCCTTATCAAAGGTAGACAACCAACCCTACTTGGCAGTTGTAGGGTGGGCTGCCTGTCTAAACTGATATTAGTGTATTTACATAGAATAAAATAGCCTAATGTTACTTAGCGGGAAACCGGCACGTAACATGTTTCCTACAACTGAAGGGCAAAATGATGGAGTAGAATTGGCGTGAAATTATAGTCAGAAAATGAATTTCAAATTCCAAAGCAGTTCAGTTAGCAAGAATTCTAAAGGAAATTCACTTCTCTCACAAATTTGTGCAGTATAAAAAGTTCTGTAGTCATTTTTAAGTAGAATAATTTGATGAAATTATGAAATAATTATCATGATTGTTAGCTGTATTTTCAAATGAAAATTCATTTCAATGTTACATATATGTTAAAGAATGTGATAGATAAAATAACAGATAATTTGTAATATATCACATAACTCTCGAACAGGTAGATCGTTATCCTGAATACAAGGCAGGTTATCCAGTGAAAAAGTTACCATTTACTCAAGGGCAAAGAAAGATAAAAATATATTGCTCACAGTTAGTTACCATTATCAATTCTCTATCTCTTTCTTCATATTCTTCTTCTTCTAATTCTTGAATATATTGCAGATTGTATGGAGGAACTATCATCGCAACCAATAAGGAGAATACGCAAATGGATTGAAAAAAAAATTTCTAACGAATATTTCATACCCATGGAGACGATAAAATCAAGGATTGAAGAAGTCTAGTACTGACTGTTTTCAAAATCACTTCGGTTGTATGTCCTTAATTACGAAAGCGTTGAAATACCACAGAACTTTTTTTCATAACTGACATTTCAAACTAACGATTATCTATCTTACTGTTTAACTTCCCGATAATAATTTATAATTTAGGCTGTTGAAAATGGACCTTCCAGTTTGATGTAAAATAATCTCAATCGACCGTTCAAACTAGTATTCATTCATTGTCATTGTTCGGTTGAAGTTCAAAATACTTTATTCGTTAATGAAGACGCTCAACGACTGGGACGTTTGGACAAATTTCATACATTACATATTAATCAAAAGGAACAAAATAGTACCGGAGTATACTTCCCTTCGCCATAAAATATCAATTACTCCATTCAATAGCTGAATGCAAAAAAAGCTCATCTTCTAACGAAATTCCAATAGAATTTTTACTTCATTTCAATTTCGAAGTTTTGCATAAATCTCTCATTCAAGTCGCATCATTTACCTCACAACTGTCTTCACTGTTCACTTTTCAAAATAGGCAAACGTGAGGAAAAAATCTGCGCCTCTACCAAAGTAATTATAAAATGTTTCCATTCGTTTTCGACAAAATCGTCTCTGTCGGTGGTGTAAAATAATAAATATTTTTTATCACGAGATTTTTTTCAACTTTCCTAATTTATAATATAATGTTGTGAAAAGTTGTTGTTGAATTAGTTTTCATTCATTTTTTCTCAGTTACCAGGTGACTCATCTGTCATATTCATTTTGGTCTCAATGTGTTTATCAACAATAGATTTATTTATTTATTTATTCAACGGGTAGTGAAAATTAAAATTTGTTATAAAAAAAAGAGTTTGTTAAATCTTAACTAATGAAAAGAGAAATGTAAATTTCTATGTTTTTCACCACTTTCAATTGTAACTAACGTTACTGCAGTTTCGTCCTATAAAGACATTCCCAAACTAATACAATAAACTAACAATGATTCTTACATTCGCCAATTTATACCATTCAGGTACTTGATTGAGTACCTGAATTTACAGTTCACAATGCGGATGTGTCAATTTAAAATTGAGTAAATAAAATCGATTTGATCATTTAACAGGTTGCACCCGCAATGTTTATGCTTGTAAATTTCCAAGGATTCTAAATAATTGAGTTTGCAACCCTTCCTTGCATAGTGCAGAATTTCCGTATCGTTTAGACTTGTGGTTGCATGCCAAGGAATGGTTTAAAAACGTCGAATCATTTTTTCCTAGTCTGAAGGACCTTTCATGTTCAGCATACCGTCTTTGGAAATTTCGTCGGCATTGTCCCACATAAACACTATTACACTCCGAACACTTAAGCTTATAAACTCCAGATTTTTCCAACTTGTCGACCTTATCTTTGGCATTGAAAAGGAAATGAGATAACCTGACATGTGGTCTAAATGCTACTTCCACATTGTTTCTTCTGAAGAAACCTGCGATTATTTCTGTTTTTTTCCAAAATATGTTAGCGTTACCCATTTTTTGATTTCTGTTTGTTTGACCTGAGGGTATATCAATCTGTGAGTGAATTTCCGGCTTTGTTTCCTGACTAACTTCTGGATAGTATCTGCGTTGAAACTGTGTTAAATTGGCACATCCGCATTGTGAACTGTAAATTCAGGTACTCAATCAAGTACCTGAATGGTATATATTGGCGAATGTAATGAATTATTGTTAGTTTATTGTATTAGTTTGAGAATGTCTATATAGGACGAAACTGCAGTAACGTTAGTTACAATTAAAAGTGGTGAAAAAAATATAAATTTTCATTTCTCTTTTCATTATGATCTCCTACCACGTAGTAACGGCTACATCCATCAATTTAAATCTTGACTAAATCAGATTTAGATTATACAAGAGCCTAAAATCTGTCAGTCGATCCAATAAACGACGTCTTCGTGAGAGAGTCGTCATCACCATCAGTTACTGACACTAAATATGTTACAAAAATCGGTACTATGAAAAATTGTAGCCTATGAACATGTCAAATTGTGGAAGAGAACAATTACATTCGATTGTCCACAAAAAAGAATAGAAACCAACTTTGAAATGAATTTTATCGTAGCTCCAATAATTTCATATTCGTTTCAGTTTCAATGTAACATATTTGCAAATTATAATAGGTATGTATGCCGTATTTTAGAAAAATGGTGACTTCCTTGAAAAAAATATTTCTACAAAGAATTTTGAAATGAACAGAAAAGTAATTACTTTATCATGATATTAAGGATCCCATAGATATAAAAAAATGTTTCTGAAATAATATCGAATTCTACGATGAAATAAATATATAGTAAGAAGTTAACCCAGCTAAAATTTTATTAGCAGCAAAAATACTTGCTGAAATCCACTATTCTATTTGTACACAAATTTTTTGTGATTGAAATTTCCATGGTGTTTCTTCTTCCAAAAGGCACAGTGACGGTATATTCCAAAAAATATATAATTGTACTATGTTATTTTTTGGATGAACTTCATCTTTAATTTAAACATGAAAAGATATGTATACATGTAGAATAGAAGAAAACACAGTGATAAGGCAGAAAACTAGAAAAAGTAAGGTGGATATTATTGACTTGTATATATTTTCACGCCATCTCAAAGAGTTTTGAGATTATTATTAGTTCATATCCTTATTCATATAGCAATATAGCACTCCTTATGTTCAAGATTCATATCACTACTAACATTTTAATTTTTTTGTTTTGATATATTTTTGTTTTGAAGGTTATTTTTGGTTTCTCGTCAAGTAAAAAGTAGAGCTGAAAGATCTATGAGAAAATGAGAACAATTAGATGTTTGTGTCTGAGTAGGATACAATAAATAACCTTATTTATAAATGGGTGGTGTCCTTTCTGTAAATTGTTGCTAGTGAATATTTTGTTCCATTATTGTTACGTTATATCAAATTATAAAAGCATATTTGAATTTGTTTAGATGATTTTTGAAGTATCCTGACCTGCATCCTTACTATTTTGGAAAATTGTTAGGTAATTGTAATGTTCGAAAGAGGTTATTGTCAACAATATTACTGATTACTTTACTTCTGACCACCACTTTTGTATTGAAATAGTGATGGTTCAAGCCCTATCATATCAATGTGAAAAATATATATGAAAAATGATAGATAACTCCTTGAATTGGTGTCAGCTGGAATTGAGCGTACTGGGAGTGAATTATGAAATACTAAAGTCTGCAATTTCTTGATTGTTTTCTGTACCCATAACAAATAACTAATTCACTTTCTGTAGATACTTTAATGCATTTTCAGAAAGAGAACTGAGTGCTGAATTAACAAAATACTATAATATTTCTATAAGAATATTATGAATCTGTGAGTGCAGCACGAAAATAGCTGTTTGAAGGTGGTTGACAATGTTTTGTGGTGTATTTCATCAGTTCAGACTTCCATCGTCTAATATAATATAAATTGATTTGAAATCCCTGAAAGAATCTGTAAAAAATTAAAAAGATTAACCGAAAATATAACAATTTTATCAAAGAAAAATTTGAACTTACAAGCAACAACCAAAAAAAAATAAAAAATTGAAATATTGATACAATCTGAAAATGAAAAATTGAAAATATTATTAACAAAAAATGAAAATTAAAAATCAAAAGATTCCAAACCAAGATACGTCACGACGTTTCGATTGTTAGTATCCACAATCGTCTTCGGGTGATAACTGGACACAAGGATCAACACTGATTAGAAGAAAATTCAAAGAATCCGCGTATATGTTGTACAACAACGCATTCAGCTAATCTAGCGTAGAGATACGTAACATATGGAAACTTGAATGACCTATAAATAGTCAGATCTCGGAGGAATAAGATGAACACTTCAATCTAGCAGACCACTATTATAATCTTCATGCAGTCATTGTTCACTGTGGTTCTGGCGTTGAATCTGGTCATTATTACGCATTGGTCAAAGATGAGAAACGGACTGGTTTAAAGTTTAACGATAGTCGTGGCACTAAGTGTTCTGGCGATGTCTTGAATATATTGGAGCCTCTGGAGACACCCTACATTTCATGATCACCTTCAGATGATCAGGTGCTACAGGTTTTTTCGGGTTTTCCTGCTGCTGAAAAACCAAATGCGCTACTGGAATCAATGAAGTCACCCCGGAGCGCCAATTAATTTTTGTCGTTTCATAATTTCATGATTTGTATTAGTTTCTTCTTTAAATCTAATACATCGTTATATTTTGGTAAAATTACCTATAGTATTAGATATGTTTCATTACTTCCTTTTCTTGTGAATTAGTTAATCTGCCCGCTGTTTATCACATAACTCCTTTACTCCTTTCAAGAAATGCGATAACGTTCATTTACATTTTTCTTTACTAAAATGATACGGCTAGAACTATATTCGTGGTAAGAGTCGAATTATCTATTTCGGTGACAGGAAGTCGTAATTTTGTGTGGTTGAGTGTTTCGTTTTGTGAAGTTTTCCAAACTGGTGCTGATGAGGGAATGAAGACAAGTTTCTTTGCCCGAAACCTCGAAGTTCGCCTAATGCTTGATTGTTTTAGGTAAGCGAAAAGACTCTTCATATATTATGTTGCATACCATTCCCATTCATGATATCTGTTTAAATTCCAGAACGAATGTTTGGAGTCATTCTTTCAAGTGAAAAACACAAGCACTAGAGGAAAATCATTAAGGGACTCTTAGAGCATCCATTTGGAAAAACTTTCTCAAGAAGTTTATTCTACATCAACGACGTCCTCCAAATGAAAGAGTTCTCAAAGAGTTCCGTTCGAAGTGTACTGAGTTGAACCTCATAACGATGAGCAGCCAGAGCCCGTCGCGTATTTCTGATATTCATCGGTCTTTGTGGAATCAAATGTACCAAGTCACTTGAACACTTCCCATGAAAGTATCTAGAGAAGAGAGACAAATCTACAACCTTTCTTCGATGTTCCAGACTATCAATCGTCTCCAATCAGGCGTATACTTCTTTTCTAGATGGAATTCAGCAGCTTCAGGGTATGTTTGGAGGCGGAGCTCCATATATGAGGACAATACTCCAAAGAGAGTCTGATATGAGCTTAATAAAGCATCAAAAGTTGCTGAGGTGTGTGAACAGTTTTCTGGTTCGGAACAGTGTTCCAAGCTTTTAAGAAACAGCTATTGCAATTCCAGCGACATGCGATTGTGCCAAGACATATTGGTGTCCATTTCAACCCTCAACAAACTCATTGGAACAGAGAGCGGAATTGTCTGGCACGACATTATTATATCCGGTTCAGAAACATTTATCTTTTTAGAGAAAACCGATGCCTGGATTTCTGTGGCATTGAATTGAACCTGGTTATTTTCACACCAATTCGAAATCACTTCTAGATCCTCTTTAAAATATTCAACCTCCTTCTGCCGGTGAAGATGTGCATCCGCAGCTGATGTCCTGGAATCCAAATGTAATGACAAGTGTGCTGTCGTCAGCCAAGCAATAAATTGGATTCTTGGCACAAACTGAATAGGAAAAAGTGATTTCCGTTCAATTCAAACTTCATACGTTTGAAAAAAGTTATTTCAGATGAAGTTTTTCTTCCAATTTGTATCATAAACAAACTTATCTACATGACCTAGACATATATGTAAGGAGTTTTTATTGAAGGTAATTACTTCATTCGTATCTTCGGCAGTTTTCCATATTTTCAATAATCATCGTTACTGCTTCTAAAAAGGACCAGGTTATATAGAAACAAAACGCGAAATGCAGCTTCAATACGGAGAAAGTTTCACTCCGAAGCGGCTCTTCTACTTAACCTATGCTCTTTTACTTGACCTTCAATTCAATATCATAAATATGTCTATTCATCCACTTACAAGGATCAAAATGCCTATCTGAAGCATATCTCGACTACACCATAATTTATTCGTCAGCTGGAAAAATAAAACCCTGATTCGGATCTGCCCTGTGTGTAATCAAGGTAAATAAATTAGCGGAGCTAATACAACAATAAGTAGGCCTGGGCGGTCGACCGCGAGGTGGTACATTAATCAGAAGTGGGATTCGAATGGCTTACTCGAAGACATAAATCTCAAGATGTCCCCGACAAGGATGTAAACAATAGAAGGTGAAGAACCCAAGCCACCTAGACTCGCATAAATATCTCCGGATTCGAGATCCGGAAGTACTTCCGCCCGACCGCGTGCATTCCTTCTATTATCGCGGCCAACTTGGAAAGTTATGGTGAGATTCAATAACGCCAAATCGTTGGGGTTATGGGGGGATTATTGGTATAATAGATGATTTTAGGAGTCGGACCTGAGTGGAGGTAGATAAGGAACAGGTTAATAATACAAGATAAGATTGCCTTCAGATTAGTAAAATCGCATACTGAAATGAGTCTGTCATGAGTTTGGCGTTTCATTTGCGAGACAGGACTTCTCCATCGCCGGTTTTTCATTCAAGAAAAAGTGAAGGTATCGACTTGGATGAGAATGTTCGTTTATATATGACACTAACATAATAAAAAAATATATCCTCTTTGAGAATGAACATGTGCATTCAGAATATCATACCTTAAAATAGGTACACTAGTTTTTTCATAAACTACACCGTACGATTTGATCTCCACTACGTAGTTTCACTACGAAAAAGCTACTGTGATAGCGACACATGTAGTGATATATTTTTTGAAATAAAGTTTGTTAAGAAGAAATCGTGAGGTGTAGTTTATGAAATTACCATCGATCTTCATTGAGAAGTTTAGGGTTAGGTTAGGTAAAGTCAGTGGGTCTATTCAACCCTCCACCGCAACCCGCAATGGTTCATTGTGGTTCAAACGTATTCACATTCGACCAAATGATCTCAACTTCTTAACGAAGCCGATTAGTTTGTATGGTGAGTGGTCTTCCAGGTCTTCCAGGTCAGATGGTGAGAGTACAATTATGCCTCTAAAAACCTGATTCGGTCCCCAGTGGGACAGGCAGGAAGTATGTGCTCTGCTGTTCCATCATTTTCCAAACAGAAGTAACACACACTGTCTTCCGACAGTCCGAATCTCTGCATATGCAGATTCAAATGACAGTGACCTGTAAGAAGTGATGGCTCACTTCAAGGCGTTTATGGCTCACTGAAAGATTCTGCCAGAAGTTCATTAATCTCCTTGCCATCCAGGTGTTCAATCTTTGTTTGGCAAAGCCTAAAGCGATGCCAGGTTCTGGTACGATTAACCTGCTTGCAGCACCCTCCTTTGCAAGAGAATCAACAGCCTCATTGCCTTTCAGGCCAGTATGGCCAGGAATCCAGACCAGAGACAATCTGTTAAGTCTTCCTATCGTGAAGAGTTGTTCATGGCAATTTGCTACCAATTTAGACGTTGCTCGGTAGGAGCCAAGAGCTTCCAATGCCGCTTGACTGTCCGAGAATATTTTTATTGACTTGTGTATGAGGTTGGTTCCTAGGCAAAGGTTCCTAGGTAGGTTGATATCTCTATCATGGGTCTGCGACTGAAAACACATGCACCAGAACCGGAAGGTGTTTTTGATTCATTTGTGAACCAACAACTATCTGCTCCTAATATTTCCTCCTCCCGGGCGAGAATAAAAATAAAGTAGGTACACTAGTTACCTTGCATTTCCTTTTGTATATGAAAAATGATAAAAAGCATCATGAAATTTCAAGAATTTCCTTAGTTCGGACTTCCATTGTCTAATATTAAATAAAATGGTTTGAAATCCCTAAAAGTACCAATACAAATGAAAAATTAAAAACAAGAGCTGAACATAACAATTATGTTAAGCAAAATTACCCTAAAATGAAATCACACTGAAATAAAATTCATGTAAAAAATAGAACAATTTAACAAATAGTGAAAAATAAAAAAAATTAACAAATTCCAAGCCAAGTTAGTTCACGACGTTTCGATTGTTAGTATCCACAATCGTCTTCGGGTGATGACTAGACTAATTCTTCCGAAAGATGATTTAGGGATCATTTCACTTTCACTTATCTCCTCTTTTCACTTCACCGGTTTAGCGAAAGATGACCGTTTGGCGGTCATCGAAACGTTGTGAAGTAACTTGGAATCTCTCAATTTTTATTTAATTGTTCTATTTTTTACTTGTATTTTATTCCTCAGTTATTTCATTTCACGGTTTTTTTGCTTAATATAATTGTTATGTTCATGTAATGTTTTTAATTTTCCATTTGTATTGGTTCAATCACCTTCAAACAAACGATGAACATTCAAATCATAAAGTTCATATTATACAGGGTTCAATAATATTAATAATAATAAGTTTATTCACATTACGATGTTTACAATATTGGCATAAAAAAAAGTGTGGGTGTCATTTGCAAATAAACGGAGAAAACCCACTTAGGACCAAATGGTTGCGCATGGGTCATTATTTCTCGTCTATTGTACAGAATGTTTCCCAAAAAAATAATTAATTACATTTGTCATTCAAGTAAGTAATATCAATTTCAGGCGATGATTACTTGTCATATTTCGTGAAAAAAAATCATATAAACGTATGTCCTAACTAGCTTCGTTTTTTGAGTAACGGGGTGTCAAAGTTTTACTGAAAATAATGTTCCTTTACTGATAACTCAAATTTTTTTTGCCGATTTCAATGAAACTAATTCCAGTGGCGTCACAGAGGGTTACCTTATTGATATTTATGGTAAAAATCATTACCTATGCGGTCCTCCGATTAAAATAAAAATCAAAGCAGTTTGACATCGTCTTCAATCCACTATCCAAAAAGAGTTTCATTACAAAATTTGTTTAAATGGCGAAGAATATGGAAACACATCTTTGAACTTGAATGATGCGTAATCAAAATTTCTACGCCACTGACTCTAACCCGCTGAAATTCAAATTCCAAACCTCATTTTATGAAAAAAAAAGCCCCTTATTAGTGCTAACAAATATACGTACAATAATTAGAATCGACGAAAATTATTGCGAGTAATTAATGAAAGAACAATATTCTTAGTAAAACTGTGACTAGGAAACAAAGCATTCATATGAATGTTGTTTCATGAAATATGAAAAGTAACCACCACATGAAATCAATTACAGCATTATTACATAGCGTGTATCTTTCCTGTTTATGACAAATTTAAATATTTCGGAAACGTCAACGCTATTATAAACTTATCAGTTGATACGTCAAAAAAGTATAACTAAAGACGACCACGACAAAACCCGGAAACCAACGAACACATGGTTATATTCCTTTTTTTTCATTCTCTCATTCAGTCATGATATCTAACAATAATTTCAATGAGGTAACTTTCGTTTTTAGAATTTTATGTTGTAAATGAAATCAACTTAGCTCTTTTATGTTAATACTCATCACAATAATCTGAAGATTTGAACGAAAATTGAGAACAATTTTTTCAGAATAATCTGTACATTTCATCATTAGTTGGTTGTTTTCCGCTACGACTTCAGTGAATTTTATTGTATATTTCCCGAAAATAAAAAAAAATTAAAATTTCCAATTCATCTCTGCCTTATTACCAAATTATAAATATGACAACATCATACCCACACCCCGATTTTGTAGGTTTGAGATTTGTATCATCGAAAATCATAAATTTTGCCTACCATATGTAGTTGAACATTTGAATGATAATTGCATACTCTCCTAGAGAGTTTGCATCCCATGGGGACGAGGAGATTTACGAACAATAATGATGGTGATATTAACATTCACTAATTTAACAGCTACACACTCATATTTTTTTCCTCAAAGTCTGACGACGCCCTCATAAAACTTCTATAAATACCTAATACCTAATGCCTGTATTCAATAGCAATTCCTGAAAACAGTGCCAATGTCTGTAAATATGGAAAGTAGCAAAAAACCCAAGTCAACCTTGCTGATGTCAAATTACGTATTTGGTAAGATAAAAACACAATCACTTCAGTATATTTTGACAATGGAACTGCCTCACGTCGAATCCGTTCTAAAAACGTTATTTTTAATTTGATCATGATTATCAAAATTCTAAATTCTCCATGTGAATATTCAGTATAGGCATACTATATCTTTATACTATGATATAGGGAAACTGAACATTATGATGATTCAATACTACTCTCGCCATCTAGGTAGTAATAGACGAACTACGCCTTGATGGGAAACAAAATAAAAAACCGTCTACAGGCTATACTCGCTATTATAGTTTTCCATAATTCATTTCGACATGTAGAAAAGACTTTGGGGGAACAATATGAATAGTTCCGACTCAGACCAACAGAGCTCTGTTTCACTATATGAAAAAAACTATATTTTAAAAAACTACTACAAAACTTTTTTCTATCAGTAATTCTATTCAGAGGCAAAATTTATGAATATGACAACTTACTATTCAGGCATTTGTGAACTTTCGGGTTTTCTCTTCATCGCCCTTGAGCAGCTTCTTTGTTGATTCATTTATAAAATTCTGGGAATGTTAAAATCCCCAAAGACATCAAGAAAAATTAGACAAAGCCATTCAAAATGTGAGGGAGTAGTTTATAATTACAATGTGAAAATTGACTAACCATAAAATGTTAAATGAACAGAGTATTTGAATGACTAGACTCGTATTTTTTAACAATAGTAATTCACTGTTAAAATTTACCGTGCCTTAACATTAGACCACACAGCCGGCATTCCAGTCACATGACGTGGCTATATCCGTTAATATCGCATATTCTTTTCAATTTCAATGAAATTACTACATTTCAGAATAATGTTTCGATAAGAATTGAAAATGTATTTATTATTATACCAATGGGTTTCGATCAAGATATTGAGATTTTATAATATCATATAAAATGTTAGCATTTGAAAAAGAAATTCAAATTGAAGGAATATTGTCTTATTTTCGTGAGATTATATGAATTATTGAAGGGTGGAAATTCATATCGGTCTCTTGTATCTGTTCAATCTTTCCAGTGTAATGATGAGTTTTATTTAATTTACATATTCATTTGAGTTGCCCCAGTTGAGTTAGACTCTAGTCACTGTCATAATCATGATATCAAATAAAACCTATGAATTTCTGAATTTGAATATATATGATTCCATTGGTCCATTTGATTAGGATAGTAACAGTTATTGATGAATTGAATAACAAAACTGTTATTTCCAATTGAAGGATGAATTCTTTACATAAGATGAGAGACTGCCAATAGGTTCGCCACTTTCACCAGTCTTAGCGAACATATATATGGAATGGTTTGAAACTCTGGCCATTGAAGAAGCCCACAAGAAACCTCGTGTCTGGTTGAGATACGTTGATGACACCTTCATAATATGGAACCATGGAAATACTGAACTAGACGCCTTCCTGAAACACATCAACAGCGTAAGACTTCCATCACTTTCACAATGGAGAAGGAAGCCCACATCGAATTGCCATTATTAGACATATTGGTGAAGAGGACCGACACTAACTGAAAACCATCTGTATACCGAAAACCCAGTCACGCGTGACAGTATCTGAACCACGAATCCAACCACCGTCAATCGACTAAAAGAGGAATCATCAAAACTCTATTAGACCGTGCTTTCGGACTTTGTATTAGGAAGGAAGGTCTCGAGAAGGAACTAGACATCATCAAAAATGATCTTCAACGAAATGGCTACTCGAAAGCGATGGTGAAACAAACTTTGGCTGAAAGACAGCAGGAGCCCCGAAAGGAAGAGAAGCCGTCACAACCAGTGCTTGCACTGGAAACGTACGAAGAATTGGATCCAAGTACAACATCAGAACCGGCTTCACATCCGGAAACATTATCCGTAGCAGCCTCACGGAAACCAGGCCACCAAACGCGAAGTGCGATTCCAAGAATTGCATTTACCGGATACCCTGTAAGTGCGGAAAATCCTATATCGGTGAAACAAAAAAGAGACCATTGAATGTTCGCATTGCCGAGCACAAGAAACACACACAGCAAGGGGAAACCAGCAAATCAGGAATAGAAGAGCATGTTTGGAACCATCAACATAACATCGAATGGTGCCAAGCTGAGATCATACACAAAGAAACATTGGTTTAGGAGGAAATTCAAAGAAGCCGAATACATATTATCCAACAATGTATTCAGCCAAGCTAGCGTAGAGATACACAACATATGGAAACCCATATTCAAGCGAAAAATGGCCAACTCCCGCCAAACGGTCATCTCCCACTAAACCAGTGAAAAAGGAAAGCAGAGATAAGTGAAAGATCTCTAATGACCTATAAACAGTCAGCTCACGGAGGAATCAGTGCAGTCAACACCCGAAGACGATTGTGGATATTAACAATCGAAATGTGGTGAAGTAACTTGGCTTGGAATCTCTTAAGTTTTTAATTTCATTTTCTGTTCAATTTGTACGGAAGCGTAGAAGGGCCACAGATTATTTGTTTATTTGATCCACAATAATTTCGACTTAAAAGTCGAAATTTCGACTTTTATCTCGTAATTTCGACTTTTATCTCGTAATTTCGACTTTTATCTCATACTTTCGACTTTTATCTCATACTTTCGACTTTCATCTCATAATTTCGACTTTTTTGTCGTAATTTCGACTTTTATCTCGTAATTTCAACTTTTATTTTTGGACATTCTTTTCAAATCATTTCGACAGTGCTCCAATCTTCTCATAGTGGTATGTTTTTTACGAAGAAATATGACACAAACCGATTTTATTGAATATTCGAAGCCTACTCATTTTTTGACTGAACCTTCGGGAACCATTCTGCTCCAGTTAATTTTTTTGTGTGACTAAATCTCTATGATTTTTCGAAACGAGGAGAGAAAACCCAAAATACCTAAGAAATGAACATTGTATCTCTTCGAAGAACATACCGACAGTATTAGTTGGTTGCCATTGTAAAATGTGTTTCTACATGACGTTTAAGATATGAATGTGTAGAAGTATTCTTTCAAAAATGTTAATAAATTTCTACTAAAAATTTCTTCAGTTGTAGTGAAAAACTGAATTTAAGATGTTTTGATAATGAAGTAAGGATATTACTGATCAGATTGACTTACTATGATGAGAAACTAATATTTTTTTGGCCAAAGTGGACTTTATCCTACTCGTGCGGAAAGCATTTACTTTTTCAAAAAGGTACTGAATAATATCAATGCATACTCATCAATCTAAAATTTATTAACATAACATAATTAATTCACTTCTCAGGTTAATGTATAAATTAATTGTGGCATAAGGATCGAAGGACCTTGTGTAATTATTTTTTTCATAAAAATTGAACATAATTTCCAAAAATCTTCATCACAGGCTGTCCGGGAATATGTACACTTCGACGAAAAATGTTTAAAAGCGAATGATGAAATCTTGATGAGGTGATCTGTACTCCATTAAGGGAAGGCATCGCATACAATATACTTGGTCTCCCTGCTGGAGCAATAGCATTTCTTGTTTTCCGTATTCTATGAATACTCCATTTCAAACATACTTGATCAAGATCACTCTGAAATAAAAATTATAATTATAATTCCATTAACAACTTACCTCTCACTTGTAATAATGGTATGGAACAAAATTGAATCAGAGACTTGAAATAAATTCATCCAGTATGTATGTACAAAATGTGATTCTCTTATTGAAAAAAATGTTATGCGTTAAAAATTTCAAAGCTTTTTTTGTAAAATTAGTATAGAAATGTTTATGAGTGCAGAAAGGAAAAATAAATCTTGTTTTGACAAGAAAATTTGATTAGTAAGTAATCTTTTGTTATAATTTTTGTAAATCAAGTTGAATTGGGAGTTTTTTTCTATTCCACCAGTTACTATAGTATAATTTTAACTAACTATAATCGTAACTGAAACGATTCAATATATTTCATTTCCAGATAAATTGATATCAATAAAAGATTTGAAATATTTACCTGGTGTGAGTTATTGATACTCATATTTCAATTGAAATTTCACCCAACACACAATTTCACAAACCTCCTATTAACACCACCTTGGAGTAAATTACAATACACTCAAGAAACCATATTTCGACTTTTGAATCAAAATTATGACTTTCGAGTCGAAATTATGAGATAGAAGTCGAAATTATGAGATAAAAGTCGAAATTACGAGATATAAGTCGAAATTACGAGATAAAACTCGAAATTACGAGATAAAAGTCGAAAATACGAGATAAAAGTCGAAATTATGAGATAATAGTCGAAATTATGAGATAAAAGTCGAAATTACGAGATAAAAGTCGAAATTACGAGATGAAAGTCGAAATTTCGACTTCCAAGTCAAAATTATTGTGGATCAAATAAACAAATAATCTGTGGCCCTTCTACGCTTCCGTAAAATTTGTTCCTTTTTTACTTGTATTTTATTTCGTTATCATTTCATTTCAGGTTTTTTTTGCTTAATGTAATTGTGTTTTCAGGTATTCATTTTCATTCTGGTTGTTTAGTTTTTAATTCTTCTTTTTTAGTTCTTTCAGGGATGTCAAATCGTTTATTATAATATCAGACAATAGAAGTCCGAATTAATGAAATTTATCATGAAACATTTTCAATCACCTTCAAACAAACCAGTGCAGTGATTGAATTGTGACTAGATGTTAACTTCATAGCTGTCAATTTCATTGATGTAAAACTTCGTTTTGGTGGCCCAGCCTTCAGTGTTTTTATATTTTATCGGTTTCAAGAAAATAATCGCAACTAATAACTGTTGCATTGCTATAGGTGTATACCAACAGAGATTGAAAATACACCACTGAAACTCTTTAAGATGAAAATTCTGGTCTAATCACGTACATTTTTCGAGAAAAAACCAAATACTTACCTTATCAGTAGATACCCTGGCTACGGACACCTCCTTGGGCGATCTAACTCCCGATGGTCCGGCACCAGAAGATCCGGGCTCCATCTCGAGCAGGTGCTCGATGTAATGTCTTTGGCTCTTCTGTCTACCCGCCATATTTTCACTGCAGCAAACAATAAAATAAGCGTCTTACAGTTGGAGCGTCAGAAATAGAGGAGTTTCGACGGAGCAGGAAAATCGATACCTTATTACCAAAGTTCGGAAGTAGTTTGGAAACTTTTATAAACAATGGGAGTTTGATATCTAGCTTGTAAACAACTGAATACCGATCAGGAGGAGAGAGAAATCCGGTTTTATTACACTCTTCACTTTTATTAGAATATATTTCCTTCTTGTGGCTGAATGACATGTCTGACTAATTGTTTACTGTCTACTGATAATTATAATTGAAATATACAGTGTGAACATAAAACCAAAATTTCCGCAATAGTGAGTTGTTAAAAAAATAAGTTGAATGATCAAATTTCGCAGGCTAGGTACATTCAATTAGCGATTTTTCATTTTTTATGGTGGTACACTCGTATCGAATATATATTCGCAGTTTCAGCTGTATATGGCGAGTTTAGTTTGTTGGTGAGAGACATAACAATTAGAAGTGTTTCGGGTGTTCGGCGATTTCCTGCTATTGAAAAGGATTTGCATCAAATTTTGTGTAAAAAATTGAAATGAGTGCTCAAAAACGCTTGACATGTTGACAGTGGCATACGCTGATTGTACTCTGAGTTAGAAAAATGTTTACCAGTGATACAAACTTTTCACAGAAGGTCGAGAAGATGTAAATGACGACGCTCACCCTGGACTCCCCAGCACATCAACAACCGATGAAAACAATAATAATAATAATAAATGGTCTTTATTTTTATCTTGGCGGAGTTTAGCTTACGCTATTCTACCACTCAACCAAGAATATTTTTATACATGAGTGTATTAATAGTGATACATTATCAATACTTAAAACTGGGACCTAATCTAAGTTTTATCGCTATATTTCAATTTGTGATTATTGATAAAAATTGAGAAAGTGAAGAAAACTGTTATGCAGAATCGTCAAATCACTATCAGAGAAGTTGCTGAGGATGTCGGCATATCGGTTGGCTCATGCCATCCAATTTTTTCGGAAATTTTGGGCGTGAAGCATGCGGCAGAGAAGTTCGTTTCGAAATTTCTGAATTTTGACCACAAAAACCGTCACATGAGTATCGCTCTGGAATTGTTAAATGACGTCAATAGCGATCCAGATTTGCATAAACGAATCATAACTGGTGACGAATCATGAGTATAGTCGAAGTAAACGATACTGTGCACTCTTAAAGTTGGCGGCATTCTCAAAGGTCAAAAAAACCAATACATACATAGAAATGAAATGGCAGCGAACTAGTTCACGTGGACTGTAGACTTAGCGATTCGTATTGAATAATTTTTTTCTAACCGAGTTTCATGATTGGCTGAAGAGTCATAAAATCAAATTTGAAGTCATGTTACGGTGACGAATAGAAGATGGGGAATGCGGGGATGGTTATCGCCGTCGTGTCATCAATGTTCAGTTCAGATACTGATCGCGAGTATTGAAATTCAATATTGGTGCAGTTATAATTACTTGAAATTTTTCTGTTTGAAATGTGGCGTCCTTGGACAAGTACTAATAGTAATAACGAGTATGATAACAACGCAGACTTTTTCCAGTGTAGTGATTCCAATAGCGATGGTGAACAATGCGAAAAATAGATACCAGTGAATGAGATTCGGATGCAATTGAATATTGAAACACGGAGAGTATGTTTCAATGTATATAGGAATCTACATCTCAAGTTTGGTTTCGAATGAAACAAACTATTGCAAGCAACATCAGATTTGACCAAAATTCCTTTCTCAACTATACAAAACTTATATGTTCATCTAATAAAATTACTGATAAAAACAATATACGACTGTTACAAAAGAAATGAGATTTCTACAAGTGAAAACACAAGGAAGAAATTGAATACTTCCGGCCATAACGTGAGCTGCTGTGACAAAACTCTTCAGAATTGAATAAGAAAACTAGGATTTAGATTTGAAATAATAAATAAACGTCAAGCAATTATGGAAAGCAGAAGAATAGTAGAATTGCGTTACAAATACTTAGAACAAATAACTAAATTTGTCTGAAGGTAGTTTACAATGTTTTGTGATGCATTTCATTACTTCGGACTTCCATTGTCTAATATGATGTAAATTGATTTGAAATACCTGAAAGAATCTGTAAAAAAATTAAAAAAGATTAGCTGAAAAATAAAAATTATTTTAAGTAAAAAAAACTAAAAATATAATGAAGTAAAGTACAAGCAACAATCAAAAAGATCAATGAAAAATCAAACTATTAACACAAGATGGAAAATTAAAGAATTATTAACAAGAAAAGAAAATTCAAAATTAAAAGATTCCAAACCAAGTTACGTTTCGATTGTTAGTATCCACAATCGTCTTCGGGTAATAACTAATGTCAGTTTTTTTGCTTGATATAATGGTTACTTTTCAGCTAATCTTTTTTAATTTTTTAAAGATTCTTTCAGGTATTTCAAATCAATTTATATCATATCAGACCATGGAAGTCCGAACTAACGAAACTGAATATTGACAAGAACAACGGCTAAATTTCTATTTGTACGAAACATGGTATGACATTCACGTCACATCAGTTACGAAAAGGTGGACTAATGATTGGAGAATGTGTACGCCTAACGTGCCTGATAACAAAGAATCGCGACTAATCATTGTTCATTACGGAGGAAGTAAAGGATGGGTTCCGAATTCCTTGAAATTATGTGGAAAAAAACATATATATATATATATATATATATATATATATATATATATATATATATATATATATATATATATATATATATATTACTATCAATGTAAGTTACAAACAGGATTTGGAGTGCTATGACTTCTGTTTGATCTGCGAGCGCTTTCGACAGTTGGTTGTTCTGTCATCCTCTAGGCACTATTCTATCTATCTATCTATCTATTCTAGATAGAATAGGCAATAAAAATGGAAATGATCAAGGAGTACTTATCTATTAATTTTTTTATTTTCATGGAGCTTGACTGCATTAACTTTTCTAGATTTCATATCATTCCTAGAAACATGTGGATTCTTTTTCCGATGGCATTTCAGGTTAGCTTCCCAAATTTCTGCTACCGTAGTTGTCGGTTGATTGGTCAAACCACCAACACTGACATAAAAACTTGGCTAGTTGACTTGGGTGTCACACCAATAGGTGGTTCCACTTATGTTTCGCTTGCTTTTACGCAGCTATTTTTATCAAGTATGTATATATATATATATATATATATATATATATATATATATATATATATATATATATATATATATATATATATATATATATATATATATATATATATATATATATATATATATATTAAATAATTATTGTGATTCGTATATAATCAGATTATTGAATAACAAAATTAGTTAGCTCCTTAACTATATCATCAAATATTTAATGTGACAAACCAAATTCTACGCGGGCTAGGCCGCGGGCAACAGCTAGTAATTCATTTTTTACTTTGAAAATACAGTAACTAAAAAATATGCCAACTGCACTAAGTACTGAATAGCTTCTAAAATCGAATTATGTTGCCTATAAAGACATTTCGCAAAACTAACACAACCGTCAACGACGTCTGCCCTCACGGGTCTGCCCGCAGTCGAGTCGCGTTCTCGTCGATTGCGCTTCATTGCTTAGACCGCCCCTCTACCACCGCGCATCGTCTCCCGTCGTTTTACAGTAGACGCGATGCGTAATGGCTTACTACGTTGGGTCATGTTAATCTTATCGTGATAAATTTTAAACGATTCGTCCAAATGACTTAGTGTAAATTGTAGCCTTTATGCTATTCTGATATATAAGCTGTATTTATGCAAAGTTTCATCTAAATCCGTTACATACATTTATCCATCCTCACAAACTTTCACATTTATATTACTATAAATGGTACGTTTTCGAATTGACACCCTGTATATCTTATAGAGCAGATTTATGAACACCCGATGGAAAAATCTCCTCGTAACGCCACTGTCTGTCGGCAAGACTGCGAAGTTCTGAAAGTTTGGACCATTCCGCAGGCTTCTTCAGCAGGAACTTTTTGTATTCCGCGCGACTAAAAGCGTATTTACCTTCGTTTTCCTTCGACGGATGAGGTAATTCTATTTACTTTTTAGACTCATCAATTCGTAAGTCTTCAACTTATTTACATCGTCGGTGCCTGCCTTCAACAAATTTTAATTACTCGTTAATGCTCGTGTTCGGCTTTGTTTTTATTGCAAAATGAAGAGCTGGTTTAGTAATGAGTTGGTGGAAGGAAGGTTTGAAATTATGTGGTTACATCGGTCTCTTATGAAAGGTACTTTCAGAAAAAAACACGGATTTTCCCAATGGTTTTTGAAAATGCAACTTATCACCAGAAAATAAGACTAGGTTTACTGTTTCTAGGAGTGTGTATTGATTTGTTTAATATATTGAATTTTAGGTCTTGTGTTCTGATTTGTACTTGTTCCTCGATAAGTAATTTATGACTGTTAAATTTATGGATGTTTAAGTTTTCCCAAATGTCCATACGGTTTCCCTTATTGACTTGTTTTATGAGTTTTATGTTGTCTGGTGGGGTGAAATTATGTTTGTTTTGTATGGCGTGTGTTGCGAGGTTTGATTTATATACTATTGGGTTAAATGCCTATTTGTGCTCATCGTACCTTTGGATCAGTTTTTTCTTGGTTTGGCCGATATAGAATTTGTTGCAGTCCGAGCATTGTATGCTTTGTAATCCGTTTTGGTTTTTGTCTTCTTCTTTTTCATAGCTGTTTATTTTTTGTGTTATTTTCGTGTTTGGCTTGTATGTGATGTTGATGTTCAATGGCTTGAAGACGTTTGATAGTTTTTTGGTTTGGTGCCCTACGTACGTAAATGTCACAAGAGATAACACAAGAGATAAACAGCTATGAAAAAGAAGAAGATAAAAACCAAAACGGGGTATACAGCATACAATGCTCGGACCGCAACAAACTCTATATTGGCCAAACAAAGAAACAACTGATCCAAAGGTACGATGAGCACAAA
Organism: Leptinotarsa decemlineata; assembly: GCF_025532065.1. Classification (NCBI taxonomy): domain Eukaryota; kingdom Metazoa; phylum Arthropoda; class Insecta; order Coleoptera; family Chrysomelidae; genus Leptinotarsa; species Leptinotarsa decemlineata. The sequence continues at coordinate 11,483,202 of NW_027412558.1, read as the reverse complement.
AAGGCATACATAAACCCAATAGTATATAAATCACACCTCGCAACACACGCCATACAAAACAAACATAATTTCCCCACACCAGAGAACATAAAACTCATAAAACAAGTCAATAAGGGAAACCGTATGGACATTTGGGAAAACTTAAACATCCATAAATTTAATAGTCGTAAGTCACTTATCAAGGAACAAGTACAAATCAAAACACAAGACCTAACATTTAATATTTTAAACAAATCAATACACACTCCTAGAAACAGTTTACCTAGAGAAGATCCAACACAAAGAATAGTACCTGATGTAACCCAGATACAGGCAAATTTACCTAAATAACATGGAGTACCTGCATTGAGGCGTTCGGACCGTATGAAAGGACATACAACAGGATGACACGATCAGTTTGAGTAGATATATATATATATATATATATATATATATATATATATATATATATATATATATATATATTTTTTGATTGATGCAACTAATTTTCCTTTATTTTGAGTATTTCAATATTAAATTCTACAAAAAGGATTTGAAGCTTTATATCTTCTATTAATTATCTGCGACCGCTTTCGACAGTTGGTAGTACTGTCATCATCTGGCACTCCTCAAACTGATCATTTCTCTTTCATATTCTCTGTTTTACTATCACTGTGGACATTTAAATCAATAATGAAATTATTTCCACCATTATGGAAGTGTTCAATCTCCATATAGTCTTTTTCAATTAAAATTATACTTTTCTGCCAGTCTTCTTCGGTAATATTAGATATAGTAATCTAATATTAAATTTAATATTAATCTAATATTAAATAATACTATTAGACATATCTTCAACTAGCTCCATTACCTTCTTATCAAATTTTGGAAAATTATTTTCACGCCTGAAGCTTCGTTTCAATATTCCCTAAATCAACTCGATGGGATTGAAAACACAAAAATAGTGGGAAGTTTCAGTATGGTGTGTCCATACTGTGTGTCTGTAAAACAAGTAGTTGGTTTTTGATATAGTTATCTTCAAAATACAAATTGTTATCCAATAAAAAATGTGTATTTCATCTTTTCCCGAATTTTTATCCGGTATTTTGATGAGCTTTCACGAATGAGAAAGCGTTGTCAAGAACTATTATACTATTCTCGTCCAAATTTGGGGTCAATGCGTTTTCAAACCATTCCTCAAAAATATTAGCTAACATGTTCTTATGATAGTCAACATTGCAGTCCTCGTTTTTTTCCACATTATTTCAAAGAATTCGTAACGCACCTTTTACTTCTTCCGCAATGCACAATGATAAGTCGCTATCCTTTGTTTGAATGCATGTTAGACGTACACATTCTCGAACCATCGGTCTATCCTTTGGTAACTGTGTCGTGAGTGTCATACCAAGTTTCGTCCAAATAGAAAATTTGCCGTTGTTCTTGTCTATATTTGGTTATTTGTTCTGAGTATTTGTTACGCAATTCCACTAATCTTCTGCTTTCCATAACTGCTTGACGTTTGTTTATTATTTTAAATCTGAATCGTAGTTGCTTTATCCAATGCTGAAGAGTTTTGTCCGGAATGTATTCAATTTCTTCCTTATGATTTCAGTTTGTAGGAATCTCATTGCTTTTGTAACAGTCGTATATTGTTTTTTTAATGATTTTATTAGATGAACATCTAAAGGTTTTGGTAATCCCATATCACATCGCGTCTTGCGTTCATAAGGGTTGTTTTTGACTATTTTACGTACAGTTGAGAAAGGAATTTCGGTCAAATCTGATATTGCTTGTAATAGTATGTTTCCCTCGAAACCAAACTTGAGATGTAGATTCTTATATACATTGAAACATACTCTCCGTGTTTCAATATTCAAATGCATGCGAATCTCATTCACTGGTATCTCGTTTTCGCATTGTTCACCATCGCTATTGGAATCACTACAATGGAAAAAGTCTGCGTTGTTATCACAATCGTTATTACTATTAGTACTTGTCCAAGGACGCCACATTTTAAACAGATAACAAAAATTTTAAGTAATTATAACTGCACCAATATCGAATTTCAACACTCAAATCGCGATCAGTTACTAAACTGAACATTGACAACATGAAGTGTATAAACATCCTCGCATTCTATTCGTTACCGTAACATGACTTCAAATTTAATTTTATGACTCTTAAGCCAATCATAAAACTCGATCAGTAGAATACGGTCCAATACGAATCACCAGTTCATCAGTCCACGTGGACTAGTTGGCAGCGGCATAATTTCTTTGTATTGTTTTTTTTGCCTTTGAGCTCGCCGATAGCTTTAACTATTCACAATACCGGCTACTTCGACTATACTATGTACCTAACTATAACCGTTCTTTCATTTCATTTTGGAGTTCCCTATACGTAACCTAAATAGTTTTTCAGATATTGGCTTATTAAAATAATATAGTTCTTATTTCAATGAAACGACAAAGTATTTAATTCGAAGTAAGTACTCGAAATGATGACCATCCTGTTGAATACAATGATTCACTCTCTTTATGAAACACTGTTCAACATTTAATAACATTTGAGACGTCACTCATCGAAAAACAGCCCTCACTCTCTCCTTCATATTTTTCAGTGTGGTTGGGGAAGTGTCGTAATTCTAATTCTTAATGTATCTCCATAGGAAAAATCAAGGCAAGTCAAATCTGGTGATCTCGATGGACAATTTTGTGATCATCCTATACCAACATATTTTTTCGGAGAGCACATACTCAAAAACTGTCTGACACTGAATTTGAAATGTGCCGAAGCACCATCCAATTGTAACCAAATCCGTTGTCTGATATTTGGCGGCACATTCTCCAGAAGCTCAAGCAGATCATCTCGTAAAATTGTGAAAATTTGTGAACATTCAAGTTTCCATCAAGAAAGTTTGGTCATATAACTTGTGTGTCTATAATTCCTCCGCACAAGTTAACAGACCATTTATTCTGATGATGCAGAGTGCGAAAAAATGGGGATTCACATCACTTCAATAATGGAAGTTGTGTCTATTCACTAAGCCATTGTTATGAAAGGTAGGTTCATCAGAAAAAAATGGAATCCAAAAAATGTTCATTCTCACTTAACTTGTCCAGAACCCATAGACAAAACTCGATTCGTCGATAGAAGTCTATTTTATATGATTCCTGGTGCATCTTATTACGGCACGGGTGAAATTTGTAGTTTTTAATTTTCCTAGAAACGCTCCGTCTGCTTATCCCTGTATCTTTCTCGATCTTACGTTGAACGGTATGAGGGTTTTCTATGATTGTTCTAATAATAAGAAATTCATTTTCCTCATTTCCAATGAGAGGTTTTGACCTATTTGCCTTTTCATAAGCTATAATTCCAGTCATACGAAATTCATGTAACAATCGCAACCAACTTGTTTGGATGATCCTGGTCTGGATATTTTTGGGCATGTATACGCCAAAAGGCGATCCCCTAAACACTCACTAATCGCTAAAATCATATCTCTCCGCTTTTGAATGGAATGAGTGTTCATTTTCAACGGTAATAATTCAGTGAATGTTTTGAATAACGTAAAATACAAAAACTGTCAATGAGAATTCTTTCAACAAATTGAATATATGTCGTTTCAAAGCTATCTTGATTCAAACAATGTATTGAAATAAGAACTACTATTTGAAAGAGCCAATATCTGAAAAACTATTTAGGTTAGGTTTAGGGAACCCCATAATGAAATGAACAATAATTGAATTTTATATTGTTCAGACCAAAAAATACAAGGTGTTCTATTTGAAACAGCAAAGTTATTTTTGTCCGAAATTTTAGAAAAGTGACAATGATTTTTGAACAAATGTATTCAAAAAACACTTCATTGTGAGATTTTCACTAAACAGTTTTACAAAAACGCAACACGTGTTTCGCCATTCAATGGCTTCTTCGGGCGTGTCTTCACTAACTATATCCTACATATTCAATGCTCAATATACCTAATTTTACAATTTGAAGTACCTACATTTCAAGTACCTGAGTTTTACCTGACTTTGTAATGAATTAAATTACCTAAGCTTACATCCCAGTTTCCACATTTGAAAAAATATTTATTAACGGGGAGTTACTCAATTTTAATTGATCATTAAGTATATTACTCGAATTCTTGAATCTATTGATTTCTAAACATTTTAGAAGATTGAGTTTCAAACTTTTCTCTTCTAAATGTAACACGTCGTATTCGTGTCCTTCTGCTAAAAGGTGATTTGCAAATGTGGAATTGGTCTTTTTATTTACAAAACTACTCCTATGCTCTTTAATTCTCTGGGAAAATGTTCTTCCTGTTTGGCCAATATACAGTTTTCAGGAAAGAGCAAGAAGTCAGCTTATATTCTCCTGATCTATCCGACACCAAAGTTTTGTCTTTATCGTTTTGATGAATTTACTTATTATTCGTTCTGTAAGCTACGTTTACGCATTCTTTCTTCAAAAAACGGGCAATATTATTAGTGGAATCATCCAAATATGACAATGTCTTATGACTGACGTTATCGCATTTTGAAATTGGGTAGACCTGGTCCTTGACTTGCTTTTGTAGTTTTTTGGAAAGAATGGAGTCTATAATATTGTAATGAATCTGAACCTGGCCCTGACCGTTATCTCAGACACCAAACGCATGACATCACCGCAAAGGAAGCGGTCTGACTAACCGGGAAAATACTAGGCGAGTGCAGAGACCTCTAGATGAATCTAGAAAGCTCGATAGCGGTATATAAGCCCTGCTTTCCGTCCATAGAGGGTAGTCTGTACTTAGAAAGTGAATCGTGCGTTTAAAGAAAGGAATCTAACTGTGAAGATAAATTAGGCGTTAGTTACTAAGTGTTGTATATAAATTAGTTGTGATAGTGAAATATTGTTAAAAATAAATTTGATTAAGACAGTTAATCATTTGATTCGTTACAATATCTATTCAATACTATTGAATGCAGCAAATTTATGCTGATAAGGGTTTGTGGAGAATTTATGTATGATAATGTCCGTGTAAGATGGTTTGTGAAAAATTGCAAATTCACGTTCATTGTTATTTTTCGTAATGGTTTAGTCGAAGTAATTCATTGAATTATTCACCTCCCTTTCAGTGATGAATTTTTTCGACGGGTGGATAGAATTGACATATTCTACGAACTAGACTAATTGCCTATCTCTATCAGTAAAATAGACTAAGATATCATCTACGTATCTGTACCAGTACAAGAAACTGTTAGTTAACTGATTATTATGGATTTCATACTCTATGTTATCCTCCACACAATCTTACCAACATGAAGTTGCTGCATTCAATAGTATGTTTCACAGATTATTGAATATAATTATTAAATATAATAAAAAGAATCCCAATTTTCGCAAAGAATTAAAGAGCATAGAAATAGTTTTGTAAATAGAAAGTCCAATTCCACATTTACAAACCACCTTTTAGCAGAAGGACGTCAATTCAATCATGAATACGTTAGTTACAGATTTTCATCAAGTATCGGCCAGGGTCATCATAGATGTTTGAACATTCTGTATAATATTGAGAAACGAGTTTTATCGAAATCAATAGCCCAAAACCTCTTCTATGCCTGGTCAGAATTCGAAGGGTTGATTTATATATATTTACTTATTATTTAGTTACCAATTGTACCTAACATTTTCATAAAAAAATCTAATGAGTTAATATTCAAATATGAAACCCAGCAGCTCACACATGTACCTTCACCATCGTTCATTTTTTACGGTAGCGGTAGAAAACGTCGCAAGGATACAAAAAATTCTCGGCATCAAAAAGATCCCTGTGTACGAACTCCATTCAAATTCAACTGTAGTTTCCATTTCCTTCCACTGAACACCTGTTAAAAGGAGAGCGAAAGAGGACGGCGAACTTGCTTTTTATAATTCCGGAGTTGCTACATTTATGACTCCCCAGATTCAGAAACTCCGCAAAACTTTTGCCCAACTTTTTGCTGGGAAAAAGTCGATGGCACGGCTGGAAATCCTGGGCTGCAAACTTTCCTTGATCACGTTATAGACTCTAGTACGTAGCAGGAATATTCAGAATGTATGGAAAAGTGGAGGAAATTATTTTTTGAAGGCCTCATTTTGTCATACTTCAGGTGAATAGAGAAGGAAAGAGGAACTATATTTTCACATATGCAGCATATGCGGTCTCAGTCTATACCTAATGACACAACGCGGCATTGTGTTACTATCTTCGGCATTCGTACGGTATTGGTGAGATACCAGTGCTGCCTTACGTTCTGGAGTATATTAAACCTGCTGTGGAGACTGAGACGTGCTAATAATCACCAATTATATTTAATTCTCAGGAAAATACCATGTAGTAAGCCTAATTTAGTCCTTGTCGACCAGTATACCAAAAATATGAAAAATTACATTAATTTTGGCTTTTTGAGGGGAGTCGTCATTAATTACTAATGATGTCGCGTCCTATGTATCAGGTCTACAGGAAAGGTTTCTGATCAACAAAACTCTTTTGGTAAATAATAATAAAACCAATTTTAAGAAAAAATGCAATAATCGCAGTCATTCTTTGCGGGGCGAAATAGAGCCAAAGACAACTCCTAAGCAAAACAAAGATTGAACACCTGGATGACTTCTAGCAGAATCTTTACTGGGGACTGAATCAGGTTTTTAGATTTAGATTTAATTTATTGATCTTTTAGATACAAATAAGATAAGTCGCATATACACACATACATTATTACTCAAGAGTGCTATATATTCGTCAGTAGAATAATCACAATTTGAAATCAATAGATATTTCAGATATTTTTTGAACAAGTATTGATTTAACTTTTTCACATGTGACATCGATAGAGTTTCTACTTGACTTTTTCAGTCTGAATCTACTGGCCCTCAACAAATCACATCCTCTAATCTCACGATCGTGGAAATCACAATTTCTGTTTAATGTTGATTCATTTTTATGAATATCTATCAAAGGTTGATATAGATAAATAGAAGGTACTTTCATTATTTTCATCGAAAGGAAATGAGGTTTACAGGAGTCTAAGAAACCAGCCCCAGATAAAATCCTCACGGCTTTTTTTTTGTAACATAAATATCCTATTTGCGTTAGTACTATTTCTCCAGAGAATTGTTCCATATAAGATGTGATAATGGAAAAAAGCGTAGTAAGCTGATAATAGTGCCTGTTGAGAGATTATATCATTCAATTTCCGAAGAAGAAATGTGTATTTCGACAATGTAATGCTGAGTTGTTCAATGTGCTCTAACCAATTGAAATTATCATCTAGATGTATGCCTAAGAGTTTAACACTGTGTCCTTCAAACCAAGAAGTGTTTGATGTAAAAATGATGTGTTGTGTTTTATTTTCGTTCAACATTAGATTATTTCTTTTGAACCATATTACCCTTGATTTTTCCGGAGTAGTATTATCGGCGAAAGCAAAACAATTATGAGGTGACATGAAGGAAAAGGGATCATTTACATAGATTATGAATAAAAGAGGTCCTAGAACCGAGCCTTGGGGAACTCCACATGTAACTGGTTTTAAGTCGGATACATTGTTCGAGGTAATTGATACATATTGGTATTTGTTTGTCAGATATGAAGAAAAAAGAGACAGGGGGGTTCCTCTTATGCCATAGTCATCTAATTTTTTCAGTAGAATAGAATGGGAGACGTAATCGAATGCTTTTGTCAGATCACATAAAGCAACAATAGTGTGTTCTTCTTTTTCAAAGCAGGTTATTATTTTTTCGATTACTTTCTTTACCGCACTTAGAGCCGTACTATTAGCAAGCTGGGTTTATTTGGTCGAGTGTGAATAGGTGCAAGCAACAATAAACCCTTGCGGGATGCGGTAGAGGATCGAATAGACCCACTTACTTTCGACCTAAACCTAACCCAACCTAACTCCTAAGCAGCATATAAACATCGCGAAACATCGCAAAACAATCGTCAAGGATGTCAGTTTGGACGCGAAATTCTACGTTCGTTCCGTACCACGGTTTCGAGTCTTTCAGAGCCGTGTCTGTACATTTCATTTAATTGCGGCGCGCAAATAAATCATTCAGGTTTGTGGTTATGTAAACATGCATCTACAAATTAAAAACATCATCTCCTGTTTTCGTCAAACTTTTCACAACGCAATCTTCAAATTGATAGGAGGTGAAAATTATAAAAGAATATATTGACTGGAAAAATTGTAACAACTGTCATATTTTTACCCATCCTTTTTACAAAAGAAACCAATAAAGAGAAAAATCCACGGATTTTTTATAATCTAATAGGAAGAGTCTAAAAAAAATAACTACTTCCTACAGAGATTGAATAGTACAGAAACCACATATGTTCACTAGGAAAGACAACAATCATTTCTTTTGAAATCTTTGTTGAAAAGTTTATTCACCAAGTTTTATCGAAAACACAACTGCTAACACTTGTCATAATTTCCAATAACTCATGTCACAGGAAATATGGACTGATCTCTAGACAAATCAAAGAGAGACGGAAACCTCTACAAGCGAGTGAAAGCACTATTATGAATACACTTTCCCGAACCCCTTTCCCGCTCGGATTTTCCTCTACGTATCCAAGCAAAACATAACCTAACCTAAGAACTCACTAAACATCCAAAACTTTAACTACGCATGCAGCAAGAAGTTTCAAACTAGAACAAACCTTCGATTTTAAGACATTGTAGTAGCTGTTACACACTCGAAATTTAGGAAAACGCGAATTATCATCGGCTTTTGATTAGTTTTATAAGTTGTGAAAGTTCACGCAAAGAAGGGACGGTGTTTTCGCATGACAAAAAGTTTCAGAATTCGGAGGCTTATAACACTGTTGCCAATTCAACAATATGCCATTCTTATTGGTTACGGTGCCAAATACTTTTGGAAATTCTAGTGATTCGGTTCAAAGCCTCATATTCAATAGAAAAATTATATCAAAATATTGTTTTTGTTCAATTTCCTGAATCTTTTTCGAAATTACATACTACAATCATTTAGATAAAAACCAATAAACAAGAATTTTTTTTTCAAAAAATAAACAATTTCCACTTTGTCTACTAAAAAGTTCTCATAATAATTTGGTATCAACTAAATTAATTTCATTTGTCATACTCAATTCCATTATATAAAACCCATCAGATATTGTGTCCCTAAAGTATCGATACAGAAGCTTTTGTTGAACAATGAAATGTCTCGAGGTATATTCCACTCAAAAATTTTAGTGGTTACAAAATATGATAAATTCAATGTTACTAATTGAAAGAAATTATTTTTTGTTAAAACGGTAATGTTCCTTGACGTTTTTTGTGTTTATAACCTTCCACAATATGAAAACCAAATAAATATGGATCAAAAATTCAACCCCAGAAGTTATTGCATGATATAAACCTTTGAAGAGTCTCATTAGTTAGTAACTTGTATAATCATAAATTTTGCCTATAATTGAATTTCATAATTGGAAAAATAAAAATTGCAATAATTATTTTTATCCTTATCGTTGACGTTTCTGATCCAGGTCAAAATTTCAAATTCATTTATCAAAAGAAAAACACACATGTTTCCGAAATGTCGGCTGTATTGAAAAAGCTAATTATTAAAGATTTTTTTTCATAATCATCATAATATTTTTAATCGCACAATATTTGAATTTACCACCAATATTTATTCACACTCATAACGTCAGCAATAAACATTCATTTTTCATAAAAAGTAACATTTGAAGAATGTCCAGTTATTTGATAAAAAAATCGAAAGCAATATGAAAAACTCATGAAAGAAAAAGCATCATGAAAATGAATCAACTTCAAATAAGAAAATGTTTCAAATATATTATTATATTACATGAAAACATTTGTTTAAATATACCTGTAGTCAATCAACAAAATGAATCTAAGGTAGGTACTGAACAAAGTGGGGACCTATAACTATTTTTGAGGTCTGTGCCAGCAAAACCATCATTTTTTATTTAATAGGTACTTGTCTCAAGTGCTGACACCTGACATCTCAAAAAAATTGATGCCACTAATTTTGATTCAGTGTATATATAAAAGTAGTATATACCTTTGAGTTATTTTTTTCTGATGTCGATTCCATTTCATTCAGTTGGCTCGTATCGGATGGCTTGGCAAACTTATTTATTCACTCAAATACTTCTCGTCACAGATTGGTACCATGAGGGCAATTTAGTTTCGTTCACTTTATTTTCTTGAATGCACTAGATTTTCACCACGGATTTTTTGCACTACATCCTTAGGTCGTATCAATAGGCCAGGTCGTCCCATTTATGCGTTTTATCTTATATCTTTCAAACTTATTTGGATAAAACTAACAATGTTTCTCGAGGTGAAATTAATGTGATTTATAAAAAAAAAGGTCACAATCCAACACTAGTTTCGGAGAAATGCATGAACCAATATGTCATTTAAAAGTATACAGTCAGTCAAAATTGAGATATATAGTAAAAATTAGTCTTTGACATAACTCCCAGAATTTATTATTACAGATAACATTTGGCAACACCACAAATAATACATCGGGAACTTTGTATGAATGAAGTCTCAATGCGCAGCCACTTTTGAAAATCAATAATGAATATCTCCGACATACTTCAGATGACTAAAACTGTTATCATTGTACACTTTGAATTGATATGAAAACCATTTTTTCTCGCTGGATTTTTATGGTATTGGATTATACGTCTAGTCAGTGCTGTGTGAATTGGTGTCTGAAATGTTTAAAAACTTCGATACCGCGCGAGTTATAGTTATTTCAAGTATGAATAATTATGAATCAGTTGATAAATTATTCGGAAGAAGATTGCAATCTAGCCAGTGTTAACATGTTCTAGAGTGTCTTGACTTCCATAGAAAGTTTTGGCTATGCAAGTTTCGGAAATGTATGAAGAAATGAAAAGTTTTGCACTTGCGCATTGGTTATAGACGAAGTTGTTGCATATAGCTGTGTTTATTTATAGCCTGGGAATGCATTGATGCAATTAGTTTTACAACTTTTTAATATAGCTTCGAAAATTAGACATTTATTGTCGGCGGCAGGTTGAAAAAGGTATTTCTCTTTTTGATCTGTGTAATGAAAATTCGAAATTATTTAAAAAATGGCATTTGTGCCGCAATTTTTTACACAAGATACAAAAAAAAATCAGATACCTAATTGATCTGGATTTTCATCATTTCCTTGCCATATCAAACTATTATTGTTTTTGTTCCGTTAAATTCCACTATTTTACAACATTCAGTTACGTAGATACTCCCAGAGTGTCTTTCATTTTCTATTACAATGATGATATCATTACTATGATACATTTTTCCGTGAATAACTATAATGCATATTAAACCAGTTACCTCTGTGCAAAAAATTCTCAGAAGTTTGGCGATATATTTCATTTATTGCGTCTCAAAGAGCTGTTCCACAGGATCTCCGTAAACACTGATTCATTTCTCTTGCATTACGTCTATTACCCGATAAAACTCCACAAAAAGCATATATATTATATATCAATTACACTAGTCAATTAAAAACGCAATTGAATATTTCAAGTCCTGATCACCACAATTCAGGTTGATATACTTAAATATAGGATCGGTAAAAATAATATTCATATCATTCTCCAAGGAGTTGAACTTGCAATAACAAAAATTTCCATTCATTGTGGTTATTCTTTATAAGTTGATTCAGGAAATATTATGATGGGAGAGCTTCTACAGGTGTCGCATGTAACTTTATAAGCAATCATGAAAATAGTATTATTTGCAGAAACACCTTTTAGCGAGACAGATATTCTTCATTCCTCAAAGTAGAAGTAACGTGACAGAAACAGGATTCACATATCGCTTCTCCGGAGCAACAATGACGTAACTGCATATTTTGAAATTGTTCAGGAGGCGCAAAAAACTAAAATGTATTCCCTTTACAATTCAATAATTCTTGAATGCGAATAACTTTGGCAATTAACTCCAGGCATGTAATACATTTATGAGTATGTATTACAAGGAATTAGAGGGTATCCAAAATTTCATTTCATTTTGGGGTTTTTTTGGAAGGGTTTCGGTTTCATTTCTGTAAATACGTCTGCCTCTGTCTGAACAAGATTGAACGCATTTATCTGTACAAGGTGGACCCATCTTCCGAACGCCAACTACTTTTCCAGTTTTAGATGTGTAACTCTGTCCTGAGTTCCTTCGAGTTTTAGATTTTACTTTGGGCCAATTTGCCTCATGACGCATTATTTTTCAACTTTTTTTATGGTTGTAGATTGTTCATTGTTTGCTGTCTGTTGTTCTGTCTCACCAATAGCTGTTACTCGTTCTTCTTCTTCCATCGGAATATTTATAGAGGGTCCCAGTGAAGTACTATTATAATTTGATGTTGATTCGTACTCGCTTGATGACTCAGAAGTACAAAATGGTTCATAATAATCATTACTTGAACCTGAGGAAAATAATTTTGAACTTTCTTCAAAGCCAGTTTTGTATCACTTGAGTGTTGGAACACATAGTGACGAGTTTCTTCGCATCTTCGCATCTGGCTGTGGCTCCTCAACACACATCATCTGTTGTTCTTCAGGAATAGAAATGTCGATTGCATTAGTATTTTTGTGAGTTGAATTATTGTTTTCCTCTGCCAGTCTACGATTTCGAATAATTTCTTCTGGTACAGAAACATTACTATTCATTACTTCTACATTTCCTTGAATTGAGTTTTTGTTTTCGTCTTGTTCACACACAACATCAATATTTTTGGGAGGTGAATCATTTCATTCAGTCCATGATTTTCAATTATTTCTTCAGGCACAGATACATTTTTGTTAAATACATCTGCATTTTCTCGAGTTAAATTATTTTTTTCCTCAGACAGTCTAGGCTTTTTAGTTATTCTGGTTCGTTGTGCGGCAATGCAGGTCTCACCTTTCAGCTTTAGATTGATAAGGTTCATAATTTTCTTATGAACCTTACGTTCACTCATTATTAGGCCCTGTAATTATTGACGGTTGTTTAGTGTTACGTCGCAAAACATGCGTGTCTCACTCAGAAGAACAATGACACAAAGAATACTTAAGCCAGATAACATGAGTGTAATTCAAAAGAACGACACAATGAACACTTACGTCAGTGTTGCTATAAAAATGTGCGATGTAGTCGTCAACTTTTTGTCATACACTACATATAGGTCACTATTCTACCGAAATCGTTAGGCCACTGTCTGTGTCTATTGCACAACTGACTGTTAAGACGTTGTTCCTCTGAAGTGATTGGACGATCAGCTGATAATTCAACAGTGGCGAACTACCTACAAGTGGCTAAGACTTGTACTACATTTACGACAACGATCCTTCGAGTGGGGGTGAAGTAACTGAACTTCTCTATGCAAGTCCATTTTGAAAAGTTTTGCAGTTACGTCATTTTTGTTCCGGAGCAGCGATATGAAATAAAAATATTGCTCTGTTGACCCAATAATGAACTCTCACAGTATCATCAGATCAATAGAAAATGTAGACATCCGTAGGAATGTATTCTGTGTTTGACGTCAATGTTATCAAATAATTTTTCCTAAAATTATCTGCTGTAATAAGTTCTGTCTTTTTTATGAGTCCACTTTGAACTATAATATCTCAGCGGATACTAATTCAATTCAATTCAATCGAAATAAGCGACATTTGAATCAGTTTCCTTTTACCAATGAAAAACAAGTCGAGTAATTCGTCAGCATAAAAATTGTGTGCTCAGGATTCGATGAAGTCGACGAAGGCCGTTTATGCATGGTCCTGATCGGCGAAGGTTCTACTAGTGAAAAAGTTATCAAAGTGCTTGAAAATATGGTAGTTGGTTGGCGAGAGGTTTGAGGATATGGCGAAGGAGGCAGAACATTGACGCCCGTTTCGTTCAATTTCCAGGCGCTGATTTGTAAAACGTGCAGACGGATGTTGTCGTGGAGCAGAACCGGCCCTTTTCTTTTGACCAGTGCCAGTTGTGCTGCCGCAATTTTAGAAACACTTCGTCGATTTTCTACCGGTTGCAGAAAGTTATAGTAGGTCACACAAGCCGCTGACCACCATGTTCTTTTTTGGTGGGTTTTCGCCTTTAGGAAGTGCCAGAGTGGTTCATCGGTGTCCAACCATTGTCCTGAAGGTCTCCTGTTGTCGTAGAGGATCCACTTTTCATCACACGTGACGATCCGATCCAAAAAAGGATTATTTTGGTTGCGCAAAAGCAAAGAAGAACAGACCTCGAAACGTGACAATTTCTGTGTCTATTTTTCAAATCGTAGGGATTTCTTTTCGAGCTTTTTGGCCTTTCCAATACGTTTTAAACCATCAAAAACCGCATGGGAGCTACCGCCCCGTTCTTCCGCCACCACACGCACCGTTTGTTATGGGTGAGTCCCCACCAGGATCCTCAATCCTCGTCCTGGATTACTGTAGGTTTACCACTTCGGGGCTCATCCTCGAGGCTAAAATCTCCGAAACGAACTTTCGCAAACTAATGTCGTGCAGTGCGTACGACGATTAATTTTTCGGGCTGTTCCGTTAGCGCTTCGTTTCAATTCGAATTCGTAAAGAAAAATTGGTCAAAAATCGCTTAACGACATTAACAACTGGTAAGCTGATAATGCAACTCTGAACTCAAATCAGAGTTTGTGATGCGTTGACGCATCATACAGATGCGTCAACGTGATATTTCAAGCTTCGACACCATATAAGTTGTAAAATAAAATACTTCCATAACGAATTTCTGTAAAAAAAGATGTAAAAAAGATATAAATATGGAGAAGTTACTAATGTGAGCTTATGATGCACTGTTTGGAACCTTTGGTGTAGTAATGAATATTACTGGAGTTTTTTCCAACACCAAATCGTTATTTTTAACACTTCGACACGTGTTTCGATCACCAAGTGATCATCTTCAAAGAAGATTTTACAATTTTGCCTAATCTATTATTTTATAATATATGTTTATATAAAACAATTTTCAGCTATATAAAAAAATTAATTTCACAATATTGCCTATCCAAATTTATTTTTGCAATGTGTCCTTATGTAGTAATAAACCCAACAACATTATTTTATGTTTTTCAATGTTATTTTAACAAGCGATATAGTATGCTCTTTGGTATAGGTCCGTCATCGTTATTCATAATATTATTGTGTTTACTTATTCACTCTCATAGGCAACTAGTTGCCTGTTGTTGTTAACTTGTCTAACTAAACTTAATGAACTGAAGTCTATGGAATGGTTTTGTTGCAAAATATGATGGGCGACTGCTGATTGTTTTATATAAACATATATTGTAAAATAATAGATAAGGTATAATCGTAAAATTAATTTAGGTTGGTATACCTGTATGGTTGGTACGCATGGATGGTTTACCTGTATGAGTTACCTTTATAGAATAAATAAGATTAGCTCGCACTAGTTCTTAGTTTTAATCTTCCTCTTTGAAGATGTTCACTTGGTGATCGAAACACGTGTCGAGGTGTTAAAAATAACGATTTGGTGTTGGGGAAAAAACTCCAGTAATATTCATTTACTAACGTGTGAATAAAATATACAAATGTTCAAAAACAAATAGAAAAAACATGAAATGATGACAATTGTTAAAAATTTGACTGACAATGTCAAGTGGGAAAATTCTGAATAATACTCGAATTACTAGATCTTTTATCTCTATCTGAAATATTTGGGTTTTCAAAATTAATTTTATGATCCTCCGAATTAACATGTTCTGTTAATGCACAAAAATTAACATTTCGTCTACAGTCGCTCTTATGGGAAGTGATGCGACTACTTAGAGGTGTAGATGTTTGTCCTATATATGTTTTAGAACAATCCATACAAGAAATTTTGTATACTAAATTGTATACTTCTGCTATATATTCATATATTATTTGTATATTTACGAAAAGGCTCAACTTACTGTTAGTGAGGATAGCCGTGTCGAAAAGAATGTTACATTTGAACAGTTGAAACATGTCAATGAAATAAAACAAGTCACCACATTGAAAAAGGTTTGACTCCTCACTGATATAAAAAAGATTATTTAAATTTACATAATAAAATCTTTATATAGTTTGAAATTATAAAATACTGGTAAAAGCCATGTGGCTGCAGACCCCAGAGAAAGATAATAAAATAGTTGACCCTGACAACTGTCATGTGATTCAGTTTGAAAAATGGTTTGTTTGTTTGTATGTCTATGTTGAACTATGGAACAAAAGAGAACAATTATGGTGCAAATGTGATCAGAGTCATCTGCTGTTTTGTGAGATTATCAATGAGAAAACCCAATATCAAATACAGAATTTCGTTCATCTTGGATTTGCTACACACTATTTGCATTTTTCTTGTGAAAGAGTTCATATGGGTAAAACTTCAAGATCCCTACGTGTAAGAAAAAATGAATATCGGGAATATTCAAAGAGAATCGGGAATAGCAGAGCATATTCGAAAAACAATTGGTGATCAACACGCAATAAAATGGAGTGAAACAAAAAACATCACCAAGAAACCTCCTTGAAGAAACCTCCAGGAAAAAACCTCAAAGAATCCTCATATATCCTTTCAGTAACATTTCAAATATTTCTCTGGAAATGGATCGAGACTGGTTGTTATTACTAAGGCGAGAGGTTGAACTGTATTCCGTTAGACTATGGAATATAACATGTGGACATTTAAATCATTATTGACTTGTGGTGAAGGAAATATAACTGTTTGCCATTGAAGCATTGTTCACAAGTGATTGTTTTTTTGGGTTTTGAGAACTAAAAAAACTATTTTCCGAAACATCAACATCTAAAGAAAGCTATGTATAGAAATTTCATTTTTTCATCGATTATTCAAGTGCTGTGTAAAATTGATTGATACGCCAAGTTAACTTTACCGTGGTTTTTCATTGAGCGCTTCCTATCTTCAAATTTGAGTATAACAAACTGTGTGAGGTATCACAGAAATTCTTCATTTGTTTGAAAGCATATTGATGCCAGTATGTGTGGAATATAACATGAAATAATGTAAAGAAACAATTTGTTCAGACCAGTCTCAACTACCTACACTGTAAGTTAATAGACTGACACCTATCAAAAACAACTACTCCCCTGGCTAATACCACGAAGGGCATTGGATTATATCCGACAGGTGTCAGTGCAGGATTCTTCACTGAAGTTATTCCTGCATATGATGTTGGCAATACAACTGCCGCAATAGATTTTCAGTTATTGGAACACACTTGGTTTCGGGATGTTTGGCTACTCGTCAGTGCAAGATAGTGTCTATCATCAACAGAAAGTCGATGATTTTCGATAATTGAAAATCGGATTCCTTCAGAGTATCATTCTTCGAACTAGGCTGAAGCGGACAACAAACAACAGATTTGTCATCGCCCCAGTCTGCCTATCCTGCCCAATTCCTCGTATGAGGAAACAAAACTTTTCACATATAGTCAGTGGGCATAGCCAGTCTTCAAGTACGCACGGTCCCAATAGCCAGTTTCCATCACCTCCACGTGATTTGACCATGCCCTCAAATCGCTCGTGCAGAATATCCAATGTGGCATGAGCTGTGTGGAACGTAGCGGCGTTCTGTTGAAACCACATGTCGGTATTCATATCATCCAATTCAGGCCAAAAAAAGTTGGTACAAAACAAATAGTTACTTTCTCGGAATGCCTTGGAGGCTCTTGGATCCCATGTGGATTGGTATCGCCCCAAATTAAATAATTTGGTTTGTTCACGTACCCATTCATCAAAAAATGGGCCTCATCGCTGAAGATGATTTTTCGATGAAAATTAGGGTCACTTGCCAACTGCTCCAAAGCCCATTCAGAGAACACACGTCGTTGTCTATGATCATTTGTTTACCTTCAGTTCCTGGGTCAGTTGAATTCTGTACAGTTCTGCGGCAGACCGAGTTCTTGTGAGCGGCGCGAAATCGACTGCCTCAGATTCTCCTGCACACTCTCACAGACAGCGGCAATGTTTTTGGCAGATCTTGTGTTTCGTCGACGAACAGGTGTTGGTCGATCGTTTACTGAACCAGTGACCCTAATATTATGCAGAAACGTTTCGGGGTGCATTAAATTTTCAGATTGGAGATTATATACCCATATACTACATTTGTAAAAATTAATTTGAATTGTAAAATAACTATTTATACTCGGACTTTGATTTACAAATGAAACAGTGTAAAAAATTCAACAAGAGTGATCAGTCAATATTTTCAACAATCTTTTTATTTATACTATGTTTAACCTCCTCTTGGCACTATTCTCTTTACCTAACATGTCACTTTTCGGCTGTAGGGTGTGTGTAAGGGTGGAAGTTAAAGAGTAGAATAGACACTTAGTAATTGCATTCCTTAATGCTAATACAGCTGATCCGCTGAAAGGGATAATTGCCCCGAATTCCACATCAGCACTTCCTTCGAGGAATTCGGGAGGATCTGCAACACTAACGTATTATCAATAAGGAGTACAGCGCTGGCAAGAAACTGATGACAGATGAAAAATTATGCTAGTTCGGGCCGTCTATAGGCAGTAGATAATTGAAAATATTTTTAGGAAAACAACACTCACCGAAATGAATTTTCATTATCTGATGATACCATGTGAGCAACCATCATGATAAAACCACGAGTCCGTAGGACTAGTTATTTGAGTAAAAAAGATTGACATTTACAACAATCTGAGGAAATTCTGGTCGAATGGTATTCGTAAAGATCATTTCCTGAAATATTCCAAACTGAATGCAACGATATAACAACAAATTATCAATTCTCAAATTCAATCACTTTTATTACCTTAATAAGGAGAAACTTCAACAAGAACATTTGTTTGAAAGTACAGTTAGCAATATACAGTTAAAATATACAGTGTGTAAAAGCCGAATGGAATCAATTCATTATTTCAGTTACTGTACATATTTAGAAAAAATCCCGAAACACTTCAAATATAGATTATAATTTGACATTCTTCAACGTAAAATGCCACCCCTACCTTCAACCCCCTTCGAATGACAGGTACATTTCCATTAATCTAAAATACTGACAAATAATCTTATAACATACAAAACAAGTTGACAAGACGTTTTGAACTAACGGTAACACGGAAATCATTTACAGTTTTTTAAAAGATACTAACTAAGAAGAACATAGCTATAGTTCTTGCTCACTTTCTTATTATCAATACCTCAACATGAAATACGTTTTGAGTATATTGCAATAAGTTTTGAGTGTAAGTTTTGAGTGAGTGTAAAATAGTTTATTTTATTTTAATTGTTGCAATAAACTTGAAAGCGATAACATTTTTGGATAGAGAATGAATAGACTTTTCAAATGATATATCGCAATCCTATATTTCCTATTTAAAAAAAATTGGGTTGTGCCTATCATTCGACGTGAGTTGAAGGTAGGGGTAGCGTTTTTCTGTTGAAGTATGTCAAATCATAATTTAAATTTGACGTGTTTCGGGATTTTGTTAAAATATGTACGTAAAAGAAATAATGAATTTATTCCATTTGGTTTTTATACACTGTATGAACAGAGTACGTAAATGACTGAACTCAACAACAGGATTTCATTGTTAAAATCTTTCGTGTCTTGACATGAGTTCTCAGCGCCGACACCCGAGATGCGTTAACTGTACATCTCGTATTCTTTTCGGAGGTTAAGTGGTAGAACAAACCTGTAGTTTTCTACACTGCAGTTTTCAACTTCGCCTTTTGAATGTTATATTTTATTTCACCCAATAAAGACTATTATTATTATTATTATCAATGAAATTAAATTGCTACTGTTCAGAAAAATAATTCGATTTGAATTAAAATATGACAAGTGACAACTAAAAAATATGTTTGGTCCTAACGTTGATCTTAAAGCTAACCGTTTACATATTATTCCTCCCTCTCTTCTTGTATTTGTTCACTTTATTGGTGAGTTTCATTTGATTTACATATCTATTCAGGTTGTCTCAGTAGAGTTATGGTTAAGTCACTATCATAATTATAATACTAACAAATCAAACCTGTGAATTTTTGTAGAACATGTATGCAAAGTTCCGATATTTTGTCACAATCCTATTTAAATAGTTGATTCCATTTGTTCAATTTGATTAGAACAGTGACAGTGATTGAAATTGTGAGAATGATGTTTAACTAAGCTATATAATTCACATTATAATTGAACTTTACACTATACGCACTCCAAGGCGTTTATTCACTATTTGAAGCTTGATACCAAACAGTTGTTGGACTACAATGTCTAACAGGCCTTCTTACAGAGGTCACTGTCATTTGAATCATCATATGCAGATACTCGGACTGTCGGAAGACAGTGTGTGTCGCCTCTATTTGGAAAATGATGAAACAGCAGAGCACATACTTTGTGCCTGCCCCGCTCTGGACCGAATCAGGTGTTTGGAGTTCGGCAGAGCCGTACTCTTACCATCTGACCTGAAAGACAACTCACCATACAAACTTCACTAATCGGCTTCGTTGAGAAGATGTGTTTATTTGGTCGAGTGTGAATAGTGTAAGCCACAATAAACCCACTCACTTTGAACCTACCCGGGCCTATACAATTCAATTTGATATCTTAGGAGTTATTGCAAAATTGAAAATATCGCGCGAAAAAATAAATTCAAGCGGCCTCACATGCGACACTTGGTACGAAGAAAGGTTGCAATTGTGTTGGTTTTGTTTAACGAAGTAAATTATTTAGAAATTCAAGGTCGTATTTATGTTTCGTGATGTTTCAAGGTGGACAGCAATTATGTACTTAGGTACCTATTTTTAGATTGAAATTGATAGTTGTGAACATATTTTTTTAAGTCATTATTATTACATTCGATATCTTAGGAGTTATTGCAAAATTAAAAGTATCGCGCGAGAGAATAAATTCAAGCGGCCTCACATGCGACACTCGGTACGAAAAAAGGTTGCGATTGCGTTGGTTTTGTTTAACGAAGTAAATTATTTTGAAATTTAAGGTTGTATTTATGTTTTGTGATGTTTCAAGGTAGACAGCAATTATGTACTTACCTATTTTTAAATTGAAATTGATAGTTGTGAACATATTTTTTTAGGTCATTATTATTACATTCGATATCTTAGGAGTTATTGCAAAATTAAAAGTATCGCGCGAGAAAATAAATTCAAGCGGCCTCACATGCGACACTCGGTACGAAAAAAGGTTGCGATTGCGTTGGTTTTGTTTAACGAAGTAAATTATTTTGAAATTTAAGGTCGTCTTTATGATTCGTGATGTTTCAAGGTAAACAGCAATTATGTACTTACCTGTCCAAATATCCAGATCACTAATTATCCAGACCACTTTTATAGTAACATAAAATTTTCAATCTGTATTTTTTCGTTGGAAGTACCTTGCGTATTCAGAGAAAGTACAGCTGCCGGACTGTTATGGCCGGTAAGAACCCTCAGTATAATAAGTATGTATGTACGATTTCTTCCACCGGCCATGACTCGGTCAGGTAGCTATATGTAAGTACCTACTAAATCCACTCAGTAATCCTACTTTTAATATTCACAATAATGAACTAACACCATTTTCGAGTGTTTTCCCTTTAAAAAATGCTTTTTTTTTGTCAAATCACAATTATTCGTTTATTTGATTATCCTAATTAGAAGCTACAAAAAAGGAGGCATATACAAAGATGCATAAAAATCCTGGTGTTTAAACAGATTTGCTTTTGTTTTGAGAAAAACTCTCTACCAAGAAATGAAATTGACCCAACTTTGTACACATGGTGATAAATATAGCAAGAAACGAAAATCTGTATCTCGTAACTTATTCAGATCTTTAATTCATATACCATAATGTGAAAAATTATTTCACTCAGCATCAATTTATTTCCAAATGTAAACAACATTGAAAATTGAAGTACCAATTTGACATCGCCCAGCATTGTCACTTTTTACTCATCACCTCTGTGAATGAAAGGCTAAAACTTATAGAATCTCTATCATTTCCTCATCTTAGAGCCGTAGGTCAAAAGTTTTTGACAAAATATTTCACAAGGGGAAGGGGTCCTTGCGATATTTCATGCATCTTGGATCTTGGCATATACACTCTGCTATCCAAGTAGACAATGTTATAATGTATAGCTCTATTGTTCATATAGATTTCGCCATCTAGTTACGAGAAGACAAAGTATTCACAAATATTGGAAGAATCTTCCCATATAAACTATCCATATACCATTCATTTTATTGGAAAAGTAACTGGTGAATAAAACAACAGGTTGAAAACACAAAAGCTTCCCACAAGAATACCTAAATTTTTGATAAATGTTACCTTTGTATGTCACGTCCTAGGGTTTCAGTTTTGTGGAGTGAGAACAGAAATGTTCCAGTATCTCTAGAGAGATGGCGCATCGGATTAAGCTAATATTCACAATATTTGGTAGAATTCGCCTCAAAATTCACAACTTCAATTCATTGCTTTGGTGTGTGATTAATGGAACAACTGATTGATAATATCACAGAAGAAGCAGAAGGTTTGAAACATATCCTTCTCTAAAGTATGTCATTAAAACAATTATTAGTGTCTATGTATATATTTCATTTGTTTTCTAATTTTTCAATTTAATTGGGACTTCCTGACGTCTCCATTAATTATTATATGCAACTCTTCTTGAGACTTCCAGCCGATGCGAGATACTCAGATTCATGAGGTTCTCCAAAGTTTTTTCCGAAATTTTCAAAATTATCAAAATATTGTTGTCATCATTACAATTATTGTAACAAAATCAACATAATCAGTGTTTTACATACTTTATTCAACTTAATATATTAATTTATGAGTAATTTATAACAAGTTGTATATTCAATAATTACAAAAACACCTTTCGAGCTCGTTTAAAAACATACAAAACCATTACAAAGTTCAAATTCATTCTCTATCGAAAATCAATTTTATTACAAAAATATTTACAAACAACGTTTCGGTTTTTCCTTTGTACAAATTAACTTTTCATCGTCGAAGAACGTGTTTAAATCACAAACGAATTTCATGTCAATTAACTGATTCTTATTGTAACCTTTCGTACAATAATGGAACAGCCTACAGTCTCTTGAATCAGGATAGAACTTTTCCAACTCTTTTCCAAAACAGTTGAAAAAGAAGTACTTCCTAATTGTCGTTTTTCGAGAAAATGGAGTAGTAACTATAGTTCTTTCCGCTTGAGTCGGATGAACACTTCTCATCAATGGATACTCAGTTAACAAATCACCCTTAGTACCCCTCAGACTTGTAGCCATTTTTTTACCCTGCCTAGACAAGGACTCTATGTGTTTATCTTTGATTATCGGTTTTCGAGGTACTTGTTTTCTTATTGAATGGTCACTACTGAACCGGTGTCTAGGTCTCTGGTAACTATGACCTTTTCTATTTGGTCTGCTAGGATAGGTCCGCAAAGTGGTAGTTTGCTTTGTAGTGACAGGGGCAAGTGTGGTTTGCTCTAGAGTAGTTTGTATCTGACTATACTCTTCATGTAGTGTTGTTGGTTCAACCGCTGATATAGCGGTGGATATCTCTGGAAATTTGGTTTCAGTAATCATAGACGTTTCAGATATTTCAGTGGTTGGAATGAAAGTTTCCGTTGTATTCTCTTTCAAATTCGCTTTATCTTCTGTAACTGTATATACAATCTCTGTAGAGCTTTCAGGAGAACTACTTACATTAACTTTCACTGTGGTATGAGTGACAATTTCAGAGGTCTCCTGTATTCTATGAGATGTACTGGTAGTGAAATCTATCTCGGTGCTAGTTTCTTCTGGAGAATTGTTTTCCAACTTTTCTTCAACTACTATACTCAGCAGACTCATGGCCTTTGATATTGTAGGTATTGACTCATTTCGAATGAGACTACTCTCTTCGATAATTTCTTTTGAATTACTTCTGGTGGAAGGTGATTTTTCATTCACATTATCCGTAGTGAATAAATGACTGAAGTAGCTACCAGTAGTACTTTCTATCTCTTCAACCAATTCTTCAAAATTTTTCTCAGTTGTGGCAAGGCTCGTAGGAAGAGTGGTTTCTTCCCTGAATTCTTCAGTAACATCAGTAACTCTAATTGTATTCACATCCAAATTCGACTCAGTGGTGATAGTCAGTTCCGAATTCAAAAGATTGTCTTTCAGTTGCTTCTTCTTAGTAATATGAATGGACTCTGTGGTAGGTACAAACGATGTAGCATAAATATCTTCTATTCTTTCAGAAAGTAAAACAGGTTCATTACCATAAACACTAGTAGATGTAGGACTTTCTTCCATTTCTACAGAGTTATCACTCAATGATTCAGTTGCCGGAGAGTCCGAAGTAGTTATCACATCAATTTGATCGATGATAGATAAAGGAGTTGTTCGAGAAATGTCAATAACAGTAGATTGATGGTCTAGATCTAATACTGGGGAATGAAACTTGGCTCTACCTCTACTCCTGTTAGTAGTTTTAATCCGATCAGTGCTGGTTTCTAATGATTTCGAATGGAGATCAGTGAATTTCGAAGTCGAATATTTATTACCATTCAACTTATTCTGTGCCAGTATTTCTGCTTGTCCATGATTCTGTGGAGATATATCATTTTTATTATCTGTTTTCAAAGTATTTCTATTTCTACTCCTAGTTGTTTTAAGTTGATCCGTGGTGGTGGCAATCGATTCCAAATATGGTTCTGTAATTTGACTGGTCATGTGTTCAGCCTGATCTGAATTGTTTCTAGAAAAAGTTAGTCTGTGGTTTTGTGAAGATATTCCATTTCCACTTTCTGATCTTTCGGTGGTTTTAACTCTACTCCTTCTAGTTGTTTTTGGATGATTAGTGACAGTTTCAATTGATTCCCAATATGGCTCAGTTACTTCATCAGTTATGTGTTCAGTATTTTCTGAATTGATTTGAAAATGGTTCTGTGAAGCTATGCTTTTCTCATATTTTGCTTTTTCAGTTGTCAATTTTCGACCCTTTCTGGTTGTTTCTAGATTGATGGTGGTTTCAGATGGTTCCAAATATGACTCAGTAATTTCATTTGATATGTATTGAGCTTGGTTTGAATAATATTGAGATGAATCAGTGGCACTTTGTTTCTGTGAAAATACATCATTTTCAATTTCAGCTTTTTCAGTATTTTCCTTTTCAGTTGTTTCTAATTGATTCGTGGTGGTTTCAATCGATGCTAAAGAACTTTCAGTAATTTCACTGGTAAAGTAGTCATCTTCTTCTGATTTATTGAAAGATAATATTTCTACCTGCCCATTATTCTTTGCAGATATGGGATTTTCACTTCCCACTCTTTCAGTCAGTCTACCTCTACTCCTTCTAGATTGTATTGAGTGATCAGTGGTTATTTCAATAGATTCTGAAGAGGGTTCAATGAAAGTGTCAGCTTTGTCTGATTCATTTGATAATATTTTGGGTGTCTCTTGATTTTTGGAATTAACAATTCCACTTGCTGCTTTTTCAGTGGTTCTAGTTCTACCTCTACCTAGTTTGGTTGTTTTTAGTTGCTCAGTGGTGATTTCGAACGATGCTAAAGTAGATTCAGTAACTTGACTTGGTAAATAATCAGTTACCTTTGATTGGTTCAGTTTGAAATGTTCATGATTTTGTGAAAGAATACCAGTATCCATCCTTTCAACTGGCATAGGTACTTGAGAAGTTCCAGACGTCGAGTAATTCTTTTTTGACAGTAGATTTTTGTGAAGATCACCACTGGATCCATTATTCTCAGAAGGGTTCGTAATGATCTCCACACTACCTAAATAAGTAATTTGGGAACCAGGATGATATTCTTTAGTTTCCGTTGATTTCATAGGCTTCCTCCTTCTACTAGCTTTTTTTCTGGTGGGTTCTATATAGTTTCTCTGTTTGCCTCTTCTTCGTTTCTTACTGATGCTAGTTTCTGTAGTTGATGAGGATGTCAGGAAAATATTTGATGTTTCGTTTTCTACTTTGTTGTAACTATCTTCAGTATGTGGCACAAATATTTCTTTTGAGGAACTTTTGGTATCTGCTAAAGGTTCGGTTATTGTAGGAATCAAATCTATGATTTTATCCTTCATCAGTTCATCGTTAGTGCTACCTGATGATATAGCTATATTTCCATTCTGAGATTCAGTGAAGCTAGATCCATCTAGTCCCTCCCCAGTAGTTGTGGTATGCAGATGTACAGTTCGTAAATAATCATAATCGTCTTTAGCTCTAAATGGCTTTTCTATGAGTTTCTCTATAAGTACTTTTTTGAAATCGGTTTCTTTATCTTTCCCTTCCGCACTGTGATATTTCCTTCTGCCTCTTCTCCGATTATTTCTTTCCCTTCTCGTGGTAGTCGTAGGAACTTCCGTAGTAAATGTGACTTCAAATTCATCTGAACTTATCGTTGAAGGAAGATTTATGACTTCAGTGGTTTGACTTGGGATTTCACTCGGAGTTGCGTTGTCGGCATGCAAAATAGTAACATTATTATAATCCTCTGGAGTTGTTTGTTCTTCGGGATACTCCATAGTTGTTATCTCTAGATCACGATGCTCGGTGAAGCTCAAAGTTATAGAAGATGATCCTCCTGAAGTCAATTCATTATATGAATTGACTTCTGATACATTTTGTTTTTCTGTGGTGAACTCTACCGTTTTGATTTCCTCTTTTGCCTCTACTATTTCGTCTGAACTTTTTTCGATTTCACTTGGTTTGTTCCTTTCTTTGTAATATATTGGTTCTATGTTGTCATCTACATAATCATTCGGCAATGAATGATAGTGTGTGTTGTTTTCATTTCCTCTCTTGAATGTGGGGGGCAACTGATCATTAATGCCTTCTCTCTCCCTTTCTTCTTTGAAGTCACGTTCGTAATTTGAGGAATATTTGTCGTTTTCATAATCATGTCGATGAAAATTTTTGTCGAATTTATCTTCTTCACTGAAGTCATGCCCATAGTTTACCGAAGATTCTTTTTCATTGGAGTATTCGGGTTTATGTTTCTTCTTTTGCAAACCTTTACTAAAATCATGTCCGAAGTACTTCGAATATTCCTTTTCATTTTCATATTTATTATTGTATGCAACCGGTTCAAAATTATCATTGATATAATCCTCCTCGTGTTGAAAAATTTCGTCTCCATTTTCTGGGTCATCGGACTGATGTATCGTAAATTCCTCGTTGACATTGTTTATTTTCTTCACTTCCTGATGATTGACAGATACACCACCATTTCCAACTATACTATATTTACTTTTTTCATTAAAAACGTCGCTTGATTTCAATTTGAAATCAATGTTTTCATTCCCTTTGCTATTTTCATCATCTTGACTATCAGGGGATAACCCATCATTAATGGAAACGATTCCTTGTCTATTCAGGGGTGCACTTATTGGAGTTGTGGTTCTCGCGGGGTTGGTTTTTTCATTCTTATACCAATCGAAAATGAACTTGAGAACATGTATAGCATCATCATCGTTCTTTATTATATCGGAATGTTTCCAATCAGTCCTCTCACTTCTTCTTCTCCGGGATTTCGTAACGCTTCTTCTCTTTCTGGAATGCTTCACTTTCTGGACGTCATGATAGAACGGATCCAATTGAACGTCTTCGTCTTTGTATTCATCGTAGGAAGAAGGGGGCGTTTTGAAAAGCGGAGCGGTTCCTATAGTTCCAAGTGAGTAGTTCAGTCTTCTTCCGCTAGCATCGCTGACGCTTGCGCTTGCACTGATTACAATGCGCGGAGGAGGGTAGTGGTCCTTCGTGTATCTGAAAAAATAATTCAATCACTTTGAATTCGGAAAACTTTTTCAGATTTCGACTGTTATTATTACTTTGAAAAAGTTGTAACGATGTAAATAAATGAATGGTTTCATATACAATACTTCAAAAGTTTGGTATTTGAATGTTCTCATTTATTTAGTGGAAGTGGAAGTGAAAGGTATAATGTAAAAGTTTGGTGTATCCACCATAATACATTTTAATAAACTCAACTGTATCTATTACACAAAAAAACAAATTGAGTTTCTTTGTTCTATTATTATCTACTAATTAGGCACCATAGGAAAGGGATGAAAAGAGCTTCTATGAGTTTCAATATGAAATTTATTTTTTTTTCAGTTTTCATATTATTAGTGAAAGTTTCAGAATTGGATTCAAAAAATATAAATTATTTTCTCAATATTGAAGCTCACGGTATATCTCTTTTCAAACTCTCCCTATTCTTTCCGTTCCTAGAAATTGAAACACTACGAACTAAACTCTGCGCAACGTTAGATTCAGAGTATTAAATTTTCCGATTCTGAAAATTTCTTTCTATCCAGTAGAATGAAATGAACGTTCCTAATACCCAGCTCTCAAATTCATGTGAACAAAAATCCTCAGAAGTAGAAAGATGTGCGAGGTTGAAAATCAACAAGGTCTTTCAAGGTGTGATTCCTAGCACTGAAGTGAAATTCAAACTATTACAGTCTCTGAATTCATATCGAAAAGTCTTTTTTGTGAAAATTTTGTCATCCTGGCAATCGGAAGTTTCTATGAAGTTGAAAAAGACACGCTATCGAAGTAATCATTATTGAACCCAAACAAAGCGTTTTCGTTATTTGTGGAGCTTTTCAATGACTTGTATGAAGAGATATTACCAGGTTCATTTTGAAGATACAAAGAAACAATTTTCAAGTCAAATATTCAATTGTACATTCTGGCATGTCAACTCAATCTTGTGAAGTTATAGTCATCTAAATGTAATGAACTCTCATTTTTCGTTTGTTTGAACAAAATATATCAGTTAAACACCAGTAGTTGCTGAGACTGAAGCTACAGATGAATTAAATGAAAATCAACTCAGCTATTGGAAAAAAAGATGATCTTAGGTGACATCTAAGGAGTCCAAGAAGATTACCATAGAGTTACCAGGAGTCCAACAAACCTCTTTGCTCCCAAGAGTTCATTAATCGGCGTGTAGATCTCTATGCTTCACTTAGACAAGAAACAGTAGTGTGAATCATCACGATGGAATGAGCAGGAATCAAATTCGAATATTTTGGCATCAATACTCGAGTTGATTCAACACAATTCTGATAGTAAAGCAGACTTGATCTTGATATTGTCCTTCAACATTCCATTTATTCAATTCATTACAAGGACTGAACCTTGCAGAACTTTCGATATTATAGTCCGAGTATCTGGCTCAGATTATCAAGTTATAGTTCAACAATATTGCTTATCAACCAAAAAAATTCATCACACTACTATAGAACAAAATTAGGTTCACACATTCTAGCAACTAAGCAATGTGGCCATTTTCTTTGATAACTACATGAGAGGCATGAACAAGCATAAACATTCGCTGTAGCTGGAAATGTAATAGGTAATTATATACTACCTATGTTTATATTCTCACGTAAACAATTTCAAAAGAATTTTATTCGCTACTTCCCGACTGGATCAATCGGAACAGCTAACGGATCAGATTGAATGCAAAAGGATGCTTTTCTAATTTTCCTTGAACATTTTGGAAATCCTGTTAGGCCATCTGAAGGGCAAATAGTTCTGTTGCTCCTAGATATTCATGCTTCACATACATCTCTAAAGTGTGTGATAATGTTTACACAGCGTGTGACAATTGGATGCGAATCAATGCCGGAAAAGTCATGACCATATATAATATATCGTCAATAGCACTGTCTGCATTCAATGTAGCAATCACTGAAGGAAATATCAGTGCTGATTTTGCTGCAACTGGAACATTACCAGATAGCACAGGCATATTTTGAAAAGCCGATTGGCTGCCAAGTCAGGTCACTGATGGTCCCAATACAGTACTAAAGCAATCTGTTTCAGAAATTGTGGACGATCCAGCAGAAAGCACCATAACCCCAAGACTCAAAATCAACATAATTCATATTCCAGCTGAATCTGCAATTCCACGTCTACAGCTCACATCCCAGTTCTGAAGATTCTGCCACTGTTTCTAATGTATTTTCAACAAAATCAGTGAGGCCGTTGACAAAAGCTACGCCAAGATGAAAACCATTTCATCTCAGATTGCTCCATATGTAAATTTTTATTTGCCCTTTTTCAACGTTTTTTTTGTGTGAATCGATGATAAGGCAACAGGGCAAGAAGTTATAAACATAGAAGAAGAATTTTGTCATGTTTGAAATGCATTCTCTAATAAATATTACCTCTGAAAAAATGGTCAAGGCTGTCGCGGCCGAGGTTTTCAGTGTCACTATTTTTTTGGGGCGTCACTCGCGTCAGCGAAACGTCAGGAAAAATATCCAAAAATAACGGCCTTCAAACCAGAAAACTAGTGACACTGAGCCGTCTTCATTTTATGGCATATCTAATAGCAGATATGAAACATTTTCTAAATATCAGCAATTTTAAATTGTGGAACGCACCTTTTTGTCTCTATACGATGCTGTAGGGAAAATGGTGCTGGAGAACTGAATGTCAGAGGTGGCAGAGTTGGCAAAAGAGGTAGAGGTAGCTGCATTCTCTGTGGCGGCTTCTCACTCTGAATATGGCTGTATTGGCTCTGCTGGTCCAGCGCAGGAGGCTTCAGAGACTGGATAAAGTAATTCCTGGCTGTCGTCGATGATCGAGGCTGATAGTTGTCAAGGAGTTTCGATGTAGTTGGTGTGTATTCGTTGCGGAAGGTGCTCGACGTGTACTGTTGAGGTTGATTTGGAGATTGATGTTGGGATTGACGTTGAATGTTGTGATGAGGAACTGAAAGCGATAAAACGTTTTTTTGAAAACTTTAATTCAATTCGATTCGAAATGAAATCATAGTGTTACTTCCAACCCACTGAGTGAGGACCAAGCAAGTTTATAAATAACCAAAAATATATTGTGAGAATGTCTTTCTATGAAATGCGACACGCGAATGTATGAAAAATTGGGTCAAATTCCGATTTTGTCAACTTGAACAAATAACTCTGCTTTTATTTTCTACACGGTGAAACCAAACATAATAGATTTGACATGCTAAAAGAAATATAGCTTTTTGCAAAGGATTATTTTGCAAATCATGAACCATCTAAATAAAGCTAAGTATACAAATTGAATTGTTTCCATTGATTATGGAATTTGTAGGCAAACATTTATGAATACGATGAGTTACTGACTAATTGGACTTTTCAATAGTTTTTATAGGGTCTTTCATTGATTCTTTCTTCGAATTTAAATGTGTGTGAGATATCATCGAAATGTTTCATTCGTTTGAAAGACCTATTGATGTCATTATGTGTGGATTATGTTATCTTTCAAATGTCCGCCACGGCTTCTCTGTGTGGAGCGCATCCGAAACGTCCAATTTTCCATTACTTTGACGCATATATCAGGCTGAATTTGACTGATGGCGTGGGTTATGTTGGCTTTAAGACCGCTGTGGTTTGTGGCTTATTCGCATACACCTTCGACTTGAGAAAACCTCACGAGAAAAAGTCTAACGGGGTCAAATCTCACGATCTCGGTGGCCAGTTCACATCACCTTCACGTGAGATGAGCATGCCTTCAAATCGCTCGTGCAGAATATCCAATGTGGCATGAGCTGTGTGGCACGTAACGCCGTCCTATTGAAAGCCCATGTCGTTGGTATCCAAATCATACAATTCAGGCCAAAAGACCTATATTGCTCGCCGTTGACAGTGTCGTTCTCAAAGAAATTTGAACCGATGACGCTGCCAGCCAAAATCCACACCAAACAGTGAATATTTTAGGATGCATTGGACGTTCTTGGATCACATGTGGATTGGTATTGTCCCAAATACGACAATTTTATTTGTTCACGTAATCATTCATCCAGAAATAGGCCCCATCGCTGAAGATAATTTATGGATGGAAATTACGGTCAGTTGGTCCAGCAAACACATTCAGCGAACACACGTCGTTGTCTATGGTCGTTTACCTTCAATTCTTTGGTCAGTTGAATTTTGTACGGGTGCAGGCCCAAGTCATGACGCAAAATTTGCCAAGTTTCGTCGACGTACGGGTGTTGACCGATCGTTTACTGAACCAGTGGACTCAAATCCATTCACCATATTGCGAATAGTCCTCTAATTTGAGAGATGTAGCTTCAACAAGATGGCCGTTATCAATTGTCAAAGTTAGGAAATCCTTGTAGGAAGACCCTTTATTAAGCATTAACTTGGGTCTGACCCCTCTGGACCTGTACGTTAAGGAGGTTGCGTTAATGGCCATGTTACGATTGCGCACGGCTGATGTAAACCTCGAAGTAGGAATGGGTCAATTGAGGTTAAGCTTATGACGAGAAGCGCTTACTGCGCAACATCTGCTGCAGGCAACCAGTGATGCAATTGAACCCAGGTTTGTGTTTAATAAATCCTACAAAATACAAATAAAACAAATCACAAAGTCAGATGCTACAAATGGAATACGCATATATACTGACGGCTCAAAAACCAAAGAAGGCTCAGGATGTGGAGTCCACTCCAGATCACTAAGCCTAAGGATTAAGTGGGAAATGAGAAAAAATATCAGCATGATCCAAACAGAACTGGATGTTATCTCAATTGCCACAAAAGAAATGATCAGGAAAGGAATTTCTGAAAAAATATAACGATCTGCACTGATAGCAGACAAGCCTTATTAGCATTGAACAGACAACGTGTAACATCAGGGCTAGTACTAGAGTGTCACGAGTGGAACGACAGGAGTAAAACTAATCGCATTGCCGACTCTTTAGCCAAGAAGGCGGCTGGAGTAAGAATTTTAGGATCCAGTGGCACCTACGGCCTGACGACTTCGACAATTGTGGAACTAGCCAAATGTTACACCCATGCTCAATCCCTAAAGAGATGAGATGGAATCAAAGGATACAATCTTGCCAGGATCACCTTGGGCGACCTTGGGAAGCTGGCGCCGAAGAAATATCTGGCGATGACCAGGAAAAATTTTAGCTCAACAGTATGATTTCTGACTGGCCACTGTCAACTAAGGAAACACCTCCATAATATGGAGCTAGTGAACACACCTCTATGCAGGATGTGTGAACAGGAAGATGAGACTGTCAGGCATGTCCTATGCGAGTGCCTGGAGTTATCGTTAATAAAAAAGTGTGTATTCGGCGAATCTTGGTCTACACCTGCCTATGTAAAGAAGATGTCTCCCAGTGACCTGTCCACCTGGAAAGGATAGGATGGACGACGACCTAGGAGGACAACTCCTCGGGAGGATGTACAATGGGTCACATGTGGTCTAAGTGCTATGGGCTTACACTCACCCTCCCTCTACAGATATAGAAGCATTAACTTTTCGGAGTGAACTTTTTTTTACCCTTTATTACACTTAAGCATATATTCTATTGATTAAGCTTCATTTATTTTTTAAATTCTGGAAAGTTATACATCCAAGAAACAGTAGGAAACAAAAAATACTTTGTAACTCTTTAAGAGTTGATAATTTGAAAAATGTCTGAATAATGTCTATTGATAAATTTGAGAAAATTATGAAGTTATTTTGGAATATAGTATTTTTGCAAGTAAATTGTATTGCAACATTATGTTTGCTGGATTTAAAAAAAACACCAAAGCTTAAGATTTATTGAAAGAGTTAGTACACACCTGAATACTCTTGACTAGGCCTGAACTCGGTTTGGTAATGGTAGCCCTCTCCATCCGCATCTTCGGTGCGATAGTCTTCTAAATCCGCATTCTTGAATGTGAATCCATAATTGATATCTCCAGGCGTTGCCTGGTTATAACCCGACAGTGATTTTTTAGTGTTCGCTTCGCGATCTACGTCCCCGTATTCCGAACGATGTGAAGTCACTACCGATCGGTGCGTAGTCACTCCCACTTTTTTCTCACTGTTGGTCACTTTTTTGTCACTGTAGAACGAATGCGGGTTTGTCCTTATGTCGGGCGGCGCTCCCGGGTGCAAACTGATGTTGATCTCCTCCGGGTTGAAACGTATATCCGGGGAATTCGTATCGATTAGGGGAAAGTGGTGGGCTGATAACAGTTGCTGGGTGCTCCCTCCGGTAGTCGGGGAGGTGACGGTGGTGTAGTAGTTCGTGCGGGTGGTTTTGCTAGTTGACTCCGTCGTTGTCGTTGTCGGTAGGGTCGATTTGATTATTAGGGGCTGTTCAGTCTCAGAAATTTCTGGAAAACGAACAGTAACTATTGGAAGTAACCGCAAAAAATATAGACTTCATGAAGTAATATTAATTCACCATAAAGAAAATATCAAGAATAGAAATACGAAACATAGTATCAGCAGGAAAATATCTAAACTAATTCTCAAAAACTATTTTAGAGTACTTACAGGTGAACAAAGTGAACTTTCACACTACCTTGAATTTCAAAGAAAGCATTTGTAATGCAAAGGTCGTTTGATGGAGAAGCCACCTATGAGAATGTCAGAAACACAGACCTTGCTCATCCAAGATGGTCCCAAATCGATCTGTCACTGGGCCAAGCTGCAGGTTTTCATATAGACCAACTACAGATCCCAGATCTCCAAAAACAGACTGTTCGTGATTTAACACCAAACATCGCTAATTGGACCTGACACAGTGGCAGTAGTTGAGTCGAGTCACCAATGCCTTGTTGAAATCAACTGTTCTTGGAGAACAAACTTGAGTACAAGTAAGCATGGACATTTTTTCTCATAAAGATTCTATCTATGAAATCTCCACCTTTCTTATACAAGATAAACAACAGTCCCACAGATATATGTTTCTGAAGCGCTGAAGCAATCTAAATCGATTGGCAACTACGCATCGCTTCAAGTTTTTCTCTGCAGCGTCCTCACCAAGGCAAATAGATGGGACGAGAGACCAACGACAAAGCAATCATGCTTCAACAACAGAAATGTCTGTTGAGTCCTGCTACAGATGTCAGTGATGCTACGCTGAGCCATGAATGCATTGCTGGACTCAACTATCTTTGAAGAACAATACTGAACAAGAATAGTTGGCATTATTGTAGATAGGTTCAACTTTTTTCAAAGACAACTGGATCCAAGATATCATGCCTGGTTCTCCAGTGACAGGTGGAAACATAGCTTTCTAGTGTTGAATCAAATCACGAATGCTTTATTTTTGGCCTTTAGCTTCTATTTCTCACGTCACTCTGCATCGTTTCTATGCTCACTTATTATCTGTCGAAAGTCTAAAAATAGCATAGTATGGCGTAAAAAGTATTTTCTCCAAAATTCAAGATCGAGTGAAAGTGAAAGATTTGTTGTTTCTGTTTGTTGTTGAAGCTTTGTTTTTAATCGGCCCAACCGAACCTTCCACACTCTGACGATTGTTAAAGGAAATATACCCATTTTCGTCTGAGGTATTAATTAAACTGAATTTATTGGGTTTTGGGGAAGGAAAGAGACTAGTTCAGAAAACCATCTAAAGAAAATCTTAATTTTAGAAAAATAAAGCCAAAAACTTTCTTTCCCAAAAATTAACCTCTCTTAAAATAAAACCCTTTAAATTTAAACAAGATTCCTTTGGCTGGAATTTAATCAAATAAGCGAATGAATGTCATTACGCACTGTCAGCGATGACGAGTAGATCGAACTCATTCCGTGACATAAAGTCGTAATTTTATGAATGAAATGAATGCTTTTTCCTTGGTACTGAAAAGCTGATGAGGCAAGTACCTCACGGCGAAAAATCGGATGTCTACCAATAAGGATGACAGTGTTTCATGTAAGTGAAATTTCTCCTCTTTCATTTAGTATATTGTGTAGGAATCCTGTGAATTATATCTGATTCAATTCCATACCGAATGTTTGGAATACAAACTGCATGATCAATACATCTGTGCATGCATAGAGTTACTTTTTTTGAAACTGATTGCTGACTTCCTTTTTTTTGGAATATTCTCACATTTTTTGTATCAAGATGGAGAAGAAGTTTTTTTCCATAACATATTCAATTCGTAGGCAAAATTTGTAAATACGACAAGTTACTGACTAATTAGACTCTTCAATAATTTATATTACGCAGTAACTTTTTGAGGTGAACTATGTTAAGTCTGCCCTTCATTACACTTCAACAGATTCTCCATAGATTTAGCTTTGTTCATTGTTCAGATTGTGGAAGGTCGGACGTCAAAAATAAAACAACAAGACACGGAATTCCACCATTTCGAAGATAATCACTACAAATTTTATTATGAGACTATTTTTGAAAATAACGTTTAACAGTTGCCGTGAAAGTTTTGTTGAAATTGCTGATGTCTTCTAAGGATACACTGAAGTTTCAAAATTCTAGACTCTTGAAAAAAATCATAAATTGAAAATAAGCGAAGAACTATGAAATCATTTTTTTAAGGTTTGTTGTTGAAATTTAATCACCATATTGATTTCTGATGCTCCAGTTGTAAAGATAAGCATTCGGATTAATTACTAATGATCCTCATAACAACTTTCGTAGCATATGAACAACAACCAATCATAATGAAGTGACCAATAATAGTTAAAATACATGTTTCACTGGTATCAAGTAGATGAGGGATTTGAGGGTTTGCAAGTCTATCGAGGATATACATTTCTATTGATACCTGCGATGCATACAAACTTTTGTCATACTAGTTCGTTATTGCATTCACAATATACAGTACGAACGTGAATAGTTCCCTTCCCCTCTTAACTTTTGAACAGGACATTTACTTGTAAGGGTATCATTTTTAGTACTTTTTAATAAGAAAGGCGATAGTATTGCATCACCTACTTTTTTAATAAGTGGGGTCTTGTAATGCTTTTTCAAACAAGTATTTCATTATCTATCCAGTACTCTTTCATTTTTGTAGATTGCATCAGCTGGTCCTGAGTAATAACAATTCATATTCGTTTTGAGGATCTGCAAATATAATTCAGAAAACTGGATTCTCAACTCACTCAAGTTAATTCTAGTGAATATCTTCAAAATTCCCATCATTCACTTCCTGACAGTAATGCAGTTTCTATACAAATTCAATTTTTGCACTATGGAATATTTCTGGAGTAATTTCTTCAGGAGCACCCCCTATTCTAACTATGAGCTTCAAAATATACTGCGGTCTCTCAAACATATTTCAGATTTCACGAATTCCAATAAAAATCTAATAGCGTCATATCATGTAATGTAGCAGGCCATTCAAAGGGAGCACTATCCACCGGTTTGGATAATTGTCATCTAGCCGCTTTCAAATCACCCTAATCTAGCTGAAACGTTGAAAACCCAGACAAGTAGACGTGGTCCTTCAGAAGAGCCCACTGGATCACCTGATATGACGCCTAAATGTTTTAGTGGATTCGTGACATGTGAAGGGTACTGTAGTGCATTTTCAGAACTTGTGGATAGAAAAATAGGTGCTTACCCTCACACCAGGAACATTTCATGATGTAGGAAATAAATTTGTAAAGAGACTTCGTTATTGCCAGGGAGCGAATGGTTGAACATTTCGAATATTTTTTGGAAGAACAGAAGTGAGTTTTGAATACACTTTTTCTTGAAATTATGATATTTATCCTTTTCAGGTCCTTAAAAATATGAAACTTCTAATCATGATGGCGGCCTCTTCTACTATGGTCTTTTTTATCAAAAATGACTGAAAATTACACTTTTTTACGAACATAGAAACAAATTTTGCTAGCTGTCAAACTTGAAAAGTCAATTGCAAGAGTGTTATGATGTTATTGCGAAAAGATGGAAAGAGCAACACAAAACTTGCCGTCGAAAACATTGACAGAGGATATGATACAATGAACTGCAGAGAATTCATTAGTGAAATTGTGCTGCTTGGATACTTTGGAGATCTTGCCGAAACATTCTCCTCGAATTCATTATATTATAAATATTCAATGGTCTATAAGACTTCAATGGTAAATCATCATCGCTAATTATTATGAGAAGAGCTAACATCCAAAGTTCTAAATTATGAATGGACTGACCTTTTACTTGATGACAATTAATATCACTAAGCATGATAATAATTACATACTTTTCACAATCATTTTTATTTATAGACGCGTTTCGATAACACCGTAGATCTCTCGGTAGAAAAGGAATCTACCGAGGATTTTAAAGTTCTGTCTAAATATGTTTCAAAATCGTTTCATGAGGCATAAAATCAGTCGTTTTCAAAAACACATATTTATTGTTTATGAATCGATGAGGTTTTTTGTATTAAAGTGTATAATTTTTAAAATTCTTGCAAAGTGCGTTCGACTTTCGTCATCATCAGTGCTCACCTGAAAGTAAGTGATGTAATTGAAAAAGAAGTTTGGTGAAAATTGAAGTTGAAAAAAGTTTTTAATCTTTAAGGTTAAGAAATTTGGAAAAATTGTTTAAGATTACTTACTTGATACAGGAAGTATCAAAATAAGTACATGGCACATTTGTAATATTTGACTTATATAAAACAAAATAGGCTTATAGCCAAGAAAATACATTTTTGGATTGAGGCCATGTGGTTCAGTCAAAGTATTATATGAAGAAGGACAACTTGAAACCAGATGTGTCAAGTGTCATGTTAAATTAATGTTACCAACTTGAGAAGTGATCCAATATGGATTTAAAATTAATTATGTAAAGGAAAAGTTAATATTGAATGAAATGTATTAGTAATAAATTTGATTAATTAATAATTCATAATCCTTTTATGAAGGGAAAGGAAATCTCTGTGTGAGTTTACTTGAGTATTCAAACAATGATCATTATTGGAAAGTTCTCTAGAAATCTCCAACTCTTCAAACAAGTCAAGTCTAAGGAAATTTTTATTATCTATTTTATGTAATATTTTGGAATTTCTATTGGGACTACAAACCTGCCAATTCAGTAACACTTTAGATTTAATTAATAAAGTTAATTTAGGAACATCTGTTCCTAAATCTGAAACCCTTCCTTCATTTTCTAACTTGCTTTCTCGACACTTAACATCTGACCCTACCAAAATAGAAATATTAACTTTACTTAAATTTTGCATTTTCCAAGATTTTTTTGTCTTCGATAATATATTTTACAGTCAACCTGAAGGCCTAGCAATGGGTAATCCTCTTTCACCTTTCCAACAGACATTTTCATGGAAAATTTAGAAAATTCCTTCATCATTAATAAAATTGATAAGATTCTCAGCTGGCACAGATATGTTGATGACTGCTTGGTTTTCATAGATGGTAATTCTAATTCAGCACATGATATCCTTGACTACTTGAATAACTTACATCCAAAAATTAAATTCACTCTTGAAATAGAAAAAGACAATAAATTAAACTTTTTGAATCTTACTATAACAAAAATTAACAACAAACTAGATTTTTCCATTTACAGAAAGCCAACCCAGACTGATCATGTCATTCCTTTCAATTCATTTCATCCTATGCAACATAAAATGGCTACCTTCAATTGTTATGTTAACAGATTGTTGAACATTCCTTTATCACCCTATAATTTCAATTCTGAATTAAATACTTCGAAACAGATTGCTGTCAACAATGGTTATCAGCCATCCATTATTCACAAATTAATCAGTAAATTTAAACTCAGATCAGATAAAAGATTGGCCTTCAACTCTACCATTGTGGTTAATTCACCTACTGTGAAATATTTTTCCTAACCTTATTTTGATCAAAATATGTGTACTGTTATTTCCAAATTTATAAAAAATACCATACCTGGAACAAAAATTTCTTTTAAATCTCAAAATAACTTAAGTAACTTTTTAGTAAATTCCAAAGACAAAATTAACAAATTACACAGAAGTGGAGTCTACAAGCTTGACTGCTCTGACCTCTTTTTACTCTATTAATGAACACTCATAAAAACCAGACAAATCTGCTTTTGGCCACCACATAAAATTTCACAATCACAATTTCAGTCCCAATAGAAATTCCAAAATATTACATAAAATAGATAATAAAAATTTCCTTAGACTTGACTTGTTTGAAGAGTTGGAGATTTCTAAAGAACTTTCCAATAATGATCATTGTTTGAATACTCAAGTAAACTTAAACAGAGATTTCCTTTATAATTAATCAAATTTATTACTAATACATTTCATTCAATATTGACTTCCCCTCTACATAATTAATTTTAAATCCATATTG
Organism: Leptinotarsa decemlineata; assembly: GCF_025532065.1. NCBI lineage: Eukaryota > Metazoa > Arthropoda > Insecta > Coleoptera > Chrysomelidae > Leptinotarsa > Leptinotarsa decemlineata. The sequence goes on along the minus strand of NW_027412558.1, from coordinate 11,443,147 downwards.
GATCACTCCTCAAGTTGGTACCATTATTTTAACATGACACTTGACACATCCTGTCTCAAGTTGTCCTTCTTCATATAATACTTTGACTGAACCGCATGGCCTCAATCCAAAAATGTATTTTCTTGGCTATTAGCCTATTTTGTTTTATATAAGTCAAATATTACAAATGTGCCATGTACTTATTTTGATACTTCCTGTTGCCTGACAAGTAAGTAATCTTAAACAATTTTTCCAAATTTCTTAACCTTCAATTTTCACTAAACTTCCTTTTCAATTAGATCACTTACTTTCAGGTGAGCACTGATGATGACGAAAGTCGAAAGCGCTTTGCAAGAATTTTAAAAATTATACACTTCAATACAAAAAACCTCTTCGATTCATTAATTCAATTAAGTGTATTCAGCTTTTTCAAATCTACACATTTATTGTATTTCATGGATACCGGTGGCAAGATGAATATGCTAACTATCCACATAGAAGAAAAAATTCTGTTTTGGTGAACGTACCGGAGATGAAAAGCGATAAAAGTGGTGTTGTAATCATTATTGATAATGGCGAAATGAACACTTTCAAGCAGAAAATGAAACATGAATCAAAAACTCAGTTTCAAGTAATCTATCATCCTCCTAGAATCGCAATTTTTATGTGATTTCGACCAATAATTAGTATATATTTGAACAATAGATACTTTACCTTCTAAATTAGAGGGTTGACTATTTCCATATAATTCTAAATTTAAACTATAAAATCGTTCAGATTTTGAACAGTCAACTTCGTCTATCCTTTCGCAGACTCGAGTTTCCTAAAAATAAAATGGAAAAAGTCATTATTGTAAAAACTCTATATGCACATATACATATATGTATAAGTATCTTAGCGACTGGAGAAATGTACAGTGAAATGGATTTGAAAAATCAAAACTTTGCTCTACTTTGCCAAGCTTTCGCTTCTAATGGGAAGCTTCTTCATGTTTAACTTTCTTTCGTCAAACATAAATGTATTCATTGTTTTTCACTCATTTTTACTGTAGGTGAGTATGATTTCTAATATTATTCAATGGCAAAAAAATCCACAACTCAATAAATTATAGGCCCTGAAGATTGATTTTTTGACTGAGAGACCCCATTAATCCTTTTTACTGTATATAAATATATATACATACATACACACAAATATGCATACACGCAAATATGCATATATACACACAAATATATATATATATATATATATATATATATATATATATATACACACACATAAATACACGCACACATAAACATTTATATATCAAGCATTCTAAATAGATGTACATTGTTTATCTATCTTTATAAAACGGAAAGAGTGTAAGTGCATTTATGTTTAAAACATTGTATGTATCTCAGCACGGGCTATTGAAATAAATATGAAATAATACAAAAAAAATGCATTTATGTTTTTCATGATATCCGGTAGATTGTTATATAGTTGCAAGCTCTGATATCTGTCCAATACTTTGCCCAATACTTTTCTTCATAAATGGTGTTTTCTACTTCTTGTATGTTTATTATCTATTCTATGTAGTATGCGCTTATTTTTATGTAACCTTTTATTGCTGTAGTGGAAGAAAAGTTGTATTGAGTCTAATATTTCTGTTTGTTGGTAAAAATCATCCGACGGATGGGTTCTCTTTATAGTGTAAATGATTTTTAGAAATGGCTTTTGAGTTATTGGTTTTTTTTTCATGATTGTTTTACCTGCTGACCCCCATGCTAGAATTCCATGAGATATATGTGTCTGAATAAGAGCAAAATATGGTGTTCTCAAAGTTTTTTCGTCAAGTAGAATTCTCAGTGTTATAAATCTATATATTAGATATTGGAGTTTTCTGACTACGAGATTAATATGTGAATTCCATTTTAAATTGGAGTCTACGTGAATTCCCAAGTACTTTATATGAAAGACCGGTTTTATTTCAAAAAGGTTTGCAATATTCAAATTTTCTATTATTTGTGTATATTGGTAAGTAATGAGTTTTTTCGAAATTGATAATTATAGAAGTTTATGTGCGAACCATTCTTTGATACTCAAAAGATCTTGTTCCACTTTTGCTTTTAGGCCGGCCTATAATGTGTGCTCATAGGAGATAGCAGTGTCATCGGCGTACGTAACCATTTTTTCCGTAGTTGGTATTAGGAACAAATTATTTAGATAGATGTTGAATAATATTGGTCTCAAAATATTGCCCTGCGGTACACCGTACTCAATTTTTTGAAAGTCGCTTTTGAAGTCTTCGATTTTGATGCATTGATGTGTATCTTCCAAGTAGCTAATAAAAACTTTTAAAGCGGTTCCCCTTATGCCGATATTTTCGAGTGATTTCAGTAGGAGTGGGTGACTAACGGTGTCGAAAGCTTTAGAGAGATCTATGAAGTCACAGAGAGCAACTTTATTGGTATCCAGTGCATTATACATTTCTGTTGCCAAGTCCAGTTGTGAATCAAAAGAAAAGAATTACTGTTGCACTCTCACCTGATCAAAAACTGTTCCGTTCAGGCACAAAAATCGAATATCCATAGGTTCATCCAGTTGGCCAATAGTACAGACGTGGAACATTTGGCAATTTGTTTCTAAATCTGCATAATAACCTCCTATGACTTTGCCTACGCATGTGAAGTTTGTATCTGGCAAATTGTCGAAATCCAGGAACTGGAAAAAAAACGAAGTTGATATAAATGAAATTCGAATTCTTTCAAAAAATAAATACCGTCTAAAAGTCCGTATACAATTTATTTGGAAGACACAACATTAAGTAGAAAAACACCTTCATTTAACGGCGAAAGATTCAACAGCCTGATAATCGTTGTATAGTGCAGTTAATTATAAAAATTCAATAACTAGCATTGTAACAAAGACAAATTTATTACCTTTGTTCCGTTGACCCATTTGCTCACAAACGGGAAAATGTAAAAAATCAAGTGAATGAAAGCTACATTCACAACATATTCATATATTATGTACTTCAAGTGTAAATGTGAATCAGATAAATATTTCTTTCACGCGACTATTGCAGTGAAATATTCTAATTTGAAATTTTTCGATAATCTATATAAGATAATTCTCAATCACAGAAATGTAAACGATTAATAGTTACTTTAACATCAAACAATTCAACATATGAATTAAAATAATCACTAGATGTTTGGACAGTATGCAACTTGTGCGTGATATAATACGAAAATATTCAAATCGTTAAGGTATAAAATCAAACTCATATTTGTCATACAATAAAATGTAAATTTGAAATTAGAATTATTAGAAATACGCTTACAAAATTTTAAAGAGTGAAAACATTGACCAATAAATTGTCCACTGTTTACAATTCCTTTCATTATTTTTATCAGGCGAGAAAATATTAATTTCCAATTTGCAATAGTGGTAATTATATCTTCTCTAGATGCTTGAAGAAAAAATGTATTTACCAGTATCTTAAATCTGGTAGAAAATTGAAGGTTTTTGGAACCAGAAAGAGGTTACCTTTCTAACCTACCGTTTTATTCATAAAAGGAAAAATGAGCTTATTTTTCATCCAGTTGAATAACTGTGATCTGGAATCAATGAAACACTTTTTCTTTTAACTGTGTTGTTATTAGCTGAACAAAATAGATTTGTCTCACATCAAATATTTTGAAACATTTTACTGGATTCAATCAAATCATTCAGTATCATATTGTATCAGTATCAGACCACTATTATAATCTTCATGCAGTCATTGTTCACTGTGGTTCTAGCGTTGAATCTGGCCATTATTACGCATTAGTCAAAGACGAAACAGACTGGTTTAAATTTGACGATAGTCGTGTCACTAAGTGTTCTGGAAATGTCTTGAATTTATTGGAGCCTCTGGAAATACCCTACATTTTATTTTACGAAAAAGAGGACATTGGCAAATCAAAATCTTCAGATGATGTGGTGCTGCAGGTTTTTCCGGGTTTTCCTGCAACTGAAAAAGCAAATGCGCCACTGGAATCAATTCATGATTTGTATTACTTTCTTCTTCAATATAATTCCTGACTTAAAATTGAATATTTCCAAAATATATTTTATAAATTCATTTTTATTGACTTGTTCACTTTTTCTTTAATCCAAACTGATTATTTCGCTATGAATGGTCTGCATATTCATCTACCTATTTACGTGACAAAATGCCATGACAATACGAAAACAATTCATTAACTGTATCAAATATTTTCACGATTCGGTTATAAAATGTAACAGCGCAATTGTGACGCCATTACATAATTTGAGTTACTTTCAAGATCTGAGATAATGTCCCAAAAAAGACCGATACTTCCCGGTTATAATCGTAAACTCTGGTTGCTGAACTCGGACGCCGCGCCGGACTGTTAGACTTTTAAGTCACGAAGTCATCTAGATGGCAATCTTAAAACGTGCATGGTCATTTTGATATGTCAATGTAGCACCATTATGCTATGAAATAACGCATTACGCTGGCAATGCACTGAAATGTCACTTCCATTATTATGTCATCAATTTTCTGATACCAGGACCGAAGTTCAATTAATTTCAAGACGACGTCAACAATTTTTTTAAATTCAAATTAATGAAGTGGAGATGGACTAAATCGTAGGTACATACGTGGGCAGTTCCAAAAATAAGGTGGATGTTCAAATTTCGAAGGCTACGTGTATTCGATTAGAGACTTTTTTATGTTAGTACACTCGTCTCTAACACATGTTCATAGTAGGTTTGTTTTGGTTCTACAAAATCCAGGTTCTTGGACATCAGGATCATGCGCAATTGATATAGAGCGTCCTGGTTTATTGAGGATAATTTCGGATTGATGAATCCTCTGTTCTGGTTTCGACTGCGAAATGATCCTAAGCTGTCTTGTACCATCCCGAATCGTTCTTGCTCTCGAGCCTGAACTGTGTCCGAGACTATTTCGGACTGTTTGAGATTTTTTGCTTGTACGTACGCATCATGCCTTGCGCAGTTTCCAAACAGTTTCGGATGTTAGAACCAGAAGCTGTTTAGCATGTTTAGTTTGTTGGTGATAGGCATAAAAGTTAGAATATAAATGATAAATTAAATTGGGAAACCCATGTATCTTCTCTAATAAAAAATATTAACACCAAAATATTTCAACTAAGCTGTATGTATAAAGTCCTGATAACTCCAGTTATGAAAAATTTCTATTTGCCAGAAATTAGTCAACACTGGCATATGGAATCATAGTATGGGGACAATTACCTGCTGCCAAACGTCTCTTCATTACACAGAAAAAGTGCATTCGTGCCATGTTTTGCAAACCCCAAACAATCTAGTAGACCTCTCTTCAGAAAGCTACAAGTATCTTTTTACATATTGGAAACTGCTTGTTACATTTACAAACATAAAAATACTTTGCTCTGTCGTAATGACATTCACGGTCGTTCCACCAGGAATCGGCATTTGCTGAATACTCCTCAAAACAGATTGAATCTAGCGCAAAACGGTCCTCTAAGCATCGGAATTCGAATTTTTAATAAAATTCCTCAAAACATCAAAGATTAACCTACCTATTTCAGATTCAAGAAGTCACTGAAAAAAGTACTAATTCAGGGTGCATTCTATATTTTGGAAGAATTTTTTAGTATATAAATCACTGATAGTATATTCTGTCATACTCTGTGTGTAATTGCATATTTAACTTGATATTTAAATTGTAATGTACCTACTCTGTCTGTACTTGTACTTATCACTTTATTATTTATCTTTTTACTCTGTAATTTTGCTTTTTGTCTCTATAATGCAAATTTGTGACATATCGTATACCATTTATGGTCTTCAGATTAATAATAAATTTAATTTGATTTGAAATGTTTTGCGTGTTCGGCAATGATCTGCTATCGAAAAAATAGGCCAAAGAATTTGCATCAAATTTGCTCAAAACCACTTGAAATGTTGAATACGACATACAGTAATTGTCCTTTGAATCACAAAAAAATGTTTACAAGTGGGACATGATTTTCACAGAAGGTTACAAAGATGTGAATGACGACGGTCGCCCTGGACGCCCCAGCACATCAACAACCGATGAAAATGTTGAGAAAGTGAAAAAATTGTTATGGAGAATCACTATTAGAGGAATTGCTGAGAATGTTAGCATATCGGTTGGCTTATGCCATGCAGTTTTTTCGTAAATTTTGGGTATGGAGCATGTGGCAGCGAAGTCCGTTCCAATATTGCTGAATTTTGACGAAGAAACCATCGCATGAGCATCGCTCAAGAATTGTTGAATGACGTCGACACCGACCCCTCAAAATTTCCACAACTGGTGACGAATCATGGATATATGGTTATGACATCGAATGCAAAGTCCAATCGTCCCAGTGGAAAGCCCTATCAGGCTAGCAAGGCGAATCCAGCAAAATTGCAAAAAAAAATACATCAATTTGTAGCTAATTAGTTGCTAATTAGTTACCAAAAATAACGATTTTGTTGCTCGTGCCTATCCTTAGAAATCGCAAATAATGCTATCGTGATATCAAGGTAGCAAGGTAACTCAATAAATTATATACTTTCTCTTTGATCTTTACAGATTATTTAGTTGCTATTTAGTTGCTAAACCTTGGATATAGCGAAACATTTTTAAATAATTTTTTTCTTGCTATCTTGAAACTGTTTTTTCCTGGAAGCAAAGATGTTCTAAATTTGTTGCTCACCAAAAGTAAACTTGAATACACCTTGAGTAACAGCAACAAAATAGTTGAAACCGATCGGCCGATTTTCAAATTTTTTTTTCATTTTCCGATTTCTAGGGATCGGCACGAGCAACAAAATCGTTGTTTTGGCAACTAATTAGCTACAATTTTGCAATTTTGCTGGATTTGGCTTGCTAGCCTAATAGGGCTCCAGTGGAAGAGCCCAGAAGAGCCAAGATAAAAAAACACGCCAATTTCGATCAGTTGTGAAGGTAGTGCATCAAAAGTTTTTGTCACATGGTCGTGCGGTTAATAAGGAGTATTATCTTGAAGTTATACGCCGCTTGCGAAAAGCAATACGAAGAAAACGCCCGGTATTGTGTACAAACTCTCTCGTCATTGCTTGTTCTACATTTTTTGGCCACAAATCATGCCTCAGAAACCATATTCACCAGATTTGGCTCCCTGTGACTTGTCCTGTTCCCAAGATTGAAGAGACCCATGAAAGGTCGGCGTTTTGCTACGATTGATGAAGTTAAAACGGAATAGCTGGGAGAACTCAAAAACATACCAAAAACAACTGCTTCGAGAATTATATCTGAATGTATTATATCTGAGAGGGACTACTGCGAAGGAAACATGATAAAGATTGATGAATAAATGAATATTTTTGAGAAAAACGAAAATTCACTTAATTTTTACAGAGTAGTACTTCTAATAACAATTGATAAACAAACAAATTAAAATTTACTTGAGAAAACTCTTCAAGCCTCAGTATCACCCTGTTTCTCTCACTTTTATATTTCTTTAATATTTGTATTTACAATAAATTGAACGATGCAAGAAAATTATTTGGATTGGATGATCATTATTATTACTATTATTACATTAGTAGTTAGGCGGCCTAGCCGGTAGAGATACATTATGTTTGCAGCTTGTACATTTCGCATTACATTAAAAAATTGAGTGAAAATAAAGACACTGCAGGATAAAATTCAATTTTTACGTGATGGGATCTTTTATCAATTGTCTCAACCAGATAAACTATATAGTGTGTCATATGTAATATCGAATTTTAAATGCATTGGTAGATGGCGCTGATATTACATGTTTTGCAAGAGCATTATAATTGTCGTGCACTCTGTTTCAGAAAAAATGTTGACGCCATAGCTTTTGGAACTTTTCACGCATGAGTATAACTGTGTCCACGTAATTGTTTTATTATCACTAATGATGAGGTGGTTGAGATGCCTATCCATTGTCAAAGTTTGGAATTCCCTGATGGCAGACCCTAGACATTAATCAATATTTACTGAATGTGTTGATACAATAAAAAAAGTTTTATTGGTTACTTTTCATGTGATTCACAGGTTCTCAAAAATATTCAATTATCTCATCAACAATACACTGATTTATAACAATTTTTTGAAGAATAAGATTGAAAAATTTCAAAAAGTCTTATAACTGTATCATATCTGAGAGAAATGTTCAATGCTTCATTCATTTTTGATTTCTCAACAACGAATTTCTTAAGTTTTTCAAGAATGAAAAGAACTCAGCAGCCAACAAATTATACTGCTCTGAAACTTTTCAATAAATGGACTAAAAAATGCTCCGATAAAAAGATTTAAAGCTGCAGTTATGGAAATTTTACTGTATAATGCTTTCTACAATCTCGACGAATTTTTTGACTTCTCTTTTGATGAAAAACAACCATAATCCACTGAAATTGTTAATAATTCTGTTGAAAGTTTCTCAGATACTGTAAATGCCATGTACTGTTTGTCACTAAACTATATGTCGTTTACTTTTTCTATGTTTTACACTGAATCTACGTTCTATACATATACTTATACCTCTGTTATGACAACCTTAAATGTACTTTATACATACTTGGGCTAATAAATTGTGATTATGATTATGATTATGATTATGAATCGCTTTGAGAAAAGATGATCTTAGTTTTCAATAAGACCATCACCACAACAAGCACTTTCCCCAAACACCAGAACTGCAATACTCTACCCGACGCCTTTTTCATCAGCCAAGTTGGCGTTTTCAGTTTCCATCATCTCATTGGAAATGGAAAATATCCTTGACTGAATTTCGAATAATTTTTGGACTTGCTGACAACTCTTATATAAATAATGTCAACTCGTATCCCCCCAAAGAAAAAAATTAAGTGTTATTTCAAATAAAATATAAACACTTTATTCAAATGAAACAAACCAGTTCATTAAATTCAATACAAATGATGATGATGAAATGAATTTTACTCAGACGAAGTAAATGAATTTCGAATAAATAAAAAAAATAAATTAAAATTTTGATCATTTTCTGTGCAGTGAATACAAATTCAGTTTATTGTAAAAACTATTCTTGTTGTCATTTAGCATCCCACTCTCTGTAAATTACCGTGAGTGACTTTCTGAAAATGTCCAACAGAAGAACTATTATTCATTTGTTATGCGATTCAATGAACATTAAATATTCGAAAGGTTGAACGCTTTTATCATTACATAATTGGATATTGTGCTTTATCACCGGTCTAACCGCAATATATCAAATTGGTTGCCGAACGTCATATGAAAATTTAGCCACGCTTTTTATCCGTTTTCAATACTAATTCATGGGTACAGAACAGTTCCATAGCCGCGGGACTGACGTGTTGCGTAACAAATAGCAAAATTGCAGAGAACTTTCTTCGAGACTGGAGAGTTATTGGTGGGAGAGGGGCCGTTATTATATGCCATTAAGGTAAATAGTGCGTGAAAACAAAATGCAGCTAATGTCCTCGACAGGTACATACATGAAAATTGAGAAAGCAGTTGAGGGATTTATCAAGATACTTTGTTTCGTTCTTATCGAAAGTCGTTAACAGATTTGAGTTCATTTACAAAGATATACAGGGCTGTTCAAATTCGTTTCTGTACATGGGGAACTAGTAAACAATAAGATAGAGTGTCGGTTAAATTGTGGCAAAGTTGCGTATTTTAGAGACCTATTCAATGATGTAAAGAAATCGAATATAGCTCTTTTGATTCTGAAGATATACAGGAAAAACCAAAAAATCCCAAATTATTTTTTTGTCTATATCTTCTTTATTCGCAGACATATTGAAAATATGTCCACATTTTGTTATTGGCACTCGATGTGGGCTATCAGAATATATCTATGAATCTTTTATACAGGGTGTCATCTGACTTGAGCCACCCACATTTTTGAATTTTTCAATGCGGACCTGTATTTTTTGTTGTAGTTTTTGTATCGTCGACGTACACTTCATACTGAGAAATTGAATTTAATTTTATATTTCGGGATGTTTCGGTAATATTTGATTATACTTGTGTGAATTATTCCCTTTTGAAGTACGGACCTGGAAATTGGTTGACTGAGTTAAATAAAAACACAATAGAAACTTTCACGTCTCCCTATGTACCGTAGAGTTTTTTTTTTCATTTTTAGGTACCTATTAATATTTTTTCCATTGCTCTGAGTGTTATATACAATGAACTTCCAATAAGAAAACCTTTTATGATTATCTACATCAAAAATATATTACTAGCTTTCACACGCGCCTTCGGTCGCATTTATGCCATTAAATAAGTGTCAGTAGGTACCTACAATAGAAATGAATCAATATGAGAACTATATTTTAATGCTTGGCTGGGATTATCAATTTTTAAAAATTATTACATACGATGAAGTTTCGAAAATTTAAAATATGCTTTATTGAATTGAATTGCAACAACAAATGTTAAAATATATTTCAGTGTAACAAAAATAAATAATTTCTAATTTTTTCATCTTATATATTTTTTTAAAATAAAAAGTATCCTATATGTTACTTCTAATACCTTCAAGAACATGTGTATAACATTTCATGATGATCGGTTGAGTAGTTTTCGGTAAAACCGTAACAAAAAACCTTACATTCGCATTTAAAATATTAGTAGGAATGTGTTTTAATAGGCAAAAAAGAAATGATAGCAATAATAACATCCGAAACGAACACTATAATTGTAATGAAAATTGAAATGAAGTAATTTATATACACAAAAAAATTAATGGCGCAATAAATGTTCGAATTGGAGTCCTTCCATTTCGATACATTTTTGAACTCGGTTTATCATATTATTTATTGTTCTTAATACACTTAATTGCTGCATTGTTGCGAAATCAATCAAAATCCTCAATCGAGTCTTCCAAATTTTCTATCTCTATGCCAGCGTAAATCCTATTTTTCAATGTCCTCCATAGAAAATAGTCCAAAATAGTAAGATCTGGTGATCGTACAAACCATCTTATTGGCCTATTATTTGTCTCAAAATGGAAGGACTACAATTCGAACATTTATTGCGCCATTAATTTTTTTGTGTATATAAATTACTTCATTTCAATTTTCATTACAATTATAGTGTTCGTTTCGGATGTTATTATTGCTATCATTTCTTTTTCTGCTCATCAAAACACATATAATATATTTTTGTTGTAGATATGTTTCAGATAATCATAAAAGGTTTTCTTATTCGAAGTTCATTGTAGAAAACGCTCAGAGCAATGGAAATATGAAAAAATATGAATAGGTACCTAAAAATAAAAAAACTCCCTAAGAACTCTACGGTACATAGGGAGACGTGAAAGTTGCTATTGTGTTTTTATTTAACTCAGTCAACCAATTTCCAGGGCCGTAATTTAAAGAGCATAATTCACCCAATTTTAATCAAATATTACTGAAACATCCCGAAATATAAAATAAAATTCAATTTCTCAGTATGAAGTGAACGTCTACGATTCAAAAACTACAACAAAAAATACAGGTTCGTATTTAAAAATTCAAAGATGGGGGTGGCCCAAGTCAGATGACACCCTATATGAAAGATTCATGGACATATTTTCAATATGTCTGCGAATAAAGAAGATATAGGCAAAAATATTATTTGGGATTTTTTGGTTTTTCCTGTATATCTCCAGAACCAAAAAAGGTATATTCGATTTTTTCACATCATTGAATAGGTCTATAAAATACGCAACTTTGCCACAATTTAACCGAGACTCTCTTATCGTTTACGAGATCCCCATGTACAGAAACGAATTTGAATAGCCCTGTATAAGGAAATGAACATTTCGAAATAAAATTTCGGAATATAATCTTTCTCAACGTTCCGACACAGTAGGATCTTGCGAAGATGTTGCGAAGATCTTTCAAAGATATTGTAAAGATCTTGCGATCTTTGTTAGGTATTTTGCCACCTATGAATTAGAAAAATCAATACATTCAAATTGAATACTGTTCATGATGATAGTTTTCTATTTTCACACTATAAATTTTATTGAGGATGCGTTTTGCTATACGATATTTTTGTATTTTGTATTGTCGAGTTAGCGACAATATAAAATAAAGTAAATAAGTTCGACACAAAAAATAAATATATACACAGGTTCACGAGAAACGTTGACACAGACACGATGAAATTAACAAACTGCACTGTCGGTGAATCGTTTCTTTGTAATGCAAAAAAGGCCAATGAAAAAAATGAGAATGGTAATTGGAAAAATTCGTCTGTTGATGATTCAGAATTATTGTTCAATTTTTTCTATTGGATTGAAATATGAGGTGTGTAAATTTTCAATATCCGAACTTTCATTAACACATTTTTTTATGCTTTGTTATTTGAATCACCCAATTAGAGAGTATTTTTCAATATCGTGTGTTGTTCTACAATGCTGACTGAATCAACATCAAAAATATAAAGGGATGACTTCAATGTTCTGCAAGGCTAATGGGATTATTCATTGTTTTCAGTAGGTTGTGTATATTTTTACAATCCTTTGTTTTAGGTACCCACCTGTTTGCCCTATATATACTTTCTCACACTCAGCACATGGTATTTCGTAGTTATTACTGGATTTCAGGTTGTTCGGTGTTTTTGCTTCGAATCTCGTAAAAAAATATTTTCAACTGTGTTCAACAATGTTTTTATATACCAGTAAGTAATTACAAAACTAAATTAGATAAACAGTTGATTCTGGCAAAGCAGATAGATTTTTAAAAAACAATTACAATACAATATTACTTCTAGGGATACAGGTAATTTATAATTATAATAATTATTGGCAATGCATGCCAAAACTTGATGAGATAATTCACTTTTTTGTCTACAAACTAACATATGAATCGTGCCCAAAAGTCTTCAAGAACTTGAAGACATATCGAAACGTGCTTGTAATAATTTCAATATCCTTGTACTCTGATTAGCAAGATTTATTGACTGTTCTGGCTCATTACCATATCATGTAAATAAAAATAGAGAGTGTTTGTACATACTCATCAGTATGAGTATTTTCATCCAGTCAGAAAACTACAGAACCGTAAAAACTCCAATCAAAATAAAGTAAAAATACAGTGTTTATTGAACTGATGAAATAAGATATTGAATCAAAACACTATTTTATGGAAATATCAACATTCGACTAAAAATGTCATTTGATCATCTTTCATATAAAAAATAGAAAACTTGTTTTATTCATTTTTCCCCATTTTCTAGTCCCCATTAACTGTACTCCGATGAACATACTTGACAGTGAACGAACAATTTTTATTAATGAGTTGTAATGACATTTTGCGCTTATTTTTGTTATTTTTCATGTTTTTGAATACTAATTGATATTCTAATAAATAATTTTTTTCATAAATCCAATTCCTATGGCTGGGATCGAAGTAACTATATTCTAGATGAATAACATTGCATTTCTTGTATTCAAGAAACACTTTATTGCGAGATTTTCACTAAACAGTTTTACAAGCTTTCTTTTAATTACTGAATTCAAAAAGCCTTTAATGAACCATTTTTTTTCTACTGAAGTGTTTCACTTGAGTTCATTCATCAACAGAATTCAATGAAATTGTTGGTTGCGTCATCAATATTGGCTGCGGAATACTAGTTCCTTACCTCTTTTTGCAGTTTGGTGTAATTCATCAAACGTTCTGATTTTCTGTTTGATATCAATTGTGAATTTGTTTTCTCCTGCATTTACTAGTTAAGCTATTATTAATTTTTCATAATAGGTTTATATTCATTTTTTCACTACTACAAAGTAAAATAAGTTGAGTAATCTCAAATGAGCAACGAATGTTCCTAATTCCTAATATATAAATATTTCTCAATACTCATTTATTTTTATTGAGAGTCTCACTTGTGGATCACTTTCTACTCTAAAAGATACCTAACTTAACCCTAAACAAATTAGGCTATACAAGTAAAGATATGTCCTATGAATCACATAAGAAAAATTCAGTTAAAACAACCCACACAATTATTCCCCGCTTCCAAATCTCTGGAAGAAACTTGGAACAAATAGTCGGCTTCCAAGGAGCAGAAAAAATAGTTTGGTGAAGACGTTTCAAGTACAGTGACGGATGAGTTTTCCGGAGATTTTGAAATGAGTTTTTTGATTCGAAGAATTTCGATAAGAAAACCTTCCAAAAATATAGAGAAATCAGTAGAAAAGGATGAGAAGTCAAAATCCCGAAATGGATATTAATATCGGAAAGAGACGCGTTTTTCCGCAAAGTACACACTATTATTCATACAGCATTCACAATGGCTTTTAGAACATAATTTCACCAGCCAATTTCTTTTGATAATTGCACCTTACAACGATGAACATTCGAAACATTCGGAATCTGCTGAAGAAATCGCATGCAATTTTTCTTCTTCGATGTATTCACCTATTGTGTTCATGCAGCTATCTGAAATGAATCGAACAATAAAATCATAACTGTATAATTCAATAGCTCTTAAACGTGGGATGTTTTCCATACTGATTATCCAAAGATATGAGTGAAATGCAAATGGATCAACTTTCGTAAATAAACAATCTAGATAGGTTCTTTATTCACGGACACAATATTTCTGAGTGGGGTTTGTATAAAATTATTCATCATTAATTTTGAACAACAATGAAACTTTTTTTTCATTTAAAGTCCTATCAACCTCCAAGGTTATTAGCGATCGAACAAGCATAGTCGAATTATATAAGGTGTGATAATTTTCTTCAAAAACTCTACAATATTTTCGAAATGCAGCTACATAGGTCCTGATGAAATATCGATTGACGACGAAATGTCATGAGTCAGTCTTTCATTGGAATATAGCACATTTCGTTTGAAGAAAATGGATGAAAAGGAATTTCGTGTGTAGATAAAGCATTTCGTTTTGACGAAAAAGAAAGTACTGTTGAAGCCAAGGCTTAGCTTTTTTTAGTCTCTTGGGAAATATCTGACTTGTCCATATAGTCTAAGTCTCCAGAAAACACTGCAACATCTTGGGCTCATTGCGTTTATTCTCCCATCTTCTCATGATACCCATTCCATCAGTCTCGTTCCCTAGTTTGTACAGGTTCCGTGTTGGATGTTCGTCATATTCTTCTGGACGTAATTTTGTACGTCCATATATTGTCTGCCTCCTGTGATTCAATTCCTCACATTCGTATTAGATGTGTAGAGCTGTTTCTATCCTTTCGTGGCATAATCTGCAGCTGAGGTCTTCGTTGTACAGCCCCATTTTATTCAGGTGTCCTCTAAGCGGACAATGACCGGTTAGTAACCCTGTAATTATTCTGAGCCGATCCCTACTATATTGAAGTAGTTTTTCGGTTCTTTTCTAGGACGGTTCCCTAATGAAGGTTCTACTGTGTTTGTTGCCAGGTACTTTTGTCCAGTACTCTGTGTGCTTCTTCTGGTTTCGTACCAATGATTTTGATAACTCTAGAGCTGGTTCAAGACCTATATATGAAGTTGATGATCCGTGTCTAGAGTATTCATCAGCTTTATCATTACCTGTGATTCCTGAATGCCCTGGCACCCAGTACAAAGTTAATATCTTCCTGTTTGCGAATTAATTCAGTTCTTCATGGCATTCCCAGACCAGTTTTAATGTCACCTTCGGGTTTGTCAGAGACCCTAGTGCGCTCTTGCTGTCTGATATTGATCCGCTCATTTCCTTGAGGTCTCATTTTAATAAGCCTTGCACACTGCAAGATAGCATACACTTCCGCCTGAAAGATGGATGTGTATAGTCCTAGCAGATAACTGTAGTTTAAATTTCTATCCGTTCGGTATATTCCAGCTCCCGTTCCATGTTTGGTCTTCGATCCACCTGTATACCAGGTGTTTTTTCGAAATACGTTTTCGGGATGACTGATGGTCTTCCACTCTTCACAACTTATGATCACGACTTATGATTTTGGTCGTGAAGTTTGTGTTGGAAGTGTACTTCGGTGTCATGTGGTCATGTTCCGAAATTTCTGTTCGGTCCGATCTTTTGTAGTTCGGTGAGTTTTCCAGTCTGAATTGGCCCATCCTGGTCTCCCCCATTATCACAAAATGTCGTTGAGGTAGATTCAGGAGTGTCTCCAATGCAGCTGTTGGAGTAGTTCTCATTGCTCCCGTCATTCTCAAACACGCAAGTCTGCACCTTGCCTAGTTTGTTGATAGCGGTCGCTTGCTTCATCTTCGGCCACCAGACCAGAGATACGGATGTTATCATGGGTTTAACCACCATCATGTATAGCCAATATACCGTGTCTGGTTTTAGCCTCCATGTTTTTCCGTAGGTGTGTCTGGCGATCATCAGTGCTACCCGCGCTTTCATTTTTATCCTGTCCAAGTGTTGGTTCCAGGTCAGTTTGGAATCTAGAATTACTCCCAGATATTTAACCTCCCCTAACACTCGTATTTCTTCACCTCGAAGTTTTAGAGGTCCGAGACTCTCCGTTTTAGTCCTCTTGGTGAATGCTACTATGGTCGATTTGGATGGGATTATGTTGTTAAGCCCTTCTTCGTCGGTCCATCTTGTTATACTATTCAAGACCTGCTGCATGCATCCCTTCACTAAATTATTGTGTTTACCCTGGACTAAGATGACTAAGTCATCTGCATAGCCCAGTGATTTATACCCATTGTGGTCGAGATATAATAGTTCGTCCATTACAAGGTTCCATAACAGAGGGGATAGAACCCCCCCTCTGAGGGCAGCCCCTTGCTACCCGTGCCACGATTACAGAATACGATATGTATGCTTCAGAAGAGGTCTTTGAGATACCTTACAAGTCTAAGCCGAGAGATCACTGCAAGCTTTCATTTATCAGCCACAAAATATTAACTGTCGCCTGTTTATACAAAATGGAAACAGTATGCCTAATTCTCGGAACAAATTGTCACAACACCAGACAGAACCATATGCTTTATTTACCTACTCCAAAATTCTTCTTGACTCAACATTCTTTGATTTATGAAAATATTAAAGTATATAATAACCTTCCTACCATTGTGAAAAATAGTACAAATATCAAAAAGTTCCGAAGTAAAGTTAAAGATATTTTAATCAAAAAAAGGTTATTTTTCGATACATGAATTCTACAGTGATAACCTTTAAATTCTAGCTGATTATTTAATGTTCACCTAAACTCATCTGTCTTCTTAATGTTTTATTTGTGAAATTGCGATTTTTTTTTATATGTCATGACATACATTTCATTTTTCTACAAGTCTTTGTGAATAAGATACTAAACTTCTGACAATAAAGCATATATTGATCGAATACTTTATTGAATAATTTTGGATCACCGCAAAGTGAAGTTTATGAAAATAGCTGAGGCTCTAAAGATATCAAAAGACGTGTTGAACAAATCGTGCATGAATATTAGGGTGAGCGAAAGCTTACAACCGACCAAAAACAACAAAGAATTGATGATTCTGAGCAGTGTTTGAAGCTGTGCCACCATAAAAACGATCATCATTTGAGAGGACTGCACGTGGTGAACCGTCTCCAAAGCATGCAAACACGCAACAGTCGGCTGGCAGAGTTATAACACAGTAGAATAATACAACCAGTAGGCTCTCCTTCCACGTGATCCGCCCGAGTTGCCCGGGATGAGATTTTCATCTTAAACACCAGTTGAAAGGGTAAGAAAGCCAGGCTCCCTGACCTAAACCAAGACGACTTTCCAATGCGTTCAGTGCTGTAGTATCGAAGGATTTGACGGAACCACGGACATCGGATTAGTTATAATAAACGGTCGGAAATTGATATTGCGTTTAGTTTATTGGCTGTAGTTGGTAATAAGTAATTTACCAATAAAAATTCTATAATAACCTTAAATTTCGTTTTTATATGAGAGCACGCCTATGGTAAAAGCACGAAATTGGCTCCACACTTCGTTTCGAGGTCACCGAGAAATTTGTGAGTTTATGAATGAAAGTGGACTTACAGTTTGATTTTTACTATGTTCATAGTATCAATATTTTGAGATACGCAAGGTATAATATTCATCGACTATCTTGAAAAGGGAAAATCCATCAGCAGCGACTATTACATAGCGTTACTAC
Source organism: Leptinotarsa decemlineata (assembly GCF_025532065.1). NCBI lineage: Eukaryota > Metazoa > Arthropoda > Insecta > Coleoptera > Chrysomelidae > Leptinotarsa > Leptinotarsa decemlineata. The sequence goes on along the minus strand of NW_027412558.1, from coordinate 11,425,072 downwards.
ATCATTTGAAGTACGAAATTGCGGAAAAATGTCCCATTTGAAGGAAAAGAAAGTGATGGTTCATCAAGATAAAGCATCGTGTGACAAATCAATGAAAACGATAGAAAAATTGCATAAATTGGGCTTCGAATTCCTTCCGCACCCACCGTATTCTCCAGATCTAGCCCCTTTCCTGTTCTCAGGCCTCAAGAGAATGCTCGCTGAAAAGAAATCCACTGCCAATGGAAAGGTGATCGTCAAATTTGCAAATTTGATTATACCAGATTATAATAGATATGAAACAGTATTGAAAGTTTCTCTGCGTTTTTTTGTATCATTCGAAATGCAGGCGCTAGTTTTTGGCGAATATTTCAAAAATAACCACTGATATTTCCGAAATGAAAATAAACGGCCGGCGACAACAACAAGCGGCGTTTCAATTGATGTGTGACTTCGTTTGACATTATAACCATAGTAAAAATCAACCAGTAAGTCAACTCCCACTACTTTCATTCATAAATTCACAAAGTTCTCGGTGACCTCGAAACGAAGTGCGGAGCCAATTTCGTTGTTTTACCATAGGCGTGTGCTCATATAAAAACGAAATTAAGGATATTATAGAAGATTTTGTGGTAAGTTACTCATAACCATATACAAAAACTAAAAACCATAATAACAACAGCGAATAAACTAAACACAATATCATTTTCCGACTGTTTATTATAACTAATCCGATGTCCGTGGACCGTCAAATCCTTCGATATTACAGCACTGAGCGCGTTGGATGAGAATCCAAGAGCGGTTGAAGGTCTCGGCAATTCGGGCGGATCTCGTGGTAAGAGAGCCTAACTAGTTGTATTATTCTACTGTGTTATTACTTTATTCAATCTGTGTGTTGATCTATTGTGGGTATAAATTTCGTCGATCTCAGTTCTCCGTTCTTTCATATGTCATTATTTACCTAATCTGCCATAATTTTTTCCATTCTATAATCTCTTCATCTTCTTAACAATAAACTCATCTAGTATCTTGATTTGTTTTTGGTTCTACTCCTTTCGCTCAAAAGATTAGTTTGTAATAAATCGCAGTCCACCATAAAAACATCGTCTGGAGAAGGTATGATAACCGACAAAAACATTTCACAACTAAATACACGACTTAGACTAGTTTTTGTCTGTTTGGTGGAATTCACGTTTGTTTTCGAAACTGAAACAAGTTTTTTGTTTCTGTTTTCGAAAACGAAACTAGTCGCGAGGGAGTACGTTTGGTGGGAATTCGCCTTTAGCTACAGTTTGTCAATTCCAAGAAGAGACTTGAGAATTATCTCTCTTTCTCTCTCGCTCTCGCCGTCTTCTAACGAAGACGCATCAAGTGGGCGGGGCTATATCGAAATTCAGAAAGCTATTCCTACATTTGACAAACTGTATTCTAGTTTCCCAAAATAGAAAACCTTTTTCCTATTTAACCGATCTTCTAGGTCTTACCGTTTCCGAGATAGTAATAATGGGACCCGCTGAAAAAACGGCCTGTATATTAAAGTGTCAAATTTTCGAAAAAGTTGACTTCTACGAAAAAAGCAATGGAACTTTTCAATACAGAAATGTATGATAAAAATTGAAGGTAACGTAGCCACGAGATATCCTAATTTTTATTTGTTTTGCGAAAAAATACAATGAGATAATTAATTACATTTTATCTTTCTATTAACAGTTTCAATAATACTAGGAAAATAATTATATATGCATCTCAACTTCTAAAAATTAAAATTTCTTCGCTCAGTTTTATTCTTACATTCCAGCGGTTCTTATCAACAAATAGCGCTTACTAGTCCTAAACTCCTTTTTCAGAAAATCCTGGCCACGGAAATTACGAAACATACGAAACCCAAACTCACATTCTTATATGTCACTACCATGAAACAAAGAATACCCACCCAACCACAACATCGGTCTAAGGTCGTCCCAATCTACACATCATCTCATATTTCCTTCTGAATTATAATTTCCTCGTTGCAAAACTTCCTTCAGTCTTGAATGAACGTAATGAATCACCGGGACATCAGCATGAATTTATTCATTAATAGCCCATAATTCACCTTACAAGTACAGGTACAACTGTATTGTGTTTTTCGATTTTTACGAGGGCTCGCCTACTCGATGCACATGTCACCGTATGCGAGTATGGTAATGAGAAAATACGGGGTGACCCATCGAAAACAATCCAGCAAGTTTTGCTGAAACTGATAAAATCCTTGGACGCGTAGAGGTACCTTTCTTTTCAGAAGTTTGAAATGAAGAAGTTTAGTGTCCGACCGAAACTGGTTTTTACGACCGAAACCGAATTTCGGCAACGATCTCAGTTTCGGCCGAAACCGCGTCTTCAGCGATTTTCTATTATCGAAAAAATGGATCACAGAATTTCCATCAAATTCTGTGTAAAAAAGGAAATTTAGGGCTCACAAACACTTGAAATATTGACAGGGGCATACGGTGAATATGCTCTGCTAAACCACTAGTGGTTTACTAGTGGCTTTTCAAAAATCTCTAGTGGGTATATTCAATCATTATCAAACTCTGGAAAAGCTACCCAGCCTTCAACTATTTGACCGTTTCAATGAATTGAGGGAAATAATCTTTAATATACAAGGTATCCAGTAGAAACGTGGCGTATCTAAGGATTTCAGTTTTGGCCAAATGTGCCTACATAAAAGAAAAGATCAAGAATATTTAGAGAGTGGATTCAGGTTGCGTTGCATACATTTTCCATTTCAGATGTTTCCTCAAAAATGATTCAAAAGGAGATAAATCGGTTGATATGGCGAGCAATTCAGTAGCATCCCTCCTCCCAATTCATCTACCAGAAAACGCTTCATCTAGAAACTGTCATACTGGGTATAAGCCCAGTACTACTGAAATATCAATTGACGACATTCTCCAATGAGTCTATGTATGTATCTATCTATCTATACTAATATAATTGTGAAAGTTTGTGAGGATGTACGTATCTATATATGTTTGTGGCTCTTTCACGTAATTTTGGTCATAGTATAAAGAAATAAGTATTAAGTAAGTCGGAAAACTTCTTACTCCTGAGAGCTATCTTGGCGTGCACTTCCTATACCGTTGGAGTTACATGCAGATAATGTACCGTAAGATTATTTACCTCAAATAGTTCTAAATAAAAATCCGCGATGGCACATATCTATCTCTAATGTGGTACCCACTATATGCAAAATATCGAGCCATAAATACAATTAAATTGTCATTTTGAGTATTCAATATAGATACACTCTATCCTTACGAAATTTGGACGAATCGTTTAAAAGTTACCACGCAGTAAGCTATTACGCGTCGCATCTACTGTAAGACGACGTTAAACTCTGCGCGGGGGTAGAGGAGCGGACTAAGCAATGAAGCGTCTTCGCCGAGAATGCGACCCCAACGTGGGCAGACGCGTGCGGGCAGACGTTATTGACAGTTGTGTTAGATTTGCGAATTTCTTCATAGGTAACATAATTCGATTCTCGAAACTATTCATACTGCATCTTTAAAGTAAAATATAAATTACCAGCTGTTGCCCGCTCTTATATTAACGTACAGCCGAAGCTACTGACCCTTAAGTCTTGAAATATGCAGGAAGGTTCTTTGTATAGCGTAAATAAGTATCAAAAAAGAAAATCAGGAATTTTCACCCCCAAGGGGAAAAATATGGGTTTACAAATTGTATTGAATTTCGTCAGTTTTGAAGTTGGAAACCTGAAGTTTTGGGTAATGAAAACATATTGTAAATATTTGTTTAAAATGGTCTTTCACGAAATTTAATGTGACAAACTAAATTCTAGGCGGGCGAAGCCGCGGGCAACAACTAGTCTGTATATAAATTTCCTGGTATGAAAATTGGTCCAATTATGAGATAACCAATAATGCCAGTCATTCTATTTCTGCTGCTTCATTTCACTCTTGCTACCGAAACAGATTTCCAAAATTGTGTTACTGATTCCAAGGTGTAACCACAATAAAAGTGTTTATCTGCAGGCTTTCATCAAAAAAAGTTTCATTTATTTCTGTACATTGGCTCATTGAAGTTACATTGTAAATCTGTTCCCCTGAATTCAAAAAAATACTGGTCTAATTTTTTTCTTTTCATATACAAAGTGGTAAACTTTCGATGGGCCAGCCTGTTTTCTCATAGACGCTCGAGACAAACAGTGAGCATCGATAAGAATGCGAAAAGTCCGAAAGAGTATACTGGTTTGTTGAAAGTAAATTTACAAAGCGTAAACGGTGAAATTATTACGAGGAAGACGGTACAAACAAAGTTCATCATTGTTTGTTCAACAATACTCACTGTCTAATGTATATTTTGTGTTTGGCGATATTGTGAGAAATGGTTCTAATAACCATTATCTGTTTGGCCAAGGTAGATTTCGAACAGGAAACTAATGAAAGGTAAATTCATTTCGAATTGGATCAAGGTTCTCTTGAAATTGCAATTTTGATATGCAAATACTCAGTTCGAATTAAGTCACCTTCACTGCTACCAAATAATGTTTTCTCTCACAAATGGAGTGAATTCACATCACATGTAGAGCAACATATTTTTTTGCCATCGTTTTCAATGCTTTTTGCGTTCAATTGAGTCTGTGATTGAAATACTTTTTTGCAAAAATTGCCTAGGATATCATAAATACCTATAACCTGACTTTTCTTATCGTGAGGAACATTGAAATTATTCGAACCTGGTATTAGACTGTACAATGCAGGGAATTGCTAATCACCAGAAGAACATATCAATAAGTGGGATGAAATGAAATCATATTTTATCAACGTAAATAATCCCACTGAAAACAGATATTCACAGATTACACCTTTAGGCGATGTGATCAAATTTCATTTGGATTTCAACAATTTGTAAGTTCATACGTTGGTGTTCATGATTAGTGCTTTATAGGTATATTTTAATAATTTGAATTGTATGTTTTTGTATAGTAAAACAGGTGTGGTTTTGTGAAATATTCAGTGAAAATCTCAATAAAGTGTTACTTAGATACATTATATATTTTCATTAAGTGTTACTCAATTCCATTAGTCTGATCGTTAAGGAGGTTGCGTTAATGGCCATGTTACGATTGCGCACGGCTGGTGTAAACCTCAAAGTAGGAATGGGTCAATTAGGCTAAGCCTATGTGGAGAAGCGCTCACTGCACTAAGCCTAAGGCTTAAGTGGGATATGGAAAAAAATACCAGTGTAGTTCAAACAGAACCGGCTGGTATCTCAATTGCCACAAAAGGAATAACCAGGAAAAGAATTTCTGGCAAAAACATAACAATCTGTACTGACAGCAGACAAACCCTATTAGCCTTGAACAGACAACGTGTTATCTCAGGGCTAGTACTAGAGTGCCACCAAGATTTAGCCAAAGCCTCGGTAGATAATAACATTATCATAAGATGGGTTAAAGGCACAACATGAGTTAAGGTGATCGCATTGCTGACTCTTTAGCCAAGGAAGCGGCTGGACTAACAATTTTAGGACCCAGTGGCACCTAAGGCCTGATGCCTTCGACAATTGCGGAACTAGCCAAATGTTACAACCATGCTCAATCCTTAAAGAGATGGGATGGAATCAAAGGATGTAATCTTGCCAGAACGACTCTGGGCGACCCTGAGAAGCTGACGCCGAAGAAGTATCTGGCGATGACCAGGAAAAATCTGCGCTTAACAGTAGGATTTCTGACTGGTCACTGTCAACACTGTCAACAGGAAGATAAAACTGTCAGGCATGTCCTATGCGAGTGTCCGGAGTTATCGTCAATAAGAGGGTGTGTGTTTGGCGAGTCTTGGCCTACACCTGCCGATATAAAAGAGATGTCTCCTAGTGACCTGTCCACCTTTCTGGAAAGGACAGGACGGACGATGATCTAGGAGGACCTAGGAGGATGTACAATGGGTCACATGTGGCCTAAGTGCTGTGAGCCTACACATACTCTCCCTACTCTACAGATATAGATACTCAATTCCATCACAAAAAGAAGCAATTGAAATATGAGAATCCTTCCTATCACGCCTGAGGAAGCTGATATTTATTTTTCCGAAGGTATTCAAGGAGTGAGTCTGGATTTTGAGAATGACACTGCTCCAATTTTATTATTTGAGATTTAAAAAACTAAATAATCATTTGTTACCAATTATATGAAAACTGGATGCCAATAATGAAAATATAACTACCAATTTGCCAAGTAGAAATTTTTGTATGAATCCAGTAGCAGATATCTGCTACTGAATCTTGATCGATATTCTGCACAGGCGACTTACAAAGATTCACGAAAAGTATGAGGTATTTTCCGATATTTGCATCATTTTTCGAGATATTTGAAAAAATGGTTTTTTCAAATATTTTGAAGTATTTAATTTGTGGTGAAGCTTCATTGAATTTTCGCATGATATTCGGAAAGAGTGAACAAAATTACATGAATATTTTCGATATTAGCCAATTTAAACAAAATTCCCATGGCTGGTATCAAATCAAATAAGCGAATAACTGCCATTACGTACTGTCATGGGGAACATGAGTAGATTACCTCATTCGTGACAAAAATTTCGAAATTTTAATAATTAATTGAGTGCTTCATCTTGTTCATATTAGTGCTGAAGAGGCAATAAGGCACGTGTCTTATTCCGAAACATCGAATATCCACCATTGAGGATGACAGTGTTTCATTTAAATAAACTTTTACACCTCTTCCATATACTGTATTATGTAGCAATCCTGTAAATGATATCCGATTTAATTCCGTAACGAATGTTCGGGTACAAACTGAATAGTAAAAACTGTTTTTAGTATAATTCAATGTTCATATAGAAGTTGTTTTTTTGAATGGGCTTTCCCCTCCAGTTTGTGTCTGAAAGTTATCTTTTTGCGTGAACAATATATTTTTTTAAAGAGTTTATATACCTAGAGAAGTAGAAAGCCAATGACTATATGATTATTGAAATTGTTCAACAGATACCTCTTTTGTTTCGAGAGAAAAAAGATCGTTTGCTAAGAGAATGTAATTTAGTTTTTTTTGTGAAAATATTGTCCTTGAAAAGTTGTGTAAAGGAATAATGATTAAATTCATTCTTTTCATTCACAGCACAATAGAATTAGGGTCCCAAATTCTACTTATATGATTGAATTATATCATTCCTCATGAATGTCTCCCCGGAGCACCAATTAATGTTTGTTTTGTTTTATAATTTCATGATTAGTATTGAAAAGTTATTTACAAAATAGTTCCATTCCCCATAAACAATCCATTTCTGAATCAAGGAAATGATCTGAGATAAAAATATAATGAAAAACTGTCTGGTGAGGAACATCTCTTCTCCTGAAATGAAAGTCTGATAAGAATTTTCGCTATGAAACTTTTCAATATGAGCTGTAAACCTTCGAAATCAAAAGTAGGGTGCTTTGTATGCAGATATATTGAATAAGATTGTATCGATAATGATTACGGAACTCCAAGTGTTAATCACTTTTTTAGGTGTGCACCCACCTAAGGTTATTACTACAGGTGTCTCAAGAAACTTTTACATGTACTTGAAATGTCACAGAGTACTTCTCTTGACATATAAAGCGATGATTGGAGGTGTATACTTTTATCTGAAATTGATGCCTGTTCCTACTCACTAGCGAATCAAACATCAATAAAAAGGTACTCAAGTGTGGAGAGTACCATTTAAATCAGGTGCAATAACTGCTTGTACTGACGTAAAGAACAAGACGAAACATTAAAATGTAATGATCATCAATTATATAATTGTTGGAACAACTTGGAACATACTTGTTAACTCATTTGGTGACTTGCGATAAAATGGAGAAACATAATGATGATAGACATGAATGTTCTCAGGTTTTTGAGAAAATTCGTCTCTAGAAAAAGTTTGATGAAATCATATATACTCAGAAGAAACAAATACAGGGGGTCAATTTTTCATCTCAAGAATAGTTTAGAAAAATCTATAACGGAAATTAAGACAATGTGATCATGAATGTATGAGTTGATATCATACTACTTCATTTCGATCAAGAAAAATTACATAATAAAAATAGAATTGGGAAAATGATACATGTCAAAGAATTTCTTAGACTTTCATTTTGGATAATCGATTTATAATTGTCCCGCAACAGCTGCGAACTTAGAATAGCAAGGAACTTCACAATCAGATAATTAGGAATAAACTGCTTGCCAATCCCAACGGGTCTAGATCTTTCTGGTCGGTAGTTGAAAGTGTTAATTGTAACTTTACAAAATCAACAATTCCATCACTAATACAAGTGGATAGTTCAATTGCAACAACAGCCATAGAAAAAGCAAATCTACTAGCTGAACAATATACGTGGAAGTGGTTTTTTTCTACTTGTTGGAAGATTGCTCACGTACCGTCTATTCCCAAAAAAGGCAAAACAGTCTTCCAAATAACTATAGATCAGTCGCTTTGTTATCAGTGTAAACCAGCACATTCTCAAATATTTGGAAGGCTTCAACATCTTGAGCGACCATCAATATGGCTTTCGGAAACAAAGATCAACAGGCGACCTTCTATCGTATGTCCCACATATTTGGAATCAGGCAATCGAGAAACATGGAGAATGAAGAGCTGTTGCGCTTGATATTTCTAAGGCCTTTGACCGTGTGTGGCATGAGGGTTTGCTGGCTAAATTTCGATGCTGTATTTTGTCGGATCATTTTTGTGTATGGCTCTCCAACTTCCTGAAATATCGTTCTCTGTAAGTGACAGAGTTCTCTGCAAGTGGCGGATATCACTGGAATACTTTCACCATCAAGGCTGGTATTCCCCAAGGATCCATATTGTCTCCAACCCTCTGTTTTTTGTAAATCAGCGACGTAATGTAAATAACCAAGAAGCCAATATATTGCTTTGCTGAAGACACCACACTTGTCTCGTCATTTTATTCTTCTTCAGAACATCGACTGCGGATGCACATTTTCACCGGCAGCAGGAGGTTGTATATCTTAATGAGGATCTAGAGGTGATTTCGAATTAAGGTGAAATTAACCAGGTTTCATTCGATGCCACGAAATTTCAGGCATCGGTTTTCTCTGTCTATCTCTGACAGACAATTCCACTTTCTGCTGCGATAAGTTTATTAGGGGTTAAAATGGACACCAATATGTTTTGGCACACCTCTAACAAATTTTGATGCTTTATAAAGCTCAGTTCAGAACTTCTTTGCAGTATTGTTCTCATGTATGGAGCTCAGCTCTTAAGCATACCTACACAGGCACCGCTCTTAGAGTGCCTCAAGAATGTTCCTCTTGGGCTTGTGTTTCGTGCTTAAAAAATTAAGCTCTGATAAAATGAACTGATACGATATATCAGGAATCTAAGATTATGAGCCTCCAAATATTTTCAGAATTCAAGTTCGATTTCAGACAAAATGAGACTGAGTGAAACTTCGACACAGAATTTTCAATAATCATCCCCTCTTATCATGAAGAAATATTTTCCCTTCTTATAAAATTTTACCTCTAGCAAGCTTATATATTCTTGAAGTATGCGTCTATATATATTTATGGATATTGACAAATTTTACAAATATTCCAACATTCATACATTGAACACAAGCCAAAAAAAAGATATTCACATTCCATATGCGAGACTCAATATTACTTCAAATTCTCCTAATTGTATTGGACCTACGATATATAACCATCTTCCTGAAATTATAAAAGCAACTAAAGACATTATTTTCCTTCAAAAAAGTTTTAAATTACTTCCTATTGGAGAAATGTTTTTACTCACTAGATGAGTATTTCAAAGAAAATTTTTGATTAACTTGTGCTTGTTTAATGTATTTTCATGCAGTTTTATTGTGACACCCAGTTTTTATGGTATTTTGTTTCGTTTTGTAAACACTTTATTTTATTGTATTTTATTAATGACTATTCCTATACATTCTAGATGTCAAAAGGAAAACGAATATTATTACTATTTTCACCGTAGTGTGCGCTGGTCAGGCCCTATCCCCCGATACATTCGGGAGGGCGCGACAGCATTATCAACCAATGACCACTCCCTACACCGTGGGGTGAGTGATCATTGGGTCCAAGAATCATGTGCCCTGAGCAAGTGCAGTGAGCCAAGAATGACAGCCTTCTGCATCTGTGCGGCTAAGATTTCTGCCTTAGTGCGGCAAGCCGGTATGATTTTAAGATTCGAGAGTAGAGGACTCCGTAATCAGAGCAACCATCTTGACAGAGTGATCTGGATAGAATCTGCGGAGTTCGAAGAGAAAATCTCGATATTTTATCCGTTTTTCCTCCTCTTTTCTGACGATATTCGTCTCTCCACGAACTGAAAACTCCACGACAAGTATCGTTTTGCTCTGGTAGTCGAGAAGGACTACATCAGGCTCATTAGCTTGTATGAGCCTGATGGTGGGGAACGAATAATTCCAATAAATTCGTCACTTCTCATTCCCCACAACGGATTCAATATCCCCCGGAGCGTAGGGCAACACCGGTGTCTCGTCAATACCGTAAAAGTGCCGTAGATGGTAATATAGCACTCTTAGGGCCGCGTTATGTCGATGGATATAGGCCGAGACCGCATATGCTGGACATGCTGATAGCAAGTGGATTAAGGTCTCGGGCGCCTCGCGGAAGGCCCTGCAACTTGTGTCAGGAACCTCTATACCCATCACGCGACTGCGGTAGACTAAGGTGTTGAAGACACCATCCTGGCAAGCCATGATGAACCCCTCAGTTTCCGACTTCATCCCACTCGACCTGAGAAAAGCGAACGTCTGGCGCTTTGATAAGCCAAGGTCTCCAATGTTATTGAAGAAGACCCCATGCATTGGCTTATCTTTGTGTCTCTGTAGAAATAAAGTGATGTCTGCGACTTTTATCTGAGCTTTTTACTGAACGGGTTCCAACTCAGTGACAGAGTTGTGGTCACCTCGTTCAGAGTCGAAAACTATACCGAGTTCATCAGCTGCTCGGGCAGCTGCTCTAAGGAGAAATGCTCCAATTCCTGCTCTCTCATGGTCACGTCCCATGCAGATAAGGGGATCCGAACTCCTGACGACTTTACAAACTGTATCTAGTACCATTATGTCATGTAGACACTCCAAACTCAACAGTCCACGATCTCCCTGTCGGGGGAAGCACAACCGTGGAACGAACGATTTGGGATGCAAACTCCTATGGGATGCATCGTTTTTCGGGTCTTTACGTCGAGTTGATACAGCTCCTCCCGAGTCCACTTCACTACTCCAAACGAGTAGAGTAAGATTGGAACGGCAAGCACATTTGTTGCAGCAACTTTGTTCTTCCCCGACAGTTCCGATGACCAGATCTGTCGAAGTTTGTGCTGATACTTGCCGCAGAGAGAGTTTTTCACTGCTGTTATCTCTTGTGAGTGGCGTTGTTCCCCCGAGGTAAGTATACGTCTCTCCTGCATCCAGATGGTGTAGGATGCTTTCATCTACGAGCTGCATATCCTCTCCGTAGTCCCCGCATCGTCCTCTTTTGAGATGGACCATTACACATTTATCTATCCCGAATTTCATACCGATAGCAAGCGTGTACTCTTCCACCACCCTCAAGGACTGATGGAGATCCTTCTCTCCAGAGGCATGAAGTTTGAGATCATACATATAAAACAAATGGGTGACCTTGTGCCTCCGGTTTCCGGGGGTGCCACAGTTATACCCTCGAGTATTTCTGAGCGCAACGGATAATGGCAATAGTGAGATGCAGAAGAGAAAGGGACTGAGGAAATCACCCTGAAATACATCCCTTCTGAAAGTGACCCACCCTGTTTGGACTCTTGCTTGACCAGATGTTGTGGTGAAGCGAGTTCGCCAAAGTGGTATCAGTTGTTCAATGCATCTCACTATGTTGTCGGGTACCGCAAGGCATCTGAGCAAATGCAAGATGAGCTCATGCTCATCATCATTATTATTATTATTATTATCGTCTGTCTATTGCCAATCATTAAAAAACCAGTGATAAGTAGCAATGTCGAAATCTAAACTACCAAACTCTCCAGAAATATTCACGACCACAATTCATTTCAACTGTATCATTACCGGTTGTCCTTCTAATTACTTCACCCGTAATGCAACTACCCGCCCCCGCCCACAAATTCCTCGCCTGAATTATTGTTCGCTGAACATTTTCAAGGTTTAGGCGTTTCTGATATTCACCCAAGCCTAGGGTCAATCGGTGACATTCATTAGATATTTTCTCTCTCTTTGATCTTACATTCAAATAGGCGAATACATCGCTGACGTTGACCTTATAAGATCGGAATGCTAGGATAGAACCTCGAAATGAAGAGATATTAGAAAGTCTGCAGCGATTGAACATCAATTTATTGGTTGATACTATATTGTTTCAGGAATAATTGTGTTTACACCAAGTTTGCGATGTAGAAACAGCGAGTTAATTATATGATTTCTTCAGGTCCGTTCAGTATGCTTTCGTTGTGTTGGTGTGTATGAAATTATTCGAGCATGAAATGAAATTGGCTGAAACCAATGAAATTTTGTACAATTTCAAGATATCTTATTTTGGCTCCTACTCAATTTGTGCACCATCTCCTCAAATCCTACTTCAACAATCATTTACAGAATGTATGTTTCAATAGTTCAAAATCTAACATAAATATTACAGCTAGTGGTGTTCCACGGGGCTCCATTCTGGATTATATATTGTGAGCTATTTTCATAAATGATTTGTATGGTGCCATCAATTACAATAAGCTGATGATCGTAGATGATCAAAAATTATTGGTGCATTAGAAATCAGTTGCCCCTCAACATTTCTAAGTACAAAACGATAACTTTTACAAAATCCTTCCTATCTTTAATCTAATCTACTATATAAAAATGGATGTTTGTTGGTTGGTTGGTTGATTGGTTGGTTGGTAAGTGATAAACTTCTACATCGCTCAACCGATCGTGATCGGTTATACTTGACATGTATAAGTAATTTTTCATAGAAAAGGTTTTTAGGTCATCAATTTTTCTGTAACTCGCCACTAGATGGCGCTGTAGAACAATTTTTTGAAAGCACTGTTCTATAACGCTGCGCAGGCCTGAGTTCGTTGATTCTGATTCTGTCAAAACATTGCAACAGCAGCGATACAGCAACATAGTACTAGTCTACTATATAAAAATGGATGTTTGTTGGTTGGTTGGTTGATTGGTTCGTTGGTAAGTGATAAACTTCTACATCGCTCAACCGATCATCATGAAACTTGACATGTATAGGTAATTTTTCATAGAGAAGGTTTTTAGACTATCAATTTTTCTGTAACTCGCCACTAGATGACGCTGTAGAACCATATTTTGGAAGCACTGTTCTATAACGCTGCACACGCCTAAGTTCGTTGATTCTGATTCTGTCAAAACATTGGAACAGCAGCGATACAGCAAAATAGTACTAATTAGTACTACAACTACCAAATTCTACACGGACGAAGCCGCGGGCAACAACTAGTCTAATATATAAAAATGGATGTATTTTGGTTGGTTGGTTGATAAGTGATATACTTCTACATCGCTCAACCAATCGTGAAGATTGTATAAGTAATTTTTCATAGAGAAGGTTTTTAGGCTATCAATTTTTCTGTTCCTCGCCACTAGATGGCGCTGTAGAACAATTTTTTTAAAGCACAGTTCTATAACGTTGCGCACGCCTACCTTCGTTGATTCTGATTCTGTCAAAACATTGGAACAGCAGTGATACAGCAACATAGCAACATAGTACCATATATATATATATATATATATATATATATATATATATATATGGCATGAGTTATGTTGGCTTTGAGGACCGCTGTGGTTTGTGGCTTCTGTATCTGTAGAGTAGGGAGAGTGAGTGTAAGCCCACAGCACTTAGGCCACATGTGACCCATTATACATTCTGGGAGACATCTCCTCCACATCGGCAGGTGTAGGCCAAGACTCGCCGAACACACACTCTCTTATTGATGATAACTCCGGGCATTCGCATAGGACATGCCTGACAGTCTCATCTTCCTGTTCACACATCCTACATAGAGATGTGTCCACTAGCCCCATATTATGGAGGTGTTTCCTTAGTTGACAGTAGCCAGTCAGAAATCCTACTGTTAAGCGTAGATTATTCCTGGTCATCGCCAGGTATTTCTGCATCCTTTGATTCCATCCCATATCTTTAGAGATTGAGCATGGGTGTAACATTTGGCTAATTCCGCAATTGTCGAAGTCATCAGGCCGTAGATGCCACTGGGTTCTAAAATTATTAGTCCAGCCGCTTTCTTGGCTAAAGAGTCGGCAATGCGATTACGTTTACCTTTACTCCTGTCGTGCCCTTTATCCCACCTCAGGATGTTATTATCTACCGAGGCTTTGGCTAAATCTTGGTGGCACTCTAGTACTAGCCCTGAGATAACACTTTGTATGTTCAAGGCTAATAACTCTTGTCTGCTGTCAGTGCAGATTTGGTTTGTGGCATATACGCATATACCTACGACTCAAGAAAACGTCACAAGAAAGAGTCTAACGGGGTTTAATCGCAAGATCTCGGTGGCCATTGAAGGCCTGATCAAAGTTTCTAGAAAAAATATGGACCAATGAAGCCTCCAACCCAAAATTCATACCAAAAAGTGACTTTTTTGGAATGCATTGGACGCTCTTGGATCTCATGTGGATTAATATCGTCCCAAATTCAACAATTTTGTTTGTTCACGCACTCATTCATCCAGAAATGGGCCTCATCGCTGAAAACGATTTTTCGATTGAAATTAGGGTCAGTTGCCAAGTGCTCCAGAGCTTCAGCGAACACACTTCGTTGTCTATGGTCGTTTAGTTTCAGTTCCTGGGTGCAAGCCCAAGCCACGACGCAAAATTTGCAAAGTTGTGGTATGCGATAGGCTTAGTTCTTAAGAGCGACGCGGAATCGATTGCTTTGGGTGTTGATCGATCATTTACTGAAGCAATTTTATTATTTGCAGGTGTTGTCGAATGTTATATCCATCTATGGTGATTTGGGGAAACAGACTGAATAAATAACAACTAATTTGACGGGTGTACCTTCAACAAGATGGGCATCATCAATTGTCAAAGTTCGTAGTTCCTGTTGGAAGACCCTATGTTAGTGATATCGAAGATTTAGGAATTTATTTTGACACGCAACTTATTTCAAATGATCATAGAATAGTGTCATCGTCATATTGTGTATACAGTAACACTTTTAGGAATTGTAAAATATTTCTAAAGAACTCGGTCCTAAAAGGTTGAATTTTAGTTTAACCTGATCTGAAATAAAATATTTTTCCGTTATTTGGAGCCCAGTAGATAATCAGTACAAAAGTTCAATTGAAAATGTAAATGTCCACAAAAAGTTCAACTTATTCAATTTCATACAAATATTTGAGTTTGATAATTTACGAAAACGTAATTTAGATCTATTGTGATTAGATTTTGTTTTCTAGAATAGAATCTGGAATTTTTTTTTTCGTGTTTCAATATAACTTGATGTTTGAAGAGCCAAATAATGAGATGTGCAATAATTCCTATAAAATATATCATGTTTGTGACGTCTTCATTTAGGGTGCAGAGTGTTGGAAAGCAGAATGAACGAAAGTCATTTTTATCGACCTTTAGGATATTTTTACCTTCCACAATCCGAGAAAAATATAAAAATTATAATTTTTTCCAATTCTGGAGACAGATTTTAGATTCCGAAACGTTAAGATAAATATCTTTATAATTTCTAGCTTTTTTTGGATAAGTGAATCCATTGAATACGTCAATAGAATATTTTTCTTTGTGAAAAATATTTTGCATATATGGAGTAACTTATTGAGGTGAAATGAAAAGTTCTCATTTTCACTTTGCTTTTTCGGCCAATACTGGCCAATAAACTCATCAATTATTGTTATTTTTATTATTATTATTACCATTTAATTTTCCTAAATTGTCTGATGATGAATTAAAAATTCCAAAATGAATATCCAGTTACATACACATTTTCTAAACCTGTCCATTATTCAGACTCATCAATAAAAACCATCACTTTGATCATACTGTTTATTTTGTTGACGTTCAGATGACTGAACTTACATTTTAGGCCGTGAGAAGTAGCATTGAATAAATCAATAAAAAAGTAACTTTGATGTAATTACTTACTCCAGGTTCAAGTGATAGGGCCATAAAACCAAATCCAAAAAGGTACAGCCAAAGGAGACCTGAAACAATGAATAAAGGAGTCAATTATTATTTATTTCAAGATTATGTGGTATATAGATAATTCAAAACATCTGGAAGATAACTTAGAAATTCTCACAAAGTTCAATAGGCAAGCCAGAAGTTGGCTATTCTGTTATGACTTGAATAATTACTGCTGACCATATAATCGGCTTAGTTGAGAAACTGGATTTATTTAGTCGAGGCTGGATAGGTAAGGTGTAAACTACAATAAACCCTCGTGGGTCGTGATACACCTTTAAAAACTGAAATCCAAGAAAAGCAGGATTTCAAAAAATTTAGAACCTATTTTTAACGATTGCAGCTGGTTCAAATATATCCTGGAATATCTCAAAAGTTTCGTACTCTGCTGACCAAATTTAGAAGCTCGAGAAAGTTCTAAGACAAACAGATTTGATAGATCAAGATCTGGTTGTGGACAATAGTTTGTGAAATAGTTCTTGATTTGTAACATTTTGAAATACTATGAAACAAAAAATATTGATAGAATATACCCCGTTGTATACACGGTGAATTCTTCGTAGTGAGAAGTCTGTGAAAAGTTCAAGGAACAAGATTGTGACAAATGTCATAAAAATAAGTAGGAAAAAAGTGTATGCTCATTAGCTTTTCCCGATGAGATTTTCGGAGACTTGGAAGAAAAAGACAAATTTCAAGAAGAGAAACAAATGTAAACGAGTACTCCCTTTTTTATTTCCACCTCTATTTCGACTATCGTTAACATTATAGATAATATGTTTTTGTCAGAGTTAAGAAGTAAAAAATACATATTTGAAGCCGCCTGGTGTTTTTATATCCACTTTCAAGACATCCTGTACAATCATAAGTTTCTTTTTCATCACCGCTATCGCAAATCCATGCAGTTATACAAATACCGTGGTTGCAAAAACTGATTAGATTATGTATTGTGTTGTTATGCATTCTAATTATTGCAATTATTGAACAAAAGAAAACATGCTTGGTGCAATAATCAATTTGAACGAAAGAAAGAAGCTGAAATCACTATTACAAAAGATAAGTTTCGGTAGATCCCGAAATTCCTCAATAAAAACACACGGTATAATTAAACCCTTACACCGATACGAAAGAATCAAGATTTATATCACAATGCATAATTTTCGTTAATAACTCAATAAATAATTTGTTGCTAATGGCAACATTATAAAATTAGGAAACGCGTCTAATAAGCGCCTTCGGAATCTTTGAGAAATTTCGTAATTCGATTGCGGTTGTACGAAGATGTTACCTCGTCCTGATTATTTTATTTACGTTGTTTTAATTGCTTCTTTCAATGATCGAATTGAATGCATGGGAATCTTGATCTGAATTATGGCACCTCAATTAGTTTTACGCTGGGATAAAAGAACATTAGGTTTCAGTCCTTAATGGATATTAGATAATGAGTTGAAATAGATTCGTTATGCTGGTGAAAGATATGGAGTAGCGGATTGAGTGGCGAAATATTTAATGAAGACATTGAAATTCATTTTCTGGCCAATGGAGAATATTTGGAGCAATAACAGTTGGAATATTACTGAAGTTTTATCGCAACATCAAACCGTTATTCTAACACCTCGACACGTGATTTGATCACCAAGTGATCATCTTCGAGAGGAAGATTAAACTAAAAATATGTACGATGTTATTCTCATTTATACCATAGATACCTCTTCTAGATACCTGTGTCTTAAGTATCTTAAATTAATTTCATAATATTACCTTATCTACTAGTCCTCAATTAATTTCATAATGTGTCCTTATGTGATGATCAGGTTAATCTGATGATTATTTTACCAAGCTATATAGTATATATTATGTATTAACTCTGTGAAAACCTATTATGTACCATTCAGTAGTTATGACAACTCTCTACCAGAATATGCCATCAAAATTTCCAATACGGAAGTCATCAAACCCACGAAGAAAATAAAATATCTTGGAATAATTTCAGACAGCAATCTCAGGTGGAACCAGCACATAGAACACATAGTTAAAAAATCACGTTGCATACTTTACAAATTCAAACGGATAGCAAACATACTCAATCAAAAACAGAAAATTATGTTAGATAAGAGTTTAGTAGAGTCCCATCTGAGATATGGTATAATTGGTTGGGTTGGAATGTCGAAAACTCATCTACATTCTCTTGAGGTTATGCAGGAAAGATTTATCAGATGTATCCTACGGAAAGGTTACGACTACCCTAGCAATCTACTTCATTCAGAATCTGGAATATTTGATCCCAGACAGCTGTTTTCTATTAATATTACTGCTGTACAGCATAAAAACAAAAAATAATTAATATGCTACACGTCGGAATACCATTAGTGCTCAAATCAGTGGGGCAGAAATTCTATCGGTATTTAGGACCAAAACTCTGCAGTTTTCTTCCTGAAAATTTAAGATGCGAATCAAATCTCAAAAAATTTATGACAAAGATTAAACTAATTGTGAAGAATATACCACGAGCAGAGATACATAGACAAATATAAATTTAAATACTTACTTCCACGATTGTGAATATATATTGTGTATTAATATGTTTGTAGTCTGGAACCCTTATGATGAAAATCTATATACCCATTGATTGTTTGACTGTTCAAATGTGTCCAGTTTAAACTTATATTCTTATCTATATCTAGTACTTATTCCAATAGATTGATTGGTTTTATTTATTTATACTCTGTTCAAATGTAGCTATTTTAAATTTATATCTTAGTACTTAATTTAATGCATGAATCTCACTCAATGTCAGAATCAGTATTCTCATTCCTTACACACAGGCACATTATTTTACCACGTAAGATGTATTTTATTTGTTTACTATTCATTTCTATATGTACATGTATATATATATAATATTTATATTCTATTAGGTCCACCATCGTTATTCCTAATATCATTATGTTTACTTATTTCCACACTCTCATACGCATTTTATTTAATCTACCCCTTGAAGATGGTCGAAACACGTGTCGAACTGTTAAAATAACGGTTTGGTGTTGGGATAAAACTCCAGTGACATTAATTACTATACCAAAGGTTCCAAACACTGCATCACAAATAACAGTTGGTCTGACTAGTTCGTAGGCTAACATAGAAAGAAATATGAAAATTGATTTCATTATTCAATATAATTACTTTCCAGGGTGGAACAACGATTATAGCAGTTACACACAAATACTTTGAAAATAAAAAGAAAAAATGTACACAAGAAAAATTGGCTCACCCCTGCTATACTCAAATCCTTAAGTGTGAAATTGAAATTGTATCGAATGTCATTGAAAGATCCAACTAACTGAAAACATATGTAGCATACAGAAATAGGCTTAACAAAATCGTCAAGGTATCTAAAAACATTCTTTTCACAGCAATTACAGAAAAGTATAAATAACTACAAAGTTCTTTGGCAGTTCATGAAAATGAACAAAAAAAGTAATTGGCCAAATACAATTTCAATAAGCATTATAGAAAATTGGGAAAACATAGCAAACGATATACCAAATTTACAAAATTATAGAGTTGAATCTGTCAATCTAGAACACACGATGTACTTATACCCCACAAATGAGTTCGAAATTATAGAAACAATAAAAAAATTAAAAACAAGAAAGTCACCCGGATATGATGATATCCGATCAGAAACTTTCAAAGATGTAGCGAATAAGATATGCTCTCCGCTAACAATTGAAGAAATTTAACATATTTTCAGAATTTCAGTTCGGTTTTAGAGAAGTGTTTATAATGCTCTCAATGAGCATTGGAATGGATATTCATAGACCTTTCTAGGGCTTTTGACACTGTATATCACAAAAACCTTTTAAGAAAGCTTGATGACTATAATATAAGTAGTAATAAGTACGCCATTTTATCCAGTAATTGGTACTTACTATTTACATCTTATATTGTAAATTTACTATTTGAAAACCAATACCTCTTACTATCAAAAAACATATTCCAAATCAAATAGTATTCTAGTAAATCGATTTGCCCTACAATTCTTAAAATATTTCACTTGTTGTATCAACTCGAAAGTAGTTTTTATATGTACTATTTCAAAACACTTCAAAAGGTTTATTTAAATCCTCTCATTCGAATCAGTTGGATAAATAGAAAGCAAGTACAATTTTCAATGTAGCCTTCGACAAATAAAAAATATAATAAAAAAATAATATAATAAAACTTTTCAATGCTTATATTGCATAAGTTACTGTATTGACTTTGTTCATCAGATATACAAGATTTTAATAACCATATCTATCCAAAATAGTGTCTGAATAACATGAATTATGAGGTTTATAAGAATGACGTGATCAACGCAATCTTCGATAGTTTGAAAATATAATTGATATTACATCTCTTCTTTTTCTCACCAGTTTTCATTAATCACAATCCGTTCTCATAATACATCATTGAAATCTTCCTTTCTTATTATTCAACAAATAAAATGAGCGATTACTCCTAAACTAATATGTTTCAATAGAAGACACAAAAGGTAATACTTAATTTCCATAAACTTTCACTGAGTATTCATTTCAATTATGATAGTTTGATGTGTAGTTTTTGGGTAACACAAGGATGTATTATCTATGAGGTGTAATGATTTACTTGACCTATAAAGAGTATAGAGTATTATTTGCTCACATTCCGTAATATTCTGCGATATAAAGTTTAACCAATTATCAAAAAAGTAATGAACATGAGTAACGCAGTTTTCAAAATGAATGCGAAAATTGTGATTAGACTAACAAAATATATACTGAGTACAATAATTATGGTAATAATAATAATAATAATAATAATAATAACAATAATAATAATAATATTATTATTATTGTCAATACTCTTACGGTATTGACGAGACACCGGTGTTGCCCTACGCTCCGGGGGATATTGAATCCGTTGTGGGGAACGAGAAGTGCCGAATTTATTGGAACTATTCGTTCCCCACCCTCAGGCTCATACAAGCTAATGAGCCTGATGTAGTCCTTCTCGACCACCAGACCAAAACGATATTTGTCGTGGAGTTTTCAGCTCCTGGCGAGACGAATATCGTCAGAAAAGAGGAGGAAAAACGGATAAAATATCGAGATTTTCTCTTCGAACTCCGCAGACTCTATCCAGATCACTCTGTCAAGATGGTCGTTCTGATTATTGGAGTCCTTGTTGGAATGATGTCTTCTCTACTCTCGAATCTCAAAATCATACCGGCTTGCCGCACTAAGGCAGAAATCTTAGCCGCACAGATGCAGAAGGCTGTCATTCTTGGCTCACTGCGTTTGCTCAGGGCACATGATTCTCGGACCCAATGATCACTTACCGCACGGTGTGGGGAGTGGTCATTGGTTGATTATGCTGGCGCGCCCTCCCGAATGTATCGGGGCTTCGGGGGATAGGGCCTGACCAGCGCACACTACGGTGAAAAAAAAAATAATAATAATAATCTCATGGTCCGTGGTCAACAAACATTTCACCACATTCCAGAATATTTAGGAATATTCGGGAATGTTAAGGAATCCTATGGAATGTGCACAAACAATATCGAATACTCTGGACTGTGCTGTAACTTTTCAAACGGCGAATCATTCTATATCTCGTAAAACTCAAATCCTTCAGAACGAATTCCAGAGTGTTCGAAATGTTCCAAAATTTGAATTGAAGGGGTTATATTTTTGGGAAAGAAAGCTCTTGGCTTTCTACCACTCCAAAATGTTCTGAAATGTTGTGAAATGCTTTTGAATACATATGAATGTTCTGGATTATTTAAGAATTTTCTAGAGGGCGAAACTTTCAGAACTTATATTTTTAAAAGCATGCCTGTTCATTGAGTAATCGGAGACTTGTTATTTCTTGACGTTAATAAAAGTTGTTTTATTTTTTCTCAGGCAGTAAAAAAATCACAAGCTGAAAATATGTCAAAGTTCACTCAACGTTTGAACGGAAACTACTCGAATATTTAATTCTGAAAATTCTTGCAGTTACTATGGCAGTAACATAAATCACACAAAAGTGAATGGAATCGATAACGATCACTGGAGGTGTGAATAAATTACTATTAAGTTAGTTATATGATGAATGTTTTAATTAATGAACGATTGAATGACATCGACAGGCAGTTGGATTATAATACCCGTATAAGAGACTTGGTTGCACAATCTTTTCCGGTATGGCACTAGTATCGTGCACATATCGATAGCATTGATCTATTTATGGGTAACAGATTGGCAATTCACCAAAAAGTAGTAATTCAAAACTCCCTGAGTCTTTTGAATTTTCTAGAGTCACTGGAAGATTTTTTGAAGGAGATGCACAAGTAGAATATGAAAATATTTCATAGATGCCATGCGAGCGGTGCCTATGTGGGTGTGAGAGACCACTGCACCCTCGGAGTATACTTGAAGTCCAATTCAATATTGCTGAGGCGTATATGGCTTTCTAGTTCGAAATAATGTTTCAGATTCGTAAGATGTTGTCTTTGCTATTCCTATTGCTATTTGCGGAGACAATCTTGAGAAACATACATAGGCTTTCAGGACCGGAACCGCATCTTTTCATATGATCTCCTTTGATTTCTACTAGAGGAAACTTCATTGGTGGTCTATTGAAAATATTTGATTTACAGCTTCCTCCATGAGGCTAGTAGTAAATCAATTTTCAAGTAGTTTATGAATTATACAGTAATAATAGTGTTGTACAGCTGTTGTTGCTATTGTACCGTCTATTCGTGTTAGTAGTGAAATTTTCGAGTTTTCTGCAATTTTGCAGTTTCAGACACTGGAATATCTAGAATCATTAAAACAGATATTCAGTTTATTTCCAGGGGTAATTCTCTGGTTGTGCAGTTCTTTGTTATCAGTGATAGGTATTTTGAGCCACTATCGAGAGCTTTCAGAGCTTTATTGGGGTTGAAAGTGGGTTATTGCATCTGTTAAAAAATCTGTTTAATATCTGTTTTTCCGTTAATTAGCTGCCGCCCCCATACGAACGACAACCCTCAGAAGTTGAGAAACTTGTGCGAGCTAAGGACTAACGAGGTCTTACCTTTTAACGTGTGATTCCTAACACGGTGATTCCTAACATCGAAAAGCTTTCAAGTATTGTATAGAACAAACACATTTGTAATTCACAAGCAATCAGAAAAAAATATTTATAGAAATAGTACGTCTGAATGTGGATGATTAACTTGTTTTTTTGTTTCGAAAAAATGTGTTATGCCATCAGTTATTTCGAACATAATCAGCAGAAGTTATGATACAGTTTTCAAAAATCAATGGAATATAATATTCATTTTTCAGATTTAACTGATGCACTACTTTGCGAAGAGTCACTAAATTTCAAATGACTATATAGTTTCGGAAAATGAAGGTTTTGTCTTTCTACTTCTCTATTTTTATACAAAAAAAATCTGGGAATCTTCCAAAGAAAAGAAGAAACAACTACTTCCATATATAAACATCAAATTACACGAAAGAAAAAATACTTTCGAAACAACTACTTTTAAATGAACATTGAATTATACAAGGAAAACTCTCTCCTATCCAGTTGGGAATTGAATCATATATCATTCACAGAATTGCTAAATAATTTAGTAGTATGGATTCTAACTAGTTTGATCTTCCTCTTGAAGATGGTCACTTGGTGATCGAAACACGTGCCGAGGTGTTAAAAATAACGATTTGGTATTAGGAAAAAACTCCAGTAATATTGATTCTAACTAGCTCAAACCTACAATCAGTTTTATGTGGTCTAGTTATTAAAAGAGGTTGTACCTAATTTGTCTAAACTTCAGTTTGGACCAAAAGCCCAAAACCTAACCGTAGAAGTCAATATAATGGCAGTTCCTGAAAACAGTCGATAATTATTCATCAAATAGATATTGTTAAATCAATACCTTAAATTCCTCCAGTTATCCATAGGTATACTTTTTTAAACTAGGTAATCAAATAATTTCGTCCTGAAACAATCGATTTTATGAATAAAAAATCAAACAATGTCAAATAATGTTGTCAATGTCTCCAACTACTGTTGTTTTGAGATTTTGTGATTCTCAAGTTCATAACAAGTATAGTGAAATTTGTCACTTATTATTAGGTTTCTTGTTTGTGTGATCATCGATATTTCTATAAAAACTGATATGTTTCGAAATTTCGCAAAAGTAACACTTTCATCCAGATAACCATGAATTTATGATTTACTAAAGATTCTATTTGCGTTTTCTGATAAGCATTGTGTAAGATGTTCTGATATTAAGATTGAAGTAAGAGAAATTATGTCCGCTAAGCGCTACAGGTCCGCTTAGCGTTGCTTCTTCACACAACGTACTGAGTGTTTTGTAAAAATTCAACCTTTACTGTATGTTTTTTAACAATTATATAAGTAAATGTTTTTTCAACATCGATTAGTAATGTTTTTGAAACTCTAAATGTTTTTGCGGCTCAGATTATACAACCTCATTTCTCAGTTCCCTTGAACAAAAAAAGTTCTCTTTTCTTCTAATCTCCAACTGCAATACCTGCTCCAAAAAAAATCCGAGTTGAACCGCCTCTGGTGTTTTCAGCTTCAACTTTGAAGCCATTTTCAAGAATCTATGACAAGGTACATCAGAGGACTTAGGTAGTAGATATACATGTTTGTTAATTGTCTAGTTTAGTAATTGAAAGTCCTTCATAAAATCGTCATCTTATTTGAAAGATAGGAGTTCACATAATATCAAGTTATCAGTAGAAAATATATGACCAAGTTGTCAGTAGAAAAGATACGATATAGAGATGAGAGAAATTAGTCAATCATCAGGCTCCACGAGATTCAATACCAGAAATGAGTCCCAGAAATAACTGATTTTTGACATACTTCACTTCTGAATCGTCGTAATAATATCACTTTCACCAAAACCGACAACTTTACAAATCACTTCGTATCTACAGTCCATTAAAATCAGATAATGAAAAAAATGTATCGACATGCCATTGAATATGTCTATGTGGGTGTGATTTAAATCGCTGGATGTGACCCTGATAATTTAGCAAAATAACTCAATAGGTAAAAGTAAATTAAGGTCATATTTCGGAATACTGGTCCAGTCTTCACAAATATTTCACATTATTGTCTAATGGATTAGTTATTATCTATATGCAATAAGAGAAAGGACATGAACTAAGAGAGATGAAGGCTGGTGATTCAAAAACCCCATTTGGAAAAGAAAAAAATACGGAAGGTTGACTGATTTTACGATAATTATTTTTACTGGTGGATAATTTTGGTATATGCTTCATACGGTGGCTATATCCACTTTCAATTAACTTTATAATATTATTTTAGAAGTTCAGATATCATAGAAGGAAGGTTGACAAGGCAGACCACTTATCAGATAATTTGATTGAAAGTGTTATACTAACATAGTTTGATTTCCCGTACAACACACTTTGAAAATTATTTCTTCTGCCGGAAATAATCCTCTTCAAATAAACTACTACTCTATTCATTCCGATGAACATTATAATTCACTCTTAATTTTTGGCACAGGTTTCGGTCTCGGATTGCATTATAGTTTGTCCATAAATGAAACTACAGCAGTACAGAGTTCGGGTTGAACCGCGCCGCGTCTAGAGTTTTGTATTCGACGTTTCGACTCCCATTTTGGAGCCATTTTCAAGAATTTGAAGGGACTCAATCTGTCTACTCAGATTGAACAATTCAATGTAGATATTTCGTTTTTTTATGTGTTAAGAGTGTACTGTTCTAATAGAATTCTTGACTTCTTCGTCGATAAGCAAACACTTTCTACCAGTTAATACTTTCGGCTCCAGAAAGCTGTTGTTTTTCTTGAGTACCTTAGAAATTCTAAAAATCGTCGATCTACTGACACCGGTCCTACTCTCGCATTTTTGCACTATTTCCTCCTTACTTTTCATTTCGGTCCGATATTGTATTCTTGAAGAATTATAAACATTCATAACGATTTCTCATTTATATTTAATGCTGACAGTTTCGGAGGCATCGCGATTCACGAACAACTAGCTTTCATTTTGTATAGCTTTTTATTCAATGCGTTCTCGAAATAAACTGAAGAATATCACTTAGACTAAGGCTAACCTCTCTACCATGGTCTTCAAACTCCCAACAGAAAATAATGCAATATATTCCTGATATAAGAAGAACTAGATCATGGAAGATATTACAAGAGCTGAACTTCACTTTTGGAAAAAAAGATAGAAAGAGCATGTTAATAGAAGAATCAGAATAAGAGAAATAAAGAAAGCCAGAACACTGGGTAAATTCATTTTCTATTTGGATGAAACATGGGTCAATGAAGGTTTGACAAGACCAGAACATCAAAACCCTAAAGCGTGTCTCTCAGTACAGCTACATCTTGAAAATGGCTTGAAAGTCAAAGCCGAAACGTCGGACAATGCAAAACTTTTTAAGCGCGGTTCAACCCGAAATTTAGATGTTCTGATTTCTAACCACGAAAACGTATTTTATTTGTATACTTATCTAGTGACGTTTCGATTTATCAGATTAATTTACTTCAAATTATGATGTTTTGATTTGAATAGGCTGGAAAAAGAAAATGGACAGTCTTTAAAACGTCACCAAATGATACATATTTATTTTTATATACAGAATTTTATAAACTCAACTTACTGACAAATTAATTTTTTTCAAAGAGCTATTTTATCAAATGCATTAATTTTTTGCCCTTTCTATATTTGTATTCATTTTTGATTTTAATGTTCTGATTATTTCCTGTAGAAGTTATCAATCCTAAATAAAAAACTGTTTCAAATATAAATTGTCCTTCTCAAAATAAAATATTTTAACAAAATTAGTTTTCAAATTATCTTCGCATCATACAGAATATGTCATTAGTGTAAAGACACACCTGAAGAAGCCATTGCATGGCGAAACACGTGTTGCGTTTTTTTTAAGAATATATCATTGGAAGATTTATATCAATACCCCTAGTCCGACGCCTATCAATGCTATATTTAACGTAATATGATAAACAGCGTCGGCCGCCTCTTTGTCGCAAGTCAATATCTTAATGCGGTTAGAAATATATTAGTGACGTTGTGGATGAATCACATTGCCACTGGCTTAAGACGACTATGTTGGTTTCTTTGATGTACCAGCATATCTGCATTCATAAAGTTCATTCATTATTACACAATATGAATATATATGGGAATTTTTTTCTCGTGCTTGCTCCGAGCTTTCTCTCTCTTTTGAAGACAAAAATCAATCAGCTACAGAAGATTCATCGTCCCAGGAACTTTTAACTGTTTTGTTGATTTTATGTAAATTTTTTTCTGATTGTGAGGCTAGGTTATACGTTCAAAAGGTATGGTATTCTTCCGATCGACGGTAGTACAGCACTTTTTTGAAGTTTTCTATATTTCATCAAACATCATGAAAAGTGTCGATCATAATAATAATAATGACTCATTTCTAATAGTGAGACACCATCTGTGAGAATTATAGAAAATTCTAACCACGAATTCATTAGAAAATATTCGGAGGAGATTTTTGAAACTAATCTTTCCCAAAAATGTAAGCTTTCCAACACATCAACTGCATGAGGAATGTTCTGTTATGGATCTGCGACAGCTATTATAGTTTTGTACAAATATAAAATATCACTTGAATCAAAATAAAGCACTAGTCCGAAATCACAAGTATGGCACTAGACATCGTGAATAACTTACCCAGTTATTGTGAAAAAAATCAATATCACAAAGAGCATACTTTTTCACTGCTACTAAACTTTATAATAGAATAACGAAATCGATGTATTTCATTAGTCATTGTTCAGAAAAGAATTTAAAAAATTCATACTAGAAAATGACAGAAGACTTATGGCACTATTTTGCACTTTCAAGCTCTAGTGTCATCTAGTTACCTATGTTCAATCCAAGCTGCAGATTAATGAATGAAGCTGTTTTTCATTCGGCTGTCAATGTCAAATTATAACTTTGCAACGGACTCCGTTGATAGATTAGGTTGGTTCAAATATTGCGTTTATGATCCAGCTTATTGCCATCGATGAGATTATTCTTTTTTATTTTCTTTTTATTTTAAAATAGAAAATCTTAATATGAATACAAGTCCAAAAAGTTAATAATGGTATGTAAAAAATATTAAAATAGTATAAACATTTTTGGCTTTCTACTACTCCATCTCAATACAAAAAAAGGGATGAGGGAATCTTCCAAAGAAAGGAAGAAAGAAATCAATTTGAAAATAAGTAACTCTATGCATGGATGTGTAGATCATGCAAAGAAGTAACTTTCAGACACAAACTGAAAGAAATTCCTCCTGAAACAGCTACTTTCATATAAACATTGAATTACACGAAAGAAAAAATTCTTTCGAAACAAATACTTCTATATGAACACTGAATTATACGGAAGATACTTTTCTCAGTTTGTATTTCAAACATTCGTTGTGAAATAAAAATCGGATATCATTCACAAGAGTTCTACTTTGAATGAATGGAACACTGTCACCCTCACTGGTATACACCGATGTTTCGCCTTAAGACACTTGCCCCAAGGCTCTTCAATACCAAATTGGATGACATTATAGAAAATACACACAATTCATTCATGAATTACGATTTTTTAATGTCAAGGAATAAGCTTGATCTGCTTATGTCATCGATGACATCGTAATGACATTCATTCATCTATTTGATTTAATCCCAGCCAAGAGGAATCTTATTTGAATTAAAAATATGATAATAACGAATTTATCACGTTCTTAAAAACTATGATATTTTTACGAGACATTGTACATGTTACAGAATACAGTGGTTACACTTTTGGGATATTTCCAACATGACCAAGTAGTGCTTGTTGGAAATTTCGCAAGATTTACTTCAGAATTTTTTCTCGTGGTACATCCAGAATCGAAATTTTTAAAGAAATACCATTTTTTCATGAACATAAAATGACACATAATTTTTAAATGTTTACAAGTGATGTGAATGAACTTAACTGATTCATTCAAAGATTTATGTCTTTCACTCTGTATCATGGATCATAGTGTTTGTAGAAAAAAGTACCAATGAGATAATGACATACAGGAATAAATAAAATGAAAGTCCTTCATTGTGTAGTTGACGTATCATCACGTTGGCATCTATATATTAAAGAAGAAAATAGGTACATCAATGTCTTGTTCAAATATCAAAGTTCAAGTGAAAATTTTAAACGGCAGACAATTTTCATTTGTTATTCGAATTTTTCGAATTCCTCTAAACGTTTCTAATTGTTATTATTTATCAATCTTGACGCAATATGCGTGAAGATTATAAGATAGTAGTCATACCAATTGACGAGTGGCATGTGATTGGTGAAAGTAATTATTCAGAAATATATTTTGAAATATCAACAAAATCTGATAGATCATGAAATAATAATTGCACACCAGTAACCTAACCTCGGTAACCGTTATGCAATACACTGATAATATCTGAAGTGTCACAACTAATTGTAGTTTCTAGAGAATTTTGTTTTTCAAATGGATCCCCATGGAAATTTCTGCATCGTTTGAGTTCCATGTTACTGTGAATATTGTACATATCATTTTCAAGTCATCCCAGAACTTATTCATCTAAAGGAACGATTCGTTCAGGCCAGTCTCAACTCCCTATACACTGTACGTTAATGGACTGGCACCTATCAGAAAACAACTACTCCCCTGGCTAATACCACGAAAGGCGTTGGATTATAACCCAACGGTGTCAGTGCAGGACCCTTCTGCTGTCGGCGGTACAATTGCCGTGATAGATTTTGAATTATTGGAATACACTTGCAGACCGGTTTCGGGCTGTTTGCCACACGTCAGTGCAAGGTAGTCTAGAATCAACATAGAGTCGATGATTTCCGCTAATTTAAAATGGAAATCCTTCAAAGTATCATTCCTCGAACTAGGCTGAAGCGGACAACAAACAACAGGTTCGTCATCGCCCCATCTGCCTGTAAACGAGGTAAAACATATCATTTTTAAGATGTCCCAGAACCCAGTTAATATACGATACTTCGCCATGACAAGAGTTGCACAAATGAAACAAAGATAGCTTAGAGTGTCGTTGAAATGTTCACCTTAGAATATCGTTGACATGATGCAGAACATCTTTCAAAAAACTGTCCAATATATTATAGTAATTAAAATTTGAACTCCAAAACATTACACCCCATTTGAGCTCTCTGTCATTGTTGATATTGTCACAAACTATAGGGGCTTTCATTAAGTGATTCCTATCTTTCAATTCAAATAAAACAAAGTCTGTGTGAGATATCAACGAAATTTTTTATTCGTCTGAAAGATGCATTGATGCCATTATGCTCGACGTTGATAGTGATGGCCTGGCCAACGTCGTGTTATCAAAGAAATATGGACAGATAACTCCGCAAGCCCAAAATCCACTTCAAACAGTGACTTTTTCGTAATGAATTGGACGCTGTTAGATCTCATATGGATTGGTATCGTCCCGAATTCAACAATTTTGTTTGTTCACATACCCATTCACCAAGAAATGGGCCTCACAGCTGAAGATGATTTTTCGATGAAAATTAAGAGTCAGTTGTCAACTGCTCCAGAGCCCATGCGGAATATGAGTTCATATGAACCAGTACAGTTAATTTAGATTTAGAGTTAACGACTTATAACAACGTCTTTGCCATCGACTAACAAATATGTTGATATTTTGTTGTGTACGGAGAATTCCACAGAAATTCTGCGCGAACAGCCCGAATATATCGTGAACGCTTTCCTCATCGTTATCTGACAGCGAATACTGAATACAGATCGTTTCATGAAGAATATGTGGGGCTGACAAAAATTGGGAAATTTTTATTTGTCAAGACAATAAATAAATTAATTTTCGTTAGATGAAGATAATTAAATTAATTGATATTTTTACATCATTTATGAGACAGGATTTTATTTTTTGTGAAAAAACCCTTTTGGATTTGTATGGGAGAGTGTGTGTGAGAGTGTGTATGAAAAATATCAAAAAAAAGTTAAAGTCAGGTGATGGTTATTGAATAGATAGATAGACATATACTTTATTGTCCAAGAAAATACATTCTTATTGACAAAGCTTGTTAAAAAAGCTGGTATATATAGCACTTCAAAGAATAAAAGAAAAGAAACAATTCAAAAACACAAATACACAGAAACACAATTTGAGCAAAAGTAAGTTCATATATCTAATATATGATATTAGGATTAGGATTAGGACGTGGTAAGATTTTGGTAAGTGGTAGGAAATCACATCGGCTCTTTCAAAGCCTGGCTCTTTCATACACACTCTCTCCTACTTCTTCATCATCAAACAAAAAAATTTGGAAATGTTCCTGAAAAAAAAGAAGGAAAATAACTACATTGAAATTTCAAAAATACATAAAAACATAAACAAATAAATCTCAACAATATAGTTATTCTCATTCTTCTTTTTTTGAATATTCCACACATTTCTTGTTCACTGATGGGAAAGTAGAATTTAGATTTTATTTTGTTATGATTGCTATCTTCAAAAACTAACTCAGTAAGGTCCAAAGTAGTTTTCTATTAGAATTTCTTCAGAATTGATTATAGACAATGATTCTTTTTTTCGGGTAATATCATATTATCAAACAAATATTATATTTTTTGTATATTGATCACTCGAAGAAATTGATATTAGAGTTTCTCAAATGAATGAATTATTCATTAGACATAATTCATTATCAATCAAACTAAATATTCAACTTTCAAATTAGGTTAATATTATGTCATCATGAACCTACCAAAGATTCAAGTTATGTCATCATATACAAAATTTTTGGACATTATTTGATTTTTGATATCCTGATTGATTTAATTTCTTCGAAATACACGCATCCAAAATTATCTTCCCTTATTTTAAAAAAATATTGAATTGAAATATTCCACAAAGACAGTTTGTATATCCTTCATTCCACAATTACAGAAACAATCGTCTTGATGATGGATAAATTTTAATGAGATATGATAGGTTACTTTCACTAAATTTTCTCAAGTAACTATTGAAATTGAAAATAATCAGATGAATTACCACACTAAAATTGAGGACACTGAAAATCATAATAGAATGATTATATCTACTTTGAATTTTTTCCAGAACAGAAAATGAGGAATAAAGAAGTCAAATAAAAGTAGTAAAAAAGACTAGAATAAGAGGTATTTGTATATTTCTTCAGCTGATGGTCATTAAAAATTAGGTCATTTATAATAATATAATAATATTGTTAATTGGTAATCTGAAAATACAAAATACAATGGACATTGAGTTACACCAGACCATAAACAAGGGCAGGATGAATTCCACTTAAATCGATTTTGTTGTGCCTGGAAAAAAAAATCTGTTTAAAATCTGTTTAAAATCTGTTTTTCCGTTAACCAGCTGTCGCACCCCTACGAACGACAACCCTCAGAAGCCGAAACTTGTGCGAGCTAAGGATCAACGAGGTCTTACCTTTTAACGTGTGATTCCTAACACGGGTTGGACGGTAGCAAGTGAAGATCGATCGTTCAGACTAGGGTTTGAACCACCGACCAACACGGCAGTCAATTCGAGTGAGTGAACAAATCATCCACGCCGAACCGCTTGGCTACCGACCGACCGGAAGGATTTCCGGTTCTTGTTTTGCTAACAGGGGTGCTACTTGCACGGGTATAGACATTAAAGACTAATTTATGATAAAAGTGATTTTTTTTGTAAATACTCATAGCTACTTTGAAACATCATGAATACGTTAGAATAATTAAAACTTTAGAACCACGTTGGAACATTCTAGATTGATTGATGTAATTGGTAAGTGAATTGGAAATGGTAGGTAAACTTGTTTTGGACTGCTCTTGTCAACTTTCGATTGAGAAGTGTACTGTGTCTCTTCCAAGTTGAACAATGAATGTTTTGAATATTTTTTTGATCATATTCAGCGAATGGTTTGAGGTAAGATGTGTTTTGTGAGTACATATGCGAGTGCATATTTAGTAGAAGAATAATTTGGTAACAGAAAAATATTTCAATCTTTCCATACAAAGCAATTACCAGGTTGGATATACAATGTCATCCCCAAAGTAAGGGTTTTTTGATAAGTTATTCTTGATTAAAGTTTGTGCATTCCCTAAAACTAAACATGCACCAGCAAAATACAGTAAATCCCACGTAATATACGAAAAGCCTTCAAATATTTGATGTTGAGACAGGAGTAAAGTACTCTTATTTTGAAAAATCTCACGAAATGTTATTTGAAAAAGTTGTTCAGCATAGAAAAATACATCTACATTTGAAGTCATGGCCATTTAAGTGACGTTTCATTTTTTTACCCATTTTGCTAAAACGATAAATAGACAGCATCATGTATACGAGGTTCATTCTGAAAGCCTGCAATATTACAAATTACGTAACTATGGTGTTAACCACGGTCAATTTTTTTGAAGAGTAAAGAATTTGTTGTTGCTAATTATTTTTATTTTTTGTTAACACTGAAAATTACCCAAAATTATACAGTACTATGAAAAGAACTGAATATTCAATAATATCAAATCACAAAACATCGAAATAAAATGGATATTTTGGAACAAACTGGATATTATTTTGGAGAATTATTTCGGACAAGAAAATCTCCAGCAAATCAATGAGTTTGTTCCGAAATACCTATTTTATTTTGATGTTTTGTGATTTAATACTATTGAATATTGAGTTCTTGTTACAATGCAGTATAATTTTTTGTAATTTTCGGTGTTAACAAAAAATAAAAATAATTTTGCACCAAAAATTGTGAAAATTATTTTACTCTTCAAAAAAATGTACCGTGGTTAACAGCATAGTTATGTAATTCGTAATATCACAGGCTTTCGAAATGAATCCTCGCATACAGGATGCTGTCTATTTATCGTTTTAGAAAATTTTTCTTCGTAGTCCCCATTTAAAAAAAAAATGAAAAAAATATAACTTCGCTTGGATTGCCATGACTTCAAATCTAGATGTATTTTTTATTGCTGAACAACTTTTTCTAATAACATTTCCCGAGATTTCTCAAAATAAGAGTACTTTACTCCTGTCTCAAAATCAAATATTTGAAGGGTCCTCGTATATTAAGTGTGTTTTACTATATTTTGTTGGTGCATGTTCAGTTTTGGGGGATGCACAAACTTTTATCAGGAATAACATTTTGTCGAAAAACCCATAATGAATAAGTTTCCCATATGGTGGATACTTTGGGGTTTAACACTGTATACAATTACGCAACGTTTTCTTATATTATGATAAATACCGTAGTTGCTGGATTAGAATCAGGTGAATGACTTTCAAACGGCCTTTGAGAAACACCAATTAGCATTTGAAAGGCTATTTCAAATGGTAAATCAGTAAAATAGAGCGTGTATTCAAGTGTTTGGTTCAGTGCACGCGATTATCGAATTTATTATCACTAATTGGATTCTCTTACAATACATTTGAACTATAATTATCGTAATATTTCAAACACACTTGACCATTCGAAGAGTCACACAAGGATCAATGAGAACAAGAACATGTATTATGTGCCTGACATAAGTAAGGTAGGTTATCACCATCACTGAAAGTGTGGTGAACAGATCATGGATTGATTGTAGTTCCATGTGTGGTTCTGCTTCTATGCGTTTTGAGTACAGTCTCCAGGATAAGAATAGAGCTGACAGTTGAAATTTTATATCTGAGGAACAAAGGCTTCCAACATTCCACTCTTTGACTCAATGAAGATGTCCCACTTCCCTGAGAGGTTTCACATTTGTGGGTCTCACACCTGGCCTAAAAAGTCCCGGGCCTAAAATAGAAAATGCGTTTTTTCTGTGACGGAAAATATATATATATATATATATATATATATATATATATATATATATATATATATATATATATATATATATATATATATTGTTATGAAAAGACTCGAAATACAACAGTGTATGGGAATTTTAAAAACATCACGAAGGAATTCAGATACAAAAATACAGCAAGGACACCCTGTACATAAATTGAAACCCACAGCTTTGACCGGAAACAAGCAAATAAGAGTGGAAAATTCAAATATTAATATTCTTACATCAAAACACATCGAAATACGAAAAACTGATAACCGATATAGGTTAGAAAGAAATGCCAGATAAAATTAAATTAACATATATGATGAAAAAACGAAAAAGGCATGATAAACTAATTGTTATTATTTAGGAATGATGTAAAATTCGAAATGTATTATTGTGAATCACTTCCTTAGAAACTGATATCAAGTGATGCTTTTGGAAAATATTTAGATTTACATAAAAGTGAGATTAACTGTTTTTGTACGAAACTATAGAATGAAAATGTATCTAAATTTAAGAGCCAATGTTAAATTAGTAGAATAGATAATTTTCCTGAAAAAGAATTTGAAAATTTGTATATGTGAAAATTGATAGATGGTAACTAGGGGAACGAGATAGATTTTCAAATTGTTTTATCAACAACGGGATTCTTCTTGAGGCAACGAAAGAGACGCCACGCTAAATTTTTCTCTCCTTAAAAATTTGAAATATATAGTATATAAATTAAGAAGTAAACAGGATAGTAGTCAATACTGATTTGTAATAATAAATTCAGTGAAAAAACCTACCTGTCCAGCCAAGTGTAGTAAGATATCCATGAGTTCCAGCTTCGCAGAAATATCACACCACACACACACCAGCGTTGGAGGAAAGTAAGGTATTCACCTATACCATTTCTAAATAATATATGCATATATTAATGAAAGTATCCAAGAACTGAACAAGACCCTCAAAATTAAATTCTGAATCAAAAACTCGAGTCTGCAGAAATACAGTGACCTGCAATAGTAAATTGACATTTGCCAAATATGTTCGTGTATTCACTTTGAATAGTTCATT
This sequence comes from Leptinotarsa decemlineata, assembly GCF_025532065.1. Taxonomy (NCBI): domain Eukaryota; kingdom Metazoa; phylum Arthropoda; class Insecta; order Coleoptera; family Chrysomelidae; genus Leptinotarsa; species Leptinotarsa decemlineata. Next base: position 11,388,883 of record NW_027412558.1, on the reverse strand, counting down.
GTAGATTTAGGACATTCTTAGTTTTTAGGAATTTTCCATTTTGGCAATTGATAGACACGTGTTTCGGGCTTTTGGCCGATAGTTTTCTTGTAAACACAAGATCTATCATCTGAAACCACAAATGTGCGGTTGGCTCCTGTTGGTGGCTCCGTGCATTTGTATTTCTATCTTTTGGTAACCAAGTGTTGCCCATCCTCACACTTGGCTGCACCATACTGATGATGGGCCAAAAGCCCGAAACACGTGTCTATGGTTTGCCACTTTCATGAGTGCTATGTCCGATATTAACTTCTCTTTCTATATCAAGACACTCAATAACTATATATATATATATATATATATATATATATATATATATATATATATATATATATATATATATATATATATATATATATAGAGAAAAATCTCTATACACTGAGGTACAGGATTTAAACTCAACATAAGAATCGAGCTGACTAAAATTTCCATGACAAGTAACAATAATGATAATAAAAATTAAAAATTTTGATTTTTCAAAACCCAAATCAAAATTTAAAATCATTTAACAACATATATATATATATATATATATATATATATATATATATATATATATATATATATATATATATATATATATATATATATATATATATATATATATATATATATATGTTGTGGTAGTTTTATAATAATCTTATGACACGTACTTGGGCTGCATTATTTTTTGTTTAAAATTGGCTTTATTCCAATTCACTCGAGCGAAATTTCTTATCGGTGGGCATTTTTTGAGGTCTGCAAACAGCCAGTAGTCGCTGGGAGCCAACACTGGCAAATACGGTTGATGTGGGTGCAATTTGAGATTCAACTCATGTAGCTTTGTCTTGGTGAGTTGTCTTGATGAACAATTTTTTTTTTTGCCATATGCGGTCGTTTCTTTGCAACTTCGGCCTTCAAATGCTCCAATAATGCTGTATAGTATCCACAACATAGTCGATGAATATTACACCACACACATCCCAAAATACCGAGGCGATAATCTTCCCAGCCGATTGTTATGCTTTCGGGTGCTTTGGACGAGTTTCACCAGTTCCTCTCCACTCAGATGACGATCGTTTTCATTCCGGAGTATAGTGATGGATCCATGTTTTATCCATTGTCACATATCGACGCAAAAAATCCGATTTGTTATGTTTAAACATGGCCAAACACTGCTCATAAGCATCAAGATGTTCTTGTTTTTGCTCAACAGTGAGCTCGTGCTGCAAGCTTTCTCATAGTCAAATGATCATGCAATATAAAGCCAACACGTTCTATTGATCTTCACGTCAGCTTAGTCACGTCAGCTTAGTAACTTCACTTTTCTATCATTCGAAAGATTTTGTGGATTTTTCTTGTTTCCTGGTGAATATTACTGGAGTTTTTTCCCAACACCAATCGCTATTTTCAACACCTCGAAACGTGTTTCGATCACCAAGTGATCATCTTCAAGAGAAAGATTGAACTAGGAACTATCGCGAAGCTAACGCTATTTATGCTATATAGATACCTATACCCTACAGGTAAACCCTACAGGTGTACCACCAATACAGGTATACCACCCAGTATACCAGTTAGAAAATAAGGGACAACTACCATTTCTTGTCGCTTTGGTAATGAGGAGCCAATATAGAGGGTTAGAATATGATATATTTAGAAAAGAAACAAGCACGTACAGGTATTTTCCTGACAGTTCACATCATTGTGGACAGCACAAACGTGCTGGGTTGAATTTTTTAGTGCATCGTCTTTTGACTTTCCCTCTAACACATGATAGGTTCGAAAAAGAAAGACGTACAATACAGAAAATAGCAGCCACTAACGGTTTCTCGAGGGGTATTATAGATGACATAATAAGAAAGAAAAAGTTTAGGTTAAGAATGAACGAAATCTCGACTTTCAGAAAGGACAAAAACCAAGATAAATACATCTCAGTTCCATACCACCAATATACGAAGAACTTTGGAAAGATTTTCAAGGAACTAGGTATGAAGGTGGTTTTTAAAACAAGTCATACACTACAGAGCCTTTTGGGATGTCCAAAAGACATAGTCGAGAATTCGGAAAAGTCTGGAATTTACGAAATTGAATGTAAGGACTGCGAAGCAAAATATTATGGACAGACAAAAATATCTATTAAAGTAAGATATAAGGAACACATAGCACACTAAAAATATGGAAGACCTGAAAAATCAGCAGTCGCCCATCATATTTTGCAACAAAACCATTCCATAGACTTCAGTTCACTAAGAGTATAGACAAGTTAACAACAACAGGCAACTAGATGCCTTTGAGAGTGTGGAAATAAATAAACACAATAATATTATGAATAACGATGACGGACCTATACCGTATACCAAATAGCATACTATATAGCTTGTTGAAATAATAAAATAATATTGTTGGGTATACTGATTACTACATAAGAACACATTGCAAAAATAAATTTAGATAGGCAATATTGTGAAAATTGTTTTATATACATCTAAGTATAACATTCAAACATATATTCTAAAATAATAAATGAGGCAAAATTGTGAAATTAATTAAGGGTGGTGTACTTGTATGGGTGGTACACCTGTAGGGTTTACCTGTTGGGTATATCTATATAGCATAAATAGCGTTAGCTTCGCGATAGTATCTAGTTTAATCTTACTCTTGAAGATGATCACTTGGTGATCGAAACACGTGTTAAGGTGTTAAAAATAGCGATTTGGTGTTGGGAAAAAACTCCAGTAATATTCATTACTGCACCAAACGTTCCAAACAGTGCATCATAAGTTGTTTCCTGGTGTTACTGCCTCATTTAGACGTCCACTGCGTTCTGCACTATCGGTGTCTCTAAGACCCCGTTCATCATTTAATGAATTTGCATCAAAACGATTGCTTCTGTAATTGTGAAGGATATACAAGCTCTGTTTGTGAAATATTCCAATTCAATATTTTTTTTTAAATAAAGGGGGATTCTTTTGAATGCCTGTATTTCGAAGTAATTAACTCAATCAGGATGTAAAAAATGAGATATAATGTTCAAAAATTGTATATACGATGACATAACTTGATTCTTTGGTAGGTTCACGATGACATAAGATTCACCTAACTTGAAAGTTGAATATCAACTTCAAATGATAATGAATTATGTCTTATGAATAATTTATTTATTCAAGAAACTCATATCTCAATGTCTTCGAGTGATCACTATAAAAAAAAAATTTAATATTTGTATAATAATATAGTACCCGAAAAAAAGAATTATTGTCTATAATTAATTCTGAAGAAATTCTCATAAAAAACTACTCTGGACCTTACTGAGTGAGTTTTTCTCGAAGATAGCGATTATATACAAAGCGAGTATGTGTGAGAAATTACCAATTTTCCTGGATGACTATTTGGCCAAGTTCCTCAAGAACACTTCTGCGAGATTAAGGAATATCTTAATTTAATTTCGAGAAATTCATTTATTCACTGTCTAAAAAACCAGCGTTACTGAATTAATGATAATTAGCAATTCTCAAATGCAATTGTTATTATAATTTCATATATAGTGCAATCCACTCAAAATGAGCCCCCCTGAATAACTTTTGGAACAATTATTTGCAGGAAAAATTAAGAAGCACGTGAACCATAGTATACAGGGGGACACATTTTGATATATTTACATATGATGTTACTTCCCCTGTCGCACCCCTAGAGCATGTTACCAATTTTTTTCGAATGGATCACCCTATTTTGTTTCACATTATCAGATGCTCCATAATGAGCAGATTTTAACAAAATATAAAACATATGGACTGAAGCTTATGGTTCGGGAGCTACTGATTATTTTGAGTTGAAAATGAGCACCCTGAATAACTTTTGGAACAATGATTTTCAGGAAATATAAAAAAACACCTCAATAATAGTATACCGGGGGACATATTTTGACATATTCACATTTGATCTAACTTTCCCTATCGCATCCCCTAAACATGTCACTTTTTTTTTAATGTATCAATTGTTTTGCGTTATCAGATGTTCCATGATGAACAGATTTCAACAAAATAGAATACATTATATATATGATGGAATCGGCCGATACTTGATGAAAATCCATAACTAACGTATTCCAAAAACACTTTATTGTGAGATTTTCACTAAATTGTTTTACAAAAACGCAACACGTGTTTCGCCATACAATGGCTTCATCTGGCGTGTCTTTCAACTAATTCTACACATTCAATACTAAATATATATATATAGTTTATGGAGTACCTGAAATCAAAGTACCTGTAAACGAAGTACCTGAATTTTAAGTAGCTGATATTTTACCTGAGTTTCTAACGAATTAAATTACCTGCACTTATGTTCCATTTTCACATTTGAAAAAATATATTCAGTAACGGAGAGTTATTGAGTTCTAATTGATCATTCAGTAAATTACCCGAATTCCTGAATCTATTGATTTCTAAACATTCTAGATGATTAAGTTTCAAACTCTTCTCTTCTAAATGTAACACCTCGTACTCATGATTGAACTCGTGTCCTTCTGCTAAAAGATGGTTTGCAAATGTGGAATTGGTCTTTCTATTTACAAAACTACTCCTATGTTCTTTAATTCGTTGGAAAAATGTTCTTCCTGTTTGCCCAATATACAGTTTTGGACAGGAGCCACAAGTCAGCTTATATACTCCTGATCTATCCGACACCAAAGTTTTGTCCTTATTGTTTTTAATAAATTTACTTAGGTTATTATTCGTTCTATAAGCTACGTTTACGCCTTCTTTCTTCAAAAAACGGGCAATATTCCTGTTTGGTTCCCCCACATATATGTTCCCCACATATATGTGGGGGAACCAAACATATATATGTTCCCCCACATATATGTGGGGGAACCAAACAGGAATATTGCCCGTTTTTTGAAGAAAGAAGGCGTAAACGTAGCTTATAGAACGAATAATAACCTAAGTAAATTTATTAAAAACAATAAGGACAAAACTTTGGTGTCGGATAGATCAGGAGTATATAAGCTGACTTGTGGCTCCTGTCCAAAACTGTATATTGGGCAAACAGGAAGAACATTTTTCCAACGAATTAAAGAACATAGGAGTAGTTTTGTAAATAGAAAGACCAATTCCACATTTGCAAACCATCTTTTAGCAGAAGGACACGAGTTCAATCATGAGTACGAGGTGTTACATTTAGAAGAGAAGAGTTTGAAACTTAATCATCTAGAATGTTTAGAAATCAATAGATTCAGGAATTCGGGTAATTTACTGAATGATCAATTAGAACTCAATAACTCTCCGTTACTGAATATATTTTTTCAAATGTGAAAATGGAACATAAGTGCAGGTAATTTAATTCGTTAGAAACTCAGGTAAAATATCAGCTACTTAAAATTCAGGTACTTCGTTTACAGGTACTTTGATTTCAGGTACTCCATAAAATATATATATATTTAGTATTGAATGTGTAGAATTAGTTGAAAGACACGCCAGATGAAGCCATTGTATGGCGAAACACGTGTTGCGTTTTTGTAAAACAATTTAGTGAAAATCTCACAATAAAGTGTTTTTGGAATACGTTAGAATACATTATGGTCTGAAGCTCATACTTTGGAAGCTAAAAATTATTTGAGTTGAAAACAAGCCACCCTGAATGAACTTCTGAAACATTGGTTTCTTAGGTGTTTTTGTGAAGTATACTTCAAAAAAGGCTTATTTTGCCTAATTAAGTTTGAATTCGATATTCTCTTCATTTTGTATTTGCCTCATTCTACAATCAGGATTACCTACCAGGTGATGTTACAATTGGTGTTTCTGTTTTTGTGAATTATTGAGAAGCAATGGTTTATACGCATCGAGAACGGATTGAGATAGTGAGTTTGTACTACCAGAATGGAAATAATGCTAGAGAGCTTCCTGGATGATAATCATCCAGGAAGAAATGTACGACACAAATACGTCGCGGAATCATTGAACAAATTTATGGAAACTGGATCTGTTAACAATAAAAAGCATAACCGGTCAGGAGTTGTCAACGATGAAGCTATTTGTACTGCAGTTTTAGGGTACGTTGGGCTAATGGAAAATTCGCAATATCTTACTAAGTTATCTCGAGAATCAGGAATCAGTCGTACAAATGTTTTCAGGATCCTTCTTAAGTACAAATTTCATCCACGTAAGATTAGAGTAGTTCATGAATTGAACGAAGATGATTTCGATAGACGTATCGAGTTTTGTGAAAGTCTTACTGAACGGAACTTGCATCAGAATTTCTTGTATAAAATTTGTTTTTCGGATGAGTTTGAATGAAGAGTTAAATCGGCAAAATTGTCAATATTGGAGTGATACGAATCCTCATTTATTCCGTCAAGTTCATACCCGACGACCTCAAAAACTGAATGTTTGGGCAGGAATTTTAGGTGATCACATCCTAGGACATTTTTTCATCGATGATAGTTTGACTAGTGATAAATATTTGGATATGTTGGAGAATCGAATAATACCGTGCATCAATAGGACAATTGAGGAGATATAAATTTATTCGAAAACGAAATAATGTTTCATTTATTGCTTCCAAATTTCTCTCTAGGACGAATATTTCTAAATGTGGCCTCCTGTATAATTGTTGACCTGTTTTTCATTTTTCCTGCAAATCATTGTTCCAAAAGTTATTCAGGGTATATCATTTTCAACTCAAATCATTTGTAGCTCCCGAACCGTAAGCTTCAGACCATATGTTTTATACTTTGTTGAAATCTGCTCATCATGGAGCATCTGATAATGTGAAACAATATAATAATAATGATAATAATAATAATAATAGCGTATATTACCTAACAAGTTCCCATTTACAGAGCAAAACTAACACACTTGAAGGATTAATACTATTTGATATATGATCAATACTATTTGATATAAAAAACATAAATGACTTATAGGTAAGCACGAGACTCATTTTTAATTTCACAAATGCTGCAACAAAAAATATCGATGTTTCTAAAGAGCTTGTTCGCATTACGACATATCAGATAGATTGGTGATTTCAACATTGAGTTAGTTTGTGCCCTTTTGCATAAAAAAGTATTGATGTGCCTAGAAGATATTCTTGGAACAAAGATATCAATTTCTGATAATAGTACAGGACAATCCAATTTGCCATTCAATAGCTTATTTAAAAATAAAACAGATGCCTGATTTCTTCTTTTTTCTAAGGCTACAAAGTCAAATCTGCATAGTAATCTCAGGGTAATCACAGTTTCTTGGAGGATAAATTCCGGTCATTCTTGAAGTAAGCAATTTTAAAAACTTCTTTTGGACTCTATCAATTGCTGATGTGTATTGATGGTATATGGGATTCCATATAATGGACCCATATTCTAGTTTTGGCCTCACCAGACTGAAATACAGAGAGGTGAAGGTTAGTATATTATGAAAATTTTTGCAGTTCCTTATTATAAAACCGTATACGCGTCAAGCTGAATTTATTATATGATTAATATGGTAGTTGAAAGTTAGTTGATGATCAAAATAGATTCCTAGATCCCTAATACTCTCAGCTCTTTCCAATATAATGTTGTCGATGTGGTAAAGAAATTCTAGTGTATTGAGTTTTCTACTGAATGTAACAATTTTACATTTATATATATTCAAATGGAGGCGATTCTTGAGACACCAATTTTGTAAAAGATCAATCTCCTTTTGCATAATGTTACAATCATCTAAACTGTTTATAGATGTATACGGTTTCAAATCATCAGCAAACATTAATTTATTGCCAGTTATTGAGTTGCACAGATCATTAATAAATAGTAAAAACAATAAGGGACCAATATTGGATCCTTGCGGGACTCCGCTGATTGCTCAATACACATCTGAAGAAAAGCCGCGATAATATACGTATGGATGACGTCCGTTAAGGTATGATTCCAAAATCTAAAGCAAATGAACTTCTTTGCTTTAGATTGTTGACTGCCAGTCTTCAATCATAGCCCACTGACTAATAAGAATGATTGTTAAAGTTGACAATAAATTTCATTGAAACCCATGCAAGAAAGTTTAAAAATTAGTAACTTATGGCTGATCCATTTTAAAAAAATTGGTGACATACTCTGGGGATGCGATAGGGGAAGTAACATCAAATGTGGATATGTCAAAATGTCCCCCTTGTATATATTTTTTTTATTTTTGTTTTGTTTTTCAAGTTGTTCAGGGTGGCTCGTTTTAAATGGAATGCACTGTATATCATATCCTGAAGATGGTAAAAATCGAAACTCAAGTCGTATCTTGTGAAGGTATAACGGAAACACCCTCTTGGTAGATTTGTGACCATATAGTTGATGCAGGTTGATCCGGTGTAAAAGTGTTTGTGTGCATATCAACCTAATTACATCCTCATTTCATTATTATTCATATAATTGTTTGTTTTTTTCAGTAATTAGGTAGGTGTGTTTGAAAAATATGGAGTCGCGACTTATATTCCCTAGAGAACATCTGAACGTTCAGTTCCATGTAGGTGCAAATACCGAAATACCCGTAACATCTTTAATGAAACAAACATTCCAACAGTTTTTGTGTTGAACGAACAATCAATTAATGGTGTTGTATGCGTTCATAGCGGCTGATAATGGTTCATCAATAAACTGAAAAATTCCTCATTTTTCCAATTAGTCGTGAAAGTTTCGATATTTATTTTTAATTAGCAAATGTTTGTCGCTCATGCCTATCTCCACATACCTGACAGCGGTCATAAAGCTGTCTGTCGATGCAGGAAAAGATACATTCGTTTGACGTACACACGTGCCCGATCAGATCCTTTAATCGCAGAATGCATTTGTCGTTCTCCTTAAAATTACGCAACTTTCTATATCGATGAGGAGTTTTATCTCTGTTGAAAGCGCGAGTTCAATTTCTCTGCATGAATGGGTGATGTGTTGCCCGATATTCCGCACGTAATCATTCATAGACGGGTATGGTGAGGTAAGGCAGGCATACGTCCCCCCATTATGACATTGTTAAAAAAAAGAGTGTACTGCAAAACAAATAGTAATACTAATCCGTGATTCACCTGTCATCGGGTATGTGTCACCAACTTTCACTGTAGGGGCGATTGAAAAATATACATGAGTCATGAATATACGCGGAAAAAACACATAGTTTTATCTACCATCCTTTTCTTCTACAAGTGAAAAAGAAAGAAAAAATAGTTATCGTTTGATTTCAATCAAGGAGAGCTCTTATTTTGATGGTACCTTGTGCTCAGTAGCAAAGACTACAGAATACTATAAGACGTGTCACTCGCTCATTTTTCGACATCTGAGAAATCTCGCCGCCCGCTAGCGACAGCGGGTAATTACCAGCCGAGGTAGTACAGTGTGTCGCTTGAAGTTACCAGTTCTCGTCGGCACACGAGATATAAAGGTTGTCCGTAATGTTTGGTATTGTCAAAGACTACAGAATCGGTAAACTTTGGTATTGTGATAGTGTTGTGTTCGTTCGGAGTTCGAAATATTTATTTTGTGAAAATGTCGACGTATTGCTCAGTGGATGGTTGTCTGAGTACGGTGGGAAGCCCAGGTATTTCGTTTTTCCGCTGCCCAAAGTACAGTGAAAGGTATGCATTCAATATATTCACCATTAATTTTTATTTTACCTATCTATACCTTTTATGGTTTTGTTGTATAAAATTATTCATAACGAAATATACCGCCGGCATTTGCCAATCCAAACTCATTTCAATCTTTTTTCAAAATGTTCAGTTTATCGATTGATATACTTGAATTTTTTTTTAGGTGTCAACGTTGGAAAAATGTATAAGGCTTCATTGGGAATCATAGATATGCTAATCTTACCCCAGAGCAGAGTCACAATAGAATTAAAATTTGCAGCTTACATTTTAGAGCCGATGATATTGTGAATTCTCGTATTCATAGCAATGCTGTTCCTTCATTGCGTCTGCCTCAAGATGGTTCTCAGAAAGGTTGGTTCAGTGAAGTTTATAGATTCAAATGATGAAAAAATCTTATTCCACTTTTTAACATATGAAATTTACAATATCAATTTTGTTGTTTAAACCTTCCAGATGATGATGCCATTGCCGGTACTAGCAAGGATTTTATTTACATTGATGCTCAGGTTCAAACGGATCAATTAGGATCACGAGGTGAAATATCTTTTCGTTATATTATATAGTTACCTGATCTATTTTTATATGCTTCGGAAACAAAAACGATGACAAGAAAAAAATTATTGAAAGTTCGTACATCTTTCTTTTAGATGAATGCAGCCAAACATCTGCTAAACTCTCTTCGGGAACTCCAAGAAAAGTGGCTTTATGAAAAAAAATTGTATCACTAGAGAAAACAGTAGCTTCAACATCGAAAAGAGCACTGGACGAAACCGGAATTACTCTGGATGATGTTTTCAAGTTTCTGGATCGACAATATCCTGAGCAATATTGTAAGCTCTTGAAAGCACAGCTTTCTTTGATAAATAAAGCACCAAAAGGGTCCAGGTATAGTGACGAATTCAAACAGTTTGCATTGACTGTTTATTTTCTTGGTCCGAAAGCGTACAAAAAATTTTGTAGATTACCGTCAAAAAGTACACTTCATCGTTTCACGAAAAATTGGATTGTTGAACCAGGCTTCAACGATTTTATTTTTCGTGTTATTGAATTCAGGATTGGGCTCATGAAGGAGACAGAAAGAGATTGTATTTTATGCCTAGACGAAATATCTTTGAAATCTCATCTTTATTATGATATTTCCAGAGACAAAATAGTAGGTTTCCAAACGAGTTTGAATGGGACCTCTACTGACATAGCAAGTAGTGCTCTAACAGTAATGGTCAGAGGTTTGGCAAGCAATTGGAAAATACCACTTGCATACTTTTTCTATAAGACATCAGCAACTTCTGATGATTTGAAAGATATTTTGTGCAAAACGGTACGAAGATGCAAAACTATAGGCCTAAATGTCATGGGGGTGGTTTCCGATCAGGGTTCAAATTTTCAGAAGTTGGTGAAAACTTTGAATGTTACAGACGAAAATCCCATATTTCTGATAGACATAAACTTGTATATTTGTTTGATATCCCGCACTTACTGAAGTCGACACGAAACAATTTGTTTTCTTATCAGTTTTTACTTCAGAGTGGAGAAACAAGAAAACATTACATAGAAACAATGTATAATTATGATAGAACTAAACAATATAAATTGGCTCCTAAACTTAATAATGACCACATTTATCCAAATAATTTTCAAAAAATGAAAGTCAAGTTGGCTTCCCAAGTTTTGAGTCACTCTGTAGCCGTGGCTATGCACACATACATTGACTTCAATATTTTGTCCAAGGAAGCATTAGTTACTGCTGATTTCATTAAAAAAAATGAATGATCTTTTTGATTTATTGAATTCGAGCAATTTTGAGAAATGTCAGGCTTTTATGGGAACGGAAAAGCAGATGAAATGTCTTCAAGAAGCCTATGTCATGTTTCAAAATCTCCAAGTAAAAAAACACGATAGCAAAAATGTCACGAAACAATTGAAATTCATTTTTGGGTGGAAGTTGACTTTGAAAGCAGTTTTTGCCTTGTGGGAGATGTTGAAAGAACGCGATTATAAATATTTGTTCACGCGTAATTTGAATCAAGATTGTTTGGAGAATTTTTTTGGACAGATCAGAAATTGTTCTGGCAACGCAAAGAATCCAACACCCATACAGTTTTGTAGAGCTTTCAAAAAAATATTTGCTTTGAAATATTTTGATTCTAGTGAAGGTGCTAATTGTATGGATGATGTTAATGACGTTTTGTTAAGTTTGACGCCAGAATTAACTGAACAATGTCGATACATCCTTGCTAGACCCGACATTCCAAACTATGCTCCTCTGAAAGTTTTCACTCGAGATTATAAGAACCTTGAAAGTCCCGAAGGAAACGCTCTTGTCTATGTCACAGGATACCTCATGAAAAAATGTCTCATGCAACATTCGTGTGACATTTGCATACATTTTAGCAAATCCTCAGAAAACCTTCTTAATCAAGATGTAATTTTCTGTAAGCTAAAGGCTTACAGTACCGACAAATCATCGTTTGGTGGATTAACCGTACCATCAAGAGATATTGTTGACCATGTAATAGAGATGGAAAACATATTCATTGAAAATTTTGATAAAATCGGCAGTGAGAAGGGAATTGGACAGTATTTGAAAACAAAATATTCGAAAATTCTTTTCTCACATCCATGTCAAAAATTCCCCTTCGATTATTATATATCTTTATATACAAGAGTTCGGATATACTTTACTTTAAAATTCATGAACCAGGACATGAAGATTGTTAGGAAACATAAATCATGCAATGTAAAATTGAATATTTTAAATCATTTATAAACATATAACATTATATAATTGTATTATTTTTGTTAATAAAACATGTTTTTCTGAACGTATGTTTATCATTTCATCAGTAAATCACTCTGATCTGCTTCTTAGATCATTTATTAATGAGTTTATCTATCATGTTTCTAGAAGTTGATCGACAAACAACTACTTTCGTATCTTTGTTTATCTGTCTGATACAACCGAGCAAGCAAAGTTTCAACTTCGGAACGTCCCCTGTAGATATCGCGAATAGGAACTGCCCTCGTATAACTGTCATGCGGCCGGCGGCTTCCGGACATCGTCTGTCGGCGTTATGATTTATGGAAATCGCAAAAAATGCAATCCTGAGCCGTACCGACAAACGAATTCCTTGAAGTGAACCAACTTATAGTATTCGGTAAACTTTGTCAGTAGGTACATCGAAGTGGCACAGCTGAAGAAACGTGAGTTGATGACAATTTCTTTGATTTTCAGACCATTCCACAGTTCACATTGATTATACAGTGTGTAAAAGCTGAATAGAATAAATTAATTATTTCGGTTACTGTACATATTTAAAAAAAAAACGAAACACGTCAAATGTGACGTGTTTCGACTGACAGGTACAACCTTCAAATTTTCAAATGAGAAGTATAGATTTGTTATATATTGTTTGAAAAGTCATTTCATTCTCTACTCAAAAATGTCATCGCTTTCAAGTTTATTGCAACAATTGATATAAAATAAATTTAAAACTTGTGGTTACCGAAATTCGATTAAATACACTCAAAAATTAAAATGTGATGTAAAACGTAATGAAATGTATAATACAAAAAAGAACTATGGATGTTAACGAAGTCGATGCTCAAAATGTTCACCTCGAACGTCTTAGCAACATTCTAATCTCAAATAAAACTCTCTTCTAACGTTATTTAACATCACAAGCGTTATTCGTTCTTCTAAATCATTCAAATCTGAAGGTACAGTTTTGTACACATTGCTTTTTACATATTACCATAAAAATAAATCTAATGATGAAAGATCAGGTGATTGAGCTGGCCATTCAATTGATCCTCGCCTCCCTATCCGCCGACTGGTAAATGTACTGAGATATTGCCGGACATTAACATAGTAATATATTGGTTTTCCATCCTGCTGAAACCAAATTGTATCCACTGGAACTTCCTGGATCAGGATATAAATATGCTAAACTTGGAAGGACATAATTTTGAAGTAGTGCCAAAGAATTAATCATCGTCATTCAAGTTGCCCTCAATGAAAAAGGGACCGATGATATGGTTTCCTACAATCCCTGCCCAAACAATAACCTTTTCAGGGTATTGCATGTGTTTTTATCTCATCCAGTGAGGATTTTCCGTTGACCAGTAGAGGCAATTTTGCCGACAAAGTACACTCATCAGAAAACATTAGTCTTCTGTTTGGCCATGTGCTCCTGAGTAGGTATCATTTTATAGTAATGCATTTTATTTTCTTTTGATATATTTACTATCGATGTATGACTAACATTAAATGTAGTGGCTGCCTGTCTACCCCATGTATGTGGATTTTCCTCAAACTCGAGCATCACATCTAATTTGAGTTCATCACTCATTGGATTGGCAGCTTCTTTTTCTAATCTGCCCCACATAACCAAGCCCGCGAAACTGCTTCTCTATTTTGCTTATTGTTTTATCTCCGTAACCAATCATTTGTAAAACCGTTATTTTATGCATTTCCGTTAATGTAACCATTTGTCAGACTTGAATTTAACAAAATTCAAACTTAAATTGAAATACTGACAACCAATGTTGTAACATACAAAACAAGGTGACAGGCGTTTTAAAGTAACGTTACCAATGAAATCATTTACAGTTCTTTAAAGGATACTATCTAAAAAGAACAATGCTATGGTTTTTGCTTACTTTCTTATTATCAATACCTCAACATGAAATAAGTTTTGAGTATATTGCAATAAGTTTTGAGTGTATTTTATCGAATTTCGGTAACCACATGCTGCAATAAATTTGAAAGCGATAACATTTTTTAATAGAGAATGAAGAGACCTTTCAAACGTTATATCACAAGCCTATACTTCCAATTTAAAAAATTGGGGATTGTATGTCAAATTATAATTTGAATTTGACGTGATTTGGGATATTGTTAAAATATGTACCGTAACCGAAATAATTGATTTATTCCATTTGGCTTTTACACACTGTATGTTTCCATGGTTTCACTTATTTCATACTATACAACTAGTTGTTTTAACGCATAAAAAACTGCGGAACTGCGGACACTTCATATTTCCTAGTAAGTAGATTTAATATCGTAATTTTAAATTTCAACCTCAAATTTGGAGTGGCTTTGTCAAATGTTCCGCATGATGAAAAATTCAAATTTTCAGATATCACAATTGGAATACAAAATGTGTTTTTACAGAATAATCAACGTATTCAAAAAACACTTCGTTGTGAGATTTTCACTAAACAGTTTAACAAAAATGCAACACGTGTTTCGTCATACAATGGCTTCTTTGGACGTGTCTTTAACTAACTATATTCAATGCTTGCATTGAATATAGTTTATATATGATTTAATGTTTCATGTGTACCTGAGTTTGTAATGAATCAAATTACCTACCTGAGCTTATGTCCCAATTAACACATTTAAAAAAAAATAGTAATGAGGAGTCATTCGATTCTAAACATTCTAGAAGATTGAGTTTCAAAATTTTCTCTTATAAATGTAACACGTCGTATCCATGATTGAATTCATGTCCTTCTGTTAAAAGGTGGTTTGCAAATGTAGAATTAGTATTTCTATTAACGAAACTATTTCTATGTTCTCAAAGTATTTGGAAAATGTTCTCTCTGTTTTGGGCAAGAGCCACAAGTCAGCCTATGTACTAGGGTAGGCTGAAAATATTTTTAATTTTTTTTTCTTGATGCTATACCGAAAAAAACTTGTCTCTATTATGGCTTATCAAAATGCAACAAATAAAAAGAAATAAATACCTATCCCTCAGCTAGCGCAACACACTTAAAATTTCGAAATTTTACTAAAAATCATAGGATTTTACAATTTTTTCAAAGTATCCAAACACCTAGTTATTGAACTGCTACAGTGAAAATCATTTATAATAGAGTTATAAAAACACAATGAGTTATTGAAAGTACTATTTTTTTTTAATTGTATGTAGCCCAAAGGCCATCAATATAGTTAATTGATCACTTTTCGAGTGCTAACCGGCTGTAGTGCAGCCGAACTTTTAAATCCCCAAAACTCAACTTCCAGGCAAAAGAATATTACGAAGGTATTGATTAGACTACTACTGCTATTTATCCACCACTATTGTTGCGAAGAGTATCTCACGAAGAAATGTGGGCCAAGATTTCGTCTGCCAATACAGCAAAACAATGGAACTTCCATAAATTCCCGTGTCACACGCAAGCGGTGGAGCGCTGTGTAAAATTGGTAACTGAAGCCTCCTCAAAACTCGTTGGTGCTAAGAACAGAAATGGTTTCATATGAATAACGCTGCTATCAAGAGCTTCAATGCCAAGTTTTTCAAGCAAACAAGATTTCAAAGTTTCAAATATTCAAAGGATTACTATGAGAAGCACAGTTTGGGAATTGACAATTCGTATTTCACGATAAATTTTGTAATTAATAAACTCATTTGGATAAATGTAAATTGCCTATTTACATATTTTTCCTATAGGTAATTGTTCCATTAACATTATATTTGTAAAAAAACACATGAGTAGTGGGTTTGAAAAATTAGATGCTGCACTGCACTACAGCCGGTTAGCACTCGAAAAGTGATCAATTAACCATAAGGCAAAAGAAATGACACTCTCTATGTTTTTCATTTGTAACCAACGTTACTGCAGTTTCGTCCTATACGGACATTTTCAAACTTATACAGTTTACAATTTATTGTATATTAGTTACAAATAAAAGTTGTAAAAACATAGAAAGTTTCATTTCTCTTTTCTTCATTATGATTTCCTACCACTACATCCATCAATTTATATTGAAGGCCTTTGCGCTACCTAAAATTGAAAAAAAAGTAGTACTTTCAATAACTCATTGTGTTTTTCTGACTCTAATATAAATGATTTTCAATAAAGCAGTTCAATATCTAGCTGTTTGCATACATATTTTTTCTTGATTGCATTTTGATAACCCATACAGACAAGTTTTTTTCGGTATAGCATTAAGAAAAAAAATTAAATTATATTTTCAGCCCACCCTACTATGTACTCCTGATCTATCCGACACCGAAGTTTTGTTTTTATTGTTTTCAATAAATTTACTTAGACTATTATTCGTTCTGTAAGCAACATTTAAGCATTCTTTCTTCAAAACACGGGCAATATTATTGGTTGGTTCGCCCAAATATAACAATGTCCTATAACTAACGTTATCGCATCTTGAATTTGTGTAGACCTGGTCCATGACTTACAAAAAACTAGAAAAGCAAGCCAAGGACCACAATAAAGTGGTTTTTGAATACGTTAGTTGTGGATTTTCATCAAGTATCGGTCAATTCCATCATATATCTAACAGAATGATCATCAAAGTGATGACAAATTCTATGAAATTTTCCTAAAAATCGAAAGCTTTCACTAGCAGTGAATTTCATTTTGAAAATAAAAGCAATTGTTCATTGAAAAGGTACGTTGTTCATAGCAGTTTGTAGACTCATATCGGATGTACAAATTGATGACGTATGCTCATTCTTTCGTCGACCCAACTGTTTAAAAGAATAGTTTGCGTCTTTTCCTTTTATGGATCGACATAAAATTTAAACCTGTCATTAGATCGAGACATCTCTATGAGTGAGACCAAACAAATATGTATGATTTTTCATCGAACGAAACTTTGAAAAATAACACAATTACACTTCATTATTTTACGAAAAATATGCTAGCTGCAACGCGAAAAAAGTATTAGTATTGTAAAAATTGTATATAACCAGTGCTAGTTGAAAAGTTAACAAATTTTGTGAGTTCAGAAGACACAGTTTTCGTATCAATTCAATACAATTTTTTTTCTTCAACCTCTGATTTTGAGATTTCAGTAATATAACACGAAAAACATATAAAACTAAACTGTGATAAATTCAATTCAACTACCATTTTAATAAATCTTAAGTAATTTTATACCTTTGTTGCTGTAAATTTTGCAATTTTGTATTTATAGTTATGTTGATGGTACACATTGTACAATTGTCCAATTGTATATAATAGCCTGTGACTTGCATAAATGTCTCTCGGATGAAATTAAATGTTCACAGTGGTATTAGCTGAGGAAGTAGTTGCTTGTCGGCAGTCGTTTACCAGATCCGACAGAGTGGAAACGTTGAGAGAGCTGAATGTTTCAAAGTTTTATTTCGTTTTTATATTTTACGAAAATTAATAATAGGTACCAGATTACGAAATGGGTCAATTAAAAACGTAAGAAATACGGGGAAAATATATGCAAGAACACAAAAAGGGAACTTTTTGAACAGAAAGTCTAAGAAAAAGATAAAGATCAATCAATTACTGTTTTGCGATTTTCACATATCGTTTTAACTGTTTTGCAAATTCCACATATTTAAGCCAAATCGAGCATGAAGATGTACTATGAAACTTATGTCGAGGAGAATATGACGAATATCCTACGAAAATGTGTACAAACTGACACACGAAACTAGACTGTTGGAATGGGCGACATAAGAAGATGAGAGGAAAATCGCAATGGAAAACATTACCAATACAGTTCATCATAAAATCTTACAGCTAGAAGTTTTAATGCGGGTTTTCATCAAGTATCGGTCAATTTTATTCAAAACGCAATAAACCTTTGTGACTGAAGTGTTTTATTTAGATACTGGCGGACGCGGCGAACTTTGTTATCGCCTCAGAAATGAATAATGTTGTGTTAATAAATTAGCCGAGTTTTATTAACGTTTTTATATCGTGTAGCAGGAAGTCGGTTCATACTGACACGGCCTGAACTGCCGGGTCATTTTAATGTTCAGCAGTGGATTTTGGGTCGGAAGAACAATAGATGGATACAGAAATAGTAGCCAATATATTTAATCGATACATAATACATATCTGCTTATTTGTGCTATTTACATAATTATTATAGATAGTAAACTGATTCATCAGCAGATTTCAATTCTCAAACATTAGAACAGTAGCTCGAGTGCCGAAACAGAAGTTCTACTGCAACAACAGAACTGGCACAGTGCACCTCTCGTGCAATTTTTCTTCATCGGCAGTGGATTGATTCTCAGCATTCCGCAGTCTAATTGCATCACGACTTCGTCTTGAGAGATTTGATCTTCTCGCCTGCGACATTATGAATAACAATGTGATGGATGCTACCAATTTTGCTTCTAATATGATAAAACAATTATTCATGCGGGCATAATCACCTCGGAACCTCAATTTTCGCGTGAATCATACCAACTATCATATAGAATAAAACTTCGTAAATTAATTAAGACTTCAATTTATGCAAAAAACTCTCTTGAGAACTCTGTGATTAGGCAACACCTAATTTTCCACCGTAGAGAAAGGAAAATGAACATGCTGTATTATTTTGGCCTTCACTCAGAATCCCAGTCTATTTTATTACAGTATTGTATAGATTGTGACAGGCCCGTTACCAATTCCATCGGAAACAACTATTACATCTTAATTACTATTGCAATAACTTCCATATCGTTGCCTAACATGCAATGATATCGCTCGCTTTCAATGGGCAAACTACTCTGTTTCCTTCGAAATCAAAACACATTCGAAAGCAACTGAAACTGGAATGCAAACACGTTTGAACACTTGATTTATATAGAGATTCAAGTCAACCTTAGGCCTCCGAAATGTTTGTATAATGTTAATCGTTCTTTGATGGAACTTTCTTCCTAATAAAATTCAAATGAATTAGAGTGAAAACGTATTTACAGTAAGAATGTATATTTAGGTTTCTTGTAATTTACAGCTTCCTGAAATAACTTTTCGCAACTTCCACATATCGTTGCAGCTAGGGATGTATTGGAGCCAAGCCAGGCTTCCATTATTCATTATTTTCCATATTGAAAAAATACTAGAAAGCTGGGGTTTTCCAAAGTCTACTTTCAAGAGCGCGAAAAAGGGGACTCCTATTCATCATTCTTAACGTCAAAACATAAACTTGTTATAGAGCCTCTTTGTTAGATAATAATAATAATATTAATATAATAATTTATTGTTTTAACAATAAATAAATAATAGTAATGAACGAGATTCGTTACATGAGTCTGCGTGTATGTATGTTATTCCACCAAATGTAATCAAACGAATCAGGGGCACCCATTGAGGACAGTTCTGGTGCAGGTGTTTTCAGTCGCAGACCCAGGACAGAAATATCAACCTGTCTAGGATCTTATGCGACTGTATTTCAAGAGGAAATTTGCGCTATTGAATTGTGTGCGGGGAGATTGGAAGGATTCAACCTCATGCACGAGTCAATAAAAAGATTCTCGGAAAGTCAAGCGACGTTGGAAGCTCTTGGCTCCTACCGAGCAGCAAATTCCCAAAAACGACTCTCCTGGATAAGAAGCCTTAACAGATTGTCTCTGGTCTGGATTCCCAGCCATACTGGCCTGAAAGGCAATGAGGCTGCTGACTCCCTTGCAAAGGAGGGTGCTGCAAGCAGCTTCAGCGGACCAGAACCTGTCATTGGCATCGCTTTAGGCTTTGCCAAACAAAGATTGAACACCTGGATGGCAAGAAGATTTATGGACTTCTGGTAGAATCTCCCAGGATTGACTCACTCCAAGTCCTTTATTCACCCTTCGAAGCTTGATACTAAACAGTTGTTGGACTACAGTAGGGATGAACTACGATGTCTAACAGACCTTCCTACAGGTCACTGTCATTTGAATCATCATAAGCAGAGACTCTGACTGTCGGAAGATAGAGAACATACTTTGTGCCTGCCCCGCTGGGGACCAAATCATGTTTTAAGAGTTCGACAGAATCGTACTCTCACCCTCTGACCTGAAAGACCACTCACCATACAAACTAATCGGCTTCGTTAAGGAGCTGGGTTTATTCGGTCGAGGGTGAATAGGTGTGAGCCACAATATACCCTTGCGGGTTGCGGTGGAGGGTCGAATAGACCCACTCGCTTTGGACCTAAACTAACCTAACCCATTGAGGACTGTAGAGTGAGTTCAGTGAAGTGAGTTCAATGAAGATATATCTCTGATATATTGGTTCATAGTATTGCCAGTGTGTGAAGTATACGAAATTGTAGAGAAATAAAAAGAAAATAAATACAAGTTAAAAATAAGATTCCCAAACACCAACCCTTATTATTGCTCTTGTTGCGTGTTTTAATTGTTGAATTGGATTGTTGAATTGGAGTGTTCGATTTCTGTTGCAGATTCCTGGTTGATGGTCCGATTATCTTCATAATTACGGGTGAGTTTTCTTTAGACGCCGACGATGTTGGAGTGCTTGGTGCATTATGAGGTTTATCCTGTATTTCAATATCAACTTTTTCCTGGTGTTCCAATTCTTCAGGTCAATAGCTTTAACCATTTACTTATAGTCGATATCCCTTGAGGTAGCAGTTCACTTCTTTGTTTCCTCTAGCAAAGTTCCGGTATTTTCTTGGGATACTGTTTTGATGCCGTTGTTTGTCTGTTTACCATGGATATTCTGGTCCGTCTCAGATTTTTTGCATTTTTCAGTATAGCTGCTTTCTTTTGGAATGACGTAAATTCAATTTTCATGGGTGGGTCAGAAATTCTATCAAGGAGTAGATATTGTAATATCATTTTTTATTTCCAACACAAAATAAACTCAGTTTAACGTATAAGTTTGAAAATGTCCTTATGAGACAAAACTGCAGTAACATTAGTTACAAATAAAAGTAGTATAAAATATAAAAAGTTGTCAATTCTCTTTTCTTTATTATGATTTCCTACCTCGTAGTAATGGCTACATCCATAAATTTATCAATAGAATGCTTGTCTTCCCTGAACGAATGATATGGTTCTATTAACAGACATTTTTTTAAAGGTATGTAAAGCATCTACTTGTATGTTTTATAGATCGGGCAATTCAAACTAAGAGAATATTAATTCTAAAATTATTATCGCTAGTCAGAATTATCAGATATTCAGATATTTTTAAAATTGCAAAATATATTCTGAAAGATCCATTCATATATTCACTTCAGTTCAACTGCTATGGAACTGTACATTTTTGGACCAGAAGGTTTATCTCTGTACAGTATTGTCCTGAAGGATATGTTGAATTTCACTGCTTGAGATAGTCCAGATCTCTCTGACCTTCCTCTTATGCACGACAGTTCATTTCTTCACGCCCATCCTGATTTGAGAAAAAGTATATCCATAGAAAGAGCCAGTAGCTTAGAGACAAGGGTATTTTGAATGTGGAAGAAAAACTAAGAGTCGGAACCAAGAAGCTGTAAATGACACGTCAGATATCGTAAGTTATTATTATGGTTGAATGAAGCTTTTTTGATTCTGAACATTCGATGATGGCAAACAAACGTTCACTTTTATTGGTGATGAGAATTTTTTTCAATTCTAGCCAAGTGTTTGTCACAACAATTTTCGATAATATTGTAGAAACTTTCAAAATCAGTTTAACGATCAATAAGCTGTTCTTTCTTTCTCTGACACAAGATATATATATTGTAACGTACATACCATCAGTAAAACAGTCTTCTGTCAACTAACATGAAAAATTCATCACCAAATTCTTTCAAGAACTCCCTTGACATTCCAATCAATTAAAATGATAAACTTTTATTCACATTGAAGTGGAATATAATATCACACCTTTCACAATATGAATAAATTTAAGGCTTGGTTTCTTTTCATAGAAATACCTTATTGCCAAACATAATAGAAGGTTGAGTGTTTTATAGTACCTACTGCTCAGACATCATACAACAAATCTTTCCCGGACTGTTAAGTTCAAGTAGCACATTCTGGGAGAATCATAGATTCCACTTTTAATCGTTTAGAAACATGAAAATCTGATGGGGAATGTTCCTCAATTTGGGTTATTACAGAAAATGCAAGTTTGAACAAAATAAACTTGAGCTCAATTCATGAGTTTTTCAAATTCACTTCGAACAGTATTCAAATTGATGTTTCAAATGTTAAGTTTTAATGTTTAAAGAGAGTTGTTCTAATTCACATATTGGCAACAGCGCCTAGAATGCTAGATCGGAGTTCAGGTTAGTAGTATGCTAGAAGAAGAAAAAACATGTCAATAGTGTCAAATGAGGGCAAAATATAAATTATAGTTCAATACCACCTCTACAAACCACATAAACAACAGTTGTTTTGTTATTAATTTATATAGAAGAAGATAGGTTAGGTGCACAAAATGTCATATATCACAGAATATCTCGGAACTCGGAACTAAATTTGTACTAGAGAGCTAAAAATTGGTATATGGGTAAAAAATGAAAAAACAATCATCTATTCTCTCTACTGATTTTCGAAATTTCGAGCAATAACTGCTTTTCTGAACATTTTTTCGAAAAAATGTCAAATTGGACAGGGAAGAAAAATAACTTGATCGGTCATATGCATGTCATTTGGCATCATTTTTAAAGCACAACCTAATGGAGATATCAAAAGTTGCTTGAAGAGATGAACAAAAAAAAATCCCATTTGATGCGGACTTTATGTGTGACACAGTATATAAGGAATAACGTAGGGAATGAATCGGGTATAGCTGTCAGAGGCAGAAAGATTGTAAAACTCTTTTTTCTGTTCAAGCTTTCGAAGCGTTTATTGTCTCTTCTTCGGGAACTCTACAATAATTATTGAATAAAACAAAGGGTATGGACAACATGTTCATACTTACGAAAGTGAGGTTAAAATGAAGTTAACAAATAAGTAACAAAGAGGATCCTCATATTTGTATGTCAAGATTAAACTTGGTTAAAAACATGTAGCATTCCGTAAGAATTCGATAATATGTGATGATTGCACAAATAATATGAAATTATGGATTGGAAATTGAACTCAAACAGGTTGTCGGACATGATTGACATAAAACATTAAGTTTGACAGAATTTCTTGTTCTGACCAATGCCTTGCTGCCAATATGATTTGACAGAACTGTAAAATGATGAATCTCAGAGAGTGAAGGTAAGGAGTTACTGTTATGAAATTATTAATTGTTATCAAATTTATTTTCTTTATTTAAACAGAAGAGATAGGTATAAATCAGGCTGAGACTTTCAATGTCACTCAAACCGTGCAGACGAAAACTATGTATTTCCATATATATTACCTTGGTTAATGCAAAAATTAATTAATTTTTCCAAATACAAATTTTTCATTTGTTTTCTTATTGAATTCAATTTAACATTGAAATACACATCCAACTGAAGAAATATCTATACTGATATCTGCCGCAGTCGCAGACAAAACTCTTGATTCTTCAGTTTTCAGTACACCACGGCATATTAGCCCGGATTTTGTACTGTTAACACGTTTTACTTTTTTTTACAGCATCAATATCCAATGACTTATCACGGTACGTTTTAACTGGATTGCACTGTATATGAAAAAACGCGCATTAACTTTTAAATTCGCTTATTGTGGAAGCTTAACACACAAATTCGCATTAGCAAAACCTACTCAATGATTAATAATTTCATCTGAGTTCGGGTATAAATTAATTACAAATTTGAATATTGGAAAATGAATTGTACAAACTCATTCAAATGGACATATGATAAATGAAAATTACCTTAGTCTACTTAACGACTGATTACCAATTTCCACATTATAAGGAAGATTTAATAAAGAAAGAATTTCAACTGAAGTTGGTCATTCAGAAAATAATTAAAATTCTGAAAATAACTGATTTCCGAGCAGTCCAGAAGATTGAATCATAGTCGTAATTGAACCCTGTCAAGAGGTGAAGATCCGGGGATGTCTACTCCTGATCTATTCGTCACTGAATTTTGGATTTTGCAAAAGATTTCCATGAATTTGCCTTATTTTTCAAGAAAGAGCAATATTATTGGTCGGTATGCAATGTCCTATGACGTTTTTCAAAGTGGGATAGATCTGGTAAATGACTTGTTTTCCTATTTTTTTCGAAATAATGGTCGATAATATCTACCTTATAATCGTTTTTGACAGCAATTTGTTTGATGAGTTTGTAAAATTTATTTCCTAATATTCAAATTAGTAATTAGTTTATATCTAAACACAGATACAATTAGTAGTCAATAAGTAGGTAGAAGGCCGAATGATTCAAAATGTTAATTTATATAAAACACTAATTAGGAAGAATTTGATTAGTATGAACACGGCTGGAAGCTTTTGTATGGAATCTGTTTTAGAGTACCAAAAAAAAATAGTGAGGAACTCATTGTATAGTAAAACACGTAACGCGGTTGATTGAAAATATTTTGAGGATTTCCAAAATTATTATTTCTTCCTCAGCAGTCCAACAACAAATTTATCGAGTGTATTATCAAATACAAACCTGGCTAGGAATAGAAATTGATCCAGAACAATTTTATTTTCACCAGCACCGGGTGATCTATGAACACAATCTTTTGTGATTGTATAAAAGGTTGTGGCGGCAAATGTAGATGCAAAAAATTGAAATAAGATGTTCAAACGTTTGTGGACAATGCCGCGGCCAGTCTGGCTTAAAAGCAGAGTTCACCAATGATGAAAATGATGAAGATATTGATTTGAATATAGGAATAAGTCTACTCGACGTTTTGTCAGCAGATGTTATAGAAACTGAAGATATTGACAATGAATGACAAAAAAATATAAAGTATATATAACATATATTTGAGTATTCAAATAAAAATTCTTCACTCCTGAATAAAAAACCTCTCATTACATATCATGGATCATGCCCACGGGGGACACCATATAAAAAAAAGCACCTTGTATTGTACCTCGAAGGTGGTGAGGAAACCAGTGCATCGTCATAATGTAGTCGCTTTCTCAGCACTCTACTCGAAAAATGGTTGATTTTACAAAACATGCAGGAGGCATTTTCTATAGATAATTAAATGACGAACAATTTTTATCATGACCTCTACTGACCTTCGAGCAATAGGTCGCGAGATATTTGCGATATTTTTTAGCAGGCACGATATCAATGTTGATTTTTTACATCCTCATTACAACGGCGTAATAAAGGAGTATACAAAAATTCAGTTCACTAGGAATTTTTCCGCAGATAAAACCTAAAATGACTGGATTAGAATAGATTATTGGGAATCACGAGTGAGTCTAAATCTAAAATCTGATTGCTTTGATTTGGACATTCAAAAGTCCACTAAGTCTTCAAATTTGGAAGGAATTTTACCTTCAAGAACTGAGATATGGAGATGAAAACATGGAAAGCGAGACACACTACAATAATAGCAGTGGAACTATGGAGATAGATTGACCTCTTTTTGTCATACTGCAAAAAATATCTGTATTTTAGTTCGAAGTGAAAATAATTTCAATTCTATTTTTATGCAACTTCGAAACTGAACAAACTCAGTTCGAGACGAACTGACAATATATTATCATTACAAGACCAGCGTATATGATAATAACGACTAATGAGCTTCCTCCGCAAATTACTTCATTTCTCTTTCAGTCAGGTTATCGTGTAGACAGACTATCATTTTCCAAGTGTAATTATTTTGATAAAATCGTGAGAAATCTTTGAAAAATCGCATCACACATCGCTTTACCTCAATTGCATAATATAAATACAATTGAACTTAACGCCTTCACTTTTTTCAAATGCCAACTTGAATAAATGTTG
Organism: Leptinotarsa decemlineata; assembly: GCF_025532065.1. NCBI lineage: Eukaryota > Metazoa > Arthropoda > Insecta > Coleoptera > Chrysomelidae > Leptinotarsa > Leptinotarsa decemlineata. The sequence continues at coordinate 11,362,678 of NW_027412558.1, read as the reverse complement.
GATTCGAAATGGTTGTCGAAATGCGATTATTCAAATAAAAAAATCCGATTCGATATTTCTTCATATGATCACTTATTTAGAAACTGTTGATCTTCGTCATAATCTCGATGTAAATATGTTACTGTATTCAGGGCCGGATCCAAATAGGGGCTGAAGGGGCACGTGCCCCGAACGTGGGCACGTGGTGGGGCGTCAGAATCTTCAAAATTAGTAACAGCTTCATATCCGAAACATTAATGTTGATGTCATGTTGAATTACTCAATAACAAGATAGAGAAACAATGAAGTTGGGGGTCGCCAAGATCAAAGCCTTCCCCCTAATAATAATCCTAGGTCCGGCCCTGCATCGCATTCGAGTAATGCAAAGGACCCATATTTGGAAAAACGCAGTCGAGAAAAATTGAGAGTCAAGAGCTGTCGCGCTTGATATTTCTAAGGGCTTTGACCGTGAGTGGCATAAAGGTTTGCTGGTTAAACTTCGATGCTATGGCTTGTCGGATCATTTTTGTGTATGGCTCTTCAGCCCCCTGAAAGGAAGTTTTCTGCAAATGGCTACCGATGGATATCCCTCGAATACTTTCACCATCAACGCTGGTGTTCCCCAGGGATCCATATTGTCTCCAACCCTCTTTTTATTGTATATCAACGACTTATTGGCAAAATCCAAGAATGCATTACATTGCTTTGCGGACGACAGCTTATCTCTTCATTACATTTGGATCCCAGGACATCGGCTGCGGAAGCACATCTTCACCGGCAGCAGGAGATTGAATACATTAATGAGAATCTAGAAGTAATTTCGAATTGGGGTGAAAATAACCAGGTTCAATTCAATGCCACAAAAACTCAATTTCCGAACCGGATATAATAATGTCAGGTCAGATATTTCCGCTTTCTGCTTCGATAAGTTTGTTGGCGGTTAAAATGTATTTATTTATTGGGAAAATACATCCAACAGGTCATGAGACCCAATTACAGAAGTACATAATACAAAATGAAAAGCTTATATTAGTCCTGAAAAACAAAAATTAAACATAAAACGTAATCTATATTAGCATTACATACCATGTAACATATCAGTTATGTAGTGCATTATATATTGTTTTTCTAAACTGAGGTAAGGGTAAGAAGAATATATTGATGTTTTGTAGACTATTGTAGCTTCTACACATAGATATCAAAGGACAGTGAAAGTGGTGTTGTGAGTTATGTAAGTCGATGTAAAAAGTTATATGTGACCTGGAAGTTATATGAGGAACGTTAAAATTCAATGATGAAAGTAAAGTAGAACAGTTGATTTGATTATGTATAATTTTGTATATAAAAATCGAGTCGTTAATTTGGCGGCGTTTTTTAAGTGATGTATAGTCAAATACTTTCAAGAGTAAATCATAGCTATGCTCTCTTATGGGGTAAGAACCATGCTCTTTCAAGTAAAGAAATTTCAGAAACGTCTTCTGTACAGTTTCAATACAATATATATTTCCTTGACAAGGATTCCATATGGAGCTACAATATTCCAGTTTGCTTCTGACCAATGAATAATATATAGAGCTAATTGCCTCTAATGATGAGAATTCATTGCTGTCACGCATAACAAATCCTAGTATTTTCATTGCACGGGATGTTATTTCTTCAATATGTGACAAGAACGTTAGTTTTTCATCAAGGATATAACTCAGATCTCTCGATTCGGTAATTCTTGCCAATGTTATGTTATCCAATTTGTATTTATATATTTGTACTGGACACCAATATGTCTTGGCACAGTCATATCGCTGGAATTACAAAGGCGGCTTCACAAAAACTTGGAACACTGTTCCGAACCAGAAAACTGTACACACCTCAGCAACCTTTGCTTTATAAAGCTCAGATCAGACCTTCTTTGGAGTATTGTTCTTTGGACTTCCGCCCTCAAATATACCCTGAAGCTGCTGGATTCCATCCAGAAAAGAGCCATCTGCCTAATGAGAGACGAGATTATCACTTGCAACCTTGATTGTCTGGAACATCGAAGAAAGGTTGGAGATTTATCTCTCTTCTATAGATACTTTCACGGGAAGTGTTCAAGTGACTTGGCACATTTGATTCCACCAAGAGCGGTACATATCAGAAATACGCGACGGACTGTGGCTGCTCATCGTTATGAGGTTCAACTCAGTACACCTCGAATTTCACTGTTTAAGAACTCTTTCATTAGAGAACGCGTTGATGTGGAATAAACTTCTCGAGAACGTTTTTCCAAATGGATTTAATCTCCAGCGATTCAAATCCAATGTGAATCACTACTTTCGCACAGGCACCGCTATGGGAGCGCCTTAAGGATTTTCCTGTAGTGCTTGTGTTTTGTCCTTAAAAATGTTGAGGAAGTTATCATAGTATAGCGAAACACGAAACACGTGTTGCGGTTTTGTAAGTTCGGCGAAAATCAAAATATTATTGAATAAGTAACGGCCAATTTCATCTCAATGTTGTGAAATCGGAATTCAAACACGCAGGCAGTTATTTTTATTTTACTATTAGTAGCATGGTTCAGAAATTAGACCATTCAATGTAAGCGGTAAGGAATATACAGCTCAATCAAGAGCTTTAGCCTTCTAGATCGAAAACAATATAGTTGTTTTGATTTCCTCAAAATACCTTGTATGTTCATATGTTAATAAAACGTTTCAGTCTATTGCACTGATACAAAATAAAAATGTTTCATTTCAAAGAAAAAAGAAGCAACTAGAGAGAGTACTCAATTACTTTTTATTTATAATTTTCGAAAAAAGAAATTAGCGGCCATTACCCAAGCTAATCACTCATTAAACGTATGCAAATATATAAAAATGTTCATTTCACAATCTTCAGAGTAAATTGTAAATTAGTTTCGGTGTTTTTGAGAATGTAATCTCACTTATTATCAACTCTGCGACTAATAGGTACATTATGCTCAAAAAAAAGATAGGCGATCATTCTCCTAGTAACTCTTTGAAGTAACATCGTAAACGAGAATTTGCTCCGGCTGCATTTTATGGGTCCATAGAAGCATAACAAATTCTTGTAATTACCTTCCTTTTATGTTTTCATGAACACGGTGTATGAAAACAGTATATTAGATTGTTGTTTAAGAAGTTTTTGAAGCACAGCGGATAATTATTTCAATGCGGTAATTATTGTGCATGTTCAGCTGTTTATTCTTCAACAGTAGCGTACTCTGAGACCGAAGTAAAGTATGAAATTTTTTTTTCTATTCAAGTTTTGAAAGCATTTCAGAATACACTCATCAGTATTACAATCATTTCATCAAATTTCCTCCAACCTGAACTCCAATCAACTACTCATCACTATTAGTCTAGTTCACATGTACTCGATTTAGCTCTTTTTGGTGACATTTTTCAGCCCTGTCCAAAAATTACGACCAAGGTGTCATTCGATTCGTATTTTTGACTAGAAAGTTTGAGGAAAGGTCCGATAACGGCCGATAAAAACTACAAAAGTTATAAACAATTGAGTGAAAAAAAAATGGGGCTTTAGTTTTTTCTTAATATCTCCGAAAATTTTCAAAATTTTGGAAATTTGAAAAAAGATTTGAAAAGATCAATGAATTTGCGTAAAAAAAGTCCCGACTCCCGAAACTATCTCGATTATTTATAATTTTTACAGAGCCCTGAAAATAGAGCCAAAAGCGGGTAGTCTGGCTTCCACGCGCCTTTCGTCATTCTGACTTAAGAACAAAAAAAATCATTTAACCATATTAAATGTAAATATTAAGGGAAAAAAAAATCATGTAATGTTGAGATACATCAATAAACAATAATCCGCAGTCAAAAAATGTGTATCCCAATTTTAACGTTAATTATAAATTTGTTAATTAATAACTTTTTCTGAATTGAAAGTTAATATAAAAATCCCTATAATTATTAAACTAAAACCCTGGCTTTTTTTCCTTTGGTGAAGTTATCCTCAATAGGCAAAAAATAGATTACCGTTGCCAAAATAAAAAAATTGTTATTTTCTATTTTGTTATTGACAATTGAAAATTATAATTTTATAAAAAATACATTACAAAAAAAATTTTTTTATTGTTTCAATGTCTCATGGCTAAAAACCAATTAATAATATTTTTTTAAATTTTTTACAGTTATTGTTAATAAATTTATTATGAACAAATACATTGTAAGCAATTCGAAATTTTTTTTGCATTATGTTAAGTGAAAAAAATCATGATTTTTAGAAAAAAAATGGTTTCTTAAAGAAATTTCTTCGTTGCTAAAATATGCGTTTGTTAATTAACAATCGTTTTTTGCAACTAAATATTAAAATTAAGGAACCGTTTTTTTTTAATCATAAATTCTATTGTTCTTTAATGTTTTGAAAAAAAATGTTTTTTTCTTTTTCTAATTGTTTATTAAAAAAAAAAATTGGTTATAAACAAATTTTTTTTAATTTTTTTTTTCAATACTTTGTTCTATAATAAAATTGTATTTCATGCAATTGTTGATGTTGTTGACTACGGATTATTGTTTATTGATGTATCCCAACATTACATGAATTTTTTCTTCCCTTAATATTTACATTTAATATGTTTAAATATTTTTTTTGTTTTTATGTCAGAGTGACAAAAGGCGCAGGAAGCTAGACTACCCGCTTTTGGCGCAGGAGTCGGGACTTTCATTACGCAAATTCATTGATCTTTTCAAATCTCTTTTCAAATTTCCAAAATTTTTAAAATTTTCCGAGATATTCAGGAAAAACTAAAGCCCCATTTTTTTTTCACTCAATTGTTTATAACTTTTGTAATTTTCATCGGCGCGTTTTCGGACCTTTCCTTAAACTTTCTAGGCAAAAATACGAATCGAATGACACCTTGGTCGTAATTTTTGGACAGGGCTGAAAAATGTTACAAAAAAAAGTACATGTGAACTAGACTATATATATAACGCTCTAACCTACCTCATTTACAGCTCATTGTAGTACCGGAATTAAATAGATCCTTATTGTTTTGTTTGGTTAGTGAAAAAAACTGCGCGTTAATTTGCTTTTGTGGCATATTTATCAGGTTGTTTCAAAAGTTTTGTCCGTTTTATGAGTCTACTTTAAACTATAATATCTCAGTTAGGGTAGGGTAGCTTGTATTATCCTCCAAGGCACGATGGACGTTGTTCACAGTTGGTGCACAGTTGGTGAGGGAGCAGATATCTGTCAACCCCAGCAAAATGATAATCCACTTCACCAGGAGGAGAAAATTGGTTGATCTAACGCCACTTTCCCTCAATGGTGAGGACATTCCATTTGGGACGGAGGTGAAATATCTTGGCATTGTCCTCGATATAAAACTCACCTGGCCCTATGGACATGTCGAAGGATTTGTGGTAAAACTTGCGGTTTAGGTCCCAAAGAAATCCATTGGATTTATGTGAAGATTGTCAGACCGATGATCACGTATGGTGCAATTGCTTGGTGGCCGAAGGCTTTACAGAAAACGGCCCAAGCAAATCTCTCTCGCTTAGAGAGACAGGCTTGTCTGGCCATCAGTGGTGCCATCAGTACCACACCGTCAGCGGCCGTGGAGATCCTTATAGATCTACCTCCTCTCCACATTTTTCTGAAAAGAGAGGCTAGATGAACTGCATATAGACTTGTACACATTGCTAATTGCACAAATTAATTTAATGCAACAGACTATTGGTTGACACTGGAAGTCACAGCATTCTGGAAATCTCTGACTTTATGCCTCCAACTGTCAACTACGAACTGCCTTATAAAGTACTATTTCCGAGTAGAGAGGACTGGATCCTCCGGGAGAAGGAAATATTAAGAGCAGATAGTTGTTGGTTCACAGATGAATCAAAAACACTTTCCGGTTCTGGTGCAAGTGTTTTCAGTCGCAGACCCAGGACAAAGATATCATCCTGCCTAGGAACCTATGCCACTGTATTTCAAGCGGAAATTTACACTACTGAATTGTGTGCGGAGAGATTGGTAGAATATAAAAATATTCTCAGACAGTCAAGCGGCGTTTAAAGCTCTTGGCTTTTTCCGAGCAACGTCTAAATTGGTAGCAAATAGCCAAAAACGACTCTTCTCGATAGGAAGACTGAACAGATTGTCTCTGGTTTGGATTCCTAGCCATACTGGTCTGGAAGGCAATGAGGCTGCTGACTACTTTGTAAAGGAAGGTGCTGCAAACAGCTTCATCGGATCAGAACCTGTCATTGGTATCGTTTTGAACATTGCCAAACAAAGATTGAACACCTGTATGGCAAGAAGATTAATGGACTTCTGGCAGAATCGTCTAGGATTGCCTCATTCTTCAAGGCATTTATTTATCCTTCGAAGCTTAATATCAAACAGTTGATGGACAACAGTAGGGATGAAATACCATGTCTAACAGGCCTTACAGGTCACTGTCATTTGAATCATCACATGTAGAGACTCGGACTGTCGGAAGACAGTATGTGTCGCCTCTGTTTGTAAAATTATTAAACAGCAGAGCACATACTTTGTGCCTGCCCCGCTGGGGACCAAATCAGGTTTGTAGAGTTCGGCAGATCCGTACTCTTACCATCTGACCTGAAAGACCACTCACCATACACATTAATCGGATTCATTAAGAAGCTGGGTTTAGCCACAATAAACCTTTGCGGTTTGTAGTGGAGGGTCGAATAGACCCACTCACTTTGTACCTAACCTAACCTAACCTAGTACTTCCATCGGAATAAACCCCATCCAAGTCAGTGCCATTTTGCCAACGTATCAGAGGTCGACGAAGCCGTTTTCGCTTGGTCCTGATTCCTGAAGGTTCTACCGGTGACAAAGTTATCGAAGTCGTTGGAAAGGTGATGGTCGGTTGGGGAGAGGTCTGGGAAGTATGGTGGGTGATCCAGAACTCAGACGCCTAATTCGTTGAGTTTTCGAACGGTGATATGTCAAACGTACCGGCGGGTTTTGTCATGTAGCAGCATCAGACCTTTTCTGTTGACCAGTGACGGCTGCTGCTGATGCAATTTTTGGTTCATTTCGTCGATTTCCTCACAACAGGAGTCTGCTGTGATGGTTTGCCCGGTTGCAGGAAGTTATATTGAATCACATCAGCCGCTGACCACCATGCAGTAACCATGAACTCATTTTGGCGGGTTTCTGCCTTTGAAAAATGCCAGGGTGGCTCATAGGTGTCCAACCACTGCCCTGAACATCTCCTGTTGTCGTAGAGGATCCACGTGACAGTTTCAGTCGATGGTTCAAATCGTGGAACAACCACATTTCGAGCTTTTCCACCTTTCCAATACGTTTCAAACCATCAAAAACCGCATAGTAGCTGACACCCAGTTTTTCTGCTATCCCACGAACCGTTTGTGATGGGTCTGTCTCCACCAGGGGCCTCAATCCTCGTCCTGGACCACTGTAGGCTGACCGTTTCGGGGATCATCTTCTAGGCTGAAATCTCCGGAAAAAAATTTCGCAAGCCAACGTCGAAGAGTCCGTTCATTAATACTATCATTGCCAAATACCTGAATCAATTTATGTGAATCTCTTCTTCTCAGTATAATTTTTATTTTAAATAATCATCTTAGAAATGATTTAAAAAATGGGTATTTCGGTACAGTACAGTATCGAATGCAACTGCCATGAGTTATATTTTTTAATTTACTCAAAAATTTGATGTTCGAACATTACATAAATGAGTGAGAAGTTTTGCATGGAGCCGAGCGGTTAATTGATTATCTTTTTCAGAGGGATGTTATATAAAACCGATATAATGGTGTAGCTTCCGGTGAACGTCCAAATTAAACGTAAACACTGATCGCCAATGCGTAATTCAATCTTCCACGTGAGTACCTGTATGTTTAATCAACCAGTAATCATAAGCTTTGTAACAATTGAATTAAAATAATTGGCTTACTTTTTACCAGACAGTTAACTGTCTAGCACGTGATTAAATACTGGCCAATACTTGATGAAAAATCCACATCAAAACTTACTTGTGAGATTTATTTTGATTTTCACTATAAAAGTTTTAGAAAACCGCGACACCTGTTTCGCTATACAGTAGCAATCAGATGATTAATTATAATCTAGTTTCAACTACCCATAACCAGTTGAAGCCTATATAAAGTTCTCCATTATGTGTGACCCACTTGAAAGCGGAACACCTTCCTAACATTTTGATTATAAATTGATTCAAGTATCTGATGGACTGAAAATCATTTGACAAATTAAATAAACGAATGAACATTCTGATCAACTAATAATTGGACAATTTTTTTTCAGAATTTAATACTTTATTTTTTCCTATTTACAATATCTGTTCATAAAAGAGGATATATGCCTCTCCACTCACAAGTGATTTTGGTGAAATCGTGGTGCCTGCAATATGCTGTGTAATGCCAGTTGTAAGTAGTCCCACTGTGACAAGAAAGTGCATATAGATTATAACGACAAAGAGCCACATTGTCTGCTGCATAACTGCAGCAGACAATCTAATCCTTCTAAAGAAAAGTCAATGGCAATATTCAATTTGCCTCTAAATATTTCCGTTGGAGAGAATTTTTTTAAATGATTTACTAAAATACGAGTTGACGGTGAAAGGTGTTTCAACTCACCAAGATTTAAAAACCATCAAGAGATGTGCAGTTAACATTCTATCATGATACAATGTGAATGTTGATTCCACCACAGAATTATTATTATTGAATATTTTTCTATGAAATTTGGTGTACCACCATTTTAGAAGGTGCCAAGTCCAATGGTTATTTTAAATTTTTCCTAAAAAAATCGATAATACGATTTCTTGTATCTTCAGCTATGGCAATATTCGCAGCAGTCCTTGGTTTTTGTAGAAGTACATGATAGTTGGTCCCAAAGTACCGTTTTTTGAGCTCTACAATTCAAAATGAAGTTCTTCGAAATCGAAGAAAAGATGCACGGTAGGATATTTTTTTCAGATTGAGGGAGGTAAAAATTCACAGAAAGGTCGATAAAAAGAACACCTTTTAGTTTTCCAATCAACATATACAATAGGTACTATACAATGAGTATTTTGTCTTTCACTAGGCATATGTGATATGTTTAATTTTGCTCAAATGAAATTTATCAGGGATATAGAATCTTTGATTGTTTCGTTTGATTGCTGAAATATCGTTTTAGTTTTATGAATTTCAAAATTAGTGATAAAACACATTGGCACTACAGACCAAATTGAAACAGATTACCTTTCAAAAAAGTTCGTCTCTCATGCAAAACCAACCACAGACTCAACGTACTGAATACATCAAAATATTGTACCAATACACCTAGTTGTAACAAAAAATTCTTTCATCATACTTCGTGAAAATATATTATTCAATAGCCGTTATACAAATAATGTAATTCAAATTATATACCGCGTAAATAAATCAAGGCTATCTTTGGCATGTCTTTCATATGCATTTTTTGCCAGCCTCTCAGAAGAGAGAGTCTCGAATAATAGTCTCCGATTTGGTGTGGTTCGTTTATACTAAATGGGTGTTTTTCAGAGAAATATTTTCTTCGAAATCTGCGGTTGATCCTCAATGTTTGTGATAATTGCGTATTATTAAAAAGAATAGAAACTGTTCTAGTTGTAAGTGGACGTTGAACTGCAAATCCTTCGTTTTGTCACGAGTTTGATAGTTTTTTCATTGAAAGTGGCGTTACGTACAACAGTGCCAAAACAAGTTGACTGTGTACTCTATGTATGTAATGGCATATCTGTCATTGAAGAAAACAATTGAATAAATAATAATTTGAGAAGCTACAAACAGATCGTACAGTGTGATCTGAAATCAGCACTGTTTGCTAACTTCTTCATTATTGAAGATACGAGTTTTTTCCAATTGAAGAACTATAGATTCTGGTTCAATTCCATAACAAATGTTTGAGTAATTCAATATTTATAGTTGTTTCGAAAGTAGATAGATAGATAGATTTATGATTTATGAGTCCTCCGTACTACATTATGTAGATGGGACAGTTATAGTAAAAATGTATAAGAAAAGTCAATTTGAAAAACAAGCACACATTGCAAACAATCACATACGTATTAAAATATAAGTAAAACAAATGAAATAGATAAATAAACAATATGTTATGATGTATACGTCACAATAGAGTTTTCTAACATTACCAACCTCAAGTATGAATTCATCTACAGGATAGAAACATGTTTTTGCTAGAAACACTTTTAGCTGTTTTTTGAAGGCTTGAGGTGGAATTGTCTTCATATAGCTTGGCAGTATATCAAATGGAACGGATTCCAGCAAACATAGGAGACTTTTCATACTTTTTGTGATGATGTTTTTGGATGATAAGCATATAGTTATTCTTAGTATGATAAACAATTGTGGACTTCCGATCTTGACTCTAGTTGCCTTCTTTTTAGAAGGCAACTTTTGGTGTTTTCAGAATGAGTATACAGGCAACAATTAGTATTTAATTTTGACACAAAATCTCTTTACATGACGCATTGTAATCTAAATTGAAGATCAGCCTCAATAATGATTTCTTTTTCATGAAGATTCTATTCACTTCAGTTGCTAGACCCCAAACATCGATGTTATTGTAAATAATGGAGTGAAATTTGGTAAAATAAACTGACATGAGTGCTGTAGTATCTTATTTATTCATAAGAGATTCAATGAGTCAATACAATTGATTCAATCTACTGGACGTGAATTCTACACAGGGTGGGCCATCGAAAACTTGACATGGAGATTTTGGGTACTAATCTTGCAAATCTTAAAAAACGCTCAGACAGGTCAATTTTTATTGGGATGGGGGCAGTTTTTCTTCCATTCACAGCATCGTCACCCCGGAGCAGAAGGGTGAACAACCCTTGGAATTTTAATAGGGAACTGGGGGCGAGTCGCACATCGTTTGAAAGATCTTGGAATTCTCTAAACAACGGTGTACATTTTTATCAATTTGGACGAACCATATTCAATTTCGAGTTGAAGTTACTTAATTCATTCACATGTTAGCATATGTTCAAAATGGGCACCTCCAGCTTCCATGCAGTAACGTTCTGGAAACGTTCTCAAACAGTGTGGGAGCATTTCTGGAGTGATTTGGCGACATTCATTTGTGATTCGTTGCCGTGAATCTTAGAGTGATGCAGGAGGAGTACAGTAAATTCTGCTTTTCAAATGACCCTACAGTGATCCGGAAAAGTCTGCCGAACAGGCAGAGCATAGTGCGGAGAAGCCCCATCTTGTTGAATTATAATTAACAGATCCTCCCGATAATTGTGATCATTTTCAATAATATCAATATCAATAAGGGATTAATAGTATCTTCCAGAAGCTCCAGATACATTTGTCCGGTTAAATTGCCTTCTAAAAACAATGGGCCAACAATACGATCACCAAAAATTCCAGCCCATACATTTAATTTTTGTGGACGTTGAGTATTTGAAAAATGAAAAATGTGAGTATTTGAGTCAGCCCAATAGCGACAATTATGGCGATTAACTGTGCCATTTAGAAAAAAAGAACATTCAACACTAAAGCAAATGTTGAAAACAAAATGTGGATTTTCCACCGCTCGTCTACTAACCAACTCGCAAAATTGCAAGCATCGATCCAAATCATCTTCATTCAGTTCTTGCGTTAACACATTAACGGCTAAGGCATTAGAAATTTGTAATTTAGGAAAAAATTTATTGTGGCACCTTTAGAATACTCAAAAAAAACAAGAATTCGTCATTAAAAAAAATATAAACTCACAGTATTGAAAAAACCAAGTGTAAGCGCACCTTTGGCCAAAAATGCTTAAAATAATCGAATGAAAAACAATGTGGTGTCTGACAAATGGATGTTTTGTTTTATTGATCTGAATTTATTTCGACTCATGATTTCTCTCATAATGCGCACTTCTTTATCTTCATCCTTCGACCAATACATGTCAGTTTGTGGTAGAGTATGATATCCGGATAATATCAGTATCCCAATAAATTTTTTCAAATCTGATTTGTTGATACGAGAATCGTGTCGGTTTTTTTGGGTTGCATAGGTATTTGAAAAATTCAAATTTTTTTCGGTCACCTCGTTATCCAAAAATAGTGAAAAAATTTCGTAAGGCGTCTTGCCGCCATGTTCTGCTCTTATGTTATTCAAATGATCACTAGAATGGTATTGGGGAGAATCTGAGTAGGTAGGTATATCTTTTCTTTTCCATTCTGGAATAACACCTTTTTGAGATTTCGTAGCTTTTTGAATTTCTGATTCAATGCGTTTTGCTATTTCACTCAGAGGGAGGTCGTCTTCTGAATCATGACTATCTTCATTCGATTGTATTCTAGATTCTCTGGCAACATCCGCCACAGCACGTTCTGCTATTTCACTCGAATATATGTCATCATCTGAATCATCACTATCCTTATTCACTTGTATTTCGCAATATCCTCCTCCATTATTTCTTCTCCGATTATATTTTTATCAATGTTTTCCTCACTGAACTCTTGCGTCGTCAGTAGTCTCTTCATTTCCCATTTCGAAAACTGACTATAAGAATGAATAATGATAATGAAATACCAAAATCTACATTCAAGTTACCTCATTTTGACAATTTTTTACGAGAAATACAAGAAATCTTCCCTGCCAATACTGATTCGCACTGAACTAAACTCAATCAAGGCTAATAATCGACTGACCAATGTATCCTAATATTCCCAAACTTGTCAAAACTCGCATACTAGTGCATGAAAATGTTTATCACTATCGACCAAAGGTAAGTATACGCAACCGTCACAAATACATGCAAAAATGAACGACATTCGAAAATATTTACGTAAATGAAAATACACGTTATCATTGAGTATATTTTTCATTACTGTTCAGCATAAAATGAATTTATCATTTCATATTCAGTATCGAAAACAATAGATTTTATTGGAGAATTACAAGAACGGTCAATTTGTAACATTTTCAAGTAACCTTCAGAATTTGAAAAAATCATATTTTGGAATGAATAAAAATATTTTTACTTTTTCATCCATCAGAATAAACATAAATAATATTGATCCAAACCACAAAAAAATATGTATAAAAAAGTTGCGTTTACGCACCTTTGGCGGTTAATGGGTTCATTCAATCTTGTAAGGATGTATTTTGTGATAGGGACAAGGACCGCTATTTTAAGCAGGTCAGGATATTCTCCAAATGAAATACAGAGATTCCTAATATGTCCTATAACTTCAGATAATATATCCACACATTCTTTGATTATTCTGGTGGAAACCTTATCATGTCCTGTGCTTTTCTTATTGTCTAACGAGGATATAACTTTCTACTTCATCCGTAGTGATTGGTTCAAAAAACGTGGTAGCTTTAACATTTTTCATTGTGGTACAGCTCTCTGAATCTTTCCCTGAGAAATATGTTCTGATTTTCTCGTCAAATATTGTTGAATATTTTTACCACTTCTTCTTTGGAATTCATCATCTTGTCATTATAACTTAGTACTATGCATTTGTTTTCTTTATTTTTTTGTGATTGTTTTATAATACTCAGGAGAGTTTTGTTTTTGTTGCTAATACTTTTTTCATGAAATGATTTATTTTTTCGTGACGTATTTCATTTTCAACACTCTTCTCGACAACTTTATAAGCGATATTACTATTTTCAGAGTTTTCCTGTTTCATGATGTGAGATCATAAAATTTTCTCTTTAATGAAGTAGAAAGGGTAATTTTGTTATTTTGGTTTTGGTATTTTCCATTTCTTATGGATTTAGGAAATGCTGCCTCAAAACAGTACTTTTTCTTTCTTGTTTATATGAATGTAGTTGTTTCGAAAGTAATTTTCCTTTCAGTTTGTATCTAAAAATAACTCCCATGCTTGATCTACATATTGCTCTAAAGAGTTTATTTGCAACTCAATTGCTTCTTTTTTTCTTTGGAAGATTCGCACATTTTTTGTATGAAGCTGGAAAAGAAAAAAGCCAAAATCTTTCTCTCTTGAGGTCCGTTAAGAACGCCCGACAGAAGTGATAACTTAAACTAATCTAAGTTGAACTATTCAATGCTGAAATTGTTTAACTTGGGAAAAGCTTGGGTAACTACTTAATAATGATAATAATGACATGATAATGTAAGGAAAGGTTATCTATTGATGAAATCTTTTATTGATTATTTTGTGTATGTGCATATATTATAGCTACAATGAGTCAGTTTTCTTTTTTGTAGAATTAAATAATGATACCACACACACAAAATAAGTATCATAATTTTTAAGCCACGTTTCCCATAATAAAGAAATATGACGGGCTGGCTGGTTAGATTTTTATAATACTGTCAACAATATATGTGTATCGCACACTCAACACTGAGTGTCTATCCGACGAGAGAGGAAAAGCCTGTCTTCCGGTGACGTATGCGTGAGAGAAAGGGACGCCAGACAGACTGGCGACGTAACGCGTTGGGTAACGAAGCGGTTTACCCTCCCACAAGAAATGATCACTTCAAAAATACCTGTTTTACTTAAGTATTTCTTGGAGCGACTATAGCGGAAGCTCACAAAACCTGTGCATCAGTGTACCTTAATAATATAATGACATTCAGAACTATTCGAGCAACTTCGCCAAAAGTACAACTGTTGACCAACAACAATGTCAACGGAAAGCGAATGTAAGACAAACCAGCTCATCTAAACATAACCTTGACACTCCACTGAGTCAAGTAACGTTTTGTAAAGTAACGCTAGCCGGTTGCATCACAGTGATCAATTTTTTGACCTGGATAATCGGAGAACAATATATGATGAGGTATTAAAGACACTGCTTTGGCGTGATCAAAGTGACCTTCCGTTGAAATATATACCTTCAGTATTCTGGCATGGTCACAGTAATCGATTAGTAGCGCCAGGCTCCAAATTGATAAGTGAAATATGTAACAATTAACAAATTATTCACGGTTAAGTTGTTATTCGAACCGTCCAGCGGGTATGATTTCGTTAAATTGCCCACGAGTTTTTGTGCGTGCGAAACTGTTAAATCGTCGTGACTCGGGTTACACTGTATGATTAGTAAGTTTGTTCATTAGGGATAACAGCATAAAATACAGGGCACGTTAAAAATGTAGCGAGCCGTATTATTCACATAAGAGAACTAGAACTGCAACTGAGTTCAATGTACATATCATAAATGCTCTTGATTGTAAAATACATATTTTTGTTTATTTCTGGATTTTTCAAAAGCTTTTGACATCGTAAATGAATAACTTCTGCTTAAGAAATTGAAACAATTATGAAAGACTGTGAGTGAAGCACGAACTATCGAGCAAGGTGTCTCCCAAGGATTTATACTCGGACCGCTTTTTTTCAGGCTTCTAAGTTATGTATTCAGAATTGAGAAACACTTCTTATCTACGATTCCGAAGATTTTGTACGCTATTCCTAGCGTTCTCAAATATATTGTGCTGTCATTATATTGCACACGCAGAAAAAACCAAAGTGGTAAAAATGACTGATTATTTCTTTTTGGACTTGTCTCTAAAGATATGAAGTGTTTAGAACTTTTAAGTGATTCAAGATTAAACAGAAATACTGTTGTCATTGACGATTTACACCAAACAAATTATACATTTACCCTTCATCGTCTAGACTTTCGATACCGGCAAACAACTCTATTTGCTGGTATATCTGGTATAGAAAGAAAGGAAGAGTGAAATATATTCACAAAGACCCCGGCTCGGACCCCCTAGGCCGATACCGCCGCAACTGCTGTGTCCCTGCAGTTTAAATCTGTAATATCTTCGAAAATATCTATTTGAATTACATGTTGTAAAGGGCCATATTGATCTATATTGAATGCACAATGTATTTGAAGTGCCTAATTGAATAAGGGTTAATACTGTATTGCCTAAAATCGCTTCGTAAATTAGCCATTATTTCTCGAGGATGCAAAATTTTTATTGTGGGTTATTCCTAAGAGATAGATAGACATATACCATAGTGGCCTTTTTAAGAGTTCAGGCAGCGTTTGCAATGTAAGCGCAAAAAAATATATTTATTTACGACAACATATTAGAATCCTCTAAAATTATTTATCAGTGTTTCTCTACTATATTATGCATGTTTTACCCATATGTACTTTCCTTTTGAATCAAAATCCGTTGCGTAGTTTTGAAGATCTAAGCATACATAGGTACAGATAGCGTGAAGCGACTTTGTTTTATACTATGTAGTTATAATTACCTAGAGTGAATATAATAATGAAGTAAATATAAGGTTTGAACTGTATGAGCAGATATAAAAGAATAAGACTATAATAAATACGTATACGTGTACATACAAACATATAAATATACATTATATACATATAAACATACACATAGGTACTCAATATATATTTCTTAAAAAAATCACGTTCTATATACATGGGATCTCTAATAGTTTTGCAAGTTTTTTTTATTGATTAGTAATTATTTTTTTTAATTGTATCTTAAATCCTTTGTAACATATAATTTCGTTCAATGAAATTAGTAAAGGAATAACTTATAATTGATGGACATCAAGCAAATATTGGTGATGCGCAAAAAGTCAAAAACTGATATTTCATATCTTTATTCAATCAAATTTTTCAAAATATTTTTCATCTTTTTTTTCTCTTGCTTCGATGTGTTTTGAAAGAATGTTATTTGAAACTATGAATCGTTCTACATTATAGTTCAAGTAAACGATATATTGCCCCCTACCTTCAAGCGTTTCCTCTTTAATAAAATACTTTGTTTCAATTTTCGCCAAATCAACTCGATGGGATTGAAAACACAAAAATAGGGGGGACTCTCAATATGGTGTGTCCATACTTTTCAGCAATACTCTCAAGGGCATATACTTTTTCAAATGTTTTTGTCTGTAAAACTTCAAATAGTTGGTTTTTGGTATAGTTATCTTCAAAATACAAATTGTTATATATTAAAAAAATTTGTATTTCATCGCTACTTTGATGAGCTGTCGCGAATGATAGGAAGCGTTGTCAAGGAATATTACACTATTCGCACCCAAATTTGGAATCGATGTGTTTTCAAACCATTCCTAAAAAATATTAGCTTCCATGTTCTTATGATTCAACACTGCAGTCCTCAAGTTTTTTTCCACATAATTTCAAAGAATTCGAAACCCATCCTTTACTTCCTCCGCAATGCACAATGATTAGTCGTGATCCTTTGTTTGCAGGCATGTTAGGCGTACACATTCTGGAACCATCAGTCCACCCTTTCGTAACTGTGTCGTGAGTGTCATACCAAGTTTCGTCCAACTAGAAAATTTGCCGTTGTTCTTGTCTATATTTAGTTATCTGTTCTAAGTATTTGTTACGCAATTCCACTATTCTTCTGCTTTCCATAACTGCTTTTCATAACGTTTGTTTATTATTTAAAATCTAAATACTAGTTTCTTTATTCAATTCTGAAGAGTTTTGTCACAGCAGCTCACGTTATGGCCGGAGGTACTCAAATTCTTCCTTATGATTTCAAATGTAGGAATCTCATTGCTTTTGTAGCAGTGGTATATTGTTTTTTTTATGATTTTATTAGATGAACATCTAAAGGTTTTGGTTATCCCGCATCAAATCTCGTCTTGCGTTCATAAGGTTTGTTTTTGACTATTTTACGTACTGTTGAGAAAGGAATTTCGGTCAAATCTGATGTTGCTTGTAACAGTTTTTTTCCCTCGAAACCAAACTTGATATGAAGATTCTTATATACATTGAAATATACTCTTTGTGTTTCAATATTCAAATGCATCTGAATCTTATTCACTGGTATCTCTTTTTCGCATTATTGACCAGCGCTATTTGAATCACTACACTGCAAAATGTCTACGTTATTATCACACTCGTTATTACTAGTAGTTCAAGAACAAAACATTTTAAACAAATAACAAAAATTTTAAGTAACTATAACTTCACCAATATCGAATTTCAACACTCAAATCGCGATCAGTTCCTGAAGTGAACATTGACAACACGACTCTTTTAACCATACTCACATTCTATTGATCACTGTAACATGACTTCAAATTTGATTTTATGACTATTCAGCCAATCATAAAACTCAGTAAAAATTATTCAATACGAACCGCCAATTCTTCAGTCCACTAATTCGTAGCGGCATTATTTCTTTGTATTGGTTTTTTTGGCCTTTGACTTCGCTTTGAGAATTACTCTATCGGTTACTTCGACTATACTAGTGATGTAATTTTTACATTGTTTATAATTTAACTGCTCTCTGTATTTGAAACGTTGATATTGTCAAGGAATCAAATTGAAATATATAAAATTCAATTCAGTTAAAGTGATTATGAAACTCACCTTGTAAGAAAGTTCTTCTCATTCTGATGTAGCAGGACATCGCTAGGCCGCTGAAAAAAAAACATACATCAATCAAAACCGAATACATACAAAAACACATGATCTAATCAAGAATATCAACATTCCAACGTATTGCGTGCATTAATAATGAATAGCTTTCGACTGGTATTCGAATAAATTGTTCCACAATGTTGTAATATTTCGGGCAAACTTCTCATACATAATGATTGAAGCAATTAAATAATTCGTTATAACAATTTCGGTGTTATTATAAGGTGTTCAAGTGACGCAACATCCTGTATACAAAACAAGCAGCCGGTGAAAGTTCAGTGACAAAAACGTCTGGTACAGTGAGAAATAGTAATACCTGAGAGCGACTGACATATTAGCGGTTGTTAATAATTGTTTTGACATATTAGCGGTTGTTAAAAATTGTTTATAATATGTACTCACTTTGAAGAAGAACATTTTCCGTAATGTATTGTATTTCGAATGATGAACTTCGCCCTTTATTGACATTGCTAGTTTGAATGTACAAGTTACGTTTAGTTTTTGTTTTGTTTATGGAATAATTGAAGCGATATTATTATTATTATTATTATTTTTCTTCCAACCGTAGTTTGTGCTGGTCAGGCCCTATCCCCCGAAGACCCGATATATTCGGGAGAGCGCGCCAGCATTATCAACCAACGACCACTCCCCACACCGTGGGGTAGGTGATCATTGGGTCCGAGAATCATATGCCCTGAGCAAACGCAGTGAGCCAAAAATGACAGCCTTCTGCATCTGTCTGGCTAAGATTTCTGCCTTAGTGCGGCAAGCCGGTATGATTTCAAGATTTGAGAGTAGAATGGGCATCATTCCACCAAGGACTCCAATAATCAGAACTACCATCTTGACAAAGTGGTCTGGATTAAGTCTGCGGAGTTCGAAGAGAAAATCTAGATATTTTATCCGTTTTTTCTCCGGACTATATTCGTCTCGCTAGGCGCTGAAAACTCCACGACAATTATCGTCTTACTCTGGTGGTGAAAAAGGACTACATCAGGCTTATTAACTTGTATGAGCCTGAGGGTGAGGAACGAATAGTTCCAATAAATTCGACACTTCTTGTTCCCAACAACGGATTCAATAACCAACGGAGCATAGGGCAACACCGTTGTCTCGTCAATATCGTAAGACTGCCGCCGTAGATGGTAATATAGCACTCTTAGGGCCGCGTTATGTCGATGGATATAGACCGAGACCGCATATGCCGGACATGCTGATAGCAAATGCATTAGGGCCTCGGGAGCCTCGCAGCAGGCCCTGCACCTTGTGTTAGGAACCTCTATACCCATCACGCGATTGCGGTAGCCTAAGGTATTGAAGACACCATGCTGGTAAGCCATGATGAACCCACCAGTTGCGACTTCAGCCCACTCGACCTGAGGAAAGCAAAAGTCAGACGCTTTGATAATAATGATACTTATTAATATTATTATCAAAAACAGATTATCTTTCTGTATACAAAAAGTATGAAGATGACAGTTAAGAAAAATCAGTGTCAAGTTAATTTTTATTATATCCTTACAATTCAAAAAGGCTGTTTAGATATCAAAGTATCTTGAAACTGAGAATTAAAAAAATACATCAGATATTACAAATCAATCCTGAGTCTAAACGTCAACAAAACAAAATTCCTAACATTTTTATCAACTATAAGAGACCAACCACTAGAGGGAAACATTTTCAAACATACCCCTAATTGCCAAACTCCTATAATTTGTTCTTATCCACGTATAACGAAAACGGATACAATAAAATATCTGGGTGTGATACTTGACCAACATGTACGCTGGGACAAACATGTAGATTTTCTCGTGAAAAGACTTGGAAAACTTATTTTTAAATTCTATCAACTCAGAAACATACTAAATAAGCATGTATTACTGATGGCATACGATGCATTAGCTGAATCAGTTATAAGGTACTGTATTATTGTTTGGGGTGAGTTGAATAAAACACACTTACATAATCTTCAAGTGATACAAAACACATTGCTTAAAATAGTATTGAAGAAAAATAGAAGACATCGAACTGATAGCTTATATAAGGAGGCTAGTTTATTCAATATCAGAAAATTATACACCTATCACTGTGTACTATGGACGTTGAACTCGCCTCTCACATATCTGGTACACATACACGACACCCCAGCCAAATCCGAGAGAACAATTTATGTTCCTTTTTGTAAAAATGTATATACCCAAAGGTTTGTTACTTACTTTGGACCGAAACTTGTCAATGAAGTTCTCATTGAACTAAGAAATATAAAAAATATTAATGAACGCAAGAAAACAATTAGCTCCTTCGTTGATCACAACTTTGATTTCTTAAAAGAAATATTTGAATCAACTCACTGAATCATGCCTGAATTTCTTTTCATCTCACTTAGACCTGCCTCCTCTTCGCCTGATTGCCTGGTTCAATCCTCCTTCGAGTTCCTCACTGCTTTCTATTGTTATTTATTTTTCATTATGAATTTTTATTTCTTACTGAAAGGAATGAATACTTTTTTTTCTCACTTACATTCATGGTTGTGTTCAGATCTGGGAAAATACGCAACACAAGCCTTGCTTAGGCGTTTCCCAAGAACCGAACATTACCACTTATTTATTGTTATTTATTTATTTTTTAATTTACTGTAATTATCAATAAAGATATGCTAACATCTATTAGAATGCACCAAGAACTCCACAAGGAAGAGAAGCCACCACAACCAGTACTTGTACTTCCCTACATCAGAGGATTGTCGGAAAGGATAGGAAGGATTGGGTCCAAGTATAACATCAGAACCTGTTTGTTTGAAGGTGATTGACAATGTTTCGTGATGAGTTTCACTAGTTCGGACTTCCATTGTCTACTATATAAAATGATTTGAAATCCCTGAAACAAGTAAAAAAGAATAATTAAGAAGACGGGAACCTGAAAGAGAGAACGAATCTACCTATAGAAGTAATTATGGAATTACTAGGATGCTGTGTACGAAACTGTTATACCGAGTATACCGAAAACCCACTCATACGGGACAGTATCTGAACCACGAATCCAACCACCATCAATCGACAAAAAGAGGAATCATCAAGACTCTATTAGACCGTGCTTTTGGGCTCTGTAATACAAAGGAAGGTCTGGACAAGGAACTAGACATCATCAAAAATGATCTTCAGCGGAATGGATACTCCAAAGCGATGGTAGAAAAGACTTTGGCTAAAAGACAGCAGGAGCCTCGCAAGGAAGAGAAGCCGTCACAACCAGTGCTTGCACTTCCCTACATCAGAGGATTATCGGAGAGGATAAGAAGAATTGGTTCCAAGTACAACATTAGAACCTGTTTCAGATCCGGTAACACTATCCGTAGCAGCCTCACGAAAACCAGGCCCCCAAACGCGGACTGCGATTCCAAGAATTGCATTTACCGGATACCCTGTGAGTGCGGAAAATCCTATATTGGTGAAACTAAGAGGCCATTGAATGTTCGCATTGCCGAGCACAAGAAGCACACACAGCGAGGAGAAACCAGCAAATCAGGAATAGCAGACCATGTTTGGACCCATCAACACAACATCGAGTGGTCCCAAGCTGAGATCTTGCACAGAGAGGAACATTGGTTCAGGAGAAAATTCAAGGAAGCCGCATACATGTTGTCCAACAACGTATTCAGCCAGGCCAGCGTAGATATACGAAATATATGGAAACCCATCATCAAACGAAAAATGACCAACTCCCGCCAAAACGGTCATCTCTCACGGAATCAGTGAAGCGGAAAATGGAAAGTAGAGAAAGTGAAAGTATTTCAACGACCTATAAAATAGTCATCTCTCGGAGGAATCAGTCCAGTCATCACCCGAAGACGATTGTAGATACCAACAATCGAAACGTCGTGAACTAACGTGACTTGGAATCTCTACACTTTTTTATTTTTATTTTTTTATTTTTTATTATTTTCTTTTTTTATTCCTTTAATTTTTATTTATTCAATTATTATATTTTTACTTGTAGGTTATTTCACTATCATTTCATTTCAGGTTTATTGTTGCTTAATATAATTGTTATTTTCAACTATTCTTTTTTAATTATTCTTTTTTACTTGTTTCAGAGATTTCAAATCATTTTATATAGTAGACAATGGAAGTCCGAACTAGTGAAACTCATCAGAACCTGCTTCAGATCTGGGAACACTATCCGTAGCAGTCTCACGAAAAACAGGACACCCAACGCGGACTGCGATTCCAAGAATTCACTCTGCATTTATCGGATACCCTGCAAGTGCAGAGAATCATACATCGGTGAAACTAAGAGGCCATTGAAAGTGCGCATTGCCGAGCACAAGAAACACACACGGCGAGGAGAAACCAGCAAATCAGGAATAGCAACATAACCTCAAGTGGGCTCAAGCTGAAATCATCCACAATGAGGAACACCGGTTTAGGAGAAAATTTAAAGAAGCCGCATGTATGTTGTCCAACAACGCATTCAGCCAAGCTAGCGTAGAGATACGCAACATATGGAAACCTCTAATCAAGCGGAACACGACCAACTCCCACCAAACGGTAATCTTCCGCTAAAACCGATGAAGCGGTTAGAGGGAAGAGGGGATAGGTGAAAGCACTCGGATGAGCTATAAATAGTCATATCTCGGAGAAGATCCAGTTTGAAAATATGTTTAAAATATGTTTTTTCCGTTAACCCCTACGAACGACAACCCTCAAAAGTCGAAACTTGTGCGAGCTGGTTCAGTGACAAAAGAAAAAAGAAATAACCCCAGAGTATTAAATGAAGTAACTCAAATTGAAATTTTGAGAACATTTGCTGCAGAGTCCATGAGCTCCTTACGATCAATATCAGAACAGACATAAATGTTACGCGGTACTGTAAAAAAAGCATTGAAAATGCATAAATTCCATCCTCATAAAATGCAGATTCTTCAAGAGCTCCACGAGGATGATTATGGTAGAAGAATAGAGTTTTGTCAACTCATGTCTCATCGAGTCAAAACCTTTCCTCATCTTCTGTTGAACATCTGTTTCAACGATGAGTGTTCATTTTTTTCAGATAGACAAAATTGTCGCTTTTGACGCTAGTGACGAAAACCCACATATTTTTCGCGAAGTGTATGCACAACACCAACAAAAAGTTAATGTTTGGGCTGGTATTCTTGGAAATGCCATTATTGGTCCCTTATTTTTGTAAGAAAACTCGACTGGCAATCTGTACCTTTGAATGCTGAATAGACTATCGATCCTCTTATAACTCACGAGCTAGAAACTCAAATGGAAGCAGAAGGTAATGAACTTTCGCTGGAGGATCTGTTACATTTCCAGCAGGACGGTGCTCCGCCTCATTATTTTCTTTCCGTCCGACAGTGTTTAAACGAGAGATTTTCGGATAGATGGATTGGAAGGAGGGGAGCAGTTGAATGGCCTCCGAGTTCACCAGATTTAATGACCTTAGATTTCTTTCTCTTGGGGTATCTTAAATCCGTTGTTTATAAAATACAACCTTCGGATATAGAAAAAAAAAGATGAATTACACCAGCATGCTAGTCAGTTCCAAGTGAATTTTTCCATAATATTAGAGGGGAGTTCTAAAATAGACTTTATTAATGTTTAGAACAAAATGAACATTTCGAACAGTTTATAAGATAAGCGTGAGTAGATTTTATGTTTGAAATGCCTTTCTTGAAAATTGAATGATATTTTGTAAAAGGACAATAACTAACAAATAAAAAATCCCACGCGTAATACATTTATTCCTGTCATTCAAGGGTTGGAACGGTGCCACCTACTCTTCTAACCATTTTTATTGAAAGGAGTCGATGCAATAATGCATCTCAGAACAGGCAAATTCTAATTACATGTGTAAGTTTGTTACCGTTTCATTTTGTCATTTATTCTGTTTTGGTGTCGACGACTATTCAAACCTGAAATGAATACTTCCATGAAGGTTTTGGGATATTTGAATACCTCGTCATTCGTTTAGTTCCCATTCACTGATAAAGAACTATACAAGGATATATTCGAACGCGTTAATTATATTCGAACACATATTCGAATCCCCTAAGGATTCTGTGCTCTGACGGAACGGTGAATTGGCCACTTTGGTTCCATAAATGTCTTGCCGCCGGGATTCAACATTTTTTGTGGCACTTTTGGTAGCCATTTGCTAATTTTAGAATTTATCTCCAAACTTCTCGATTTTTCGGATTAACAAAGTAGGATCATCTTTTATAAGAATAGGAAATCGTTTTATTCTTGGCATTTGGATGCTGGTAAAACATTCAACTCACTTGTTGGATTCAATTTCTTATGAAAAATGGAATCCTACTGATTTCAATCCTAGCTTTTTGGGGCAAAAGTAAACCTAAAGGCCACACGACATCAAAGGTGAGTTGGTATTCCTCAACGAGACAACTCATACATTCAGAGAATGAGCTTGATCATTCTGTCTAGACGTATCGTCCTGGACATCACTTCCAGTGAACCGTTTCCATCTAATATGAATTGTTTCATTTCAGGCCTTCTTTTATCTGGATACCATTTCCTCGTGTGAGTATTGCTATAAAACTAGACATCCTTGCATGAATGCCTAATACAGCAGTAGCAGTTACCCGCAGTTGAGCTGATCACAATTGTATCGACAGAACACTGCAGACCTAAGTTTGGAACTCTAAGACCAATCTTCTTCTTCAAGCCACCTCGAGGGAGACACACACAGATAGGCTTAGCTATTAAGATAGGGACAAATAACTTATAATTGACTAGATTTTTGATGCTTGATTAATTATCTCAACTAAGATGTATGTTCCTCAAACCTGCCCAAAAGGGGAAAAATACACAACACAACAAAAAAATATTTTTTGAATGTTTCCTACACTAAATTAGTCAATTTCTACTAATTTTGGGGTGATAAAAACGAAAATAACAATGAAAAATTTTTATTAGCTCTGGTTTTTGAGATACACAGTACTTAATCTTAAAGAGTAGTTATACTATACGTGAAAAGTGAAAGTACATAAAACAATATTGTTATGTTTCTTTTAGAATATTTTAA
Organism: Leptinotarsa decemlineata; assembly: GCF_025532065.1. Lineage (NCBI taxonomy): Eukaryota > Metazoa > Arthropoda > Insecta > Coleoptera > Chrysomelidae > Leptinotarsa > Leptinotarsa decemlineata. The sequence continues at coordinate 11,337,275 of NW_027412558.1, read as the reverse complement.
GTACAAAATTAATAAAAAAAACATTATTCTTAGTGTTTTGACAAATAAAAGAAGTTTGTACCACCAAATTTCAATTAAGTCCATCCGATTCATTGTAAGATCGCTGTCGTTTAGCTTGTCTTTTATAAAACACTTCTGGAGCTTCCCTACACACAGACCAGCAGTAGTCTGCAAGCATTGCTTCATTCCAAAGGCCCTGATATCTCTGTTCCATTAAGGCAATGTCTTGATGGAATCTTTCTCCATGTTCGTCACTCACAGCTCCACAGTTTTGTGGGAAGAAATTAAGATGAGAGTGAAGAAAATGCATTTTTAAGGACATGTTGCATCCAAGTTGGTGGTAAGCTTGAAGAAGCTCTTTAACCAATGCTGTGAAGTTATCATCTCTTTTGTTACCTAAAAACCCATGTACAACCCCCTTAAAGGCTTCCCAGGCTCTTTTTTCATTTCCTGTTAAAATCATGTCAAAAGCAGGATCATTTACGATTTCACGGATTTGAGGCCCAATAAAGATGCCTTCCTCGACTTTAGCATCACTCAACCTGGGAAACTTTGCTCTCAAGTACTTAAAAGCTTGTCCTTCCTGGTCCATGGCCTTCACAAAGTTTTTCATTAGCCCCAACTTAATATGTAATGGGGAAAGGAGAACATCCTTAGGATCTACGAGAGGCTCGTAAACTACATTTTTCTCATTAGGGTTTAGGTCTCGTGTAGGCCAGTTCATTTTTTTATAGTGAGATTTTCTATCCCGACTGTCCCACAGACACAAAAAACAACAGTACTTGGTGAACCCTAATTGCATTCCTAGGAGTATAGCAATGACTTTCAGATCACCCCAGATGTGCCACTTGTGTTGTTCATATTTGATTGATTGGAGAAGTGTTTTCATATTTATATACGTTTCCTTCATGTGAACTGCATGACCTATAGGAATAGAGGGTAGCTGATTTCCATTATGCAGAAGTACAGCTTTCAAGCTTAGTTTTGAAGAGTCTATAAACAGTCTCCATTCAGATGGAGTGTGATCCAAATTCAAGCAGTCCATCAAACCATTAACATCAGAACAAACTACGAGGTTTTCTTTTTTCTCAAAAAAAGGAAGCAAATCTTTTTGACGCTGTCTGTACTGAGATATTTTCACATCATGTTTTAGAAGATTCCACTGTTGTAGTCTTGACCCTAATAGCTCAGCCTTTTCCTTAGACAAGCGAAGATCTCTTATAAGGTCACTCAACTCTGCTTGACTAATTTTGTGCGGATCACTAGACCTATCGCTTACCTCAAAATCAGGGTCATAGGATGTAGAAGGATGGGTTGCTCTTTCTAAACAGTCTTCATCACCTTCCTCTAAAATTTCATAGTTTTGGGGTGGAGAAGGGACTGGCAAATTGTCTGAGTGTGGTACAGGCCGAAGAGCAGATGGGAGATTATGGTATTTAACCGTTCCGCTTTTCTTCATAGATAAACCTTGCTTAATGGGAGGAGTTAAGCAGAAACAACAGTCGTCTGTATGATTGGTAGGCTCACGCCAAACCATAGGTACTGCAAAAGCCATTGCCCGGTTTTTATTTTTCAGCCACTCTCGCAATATGACGGAACAAGAATTACAACATATATGAGGAGCCCATGATTTATCTTGGTCCCCAACTTTCACACCAAAATAATGTTCATAGGCTGTCATTTTACGTTTCTGAGCCTTAAATGTTATTTCACCACATATATAGCAAAAGCTATCGACAGAATTCACACACTTTCGAGGCATTTCAGATCAGCACTTAAATTAATTTAAAAATCAACTTCACACGATAATTTCAATAGCAACCATGTGCGTACAATTGACAAACTCACATAGGTTATGTTTACTACTTAAGAACAGCTGATGAGAGGGGTGTTATGTAAACAAACATGTGTACCAACTAATGGTGATGAAATATTTCATTTGTTGAAAACTCAATATACATATATATATATATATATATATATATATATATATATATATATATATAATATAATGATACTATATCTTGAAAACAAGAGCTAATATATAATTTTTATGGTCACTTTCGGTTTTAACACGTGGAAATACATTAAAATCATCTAATTTCAACCCCGAAACAAAAACTTTGTTGTGTTGTGATATTAGTGTAGGGTATATGCTTTTATATCTAAGCTGAAGAATAACTCCAAAACAGCAACATCTCAAGTATTGAAAAGACACCCTCCTTTCTTCCTTGGGGAGCCAGGGTGCATTACAGTCCGCTTAGAATTGAAACATTTGTGCTATAGGTGTGATACAATTTATATCTTATGAACATTTTGATATTTTTTACAATTAGAAAAGAAATATCTTCTCAGATTTGACACTTTGTGGCCTCAGGAGCTCAAGGCTTCCTGCCAGTGGAGTCCTAAATAACGGTTGATGAAATTTATAAACTGACAGATAAATCAGGGGATTTGTTGATTAGTTTGGAACCAACTGGGAAAGGTGTAGATGTTAGGAAAGGGAATTATAAACATTTTAACTGGATTCGAGTTTGATTCATTCGGTTACCGTTTAGAGTAAATTTCCCGTTTTTGTTGTGTACGCTGTATAAGCTCCAGGGTTGATGAAGCGGGTGGCGCTCTACCCTCCATCTTACACATGCCCTTCTTCACTGTTTAAAAGCTGGCGGCCTTCCCTGGGAGCTATGCTCTCTAGTCCCTAATAGCCACCCTCTCGCCATATTGTGGAACAAAGAGAAATCGTTTACAAATTGACTTAATTAGTCAACGAGAAATACAAGGCGTGACAAGTTCAGAACGCTATTTTTCCGCAAATGTTCATCAAAAAAATAATAAATCAGGGTACCATTGGAAGCAGCATTGAACGCCAAACAAAATGATGAGCAACTTGGCACCCCTTCCCATATATAATTCTAAGGATAACATCTTCCCCTCTTAGGGGGTTGAGCCACGAGGGCTACAAATAGTCATTGGACATGTTCCCCTTGACAATGACATATTGTTATTGCAATATATACACTGAATAGAGTGTATATTGCAATTTCATAGTTATGAGTATTGTTTTCATTGCATAATTTGTATGGTTGAACTTTTTTGTCCAATCGTGTAATGACGAACCTTACATATTTTTTATGACAAAAAAGGTAATAAATGAATTGAACTGAATTGAGAATATTTGCTAACAAATTATGGGACAAGTTCATCAAACATAGTTCCATAACAAACTGATTAGTAGCGCTCTTAAAATGTTACCACATTTTATCAAGATGTATTTTTGCTGACAATCTAATCGTTAATTCGAAGTCTATAATTCAAAATTAAAATAAATAATCCCGCATGGAACAAATTCCATTTACGTCTAATACTATAATATATCTCTATATTTCCTGACTGAATCCGCCAAGATATTAATTGGTTCCATAAAATATTTAACGAAAGTGTTAACGAGAGAAATTTCTCGCATCTATCAGCATTGAGGTGGGTCTCTACTTACTATAATATCGAACTTTCATTGATTCTTGCTTAATGTGTGCTCTTTGTCATACATATTCAATTAGCGTAATGTCATATTGAAGAGAATTGGTAAGATGAGGAAAACAATTTTTGGAAATGAAAATTGTATGTGGGTAATGAGTCCTGAATGGATTAGATCTAATCCATAATAATAACCCTTTCTATGACTATTGTCGAAAACGACAATTATTATGTTAACGACTCAGTTGTTTTAATTTTCAATCACGAGTAAGACTTAAGAATTAACCTGATTCAAAGTATGTTTTCAATATGTTGGAGTATTTGTTAGAGATCTGACCTTGAGTGCCATAGATCTGGGATTCAGGTCTCATCTACGGTGGCTTTTTCATTTATTTTTCCGCTCAAAACCCAAGACTACAATTTTTAGATTTGATGTCTGTATGTCTGTGCGTTTATGCTCTCTAATTTCAAAAACGTCTTGAACGATTTGAATGCGTTTATATGAAAACATATTTCAATTTGAGAAGTCGTGTCGAAAGATTTTTAGAAAACATGCTATGAAAATACAGTTCAGTTGATTTGGTTGAAACTTAAGTGTAGGAAGGAAGTGGCGGACAACAACTAGTTCTTAATAAATTTGCAATGAATATATTTCATCAAATTTCAGCTACACTAGTCACTGGATAAAAGTGGTTAATTTGCCAAAATGCATAGATATAGCAGTATAAAGAGATTATAGATCCCGTTTTGAGTAATAAGGTAAAAATGAGACTCCTGAGTAGTTACTTGCATGACCGATATTAAATAAACAAAACTGGCTCATTTTGTTCATAAAACTTGTCTTTTTTCGAATGAAGTAAAGATGAATGTTCAATTCACGACTATCATTGAAATTCGTTAAAAAATATTTCCTAATAGTACAGCTGATTAACGGAAAAACAAATTTAAAACAGTTTTTTTTTAAACAGTACCTAGGTAATTTTAAAAATATTTAGGAACCACAAGCTTGCAAAATAATAGAAACAAGTCGTATGATGCAGGCTATTATATATTAAAACTTTTTGAACTTAATCATTTGTTTTCATGATTGCCTTTTTCATCATCGATAAAGTTAATTTACAAAAATGATGTGAACAAACATAACAAATTCTAAATTGAATTATCACAAAACTTCTAGATTTTGAATTTCCGTTTCAGGCAAAAATAAATCATTGGATGTCAATTCAATTCATTCAACTCATCGAATCTTTTTTTGTTTTCACTTAATTTCTATCGCTTCCCTATTTCAGTTGTTCCCATTTCTTACAACAATATAATAACTGTGTAATAATGATACAGGAAATATTTTTGGGAGATAAAATATGACCCACTTTCCTGAAAACAGTGACATGCATAACCTTTAAAAAAATGTTTATTTTTCAATTACTTATGATAATAATTTATTCATCAGTAAATAATAATACATAAATATAAAATGGAGTATATGGAGTACAATGTACTTTGATGAATAAACACATACTTCCACTGAGGGTAAAACCCTGTGTGTGGGTAAATTACAGAACAATAACAAAATAGAACAATTATGAAAATCAAAAACAATATGGGTGAGAAATATTAGGAACCAGATATCAAATATAATAAATTAACATTTATAATTAACAATTTTGTATAAATAAAAACTACAGTAAATTAGTACTAGGAGTATGTATCACTGAGTGAAATACACTCAATATAAAATAAACACTACAAACATCTGAAAATACAATCCCTACACACTACGACTTGTTTACTCTTCTATAATTTTACGTATTTCCTTTCTTTCTTTTTCTGGTATGAATATTTCCAAATGTTTCTTAAATTTTTTGAGAGAGGGTTCCATTTTCAAAGTGCCCGGCAGATATTTGAATAATTTCGGGGCTATGTAATTGAAACTTTTTTGTCCGACTGTTTTGTTAATTTTTGGAATGACATACCTATTTTTGACTTGTATCGTAGGAATGGGTAAGTACTTTCAATTTTTCTTTGTTCAAATATTGTTTAATACATACTTGTACGGTATAGAGTTGTCTTTTGTCCATTACTTGTGTTTCAGAGTAAAGTGGATCACTAGAATATCTTAGATCTTTCTGTAAAATAATTTCGAGGAATATTCTTCCTTCTTCTTCCTTCCTTCTTCTTCTTCTTCCCATAATTCAAATGAGTTTCCATTAAACTTTTGCACACCTTTTTTTTTCTTTGAGGTCTAGATAAGATATGAATTGTTTGAATCTGAATAATAGAAAACGCAATTTTTTCACAAGATATGATATATGCCCCTTCCATCTCAAGTGTAAATCTAGCCTAAACCTAAGTTTGGGGAATAGTGGAGAAGATAAGTTTCAAGACTACTGAACGGTAGGTAATGTGTTTTTTCAATGTTCAACGAGAGGAGTCTACTGTCGAACCATTTTTTTAAAATTTTCAATTCATCTTGTGCTTTGACGTTTAGATCATACCAATTTTCATCCGTGTAAACTATCACAGTATTATCAGCAAAACTAAATATTTGCCCATCTTTTTCCTGTAGAAAGAGCTTATCCATATATAGTGTAAATAACACAGGCCCTAGTACCGTCTCTGAGGTACTCCGCACGTTATTGTTTCTTGTGCTTGTTATATTTCCAATTTCCACTTTTTGTTTTCAGTTACTCAAATAACTTTTGAATAAATTGTAGGCTCCACCTCTGATGCCATTGTCATGCAGAGTATCCAAAAGTATGGCGTGGTCAACGGTATCGAAAGGTTTTGATAAACTTTGAACACTTCCCGTGAAAGTATCTATAGAAGTGAGACAAAACTCCAACCTTTCTTCGATGTTCCAGGCTATCAAAGTTGACGTGATGTTCGTGTCTCCAATCAGGCGGATGGCTCTTTTCTGGATGGAATCCAGAAACTCCGTGGTATGTTTGGGGACAGAGCTCAATACATGAGAAAAATACTCCAAAGAAGGTCCTGATTTAAGCTTTATAATAAGGCGTCAAAAGTTGCTGAGGTGTATACAGTTTTCTGGTTTGGAACAGTGTTCCAAGGTTTCGAGAAGCACCCTTTGCAATTCCAGCGACTTGTGCCGTGACATATTGGTCTCCATTTTGACCCCCAATAAACTTAACGAAGCAGAAAGCTGAATTGTCTGACCTGACATTATTACATCTGGTTCGGAGACTTGATACTATCACTCCTTATGAAATTAAACTATGCAGGCACCTCTGGAAATATTTATTTGATTTTGTTAGTCAAGTGTTTTTTTGTTTATTTTTTCATGGTTGTCAAACATGTGGTATTTTCTATCTAAATCAGCCATAGAGAGAAAAATGAGCAATGATAATATTTTACAAAAAGGGTTTCAAACAGGGTTTCGAAAAAATGTTGGAAACCACCTGGAACTATGGAATATTTCCCAGCACTTTTCAATTCGAAGTTGAAAATTCAACTTTGCCTTGTTCGAATGTGATTTTTTTAAATCGGTGTTATTTTATTCTTGAGAGGGCAATTCACTAAGATCATATTACAAAATGCATACCTACTGTGAAAACTATCGTAAAAAAATGAAAAACATTCAAGAAGGTCGGGCTGAAAATCTTTATAGAAACAATAAACAATGCATAAATCGTAAGTTTCAAAAAATCGCAAGACAATTGAGAAGGTGATTCTGATATTTGAGGTGTTTTATTTGAGAAAAAATTTGGACGTGTATCTTGACAACCCTGTATTTAGCGGCGATTATTTAACTTTTACCATGCTTGTCAAACGCAGCATTTACTCTTCCGAATCAATTAGCCACATTATCTAATTAACAGCTTTTGTGACAACTCGATTACTTGATTCAGTTTGTAAAACATTCTACGTAATTGTTGCTAATTGGTGAAAACAGGACGACTAAAACTCATTTCTTGATTAATCAATTCCAAATAGCACGCCATTAGTGCATCATTCATAAAGGAATATTCACTGTTAATATTTTCTGATTATTAGCAAATAGAGCAGGTTGTTGCAGATGATGCAACCTACAGAACTGGATTAAAAATCAAGAAATGAAGAAGTGGTTAACCTTTCGGAATTATTTATCACATTTTATAACGAATATGTATGTTACTAGCAACAATTCGAAATGAAATTTTTTACCATGCTGGGAGCTCTAAAAGCCGGATAGGTCACCACATTTGCGTGGTGGAATAAATAATGAAAACTCCGTAAAAACCTTACTTACAAAAAAAATTCTCACAAAATTTATATTGTAGGTGATTATAGTGACGAGTGTTCGATTGATAGAGATCGAATAATAAATATCAGCTCACTCGTCATAACTTGTTCGTAATTTTTGGTCGAAAACAACACCGTAATCATGCCTCAGCCCGCGTATTCACCAGATTTGGCCTCCTGCGCCTTTTTCCAGTTCACAATATTGAAGAGACACATGAAAGGACGGCGTTTCGCGATGATTGGGGGAATTGAAATCGAATCGCTAAGAGCGTTCAAGGACATACCAAAAAGTGCATATCAGAACTGCTTGGAGGAGTAGAAAAATCAAGTGTATTATATCCGAGGGGGACTACTTTGACGAAATGGTTTAGGCTTTCGCGGCCGAGGTTTTCGGTGTAACTATTTTTATTCGGATTCAAAAGCCGTCGATTTTTGGATTTTTTTAACTGACGTTTCGCTGGTGTGAGTGGCTAGCCTGAAGAAAACGACGGCCTTCAAATCCGAATAAAACTAATGACACTAAATAAATATTTTTTAGAAATTCAACTTATTTTTCAAGCAGATAACTAGATAATAAAAGTAAGCCATTGTCAACGTTGATATACTAAGAACACAGATGAAAGATATACCGATAATCATATTTGTTTCAATAAAAACAAATTCATGAGAACTCTCAAAAAAAGGATACCAGAATATTCAAAGAATCATGTTTATGTTTTTATTGAAGATACTTTATAAGTCAGTCTAATATTTTTATTCAACAACTCAATTTTGTGAACTGATTCATTTTTTGTATGTTGTGTGATATTTTATATACATACATATTTTCTGAGATTCTGATATTCCCATAATATATGCTTACTCGTATGTCATGAGGATGATCAAATAGGCCGACACGGTAACATCGGAAGAAATTGATTTTGTGTCTCATTTGACCTTTATTAACTGAATACTATTAAAAACGACCTTATTGAGTTGATACATCATTCCTGATCAGGAATTTCGTCTTATCTTGTCATATCGCGGGACTTCTATGTGTGTTGTGAAGTCAAACAAAATGTGAAGTTTTGTCAAAATATAAAGTGAGGGTTACCTTTATTCGCGCCAGTATCAGGCCGGGGAGTTTCGGATAACCACGTGAAGGGGGCCACGTATGTGAATTTGAAAATCTCCGAAGGTCTCCCGAGGCGGCTAGAAAAAGAAAAAATGATACGCCCGAACGGAAAGTAACGAACATCGAGAGTTTTTCGTAATCAATTATGAAACAGAACAAATGTATCTCTTTCAAAAAAAAATTGAGGGGCATATTGAGAGAAATATTGAGTTGATTATTCCTTCAAAATTCTGAGTTCTTTTACAAGTTTGTAAAACGTTTTACACATTTGTGGTACATGGGAAAAAGCCTAAAAGATATACACAAAACCAAAAGTAAACGCTGATTTTTTTGTGTAGAATTGATATAAAAAATTGTTAATAGAAATCAATTTGTATATATTTTTGGTATTTTTTATTTCGTTTATATTGCCGGAAACCAAATGACAGATGGCGACACTATCTTTCTACAAATGTCACCGCCTAAGATGTCCCACCATCATATTAGTCAGGGAAGCTATGGATTACGCTATAGACGACCCCTCTCGATATAGAAGGCCCCGACACTCTGTCGTATGAGGCCCCTATATCCTCCGATGAAAGATGAACAACGTTTTCATCCAATTCACCCCATCCAGGCAGGGGTACATCGTGAAGGGCGGTACTGATGTCTGAGGACATTCTTGCCGCCATACCAACAACACCCATTCAGTTATGACCCGTTTGTCCTTCTGACAAACATCAGTTAAAAGGGTAAGGGAGCAGGTCTCCAATCCTGAACGAAACCAAGATGATCGTCAGAAGTCCCACCATCACTCCTGTCACTCATTCCGTAATTTTTTCATATGTACGTGTTGTACGGTGTTATTTATAATAATCATCAATAACAATATCGCCTTTGTTAGATTCGGAATCGCGAACATGGAAACGTAAGTCTTATTTTATTTTGCTAGTTGCATATTACATGTTTGTCTGAAATGTTTATGTAACTTGCGAACAGAACGGAAAAAGTTTAGGTTAGAATAACAACAATTTATTAATTTAGTACACAGAGTATTTTTGTGTAAGTTCATTAATATTAAGTTTGAGTCGAATCAGAGTTCATTCTGTTACGTTAGGTATTATTCTAGCCACTTAACCCGTTGCTTCGTCACTGCCACGATAAAATTTATATTATTCAAGAAAGTTTCTTTTGTGTTTTCAGGGATAAAGAGAACAAGTTGAGTATACCACTCATTTTAAAGTACTGCTCAAAGATATTAAGCAAATGGATGGAAGTGATGTGAATGTATCTGCAGTATGCAATGTATGTTCGAAAACGATAAAGGGTAGTGTTACTTCTACTACAAATTTCCTGAAGCATTTAAAGGTAGGTTTTGTAAACTGATGCATTTGTTTAAAGAATAATTTATTTACTTACTTTGTGCTAGATTTTTACTTTACTTACTAGACTTTTATCCTGATGAAAGATATTAAATTTGCCATATTGAAATGTACCTGCTTATATACTTTTTTATGTTATTACAAATTGAAGGCCACTCAGATCTGTTGCAAGATTATGAAAATTTTAAAAATACAACTCTTAAAAATACAACTCTTAAAAAAAGAAAAGTTACTGAGATTAGTAGCAGTGGTGCCAGTGGTTCAGAATCAGTATGTAAAAAATTGAAGCACTCTACTCTTACAGGTGTAAGTAGTTCAAGATCTGTTAATTTGGACAAGTAAATTGTACAATTTATTGTTGACACCATGTCACCAGCATCAATAGTGGAGAGAGAATAAGTCTTTTAAAGCTTTGATTGAAGGTTCACAGCAACTAACTAAGCCTCCCAAGGTTATATATCATATTACATCTAAGAATAAAAAATTAGTAATGAGTACAATGAATTTAAGAAAAACCTTAAGCTAGAGTTGGACAATGTTGAATTTGTGTGCAGTACAGCTGATATTTGGTCTTTATCCAAAAGAAGTTACTTAGGCGTTACAGTCCATTGGATTGAAAGTAAGACTTTTGAAAGGAAAAGTGCTGCAACTGCTTGCAAAAGATAGAAGGGGGCTCACACATATGAAAAAGTTGCTGAAATGATAGCTTATATACATTCAGACTATGATCTGAAACTATCAAAAATTGTTAAAACGGTTACAGATAACGGCTCAACTATGGTTAAGGCGTTTGAGGTATTTGGAAAGTCTGATTCAGAGGTAGTTGAAAATGAACATGTTTCACAAACATTAGGAGATCTTGAAAAAACATCACTTGATGAAGATAGTGAAGATGATGATTCACTTCTAGTATCACAAGCTTTTCCAGATGCTTCATCAGACTTAGAAGGTGATTGCCTTCTGGTTGGACATGAAAGATGTGCTAAACACACTTTACACATGATTGCTAGTACTGATTTCAAACAAGCAAGAATCAAAAATACAGTTTATAAGAAACTACATGACACAGCATTATCAAAGTGCCAAGCACTGTGGAACTTGTGTGCTAGATCCCCAAAGGCATGCGAGACATATTTACAAATAATAGGGAAGTCACCAACTTCTCCATGTGCAACTCAATGGAACTCCTACTATATAATTCAATATAAGATCTTTCAGCCGTGCAGAACCATCTTAGTGAAGCCATGAAAATGTTAAAGTTACCACCGCTGAAAGAAAATGAAATTCACTCTTTAAGTGAAAATGTGGACTGTTCAAAGCCAATAGCAGAAGCTATTCAAAGCCTGCAAGGGGAAAAAGACACTTATTATGGCTGTCTGTTACCGGAATTATACATAATCCAACATGTTATCAAAAGCCTCAGAATGGGAAATCTGAAATACTGCAACCCCTTTGCTAGATCTAATAGAAAAAACTTAGATAGACGGTTTAAACGGTTTTTGCAGTTGGAACCAGCAGAAAACGATGCTATATTAGTCTCAGTGTCCCATCCAATGTTTAACCTGAAATGGGTACCAAAAGCGCGGAAGGAATATGTAAAAGAACTTATCTTACAATAAAAAAATATTCCTAAAATATAACACCTGTTTGCCCAGCTCTGCCCCTGTGGAGCGACTCTTTTCCTTTGGTGGCATGATCATGAGGCCTCATAGAAGGAAGATGAGCGACAATATGTTTGAGTAATTACTTTTACTGAAATATCAACTAAAATATAAAGATTGAAAAAAATTAAAGTTTCAATTTTATCAAAAATTGTTTTCTTGAATAAATAAACTTGGCAGTTCAATTAAATGTTGTTTTATTACAAAAGTGTTTTATCTTTAAAAAGTATTTGAAAGATAGGTATTTTGTATCTAGTATTTCAGATACCTTTTTAGAATATTATTTGTATCTGGTATCTGAAATTCTTTTTTTTTTAGGTATCTTGCATTTTGTATTCCAGATACTTTGTATAGGGTATCTTATACATCACTGCTATTAGGTGTATCAAAATGAGATTTGGTACGTGAAAAGGAAAGTTTTCACATATTTTCCACTTTCCGGTCACTTCCGGTTTCACCGGTTCTAAATTTTTAATGGAACACCCTGTATATTGTAACATTTTTGAATTTTTGGGACAATTCGGGATCAGAATGTTGAATTTTCGAAGGATTTCACGCCTACTTAATGTTTGCAGAGTCACTTTTGAAATTGCATCTAGGTGGCCATAATGGAACATTAATATCGCGTAGTTTTAGTGACTAATATTAACGAGATTGACATTCTTGCTATGGTTGAGGTTGACAGAACTGTTTCTTTAAGAGAAGTGAGCCGAGAAATGCAGATAAGTCACGAATCAGCAAGAAAAATACTGAAAAACCACGGATATCAAGCATTTAAATATCATTTACGTCAACATTAGAGTTAACCCAAATTTTATCAACTCTATTCTATTTTCGGACGAATCACGGTTTACAAATAAGCAAAATTCTCGGTACTGGGCCCAACAAAATCGACATGCAATGAGACAGGACAATTTTCAAGAAATGTTTGAGGTCAATGTCTGGGCTGGTATCATTGGAAACAGAATAATTGGGTCAAATTGCTTAGTGGGTCAGTTAGGTTAAGTTAATTACATAGGTCTTCTTGAAAATAAAGTCAAGATCAACACAAGAATCTACCTTTAGCAGTTTTACAGCAAATTCACTTCCAATAAGATGGAGCAACCCCTCATAATATCAGAGACGTTCTTGATTACTCAATGCGGCATTTTAATAATCAAGTTATTGCATCCAATGGTCCAGTACGGTGGCCTGCCCGTTCACCGGATCTGACTGTGCTAGATTTCTTCATTTGGGGATATGTTAAAGAGAGGGTTCATAATGCAACAGCCTCAGCCACTCTCGAAATCTCAGAAGAAAGGATTCTACAGGCATTTAGAAGTATAACGCCTCAAATGTTACGAAACGTGTTAAGAGAAACAATTGAACGAGCTGAAATGTAAAAATTTATAGAAGCTATACCTATAGAAGTTCATCGCAGAAATTATTAGTTAATTTTGGTGAATTTGTTGATCCAATCGCAAATAAATTAGTAACGTTAGATTCGTGAAAAATAATTTTTTCGGAAAGTGCTTACAAAAGTTGATAAATTATTATCCATGGCACACTTGACGAAAGTAAATAAATCATTATCAAGTATTTTCCGCAGTAATATTTAATGTATGTTCTTATTTGTAATCCAATCGCAAATAAATTCGTATCGTTAGATGGTAGTGGGACGGTAGTTCGATGGGTTGACGTGGGTGGTTTGCTTCACTCACTGAATCAACCGCTGTGTGAACCAGTCGTTCGAATTGCAAAGCCGGACGATCGATTTTCACTTCCTTTCGTCCAACCCGTGATAGGAATCACACGTTAAAAGGTGAGACCTCGTTAATCTCAGCTCGCGCAAGTTTCGACTTTTGAGAGTTTAACAGACATATATTCAACAGATTCTTCAAAAAATATTTTTTTCGGATTTTTTTTCCAAAAATGGTCGCCATTTGAAAAATAATGAAAATGTAATTTTGCCAACTTGTCTAATTCATATCCAACATACTAGTCACTGAAACTCCGCGATTGTAATTTTCTGACATCACCTGGGGTCCTTAGATAAATTTACGTCCGATCATGACCACCTAGATGCAATTTCAAAAGTGATTCTGAAAAGAAAAAATTAGGTGGGCGAAAATGTGACATTCTGATCCAGAATTAGATCATAAACCCAAAAATTTTACAATATACAGGGTGTTCCATTTAAAAATTCAGAACCGGAGCCGATTCCGGTGAAACCGGAAGTGACGGAAGAGTGTAAAATATGTGAAAACTATCCTCTTCACATATTATCTACCTACACCAAATCTTATATTGATACACCTAATAGTCTAGAAGTTATGACTTTTCTAACAGATTCATTGACACCCGATAAAATATAATGAATAGTGAATTTGTATATAAATATAGTTTCTCAGGATTTGTATATAAAAGAACCCTTTGGATGAATGGTACATTTTCTTGAATAGTTCATAAAATAGTAATTGAAATGAAAAAATACAAAGGCAAAAAACAGAAATATAAGTACCTACATAATATCGCAAGTATTCTGTATCTTTTCTCGATTTTTTTCCCTATGTTTCAATTTTTTTGGCGTGATTTATTTTTCTTTCATTAGATATTAATAATATAACTTGTATTTTTATTTACTTCAAAACTTCATTTTTTTCCTTTCCCTTTTTCTCTTAAGTAATCGGGAATTGTAGTTAATTGATATTGAAATATTGGAAAATCGCCGTTCAAATAGTTTCCACATTCATATTCACAGAACAAACCACAAATTTCTGTACTTCGTGACTACCTCGGCATGAGAAGTATTTCTAACAGATATTTAGCTTTCCTACCTCACTCGAATACATATGCTTGACATTCGAACACGTTTGGAATTTTCAACTGATGTCTGCAATGTAATACTTTCGTTTTTGAAGGAAAGTAAAGTGAATCACGATCAATTATGAGAGTTCAAAAACTATAATCAGAGTACGAACTGGCTCGATCTCTTACTACCCAACCCGATGTCCACTTTGTTCTTGCTCTTTTTCACTTTCCACTCAAGAGCAAGGTAGATTCAAAATTAATTCGAGGTGATTGCGATCCATTACAACATTGACAAAAGGAAATCTTTCTGATGAATAGTGAGCGGTTTTATTATTAACGATTATGTCTTCGAAAGCGTGTGAATCTCATGAAAATATCGAAATGATAGAATTTTAGTAGGATATTGTGAAATATTTGCTGTTCTTCGAAATTCTAATTATGTGCTTTTGAAATATAATGAAGTTCATTTTCAAAATTAATGATTGGTTTCGGAGTGTGTATATCATTCTCACTCTAGTTATTTCAACAATGTCTCTTATAATTCTGTTATTTTTCTTTTTTTATTTTGGAAGATCACGAATCGGCTGACATCTAGTCTCAATAATTTGAACTACAAACTCAAGGAAAATATCAATTATTGTCATAAGGAAGCGTAGTTTTCAAAGCTTCTTCTTTGGAACTCTGGTGTCATTTAGTTGCTTTGCAGTGAAAGCTTCAGGGATAGACAGAAGATAAATCTCGTACAGCGATCAATGTCGAAGTTTGGCATTTCAACTTCATTGGGATCATCGTTTAACTTTGATAATCGTGAAATGAGTAGTCTGTCTTCGTAAGTCTTTACTTTTCATAAAGTAAAGTAATGTAAACATGAATCTTCTTTGATTGACGACTTGTTTATTTTGTGGAAATTCACTTCACTGAGGATACCGTTGTCTATAGTGTAATGACCGAAACTAGTCAACAAATATAGAACTATCGTGGAAAATAGACAAAAGTGTATTCATATAGTGTATCCTTAGTAAACATAAATGATGAAAACTATATAATATTTAACCTAGCTGGATCAATATAATCTTCAACTGTATAAAAACTATTTTTGACTTAATAGTTTTTAAGAGTTGATTCAAAACTTACAAAATCTAAAGATTTGACAAATCAAGGTTGCACAAACCTAAATTCAATGATTTTTTTTATAAACCACTAGCCTTTTCCGTGAATTTTGCGTAGTTTTGTTATTAACGTAGAACATTAAACGATATTTACTGTTTTATAAAAGTTATCCGCTATTATCCTGAAATATCCAAGTGATGAGATTTTTTGTGGTGTTTCTGAACTTTTCCATACCTTTGAAAACTAAGGATCGGTTACTTGCCAAAGTATCAACTTTGTCAATAAAATTACTGTTGAATGTATTGTGAATATTGAGTAAAAAATACTGAAATGTGTCCTGAAAACGAAAATAGGTGGCTCTGAAGCTTTGGGGATTGAAAAAAGCCCAGCACTTTCTTATTAGTCAGTGGACTACGCTTGAAGACTGGCAGTAAACAAATCTAAAGAAATGAACATCAAACGTTCAAAACAGTCTCGAATATACCTATTGTAGTGTGCCCGTTCCAAAATTGAGGGTCAACTCTTTCAGTTGTATTGCCAATTGCATATGCAGGAAATTTTCTGTGAAGATTCCTGCACTGACGCCTGTCAGATATAATCCAACGCCCTTCGTGGTATTAGCCACGGGAGTAGTTGTTTTCTGATAGGCGTCAGTCCATTCAACCTACTGTGTAGGTATATTCGACACTGGCTTGAATGTAAGTTCATTTCTTTAGAAAAGCCCAGAGGAAAAGCCTTAATGATCCAATACCAGGCCGGACCGTCGAAATCTCATTAGTAGTGCTTATGGAAGAATGGCGAAAAAATGAACATTGAATTATATGAAATGAAAGCTACTTTCATAGGAACATTGAAATATAAGAAAATTACTTTTTTCTGTTCATTTTGTACTCCAAACATTCGTTGAAGCTATAATTACCTCATCAGCATATTTTTTTTTTATTCATAACATGACTTTAAGTCACGGAAAAGACAAATCTACGTTCGCAAATTATTTTTAATTCAATTACTCTCCTTCTTCCTTTGGAGGTTTCCCCTCAATTTTTCTATGAAGATGAAAAAGTAGAAAGGCAAAAAGTTTTTTTTCGCAAAATCTAATCTCGTTTAAAGCATATAACCCTTTCAATTCACGTTCGTGCTAATTTTTGCTTTGAGGTTATTGACCTATGGAATAGCTGGAGAACTTTGAATAACTCATTTCCATACTCCTGATATTCCTATATTACTCGTATACCCTTTATTTTTGTCCCTACCTTATTTATGTTTGAAGTGCGGCCATTTCTAAACTGAGCTCTTTCACAAATTATTGGTGCTAATTTGAGAGTAAAATAAATTATAGATTTTCAACAATTCATATTAATAATTTGGGTCATTCAGTTTCTCAAATAATGAAATATATGGCAGAGGAAAAAAATAGTATTCCAGTATATTTGCTTCATATCAAAAACAAAAAAAAGAACGAAGTAGCTGTTAAAAGAATGGCCCTTGGCAGGTAATCATAACAAATCAGAAACGAATCATACAGAAGTCTCTTTTATGAATGGTAACGTACAATAAACTGGCCCATTTCACAAAATTGTTTCCTTTTCTTCTGATATCTGATTATTAAACGAATGTAAAAAGTTTCCATATCTTTTCCAAATACTACATGGGCTGAAACGTCTTCGGGCGCAACACATAGATGGCGCTAACCTCATTGCATTCACCGCTTTTTTCAGTTAGTATTACCCTTCAAAAGAAAGCTGTTGAAATTTCATGATATTCTACTTATGAGTTTGTGAGTTATTGTGCTAAGAGTGACACTACTTGTGTTATTTTCAAAACAATGGATCAAAATCACTGCTTCTTGATTGGAAAAAATATCGTTCCGGCGAAGCAATGGCTTTGAAAAGTGTTATAAGGACTCCCCCCTATCAAAAACAACAATTAAACGTTCGTTTGCTGACTTCAAACATGGTCGTAGAGACACCGATGATGCAGAACGCATTGGACGTCCAGATGAAACAGTAACACCAGAAAACATAAAAATCTACAAAATCGTTTTTAATGATAGAAAAATGAAGTTGCATGAGTTAGCTGACATTGTAAAGATATTAGAAGAAAGTGTTGGCCTTGTATTGCATGGAAATTTGACCATGAGAAAGCTTTCTTCAAAGTGGGTGCCGCGCGAGCTCAAAAGGAACCAAAAACAAGTACGTTTTGATGATTCTGTACAGTGTTTGGCCATATTTAAACATAAAAAACCTGAATTTTTGCGTCGATATGTGACAATGGATGAAGAAGCATGGATCCATCACTTCACTCCGGAATCAAAAAGATCGTCATCTGAGTGGAGGGCAACTGGTGAACCTCGTCCAAAGCGCCCGAAAGTACAACAATCGGCGGGAAGGGTACTGAGGCTGTCTCAGTATTTTTGGATGTGGGGAAAAAAAACACCATCAACAGTGAATATTATACAGCGTTATTGGAGCGTTTGAAGATCGAAATTGCAGAGAAACGACGGCATATGGCGAAGAAAAACAATTTTTTTCATCAAGACAACGCACCGTGTCACAAGTCAATCAAAACAATGGCAAAACTATATGAATTGAACTTCGAATTGCTCCTACATCCCAGCGACTAATGGCTGTTCGCATACCTCGAAAAAATGCACACGGGTAAGAAATTTTGATGGAATGCTAAAACTGGGGCCTATTTCGAGGCGAAAGATTTATCAGTCTACAAAAGTGGTATTGGATAAAGCTAATTTTGATAAAAAAAACGCGTTTGCTTTCTTAGGCCCGGGACTTTTAAGCTCATGTGTTGATGCGTATAAATGATTAGAGGAATATCAGACATACATTTAAAACTAAAAGCAAAATTTCACGAAACATTTCAATTTCGAAACATATTCCAAATTACTACTTTCTTAATGAACTATCGTAACAACTGTGTTGTACGAGAACGTGGGAAAATTCAGTTGACAATTGAACAGAAAAAATGAAACAGAATATTGATTAATTACAGTGTCCTCGTTAACTACTTTCAGTATATGAACTTATATGGACCATGGGAATATTTTTGAGTAATGATGTGATTGTATACTTACGTATGAGGATGTAAGGTAGTTTTCATTATATTCAAATTGTCATTGATATCAGGTGGTCAGTGCGTATAAGGACATGAATATATTCAGTTACTCCATAATATGCTTGACAAAAAGTAAGGGGCTGACTATGAAACACCTGGTCAAGATGCTTTTTCATAACCGACTCCAAAGATGACTTCTCATTTCGACCATGCATATTAATCAAATGCAACTTTGTTTTTATTGATTCAATGGGACGGTAGCCGGTTGGATTGGCGTGGTTGGTTTGCTCTACCCACTCAGTCGGACGCTGTGTGAACCAGTCGTCCACGCCGCGAAGCCAGGCGATCGATTTTCACTTCCATCCTCCAACTCGTGCTGGGAATCGCACGTTAAAAGGTGCGACCTCGTTACTTCTAAGCTTGCACAACCTTCGACATCTGAGCGTTGTCGTTCGTAAGGGGGCGATAGCTGGTTAATGGAAAACATATTTTTTTTCCTACAGATAAATCCAATTATGTTCTCTTCATCCCCCCCCCCAAAATGCATATTCTTATTCCCCAATAACCCTGAAGAGCAATAAGCCTATAGCAGGGCCCCCCTCAAAACACTACCAAAAATATTATATAATTTTAAACAAATTGAATACACATTTTCGAATTGATTTGAAAATTGAATTCCCCAATATCATCGACAAATCATTATCCTAATAATATACAATGTGACAGCTATGCTAATTCAGGGAAATCGATTCAAAAAAATTAATTTACCTACAAAGTGAACCATTTTTGAGCTGATTTTTTTAAATAGGTTCTTTCAAATTAGCATAACTATTACATAGAGTAGTGTAATATTAGTGTAACAAAATGTCAAACTGGATTTGAATTTGATATAGAATATATCAAACTATATTAGGATTACATAGAATTATTATGATGAACTAATACACCCTTGTGAAAAATTACTCTATAACATGATTTTTCTCAAATTCTCGTGTATACAGGTGAAATTTTCTATTTTCAAATCGCTATAGTGACGTAACTTTATTTCAATTGTTTCAAAAATTCAACAGAATTTTCGGACTTCTCAAAAGGATGTCAATAGTTTAAAAAAATGTGCAAACTAAAACATAAATACAATTTATTTCAAACAGTTTCTCAGAAATGAATCGTACTTGGCTAGCCATCTTGAAAAAAGATATGAAAAGTGGATAAATTGCAATAATCGAATGTTTCAAAAGTCTATAAAAGACGTTGACATACTTTCATTCATTTCAAAACTCGTTTGACAGACATGAATAACGTCTTTGTTTGAGTTGGTCAAGCCCGAAGGCCTTACAACTGGCATATTTCCTCTATCTAACGCAACCACTGTTAGGGAAACCCCTACTCCTTCCCCCCTCGCCGACGCGTAACATCGGCCATACGAGGGGAGACATCAGCGGGGTAGAAGACCCATTTTCTTTATCAAATCAAAAAATAACCAAATTAGAAGAAACCTATCTTAACAATAATCCTTAATATCCCAAAAAACAACAAAAAATTCACCCAACCTATAAACCCCAAAAACAACATATTATATTGACAAAGTTTATTACAACTACCAACTTAATGACCTGCCCAGACTGAGTCTACCACGACCACTCCTCAGTGACACCTCAATGTTGACTTAGTATACTACCTCCTTATGACAGTAGGCCAGGAGCTTACCATTCATCCGTCCCTCTTATCCTTTACCACATTCTCAGCCCATTCATTAACAAACCTTATCCATTCAAACCATTTACCCTCAATGTCATTTCTCCATTCGTACGTTCCATGTTCTCTTTCCACTCGCGCCATCCAATCCTATCTCCGTATATGCATCTCTCAATCACGTACTCTGCCGTTTCAGACTCTCCATAACCACAAGGGCATGGCACCTCGGGACCCAGGTTGAATCTAGCCAGGTATCCCGGAAAATTCCCAAGCCCGTGAGCAGTTGAACAACCTTCCGGGACAGATCCAACGATTCATATCCGACTGTTCTACATAAACTGTAGAACATCCTTCCAGTCATACCACTTCCGTTGCCATTCTTCAATGATTTTTTCTTTGATCCTCTTTCTCTCCTCATTCTTACTATCTATTCATTCCACGTCATGCACTCTCTATCCGTCCTTTTTATCGCCTTCTTGTGAGTTTTCTTGTTTTCTATATTGTTTTCCTGATGTGCTCTCCGCCAGACTATCTGGGTACGTACCCCTTTTACTCCTTTCCGTCAATCATTCATTGAATCTTCGCTCCCGTTTTATTCTTCACCCGCTCTGCTTTTATTCTCTCCACAGCCATGGCAAAGTCACTAAAAACAATCACGCTCTCTTCTATACTTCCACTAACCACGCTTTCGATCGAAATCAACTCTGCCTCATTCACGCTGTCCTGTCCGGAGATACTCTCATTCCCCGTTATCCATTCATTCTCCCCCCATTTGTACGCCCAGCCTATTCCCATTCTCCCGTCTTCCATATTCACTCCGGCGTCCACATACACCTCGGTCACTTCTCCCCCCCCTCCCAGCAATATGCTTTGCATCCAAGAGAATATCCTGTCTACGTCTTTCACTCTGTTTTCGATCTTCCTCCATTCGTGATGTCTGACCCTCGCTTCAACATGAAGCGGGGTCGTCCCTGAGATTACATTGATTGTGGCCGATAGCATCATCCTATATGATCCGCATGAGGCTAGAAGAAAGGGCCTTTGTGTCGCGGTCTCATCATCCTACTGTCATGCATTCTTTTCCCCCACACTTGTACGTCATACAAAGCTGCAGGTTTTGCTACCCTTCCATAGATCATCCTCACGCATTTCTCTTCAGCCCAATATTCCGCCCGGTCCATCTCCTCAATTTCACCGCCAATTCATTCAGTTTTTTCCTCACTTCCTTGTGGTGTTCTACAAAGCCACCACAATTCTCACATTCATTTATAGTTCTTTCACTCTTCCATCCATTCTTATGACCGGGAGCCTTTCATCCCTGTTGGTTGGTATGTACAACATTATGTCTTTCCATCGTTGTATCCCAGCCACATCTACTCCTCCTAAACTTTACATTCATCCCATACCAGCCTCCATCTATCCTCTATGCTTTTGACCCTTGATGATGACCTGCTGGTCATCCGTGAAGGCCTGCAGCATTTTTACCAATGCCTTGTCCATACAGACAGTCAAAACTGAAGAAGAAAACTATCATAGAATTGAGCTATACTTAAAGAAAATCAATTATAACGTGTTAAAAAATATTTTATTGTGAGATTTCCACTTGGAAATTTCTAGTTGAAATCTCAGATTTCAACTTTGAAATAGGTATTTGTACAATTTCTTAGCTCTTTTTCTATCAGTGTTGAGCAAAATTATTAAATACGGCAAGTTAGCGATTAAGAGTACTTCTCTCTCATTATTTTTCAATAGTCGCTGCTTCTCACTCGGGCGCATTTTACGTAATACTGCCACCCTACTTTCTCGTTAATTTTTTTCAACTAATGGATAATTGTACACTAGTTGTCTTCTCATCGTAGTCTAATCAACAAGTTCAAAAACATGAAAAATGGAGATAAAGGTCCTTAAAATATGAGCGATAGCTCATTCGATTCGGAATCACCTCTAGAAAAATGTATTTGAAGGATTTGGGTTCAGGTAAAAAATTGCAATTGTTATTAACAAAATAAGATTTAAAAAAATCGTATTTAAAAAAAAATAATGAACAAATTAATAAATTTTTATGAACTTACGAAGTTTAAAATTTATAGGCCAATTATTTATACCTTTTATCCCATTATTTATGCCAACGGAGATTGGAAAAAAATTTGTTAGTTAACAATTGAATAACTTTTTGAAAAATGGTAATAAAACTTTTTTTTCTACGGGACTCGATTCATTCAAGTGTTAAGAAGATGTTAGAATTTTTTCAAATTTTTCAAATGATATTTTATGTTATGAAAAAATTATTTCTTTTGATAAACTCTCTTCAGCAGCAGCGCGCGCATGCCGTAACAGCCGCGCGGAACCTTATATTCAACGTCAAATTAAAATTATAAATAATGGAGATAGTTTCGGGAGTCGGGACTTTTTTATCGAAAATTTCCTCCCCTTCAACAAGCTTTTTTCAAATTTGCTTAAATATTAATATTTTTTGAGTTATTAACGAAAAACTAGATACCATTTTTCTAAATCTCATTTTGGTAATAACAATCGCAATTTTCTACCTGCACCAAAATCCTTCAAAAACATTTTTCTAAAGGTGATTCCGAATCGAATGACCTATCGCTCATATTTTTAGTACCTTTATCTCTATTTTTCATGTTTTCGAACTTGTTGATTAGACTATCGAGAGACCTTCTGACTTTTTCATTCACATAAACATACACTTCACATTTCTCAAAATTCTACCTCGTCCTCGACCTCGTCGACATCCAGCCTGGTTACTGGCGTAGGGGGGCGCCAGTCCTCTCAATTTGTTTTTCAATTCGATATTTATGTGATTATTATTTATATTTTTCCGATTATGAAAGGTAAAAATCCCCAAAAAGGTCAATGAAAAACAATTACCTTTCTCTTCATAACGAAAAGTCATATGTAATGAAAGACGAAATTCGAGTCAAAATAACGAGACATATCAGTAGCTTATTGTTTTACCAATACTATATCTCCCATCAGAACAACTGTTAACACACATTTTTCCGATAATAATAAGTTTCTTAGAAACAAAAAGTAAGAGAAGCATCATTATGAAATAATCTTCGATAACCCAGAAGGAAATTCCTAATGGATTAATTCCAGTTTGCAGACCTCCTCAGAAACAATCTGTTACATCTTCGAGATGCACTTTCTAAATTGAGTTATCGAATCACTCACACCTAAACGATCATTTCAAACTGATCCTCTTTTGATCTAGATAAGCTAGTGGCATTTATCATCTCCTAACTAAAGACCGAGAGGATATCTTGTCAAGATTAGCGAACAATAACAACCGTAAATGCTACAAAAAGATATTGTTTCGTACCTAGACACTCTGCGTGACAAAAAAAGAATGAATAATGCATTACGAGTAAAAGTGTTGAATTAGCAGAAGCTCGGTGAACGTTAACCCAGTTTTTACTTTTGAAACACTCGCAGGCGACGTATTCTCGAATGATGAATTTTTAGTCAGTTCTACCAGTTTACGTTTCTTGAATTGTGAATATAAATTAAGGTGGATCAGTCAATTCAATTCAAGTTCATTAGACGAAATTATTCACGAAGCCGGTGACATCATCAATGTCAATTGATGCACTGATCGATTAAAAGAATCAAGGCTTTCCAAAAGATACCGCTGATGCAATGATTTACTCTTCTATGGTACAGTTTGGATATTCACCCAACAATTTTTTTTCAGGCAAGGAGTCAGTTCTAGAATTTTCTTTATCGAAATCTCTTCGTGACTTTGCTCTGCAGAAAGAAAAACCTTTGAAGGAAACTGTTCTAAACTCGCACGAAGTAGGAAGGACTTGGATTGCGACTTTAACCATCACATTTCATGGTCAAATCCTGACTGACCATGTATTCAGTTTCTACACACCTATGCGTTACTTCAGAAGGAATCTCTCATCCCCAAATCTGAAGCTTGACACTGTAGCCTCAAAATTGCTTAGAGAGAATAATATACGATATTGTTCTACACTTTGTATTATGACCAGATTGACTAAGACCAAAATATCTCCTAATGATTGTTATTGTGTCGCCAATCATCTAAAAGAACAATAAAATTAACAGTTCACGTACAGATAGACTGCAGAAAATAGCTCCAATATAATTATAACCTGAAATAAAAACCATTCAACTTCATACTAATAGCACCACTTTCAGTGAGCCACAAAAACTATGGTCAACCTATTTTCTGTCGCATAAAACAACAGTTGAAATCAACCGCCTCACTGCCATATATAACGTTGTTGTGTAACATTTTTTGTAATTAATCTACAAATGTATGGGCCGAAAATAAAATACATGCATATCAACTTATCTGAAACTGGAACATTTTCATACTCTCATATATAAATGCAATCGAGTTTTGCAATTATCATTTGGATACTGACTTTCGTTTCGTTCGCATTGGAGAACAAGGTAATTTTGTTAGATACGATACTTCTTTATTCATTATTGAACCGGTATATTGAAAACTAAATTATTCAGTTCTGTCAACATATTGCAAAAGTACGAATTCATTTGAATATCTAATATAGAACCTCACCACTGTCGCTATCACTAAGCAATAAATATGTAAATACCAAATTCGTCGAAATATCCGATGGGTGTACTTCAATAATGATAAGTCAAATCAAAATCTTTTATTTTTCATTAGATAGTGAAAACAGTATATAAGAAATCAATCACGATCAAAGGATCGCGACTAATATTTGTGCATTGAGGGGGAAGTAAAGGATGGGTTCCGACTATCATAAGAACATGGAAGCTATTATTTTCGAGGAATGGTATGAAAATACATTGATTCCAAATTTGGATGCGATTAGTGTAATATTTCTTGACAACGCTTCCTGCCATTCGCGACAGCTCATCAAAGTACCGAAAAAATTTGAGGAAAGATGAAATACAAAGTTTTTGATGGATAACAATTTGTATTTCGAACATTACTATACCAAAAACCAACTACTGGAAGTTTTACAGACAAAAACATTTGAAACAGTGTATGCTCTTGAGAGTATTGCTGAAAAGTATGGACACACCATACTGAGACTATTCCCCTATTTTTGTGTTTTCAATCCCATCGAGTTGATTTGGGGATAATTAAAACAAAGCATTAGGCGTAAAAATAATTTTTCAACATTTGATAAGAAAGTAATAGAGTTAATTAAAGAAGAAGTATCTAATATTACCGAAGGAAACTAGCAGAAAAGAATTAAAAAAGTAATTTTAGTTGAAAAAGACTATGTGTAGATTGGACACGTCCATATTTATGGTGGAAATAAATTCGTGAAACAACGAATATGAAAGAGGAATCATCAGAAGCTTTCGAACAAAGTAAGTGAAGTGTTATTTGGATCCCTACTTTCCCACTCACCTATCTATAGTTATTATGATTCTTATATAATCAGAAATGATTATTGAATAACGAAATAAGTTAGATTTCCTTGAATGCTGATTTCCTTGAATGCTGATGACACAGAAAAGTTCAAAAAACTGTTTTAGGGTTATTAAATCCCAATAATTGTTTTTAAAGCACACACAAAAAAGTTACACCTAATTGGAAATTTAGAGCAAATGTTCAAAATGTGCGTTATTTTGCTCCATGCAACAATAAAGATTTTGTTCGAATTTTGCTCTTACATTATTCAACATCTCAGGAGTTATAGCTCGGCATCCATCAATAATTCTACGACGTAATTTATCCAAATTGGCTGGCTGTGTAGCATAAACTTTAGACTTTAAATATCCCCACAAAAAGTAGTCCAGTCGTGTTAAATCTGGTGATCGTGCTGGTCAATCAATTGGACCTCTTCTGCCAATCCATTGTCCTCCAAAATGATTATTAAAAAAATTTCGAACCTGCTGGGCAGGTTCACCGTTTCCATTTTCACCGTCTTGTTGAAAATGGATAAATTCATCTTGACATCTTCAACTATACGAGGTTTTATTGCCTCTTCAAGAAGTTGTAAATAAGAATCACCGGTTAAATTTCCATCAATGAAAAATGGACCTATAAATGATTGCCTAATATTCCGGCCCAGACATTCAACTTTTGGGGATGTTGGGTATGTATTTCTGCGTAATGGGGTCCACTCCCATTATTGTTGATTCCCATGCTAGTAAAGCACAAGAAAATGAAGGCTCTCGGTGAAAAGTTGAAGTGATAGAAAATTCCGAAGGTGTAAAACCACGCAAATCTTTCAAAATCACGTATTCAAATATTAAAAAAGAAAATAGGAAGAAGATATTGTGGAAGCTGTCACAAAAATTACTAATTCAATTACTACCCAGCCAAATAAACAAATAGATTCAGACCTAATATTTGGGGATTATGTAGGTTTAGCTTTGAAAGGCGAAACTGAAAATAAAAATTACACAACTTATGAATGACTCCTTATGTAATAACTCTGACTAGGTTTTCAACTAATAATTTTTGTTACAAATTTTCTATGATACGCAATTTTTGGTTTCTTATGCTGTTTTATCTTTTCCCTGATATGAAATATTTCGAGTTTTCGGTGATAGATAAATTTTTTAAGTTTTCTTGATATAGAATATGTTTAAAATTTTTATATGATTTTTGATTTCTGTCTTTTTTTTTGTGATAGGTACTGCAGTGTTGTTTTGATTATTTTGTGACAATAAATTTGAGTTCCTCATGTATTATTTATTTACTTGCCACCACATATTAAAAATGGAAATTTACAAAGCAGTTCTGTTAGAAACAACTTTAAATTATGTAATATAACAATCGTTAAAAAAAATAGTAAACGTTTCGAACACTTTACAAAAAAACAACATTGATGAAAAAACACCATTGAACATTAACTATTTCAAATTACCGTATGTAGCAGGTCTGACACCCTATGCAAGCCTCTAGAAAATAAAAATTTTAAAATTAGTATGAAATCTGAAAATACAATTGAAAATCATTTATTCACGAGAATAAAAACAGAAACACCAAAAGACCTGAAATCCAATAATGTCTATAAAATACCATGTGCTGAATGTGAGAAAATATATATAGGGCAAACAGGCAGATATCTCAAACAAAGAATTACTGAACATAGCAGGGATTGTAAAAATATACACAACCCATTAAAAACAATGAAGAATCCTACTAGCCTTGCAGAACATTGCAAATCGTCCCTTCATACTTTTGATTTTGAGTCAGTCAGTATTATAGGACAACAAACGATATTAAAAAAAAGACAACTGAACGAAATGATTGAAACAACAAAACATGGAACAAAATGCGTTAACAAAAGGTCGGATATTGAAAACTTACACACCTCATATTTCAATCTAATAGAAAAAATCAAACAATAACTAACTTTGGAATCATTAACAGACTGCTTTTTCCAAATACAATTCTCATTCCTTTCATGGTCTTTTTTTGAATTATAAAGAACGATTTACAGACAGTTCAGATTGTTAATCCCTTCGTGTCTGTGTCAACGTCTTTCAGGAACCTGTGTACGTATTTATATTTTATGTCGAAATTAGTCACTCCACCCTTCAACTGAGAAAGCCGCCCTTAATGTAAGTACTCATCAATGTTGTTTTTTTGTAAAGTGTTCGAAACGTTTATTATTTTTTTAACGATTGTTATATTACATAATTTATTTTGTTTCTAACAGAACCGCTTTGTAAATTTCCATTTTAATGTATGTCTTGTTCTTATACTTCAGAGTCCTGAAGATGAAACAATAAAGTTTGGAAACGTCGACAATTTAGAAATTGGTTTTCTTCAACATTTTGACCGAATTCCCGCCAACTTGACAATTAAAAGACTAAAGCTCAATTGAAACTGAAAAGTGTAATGTTCAGCCATTGGGGCTAAAATTTTCCACAGAACAGTGCAAATTTCCTTAATAATTTTATGGGTAGTGGTCTTGCTCAAATGGTATGCCCATGCTAACGACTGTTGCGAAGTTTCTTGCGATAAATAGCTGATTTTTTTTTTTGTTAGATACATATTTACATATTTCAACAATTCACTTTACTGAAGTGTTATAGCCAATTTCTCTTCTTTTAGATATCGATGCATATTTTTTTTTAACAATGAAGGCGCTAACAATTTCACTAAATGTTCATAACATATTTTGTTCATTCTTGTGTACACAAAAAAATCAAAAGAAAAATTTAATTACATAATGTGACGTTTAAGTTTATCTGGTGACATTACCTTTACACCATTCGGATATATCCGTCAAAGTTCGTAGTATGGCGCTTTCTGACTGGTCGGTGGCAAGAAAGTTGAAAATAGCCAACTTGTTACCTTGCGTTACCTTGCCTTACTGACGTTACATCAACTTACTTTTTATCTAGAACGCAAGTGTGTCTTCTCAATGCTTCAACTTTCTTACCTTACCTTACCTCGTTACCTTGCGTTTTTATAAACTAGGGGATAGGTCGCCAGAAAATTGGACGTTTCGTATGCGCTCCATCCGGAGGAGCCTTGGCAGATATTTGAACGATGTTATATTCCACACATTGTTGTGGAAATTGGCCGCGGTGGTAGTGCGCCCGACTCACGATCGGAAGACCGTGGGTTCGATTCCTGCCTCGATCAGATATTTTTCTCGAGGGAATTTATCTGGTTGAAGCTGGGATTATTCAGCAACCGTGTTAGGAATCACACGTTAAAAGTTAAGACCCCGTTAGTCCTTAGCTCGCAGAAGGTTCTCAACTTCTGAGAGTTGTCGTTCGTATAGGGGCGACAACTGATACACAGAAAAACAGATTTTAAACAGATTTTAAACAACTAATGGTATCAATACGTCTTTGAAACGAATAAAAAGTTTCTATGATATCTCACACAAACTTTGTTTTATTTAAATTCAAAAATAGGAAGCGCTTAATAAAAGACCCTACATATAAGTAGGTTTTCTGCTTTCCAAGCTGAAACAGGATCTCCCTTTGAGACCATCCCATGCCGTGGGAACACCCTGTACGTCATAGCTTCTTGGTTCCTACCCGCTTATACACCTCAACCAAAATTATAGTTGTTAATAAAACGGGTGTATCATTTCAATTACGTTGCATAACTTTTCGATGATCCGGAACTAATCGGGTAGCTTCTATTTTATCGAAGCCAAATAACAGGTGGGGACTGCCTTGAACTTTAAGAGTGCTTCATCAGGGTCAAGTAGTGGCTATTATAGCAATTATGAGTAACGAAGTGAAATTCATTTGAGTGTTGTACGAGTATAATCAAAAGGTCTTTCATTCGAGTAACTACTCATCATGTCGGAGTCGTGTGTAATTTTCAAACATTATGGACAGTGCAGCAAGCATTTCAGAAAGATTTGATGATTACGATTGAATCGATGGGAACAATAAAATAAATATAAATCGTCATTTCAAAGAAAATACTTTTCTGAAGGTTGACTTTCAAATTTGTCTTCTAAACATGAAGGGACTTGAATTTATGATTGAACTCATTTTCCTTTGTAGGGAGTACCACGAGTTGAGGTAATTTTTCCATTCTGGAAACTGTTTCTATTTCTTTCAGTAAAACTCCAAATTCTTGTCTTTTTTAGTTTAGATATGCATGCCTATGTTATTACAAAGTTCCAGCAATAAGAATGATTTGGAGTTGAATCGATCAGGAGTTTATAAACTGTCACGTGGATCATGCCTGATGTTTTACATAGGTCAAACTGAAAGAACATTTGAAATAAGAATGAAAGACCACAGGCAGTTTCCAGAATTAAAAGACGAACCTTATCCACTCACCTACTTACAGAGAGACATGAGCTCAATCATGAATTCAAAACCAGTCATTCTCAGTAGAAACTCAACTTTCTGAGAAATATTGAAAATACCATACAATTGAATCAACATCACCGTTAAATATTTTATAAAAATTTGTTATTTCTCGAAATTGTGAAATCATTTCCTGGACTACTGACTCACGTCTCACGTCTCCAGCACTACAGAGGAGTATTTGAAACGCTGAGTGCGGTGCCTATGCAAGAGTATCGATTTACGTTATACTTGAATTGCTGTAAATTTTACTCCCGTATGAGGGAACTATCTCAGGAACACAACCTCTGACATAAACACTCTGGGTAGAATCAAGCTGGCTGAGTTGTATCTCGTGAAAATACCAATAGAAAAAAATTGACAGAATCTTCCTTCAATTTTCCAGGCGTTCAAGGTTGCTTACGATGTTGGACATTCAATCAGGCAGCTGGATAAGCAACTGCTATAGACGATGTTGAAGGAGAATATGCCAACCGACGACGAAGATGATGAGGTAGCAAATTTTTTGCACGTATTGTTTAGATATCTCTGAACTGAATGAATGGACAATCCTTCATGGATAAAATAATATCGAGTGGTATGATGATATTTTTCGTTATATTCACAATGTATAATCATCACAATGAAAAATCACAGTATAACAAAATCTTAAATAACTATCTCAAAATAGTTGAATTTTATTGATAGAAACAGGTATACATTTCGCAACCAAAATCAACCTGAAATTCGCAAAATACTAACATTTTGAAAAGCCCGCCATTGGCGTCATAATAGTAACAACATATTATTCTCTACGGCTCTGAACAGGCGACGAAAATTCAATTCTATCTCAAAAGGAAGGGATTGATATATGAAGACATTATCTTGAATTGTTTTGAAAGAAAGCAGCAGTTTATATAATTATGGCCAAAATTCGATTTTTAGTGAAATGAAAGATCTTCCGGATAAATTTCTCTTGAGAAAGTATAATTTATTTATCGAAAGGAATCTCCAGTTTGGCGATGTAGTTGCGGAACACCCTGTATTAAAGATTGAACACAACATAGATCCCTGAAGAATACCTGGTAATCTGGTTGTGAATAACTCGTATTTTTTATATAACCATAGTTTCTCTTAAAATTTTCACAGACCATATATAACAGAAAGTGAGGTATCGACAAAAATGTAGACAACATTCATTCTTCACTAAACGGAAGTATGTAGATGAGAACAAATTAATTAGAATCTGACAAATCAGTTCCTTGAGGCTATAAATCACAATGAATCGATGTAACATAATAATGATAGTCAAATTACTTCGGAAAGTTATGAAATATGTTATGATTTCCTGATAATATTAAGAAGAGAATTATTACCAACTTTTACTTCTTTTTGTTGATCATTGAATTTAGGTATACGAGTTCATTAATTTTACGGATACTTAACAAAGAGATAAGAAACATCAGTTTATGATATAGAAAGTTATTGAATAAGAAGATATAAAAACTGAATTCCAACTGATGACGGCTTTCCCACTATTGTTAACAATAGTCATTTTCTTAGGTTTGGCATGTTCGTCAATAAGGTTGAAAATATTTGAATGAAGCAATCAAATCACTTTTCAAATCGAAAAAAATCAGTAAATAGATCATACTTAGTGTGAAATTTCATAGAATATTGAACCAACATGTTGCTGAACTGAAAATAGTTGCTTGGATATCTGATAATTCGTCAATATTTTATGGGAACAATTCATTGATCGATTTCATATGCAAATGTTTCCAATTTTGAAGTATCGGGTTTCATAGGGTCAGTATTTCAAAATTATTTTCGTCTGTATAGTGTATTCACTAGTCTTTTTCTAGTTGCATATTCGAATGATCCGTAAAATTAGGTTTGGTATAGATTTGATTTCTTCAAAATCGACCTCATGACGAATGTATTCAATTTTTCCTGTGAAAAAATAGAATAGTCAACAGAAAATTATCGTGATTAGGTTTAATTGTCATTCAGAAAATTATTTTTTTGTCAAATTCTACGAAATTCAAAACGCGAAACCATTTTCGAACAAAACATTGTATATTGTTTCAAAATCCATTCAATCACCAGAAGAAATCAGCTTATTCGCCATTGTATCTGTTGTTTTAAATAAACACGACAGTGATATTATTTATATTACTATCAATTGATTATATTCATCATTTTACGTTTCAATTCATAATATGTAATATTTACTTCAAACTCAGGTTAGATCTTATATACCTACATCTTTGTCAAGAAACCCCACTGGCATATATCAACATAAGCGCCAACTACTTGTGAAACATTTTGGAACTTAAATCATTAATAATAAACGAACAATCATAATGATTAGTAGCTTTATCATAATTTGCATATGAGAATAAGATTATCAGCATTATTGAAAGAACCGTGGATGGTGATGCGGCAAGCTCTGCACCTGGTGTCAGGAACTTCTATATTATTATCATTATTTTTTCACCTAAATTTGGTCAGGCCCTATCCCCTGAAGCCCTGATACATTCAAGAGGGCGCACCAGCATTATTAATCAGTGACCACTCCCCACACCATGGTGTAAGTGATCACTGGGTCCGAGAATTATGTGCCCTGAGCAAGCGCAGTGAACCAAGAATGACAGCCTTCTGCATTTGTCAGGCTAAGATTTCTGCATTAGAGGGGCAAGTCGGCATTATTTTGAGATTCGAGAGTAGAGAGGGGCACCATTCCACCAAGGACTCCAATAATCAGAACAACCATCTTCACAGAGTAGTATCCAGAGAAAATCTGAATATTTTATCCATTTTCCTTCTCTTTTCGGACCAGGATCTGAAAAATCCACGACAAATGTATTGTTCTAGTGGCTAAGCAGGACTACATCATGCTCATTGGCTTGTACGAGGCTGAGGGTGGGGAACGAATAGTTCCAATAAATTCGGCACTTCTCGTTCTCCACAAAGGATTCAATATCCCTCGGAGCGTAGGACAACACCGGTGTCTCGTCAATGCCGTAAAAAAGGCGTAGGTGGTAATAAAGTACTCTTAGACCGCATATGCTGGACATGATGACAGCAAGTGCATTAGGTTCTCAGACGCCTCACGGTATACCCTTCACCTTGTGATAGAAACCTCCATACCCATCACGCAACTGCGGTAGACTAAGGTGTTGAAAGCATCATGGTCTGCCAGGATGAACCCTTCAGTTTCCGACTTCAGACCACTCAACCTGAGAAAAGCGAAGATTAGGCATTTTGATTAGCTAAGGTCTTCAGTATTGTTGAAGAAGACTCCATGCCATCCTTATATTGCCGCAGGAGTGAAGTGGTCTCTGCAGCTTTTATGTGTGCCTTTTGATGAACGGGTTCCAACTCGGTGACAGAGTTGTGATCACCTCGTTCAGTGTCAAAAACTAAACCGAGTTCACCAGCTACTGGGGTAGCTGTCCTAAAGAGAAATCCTCCAATTCCTGGTCTCTCATGGTCGCGGATCGTGCAAAGAAGGGGATTTGAACTCCCGAGTTATTGTTATTATTATTATTATGAACTGTATGTTTTTGGTAGATCGTTCCAGTTATCATTTTCTGAACTACCTTCAACAAAATTGTGCAGTGTTTCTTAACAGTAAATGAATGCACAGCTAGGAGATGTGCAAATTGGTAAACACCTTATTTTCAAATGAGGTATAACCTCCCTTCACGAGTTCAGACCTTCGGCCAAAAATCTCTGACATCCCACACGTTACTTTTTCTTTCCGAGATGACATAAGCGTGTATGCAGAGGTGTCTATTAGGATAGGTTCGGTAAAACGATCTTCATGCAAGTAACAGTTTTCGTCGGCCGGCCTTGATTGAGAAACTGAAAGTGAAATGAAGTGCCATTAACGGTTATTTATTCCAATAGAAACGAGCATCGCTAATCATATAATGATTAATGAATGAGTGGTGACTTCGACAAAACTATAGATGAGCTGATCTCCGTGTCAATTTGAAGTGCTCGAGATTTTTTTTCAGGGTAATTATGTTGCACATAAGAGGATAGTCATTTCCATGGGACTAGATTGTAATCAAGTCTGTCTTTAATAGAGGTCACAATAAATCGTAGCCTTGGGAGCTTTCGAAGTTTTCTTGTCTATACAAAAAAAACACAGTAGTGACCCTTTTTTATGATTTTCCTATTCCTGTCGCTATCTTTACATGATGGACGAAATTTGGGAAATGAAGAAGTGGGTAAAAAACACTGTTTGTCGTAATACGTATCAAAATTATCCATGACAATAATTATACCATTTTCACACTATAAATTTTATGTAAGACGCGTTTTGCTTCACGGCAGCTTAATCAGTTGAAGTGGTACATCAAACTATTCGACAGTGTATTTTATACAGGCCGTTACTTGGTACAGTTATAATATTTTTTTATTAACCCAGAAATTAACGTTTCCAACTTCAAAACTGACGAAATTCAATACAATATTAGAACCCCTATTTTCCCCCTTGAGGTTGGAAATTCCTGATTCCCTTTCTTAATGCTTATTTACGCTATACAAAGAACCTACCTGCATATTTCAAGATTCTGGGTTCAATAGCTTCGGCAGTTCGTTAATATAAGAGCGGGCAACACCTAGTAATTTATATTCATAATTAAAAATAAAGTAACTGAAAAAATATGCCAACTGCACTAAGTAATGAATAGCATCGAGAATCAAATTATGTTACCTTTAAAGAAATTCCCAAAACTAACACAACCATGAACGACGTCTGCCCTCACGTGTTATCGGCGATGGCGCTTCATTACTTAAACCGCCCCTCTACCCCCGCACATCGTTCACCGCCGTCTTACAGTAGACGCGATGCGTAGTAGCTCATTGCGTTGCGTCAAGTTGATCTTATCATGGCAAAGTTTTAACGATTCGTCCAAATTACTAAATGTAAAAGACAAAGTTCATCTATATAAATACTTGAAACGACAATTGTATCCATTTTTATAACAATTTGACAGACATTCTAAAATATGTATTGTGGAACAAGTATCCAATTTAATTGTATTTATGGTTCAGTATTTTGCATATAGTGGCTACCACATAAGAGGTAGACATATGCTATCACGGACTATTATTTAGAACTATTTAAGATAAACAATCTTACGGCACATTATCTGCATGTCGCCAAGATAGCTTTCAGGGATCAAGAATTTTTCCGACGTACTTAGACTTACTTAATACTTATATTATACTTATATTATATTACGACCAAAAAATTACACAAAACCTTTGTAAATTGTAGCCTATATGTTATTCTGATCTATAAGCTGTATTTATGTAAAGTTTCATCTAAGGCCGTGCAGCAATAAGCAACAAATTTTATTTCATTTTTATTGTAAGACTGGTTCTGACTTGCAATATTCAAAATGATTACAATAACACGTGCAGCAACATTTACCCACTTCACTTCTTCCTTTTTCTCATAAATTACATTCATCAGTTACATAATAAAAACGTCTGAAACACTAAAATTTCAATTATGCTTCAATATTTATAGCCATCCCATATATTTACCGATGTGTATATTCAAAAATGAATTATGTATTATTATAACACCGTTTTAAATCTAACTTATGAGTCACTATGACTGAATAAGAATAATAAGATAGCTATTTATATAATATCACGGAATGTGCGTACATTTATGACAATAAACAATTGTTATGTTGATCTTGATAGGCAGATTCATCCTTCGCTATGGTCCGCATGACTTTTTCAAAGGAAAATCCTGAATTACATAATCGTCGGTCAGATTAAGAAAGAAATCCTTCGGCAATAATTTGTGGTAATTTTTTCACATCAAAGTTGCATGTTCATGGTTAGATATGTTTATAACCAGTTACAATATGATTCAAATTGATATATTACTTTGGTAGTATTTTTGACAGGGGCGATATAGTAACAAATTTAATGCAAGTCATTGTGCTAAGAGCATATAAATATATTGACGAGGTCTGTTATTATCCTTAATCTACGAGAAAAATGACTACATATTTTCTCTTTTTTCTCTTGACTGCAAAATATTTGAATACCAAATAAATTTTTTAGTTTGATACGATATTTCAAAAATATATAAATTACATAATTCAATGTTACTCAAATTCATCTGGGTTTTCAGTGAAACTGAGGGGAATTTTTCTCTGATTTTTGAAAAACAAGTATTTATGTAATTATTAAATTGACTGTAAGATTCTAAAAGTTTTAGATAGACACACAATGAAATAGAAGCTCCAGAAATCTCGATTAGGACTATGGATGTCTGATAATAGTAATGAATATGATAAAAACATTAACAAATACTAGAGGGACTACACAATTGAGATAATGTAAGTAATGTTACACAGTAACATTACACAACGTGGTAATACTTTAGAAACATTTTTTCACAATGACGATATTGAATAAAATCCTTACATCAAGTAAGTTTCAATCCGAATGGCAAAGTGAGAAGTCCAACCACAAAATCCTACAGGATCATATAATCGTTATCACTTAGGGGGAATAAGACATAAAATTATGCTCTTCCTAAATGGGCATTTTTGTTTGTCATTAATATTTGTGAACTCTCAGTATGAGAGACCCCGTTGATTTTCCTGCGCACTTTTCCAGTCGCTAAGATAATCCTCTTAGTCATCAAGTCATGTAAGTTCAGTTTCCAATGGTTCTTGAAAATACCTTCAAAACAGGATCCGAAACGTTGAACAGATGAAAACTACAGGCGTGGTTCAACCTAGACCACAGTACAACAAACTGCTGACCAAACTTCGAACCTATTCGAACACACAGACACACAGTTCAATCTAAAGAGTATGCAGATTGAGACCTTAGAAAGAACTCGAGACGAGATCTGGAGGGTATGCAAATTGAGGCCCTGGTGTCAAGTCACATCAATTTCTTGAAAATGGCTCCCAAAATAGGAGCCTAACCTCCACAAAACTCCAGAGGCGGTTTTACCCGAACTCAACGACAACATACCACTGACCCCGGAAACCTATCAGAACACCCAAATGTACACAGTGTTGCCTAACCTTGCACTCAGGTATACCGTACTGATGACAGCTAATGAGCCTGAAACACGTGTCAACACGTATCTGCGGATTGCATATTTTCCGAGTGCTTCGTCTCTTTTCGTCGGCTTCTGATTATATCAAATCCTATCGCTGAATTATCATCTATATCGTATACTAGACCCGGATGTCACGCAGGTACCTAGAAGCTGCCTCGTGGACACACCAAACCGTTATTTTAACACCTCGACACGTGTTTCGATCGTCCAGTGATCATCTTCAAGAAACACGAAACACGTGTCGAGGTGTTAAAATAACGGTTTGGTGTTGGGAAAAAACTCCAGTAATATTCATTCCTATATTGATTTCAATTTAAGAGCCACCGGTAGACAGCTGTTTCAGCCTATTGGGCATCGTCAATACAGGGCAGGCGGTCCACGATTGAAAATAAAATGTGAATAACTAATAAAAGTACTGAATAAAAATAACTGCGTAAACGCAAACGAGACATAAGTGGAACCACCTATTGGTGTGACACCCAGGTCAACTTGCCAAGTTATTATGTCACTGTTGGTGGTTTGACCAATCAACCGAAAACGGCGGTAGCAAAAATCTGGGAAGCTATCCTAGAATGCCATCGGAAAACGAATCCTTATATTTCTGGAAATGATATGAAATCGAGACAGGTTAATGTAGTCAAACTGCTGGAAAAGAATTCCATGGAAATCAAAAAATAAATAGATAAGTACTATTCTGATCATTCCGATATTGATTTAAATTTAAGAGCCACCGATAAACAGCTGTTTCAGCCTATGGGGCGTCGGCAGTACCGGGCAGGCAATGACCAGAATGTCATCGTCATTTCATCCAGGTTTGGAGACCAGCTCCCCTACCGTTTTGGCTGATTGTTGGTCTTGAGAGGGACCAATGGGTTCATGACTGATTGGTGACGGCATGAAGTCCTTAGACATCAGTGCCGCCCTTCACGGGATACCCCTATCTGGCTGGGGTGGGGTGGATGAAAAAGTTATTCATCCGTTAACGGGGGACATGAGGGCCTCATTCGACAGAGTGTCGGTGCCTTCTATATCGGGAGGGGTCGTCTACAGCATAATCTGTGGCTTCCCTAACTAACGGGTTTTCATGAGTTTCCGTTTTTTCGAAAACTTTCTCATTCCTCGACTGAATGGACTGCCGAATGGAAGGCAGCTGCAAATCTCTGCGGATGGCTTCATTCCGCACGAACCAAGGAGCATTCACAATCATCCTCATTATCTTATTTTGCAACCTTTCCAAAATGGAAATGTTGGACGGAGCCGCTTGTCCCCAGACGCCTGAAGCGTACATGATGACAGGCTTGAACATCGTGTTATAGATCGTGATTTTGTTTTTCATTCTCATCTTTGATTTTCTGTTGATCAGAGGGTACAGACTGGCTATCCGACCCTCGATCTTAGATTTGACGTACATAATGTGCGGGTTCCAAGTGAGCCTACGGTCTATCAAAAGGCCGAGGTACTTTACCCGCGCTTGCTAGTCAATCTCCCTTCCAGAGATTCTCACTTTTCTGGCCGGAGAAGATAGTAATCTTCCCATGGTTATCGCCTGAGTCTTTTCCGGGTTTACTCGGATCTTCGGGCAGGAAATGAATAAAAAAGAAAAGTACTTGATTAAAATAACTGCGTAAACCCAAGCGAGACATAAGTGGAACCCCCTATTGGTGTGACATCCAAGTCAACTTGTCAAGTTTTTATGTCAGTTGGTGGTTTGACCAATCAACCAACAACTGCGGTATCATAAATCCATATATTTCTAGAAATTATATGAAATCGAGAAAGGTTAATGCAGTCAAGCTGCTGGAACATAATTCCATGAAAATCAAAAGATAAATAGATAATACTATTCTGTACCGGGCAGGCAGTCCTCGATTGAAGACATAAAAACTTGGCTAGTTGACTTGGATGTCACACCAATAGGCGGTTCCACTTATGTCTCGCTTGCGTTTACGCAGTTATTTTTATTAAGTACTTTTCTTAGTTATTCACTTCAATCGAGTCCTCCGTTAACAGATGAATAATATCTTCATCCATCTCACCCCAGCCAGGTAGGGGTATACAGCGAAGGGCGGTATGGATGTCTGAGGACTTTCATGCCACCATCAAACACCAGTCATAACCCGTTTGTCTTTCTGACAAACACCAGTTAAAAGGGGAAGGGAGCCAGGCTTCAACCTGAACAAAATCAAGATGGATAACGTCACTTCAGTCGAGGACCGCCTGCCCGGTACTAACGGGCTGAAACACCTGTCTACCGGTGGCTCTTAAATTGAAATCAATATGAGAGTGATCAAAAAAGTACTTACCTATTTATCGAGCGATAACTAGCTAATATGATCTCAGGTTATAGCGAAACGTCGACCTTTGAAGGATATACAACGAATGTACACCCGGAAAAATATATACCTACCTAATTTTGTATTTACTCGAAGAACGAACGATAACAAGTCTTGATAATGCCATCTCAAATGATAGCGAAACGTAGAATGAAGAATATACAACGAATGTACACCCAGAAAAGGGGCTTTTTTTCATATAAAAACTATCTTTTACCCGCGGCTTCGCTCGCATTTGCACGGGCCCGCGATGAATTTTTGGATAGATCAGATTTTCGCTTTCGAGGCATTTTTAGAGAACAAAGTAAGACTTAAAATCAGTAAGTAAGAAATAATTAAGTGGCATCTAACCACAAAAATGACACCTAACCTAAAAATAAAAATGACAGAAGGAAACAACAATAAATTCCAAACAGCTGAAACTATAGTCAATTGGATTGGATTGGATTGGATATTGTCGTGACTGTGAATAATACAGTGCGACGGTATTACGGTACTAAGGGTTGGAACTTACTGGAATGCTAGATGACGTTAAAGTAGGTAGATTTTGAAATTTTTATTAAACAATTTTTTTATCTTACATAAAAAATATTTGTTTTCTAAAGTATCCTATGTTATTTCTTATACCTCCAAGAACACAAAATTTCATGATGATCGGTTGAGTAGTTTTCGCGTGAAACCGTAACAAACAAACTTACATTCACAATTATAATATTAGTAGGGATATAGGGATATATACCTACCTAATTTTCTGTTTACTCTGTTTCAAATATCCTCTTACTTAGTGAGTGACATGTGTCAAAATATAATTATCTATCTAAATTGAAAGGAGTTCAAAAAAACTTCGAAATAATTTGCTCCAGGTTTTCCTAACAGTAAGAAATAACTGGGCTGCAACAGTAACACGATACGAAATACGCATTCATTTGAACAAAAACTATTGCTGTGAACTTTCTAAGCTAACTTTTAGTTGCAACAAATATTCCTTTGGCTGTTAATTTGAACAATCGTCCAAATTCTTCAACAAGATATATTGATAATTAACTAGAAAATGCGTGGTCCTAATTGTTATTATTATCGTAATCTCCCAGCACCGTGACTTTCCAATGTTTTATTGTCCATGAACCGTTCAGGTCTATTTTTTTATATTACACAGTAGCGTGTTGTAAAAAAAATCCCAACCTACAGCCGAGAAATATTCCACGAGAATATTGCATAAACGGTTGCGAATGAGATATCTTCAGGACAGAACAAGATTATATGTTTTCATGTTAATCATTCAAGCAATAACAATAAACCGAAGAAGAATTCGAAATATAGAAATCTCCGTTGACGTCTCACTTTCATTTATTTAAATCGAATCGGTTCTATCGACCTTGGAATCTTCGACGGATGATTTGTTTTGCAGAGAAAATAGTTTGGTGCAAATAAAAGACGCTGATGTAACTTTAAGTAAAATTTAAACACTTTATTCAAAATAACGATTATTTAACTGCAATGAAGTGATACCTATAGATTGTTTTTTAAGAACAAAACAAGAAAACACGAAAGTAGCGATTCCCGTTGGAATTGAATCGCTGGAGATTCAATTCATTTGAAAAAACGTTCTCAGCAACTGTATTCCACATAAACACAGTTCTCCAAATTAAAGAGTTCTTAAACAGTGAAGTTCGAGGTAAACTGAGTTGAACCCCAAAACGATGAGCAGCCACAGTCCGTCGCGTATTTATGATATGTACCGCTTTTCCGTGAAAGTATCTATGAAAGAGAGACAAATCTCCAACTTTTCTTCGATGTTCCAAAGGTTGCAAGTAATGTTCGTGTCTCCAATCAGGCGGATAGGTCTTTTCTGGATGTAATCCGGCAGCTTCAGGGTATGCTTAGAGACGGAGTTCCATACATAATAATAATAATATGTTTATTTACTAGCAATAGAAAGAGTTTCCAATTCATCATATGCAATTTCAGATAGAATACAAAAAAAGAAAAACAATCAAATGGAATGTCCTAGATATGGGTAATTAATACACAATAAGAGAACCCATTAAAACCCTAAGGTTGTGCATAGGAATTATTTACTTATTGTGTTACCAAATAATCTTCGAACAGTATTTCAGTGTGAGTATTTACAATATTCTGGACCTGAGAAAAAGTAAATGACAATGAGAGGAGAATCGAAAATTCAGTTCATTTCTATAGCAATGAAAGTAGGGAAATTTTGATAAGTTATTTGTTATCAATTATATTTAATATTATTTCATGATCTACATTGAGGAGATACTTTTTGAATATATTTTTCATTGGTGGTATCGAGTTGAGTTTCATTAGCTCATTTTTATGCATATCGTCTAGAAAGTTATAGAATTTATTTGCTAAAAATCTGAAACAACGTTGTCCCACCGATTTTTTTGTTGTCTGTATTTGTACCAACATTTTTGCTTTGTTTCTTGTGGTATAACTATGCTCTAACTGTTGAAAGGTGTATTTATTTCTACTTATGAAAATTGCTAGGTCGTGTAAATATAACTTTCTGACGCTGAGGATAGCTGCATCCTCAAAAAGCTTCTGAAGATGAGTATTAAGTACACCACCCCAGCTAAGGATACCATATCGCAGTCGTGACTCCACAAGACCATAATATAGAGTTTTGAGGGAACGAGTATCTAATATTCTATTGAAGCATTAGAATCTATATAACAATGGTCTCAAACTTTCAGTTACTTCATCGATATGATGATTCCATCTTAAATGACAATCTATTGTAACCCCTAGATATCGGACTCTCTCTGCTTGTTTGATGGTAATCTGTTGATTGATTTTTCCCAGTGTGAGTTCCTTGAACTTAGGTAAGTTATTTCTGTAACTCGAAAAAGGTATATAAAAAGTTTTGTCAAAATTTACGGTAAGCAACTTATGGTGAAACCAACTGATAATATTTAACAGATCGTTTTCCATTTTTATTTTCAGACTCCAGAACAATATTCCAAAGAAAGTCTGATCTGAGCTTCATTAAAGCATCAAAAGTTGCTGAGGTGTGTACAGTTCTCTGGTTCGGAACAGTGTTCCAAACTTTTGAGAAGCAGCGTTTGCAATTCCAGTGACATGATTGTGCCAAGACACATTGGTGCAAATTTTAACCCCAACAAACTTATCGAAGCAGAAAGCTTATATCCGGTTCGGAGATTTTTTTTTGGAGTAAACCGATGCCTGGGTTATCGTGGCATTGAATTGAACCTAGTTAGTTTCACTCCAATTCGAAATCACCTCTAGATCCTCATCAAGATATGCAACCTCCTGAAGATGTGCATCTGCAGCCGATATCCTGGAATCCAAGTGGAATGACGAGACAAATGTGCTGTCGTCAGCAAAGCAATGTGTTGGATTATTGGTATTTTTTCCAATGAGTCGATGATATACGATAAAAAGAGGGTTGGAGACAACATGGATCCCTGGGGAACACCAGCGTTGATGGTAAAAGTAAACCCTCATGCCACACACGGTAGAAGGCCTTGGAAATATCAAGAGCAACACCTCGTAACTCTCCATGTTTCTCGATTGCGTTACTCCAAATATGGGTGACATACGATAGAAGGTCCCCTGTTGATCATTGTTTCCGAAAGCCATATTGATGACCACTCAAGATGTTAAAGCCTTACAAATATTCAAGGATATTGTGGTTTACGGCTTTCTCCATGATTTTTGATATCACTGACGACTGCATTATAGTAATTTGGAAATTTTTTCTTGCCCTTTTTGGAAATAGGTTCAACGTGAGCAATCTTCCAACAAGAAAGAAAAACCCCTTCCTTGTAGGACTGTTTGAAAAGTCTGCAAAATACTGGTGCGATTTCATTGGCGCATGACGAGCACTTCACCAGGACCAGACGGCTTGTTTATATGTAGCTGTTTCAAAATTCGCCTGACTAGACGTTGTCCAAAAGTAGGTAATTTCCGGCATTGTGGATTCTAGTATGGAAATAGTTGTGGTGCCTTTCCCAGAAAATCGACTGTGGAGTGAAAATTGTTCAGCTAGTAGATTCGTATTTTATGGTTGTTTTGTAATTGAACCATTCGCTTGTGTTAGTAGTGGAATTGTGGAATTTGTAAAGTTTTGATCAACAGCTTTAGCTACCGACTAGAAGGATCTAGATCCGTTGGGATTGGCAAGCAGGATGGCGATAAAACTAAAACATACAGATTTTATCTTCTTTTGTCACCTTCCTCTGGAAAATTTCTAATCCTTCTTAAGTCATTATTATAGCGTATGACACATTCACAAAGTCATTATCAGTACCGCAGTATTGATCGGAAATCCTGAGGCAAGTTCGATCAGAACTGACTTAGTTTTATATGTAACAGCCGAATGTAAATAATAGAGGCATCTCTTCAATAAGCACTCTGTTACCAGTTGAATGAATATACAGCTCTATTAAAAAAAATAAGGTTAATTTTCATGCCCCACATATTTAACGAATCCCAAACTAAATGGTTTTTTGGCACATTTGACTCAACAAGTTATAATCGCTTTTTGAAATTTCATTTCATTTCGGGTCATTTCATGCAATAAGAACTATCTAAATACAGCATAATGAAGTCTAATGAATAACTTGCCCCATTAACATTTGTATGGATTTGCAAGTTTTGATGTTCAGTTTTTTTATCCAAAAGAAGCAAGTCTGAAAAGTTGATGAACACATTTCCCACTCTGAACATTGAACTTCAGAACATTGAAAATGTCTCGAAACGCTAACATCCAGTCAGCTTTAATTAATTTCAACAGTTATTCCGTGGGCAGAACCGGAGGCAAAGACGCAGTTAATAAAAAACCGTCCTTGATTCGTCATAAAAAAAGAATTCATTGTAACACGCCATTGATGGAACAGGAATGAAACGTTCAGCCCCCACATTTTTCAAATGTCGTGCACCCGTACATTTCTAATTCTCTAATTACGTTGATCCGTACTACAAAAATTTAAATTAAGTGCATTATATAATCAGCATACGGCCATTGTGGACGCACAAGACAATTTGTTTGGAAGAATGTATGAAACGACTAAGTAACCAGGAAATGGTGTCTAGGAACGTTATTAATGCAGATAGGCAGGCCTATAAATTCTTAAAGTCTGGCT
This sequence comes from Leptinotarsa decemlineata, assembly GCF_025532065.1. Taxonomy (NCBI): domain Eukaryota; kingdom Metazoa; phylum Arthropoda; class Insecta; order Coleoptera; family Chrysomelidae; genus Leptinotarsa; species Leptinotarsa decemlineata. The sequence continues at coordinate 11,292,403 of NW_027412558.1, read as the reverse complement.
GAAACATAGGGACATGTTTTATATATCATGCATTTTTCAACTTGATGGTTGCGTGAACTGAATTTGAATAATGAAATTCATCTCCTTATCCAGGTACAATTCAACCTTTCTGCTCATATTTGAAATACTATCATATGAAAGTTAGAGAAAATTTTCAACTCACACAACACCACTCACTCAACTGATTTCACAAATATATCATCTGGAAGCTCTGCTACAACTGGCAGTGACAAAAAAATAAGGAAAGAAACAACTTTTTAGACCAAAGAATCATACATTCTTGTTGACTTCTACTTGTTCAATTCATGAAACTATCAATTAACGAAACGATTCAAAATATGAACAAAACGCCATTTTCATTCTAGCTAATTTTGTATAAAAAAAATCGTCCAGCGTGAAATGTAGTAAGCTTTTTTCAGCAATAATAACGATAATAATAAATCGGCTTTATTGATAATACAAAAAAACAATACAAGTTACATTTGAAAATGAAAATAAGTTACAGGAGATTCTGGTACTCATTGGTCTAGCTCAAAGCTACTCTAACTCAACCAACAAGCACCACACCATAATGCACGCGAACATACAGAAATAAAAAGACAATTAACAGTGATGGTACCACGAAATAAGAAACATAAATAAAAATAACAATTTGCCCAATGAGCAAAAGTTGACATTACTGACTATCATACATGTAATTTTTATATTTGTATTTGAATTTCCTGATATTGAATCCCTTCAATTACTCGGGCAATGAATTATAGAGTTTTACAGCACCAAAAAGAAATGATCTCTGAAACTGTGCAGTGCGATGTTGTGGCATAGTTAATTTGTTTTTATGTCTAATGTTTCTTGAGTGAATATATTCACGCAGAATTTGTTTTTGTATTAAAAGGGGAGAATGGGGAAGGGTAATCAATTTATGAACAAAACAACCCAAATGATGAATCATACGGTTTTTCATATTCAGCCAGCGGGAGTTTTTAAAAGCATCAGAAATTGAATCATACTTACGAAGTCCATAAATTAGGCGGCTACATGAATTTAGCACTTTTTGTAGTATAGCCCATATATGAAGTCACAGTAGTTGAAATGGCTTAGCACCAAACTATCACTAGAGGTTGGCTCAAAATAAAACGATTACAGTATAACAGTTTCAATGACATACAAGCTTTTTTCATTAAATTTTTAATATGACTAGTGAATCTAAGATCAGTTTCAAGCATCACCCCTAAGTTTTTAGCTGTATTGACAGGAACCAAGATAGTATGACCTAGTTCTAAATGGAAATTATTTTTCTGCAAATTTACGATTCTTCTGCGATTCAAAATGCACCATCATTGTTTTATTAGGACTAACTTCCAAATCATGTTCACTTGATGACCCATTGATCAAATCAAGATCAGTGTTGAAGAGATTTTGTGCCACAGCATACTCATCGATTTTAAAGTGCATGTATAATTGTATGTCTTCAGCATACGCTTGTATTTTACATTTCTTGATGGATGAGATAATGTCAGTAGTATAAATGATGAACAATAAAGGTCCCAAAATAAAACCCTGTGGTACTCCTGATAGAATATAAAGAGGTAAGGAGTGATGACCATCAACAACAACTTTTTGATATCGACCAAGTAAATAAGACCAGATGAGAAATAGGGCAGCACTATCAAAACCATAATATTTGAGTTTCAAGCAAATTAGCTCATGAATTAGCTTGTGAAACAGTAGCAAGAGCAGTAGCCGTACTAAAACCTGACTAAAATCACAATGCGATGGTGATAACAGATTATTGGTATTGAAATATTCATTAATTGGTAAATAAATAACTCTTTTGAAAATTTAACCCATGGTTGTGAGTATACTGATAATTCTGAGATCAGAATAACTAGCTGGATCATTATTCTTGGGAATGGGTTTCCCAACGGAAATTTTCCACAGGTATGGAAAATATAAACGTTCAAAACAACAATTAATGATATGTGTGATATATTTATCTATAAACGGGCTACAAAGTTACAACATTCTGATCGAAATATTATCAACCCCTGAAGCTTGACTTTTAATATCATGCAGGATTTCATGATAACTTGTTCAGTAGCGAATCGAAATGAGAAATCATCTTGCCTGATTAAATAATTTTTGCTGTAAAATTCAATATTTTCACAACAATTAGAAACATTTTGTACGAATTGGGCAAAAATATTTCATCGGGATTCGAGAGGTGATTGGGTAATGAATATTGTTTCTTTGAACGAACATTGAGGTTAGAGAGAGTATTCCAGGTTTTGCGTGGTATTTTTTCAGAACAGACAGACTTGAGATACGTCCTTTCTTCAGTTCTAACTATTGACAAGGTTTAATTTCTCGTCGAATCACTATAAGAGAAGTTGTTGAGGATGTTGGTATATCAGTTGGCTTATGCGATTCAATTTTTTTGTAAATTTCGGGCATAAAGCGTGTGACAGCAAAGTTCTTTCTGAAATTGCTGTAGGTAGTGGATAATGAAGAATAGATAAAAAATTTTTGAGAAAAATTAAAATTCACCTACATACAGCGTATACTTGTGGAATGAATATATACTGGCAAGTGATCAAATATTTTTTGGTATGGTATATAGGTAATTCATCTTTTCGTCAGGCTAGTTTCAGGTATAAGTAATGCTAATGTCTTGTGTTATACTTGTATTACACCGACTTTTTTCTACACTTCAAAATGCCAGTAATCTTTTGGTCTGATATATAATGGTTGGCGAAGATCTCTGTTTTAGAGCAAATCTCTTCATAGATCCGACAAGCTGTATCTCGATGCTGTTTTTTTTGGATAAATTTGATAAGTGAGTGTCGAATGACATTTGCAATCAAATGTGAACCAAAGAAAAATGTGGTCGACTATGACTCATAGAAATATATTACACATATAGAAATATACTATATTACACATTTCGATGTGAGGATATATATTGTCAAAGTAACAAAAGTTGATCTGGTAGTCTAACGCCGCTTTTTAGTTATGCTCTCCGAAATGTTGCTGTTCCATTCATTCTTGGGGTGCCATATTGTATAGTCGTGAGAAAATCAAACATTTTGATGGTTGATAGAACAATTATTCACATACATCAAGAACAGAATAGGAGCAACACTAAACTCCGAGGAATAGCACAGGTACTACCTGAGCTATGGAAGTGCGACCTTCCAGGCAACATCCCTGAGACCCTATATTTCTAATTTTTTAACACTATCCTGTAATTCAGACAGTTCAAAGTACTTCTAGATCAGAAAACTCCACTGCAAGTCAATCGCCTCAACTAAGATCACCAAACTTTCTCTAGAAGACCTTGCAGGAAATCAACAGAAATATCTTTCCATCATTTATACTTGAAGTTGCAAGGAGATTGTATCAAGAATCACATGGCTGAAGATTTTTCTACTACAGAATGTTTCTGCTTCGCTTCTGGGATCAAATAGATCATCAGGTTCCCTAGAAGAATTATACCTTTGTCCTTCTAAGAGCCGCTATAGTAAAAATGTATCACCTAGAGGTCTATCTATGCAAATTCATGAGGATGTAAACAGAAGTGAAAGTGGTTTTATGTTACTTTGGTAGCACTTGTTACTTGAATAGTGTTCTTCAAAGGTATTTTCAATGACAAAATGTCTTAGTTTGTTGGTGAGTTCAATCTATAGTCTTAACAAATTTTCAATATGTCAAAGCGGCAGTAGACATTTAGCCACAACTTTGGTACAGTTGGATCTTTAGATGATTTCGGGCCTGTGCTACGGTGGAAGTGGTTCTTCAAAGAAATATCCTAAGGAACAACTTGGTCTTGACCCATATCTTCTTACCTTTTGCAGTGAAAGTGAAGTTGAATAATTTGTATTTGATCCTTGACAACCAGTACAGTTGTGAAAAATGTAGAGCACTGAAGAACAACGGATTGCAAACCGGGAAATTCCATATATGATCGCACTTTACTTTGATCAGAAAATATTATCATTTCTGATTCGGGTCATCATAGTACTTTAAACGTTGGATATAGGAAAACAACTTTTCTCCAAATGTATATGCCGAAAATTATATCAATTTTTTAATGAGACACCCAGTATATTTTTCAATTTTCAATATGCAATGAAAAAAGCATTCGGAAATATTGATGACCGTGTGTTTTCTTTCTAGAAACCTGGGAGGCTGATTGTTAATCAAGTTGAAGAAAATTACAGCGCAGGGCCTTATAAATTTGAAAATTAAAAGAAATCATCACACCGTAAAATCAAATATGAAACTTTTGACGTACCCTGTATATCCGTCTCAGTTACCTAAACTAACATAATAATTTCTAAAATCACCAAACCTTTGTCAACTGAAGCCCAATCAAAACAAGTTCCTTCAAATCACATCATTTTTAATCAACTATCTGTAAATGTCATTCATCTTATGAGTATTTTATTTATATAAGTAGTTTGATAAATAATCAGTTAACATTAGTATGAATTTTTCCACTATTCAATCATTTAAAATTGTTTCTTGATTCCTAAAATTAAATTTAATTTTGTCAAAATGTTGAAACAACTTTTGAAACTGCTCTATTATATTATTACACTACTATGTATCATCAGTAGTAGTACTACGAAAATTGCAATTTAGCAGGCCACAGTAAATAATAAAAAAATTATCCAAAAAATAAAAAAGATTGTCAGAAGTGGGATTCGAACCCACGCCCACAGAGTGGACTGCGACCTGAACGCAGCGCCTTAGACCACTCGGCCATCCTGACATATTAGTAGTAATTGGGATTTAGGTATGAGTGTAGTAGTTATACCACTGTATGTAGTAAATCTGTTAGTTAAGATATTTATAGAATAAACAATATAAAGTAAAATAAATAGAGCTGACATCATTCCAAGAATTTTTCGTTCAATTCTCATAACTTGAGTGATCTTTTGTAATTTTAATAAAAATATAATTTCTTCAGATTGCTTTTTTTGATTCAAACTTATTAATAGTTCAAAACAATTTTAAGACGAACTCGCTTGATTTAATATCATTTAATACCTCAGTCGGAATACAAAATAATCAATAATCAATGTTTAAAAAATGTAGGTATGTAGAGAATTCAAATTAAGCGATACTCCCCTAGGTATGGATGTTGTGATCTAAAGACAAATACATTATCTTGGTAGTATGTAATTAATCAGTAGGTATGTATTTTTGTCGTTGTTACCTATTACATTAATTCTTCAAGTGAATTGGTGAAGATTTGTCGATTATCACCTTTATATTTATACGCAAAAAGGTCGCCTCATGTTGAACATACTAAACGTTGACAAAGATGCCGGAAACTATAATTCCATATGCTATTTTATTGCCAACTAGAATGCGTTTTTAATAATTTTAATATCAAAACTTGCTTTGGGTGGTTCTCAGCAAATTCTTCTTTAGATCCATCTAGTAATTTCTGTGTTTGATAGTAAGACCGAGACAATAGGCTTATGGTATGAGAAATAAAATACACATTTTAATCATTCGATTAATTACCTAACATTGAAATCTCGATAAAATTAGTGACAACGTATGATAGTTTTCTCCTTATTCTTCTGTGTCCTCGCACCTGTCTCCCTTGCCCCTACACTCCCTACAATACCTCCCCCTCAACTTTCGTTCGCCTCGCCCGATCACAGTTTTCATAGCGCTCTCTTCACGCATTCACCAGCTCACTCCTCAAGTCAAGCGAGCGTTAAAAAGTTTCACTTTAAAATTAGATTCTCAAAAAAGCTAAACCAGCTGAGGGGATTCTATTTTAAGGGACTGTTTGCCGTGGTCTGCAGGTTTTCATTATCAAAGGAGATAAAGCAACGGATTAAGTGCTTAGGTTGTTCTTACAGCAGATACTCAGTTGAGTGTTGTTACTCAAATGATGGAATTAATGTACAATGTTGAATACAATAAATGTACACAATGGATGCTGACAAAAAAGCGGAAATATTCCTGAGGGTAGCTCCGTTTGGCTATTTTATGGCACGGACCCTTCACTTTATGGTATCAGAAAGAGTTGAATTGTTGATAATTTTGACATTCATAATTATAGCGATGGTCGGTGGAATCATACATTACTAGGTGGAATAGATATCAAGTCGTCAGAATTCCTGGTTATTAATCATAAATATTTACAGCTACATCGGAAGTTTCACAAGGGTCCCACTTGAGGGCATTTTAATTTATAATCTAAATCAATATAATTGGTTCCGATGCAGTATTTCAATGAATTGGCATTCACTGAAGATTTTAGGAATCTTCAGAAAAGTTTGAATAATTCAGTCACTTCTTGTGAAAACCATCGACTGATCAACCATTCAAAATACCACTTTTACACAATGATATGTCAATTGATATATATGCTGTAGACTGAGCATACTCTCTAGAAACTAATAACTTGAAGAAACTAGATAAAATTAAAGATTTGTTAGAAACGTTCGATAGAAAATTGATGTTCAAATCACATTCAATATACTGAGTGAATATTTCTCTACAGAAAAACTACAGTGACGGTGTATAAAGCATCTGATTTGCTAAGAAGCCTTTGGAATCCCCTTCATGATGTATATGATGATAAATTGAAAGGCATCCAGAATCTTTTCATCAAATATCTTGGAGGGAAAAATCACTGTTTTCGTTCTGAAGACACGCAAAAAGTAGAATTTACTCTCCTTAAAATATTACCAGGAAGAGGAATATGGATGATTCAATTCAGCTTTTCTTTAATGATGAATTCAAAGAAACGCTTTTTGTCAGAAATTTATTAGTATATCAATAATAGTTTTTTAGTAGATGTACTAAACTTGGGGTTTGTTCTGTTCGTACCTGAAAGTTTCATAAATAAATAGTATTTTTATAATACCTACTCGGCGATTAAGTATATTAATTTCTACTATTATATATGTTCTTTCATTCAGATACCGAAATACCGTCATCCACAAATAGCTTCTTCCATTACTTCAGGAAGCCCATGACTGCCAAACGTGATCAATAAAAATTGCACTTTCATATACAAGGTCGTCTTGCATGATACGGAAAGATTCCACATTTTAACACTCCAATTCCCAAAAGCCACGCCCATTCCCGTGTGTAAGACATTGACGAACTGCGACATGTGTTTCAAATCCATAAATTAAATGCTATCGATATTTTATGCGGCAATAAAAAAGCAGCATTGTATACAGAATACGTCTTTGTTGTGGAGGAATCTTTTTTGTGGGAAACATGTCGACATTCCCCATTGTTGAGATGTTAGCTACTGATTCTTAATTACACGTCACCTCTTCATGACACATGAACCATCTGGAGATCTAGGAGTGGACTGTCGTGCACCAGCAATTCATTGACAAAATATATGGATTTGTTCGGATCATGAATAAGGAAATGATGACATGTTCACCTGAATACATAGGCATGAGAACAGGCAGTTGTGGTCAATAGTTATGGCCTCCATAGTTTCGTGATATTATTATTATTTTCCGGAACTGATATAAAAAATATATTGTGGAAACACAGGCAATGAAAATTGTTGTTCTGAAACTGAATGTCGTTTTCTCACCTCCAATTAGCATCTCTTCTAAGACCAGGTATGTCTTCGACATACTTGTATGAATCATTAAACAACAGAAACAAATATGTCATACGATTTTTTCAAGGCCACGAAAAACTTCAATTTTTTTATATTGATATAGAAATCACAGGCCACAGTACTGATTTTCGTGATCTTGATCTACGATGTATAATAACAATTTTGTGCCCGTTAGTTAGGGAAGCTATTGATTATACTGTAGACGACCCCTCCCGATATAGAAGGCCACGACACTCTGTCGAATGAGGTTCTCATGTCCTGCGTTGATGGGTGAACAATTTTTTCATCCAACCCATCCCAGCCAGGTAGGGGTACACCGTGAAGGGCGGTACTGAAGTCTAAGGAGTTTTATATCGCCACCACCTCTCATAGTCCTTCTGAGAAAAATCAGCCGCAAGGGTAAGGGAGCTAAGCTCCAACCTGTCTGAACTGAAGATGACTTTTCACAATTTTGTGGTGATTGGCTTACACAAACTGACTAACCCAATAACTATTTGAATTTTCCTTTTAAGTGGACAATAGTGGAATCTATGTAGTTCAAAAAAAATTGGCTTTCTAATTCTTCATTTTCAACATTAATGCGCTTTTATTAGCTTCACTTGTACGTTTGTTTGTAACCGAATCCTTTAGGCTCGATTTTCACTAATTTTAAACGAACAGATTTATTTTAAACTTTGTACGCTTAGTAAGAATCGGCGAAAATACAATAATTTCAGAAGTTTATCTCATTATCCTGATCAGGATCGCCAGGATTAAAAAATTTCCTAACACAGTATCTGTGTGAGAACAAGTGAGACAACCACACTGACTTCCCATGCGTATATATTTTATATTGAAACAAATGGTCTTGAAATAGCAAGATAAACTAAAAAGTCAAAAATAAATAATAGTTTAAATAACTAAAAAACGTGCTTTAATAGTAACACAACCTAAAAAATAATAAATAATTGGAAACTAATTTGAGATTGTGTTCAACATCGATAATAAGTCCTATGGCTTGTTGTAATTAATGACGTTCAATAAGTCTGAAATCATAATAGATCTATTTCCAAAAAAAATAATTCTGTAGTAAAAAGGCATGGAATGCTCTAAAGTAAGTATGTTTTTATTAAGGCTCCAATCTGGCAAACAGCTCTTAACCAAGTATTTATAACAATATATATTTAACACCCTACGCTTTCTTACAACAAAATTATTTTCCGGTAAATAGATATATTCTGAATTCAGACTTATTAAAAGTCATTAGTTACAACAAGCTGTAGGACTTATTATCGATGTTGAACACAATCTTAAATTTGTTTCGAATTATTTTTTATTATTTAGTTTGTGTTGCTATAAAATCGTGTTTTTTCAGTTTTTTAAACTATTATTTATTATACTATTATTATTATACTGAGAAACTTCGCAAGAAAAGATGGAAGCCGTTGAGTTCAAAATCAACTCTTCAATAAGATGTGTAGATCATGCATAGAAGAATTTTGTGTAAGCATTCCAAATGTACTTTTGCTACTACAATTTCATAATTTTTTAGCTAAAAAATTATTCTCCTGAATTAATTTTCAGTCAAAGTGACATGTAATTCTAGTAGGAATTGTATTTTACAATTCATTCACTTCATTACATTCTACAGAATGAAGATTAATATTAATTATAACATTTTTGAAGTGGAAACAAATCAAATTATTAATTATTCACATCATGGTACAAAATGAATTGGTACGTATAATATTAATATCCAAGATTGATTTTAATTCAGAATATTTATTTTAACTTGCTGAAAAATACTATGCATAACGTTCAGTCAAGTACATAATAGCATTACTTTCAATTAAAACCTACCAGCTTCGAGCTTTGATAGAATATCCTCAGAGGCAGGGCCCGATTTATAGGGGGGCAAACCGGGCAATTGCCCGGGGCGGCAAAATTGAGGGCGGCGCGGCGTCGGTGGCGAAAGTTTGAAATATGGTTAAACAAAAAAAACCACACCCTACACAAAAGTTGTTAGAATATAATATATTACTATTGACACCACTGATATTTCACATCATATTTTAGTAGATTACAAAAATTACACCATCTATGGAATAACGCATGGGTAAAAAGCGGCAAATATTATTTTGCCCGGAGCGGCAAAATAGCTGGATCGGGCGCTGCTCAGAAGACCCGTTGATGCCGGGAAAATAGAACAGAATACAGCAGTATCAGGTCAATAATGATCGCATAAAGAAATATTACTTTCATAAATTCACAAATGAACAACTCAAAGGTTTGATGCTGAGGGGGAAGGGGTTTATAAAAAAACAACTCAAAACACACCAAACTCCAAAACAAGAAACATTATTTTATTTAGATCAGCTGTCTATCATTTGAGTAGCGATAGAAATGCTGCCATATTGCATTTGAATAAAATGCTGCATTCATTTCAATGCCGGATATACATATACATACTTTCACCATCCAATGACCACTCCCAACATCGTGAGGTAAGTGATCATTGGGTCCGAGAATCATGTGCCCTGAGCAAGCGCAGTGAGCCAAGCCTTCTGCATCTTTGCGGCTAAGATTTCTGCCTTACTGCGGCAAGCCGGTATGATTTTAAGAGTAGAGAGGACATCATTTCACCAAGGACTCCAACAATCAGAACAACCATCTTGAAAGAATGGGCTGGATAGAGTCTGCGGAGTTCGGAGAGAAAATCTCGAAATTTTATCCCTTTTTTCTCCTCTCTTCGGACGATATTCGTCTCGCCAGGAGCTGAAAATTCCACGACAAATATCGTGTTACTTTGGTGGTGGAAAAGGACTACATCAGGCTTATTAACTTGTATGAGCCTGAGGGTGGGGAACGAATAGTTCCAATAAATTTGGCACTTCTTGTTCTCCATAACGGATTCGAACGTTGGCATAGACGTTCAGGAACGTCTATACCCATCACGAGACTGCGATAGACCAAGGTGTTGAAGACACCATCCTGGCAAGCCATGATGAACCCCTGAGTTTCCGACTTCAGCTCACTCGAACTTAGGAAAGCGAAAGTCAGGCGCTTTGATAAGCCAAGGTCTTCAATGTTATTGAAGAAGACCCCATGCATTGGCTTATCCTTGTGTTTTCGCAGAAGTGAGGTGATCTCTGCGGCTTTTATATGACCTTTTTGCTGAACGGGTTCCAACTCGGTGACAAAGTTGTGGTCACCTCATTCAGAGTCGAAAACTATACCGAGTTCATCAGCTGCTCGGGCAGCTGTCCTAAAAGAAATGCTCCAATTCCTGCTCTCTCATGGTTACGGACCATGCAGAGAAGGGGATCCGAACTCCTGACGACTTTACAGGCATACATGATGGAATCGGCCGATACTTGATGAAAATCCATAACTAACGTATTCTAAAAACACTTCATTGTGAGATTTTACTAGACAATTTTACAAAAACGCAACACGTGTTTTGCCATACAATAGCTTCCTCGAGCGTGTCTTACTTTACAGGCTATATCCAGTACCATTCTGTCATGTAGACACTCCAAACTCAAAAGTTTGGAGTGGTTTCAGTGAGTCCAAACTCAAAAGTTTGGAGTGTCTACATGACACTTATTATTATTATGTCACTAGAATTGCAAAGGCTGCTTCTCAAAAGCTTGGAACCAGAAAACTTTACACACCTCAGCAACTTTTGATACTTTATAAAGCTTCGTTGGAGTATTGTTCTCATGTATGGAGCTCCGCCCCAACTGTTATGATATCATCGATAGTAAAATAAATCTAAGAATCGAATTTCAAGTGAACCAAGATTTGTTTTTTTATAACAGCAATGCTCTCAACAAATGTAATGCTTAACATGATGACCTCAGATATTTTGTGTCATGTTGGATCGATGAAAATTAGGCCTCGTTTCAAGGGCACTGATGGTAAAAAAGTCAACAAGACCTCATCATTGATAAATAATATATGCTGTACACATTTAGTTATTACCTTTCACGCTAATTTACATATTATTTTTCTATTTACACATATTCAATCTTGATGACTCTCCATTTATAGTTTTTTTTTGTTGCTTCATCAATTTCATATGCGTGTACACAAAACACCCCGGTATCCATGATATTGAGTAAATAAGAAGACGCCTATAAGGTGTTGACAAACCCCTTGTATTAAGGATGAACAATCTTTCTTTTTTCTTCCTCTCTTTTTCTTCAGTGGCATAAATTGAAGGACAATGCCGAAACGGGTGAATTTTAAGCAACCTTATCATTGGTAAGTCAAAAAGAGTACCAACTAAAGATGACTGCCGCAGTTACACTTAAAACGTTTGGAGATTGTAACCAAAGAAGACCACGGCAAAACCCGGAAAACAACCTCATATTTAGTATGGAGTAAACTTTGTTACGCTTTTGGTAGCCTGTTTTTAGGAGCCACGTTGATTCCAGCAGTCACCAGTGATGTCAATGAAAAACCAGTATGTCTTAACTATTCATTATATGAAAATTTGGAATTTATATGGCTCGTCAAAGACCGCTCTATATAGGATGTATCAAATTCGATCACCATTGGGATCTCGGAAACTATGAGAGATACGAAGATGGTTAAATTGGGGCAAAGTTGCGCATATACCTGACTAACAATATGCCTATTACTGGAGTTGTTTCCCAACACCAAATCGCTATTTTTAACACCTCAACACGTGCTTCGATCACCATAAGTGATCATCTTCAGGAGGAAGATTAATATCCAGTTTAATCTTCCCGAGGAATCGGTTGCTTTCTTCCGTTCTTTGGAAGATTCTCACATGGTTTTGTATAAAGATGGAGTATTGACTACACAGCAACTGATAAATTTATATTGTGCACAAGTGGAAGGCCGGCTCAGGTATGGAACGTGTTTGTGGGGAGACTCTTCTCACTCGCCGAAAGTTTTTATTTCTCAAAAAAAAATCATAAGATGCATAGCTGGTGTCAAAAGTGACTACTCATGTCGAAATATCTTCAAAAATTCCAACATTCTCATGTGTACGGGTCTGTATGTGTTTGAAATTTGTTTACTTTTTATAAAAAAAAATATATTTTGACCAAGACAAGAATCACCCACATTGAGTGATAAAAGCGGTTCTATTTGATTTCCAGTACAAAAATTATCATGTGCATAAAGTCATTAGGGGGTTTTATTAGTAATTATTCATTTTATGTTCTTGCTTGCTGCATGCCAGCGGAGGAGATAAATTATCTTTTGTTCAACAGCTATTATACAAGATGATAAAACATTCATATATTAAGGACGAAAGACAGTCGTGGCACATTTATGTCCTCCATTATATTTATTTCATTGTGAGCAAAGGGTACGTCAAGCATTTCAAACCTTCCAAAAACGGCAACTGTAACAATGTTATGTGAAAGTATACGATCCATGTAATCACAATATATTTCCAGGTGCAGATACTTAAACGGACTGTTACTCATTCGTTTCCTTATGTAATTGTTATTACCCGTGTCCTTACAGAGCTTGTTAATTGAATAGCGTATGACAGAAGCCAAAGATATTGTAAATGAGATAATGAATTGGTTCTAAAGTTTCGGCTTCTATTATGTGTACCTTCATTTTAATTGAATGAACTTCCTAGATGTAAATATCTGCCGCTCAAACAACAAACACAATTTTTCAATATATCACAAACCCTCACATACATACAGTGTGTAACAACGAAAACTTAACAGAGCCGTTTTTGAATATAAAAAGTAAGATTTAAAAAAAAAACCCGGACACGTCGATTTCTAATTAAAGGGGGACACCTTTCAGACTAATCAGATTTTTTGTAATACGCACCCCCTCGGAGGGGTGCGTTCGACGACCCTTATTTGGATAGGGAGAGTAGGTCGAGTGGCACCTTGTTTTGAAGGTCTTTCGAATACCTTTACAACTCTGTTATAAGAAAATTTTTGTAACGATTAGTTTTCGAGATAATTTGAAGTTGAAATTGCCATGTTAATGATACATTAGACAGACCACTCGGTAACTTGTATGCCTAAATGGAAAAATGTTTGAGCAGTTCTTTTTATCAGTTTTTTGTTAAATAAAATCAATTTTTTTAAATCAATACCCACCCCTCTTCTTCCAGTTTTCATTAGTACTTCGTTCGATTGTTTTGTTTACACTGGTCGTGTATTATTATTTGTTTGAAAATGCCTTACATTACTGCTGAAAGAGTTTCAGTTATTGATTTATTTTTTGGCAACGACCAAAATGCTAATAGAACATCAATTTTATTTAACGAGCAAAACCCTGGTAAACACCTAAGCAGAAATCACGTTCTGGATTTGGTCACAAAATTCAGGGAGACAGGTTCGGTTTTAAATAAGAAAAGAAATGTTCAGAGAAGGGTAGTGAATGACGATAATGCGATTGGAGTGATTGGTCAAGTCATCGCCAATCCCAGGTTAAGTACCAGAGGTTTATCAGCAGTGGCCGGAATAAGCCATATGAACGCATGGAGAATCTTTAAAAACCACAAATTCCATCCTCAATGAGGATGATTTTGATCGAAGACAGGAGTTTTGTGAGGGCATGAGTGAGAGATTAATGCAAAATCTCGAGCTGCTCTATAACATCTGTTTTTCGGACAAAAACTCATTTTATTTAAATGGTTGCGTGAACCGTCACAATTGCTGTTATTGGTTGGATGAAAACCCAAGACAATACGCAGAAATACATACCCAACATCCCCAAAAGTTGAATATCTGGGCCCGAATATTAGGCAATCATATTATAGGTCCATTTTTCATTGATGGAAATTTAACCAGTGATTCTTATTTACAACTTCTTGAAGAGGCAATACAACCTCGTATAGTTGAAATAATTGAACAGGATCCAAGATGTCAAGATGAATTTATCCATTTTCAACATGACGGTGCACCACACCATTATGTCCAGCAGGTTCGAAATTCTTTGGAGGACAATGGATTGGCAGAAGAGGTCCAATTGAACGACCATCACGATCACCAGATTCAACACCACTAGAGTACTTTTTTTTGGTGATATTTAAAGTCTAAAGTTTATGCTACACAGCCAGCCAATTTGGATGAATTACGTCATAGAATTATTGATGAATGCCGAGCTATAACTCCTGAGATGTTGAATAATGTAAGAGCAAAATTCGAACAAAATCTGTATTGTTGCATGGAGCAAAATGGCGCACATTTTGAACATTTACTCTAAATTTCCTATGTGAGTTACCCTTATTAGGTGTTACTTTTTTTGTGTGTGCTTTGAAAACAATTATAGGGATTTATTATTCCTAAAACAGTTTTTTAAACTTTTCTGTCTCATCAGCAGTCAAGGAAATCAGTAGGTAAGTTTTTAGTCAGAAGGCAACCTTCATAAGGAGGTGTCACTCAATTTACCTAAAATGTAAGGGTGGTGACCAACCCCATCTCCCAAAAAAATCTCCCCGTAATAAACAAATAATTCTTACTTTTTTACAAAATCAAATGGATACGTATTAGCAAGTTGTCATAAAAAGCAAAAATTAATTTTTTTTCTGAAAGTTCTGAATGTAAATTGTACCTTAAAAACAATTTGATTTATTTTAAAAAGATTTGAACTCGATAAAAATACCTTTAAATCTTCAAATTATCCCGAAAACTAATTGTTACAAAAATATTCTTTCACAGGGTTGTAAACGTATTCGAAAGACCTTTAAAACAAGGTGCCATTCGACTTACTTTCCCTATCTAAATAAGGGTCGTCGGACGCACCCCTCCGAGGGGGTACGTACTACAAAAAATCTGATTAGTCTGAAAGGTGTCCCCCTTTAATCAGAAATCGACGTGTCCGAGTTTTTTTTAAATCTTACTTTTTATATTCAAAAACGGCTCTGTTAAGTTTTCGTTGTTACACACTGTATATAGCAATTCACAATCAATCTATGCACCCATTCTCTCATAAACTTACAGCACACCACTCCATGATACAGAACCTTATAAATATCTTGCAAAACCAGTCAATTTCCAAAAAGAAATAAATATAATCGAACAGATTTCCGTCAATAATGGATAATAAACCTCCATCGAAGACAATACTGAGAGAAAAAAAACGCAAAACTTCAAATTTAATCTACCCTCGAACTAAAGAAAATATTGATCATAATTTTGCAAGTCCAACATATCTCAGTTATTCTACAAACAAAATACCTATCTAGTTTTCTTCAGAAACAAGGCATACCTACATGTAGCATTCAGTATAAATAAAAATGTGCATTCATTCATAAATAATTCTGAGTCAGCACGGGACAAATTCAAAAAATCTTTGGTCTACAAGCTCAAGTGCGACGACTGGTATGTCTTATATATAGGTCAGACTCGCCGCACTTTCAACCAGAGATGGTAGGAGCATTTGAGAAGTTACAGAATAAATAAACAAGATTCCAACAGAAAACACTCACATTTTCACATAAAATCTGAAAATTCTACACACGTGTTTCGCTATGCAATAGCCTCCTCAGGCGTGTTCATGTTGACTAAATTGAACATAATTAGTGTTTTATATGACAATCTGAATCATATGACCTTCTGCCTAAGTAATAACTGAGTAAAAATTCTACCTGAGTTCGGTTAGGTATGAACTGATTTAAAATTCAATTTCCAATTTCCACATTGAAAAACAGATTCAACAGAGGAGAATTCAACTCCATTTATTCAACCAGTTAATTTGTGTCTAATTGATACTTTCCAAGCATTCAAGTTTTCGACTTCCATTCCTAATGTGATACGTCATATTCGTGCCCCTCTGACAAAAGATTGTTTGTGAATATGGAATTGGTCTTCACATTCACGAAACTATTTAGATGTTCCTATATTCTTCGAGAAAAGTTTCTCCCCGTTTGGCCAATATACAGTTTTGGGCAAGAACAACAAGTCAACTATACTCCTGATCTATCCGACACTGAAGTTTTATCTTCAATTTCTTTAATAAATTTGCCTCAATCATTTGTTCTGTGTGCCACGTCTTTTTTTCCAAAAAACAAGCGATATTACTGGTGGGTAAGCAAAGTATGTCAATGTCCTTAAACGATAGACCTGGTAAACGAAATCTGATTATAAGTGTTACTTTAATACGTTATGGATTTTTCGGCCAATTCCATCATATATTTTCTCATAATTACCTTTTTATATTCTATGAATTTCCATTCGTTTTCAGTCCATTTTTCGGTAGCTCTGAATACCCATTTACTTTCTCGTTTCAATTCTATTTATGGTCTTTTCTTATTCGTATCTTAATTGATGTTTGAATTCTTGTAAGAGATATAACGAAATACTTTGATATTACCAGCAAAAAGTCAGTATTTCGCAAAATATAAATACTCTTGTACAACCGCACTTTAACGTGTTTTTGATAAAATAATCTGGGTAACGGAAGGAAATTGCACATATTTTGAAATTTCCTTCAGCACAATTATGACTTCTCGTAAGTAGGAGATGATTATTACTGCAATAATCATTTATTTCCCGTTGATGAGTGTTTCGTGTGTAAGAATTATAGTGCTTGTACAGATTCATTCAACACTCAAACTTCAATCAAGCCACTTCAGGAAGGCTGTAAAAGGTTTATTAAGTGATAGACCATACTATAATATACAAGAATTTTATAATGATAATCTTAAAAAAAAAACTTATTTGTTTATTATTTATCAGCAACCTGTACGATTTATATGTTTTTATATATACAAAAAAATGAACTCATTTATTATTTCCCAGTATCCTTTAGGACTCATATGTTTTTATATATACAAACTGTTTTTTTTTAATTTATTTATTATTTGCCAGTACCCTGTATGACTTATATGTTTTTATATATATATATATATATATATATATATATATATATATATATATATATATATATATATATATATACAAACTAATTATATGTATTAAGTAAAAATTGATCAATTTAAATGCACTTTGTTTTTACATAAAAACTGTATTATAGATTAAGTGAAACTTTATCCACAAGATTTACTCTTATGACAATAAAGTATATTCTCTACCTCTCTCCCTCTCTCTCTTTCGGAATCCTTTCAGAATGAAAAAACAATCAGATAGTTCAAAATTATTATTTACTAACGATTCGAATCAGCTTCGCACGGGAAGCAGAACATTCACAAGGTCTGTTAAAAAAATCACTCAAAAAATTGTTATTTATTCATCAATTTCTATTTTGTTCCCTTCAAAGTAGTATCCCTCAGATATAACCCACTTGAGCCAGCGTTTTTTTTCCAATTCTCGAAGCAGTACTCATACCTATGCGCTTTTTGGTATGTCCCTGATCTCTCAGCGACTTGGGAACAAGAAAAACTCGCAGAGGGACAAATCTGGTGAATACAGTGGCTGAGGCATGATTACGGTGTTTTTATTGATAAAAAAATCATGAACACAGCAATGACGAGTAAGCAGGTGCAACTTCGTGATGCTTAAGCCATGCATTGTTTTTCCACAATACGGGACGTTTTCTTTGTATTGCTTCTTGCAACCAGCGAATAACTTCAAGATATTATGACTGTAGGGCCAGGTAGCAAGAACTCCTGATGCACTAAGCCTCGGTAATAGAAAAAAACAGTGAGCAAGTATTCGACATTTGATCGGACTTGGCGTGCTTTTTTGGTCTTGGCTCTCCTGGGCTATTCCTTTGGGACCATTGGACTTTAGTTTCGATGTCATAACCATATGCCCATAATTCGTCACCAGCAAATCTTTCAAGCAAATCTGGATCGTCGTTGACACCATTCAACAATTGGTGAAAATTCAGCATAAAGAATTATCATTATTACATATAATAAAGGCTGAGGATAGAGTCCTAAATGAGCCTAAAAACTGAAAAGGTCAACAAGTTAATACAATATATGCAAAAAGAAAATAAAAATAATAAATATATGCATAGAAACGATTAAGCAAATAAGCAAATGTCTATTTTGTTTTCAAAACTATTCACGGCGTCAGAATTCACAACATCTCAAGTTATTCCATGTTTCGAGAATACGATTCACCAAAAAAGATTCTCTGCTTTGTGGCGAATTTCTCCTTTTTCAATTTGAGTGTGTGACCACGTAACCGCGATTCATTGTTGAAAACAAAAAGTTTTTTCTGAGTAGCACAGAGTCGACGTTGGTCAAAAACGATCAGCTGTGCCATCCTCAGTTTTTGGGGATAGGTTGGACGCAGATTGCTGGTGGTGGATTTTTCTTCGACGGAACCATGTTGTTCCTATGATAAAATTGCGTTTTTGTTGAAAATTCAGAAATATCTTCTGCAATTACTGATTCCATTACTTTGGAAGGTACGGATATAATACTGAAGGGTCTGTAGTTAATTGGATTGAGTTGAGTGATAAAAAAACGGTGACACACGCCTTCTTACAAGACCGTGGGGTTTGAGATTTTGCGGAAGAGACTGACACGATTGTTGACAATGGATAGCAGAGAGTTTCGGCAAATTTCTTGGAAAAATGAGGAGATGAATTCAATTTAATGTTCAATAAATGATTTTTAATTTTTTCCGAAGTATACGTCACAAGGTTCAGATTATCACGCAGTCGTTCTGCGTGGATGTTTCTTTCGTGTAATTGAATGTTCATGTGAAAGAGTTTATTTTGAACTGAATTTCCTTCTTTCTTTCTTCAGAAGTTTTCCCCATTTTTTTGTATGAAGTAGAAGTTCTATAATATTCAGTGCATTTCTTTAATGTCCCCCCCCTTTTATTTTTCGAACGGGTCAACTCAAAAAATTGAAATTTGAAGTAACAAAATTATTGCATGAATACTTTATTTTGATGTGAAATTGACAGATGAAACTTTCAAGATGGCTACTGGGCGCCATCTGGGAACAAAATTAAATAGAAAGAGGGATCTTATGACACATCATTTTGAAGCTCCTGACGAGTACTTCATAACCCTAGAATATGAAGTCAATATCATCACCTACTACAAAATGGCGGAACAGTTAATAATTTCCTGAAGACAAACACATTAATATCGATATTTCTAGAAATATTCCTTTTTATCTGCCATAAGGCAATTCCAACAACACGATGAGGTTTGTGAAGTTATTTTTTGTTTATAAAAACGTCAAAAAATGTCAGTAGGACACTGAACATCATTGTTCAGTTAGAATATTCTCATTTAGTTTTCCGTTTTACTAGTAGGAAGGTACCACGTCAACAATATCTAAAATGGTCAATTCTCGTCCATTGGAAGAAAAAATTGAAGCGATTTTCATTCACGGTGCAACGCGTAACTTTCACGAGACCGAAAGGATTTTCAATGAACGTTTTCCAAATCATCCCATCTGTAGAAAATATTTGAGGGAACTTGTATCCGAATTCACAACTACCGGTAGTGTACATAACAAAAAGCCCTCATATCATCCGTTCATTCGGGAAGAACAGCAAATGCAAATAATTGGTGAGATGGTATTAAATCATGAACAGTCTACTTATTCCGTCGCAAATGTTTGTGAGGTGTCTCCTTCTACTGTGTGGAGACTTTTGAAGAGGAATAGGTATCATATCATCCATACCAAATTAAAATGTTACACCAATTAACTGAAGATGACCCTGATCGAAGAACAGAATTCTACGAAATCATGACGGAAACCATTGCAAGGCAACCTATCTATCTCCACAATATTTATTTTAGTGACGAATGTACATTTTTTTAAACGGCATTGTTCACAGACAAAATTGCCGTCATTGGAGTGACACCAACCCTCACGTTTTCCGGAAAACACATACCCAATATCCAGAAAAAATTAACGTTTGGACAGGAATATTGGGAAACCATATTGTAGAACCTCTATTTATTGATCAAAATTCAACAGGGGTACTGTATTTGAATATGCTGGAAACTACTGTTGACCATCGCATCACTGAAATCGTCGAAGCGAATCCTAATGAATTCCATATGGATATTGTATTCCAACAAGATGGAGCACCTCATTACTCCAGACAAGTAAGAAACTCTTTGGATAGGTACTAGTTTTCCCGGTCGTTGGAGGCCGTCGAAGTCCTACAGAATGACCAGCCCGCTCGCCAGATTTGACCTTTGGACTTTTTTATGGGGCTATTTGAAACAAAAGGTGTACGAAACTGAACCTGCTTCAATATTGGATATATGGCAGAGAATAATAAATATTTGTAGAAATATGGACGTTACTGTATTCGAAAATGTTCGGCATGAAATATCGGATAAGCTGTTCATATGTCAAAAAATTTAAGGCAACCATTTCGAGCATCTTCTGAACTGACCTCAAGCTTATAACCTCATATTATGTAGTTAAATGTCAATGTATTCAGGCAATTATTAAATGTTCAGCTATTTTGTAGTAGGTGAAGATATTGACTTCATATTCTAGGGTTGTGAATTATTCGCCAGGAGCTTCAAAATGATGTGTCACAAGACCCCCCTTTTCCATTTAATTTCATCTGTCAATTTCACTTCAAAATAGAGTATTCATGCATTAATTTCATTATCCCAAATTTTAATTTTTTGAGTTGAACCGTTCAAAAAATAAAAGTGGGGACATTAAAGAAAGGCACTGTATAATTCTATAATATTCTAATGACTTAGAAAAAGTCATAATACTACAATACGCATACACGTAATATAAAGCGTATTTGAAGCGTAAAATGAATCTTGGTTTATTTTTCAATGATTCTCCATTAATTGGATATTCAGTTCTGCCTTGATTGCATTTATATTCATACGTGGTATCAGACACTTCCTCGACCCATCTGAAATGTCGCAAAACTTTCATTTCTTGCCTTTCTTGAATATCGAACATGATCCGATAATACCGTTCATTCACTTTTGATTTTACATGGGAGACAATAATCGAATTTGAGAAACGTGGATTCTTCACTGAATATATTGTCGACTGGGATCTAATAAAATAAGTAGCATTCGGGTGCTTCAAATACAGGTCTTGAGAAAAATTTCAGAATTGTCGGCTGGGATCTAATGAAATAAGTTGCATTCGAGTGCTCCAAATACAGATCTTAAGAAAAATTTCAGCAATAAATTCACAGCGCTGAAAATATATATCGACTATTTGATTTGAAAAAATTAATTATACTGTGACAGAGAATGAACATGTTGAAAATACTGATATATCGAAAGTTGATTGTTATTATTGTTTGCACACACTCAGAAAAATCGGGAGTGCATAAATTATCATGTGGGTCATGTCCAATGTTTTATATAGGTCAAACTGGAAGAACTCTCAAAGCACACATAAAGTAACACATAAAGTAACACAAAAATAGTTTCCAGAATCAAAAAATATAATCAGTAGGACGTGAGTTGAACCATGAATTCAAGCCCCTCCATTTCCAGAAGAGAGGTTTGAAACATAACCTGTCGAAAAGTATGAAAATAAACAAATTCAAAAACTCTCTCTTATGAACGATTAAACTGAAAGGAATGATTCGCCATTATTCAATCTGATTATTTCCAGGTAAGAATAGTTAAGTATATTTACGGTACCTTTGAAAAATTTAATTTATTCATATAGTTAATGAATTCATACCTAACCGTTTCAAGTAGATTCATTCATTAGAAAGTAGGCATACAAATAGATAATATGTTAGAGTATAAAATATATATATATAGAATATAAAATCAACTTTTAGTTCAACGCTTGTGGATGCTATTGTATAGCGAAACACGTGTCGTGGTTTTTGTGAAACCCTTTTTAGTGAAAATTATACAATAAACTGTATTAATCAGTTACAATATGGATTTTCATCAAGTATCGGCCAGAAACACAATAAGGTGTTTCTTGAATATTCAATGAATGCAGTTTCAAACGCTCACAGTCACTGGAGTTTGTTATCAATAAGATACTTTGATCACATCAGAACTTTCCTTCCGAATTAAAAATCTCTGACCTACTTACAAATGCTCGAAACCGCTTTATAATTCATTACCAAAGTGTGTAGACAACTTATTATCTTCTCGGAGACAAAGCATACATTACTCAAATTCATTAAGAAATAATTTATGGCCCTCAAAGTTAACGATTTTTGAAATATTGAATTGTTTTACAGGTCACTAGAGTAGACATATATCGTTTTTCACTTTTACCAATCGTAACGGACATATTTCATTGCTTTCGATCGAGCTGATTGGATTGGATTATGTAAGATTTTCAAGAGTAGGTTATTAATTGTAATTGTGTTACACATACTGGCCACCTACACTTATGCGGTGATTGTTTACCGTTGATAAAGTTGAATAATTTCGCATATTGTCGGATATACGAAGAAATATATATAATAATAAAGGTGTGTTCAAAATTTGCAATAGCCAGTGATTTGAATACGCTTTTAACTAAGAGCAATTAATTATCGAAACAAGACAATGGAGACTAATCAATTATCAAATTTCAAAGTTCAAAACTATAAAATTAGTTGATATAAATACCGCTTAAGCTTAAGTCATCGATAGCCCAAACATACCACTACATAATATAAAACAAAGTCGCTTCCCGCCGTCTGTCCCTATGTATGTTTAGATCTTTAAAACTACGCAACGTATTTTGATGCGATTTTTTTTACGGACAGAGTGATTCAAGAGGAAGGTTTACCTATATGTAGCAGGCAGATACTGCAAACGCTGGCTGAACCCTACGAGATAGATCAAAATAATCTACAGAATTGTACACCTCAAAAAGGTCTACAAAAAAGCCCGCGATGGTATATGTCTATCTCTCAGGGATAACCTATATACAATAACCATTTTTTATCTTTCACTTTTTTTACGAAGCGATTTTGAGCAATACCAGTATTAATTCATATTCAATTAAGTACCATAAATACATTGTGCATTTAATATAGATCAATCTGGCCCTTCACATCATGTGATTTGGATGAATATTTTCGAATATACAGGGTGTTTCAAATTCTATCCTCACCATTGGGATCTCGGAAACTATGAGAGATACGATGATGGTTAAACTGGGACAAAATTGAGCATTTACCTGACTAACAACATGCCCGTTGAGAAAGATCTGAAATTCCGAGTATATCCGGAGATATCCGGAAAAAACAGAAATTTCGGAAAATGGTTTTTATTTCGTTCTGACTTTATTTTTCGAAGGGTTCGAAAATAAATTACACTTCCACATTGCTTCCACATATGAATAAGTAAAAACACAACCGTTATGTTTTTTTCACTTTCGATAATAACATTTTATTGTAAGTTCAGGACCTGAGAACTTGAAAATTGACCCTTGCAATTAAAGAAATTAACGCTTTATTTGCTATCTTTCCTTGAAAGTGAAAATAATTCACTGTTCATCTATATTTTTTATATGACAATATTTTGAACGTGACTACAAAAAAAATCAAAACAAGCACTATTCTCAAACACCAGAACTCTAACACTTTTTTCGACATACGTTTCAAAAGTTGCCGTCTACTTCATCTCCTGAAGATACCAACTTGGGTAACGAGAAGAGTGTTGCTGTTCTAGTCTTTGTGAAGAGTGCTTCTTTCGGGCGACTATTTTGGTTTATTACTTAGCTTTCAACTATTTTAGATCCGGTTTACAGACGACCGATCATCGGTGCTGATGATCCACTGTAGCCATTGTTCTAAACGTCATGTGTCATTCGTATTAACAGTCGACTGTTCAAAAATTTGCGGGCGTCAATCGAGCCCGTGGATGATGCGGATCATCGGATGAAGTCGGAAACACTGATCAAAAGGATGTTTTCACTAGGAGACATCTTCAGAAGAGTTTGAGGTTTGGAATCCTACACACTTGAAGAACTCGAATATTAAGAATTGTTTAGAACTCTTTCACTGTTTGACTGACGGAGTTCTTTAAGAAGTCCAATGCCATTGTAACAATATTTCTTATGTATTCCGTGACACACATACCATCTTTTTCAAATTTTCTACCAATTTCTCCAACCACAGATAAAAAGTTACGACATACGTTCAAGAAATTGTACAATATCTGTATATATGTCAAAGATATACAACTTCAATAATTGACTTCAATTGTAATGGGCAGTAAAATGTTCAGAGAAACCAAGTCCGGCCATGAGAATCATGATTTTTTAAAAATATGTTAGGGCCTATAAAAAAGTGTATGACTCGCTATTCAAATTTCCTTCCTTACCTCACTGATAAGATCAAACACAGAACAATGAATAAAGCTTTCGTAATCAACACCAGACGGCACTGTTTCGACTAAGCTCTCATCATTGGTACTAGGTTGAATCACAACGGAACTCTTGGACTCAAGATTCCCTTTTAAAGACAAGCCTGAGAAAGTATGAACGAATGCAAATCTTAAGAAGACGTCATGTATGAAATCGATAGAAGAATCAAAGGTTTCTTTTCTAGGCTTTGGTTTCATCTAGCTGCCTTGCATTGAAAACTGGAGTGAGAGATAAAGGACGAATTTTGTTCGGCGATCGTTCTCGAATCTTAGCTTTGCAGCAGATCGCCTTCGGGATCCTCGTTCGTTAATTGAGGATTCTGTTTGAATGGCGTCTAATGTGGTATATTTCTTCTTCTTCTCTACTCAACTCCGTTGTGTAGATTTCTGTTTTGTTTCAAAAAGATATTAAATATTAACCTTAACTATCACGATTTATTACTGCCATACATCCTGTTGTACGCAACAAACCTATTTTCTGGTTTCGTTGGGTACAAATTGACATTGTAAAAAATATTTCCATTGACTGACCAAATGCAATATTCTACAAAACTTTACGCTTGTTCAAATCAAGTATACTTACAATTGTTGTATTGATCTATGATCCTAATGATACCATTCACGATCCCACATTACAAATTAATCATTGAATTGACAGCAACGATATGAGCCAGGTGGTTCATTGTGATCATACAGAAATAGTAAATAATTGTCACGGCGTTCATCATTTTTATTAGAACAATAAAATGAAGTAAATGAGGGAGCTGAAGGTGTATCAGCTCCAGATGGTGGCAGTCGTCAATCGACTGGGTGAGGCACATTTGTCAAAGAGGATAATAAAAAAACACATTCATGTGAAGAATATCAATTGTCTTCCACGGCAAAAGATATCGGCTAAACAGGTACCGGAAAGATGCTTAGTTCCACTATTCTTTACTGAATAGATAGATAATAATAATAATCAGAGACTACGGAGAGTATGTGCAGCTCGTAGATGGAAGCATCCTAGACCATCTGGATGCCGGAGAGACGTATACTTACCTCGGGGTGGAACAACGCCACTCACAAGAGGTAGTGAACAACTCTCACCGCGGCAAGTATCAGTACAAACTTCGACAGATCTGGTCATCGTAACTGTCGGGGAAGAACAAAGTTGCTGCAACAAATATGCTTGCTGTTCCAATCTTACTCTATTCATTTGGGGTAGTGAAGTGGACTCGGGAGGAGATGATTCAACTCGACGTGAAGACCCGAAAAATGATGCATCTCTATAGGAGTTTGCATCCCAAATCGTTCGTTCCACGGTTGTACCTCCCCCGACAACAGGAAGGCCGTGGACATTTGGGTTTGGAGTGTCCACATGACAGAATGGTAGTGTATACAGCCTGTAAAGTCGTCAGGAATTCGGATCCCTTTATCTGCATGGTCCGTGACCATGAGAGAGCAAGAATTGGAGCATTTATCTTTAGGGCAGCTGCCCGAGCAGCTGATGCACTCGGTATAGTTTTCGACACTGAACGAGGTGACCACAACTCTGTCACCGAGTTGGAACCCGTTCAGCAAAAAGCTCAGATGAAAGCCGCAGATAGATCACCTTACTTCTGCGTAAACACCAGGATAAGCCAATGCATGGGGTTTTCTTCAATAACATTGAAGACCTTGACTTATCAAAGCGCCTGACGTTCGCTTTTCTCAGGTCGAGTGGGCTGAAGTCGGAAACTGAGGGTTTCATCATGGCTTGCCAGGATGGTGTCTTCAACACATTAGTCTACCGCAGTCGCGTGATGGGTATAGAAGTTCCTGACACAAGGTGCAGGGCCTGCACTTGCTATCAGCATATGCGGCCTCGGCCTATATCCATCGACATAACGCGGCCCTAAGAGTGCTATATTACCATCTACGGTACTCTTACGGTATTGACGAGACACCGGTGTTGCCCTACGGTCCGGAGGATATTGAATCCGTTGTGGGGAACGAGAAGTGCCGGAACTATTCGTTCCCCACCCTCAGGCTCATACAAGCTAATGAGCCTGATGCAGTCCTTCTCGACCACCAGACCAAAACGATATTTGTCGTGGAGTTTTCGGCTCCTGGCGAGACGAATATCGTCAGAAAAGAGGAGGAAAAACGGATAAAATATCAAGATTTTCTTTTTGAACTCCGCAGACTCTATTCAGACCACTCTGTCAAGATGGTTGTTCTGATTATTGGAGTCCCTGGTGGAATGATGTCCACTCTACTCTCGAATCTTGAAATCATACCGGCTTGCCACACTAAGGCAGAAATCTTAGCCGCACAGATGCAAAGGCTGTCATTCTTGGCTTACTGCGCTTGCTCAGGGCACATGATTCTCGGACCCAATGATCACTTACCCCACGGCGTGGAGAGGGAGTGGTCATTGGTTGATAATGCTGGCGCGCCCTCCCGAATGTATCGGGACTTCGGGGGATAGGGCCTGACCAGCGCACACTACGGTGAAAAAAAAATCGTCTTTATTGTTTTCAGCTGTAGTTTCATACATATATTTAAATAGATTAGCTAGTTGCTGATTTACAAAAGGCGATGTTCAAATCATCACAAGTGCTACTTAATTGTTCTTTCACTCAACCTCAAAAGATTCTACCTAAGCAAAGACACATATATACACATATATAAGCTAAGTACTACATATTTATTATGATGCTGGAGAAGACGTCCATTACTGAAACTTATTCTAGTCCCAGAATGATGAAATGTATAGGGTAGGGCAGTTTATAATTAAAGTTGGTTTTCGAACAGAAAGAGTCTGAATTTTTTTCGTAAGACAAAAAGTTCTGAATTTCTTATTTCTTTTAGTAACAGGTTAATCGCTTGGCATAATATATTATAACTGAAAGACAAAAATTAATTTAACGATGTATATGTGTGAAGTCTATGAAAAAAATTTGTGAAAAAAAGTGAAGTAAATAATGGGAAATTATTGAGCCTTCAGAACAAGAATATGCTTCATTGTCAAAAAAAGTACATGTTGACAAATTATCTAATCTACAAATAGAAAGAAAAATAGAAAATAAATGCAAATGATAATATATTAAATTATTTATAATAAAATAAGCTGCAAAATGTGCCTTTTCTGAAAAAGGAATAAGTCGAGACTCCACTGAAATACTCATGAACAATGATATAAAAAGAATTCTTCAACATCAGAAATTCAACAACATTGTTATAAATTGGATACACATAAACGGTCTTCCAACAGGGACTTCCGAAATGTTTCAGTAAACGATCGACCAATATTCATACGTCGACGAAACGCAAGGTCTGCCGAAAACATCGCCGCTGTCTATGAGAGAGTGCAGGACAATCCCAAGCAGTCGATTTCACGTCGCTCAGAAGAACTCGGTCTTTCGCAGACCACAACTTGGCGAGTTTTGCGTCGTGACTTGGACCTACACCCCGTACAATATTCAACTGACACAGGAACTGAAGTTAAACGACCATAGACAACGGCGTGTTTCCGCTTTATGGGCTCTGGATCAGTTGGCAACTGACTCATCTTCAGCGATGAGGTCCATTTCTGGATGAATAGGTACGTGAACTGACAAAATTGTCAAATTTGAGACGATACCAATCCACATGAGAATCAAGAGCGTCCAATGCATCCCGAAAAAGTCACTGTTTGGAGCGGATTTTGGGCTGGCGGCTTCCATAGGCGAGTACTATAGGTCGATGATTACCAATTTCTTTTGGCCTGAATTGGATGATCTGGTCACCAACGACATGTGGTTTCGACAGGATGGCGCTACGTGCCACACACCTCATGCCAAATTGGATATCCTGCACGAGCGATTCGAGGGTACGGTCATCTCACGTGGGGGTCACGTAAACTGGCCACCGAGATCTAGCGATTTGACCACGTAAGACTTCTTCTTGTGCAGTTTTCCCAAGTCGCAGGTGTATGCGAATAAGCCACAAACCACAGCGGTCCTCAAAGTCAACATAACCCATGCCATCGGTCAAATTCAGCCTGATTTATGCGTCAGAATAATGGAAAATTGTACGCTAGGAATTGGAATTGGAAGATAGGAAGCGCTCAACGAAAAACCCTATATAAATAGACTGAGCCCCTTCGCCAAAGTAAAAAGTTTTTTACGGACAAGTTAAACAAGCGAAGTGATTTAGTGAGCTGATTGTTTCAATCGACTCTAAAGGTAAAGAGTTACTGGAGTGTTACTGTGAACGTTTCACAAATACGAGTATGTTTTTCGAATGGAAAAAGTACTATAATCAATAAGTATAGCACTTATTTGAAAATAGTCGTAGCTAAATATTTGTTCTCGCATATGAGGAGTGATGTAGTAACTTCGAGTTAAAAAGAGACTGCTTGTCACAGTAAGGCAAACAAATTATGTAGAACCTAAATTGTGTCCAAAAAATATGAAAAATATCAAAACATTTTCCTGTACTAATTTGTACAGGTAACGAGATTATTGGAATTGCAAAAAACTCTCAGTCAAATGGAAGCTGAATTTCAATAAGACACTGCAGATTTCAGATGACATGCTTTCGAAATACAAAAATAGTTTTGGAAAAAGGTTATTGCTTCTCACTTACATACTTATAGTGTATCTTAAATGGGATTCTATCGGAGAATGATATATTACTTTTGCCACTGGAATTCACACGTTATCTACCATCCTTATTACAAATCAATTATAGGGTTGAGTTGGTGATACGATACAATAAATAGAACTAGAAATTTTGAAGCGCCTTTCAGGACATTTGAATGAAGTCTCACCATATTTGTTGAGCTCTCCTTGTGAAATCATTTTGGCTTCATTTAAAAAATCTTCGATTTCAAATTGATGAACAGGGTTTCATATACTGCTTGCAATCACTATTATATACTTATTACTCATAAGAATATAAGTAATTCCTAACGAAGTTGTATAATATTCTGCCTGAACATCCATAGAAATTAAATTGAAATCATGTCATTTATTCGTGCTGAAATAGTAATTTAAGTATGTCGTGTTTCCAGAGTATTTCTTTGAATAGGAATGAAAACCTAGCTTTTATAACTTGTCCCAGATAAAAAATAATGTATTTTTTATCATTTCCATAACTGAAAATTAATGGACATCTGGTTATCGAAAAAACTTATCAAATTTCCACCATATTTCACTTACGAGCTAAAAATCATGCACGGGCCAACATCCTCTACGAACGGAACATACGGAAAACTGATCCTACCGCTTTTTCACCTTCATTCTGTTAATTTAATATTCTTTGGACCCAACTGAGTGAGCAAGATAAGAGAGTCTACATGCTCTGGTAATTTCCGTTCTTGAATTTCAATGGAGTAAAGCACCCCGTTATGAAGGACAGTTATTCAAACATAATTCATTTTTAATTTGTTGATATGCATAATTAAAATCAGAGACGTACAAATACATTAGAAGGAATTTGAAGAAGAATTCTAGTACCTATTATGTTGTTTGTGCTCTATTAATTCACCTTGTGGGATAACTGTACCATTGCGAAGTCGTTTCGATGCTGCTTTCAATTTGCTTTACATATATATATACGAAGAACAGTATTTTGGGGTTGCAGTCTGGATTTGATGGCTATTCAAAGAAAACTCTTTGTCAAGCTTTCGGTGGGGCTTACCACCTTCCTCAGGACAACTGTAATATATTGATTAACAATATGTTTTATATCACAAA
The DNA here is from genome assembly GCF_025532065.1 of Leptinotarsa decemlineata. NCBI lineage: Eukaryota > Metazoa > Arthropoda > Insecta > Coleoptera > Chrysomelidae > Leptinotarsa > Leptinotarsa decemlineata. The sequence goes on along the minus strand of NW_027412558.1, from coordinate 11,261,878 downwards.
CGGAACTACTTACTAACGTGAGATTGAGAAAGAAAATTAGTATCTTTACAAAACATGAAACATTTCTTTTTTTTTTTATGGAAGTGAATGACAGTGACAATAATTTTAAGGAGGAAAATTTTGATAAGAAGTGATTTTTTCTTTTTGACATTTGAGGATGTAAGTATAGATGACTCACACAAATATATATATATATATATATATATATATATATATATATATATATATATATATATATATATATGTGCTCATTAAAAAACTCAAGTACTGTATAGTTTGGAAAGCCCCGTTGAAACTAGATGAACTTTGCATCAAGTTTGATAACTTTTATTTTTCAAAATTTGTTTTTAACATCAAAGAGGCTCTTAAAATATTATTATATTACAAAAAAAGAAATTCGGTGACGAGTTTAGTTAAAATAAATGATTTAGTACAGGTGTGCTTAAATTTTGATAAGTAGAAAAAGCAGGAATGCGGAAAAATAGTGAAAATATTAAATACTTATTATGGGTTTGAAACTTGGTGTGTGGGTATAAAATTACAAAAGAAAATGTTTTTATCCTTTGATATTTTTGGATATTTTGAAGAATAATGTCATTTTTCGATGTTTCTTTTTTTAAATGTCAATTTTGACAGGTTAAGGAAATCACGTGACCTATTTTGTAGACGCCATTTGACATCATTTCTTAAGTAAAATCTACTGCCAAAATCAAATTTCACATAAAACGATAAATAAAAAAGTTTCCCATTTGATGCGGACTTTATCGGTGACACCGATAAATATATTATATATTATATAAAACAACGATAAAAATAAAAACAACAATAAAAATTTATTGGCGCTCCGAACTATATAGGTTGCTCCCCAACTATATAGGTTGCACTATATCATTTACTTGAACTATACGATTAGGTATATATACGTATGATATGAATATAAGTATATATATCTGAATATATGTTTGAATATAAGTATGAAGTACGCTTGTGATCTATAGTGATTTGTTGTTTTTTGAAAGTATGAGTATAATTTCTCATCTTTTTTGATAGGTTAAATTGTTAAATACGAGGATTAGAACATTTTTGTTTGTGTAATATACTTTGAGTTTATGTAGTAACTTAGCAGAGTGAACTGAAAAGCTATCCCTATAAACCTTCAATGAGTTCTCCGAAACAGATTTTATTTTTTCAGATTGTGGAAGGTGGAAAAAACAAAAAAACGTTGATATAGTCCACGAAAAAAATCTGTTTAGTTCAATATTATTTCATGATAATCATAGCCCATTTGAAGTAAAATGATTTTATCTGTTGAGGAAACGAAGTAGGATGAAAATAAAAAAAAAAAAACAGAAATCTCGTGAAACCTCTTTCCTTTATATTGAACATTATAGATATAGCCTAAACTGATTTAACTGGTGAAAAACGAAGTGGTCCTGAAGTTTTGAGTCCCTTGAAAAACTTTCAAAAAATTATGTGGTCACTTTCTTTATTGTTTTAGGGAATTCAACTTGAAACAATAAGATATTTGATGATTCACAATGACTTCAAACAACATTAGGAAAGTAAAAAACCGTATATACAATAAACATATGGAAACCAAGTTTTCAACCAAGTTCAAATTATTTTGTTCAATTATTATAGGTTCATTCAAATTGATCATTATTCTAGCTAAATCGAATAGATTTAGATTCAATAAACTGGTACTTCATCTTTTTTGACGTCAATTCCTAATTAATATGATTCTACTAGATCGTTAATTCGTTCAAATAAATCAACAAAATCAATAAAAGCTAGATAAGACTTCATACAAATTCTTGGCAGTAATCCTTTGTAGTCAAAGGTAGTATCCAATTTCCTTCATTCAAGAGGAGAGGCTTGTTATTGTTTCACTGTTGATGAAACATTGTTTTCGAAATATGGTTTCTGTTACTTTTGGGTCGAAACATCGTGTAGAGAACTGAGAATCATTCCTTTTTCCAAAAAAATGTATACAAATATATTTCATTGCAAAAGCAACACTGTATTGGGATTTTTTATTTTATAACAAATGAAAAGGCAGGAGAATGAAAATAGTTGATTATAGAAATAGCAATTAGAAAGAACATAACCTAGTTAATGAATACCTAGTAAGTACATATAAGTGTAAGGATTCAATCGAAACCACGTAGAAGAGGAGGACATCCTCTTCCTTAGAATTATCCTCGAGTACATGTGCGTCATTTTATTATGTTATCGTATTACTGCAAGAAAATCGTCAATTAACCTTTTTTGACAAAAGATAAAGTACCTTCCACCCCTCATTTTGTTTCAGTTTTCTCTGAGCGGTGGAGAAACTGAAATTCAAGACCTACAGATCGAGTTACATGCAGATTTGCAAATCTTAGCCTTGGCAACGCAACTCGTTTATATTTTCATAAAGAACGCTCGTTCCAAGACGTAGGTGACACATTTATTGCTGATAGCGAAGTAAAACGATCTGCAACATAAACTCTAGTGAGATTTTTTGTTGAAATGCCGATAAACAATGAAATCGTCGAGAGTAAAACCCAGAAATATTTCTGAAGAGGAGTGAAATAAACTAAGAAGAATATTCATGTTTTCTCATTATTTTTCTCAGAAGAATCTGATGTGAATTGTTATCCGGAGGGTGGTGGTAATGATTGAAAATTTCACCATCTGAAAATCCAGAGATCTTTAAGGTGAAAGTGAAAAAGTAAAATATAAACTGAACGTTTTACAAATTTACAATGTTGTAAAACATTCAGTAGAAATAATATCAAATAAAATTATATTTAATTATGAGTTTATAAAATTATTACAATGTGTTAAAACAACGATAAAAATAAAATAAATACAACAATAAAAATTAATTGGTGCTCCGGGGCGACTTCAAATAAAATAAGTAAAAAAAAATTTTTTTAACGGTTTTATTGAAAGAAATTAATGATGTAGATAATGTACTAAAAACTGAAAAATAATTCAGAAGGTTCTAGGTAGCAGTCATCACAGCACTCTCTTCAGCAATCTACGGTATTGATCAGATGAAAAAATAATAAAATCGTTGAGCGTAGCGTAACCTGAGTAAATATGTAAATACTATGCCCAACGATTTTATTATTTTTTTATCTGATCTATATCGTAGATTGCTGAGGAATGTGGTGTGATGACTGTTAGCTAGGACCTTCCGTTTTATTTTTTAGTTTTCAGTACATTATCTATATCACTATTATCTTTTTTTTCAATAAAACCATTTAACTCAATTTTTTACTTATTTTATTTTCAAGTTTTCAGTTTCTAATTTTGTTACTCAATTCTTCTCATTCTGTTTAGTTCATTTAGTGCTTCAGTATTATAAGGTAATATAATAATAATAATAATAATAATAATAATAACACGTCTTTTTTATTTTCCACATACAGTACATCTATATTAAAAATGTTTTTAAAAAAAGTTGGAAAATAGAGAGCGAATTTCATTTTCTCTTCAATGAAGCAATCTCTTACTTCATCAGGAATATGTTCTGCCACTTAACTCTATATAGCATATTTTTCCTCAATAATAATAAGGTAGTAAGTATAGACAATATAGGTATATAGAATACATAAATTACATTAATAGCTATAGTAGGGTTGCAAGATAACACAGGAGAGCAAGTTATAATAAAACTTATAATTTAACTTAAAACTTGTAATACTGAGATTTTGCAAGGATTTAGGAATGGAGTTGCGCAACTTATAAATTCGATATGTAAAGGAACCTCTGAATGTTTCCGTTTTAAATGCCGGTGGAGATAACAAACCTCCGAATCTCAAATTCAAGTTGTGCACATCCGTTCTGAAAGTTATTTTTCTATAGAGATATATAGGAATTTTTGATAGGATAATTTGATGGTATCATTATACCATCAAATTATCATGCAAATTCATTAATTTGCATGGTGAATTCTTTTAAGTTCCATCTCCAACCATACAATTTCAAGCAATTTATGTGATATTCTTTGAAACTTTTTTATGCCGTATATCAATCTTAAACAAGAGTTTTGTACTTCTGGATTTTTTACTGGAAACAGTAGACAGATTTGGACCATATAACGAATGTAATCCGCCTTTTAGTAGCTGCAGCCATCTTGAATTTGCAACTTTTCCAAGTCAAGCAGCCCTGTCATTTGATACCCATATTGAAGTAGTTGTGAAACAATATGTAATCCACCATCTTGTATTTACAATGATACAGAATTTATGATGCACTGTTTGGAACTTTTGGTGTAGTAATGAATATTACTGGAGTTTTTAATTTAATAAATTTTATCTTTTAGAATTTATTAAATGTTATTGTTATCCAACTAAATGTCTGTACCAGATCAATCTGTCAACAGGAAAAGGGTCAAACTACAATTACTAAATTTCACCCAAACACAAAAGGCAAGCCAAATAAAACCGTTTGATAAAAAATAGTCAAGTTTCACGATGTTTCGACAGTATTACCACTCGTCTGCATTATAAGAGAATGTTCCAGTTAAGCATACAGAGTGAATCATTCAGTAAGAAAGCAACTTTCAGTCGTTTCAAAATCAAAGTTTGACTACCTTCAAAATTTACTTCAAGTTTGAGAAGCATAGTACATGCTTCGAGTCAAACATCAAACGACAGTTCAAAAAATGTTTGTTTGAAAGTGGTTGACAATGTTTCGTGGTGAATTTTACTAGTTCGGACTTTCGTTGCCTAGTATTATTCTAATATGTTTCGAAATCTATGAAAGAACAAATAAAATTAGGATGAATAACTAAAATGTCAATTATATTTTTAAGCAATAAATCATGATATGAAAATACAATAAAACGATGAGAATGAAAATCACCACAGAGTAAAGAAGAAATAAAAAAGATAAAAAATAAAAATAAGCAAACAGTTTTAATTGAAAAAATGTCAAACCAGGTGAAAAAATATTAAATTGTCGCAAGAATAAATCGTCACCATCAAGAGTATAAGAAAATCTTATTTAAAAAACATGTTTAGAATTCAAAATAATGGTCTAATACAAAGTCGCTGTCTTCAATTCTAACTTTTATTATTTTTGAAAAAATTTCAATTACTCCTGTATAAGATTACATTTTCCATTATCATGCCTGGATACGTATTTAAGTTATCAACAATCAAATCACTTTAGCATAACTTTTTTAAATTGAAGCTTTTTCTTTTAGGAAATCACCAACTTCATGTTTTGGCGAAACGATGTTCAGTGGAATTATGAAATATCGAAATTACTGACAATTTGGCTTTCTGTGTATTTTATCTGTTAGGTGTTTTTTTGAATGTCTCTAATGAAAAGTATATTCTCCGGTATTATTAATCTAAAAAGACTTATTCGGTTTTGATTCGTGATGATGGTTATAAAATAATGTTGAAGATGCAAAAGAATCAGTAGACATGTTGAAATTTCAACAGACAGGATTAATTATTATCAAACATTTTTTTCAATGACAAAACACAAGCACTACAAGAAAATCTTCCAGAGGCTCTAAGAGCGGTGCCTGTGCTAAAGTAGCGATTCAAATTGGATTTGAAGCGATTTAAATTGGATTTGAAGAAAAATTGTCATTCAAATTAATCTCCAGCGATTCAAATTGGATTTGATTGGATTTGTGCCGGTCTTAGTGGAATCAAATGTGCCAAGTCACTTAAACACCTACCGTGAAAGTATCTATAAAAGGGTGACAAATCTCCAACCTTTCTTCGATGTTCCAGACTATCAAGGTTGCAAGTGATGTTCGTGTCTCCAATCAGGCGAAGGACTCTTTTCTGGATGGAATCCAGCATACATTAGAACAATACTTCAAAAAAGGTCTGATTTGAGCTTTGTGAAGCTTCAAAAGTTGCTGAGGTGTGTAAAATTTTCTGGTTCGGAACAGCGTTCCAAGCTTTTGAGAAGGAGCCTTCGCAATTCCAGCGACATGACTGCGCCAAGACAAATTGGTGTCCATTTTAAGCCCCCAACAAACTCATCGAAACAGATATCGGAATTGTCTCTCCAGATATCATTTATCTTTTTGGAGAAAACCGATGCCTGAGTTTTCGTGCAATTGAATTGAACCTGATTATCTTTACTCCAATTCGAAATTTCTTCTGGATCCTCTTTAAGATATGCAACCTCCTGCTGACGGTGAAGATGTGCATCTGCAGAGGAAGTCCTGGAATCCAACTGGAATGACCAGACAGTAGTGATTATGAAGTAGTGATTTTCCATATTTTTCAAGAGTGAAGCAAATGTAATTGTAATCACACCAAGTGTGATTACAGGTATTATTACTATGCCAGAGAAAGGTGATATCACATGGACATTGTGAATCTACGTGGAATGATATTGAACTTTCAAAAGCCTTATATGATAATATAGGGTTTGAACCACTCGATACATACTCCTCTAAAGCTCTTACGCTGATGAGTTAATTCAAATAAACTATACTGAATATTACTGGAGTTTTATCCCAACACCAAACCGTTATTTTTAACACCTCGACACGTGTTTCGATCACCAAGTGATCCTCTTCAAGAGGAAGATTAAAGTTCCTTGGTGATCGAAAGATGTGTCGAGGTGTTTTATTTTCAACCGAAAAATTATCAACCAAATATAATGAAGAGTGTACAAAAACGAGATACTTGTACATCAGGAAGATATCAAAAACGCTTGAAATTTGAGATTTGATTTATACATTTTTCAAAACCTATACAGGGTGTAACTAAATAAGTGTAAAACATTTAAGGAGGTGATTCATCGGCGAAAAAAGATGGGATCTTTCTTATAAACTTCATTGAAGCATCCCTTGTAAAGATATAGCCCCTTAAAGGGGGTACATAAAATTTGTATACCAATTTTTTTCACAAGCACTAAAAAAGTTACAATATTGAAATTGACCTGACGTCTTGTACTATCAAAAAGACACTCAGCCAGTAATTTATTTGGTTTACCCCATGGTTGTAAGGGGTGGAAAACGCAACCCCTAAAATTTATTTCCAATGTAACTTTTTATCTTATTTTTTGTTTACCATTTAAAAATGTATTTCCGATAGCCTGTTTCATTCTAAACAAAAAAATGTATCTTGGGTTTTTTGCCCAAAACAAACCAGTTCGCAGCAAAACATTATTTTACGAACAACTACACAGATACATCTTCATAAATGCGAAAATATGAAACTATGTAGTAGGTCGCTATATAGAGATAGTGACAATTGAATTGATATGACGCTGTCAGTTTGTGAATTTTCGAAATTGAAATAATACTAATTATGTGTTGTTGTACTGTTCTTAATTTGTTACTTTAATAATTCACTTGTTATTAAAATGGCATACATAAATGAGTGAATGGCTGATGTGCATTACGTTTACGGTCTGTCGCAGGGGAATGGGTTAGAAGCTTCTAGAAGATAATATGCTGAAATGTGTCCTCAACGGCAGCATCATTCACATAGAATATTTGCTCTACTTCATCAACGATTACGAGAATATGGTTCATTCGACAAAAGAAAGCAGGATTGTGGTCGCCATCGAAAAGTACGAACACCACAGCTTGAGGAAGCAGTACTTAATTTTATTGAAGAACAACCTACTACCAGTACTAGAAAGATTGCTTTCCAGCTAAATGTTGATCATATGACGGTATTTCGAATTTTAAAGGAACAATTCTTACACCCTTACCATCTGCAACGAGTACAGGCACTGTTACCGCGAGACTTTCCGAACCATCTTGAATTTCGCAATTGGATGCTGGAAATGATTAGAAGAAATTGTGACTTTCTGAAGACGATAGAATTCACAGACGAATGTAGTTTTTCTCGGGACAAGATTATTAATTTTCATAATCACCACATATGGGCTGATGAAAACTCTCACGCTATTGTCGAAACTAACAGTTTTCTCTTAACGTGTGGCTCGGAGTTATTGGGGATTATTTAATTGGGCCTCATTTTCTACCTCCTCGATTAAATGGTGAGGCATACGTTCAATTTTTAAGAGAAGTGTATCCAGTACTGCTGGAGGAAGTTCCTTTGGGCGTCAGAAGGGATATGTTTTTTATGCATGATGGGGCTCCCACCCATTTTAGTCAAGTAGCACGTCAGCATTTAACTGAAACATATGCAAATCAGTGGATAGGTCGAGGAGGACCACAGAACTGGCCCGCTCGATCCCCGGATCTCAATCCTTTCGATTTCTCTATTTGGAGCCATTTACAGCATTTGGTTTATCGTACTTCTGTTCGCAATGTAGAGGACTTGAGAAACTGCATCATCGATGCGTGCAGGGTAATCATAGAGACTCCAGGAATATTTGAGCGAATACGTGGCTCAATGCGCCGACGTCTAGACGCATGCCTAATGTCTGAAGGTAGACATATTTAACATTTACCATGATTTCTACATGTTGTGTGTTTTGTTAATAATAAATTAGTTTTGTTTATTACCCTTCAATCGTTTAATGCAGGTACTAACTACGAAATAACAATAAATCCAGTTCGAAACAGACTATCGGAAATAAATTTTTGAATGGTAAACGTATAATAAGACAAAAAGGTACATTGGAAATAAATTTTAGGGGTTGCGTTTTCCAACCCTTACAATCATGGGGTAAACCAAATAAATTACTGGCTAAGAGTCTTTTTGGTAGTACAAAACGTCAGGTTAATTTCAATATTGTAACTTTTCCAGTGCTTGTGAAAAAAATTATTATACAAATTTTATGTACCCCCTTTAAGGGGCTGTATTTCAACAAAGGATGCTCCAATGAAGTTTAAATGAAAGATCCTACCTTTTTTTCGATGAGGAATCACCTCCTTGAATATTTTACAGTTATTCAGTTACACCCTGCATAATTAGAATCACACCATTTAATCTACTATGCACGTATTTGGTGGAAGTCTCTTGGATATCGCGGGTATTCACACTATACTAGAGAATGATGTAAATAGTAAAACTTCATGAAATCGGAATAATAGATAGATCACTCAGATTTATGAAAAAACATGTTATTGAGCCTTGAGGGACACCCCAGAACTCCTCCTATCTGTTTTGAAAAGCTCTCAACTATCACTAATGTAGGGTTCGAATCAGTCAAAATACACTGCTCTAAAAAAGTGAATTCAAGTGTATCTACTATACTGGCCTGCCTAATTCAATTCAAGAAGCCTATTCAAATAATACTACAAGGCATTTGAAATATTTGGAGAATGATGGTGACCTGTGATTTCAAGAGCATTCCTTTTTTCATCGACGATTTCTCGTCTAGAAGTTGAAGAGGAAAGTGATGACACAACAAAAAATCAACAAAAAACAATAGCAATTGACCTTCCAACCTGAGACGGTGGCAACAAGATCCCACTGAATATTCATCATCTAAAAAAACTACATCCTCTTTGAAAATACCATTTTCAAGTTAAAGATGGAAGCCTTACTCTCAAGCAACAAATCTGCCTTTTTCCTTTTTAGAATGGACATCCTGATAGACGACATACCGAACTCTTATGAAATATAATAAATCCAAGCGGATTTTTTATAGTGTCGGGTCATGCGATATGCAAATTGATTTATTTTACGAAATTATCTTGTTGAATATGGCATCTTCGCCATCTACTCGCCAAACCTGTATAAGTTAGTAATTTATAGCTGGAATTCTAAGTTGAACTGGTATTCACTTTCACTACTTACAACGAAAGATTATTTCAAAGCGAATCAATAGAAAAAAATAGTTATTCAAAGTACTTATAATAAAAACAAAATTTGACGCTCAAGTTGTTTAAATTAATAGAACATTTTTTATGTTAAGTGATTGTTGCTACATATGGGTAGTACATGTTATTAAGAGGGAAATTGTGAAAATTCCGAGAGAAAAAAAATCTCATATGTAACACTTTCAGCGAGTCTTAAATGAACCTCAATCAAGAGTTAAATTATCGAAAAATTTGTTATATAGGAATTATCAATATCAAATCATTTTGAAATTATTCACAAATATATCTGTACTTCGGAAGTAGAAGAATCAATTTCTCTCCCTACCTACACAGATAACATATCGCACCGATGGTCATAACATAAATGTGAGTATTGAACAAAAATCATTTTTTGTGGAGGAAAATCAGTTTTTATCGACCTTCTTTGGACATTTTTACCTTCCAGAGAACTTTATACACGTATTGGAGGACAAACTTTATAGTTTACCTCGATAAGTTACTGCATCAATTCAAAGTATTTTTCACAATTAACTTGTATTCAATAATTTTGCCCATAAAAACGAGCTAAGTAACTATGCAATACTTATCTGAACGTTTCGGATGCTAAAATCAGTCTTCGATAGATGTCAAAAAAGTTCTATAATGTCAAAAAAGTTCTGTAATGCCAGTGTCATTGATTGCCTTCTGAAACATTCGATGATGATAACAATGATTTGTTGCAAATACGCCAGCATCCATATCTTGAGTTTTTATCAGACTTTTTTTAAATTAATTGTAGCATTTATATCACTAATTATGCATAATTGACAAAAAGAACGACATAACTTCAAAGAAATTCTACAGAAGTTGGGCAATTATTAATGAAAATGAGTATATTGTTTAAACAATTGGAGATACTGATATGAGTAAATAATAACTTTGTAGGTATTCTATCCGTGAACAAAATTGTTTTGATGGTCAATTGACGTATTTTCATTATTTGACAAGTTATACGTCATGAAAATAATGAAAATGTCAAAAATGTATATTTTGAGTGATCAATCATAATTATGATTAGTTACAATTTGAAGATCAATATATCCTGTATACAAAAGTTCTGAATGTCCATAATTGTATCTCTAATTGTTTCAAAGTTACACTCTTCCGTTTACTATTTTGTGTAGCAATCCTGTGAATGATATCTGATTCAACTCCATGAAAAATTTTCGAGATACAAACTGAATAGAGAAAAGTGTTTTTGAATAATTCAGTGTGTATATAAAAGAATTTGTTTCGAAAATATTGTTCTTTCGTGTAAATCAAGATTTATATGAAAGTAGCTGTTTCGAAAAGGCTTTTCTTCCAGTTTGTTTTTCCTTCCTTTCTTTGAAAGATTCACACATATTTTTGTATAAATATGGAGAAGTAGAAAGCCAAAACCTTCCTTTTCCAAAAATTAATCTCTCCTAAAAATATATTTACCTACCCCTTTCTATTTAGAGCCGTTAGTTACATAACAAATGACGTAAGTAGCTGCTATCGTGTTATATTAAGAAGTATGGAAAACAATTGATTTTTATTTAATTTTATTGCATATAACTGTTCATAAAATAACATTAACGTTTAGAAAAAATTATAAGAATAATCCTAAATTGTTTATAACGAATTGCAATTTGAAAAAATTAAAATATATTTTTTTATTCAGTATCTTTTCATTACAACCAGAGTGGCAAAAACATTCTTTGCTACTGAATTTTTCTATTTGTTTATAAACAGTTTGTTAACAAATTACGTAATTAAACACATACAACCGCAATTAATTACTGTCATTTTGTAATATAAAAAACCTTGGAATCAAAACATTGAAAAAAGATTACTCTCATTTCTTTGATATTTATAAAATTATAATAAACAAAATAAAAAACATTTATGAAATTTCATCCCATAATTTCCTCAAGTATGCTTATAAGGCTGTTTTTTAAGTTGATTATTTAAACTATTATTCAACTATTTATCGGAGCAGATATCCGATAATAATTTAATTATTAACAAAAGCATAACTTCGTGAAAAATGAGGATAATTTTTTTTCAAAGGCAGCTTATTCTTGGAAATCTTTTTAATAAGCCTAAAGTTTTATCAAAAATTTGAATAAACATTTAATTTTTTGAAAAAGTATTTTCGGTGAAACGCTATTTTCAATGGCTATGCGTCTGTGGTAAAATAGGCGCGCAGAGCCCTGTTTTCAGCTTTAAATTAAAATCCAAAATTTCCTCCCCTTTGAGAATATTTTTGTTTCATCCTTTGAATATTTATAGGTCAATGTTATTAACAAAAAACCGGAATGTCTCACTTTTCCTTGATTATTTTGTTTATAACAATCGTAATTTTTTACCCACTATAAAATCCTTCAAGTATCTACATTTCTCTAGGGCTCATTCCGAATCGAATGAGCGCCTGCTCATATTTTTAGGAGCTTTATATCTATTTTTCACGATTTCCAACTTGTTGCCTAGACTAATAATCAATTATTGGTAAGCCAGAAGATAAGTTTATAATTTTGAATATTAACTGTGTTCTAAGTAAATATTTATGATATTTTACGTATTATTTTTCAAATCTCAAGAAAGTGGATTTGATTATAAACTTATATTAGGTACCTAGTATAGACATTTTGAAAGTCGTTGTCATTTTATGTTCTTGTAATAGTTTAAAAGATATTATTATCAACTTTGAACATTTTTATTTCAGACTTGCCTATGTGCTCAGTATTCAGTTCAGTTGTTAAATTTCAATTAGTCAAATTTTTATCTATCTTTTTTCATTAATGTTCACCATCAGTTATATTCATCAATATTTTCTCTAATAACTACCTGAATTTCTGAAAGATAAAAGTTTGGTGTGGTTCCTAATGATTTCAACATTCCTTGACTCGACTGGCAATACAATAATAATCGCATTTGAATAATTATACACCTTAGTGTCAAGATAAATCCACGTATATAATTCAAATCGTATTCAAATCGAATCTAATTATGAAAACAGTTCACTAGCACAATTACTATTGAAAATCTTCATTTTTAAAGGATTAGACGTCATGGCATCCCAGCTGAAAGCAACACAGTCCAAATCCAAGCAGACTAGTTGTAACGTAACAGTGATTAAAAAGTGATTGTGGTAACCTTTGAATATTGCATTGCGAGGTATTTCCACAACGAACGCAACACCTGATTGAAAACCAAAAATTTGACCACCGTCGATGAAAATAAGAGTAAAACTTGACCCACTTTCTTGCATGGTGACACGCATTCTTGATTATGTTTGTTTTGGTTTCTAATCGCTCCAAATCGGGCCGATTTGCACAACGAATAAAACTATCTGTGGTGCACGTTTAAAAGTAGCATCCCTGAAGGTGGAACCCTCTCGTATTGGCGAAACGCGGTAACGGTCAACAGTCTCGAAAAACGACTACTCAAATAAAGCTCCTACTTACAATTTTTGAATGAGCCGTCATGAACTAGGTTAACTCCATTTTCCAACATCTCGGAGCACTTTTCACAAATTCTTGTGGACTAAAACGCGGGCAAATTGAGAAAACACATCGCGGCGAATTGGGTTTCCAAACACTAGACACTGCCTACTAGATTTACCTTGCGCTCACTCTCGCGAGTCGGTGGTCGGTGCAGAACTTTTAAAGAACAAACGAAAGACATTGTATTATGAAAGTGTGCATGCCGATTGTTGATGGTCGAATCGGTAGTTGTCGGATGGAGTCGACGTGCGAATTTGGAGAGGAGATTTTGAAGGTTTTTCGGTTTCAGGCGAAGTTTATTGGATTTATAAAAAATTTTCGAGAGGTTAGATTCCAAATTGAAATTCTTGTTCAATAGCAATAGAGCTCCAATAAATATGAGCGATAGTCCACTGGATTCTACGGAAGCGTAGAATGGCCACATATTTTTATTATTTGTTTCCTGAAAATCACGACTTTGAAACTCGAAATTTCAACTTTAATCTCGAAATTTCAACTTCCAACTCGAAATTTTGACTTTAATCTCGAAATTATGACTTTAAACTAAGAATTACGCCTTAATCTCGAACTTTCAACTTTAAACTCAAAATTCCGACTTTAATCTCGAAATTACGACTTTGAACTGAAAATTACGACTTTAATTTCGATATCACGATTCCAAACTTAAAATTACGACTCCGGTCCCGAAATTTTTAATTTAATATAGAAATTTCAACTTCAAACTCGAAATTACGACTTTTATTTCGAGATTTCAACTTTAAACTGAAAATTACGATGTTATTCTCGAAATTTTAACATCAAACTCAAAACTTCCAATTTAATCTCGAAATTTCAACTTCAAACTCGAAATTACCACTTCAATCCAGAAATAACGAGTTTAAACTGAAAATTAGGACTTTAATCTCGAAATTTCAACTTCAAACTCAAAATTTTAATTTTTAACTCACCATTTCGACTCTGATCCCGAAATTTCGACTTTAATATCATAATTTCTTTTTTTAAACCCAAATTACGACTTTAATCTCTGAATTACAACTTGAATTTCAAAATTTTGTCGTAATTTCAACTTCAATCGCAAAATTACGACTTCAAACTGGAAATTTCTAATTTAAACTTTCAATTATTGAATATTTTAAACTTGAAATTTCGACTTTAATATCATAATTTTTTTCTTTAACTCCAAATTACGACTTCAATCTCTACATTATAACTTAAATTTTGAGATTATTTTGAGATTAGGGCGTAATTCCGAGTTCAAAGTCGTAATTTCAACTCAAATCGCAAAATTACGACTTCAAACTGGAAATTTCGAATTTAAATTTAAAATTATTAAATATTTTAAACTTGAAATTTCCACTTTAATATCATAATTTCTGTTTTTAATTTCAAATTTCGACTTTAATCTCTAAATTATAACTTAAATTTTGAGATAATTTTGAGATTACGGCGTAATTTCGAGTTCAAAGTCGTAATTTCAACTTCAATTGCAAAATTGAAGTTGAAATTTCGAATTTAAACTTTAAATTATTAAACATTTTAAACTTGAAATTTCGACTTTATTATCATAATTTCTTTTCTCCAAATTAACTTCAATCTCTGAATTATAACTTAAAATTCAAAATTTTGAGATAATTTTAAGATTGAGGCGTAATTTATAGTTCAGAGTCGTAATTTCAACTTCAATTGCAAAATTACGACTTCAAACTGAAAATTTCGAATTTAAACTTTAAATTATTAAATATTTTAAACTTGAAATTTCGACTTTAATATCATGATTTCTTTTCTTCAAATTACGACTTTAATCTCTGAATTATAACTTAAATTTCAAAATTTCGAGATAATTTTGAGATTCAGTCGTAATTTCGACTTCAATTGCAAAATTACGACTTCAAACTGGAAATTTCGAATTCAAACTTTACATTATTAAATATTTTAAACTTGAAATTTCGACTTCAATCTCGTAATTTCAAAATTACTACTTTGACCTCGAAATTTCTACTTTAATCACGAAATTACAATTGGTATGTGAGGTATGAGGTATGGTATGAGAAGAAGAAGGCATGTAGTTTTTTGCTAATAATTCAAAAAATAATCTATACTCGAGAAATAAATTGCAAACATTCTGGAAGAATGATAAAATGAAATGAAAAAGTTTCAATTCCCAGAACTTCACTTTCATCATTCATAATTTCATTTTAACGCCGAACAAATACGATTCCGGACGCATCGCCAATGGAGACAGTATACCACGTGAAATATTTGTTTATGATATTAAATATAAATTCAAAAATTTTAATAAATCACGGTGTTATATGAGAAAAAAATTCCCGTTTTATCTGGATTTTTTACAAATATATGGGATTGTTAATAAACACATTTTTTCTGACTTCCGTTTTTCAAATGGTGACCAGAAATTTTAAATAACAGGCCCAAAAAATGTTTGCTTCTAGGAACGCTTCTTATTTAACTCTGTGTCATGAAAGTTCATTGAAGAAATTATTGCGTTCATTATAACGGATTGAAATAGTGAGTTTGTACTACCAGAATGGAAAAAGTGCTAGAGCTGCTGCCCGTATGTTCAATGATAATTATCCAGGAAGAAATGTACGACACAAATACGTTTCGAAATAATTGAACAAATTTATGGAAACTGGATCTGCTAACAATAAAAAGCATAACCGTTCAGAAGTTGTCAACGATGAAACTATTTGTACTGCAGTTTTAGAGCACGTTGGACTAATGGAAAATTCGCAATATCTTACTCAGTTTTCTCGAGAATCAGGAATCAATCATACCCATGTTTTCAGGATCCTTCATTAGTACAAATTTCATCCATATAAGATTAGACTAGTTCATGAATTGAATGAATATGATTTCGATAGACGTATCGAGTTTTGTGAAAGTCTCACTGAACGCATCAACTTGTATAAAATTTGTTTTTCGGATGAATGTACGTTTAGTTTGAATGGAGAGTTGAATCGGCAAAATTGTCGATATTGGAGTGATAAGTATTCTCATTTATACGTCAATTGCATATACTTAACGACCTCAAAAACTGAATGTTTGGACAGGAATTTCAGGTGACCACATCATATGACCTTTTTTATCGATGATAATTTGACTAGTGATAAATATTTAGATATGTTTGAGAATCGAATAATATCGTGCACCAATAGAGCAATTGTGGAGGATGTAAATTTATTCGAAAACGAAATAGTTTTTCAGTAGGATGGTGCACCTCCCCATTATGCAGCTCCAGTGCGACAATTTTGGGATGATTATTTTCCTGGTCGCTAGATTAGCAGAAGAGGTCCTACAGAATGGCCACCAAGATCTCCGGATCTCATTCCTGTAGATTTATTTCTATGGGGTCATTTGAACTCTAAAGTGTATGAGAGAAAATCAATAACATTAGACGATTTGAGAGAGAATCATAAGGCATTGCAGAGAAATAACTTCCGAGATTCTCAACCATGCGTGAGGGCGACAATGGAAGCTCGTTTGTACCATTATATGGAAGTTGATGGAAACGATTTTGAACATTTGCTGTAGAAAAGTTTTTTCCTCTCACTGCCCAGTCATGAGATTTTGATTCAAGAAATAATGAAAAATCTCTTTTTCTGATTTATTGCTTCCATATTTGTCTCCAGAGCGAATATTTCAAAATGTGGCCTCCTGTATAATTAGTGACCTGTTTTTTCATTTATTCTGCAAATCATTGTTTCATAAGTTATTCGGGGTGGCTCGTTTTCAACTCAAATAATTTGTAGCTCCTGAACCATGAGCTTCAGACCATATAATTTATACTTTGTTGAAATCTGCTCATCATCGATCATCTGATAAGGTGAAACAATATAGGGTGATCCATTAAAAAAAATTGTGAAATGCTCAGGGGGAGCGATAGGAAAAGTAACATCAAATGTGAATATATCAAAATGTGTACATCTGTATACTATGAGGTAAGTGTACCAAATAAGTGTTAGTTATTTTGTAAGTCATTAACCCATGATAGAACTCTCAAAATCAAAGAGAAGATAAATTACATATTTAAATTTAATATAAAAATGCTAACTTTTGTCAAATTTGTTATAAGTTGTTATTCTCAGGTCTTTAAAAAATAGTTGCTTCTGGGCCTAATTAGGAACACTATGTTCTTTATAAGGCCCATACTATGTACCTAATAAGGCCCACTTTTGAAATACCACAATTAATCATCAAGGATGACAGCAGGTAAACACCTTTATTTTATAATAATAATAGTTATTGCGAACAGTCTGGACATATGATAATTATGTCTTTATCATCTGCCGAAAGTCCTACACACTCTTCATGAATATATCGTTTATAGTTGTCGCAAAGTCTCATATCCTTAACAGCAGGCAAAACAATACCAACTTTCTTTTTTTTTAGTTGTTTTTCAAGAGTTTTTCCATTTGCCAGGTTTTTCCCTTTTCTTGGTTGGTTTTTAGGGCCATTTAAACTAGCTTCATCAAACAATGATTTTGTGACTTCTTGTGCTCGATAATGAAGGGATTGCTTTCTAGCACACTGTTTTTTTCTAGTTTCTAATTCTGGTGTAACTAACACTTCATTGAAACTAACTGACATTACATTGTCCTCCTCTGAGCTGTCATGTACTTAAAATTCATTGTCAGAACTGTCAAAACTGTCAGAGCTATCTTCAGTTTTTTTTCCCTTTCGAGTTTTTCTTTCCTTTTTTCTATCCGGAATGGAGCTGCCACTAGAGATATTTGTTGCGGATGTCGAAGATGATGGAATAGTTGAATTTTCGAATCTAATTTATTTTCTGTCATTAAAAATAAAATAAATACAACAATAAAAATTAATTGGCGCTCCGGGGCGACTTCATTGATTCCAGTGGCGCATTTGCTTTTTCAGCATTCCGGGAAAACCCGGAAAAACCTGCAGCACCACATCATCTGAAGATCTTGATCTAACAATGTCCTCTCTCTCTCATAAAACAAAATGTAGGGTGTCTCCAGAGGCTCCAATAAATTCAATGCATCGCCAGAACACTTTTTTCTGTTATTTCTGGTGGGGTAAAAGCAATGTCAGGAATGATATTCGGATCATACGGGTATATTCCTGTTGCACGAAAACCTGAAATAACATTTGATGGTGCAATTGCTTTTGGCCACACTTTTGAGAAAATCAGGCCAAACGAAAATTCATTGATTGTTCGTTCTGGTTTATTTGTCCAGTATGTGATTACCTCGTCATCCCAGTAAGATTCGAAAGCTTTGAACACCGCCTTATCCAAAGGCGAAATTTCGTGGGATTCGGCTGCAACGACAATACCTGCATCCAAATGAGATGATGCTCCATCAAAAATTAGCAGTACTCTTCTTTCTGGTTTGTACTTAGCAAAATGTATCTCAATAACTGTCCCAGCACGTAGATTGTCGTGCCATTCATTCTTCTTTCTTTTTCCTTTGAACAATATCATAGCTGGAATAACTTGTCCTATAGCATTTCCACAACTGACAATTGACACATTCTCCTCATGTTCTTGAGAAATTGAATGAACTCGTTTGACACCTTTACAAGCATATACCTGTTGTAATTTATGAATATTTAGGCGACAACCTTTCTCATCAATATTAAAAATGCGTTGAGGGCTTTGCAGGATATCAAGCTTCAACATAACTTCTCGTAGCTTTTCAAAATAGTCATTGACTATGAACTTGTTTAATTTGGCGGCTCTAGCTGGATTCATGAATTGTGATTTTCTTTTAACAACTTCGGGTTGCCGACCTTGAAAAAGTTTGAGCCATTTTCGACCAGCTATGTTCTTATCGGTAAAAGGTGCAGGTATTCCGTTTCGTTGGTAATATTCATGGACAGAACGCCTCATCACTGTAGATGTTAAGGGCATTCCAACATCAGCCAGCCTAAAAATTATTTCACACAACTCAGATTCTTGTTCAAGTTTTAAACAGGAAGGACGGCCAAGTTTCTTTTCCGTTTTTCCACTAAGCAAATGATTTCTTATTGTTCGACGGGCAATATTGAATTCTTTGGCGGCTGTTCTTACTGACATCCCATTTTTGACTGCTTGCAAGGCCAAAGCCATTTGTTCTTCAGTCCATAAACCTCTGGGTATCTTAATAATATAATCTATCAATCTCAATAATCTCTCTGAAATAAAGTTTACCAACTTACAAAACGTTTTAATGTAGTGGTCCTAACAAGGCCCATCCGTATTATTGCAGTGTTCTTAATAAGGCCCGCCCGGGCCTCATTAGCAACACTGTCAGTGGCCAATGTTTTTTGGACATTAGAATTATTTACGTTTCAATAAACCTGAGGTAATATACTTAGTTGACGTGTTTTTTTATTTTTCCTGAAAATCATTGTACCAAAAGTTACTCAGGGTGGCTCGTTTTAAACGGAATGCACTGTATTCTACTGTGTCATGGTTTATACTAATCGATAGAGAATATTGTGCTCTATACATTGATGCTATTCATTTTTACCAAATTTTCATTTTTGTCTTTATTTTAGCTTTGTAAGATGTCGTCGAGCGATTTTCAGCCAATTTTTCTCAACGAATTCAAATTGAACAAAAGCGCTGCCAAAACAGCTCGAAAAATCAACCAGGCATTTGGAAATGATAGTGTTATGCATGCACTGTTTTTGATGATTTCAAACGTAATGGACAGATCAAAAAGCACGGAAAGAAAGAGAGTATCCTACGTTTTGAACGATCGACAGAAGTTGTTGAGGTGCGTACTGACTTGAGCAAATTTGCTCGCACGGATATCGTGTGCGCACACACGCGTGCGTGAATTATTTTGACAGCGAAAAAGTGCGCGTAAGTTGTGTGCAAAATTGTCTGTTTCGTCTAGTAGCCGCTTATTTATTTTCCGATCGCTGCATTTTTATAGTGTTGCCAAAATGTCCAACAGCAAACAAAGTTTAATAATAGCAAGTGCAGCCTACATAGTTCTTGTATACGGAAGAAGAAGAACAAACGGGATAAGCGATGGTGGGTTAAGCAGCTGTATAAAAGCAGAGAGATGTGTGCTGGATCAACATTGTTAGAGGATTTGAAAATCCAAGAAATCAGCGGGCAGTTTCAAAATGTTGTCCGTATGTCATCACAGGATTTTGAGTTACCTAAAATAAGGAAACTGAATACGAAAATGAGAATGGCTGTTCCCGTAAAAGAGCGACTTGCCATAACTCTACGCTTTTTGGCGACGGGGGATTCATTTACAAGTATGCAGTATCTTTTTAAAGTTTCAAAACAGCTTGTATCTTCCATTGTTCCTGAAACATGCCGGGCCCTTATTGAAGTTTGGAAGAAGTATGTAAAGGTAATTAGATAATTTGTTACACATACTTAAAGGTTTTATTTAAACTAAACTAAGAATGCTGCAGCATAAAATGTGTTCAAACCAAAATGTAATTATGGCGTACAACGTTGAAAACGTCACGCAAAAGTGAATCTGAATAAGCCAAATCAATATTTACCAGTTCGGTTACGGTGGGGTTAGGGGTTGAGCCTTGGGTTGAGCAGTGGGATTGTGAAAAAGAATAAGTTGAGTAAGGAGTTGTACAGGAATAACGTGATGGGGTACCATGAAGTGTATAATTAGGCGAACACATTGTCGGAAAAGGTGTTGTAAGTTGTTGTAACATAGTATGAGGAACAAACTGGACTGGTGGAGCAACCCACTCGTATTTGCCGATATCAGCCTCATAGAGAATTCGACTGAAAGCATGTTCAACTTCGACTCGAGTCCTTCTAATGTAACCTCTCAGTTTATTTGCTATGTCCATATACTGCAAATTCATCATCTGTTACGACTGCTTGAGGTGCGGCCATTTTTGTCAAAATTTGAAAAGCTTCCTCCAATCTTGGAACTTCATTTTTACGTTTTACTTTCCTCTTTTTCGGTTTTGGAGGTATTACATTTACATCCTGTTCATTTTGGGGTTGCAAGTCAATTTGAGGTGTTGTGCTTCCTAAATCAGAATTTTGGGGAGAAGTATCCAGCGGTCCGCAATCTTCTACCTCAGGATTCTGTACCTCATCAATAATAGCCTGAAAAAGTTAAAAATTGTTTAAAGTTATTCATTTCAATGTTGAATCTAAAACTATATGACTTCTGCAGATGCCGTCATCTCCTGAAGAATGGTTATTAGTTGCAGAATAATATGAAGAGTTGTGGAACTTTCCAAATTGCTTGGGCGCCATGGATGGAAAAAGCATATAGCGCTACAAGCGCCAATAAACAGCGGCAGCGAATACTATAACGATAAATCACACTTTAGCATTGTGTTGTTTGCTTTAGTTGATGCAAATCACAATTTTATATTTGCTGATACAGGCTGTCAGGAGGTGGAATATATATTTCTCGGAGATGAGGCATTTCCGTTGAGTAAGCATATTATGAAGCCATTCTCAGGAACCCATCAGAAAGGATCGATGGAAAGAATATTCAATTATCGGCTTAGCCGAGCGAAAAGAATTGTAGAAAACGTCTTTGGAATCTCTTCTGGCGTATTTCGAATATTAAGAAAGCCTATGCTTTTAGAGTCCGAAAAGGTAGAACTTGTCGTGATGACTATTGTTTTGCTTCACAACTTTTTAAAAAGAAACAAACACTCTTGGACGTTGTATAATCCCGCGAGAACCTTCGATACTGACATAGATGGCCAATTTGTACCAGGCAATTGGAGAGAAACACTAAATGAAAAAATGTCATCGCTTATCCCTATTAGAATTTTACCCCGAAAATCACCTAAAGAAGTACCAGACACTCGAAACGAATTTGCTGCATACTTTACTAGCAATGGTCGTGTTTGTTGGCAAGACCATTATGCATAAATTCAAGTTAGGACACAGTAGTGACTCCCCTATACAAAAATCATATACGAATAATAAAATAATTACGCATTCTATCTCTGTATCAATTGTTCTTCTTGGTTCATCTTTATCAAGTAAGTAATGCATTCTTTTAAATGCATACCATTTCGATATATACACATCTTTCTGACATTCAAAACAATGCATTTATTTTTCTGAAGCACCTTCAAAAAATCAGGATATTTACTGACCTTTGCCTGTCCCAACACTTTTTTTCCTTTTGGTTTTTCCCTCCAAAATGACCCCAGAAGACTATTCATTTTCTGGATCGCTTCATGTTCTTCCACTTTTAAGTTATACGCAATATGTTCCCACGCATCTGCTTTTTTGTTCCTTGAGAAGTGCTCCGGATGTTAGGCATTCCATGAAATCTGATATTTCTCATATTCATCTATTAATTGGAGCGCCTTTTCATTGTCCCACTCCATATTTCATAAAAGACTGCGCGAAAAACTTTCCCTGACCAAAACACCGTCCACACTGAGCACGTGTTTCCTTCGATGTACCGACAAGAGACGTATAGTATTCGTGCGCTTACGCACACAACATTTTTGAGTGGTACTGACTTGAGCAAATTTGCGCGCACAGCGTTCGTGCGCGCAAATTTGTTCAGGTCAGTATGCATATTTACGTTTCGAGGTCTGTTCTTCTTTGCTTTTGCGTAATGAAAACCATCATTTTTTTAATCGGATCATCACGTGTGATGGAAAGAGGATTCTTTACGACAACAGGAGACGCCCTAGCACACACTTTGTATGGTGACGAAATTAATCAACTTGTGTTACGTTGACAGAAGTGAACTGATTCAACCGTCGCATATTTCTATCAAGTTGAATAAGTATTCACCTAGATATTACAGTTGAAAGTAGACTTTTAAAAACGGACACAACTGTTGAATCAACCTAATACAAACAATGAATCTGATGCTCTTCTCTTCCATCATTAACGTAAATCGCCAGAGTTTTCAGCGCTGGATGGGATGAATATTCTTTGGAATTCGAAACTCTTCTCTTTTATTTCTTTAATTTCAGAGCGAATGCATAATGGGGTTATCTGATATAAATCGATGTTTTCTGGGAAAATTGCCAACATTAATTTTTTTTGAAAATGTCTATTCCATTTGATCTATCATTGATAATTAGATATTACTAAATAACTAATTAGTTACGGTGAAGTTTATGCTATCAAATTATTAAATTTTTCTCGCATTCTTTTCTATCGTACTGATTTGGGATTCTCGCCAATCAATGAGATAATAATACCTAAAAATAAGCATCATATCAGAAGACCTTGTCCTATCGATTTTGTATGTTTGACTGGTATTTTTAAGTTGCGATCAAGTGCAAATGGCAACCTACTAACAAGTTTTTATTGCCTAACTCTCGTTCTATAATTACAACAATGAAAAATGTCCAAAGCTGAATGGATGTGTTTCAGAAGGTCGTCTGGCGTAAATTACTAATAATAAGAAATTAATAAGCAATAAAATTTCGAGTGTCGAGAATTAGCTGAAGCCCAAGAGGAATTTGTGAATAAATTGAAATTCAAATATGTCACATTTCAATAAAATAATTTTTATATAATACCTTCAGTCGCCTCAACTTCTCAACAACAGTAAGTGCACTGAAAGTAGCCAGTTAAGTAGTATATTGATCCAATGACTTATTTCTGAAAAAGTTGCTGCAAAGAGCATGAATTATTCCTAGAAAAACAATTGTTTTCTTGCCAAAGTATCGAATTTATTTAAATTATTTTTCAAGAATCTGTAACAATGAGTTATTCTGACATATCAACCACAATACATATCATTTCATATCTTAATATCCATGGTCATTCAAAGGCTTCATAATTAATGATAAATTATAAAATTAAATTACTCACCGAAAAAATTAGAACTTTTCGTATAGCCATACCGTAATAACAAAATATTGGATACAAATACCACATAAATGACAAAAAAAAGGGATGGCTTTATTCATGATGTTTAATAATCGTTATAGTGAAAATATTTTGCAACACTAGGTTATATGAGAATAATAAATCCTGTTTCCCAATCAAATTTTTTGAGAATAAAAATAACGGACTATACTTTTTTTTAATTTGATAATAGAAAATCCTAATATAAATAAATACAAGTCCAAAAAGGTAAAAATGGTATATAAAAAAATATTGAAATGGTATAAAAATTCTTCGAACAATAAAATACGTTCAAATAATATATAAATACAAGAAGCTACAAAGCTAGAAATAGACATGTATGCCTGAGAATATTGTCCCATAACACATAATCAGGAGTATTCAGAATAGGTAGTTCCATATTACAATTATTCTAGGGCATAAAAACAATTATTCGGGTGGGTAGGTAATTAAATATTTAACATATCACAATGTAACACGATGTAACACAATGTATACATAACACATAAAAGCTTGAACCAATAAAACAATTCGATGATGTGAAACGTAAAAATTAAAAAAATTCCGAAAATTCATAGAGTACGTGATGTAACATATATTTTCAACTGAGCCTTGAATGAATATAGAGTAAAGAATCTTTAATATGGTATGGTAATTGGTTGAAATCATTCAATCTTCTGAAAAACAACGATTTCATAGATTGCTTTGTTCTTGTCCTGGAAATGTGGAATTGATTGGTGGTTCTTGAGTTGTAGTCATGAATTTGATTATTGTACGTAATGAAGAAATCAAAATATTTTGATAATAAATTTCTGGTTATTTTATAGATAAATATCATACTTGAGTAATACAGTATATCTGCCACATCATACCACTTGCATGCATGCATTGAATGGGAGCGTATCTATTACATTTTAAGATGATTCTTAAACCTCGATTTTGCAGTTTCTGTATATTGTTTTTATCTAAAAGATAAAGCAGAGTGGAACAATAATCAAAATGGGGCTGTATAATGGTTCTGTATATTGTTATTTTTGTACTGTAACATATGTATGGTCAATTTCCTTTCATTGATGTTAGGTTGAACACATGCAAGCAAATACCTCCACGACACATCAAACCATCATAAATGTGGGTTGAAAAAAGTACACCAGTCATCACCCGAAGACGATTGTGGATACTAACAATCGAAACGTCGTGAAGTAACTTGGCTTGAAATCTTTTGATTTTTGATTTCAATTTCTTGTTTATTGTTCAATTTGTTGCTTGTATTTTATTTCATTGTAATTTTACTTTGTTTTGCTCCAAATATTTGATATTTTTTAGATAATCCTTTCAATATTATTTATTCTTTCAGGGATTTCAAATCATTTTATATCATATTAGACAATGGAAGTCCGAACTGATGAAATATCTATACCATTGTCAACCACCTTCAAACAAATTGTCAGATATTAGACCGTATTAAGACTTTTCGGACACCCGGTATATTTGTGAAAAAAAGAATTTTTGCTATATTTTTTTTCTTCCTTCCTTAGGAAGTTTCACAGATGTTTGTTTAATGAAAGAGAAGTATGAAGCCAAAAAATATTTCAACAGAAAAACAAAATCCTTCATTATATCAATTAAACAGAAACTAATTTCAAATTATGAATGGACTGACCCATCACTTGATGAAAATTATTAACACTATCCATGATAATGATTACACAATTTTCACGAATATTTTAATTTCTAGGCGCGTTTCCCGTAGAAATGTTCTGCCTAGGAAGTCACTTGTTAGCGAAACGCGTCTAGAAATTAAAATGTTTTCTAAAAAAATATAACAATTGAAACTTCGCCATAAGATCTCAGTCATTCTCCGGTTTCCGTAAAATATTCATCTGTACTGTGGACTTGGTAAAGTAACTGAAATCAGAAAAAAAAACCGCTGCGAACAGGATTCGAACCTGTGCGGGCAGAGCCCATTTGATTTCGAGTCAAACTCCTTAACCACTCGGACATCACAGCTTGTACGGAAATTGTGTTATTATGGTATATAATGGTTGAAATTATAGGAACTATCGAAATTACAGATATATTTTATTTCTGACCGGGATATTATAAGCTTATATCGTCATAGTTACGCTATCAATAAAGAGGGTCATAACTCCCTTGGGACATTATAGATTTTATAATTCCCTCTATCTTTCACAAGTAAAAATAAATAGAAATGAAAACTGAACCATATTTTATTTATTCACGTCATTACAAATAATAAATGTACAATTTTGAAATGTTCCCTGAAAATTACTTCCGCCACTGGAAACAATTTCTTCTTTTGTATGGCTGGAGCTTCTGTTCACTACAGTCGAGGTACCTGCCTCTTCTGATGACAAAGTAGACAACATACGCGCCGTTTTATTTCTCATAGAAAATTCCTTACCAGTTCTTGAAAATATACCATAAATACAGTTTCAGTGACATCTTTTGGCATAACATTTTTCCGTGTCAGCCAGTCCCGATATATCTTGTATTCTTTTTGGTATACGGCTTCACTTTTCGATGGAATTAATGATTCTCTAGCTTGTTCAGCTTTTTTCAAAATATCCTCCATTATATTTGGGGTAGAAAACACGTTTTCACCGCAAACACAGCTTGATAACAAAGTTCTGTTTATAAACAAGTAACATAGCAACAACCTAGCAACAAGAAAACTCTACTATAATCAACGGTACCTGATTCAAATATACCGGGAAGGTAATGAATTGGTACATTTTTCCGTTTCAAAAATGAACGAAATTTTATTGAAATCGGTCAGAAATAAAATTATCTATGTACCACGGGAATTAATGAGCCTTAATAACCTCAGGCAATTGCTGTCCCTCGGGCCAGAGGCCCTCGGGACGCAAACTTTGCCATCGGTAATTAAGGCCCTCCTAATTCCCTTGATACATAAATAACTATATAATCATTTATTCATTATGATCATTCATATTCATTCAGAAATCTATACAAACATGTTCTAACTACCAGCAAAGATGTAGGGCTAAAAGAAATATATTAGCGCCAATAGTGGACGCATCGCATACTGGTTTGCGGGAGTTACATTTCACTACAACTACGAAATGAATAGCTGCATTGCTGCATTCCTATTCATAAGAAATGCACTACAAAACAAATAAAACGTATTTCATATATTCCAAACTCCGCACAGGAACATTTCTCGCGCGCGCTTGCTTTGTTTATTTGTGGTGGCGGCCGAGAATACCTACCACAGTGGGTGGCGGGTGGGAGAAAACCGGTTTTCCCCTTCCACTCTTTGGCTCATGTTCTTTGTTCGCGTTAGCGTAAAGTAATTTGTTATGCTTTTTTATTAGTGACAGAGGTTACAAAAGTGCAAGTGTTTATTGTCAACTCTTATGTTTCACTATGAAACGGCTTTTGACGGACTAATTTGGCAAAAATGAGAGTGTTACCAGCGGCGCAAAGGTAAGTGTATATGTTATATTTATATTCACTTGACACGAACTTATTAGCTCGTCTCACATTGACAGCGGTTAATATTTTTTTTTAGATTGGATAGCCTGATCGGAAGAAATTGGCTAGTCCTGCTCTTGATGAACCTGGTACCTCAGCCTCAAGGTCCAGCCATACACCGGACAATGTCAACATAGAATGCAGCAGTAAAATGGACATTTCTTTGTACAAAAATAAGCGGCTATCAGTCACAGAGAAGTTACATGTTTTGGAAAACTTGTGGGCTCCATCTTCCAACTACAAGTTTCCAGCGACGACTCATGGAAAGCAGAAGAGGAAGTTTTTGTATTCCTGGTTGCAGAAGTATAAGTGGTTGTCATATTCTGAGATAGGAAACCGGGCTTACTGCACTTATTGTGTACTCTTTGCTCCAACTGAAGTGGCTAGCTTGTCCAAACTCCAGTAATATTCAGATCTTTAGATGTGGGCAAAACCAATCAGGCGAAAAAAATGCGGAGAGGTTAAAACCCATAATAGAAACGGTAATTTTTTGTGGGCAACAGGAAATAGCCACAGAGACTATAGAGACTTCAATGCCAGATGATAATGAGGGGAATTTCAGAGCCCTATTGCGGATGCTTATTGAAAAAAAAAGAATTATTTCCAATAGGAGTACCCAGTTACAGGAAATGCTATTATTACAGAGTATATGTGGAATAAATATTAAAAATAAGTGAATGTAGAAATGTATAAAAGTAAATGCTAAAACAAAGTATACATAAAATATTCATATATAAGTAGAATTTCAAAGAAGAATGAGAAATTGAGTATTTAACACAAAAAGTTACAAATCATGCAATGTAACAGTACTGACACAAAAGTTATTTATAGTATTATTAAAAGTGATTGTGGATACAAGATACCAAGGCATTCAGAGAGTCGAAATGAAGATCGCACTGTTCACAGATTTTATTGAAGCTACTGCACATAAAATTCAATGAAGCAGGTGATGAAAAATTAAGAGACCATTTCAAATCATGTGATAAAAATGCCACTTATATAAGCTGGAACATCCAGAACCATATCATTGATGCTTGTGACAAAGTCACATAGTCAAAGATGTTAAAGATGCTACTTTTTTTAGTGTGTTAGCTGATGAGACTACAGACGTGTCTACTCAAGAACAGTTTTCATTGTCTGTGAGGTATTTCTCTCATAACACGAAGGATTTTGTTTTGTAAGGCAGCTGATATAAAAAGATTTTGTCAAAGTAAAACCTAAAATGTTATTTTATTTGCTGGGTTTTATCATTCATTCCTATAGTCCCTACTCAAAACTTGCATTCAAAGAGCTAAAATAAACTTAAAGTAATGCATTAAAATACCGGTTATTCTAAGGAATTTTAAAAAAAATCCGTTGGTTGGCCCAGGGTACCCCGGTCAGTCCCCCCCCCATAATTATTTTCTGCGTGCGCCACTGAGGAAATCAATACA
Source organism: Leptinotarsa decemlineata (assembly GCF_025532065.1). Taxonomy (NCBI): domain Eukaryota; kingdom Metazoa; phylum Arthropoda; class Insecta; order Coleoptera; family Chrysomelidae; genus Leptinotarsa; species Leptinotarsa decemlineata. The sequence continues at coordinate 11,232,886 of NW_027412558.1, read as the reverse complement.
TAAAATAAATTGTTTGGTTTCTTTCACTTAACAATCAAAATTAACCCAATCACGTTATCCCGACGAAGTAGTTTTCCCACTTTAGTTTATGATTTTTTTTATTTTAGAGTTATTTTTTACATTTGCATACCTACAGTTTATATTATCTCGTACCTAATTCCCAAAAATTACTCTGATTAGGTAATCCCTTCAAGCCGGTAAAATGAAAAAATTGAAGGCTAGGCCATCAAAACAGAGTTTTACAGCGATGAAACGCTTCTTCCAAACAGCGACAAAACTGACAGCCATGAAATTAACATCTGGGTTCTTGAATCATACGTACGTAACTCTCTCAATTCCACGGACCTCTAGTTTTTTAATGGATTTTTGTAGCCACTATAGTAACAAATGAAATCTAATGAACAAAATGTCGCATTGCAAATCTATACTTGCGAAAGTCACTTACTTAACACTCACTCATATATCTCTGTTTCTCCGTATTGGTAAGTCCTAGGAAGCTAAAGTTTGGTAGGTATATAGGTCCTTCCTAGGTCTTAGGTCTGAGAAATGATATTCGAATATTCTAACTGGGGCGCCCCCTGTGGGGAAAAAGGGTACGTTTAAATATAAAAATTACCTTTTCATCAGTGTTTCTCCCTACCGCTATGTTTTTGAAGGCTGAACTTTTGTATGAAGGTTCGTTTAATGTTGTAGATGTGCAATAAGAAAGTTTTTTTTTATTCCAACTGGAGGGCCAGCCGCGGGGATAAAAAGCGCGTTCAGATAATTAAGTTACCTTCTCATCACTGTTTCTCCATGCCCTTAAATTTCTGGTGGGTGAATTCATATTTAGTATCAGCATTGCACCCATGCGGAGCCGGAGCGGGTCGCTAGTTGTTTTATAACAGAGTATGTCAAATATAAAACAGGATTGAAAGTTTTCCTCTTTTTTTATTTCCTTCGAAGAATAGAACCAAAAAGCCAAATACAACAATTCTACTTTTTGACGTATATTTCAAAAACAATCACTGATATCCTCGATCTGAAAAGAGATTTTTCTAGTTCCCCAAAAAAAGAAAACTTTAGTTTGATTTAACCGATCTTGTAGATCTTATCGTTTGTTGATATAAGAGATTTTTATTTCTAATCGAAACATTATTCTTAATGACAGGAATTTCATCGATATCGAAAAGAATACGCGACGTATACAGATGAATGTCCTTTTTTTGTCATTTATTATTTTTGAATAACCAGCAATAGATAGAAGAACGAGTCCGTTCTTTCATCTTGCTGGTTGCTCTTATTTGGTCAAATAATAAAAATTTATCCATTCAATTTCAATAAAAATAATAATTGCAAAAGGACCATACTTTTCATACTTTAGAAATGATGAAGTTTTAAATTTAATAAAATTCAAGTGAATGAAATTTTTTTTCGCAAAACTTGTACACATTCTCACCATATGTTGACATACATATTTATTGAATAACTGTGATAAAAGGAATGTTGTTTTGTTTTGGAATATTTCAACTTCAATTGAAACAGTATATTAAAAACAATGCCGGTTTTTTTCAATATAAAAATGAAATGCATAACTACAAAGTAAAAGTTTTCATAATAAACTCCTTACAATCCTTAATCAGTTGCATCACTTGAATCCCTTTGTATCACTTACTCTCCATGACTGATTATCCCTGTCGAAATTTATGTAACGTTTCGTAACGGTAGATATCGTTTTGATGATAAAAATGCGCTTTATTTTGAGCAAAATAATGAATTCAGGTCTTGCCATACGAAACACCTCTCACAAGTAAAAGTTGTTTTGCGATCGGTTAGCCCCAACCAGTGCAGAAACGTATTTCTATAGTCAATCAAGTCATGGGTGTCGGCATTGAGTTAATATAATTAATTCCTTTTTTTGTACAATAATGTATCTTACGTAACATCAGCTGCATTGGAGATTTGATTTGAGTCATTAGAGAAATCTCTGGTTAATTCCAGATAATAAGACGTTTAAGGCAGAAATCGTAATTGTACACCGAAACAGTTATTTATTCCAACAAAACTCTGTGCTATAATTTTCAACTTTATTCATATGCAGAATATTTTTCTGACTACATTTATGGAGCGCAAAACCTAATTTTTGAAACCGATCATAAACCTTTATTACAGATCCTACAGACTAAAAACCTGGATGACTTGACACCAAGATTGCAACGTTTTCGTATGCGACTTATGAAATACAGGTATACAGTTATATACACTCCTGGAAAAAATTTAGTAGTCGCAGACACTCTTAGTAGGAGTCCGTTGAAAAGTGCAATAAGTAAGGATGATAATTATGAGTTAACGCATGAAGTAGAGATATACGTTAGGTCAATTATAAAAAATTTGCCAGTTAAAGATTATTTTCTTCAGCTAGTTATTATGCCTAAAATTTTACAACTAAGTGTTTGGGATTCATTAAATGCAGGGAAAGAGCTAAATCTAGTGTTTAGTGGTTAGGGTTGTCAACACAAATTGAGAATCTTGTCCACAGTGTATTGAAAACAGATGCAACACCAAAAAAACTTTCAATAAAGATAAAATAGCAACAAGACCAAGAGAACGGTGCAAACGGCTAAACATCTGATTAAGAAAAATGAGGCTGACATATTTTTGGCTCTATTAGCATATAGAACAACTCCATTAGAGTCAGGTTTTTCACCAAGTGAAATATTAATGTCCAGAAAGTTACGTACTAACTTACCCCAGTTACCTAGTAAGCTAGAGAAAATTGTTGATATTAGGTCTCATTTCAGTTGCATAGAGAAGGAAATAAAAGAGAAACAAGCTAAAAACTATGATAAGAGACATATAGCTAAGGATATGACTTTCTTAAACATAGGCGATCCAGTTTGGGTGATTGATTTAAGACAGTACGGAAAGATAACTGTTATATATAAAGAACAATGTTCATATATAGTTGAAACCAGTTGAAGCTCCCTATCATTCATCCAATATCCATGCTGAACCACCTATACCTGATTTGTTCTTGAAACATAAAGAAAGTCATGTTCAGAGAAAATTTGAAAATGTATACGATAGAAATGAAATGTGTTATGAAGGTGACTATACTCAGGATGAAAATAAAAATTGTCAAAGTGAGGTGCAAGTGAAAAGTGAAAGTGTAAAAAGTAAAAAAGTAACACACACAGATAACAGTTCAAGCAGGCCTAAGAGAAATGTTAAAACACCTATGCACTTGTCTGATTATGTATTGGAATAGATTTTAAGACAGCTATCGGCAACATTGGAGTATGACTTCAATTTCTATATAAAAAAAGGGGGGGGGGATGTAATGTAATGTTCATGGTTGTTGGTGTCCTGTGTGTAACTCTGTTGGGTGGTGTTCTAAGCTTTGACAGAAGTCAAGAGGGTGTGGTTGATGTGTTATTTCTGGTGAACAAATTATTAAGTATTGAGAAGCAAATAAACTGTTACGACAGTACTCTCAGTTTTCAACTTCGCTTTTTATAAAATAATGATGCAAAACTGGTATAAACTTCTCAATTAATTTTACCATAACACTATCTATTTATTTTGTTTTTTATTCATTTCTGGCTGTATCATTTTTGTGCAATCAGTCATCAGAAAAAAAGAAATAATTTGCTGAACACGATTAAAAGGGAATCGGGTGGTTAATTGACTTACTTTTACAAAAATAGAATAGCTTCCACAAGCAAAAACGGGTTTTCTTGCTTGAGGAAATATTAAATGGGCTGAAAAGCTCGTAGGTTAAAACACAGATGGGGCTACTACTTAGTATTGAATTCATATAATTTTCATGTAATCCTAACCTTCAAAAGCCACGTCTACAAATTTCACAGCAGTCGGACTATTTGTTTGTGGAATAGAACATTTTGAGTGAAGCAACGTTTTGAGTTTGAAGAAAATGAAAAAAAGAAATTTCTTGTGTTGATAAAGCATTGCTTTTTGGTGAAATTAAATTATATTTGGACTTTGCATCAGGATAATCAACCGTTGAGAAGTGGTTTGCTAAGTTTAAACGAAGTGGGTGCCGCCCGAGCTCACAATCGACCAACTACAATAACGAATTGATGATTCTGAGCAGTGTTTGAAGCTGTGCCACCATAAAAAGCCGGAATTTTTGCGTCGATATGTGACACTAGATGAAACATAGCTCCATCATTTCACTCCCGTCATCTGAGTGGACTGCACTTGGTGAACCGACTCCAAAGCGTACAAAGACGCAACAGTCGGTTGGCAAGGTTATGATATGAGTATTTTGGGGTACGCATGGTATAATATCCATCGACTATCTTGAAAAGGAAAAATAATCAACAGCGACTATTACTTTAGCGGTATTGAAGCATTTGAAGGACGAAATCGTGGGAAAACGGTCCCATTCGAAAAAAAAGAAAGTGATGTTCCATCAAGGCAATGCATCGTGTCACAAACCAATAAAAACGATGGCAAAATCACAACAAATGGGCTTCGAATTGCTTCCGCATCCATCGTATTCTCCAGATCTTGCCCCCAGCGACTTTTTCCTGTTCTCAGAACCCAAGAAAATGTTTTCTGAAAAGAAATTTAGCCCAGATGAAGAGCGAATATCGAAACTGTGGCCTATTTTGAGGCTAAAGACAAATTCGTTCTATAAAAATACTATCGAAAAATTGTATGACAACTATAATCGTTGTATCGCCCGCGAAGGCCATTAAATTGAATAATAAAATCAAATTTCTTCGAAGAACGAATTTTTCTGTGTTAGACTACGAACTTCTCAGCCCAACCGTTATAGATCAACAAACAATCTGCTCTACTGACAAATTGAAAAGTTCACCTCTAACAACATTCTGTGTGAGTGTGATCTAAGATGGTGTAGCAACTCATATGTAGAGATAGAAAATGTGAATAGAATTTTTGAGAAATATATAAAAGATAAGAAATACATAAGTACAAGTGATAACTTCAAGCATTAATTAATTTCACACCACCTTTAAGAAAAATTGAAATGAATAAACCGAAGGCAAAGGCGCAATCTATGATATCAACAGCAGACTATACACATCATTGTTGCCAGATTCGAAGAAATTTCTTTGGATTTGAAGAATTTTATTACCTGAAGAAAACATGATTTTTCATTCAAATAATGAGAAATCTCTACACATAAAATTCCTGAAAAATGGGAGCCAAAACATAATCTATGAAATACGGAAAAGATTTAATAAAAGAATACGAACAGAAGAAAAATGATAAGGGAGTAGTCACAAAATCGTAACTTGATTTTTCCGATTTACCTATAGGGCGAATTGTCCTATAAATGTTTAGTCTCCTCAGCATCAAGAGTTGCTTCTTTAGCTACCTACCTAGGAGGATACCTTTCTATTTCAAATTCAATCCCGTCTTTTTGTACTTGAAAAAAATTTCAAAATACCAGCAGTATAAAACTTGTTTATTGTTTACATAACTTTTTCTTTGAAAAGAGATATTCTGAATATTAGGAAAAAAATGTGAGTGACAGCATAAGTAACAATCAACGATCATATTCAAGATTTCTTGCCAGTAACTTTTGATCGTTTCAATTGATTTTGTCGTTACTGAACTGAAACACAATATTATTGAGTGAAAAGGAGTTATTCAGTTTTACACTTTTCGTATATATGGCAGGTCTGTATTTTTCTCGGTACATACCTCATTGTTTTGTATTCGATTTGACGAGTGACAATTTGTTTGTTTGAAACTGAATGTCCACGTGAACGAATTCTTCATTTCCTAGCTACCCTTTATGAAAAAAACCACTCGCATTTGTGAATCTTGAAATGTATTTTCATATCGTCAAGAGAATTCTGAAAATACCAATCAAACTAGCAACACCGAAATGCACACTGTATTTTAGAACTCACTAACAAAAAATAATGGGTACGGCACTGTTTTAGATGACACGTTCACTCCTTTTTTTATATATATTTGCTCTAGATAATCCACTCGCATTTCGATAATCGATAATCGAAAATTATTCAACGGTTTGTGATCCTGATCTGGCGGGTTCTTTCTATAGCAACCTCGCAATTGACAAGTCGTGACTGAAAAATGATGCGTTACCTCATATCAGAGTCGTAGAAGAATTCTTTTGAGAGGAATAATCCAGAATATTTGTTGCTTACGATTAATATTGCCTTTGCGATAGGTAAGTTAGTCATCGAGGTAGGACGTCTATCGGTAATATTAGGACGGTAAAACAAAGCCCTGTCAGCTGTTTTCACAAATATCATGTCTTCGATTGTCTGTAATCAAAAAACAACCAATAAACATATAAACTATTTCACATTCAAATGTTCCGATCAGCCGTATATCGTTCGATTAGCGCCATCATCAGGAAAATTTTTTCCTTTTCTTTAAATTTCAACATTTATTTTATTCAGTGGTGGTCAGAGAAAGCTACAAAATCTCAAATAGTGGATTTTGCTCTAATTTAAAACAAACATGAAGAAATATGCTCAGCAGATTAGCAAATTCATTGAAGAATCCGTAAGTTAACAAAAAATATGATCATAGATAGTAGCTACAGGTATTTGGTTTCGCTCTTATTTTTTTTTTTTTCGAAGCTTCCGAAACTCTGATTAAGACCGAAGATCAGAAATTCTCAATGAAACATATTTAAAGATGTTATTTTTTTGGACATTCCGAGAAAAAACTCCTTAGGAACATGTCTCCTAAAGGCCTACACTTTCTACCACAAATAAGATTTTAGAAAAAACAATTTTTTATGACAATTTTGGTTTGACCCCACATATTATTTTGAAACTTAGTACACTTCAGAAGGCATTTTCTGCTTCACATCATAATTCTTCATTTTTGACAGTGGTGTCTGTGAAAAACTTGCACTGAATCATTTATAAAATAATGCTTTTCCCTCAAGTCGAAATAATTTGAAGTCCGGTTTTTGTATAAGAAAATAAAATCAATTCATTTGTACGTTGATTATTAAATTGGTATCATTAAAAATTTAATCCAATCCTGGAAGATTGTGCCAGAAGTCCATAAATCTTCTTGCCATCCAGGTGTTGAATGTTTGTTTGGCAAAGCCTAAAATGAAGCCAATGACAGGTTCTGGTTCAATGAAGCTGCTTGCAGCACCCTCTTTTGCAAGGGAGTCGGCAGCCTCATTGCCTTCCAGGCCAGTATGACCAGGAATCCAGACCAGAGACAATATGTTAAGTCTTTCTATCGAGGAGAGTCGTTTTTGGCAATTTGCTACCAATTTAGACATTGCTCGGTAGGAGCCAAGAGCTACCAACGCCGCTTGACTGTCCGAGAATATTTTTATTGACTTGAATATGCGGTTAGATTATTCCATTCTCTCCTCACAAAATTCAATAGCGTAAATTTCCACTTGAAATACAGTCGCATAGATTCTTAGGCATGTATCTCTGTCCTGGGTCTGCGACTGAAAACACCTTAACGAAATCTTACTTTCAAACGTGTGATTCCTAGCATCGAAATCATCTGCGTCCAAATTACTTATAGAATGAAACTCGCGAATTGTTCGCTTGCATATCTCCTTTGTGACATTGCGTCCAGTTTACCTCAGTCAAATTTTATGTTACAGCACATATTATGAATATTATTAACTTAGACTTATACAAGACACCATGCAACACATCGTGTACGGTGATACTTTCAGAAAAATCAGTGACACAGATACGCAAACATAATTTTCAAAAACGTTTACTTTGGTATTGCACCCAGAGCTGATGGAATATTATCAAACGCTCGAATGAAATTTTGTAATTTGTGATGAAAACGAAAAAATTTGTAATGATAAGGAAACTCTGTTTGTAGAAAGCTGGAAGCTGTGTAATCAAATGTGTGTGTGTGTGTGTGTATACAGATGCCAGTAATATTTTAATGACCGTTATTCAATATAATAGGTGTTTGTAATGGTATTGAAAATTTATACAATTATGGAAATCGAGGTGTTACAATGATATATTAAAACATGATATAAACTTTATTGGAGATAGGTTAATCCATTATTTGTATCTTCAATTATCGCTTTCAAATAATCATTAATTTTCTATTACAGAATTGAGAGCTAATAATTCATATTGCAAATGTACTCAATTGATAAACTTGGTGCAGGTAATTCTATCCAAAATGGAACAAACTGGAGTTCATTTTTTCGCTGAAAAATTATTGGAAGATTCGAAAAGAATTCGCACTTCTCTAATTAGAGGAGTGCCACCAGTTTCGTTATACGTTTTATCACCTTAATTTTCGACGCTTCCATTTTCTAAATAGAGTAGGGAAGGATGAAACACAAAAGTCGGTTCTGTCCATAACTGCCCCCGCGAGACTTTTTTTCACCTTTTTCATTTTTTCCTGTTACCTTTGGGTATAGTCTATGAAAGAAATCCGTCAATCATTATTTTGTACATCACGTGTGACCGTTCGATTAGGAATATTAAGGCACGAAAGTGAAATAATTTTACATTTTATTTATTCAGTTTTCAAATCAATGAAATTGACCCCGGATGAAACACAACCCTCATTTACAAACGAATTTTCCAGCCACTTCTTAATATCTGTGTCATCAACTGAGACAATGTCATCTACACTAGGCTCAACGAAGGTGTTGCATTTTTCATATCAAAGAAATTTGACCTTTTAGTCTCCCTCATCATCTCTCATCTTGGTAATTCAACCAACGTAGGTTGGTTGGGATTTGGTTTTCAATTCAACCAACATATATGATATGCAAAGTGGTCTGGCTCAACAGCAACAAATTCTCATCCATGTCCATGTCCATGTCGTCGTCTGTGTTTACATATGGAACGTCTTAGTCATCATCCTCTGACGCATTCACATCCTCTTTTGTGCAGATTTTTTTCTTCAGTCCAAACACCCTCCCTTTTGACTGCGTTTTTCTTGAAAAGTGGAATCAGCTCCAATATGTCTGTAATAGCTCTCATTTCTGAAGTGCTCCTAGCTATCATATTCTTTTGAGCAGTTTTTCGTTCTCCTGCTTTTTAATAACCAGTAAAATCTTCAGTAAAGAGGAGAGCTTGACTTGGACCAGCTTCTGGATCGAGGGCACTGATTTCTGCATGGTTTAAAGCTAAGCCTTCTTCTACTTGTGGGGGAGAGCCATTGAGCGACTCACTTGGCACAGTATAACCTTTTGTTACAGGTGGTTGATCATCCACAAAGCTAGGAGGCGGTCGATCAGTCAAATAATTGCACAGGAAGTCTGCGTCTTTGGATGTATCCCACTTTTTTTGAAACCTGCAGTTATATTGCAGTCAAGAGCAGCATTATAATAAGTCCTCGACTACCCAAAAACAGCAACATACAGTGTTTGCATTTTATTGGATGAATGAGAAGGTCAAAACTGAGGTGCCATTTTCCTTGCATAGCATGAAAGGTTCCAGGGACGAGTGGCTTTCTACGTTGTTATAAAATTAATAGGGTAGGGTTCTCTCCAGAACTGTGGCAAATTTAATGCTCAATATTTTCGGCAAAGAGTGTTGGTGTCAACCAACCGGTAGGCATGGATAAGCCAAATGTGCCGGGGGAAGCTCCATGAGTCATTTGCGTTTTGAAATTAATACGTAGAAAAATCAGTACTGAAGGATTAGAATAGATACAGAAATTATGGAAACTGTGGTTACGTTAGTACCTTTTTTTTCTCTTGTAGCTTTCCACACTTGCTAGACGCCTTCTTCGACAACTATTCGTTGGGGTTTTTGTATAGCTGACGTGGCTGTTTGTACAAAATTTCTAAATTATTGAAAAATTTTCATTTTCGGAAAAGTAACCTCTATATATTCAAAGGTAATGAATTCCTGTGCGGCTTTCGTGAAATTAGTTTTTTATATCATAACTGGTCACTTATTTGATGATGTCATGAACAAATCAATTCATGATGTGGTAAACATAGAATTAACCGTACAAAAATTAATAACCTAGACTCAATTTTTGGGGTAGGGGTTGATTTTACGTTTATCATGTATACAGCATATTAATAAATGACCCTTTTTGATATAAAAAACTGAATTCACATAAGCCGTGTAGGAATTTATCGAGGTATCACAGGACCCCCCAAAAATTTATCATCGGGTAGATGATAGAAAATATTGAGATGGATGATAGAAAATATAGAGATGCTCTCCTATCCTTTTTCATAATGAAGACAAAATATCAGCGGGTTGTTTAAAACCTCTATCATAGGCGATATCAGATCGATTTTTGTCAGTACACACCGGACGGGGTGTACTCATTTTATTGTTTCTTTGCACATTTCTTTGGTTCTTGTTTTGAATCAAGGTTGTCTGCAAAGCCTATAGCATGAAATAGAGCAACTTTATATTTGTTATTCGTCCGAGATGTCGCCAGTTATCAAGTAGATGAAGCAGTTCAGTTTGGATTCTACGTCCTATCGTTGTAATGAGCTTTCAATATTTACCTATTAGGAACTGGATAAACCTTTGGGAATGCACACACGTACATAAATACACGGTATACACATACATTTTTTCATTAATTTACCAATTATTAATATAATCATAATCGAGCATATTACACTTGACTAAAGAGGAGACAGTCGACATCGACTGTAGCCAACATAAAATGTAATAATTTCTCTACTGAAAGTTATACACTGTCTATTACGTTTTTTCATAAACTCATGGAACCTAATAATTATCCATTACCGTTAACCTAGCTAAGTTTCATGACTGAACATCTCTTGTGGCTCAAGCCACTTAGTTAATAATAGAAAATAGAAGAAGATTCGAAGTAACCTGTTTTAATTTTTAAATTTTTTGATAAGATTTAAAACAAAATTATTTATTTAGTATTTCAAATTACATATTATTAATGGCCCAGTTTTCACAAAAAATTAAAGCTTTTCTGAATCAGAGATCAGTTAAATATGGCCTCCCATTTCTTGTGCTGGTTGTTGGGGGTTCTTTTGGACTGAAGGAGTTCGCCCAGCTTAGGTATCAATTTTCAAAAGTATCAAAAGTGAGGCCCGAAGAATTCGAAAAATATGGTATTGAAATGAAAAAACCCGGAGAAGTAACCATTGAAACAGAATTCGAAAAAATGAAAAAACTAGATATTGATAACTGGGAGCAGGTTAGAGGGCCCAGGCCGTGGGAAGAGAAGAATGAAAATTAGGAACAAGTTTTTATCATTGTAGTATAGACGTTTTCTTCTGTGATACAAAAAACAATTCACTAATGTAATCATTAAAGCATTAGTGATTGAAATTTGTGCCTGTGATTTAAAAACACCTTGTGGTGTTAAGAAAGTAAATATTTTGAATTGAACTTTATTCACCTCTCCCAACGTTGCTTCCTACACAGTATGATCAGCCAAATGTCTAACACAAATGACTATTTTCCTGAGCTAGTCAAAATAAATAGGAAAATAGTTTCATCCACTTTGAGGGTTATGTTAATAAATGTATCTTCTCAAATAAGGCTTGATGTATCCATTAGAATTAATCACCTTATATCTTTCAAACGAATTAATTTGAGTTGACGGGGCAAGAAGTTTGCATAAGTGAAATGTAATTTCTGTGACCCAAACTATTTTTTTTTATTTGCAGACTACACAGTCTCTAAAAACGTTCACCTAACATCTCGCCTTTTTATACAAATTTTGATTGTTTTTGACTTTAATCCTCCTGAAAAGAGGATTGAAAGAATATTTGAACGATGGTAGAAACAGCTGCAGACCACGTCTCAATGAGATTTAAAGCTTGAATATTACTGGAGTTTTTTCTCAACACCAAACCGTTATTTTAACACCTTGACACGTGTTTCAATCACCAAGTGATCTTCTACAAGAGGAACATCAAACATTAATCTTCTTAAGTTTAATATTTCTCTTGAAGATGGTCACTTGGTGATCGAAACACGTGTCGAGGTATTAAAATAATGGTTTGGTGTTGGGAAAAACTCCAGTAATATTCATTACTACACCAAAGGTGCATCACAAGCTGTTGACAAACATGCTCATTGACAGTGAGGATTTTTCAACATGGAAATTGATAAACTTGACAAAAAGTACAAGTGATAAGTAGAATTGAAACCTCTGACGTGAAATAAATTTATGGAAAGAACTTTTCCCACACCAGATACCATTTCAATGAAAAAGAATATATTGTTGTTTTTCTTCTTTACCTTGAAAATTATATTATAATTATGATACAAACAGCTTTACAACTCTTGAGCACTTTCCTATTAAAATGGGCCAGCAAAATACTTGAACTTGCCTCATGTACATAAAATGCATCTTCCAACGATCATTTTTTCCTTTTTGAAATTTCAAGATTGGATAAACATTTGTTAAATTATTATTTATTACTACTCATTAAGCTATCGCCTGGACAAAAACGGTATAAAAAGAAAATACCAAACAACACCAATTCCTTTTCAGTAAGTGGAATAAAATTTGAACCTAAAACTTGTAGTATTACATTCGAATGTTTAAGATAGAATAACATTATAGAGTACACAATTAATATTTCTTCAGATAATAAATCACATTATTAATAGAAACACAAATTTAGCTCAGCCATAATTATATCTAAGACCTGAATTGACCCTAAATATCATTTTTGAACATATGAACGAATTACTTCACTACTCTTATTTGTTAGTTGAAGAACAATGTATCTTGTTGGGTATGTAGGCAATGATCCACCTTTGAATCAATCACAGTTGAGAAGAAACATAACTCAACACCTTCAAGGCCAATAACAGATGAGCAAATTCATTACCTTAATGTTTGAATGATTTTCATCTGCAAGTGCACCTCGATGATTTATACTAGGTATACATAATAATTCTAATGGCATAAAAACTGAATAGGTACCGAACGTCGGCAGTTTCTTTGTATGGCATGGGCGGCGTAGTAAATTTTTTATCTAATCATTAGTTTTTCATGTGAGGTTTTATATGGTATCAACTAGTACATTTATCAGACCTGGTACATTAGTCTTTTATTTAGTTGTTCAGATTGACTTTACATAGATGTATAGACTATACCTACTTCACAACTATTCACAAATATCAATTTTAATAATTGCACTTATAGTTTATTGTAAAAAATATATTTTATAATGAAAAACAGTAACAAAAATGAAAGGTAGAACTAGATCCTCTGGAGTAGAATAAATCCAAAACAAGTATTGGTCCCTAACACCAGAACTGCAAGTCTTATTCACGCGTGTTTCACCAAACAAGTTGGCGTCTTCAGGAGATGAAGTAAATATCTGAAACGAAAGCATGAGAATGTGAGTACCTCACCAGAAATTTGTAATATAGCAAAAATGTTTATATTTTCCAATAAAGTTCGCCACTTTATAACAAAATGAAAGTGGTCAGAAACTCAAATAGCTTCACATGGAACAGTTGCTTGAACTTGGGGTTATTAAACCAGTGATACAGGGTTCAAATTAAAATGAAGGCAGTTTTCAATTTTTTGACCAGGTTGCTTCTAGTTATGAAACTTAATATCACACATTTGGGATAACACAAATGAATTTCATTTTGAAATGTTCCTGGTATGAGAATTCTGCTATCAAGAAATGGTCACTACTTGCTCAAATTATTTACTATACTACATTCTCTCAAGTAGGTAAAAACACTCAAAAAGTTAAACTCTCTTGAGAATTTTTGAAATAAATCAATAGTAAACAAGCTTTCTTTCACATACTCCAAAAAAAAATTAAAGAAACTTCAAATTAAATGAAACCCATCAATGTATTACATTACATAACTTGTATAAAGTAAAAACAAAGTTCATTGCAAAATCTACCCATTTAAAAAAGCATTTTTTGTAGAATTACTTTTGTCAAGATCAAGTTACATACTTCTTGCTCATTTACATAAGTAAATGCCATGACAAGCTTTTGTCATATACTGAGTAATGTAATAAATTAATCGGTTCAATTGAAAGTTTACTTTCTTTTTTAGTAAATTAAAGATTTTTTTACAACGTTTTTTTTTCTACCATTTTGAATTGCTCCCCTTGAACCCCTCCATTTGATAACCATATCATGGAAGTACATAAAAAATAACCATTTTGGGTGGAACGCTTTATTGGATGTAGAATGAAGTCTCTTGTTATTCAACCTAAATGTGTCAATGAAATTTCAGCTCAACCGGTCGAGGATAGTGCTTTAAAATTAAGTTGCTGAATTTACCCCAAACTCGTATTCAAACATTTCAAGTTAAATAAAGGCTTGTAAAATGAAACTTCAACATTAATTTTTTGATTTAAATGTATTAGTCCCAAAAATCGTCACTTAGAAGTAACTATACATTTTCCATAAACTCATCTCCATAATATATGAAATAGAAGTAATTCACAAACAAAAATATCACAATAAACATCAACCATGGTGAAAATAAATCATTTAAAAAAATTAATGCATCATGATGGTATAAAATTTCCACAAGCTTCGCAATTTCACTCCTAAAATAATAATAATGAGTGAACCAACAAAACACTCTCATAAATGGAGAAATGTAGAACAGGAATTATTTTTTGGTTCACCCACGAGATAAAATATTAGTACAAATATCTAACTAAGACTACATGCTAATCTCTGAAAACAAAACAGTCAGTAGGATTGGTCAATATTAATACTAGATTTGTAAAAAAAAATAGTTTCATAAAAGTAATATGTAATTTAAGGGGAATATTTATAAAAGTATAAAATATGTTTGAAAAATGAACTACACCATATAACACCGTCATAACCTTGGACATATAATGGATGTCCATAACATATCCCTCAATATGCTTGGAATGAATATCGTATGGACATCCTTAACATATCCCAAAATTGAATGATATGTTATAAACGCGGTCAGGTTGGTATAATTTGAAAGTCCATGAAATATCCTTTGGACATGAATTGGACTTCAAATTGATATCCATCGGGTGTCCTTGTGTTGCCTGGGTTAATAGTTAGGAAATTTCGAGCCCTTTTTGTGAACAGAAAGGAATAATTTATAAAAAAATCACCACAAACAATTTTTGTAAAACACTAAAATAGCAACCGAGAAACAAATAGTAAAAAATTTGTTGAGCACCAAATAACTCCCGAAATTCATTGAATACATAAGTATAGATATCAAACAGGTTGATGAATCCTTTACTATTGTAAGTTGAAATAAAAAAATAACTCCTTCAGTTATTTGCAATAATATCCTCTGTATTGTTTTCTAATAGGTAAATGTGACTACTCATATTTTTATGAAAAATAACAGAAAACAAAGTTTTCCTGCGCAGTTTGTCGCAGGAATATTTGTATATTTTCCCAAGCTAACAAAACAGCTTTCATAACAGATAATATTCAGTTGTGACCAGTAAAGAAAATGAACACTTTCGACTATTGAAAAACTGTTTCCGTTAATAAATAGGTGAGTAAACTTTAATGCCAGCCAGGAGCATACGAAATGTCGGGCACTTTTTTGAAATAAGATGAACGATCTCAATCAATGACTGATTTGGAAAAAAGATTACTTCCTCAATCTTATGTAGTAGCCCCCAATTTGCAAAACTGGCTATATCATTGATTGAAAGGCAGTCATACATCTTTTTCGATATTCATGTGAACAATTGTGTATATGCAAGTTAAATATTCCAATTCAAATACTGTGAGAATTATTAATCAATACAGGACATACAGTTTGATTTTTTCAGATTCCATTGTCTAAAAATATGTTGAAGATGAAATATTAAAAATACTAAAACAACCAGAACCTAAAAATTCGAATGACATGATCAAAGAAGAAAAAATATGAAATGATTAGAGTTGCACTCAAATAAATCAACCATTTGTGATTTGTGAATTCTAAAATTAAGCTTGGAAACAACATTTCGGAATTTTTGCATCCCAAAGTATCGTCCATTCATTACATTGCAAATTTAATTTATGACCAATCTCACCAAATTACCGAGTAAGTTTAAAAGTCTCTGTGATAATTGAGGTACCGCTTCAGAATGGGCGGCAATGGCAGAGCTTGTATCTTGGTTTTCATGTGTTCTGTGTAAGGACTCTGATACATTCTCATTTCATTGTCTACCTTGACCTCTTCCTCGTTTTCATTATCGCTACTGCTATCATCCATGATTCGATGAATGTTTGACTCAATACGTCGCCATTTGAGGGCACCGCGAGGTTCGTGTTCGCAACTCTGACCTCGCTTGTTACGTTTCTCTTGGTGGTCGTCTTCGCTGCTCGAGATAATATCTGGAAATTAAAATAAAGTTTAATGAAATGATTGAATGAAAAGATGAATTTTATCAACCTCAAATTAAATTTCTGTTACAACAACCAAAATATGTTTATATGCCTCTCACAAGAAATATAAAAATATACATAAAATACATTGAAAAATATATAGCACAATAATTTTTAACTGTTTTGTATCACAGCAACTTAATTTCATGATCACTTTAAATTGAATACCTGAATCATATCACTGGCTGCAATTTTCTGTAAGCTATCGAAGGCATTCGACTGTGTTAACCACAAGATACTGCTGAATAAATTGCAGAAGTACGGTTTCAGAGGCATCACCCTTCAGTGGTTCCAATCATACTTATTGGACCGCAAACAAATAGTAAAAACATCGGAATGCTCTTCTGAACAGTCCATCAAATGTAGAGTGTCTAAAGGATCGATCCTTGATCCAATTCTATTTCTCATCTATATAAATGACTTAGCTCTCATAGATATATCAGCCACAATCACCCTCTTTGCTGACGACACCACATCATTATGGCATAATGCTGTTCTGCATGAGATCATCTCTGAAGACATCAAAAAAATAAAAGAATGGTGAGAATGTAATAAGTTATTCTTCAACATCAATGAAACCAGCATTCTTACTATTTGCTGCCCCTACCGGAGATCTGCCTAGGTAACGAAATCTCAGAAAGTATACATACTTATAAATTTCTTGGGCTGAATATGGAATATAGCTGAAGTTCAAGGACCATACAATAAACTTAAGCAAGAAGCTTGTTTTAGGCTGCTACGCGCTGACAGTCATCTCCACAGGACTAGGCTATGGTATTTTAACAGTAACCTCCCCATACATTTTGGAAACCTGCTATTCAATAAAGAAATATTCGTCTAGTGTGATCCACACTTCTTCTCATAATACCCGCAGACACAATAGCAATATTGTACTGCCTATTCCCTATATTATTTAGGAACTCTTTTATTTTCAATGGCATCAAACTGTTCAATCACCTGCCAGTTGAAATAAAAGAAATTAATGTTTACAATAAATTCAGAAAAGAGGTCAAAATGATTCTGGTTACTCAGTTTTGATGATACTTTCGTCTCCTGATACACTCAAGAACCAATATTTTCTCGTTTAGTATAATTTAATCGGGGTCAATTCATAACATAATAATGGTACCGCATGATATTATCAAACTAAAAGAATTGGTTACATTATATTTTCAATCTGAGGATTGCTTTTTCAAAATTCTTTTGATTCTGACATTGAAACCCCGGCTCCAGAAGTCCAAATGGAAATTATTGATTTACGGTGCAGTGATATGCTTAAGAACAAATATAAAAATTCATCTTTGTTGGAATTTTATAAGAGTCTTCCACTGGAACAATTCGACAATTTGCATAAATTTGCTCGTGGATTGTTTTCTGTTTTTGATACTACTTACTTGTGTGAGAAAACGTTTCCCAAGATGAAGTACACAAACAATGTTTACAGATCTCAATTAACCAATGAGCATCTAAAATCTCTTTTGATAATTGGTACAAGTAAAATTGATCCGCAACTACAAAGTATTGTCGGTGGAAAATCACAATTACATAAATATCATTAGTGTTTTTGTTTTACTGTGATTCATTTCAATTATTTGTTAGTTATTAATATGCTTAAACTAAGATACTTAAGTTAAGTTTTCTTTGTCATCATTGGCTGTCGCGGGCCGGATTGATGACACTGGCGGGCCGGATTTGGCCCGCGGGCCGTAGTTTGGAGACCCCTGATTTAGAGGAATGGTCAAGAAAATCGATAGATATTTTACACCCACTCCAGTAAGAATCAGACTTGATTACTCTTCTGCCAGTGTTAGGAAAAACTTGAGAAAATCATCAAATGTCAACTCAGTGAACATATCAATATACCAATGTATCAATTTGGTTTTAGAGAAAAATAGAAATACAACCCACCCTATAGTAATTGTAACATCCAACTACAAACAGCAAGCATGAACAACCTACACTCTGCGGATATCAACAGAACTTTTGATAATGTTTGGTATGAAGGAATGTTATATAAACTTCCTCACAGTCAAGAGTCAGAAATTCATTCTCCAAAAAATTTACTCCCCAACAAGGAGTTGCACAAGGCTCTCCCTTATCTCCAATTCTCTATAATATATAGTGCCATGATATATACAATCACAACTTGGAAGACAAGAATGAATTTAATAAAAAACCTTTACATTTTACAGTATGCAGATATCCCTTAGTTTCACACAACTGCACGCTAGCACTCACAATAGAGGAACTGAAAAACCTCGTCAACAGGACCACGCTCTGGCTCAATAAATGGCGATTGAGAGCAAACCCGAAAATATCATGATTTATCATTTTTTATCACAACCCTTCAGGGAAGCCACCAACAACTAAATAGTAAGAAGCAGGCAATCAGTCAAATACTTGGGAGTTTACATTAACCACAAAATCATCTTGAACACCCACAAAAAAAATGATTAAAAAGAAATGCATCATCATTTAAAAAAAAAAGGAATGAAGACTGAAACTGCAACTAAAATATATAAAATGATCTGTCGCCCATTTCTCGAATATGCACATATAGTTTATTCAAGTTGTCATAATCCTGCATTAAATAATCTTCAAACAGCTGAAAAATCTACTCTAAGGAGTATTACCAAAATGCATCTCCCTCAAAACATACTACACAATCCCTCAAACGCACTGCTGTATGGAACTACAAAAGTGAAACCTATAAAGGAGAGACTATCAGACTTAGGAAACTGCTTTGCCAAAAATGAAACTAACTTGAAGTCTCTGCAGGCATTATGCAGGGAAAGAGCTGAAGGACAACCAACCAAATTCATATTCCCGGAAAGAACTATTTGGGAAAACATCAAATTTCTCTCATAATTTATTATATTTTTTCACTGTAAATATTTTAAAATTGTACACTGGCTGAAAGACTTCGGTCAATGGCCCTTTGGTAATAACCAGTAAATGACATTTATTATTATTTATTGTAATAACAGCCCTGGATGGAAAACTCCAGATACTACTGAAATTGGTATATAAATAAATGGTATATATTAAAGTAATGGAGTGATCCGAAAAAAATCTTGTGGCTGTAAATGTATCTAAAACCTCTTTGATGAAATTTACTTTGGGGGGAACAATGGAACAATTTCAAATTTTAAAGGACAATGACATGAAAGTATGACTAAGTTGCTTGGACTAACACTTGACTATTAATTGTGTTGAGAACCACATGTCGACATGCTTTGCAAAAAGTTAAGAAAAAATTGGTATGTGTTGAAGTTTCTATCAAATCATTGTCACAAAAACATCTTTTCAATGCTTTATTATGAAAACATCAACTGCCATATGGTATTTTTGACTGGGGTACATGTGCCTCTTAGTCAAGTATTTTCACTATGAAAAATTTACTGTGAGAATTGTGGCACGACTGAAGTGGAGGCAATCATGTAAAGAGGTCTTTAAGCGACTAAAAGAGTTTAAGTGTGACAGGCATGTATCTTCATGAACTTTGTATGTATGTATACAGACATAAGCAAAAATATTTCAATAGAACAGATCATCAGTAAGCCACTGGATCCAGAAATCTTCTTGTGTCCACTTTGCACAGAACTAACCTATACCAAAAAAGTTATTTATATTTGGGATGCAAAGTTTTTAACCACCTTGATGACTCTATCCAAAACTCACCAAATATTAATATTTTCGAATCCAGTCTCAAAGCATTACTGATTGATGAAAACTATTACACTATTGATAAATTTATGTCATAATTATATTTATTTACGAGGGTGTATAATTCCATATATTTGTATATATTAGTTCTTTTATATTCGTAACTTATGACTGTGTTTGCATCTTGGAAATTCTTTTTTATATCAATTATGACGTTTTTGTCAGTTACTGCTTATACATTTATGCTTTTTAAATGAAAATAAAAATTATTATTATTATTATGCAGTAAACTTATTACTTTATCCTTTATTACACTTCAGCAGATTCTCCATTGATTCAGCTTTGTTTATTTTTCAGATCGTGGAAGTTTAAATACGCAAAAAACAGCAAGAAACTTTCCCTAAAAGCGAACCAACAACTTGGTCAGTGTATTACGCAATTAAGTGTAAAAAAAATGTAACATTGGTTTGACAACTAAAGTTTTTTCAACTTACCTTAATGAAATAGTTGCTGTGCTCATATCGCCATTAACATTAAGAAAATTCAATCAGATATGTGATAAATTTGGCATGTTTTCATAATCTATTAATATTTTCAAGAAACAGATGTGCTGCTTATATTCGTTCCTAAACATTGTTCAATATTTGTTTCACATAAAGATATCACTTTAAAAGAGGTAAACTGAAATGTTCTTGAATTTTAAGAATTTTCCTATATTAAGAAACATTGCCGCTGCTTGAAACTTTTGAATTATAATTTCAGGATACCCAAAGAAAATATTAAATTTCGACATTACCTTCTGAAGTCTCACTATGATTCTCAACGATTTCATCACCCAATCCACTGTCGATCTTTTCACGCTTCTTTTTTCTATTATCCTCCGCCTCGCTGGTACTTGGTCTATCTTGGTCCATTTCTAAGTCTGGTCTGAACTGCTCCATTTCTCTGATAGTTTCGTCATTGCTTGCTTCTGCTTCATCGGCGTATGGTTCTTCTTCTTCTCCTCTTTCTCTTCTGAGCACATTCAAGACGCCGTAGAAAACTTTGTCAATTTCATCAAGAGATTCTAGAGGAGCCTCATCGAGTTCCTCTTCCTCCTTGACTATTTCTGGCGGTTGATGTGTGGACGATGAAGAAGCCTTCAAACATAGAGAAAATGCAGGGAATGATTTCTAACAGATTATTATGATATGTGTATGGCGAGACCTGAATACCGGTCTAAAATCAGTTCACCAGTTCACGTTCAAATTCTGTCTCACATAATTATTTCGAAATTACATATATCATATTCAATCGAAAGCACAAATAACTTGCAAATTATTTGTTTTTTTTTAAATGTGCCTTACTCAAATGTCACTCGAAGTCAGGTTATTTCCTAGACAATTTCCTGGACAATTCGAAAAATTATTATATGAAGCCAAATTATCGTGAGTCAGAATGCCTCTTCCCAGAAATTTCCTAATATAGTCTCCGACCGAAAGTTCGGTTTCGGTCGAGTTTCGGCAAAAAAACGGGTTTCGGTTTCGGCGGCAAATCTGCCGAAACTACGACCGAAACTACATTTGGGAGTTCTCGCGATGTGATCGGTCATGTTCGGCGCGTTGAATTTCATACAAGTGACGAAGACATTTTGCCGCGTCCACGTGCCTAATCATGTCGTGACTTACTTCGTTTATTACATGAAAATTAATTACCTAGTTTGATACTAGGTAACAACTTAAATAAGTAATTTTATGTTTAATATTTTTGAAAAACCATTAATAATATTCAAAAGAAGAATCTACACCTACTCAAATAAACACCTCACCTATTTCGAGTAGTTTTAAGGTGCAATTAATATTTTTTCTCAAATAACGGGTTGTTATGTTGATTTGTTGATTATCAATATGTAAAAATATCGAAGACTGCATAACGTTGTGATTTAAAGATAAAAAAAATAAAGACTGACTGATTACTATAACGTTTTCATTATTTTTCCCTCAAAACATAATCCTTGTAAGGAAGTTTCGGTTTCGGCCGAAACTGAGACCGTTGCCGAAATTCGGTATCGGTCGTAAAAAACAGTTTCTGTCGTACACTATTCTAGTATTTTCGGAACACAGGGTTTCCAAAAATCGAGAATTCAGGGTTTCCAAAAATCAAGAAAAGTCGAAGTTGAATATGCCCAGATACATGAGAATATAACTGAAGATGGGTAAAGATAACGAGTGAAATATTGTGTTTTAAGACATACTAGCGCCGCCAGGCTCCGCACGGGTGCAATGCTGATACTAAATATACTACAGAATGTCTTCATAAACCGTGTTAGGAATCACACGTTAAAAGGTAAGACCTCATTAGTCCTTAGCTCGCACAAGTTTCTCAACTTCTGAGAGTTGTCGTTCGTATGGGGCGACAGCTGATTAACGGAAAAACAGATTTTTTTTTAACAATGATCACAGTTTTTTTGTCAGTAGGCAATATAAACATGTTTTCGTTTGAAGTTACTCTTGAAAGAGCGACATATAATTTGGCCCGGTATTCATTCAAATTACATGCTGTAAGGGGCCATATTGATCACATTATGGACAGATAAAATAAAGGATATATTGAAGGTAATTTTATGAACGCCCCTTTTTTCCCCGCGACTGACGTCTTTCTTGGAATATTCAAAAATTCTTTTTTATTGCACATCTGGAACATGAAACAAACCTACATACAAAATTTCAGCCTTCGAAAATATACTGATATGGGAAAGTATTGCAAAAATAATTTTGTTTGATGGACCCGCCATTTTAATCCGCGGCTGGCGCCCCAATTGAAATATTTAACAAGCCTTCCTTATTGCACATCTACAATATAAAACGAACCTACATACAAAATTTCAGCCTCGGAAAATATACCAGTACGAAGAAACAGTGATGAAAAGGTAACTTCATTTCATGAACGTGCGTTTTTTCCTTGCGGCTGGCGCCCCATTTGGAAGTCTTTTCTTATTGCACATCTACAACATGAAGCGAACCTACATACAAAATTTCAGCCTACGAAAATATATTGGTACGAAGAAACAGTGATGAAAAGGTAATTTTCATAGTTAAACATGCCGCTTTTACCCCCATGGGGGATTCCAGTTGGAATCATTCTAAATCCTTTCTTAAGGCGCAAACTTTAGCTTCCTATAGTATAACAATTTTCAATTGAAGGTAACTCATATACAAATTGAACTGAGAGCTAACGGCAACAATGTTAAATGTTAGAACTAAATTCTTACCGGGGTCACTTGTATTGTCTATGCATCGCCATTGTAAATAATTGAAAAGTAAGATGATTCCATAAAATTTGCCCCCCGTAACAAGATAGCTTCTGCATATCGATAGGATGTACGAGCGAATAGGTGAACCAGTTTGTTAAAAACTTTGAAACATCGGTAAACTGATCAACACTTTGCAGGTCTATTATATTTGCGTCCTTGAAATGCCATAACTAGTCATTTCGATTTCTTCATTATCAAGCGTTCTTATCTGCATAGACGTAGTGTGTTCTGTTTCTTGTGAAGGTGACTTTGTTTTGTATTTATTAAATATATTTTATTATATTTATTTAATAGACTGTTATATTTATTAACTTTAAAATATAAGAAAGAGTTGGCCGATACTTGTTTTTCAAAATACATCATCATAGATTTTCATCACATTCACACTTTATTGTGAGATAATTAGAACTTCCTCTTTGAAGATGATCACTTGGTGATCGAAACACGTGTCGAGGTGTTAAAAATAACGATTTGGTGTTGGGGAAAAAACTCCAGTAATATTCTAGGTAGATAGTAATATTTCAAAAGTATATATAAATCACAATGTATGTAGAATTTAGTTTATTAGTGAACACGCTTGAAAAAGCTACTGTGCAGCGAAACACATGTTGGGGATTTGTTAATCTGTTCTAGTGAAAATCTCACAATGAAGTGTTTTTCAAAATACATCAACTTTAAAATAGTTTTTGAGGTAAGTAAACAACTGACAAATAGTTGAATAATGTGACTGAATTTTATTATTTTTATAATATTAAGATGGATGCCGTAGCAGGTCCAAGTAATGTACAAAAAAAGCGGAAGTTTATGTCGTTAGAAGAAAAACAGATTGTCTGTAGAGTGTACGAAAATTTAAAAAATACACTCCGTACAGTGGAAGCTGTAGCCCAATGTTCATTTTTAACGGGAATATCCGTGTCGACAATTGAACGCCTTGTACATGAAAAAAAGGTGACTGGGATTGTGCAAGCTCCAAAAATACATTGTCGTCGTAGAAAAAAAATTGAATTGGACGAGTACTAGAAAAATTTTGTACGCTATACCATTCATTCTTTTTTTTTGAGAATAAAGCGCTAACCTTCGAATCCATTAGGACAAAGGTAATTTAATGATCTCATTCCAAAAATGAGCAAAGAGAAGTTAAGGAAAATAATAAAAGAAGATTTAAAATTTACATACGCCAAACAATCCCGTAAATCTGTCTTAATAGAAAGAGAAGATGTAGTCTTATGGCGACGGAGATATCTTCGCTCTATTAGAGAAATGCGTTCTGCTCACAAAAAGATTTATTATCTGGACGAAACGTGGGTGAATGCTGGTCACACAGTATCTAAGATCTGGCAAGAAACTACTGTAACTAGTTATCGTCAAGCATTTGTGGACGGTTTATCAACAGGGTTACACAGACCAACGAGTAAAAGGCAACAACTAATTGTCGCCCATATAGGTAGCGAGAGTAACTAATTTTTTTATCAAAAAAACGGGGGATCATCACGAAGACATGGACGCCCAACGCTTTGAAGGATGGTTTGAATCCCTTCATTCACGAGTTGAGCCAAATTCGGTAATAGTAATAGAACAGCTGCCAACTATGACCACCAGAAAAGCAGACATGCAGAGTTGGTTAGGACAAAAAGGAATTCCATTTTCCGAGTACATGGTTAAAGCCGAGCTTATGAGTGTCATTAAACAGCATCGTGACAGATATCACCAGATATCGCCAATAGCTCGTGCTAAAGGAATCACCATTTTGAGACTTCCTCCTTACCATTGCGAGTTAAACCTGATAGAATTAATCTGGGCTCAAATTAAGGGTTACGTAGCTCGTGAAAACGTGACATACAAAATTTCTGATGTCCAACGTTTATTAGAACTCGCAATGGAATGGATACAGAAAGAAGATTGGGCTAATGCTGTAGCCCATGTGATCAAGGAAGAAGAGAAAATGTGGAGATTGGACGGGATGGTAGACACTGTTTTCGACCAAATAATAATAGATTTAAGTGTGACTAGGGATTCCTCTTGGGACGAGTCAATGGATTCTGAAACTTCAAAAGCATAACATAGGTCATTATTTCTTTGCTTTGTAGTTCTCTTTCTATATAAAAGGAACATAATAATTATCACGTAAATTTTTCTGTTTTTTTGAAGTACTGAATTAGGCATAATAAAAAAATGTAATCAGTTTTACCAATGACACCAGGTAACGCCACCTACTATAACAATTTTTACGTAATTACCTATGTGTTTAAATAAATAAAAATATTATTTTGGTACGCCTCTGCAGAGTTGGTAAGAGGATTATCCGTTGGTCACTTCAAGTGCGACGTTGCTAATGAATCACCTTCAATTGAAAATTGTTATAGTATAGGACTCACCAGTATGGAGAAACAGAAATGAATGAGTGAGTGGTAGGTGAGTGACTTTCACATTTATTAGTATAGATTGTTTATTTGTAAAGTGAAATAAAAGTAATTGAATTCATTGTGTTTGTTGTTGCATATTCTCTACAAAAGTTTACTTAGTCATGAAAGTTTTGATTTAAATAAACTGAAGAAGTCAAATAATTGGTCAAATCTGATTTCAATTTATAAACAGAAAAGGATTATCAAATACGAGTAGTCATTCCAGAAATAGAAACACATGATTATGTATGACGAATATTTTGAAAAAAATTGAATTGCTATTGCTTTCTCCAAAGATAAAAAAAGAAAATTTGTGTATCTAGATTCTTCCTGTCTTTGACTAAAAATCTATTTTTGAATTTATGTAAATTTGAAGGCATCAATTCTTTTATTTATACGATATCAATCCGCCAAGATACCTTGGTGGATTGATATCATGCAAAATATTTTGTAAGCTTATTAGACTTCAGTAAGTAAAGTCGATGTTGCTTATGAAATAATAGTCTTGCTCATTCATAAAAACATATTTTGAAGTATGCTGATTGACATCAAGAAATATACCTTTCCACTGTTACGTTCTCTTTGAGCATCACCATCTTGACTGGTGCTTGGATTGTGTTCAATGACAGCTTGTGTTTCTACTTGTGTCTCTGATTTTGATTTTATCTCACTTTCTTCGGTGGATTCTGCGGTGTCGGTTTCCATTCGGTTATCTTCGCTAGATTGCTCGGTCTCAGTATTGGAATCTCTATCTCTATTATTTGCAACAGTACCTGAAAATGTCTCGTTTTTATAGAATATTATAATACATTGATTGTAATTTTTTTATTCAACTGAGGATGTTGCATATATACAGAAAAGATGAATTGGTTTCCAAATAATATAAACAGATAAATAACTGTCATCAATTTTATTCCCTTAGTGATTAAAAAATATAAATAGTTAAAAAAGACCACCATAGTATACCGAATTCATGATTTCAACTGCAAAACAATATTTTGAAATAAATGATTTTTATTAAAGTGTATTAAAGTTATTTATTTTAATTTATATCACAATAAGTGCAAATTTGTTAAGTATATCACCGTTTGAAATAGAGATGTCTCCCAGACACATTGTAATTATTTAACAAAACTATTATTGAAGCACATTTATGTATATGATCTTTACAACATTCATATTAAATTAGTAGAAATATGTGATACCATTCAGTTGCAGGAAATAGAAATGGGATAACACAATATTTTCAAGGCATAGTGGTTCGGCCAGTTTGTTTTTCTTTACAATAAATGAATTTCCACCATGAAAAGTCCATACAACAAACATTTTTGTAGCCTGCAAAAATAGTAAATATTTATCAAAAAATATAATAAAATATACCTACTGTTAAATCTAGGTGGGTTCTTTAGTGATAAGTACTACAACTTCATTTGAAAATTCAACAACTCAACAACTTCTACATCAGTTACATTTTAGATTTAATTCACTGCTTTACTTGTTTACTCATCACTTTTCTTTGTATCCTCTTATATATATATATATATATATATATATTGAAGGCCCTCTAAGATTCTTCGAACTCTTCTTATTTATTAGAGAAGCTGATTTCTAATGGTATAAGGCATTTCTGTTACTTTCCTATGTTTCTACATTAGGAATGATTGACAAATTTTTTTTTTTTATTGTATACAATGAGAAAGTATATTCATATATAGGAATTTTTATGTATATCAAGTTGATGAGACACTTTTCGAATGATTTCACAACTTGCCGCTATTTATTCGCTACTTAGTTGCGGAAGAAAATATTTTTTCGCCCCTTTTTTTTTAAAAAATACAAATTGTCTCGCTAACTTGATATCAAGTTAGCGATACCACTTTTTTATCATAAAGTTTTCCAGAACTTTGACTAGACCATTGGTTTAGTATATTTATTCGCTAATTATTTGCGGAGAAAAATATTTTTTCGTCCCTTTTTTTTAAAAAATACATGTTGTCTCGCTAACTTGATATCAAGTTAGCGATATCACTTTTTCATTATAAAGTTTTTCAGAACTTTGACTAGACCGTTGGTTTAGTATATTTATTCGCTGATTATTTGCGGAGAAAAATATTTTTTCGTCCCTTTTTTTTTTAAATACATGTTGTCTCGCTAACTTGATATCAAGTTTATCAAAAGTGGTATCGCTAACTTGATATCAAGTTAGCGAGACAACATGTATTTTTTTAAAAAAGGGTCGAAAAAATATTTTTCTTCGCAAATAATTAGCGAATAAATATATTAAACCAACGGTCTAGTCAAAGTTCTGGAAAACTTTATAATGAAAAAGTGGTATCGCTAACTTGATATCAAGTTAGCGAGACATGTATTTTTTAAAAGAAAAGGGCGAAAAAATATTTTATTCCGCAACTAATTAGCGAATAAATATACTAAACCAACGGTCTAGTCAAAGTTCTGGAAAACTTCCATGTATTTTTTAAATAAAAGGGGCGAAAAAATATTTTTCTCCGCAACTAATTAGCGAAAAAATATACTAAACCAAAGGTCTACTCAAAGTTCTGGAAATCTTAATAATAAAAAAGTCGTATCGCTAACTTGATATCAAGTTAGCGAGACATGTATTTTTTTTTTTTAAAAGTCGAAAAAATATTTTCTTCCGCAACTAATTAGCGAATAAATAGCGGCAAATTATGGAATCATTCGTTTTGCAAATTTCGAAAAGTGTCCCGTCAACTTGATATACGTGGAATTTTGTTTCAGGGAGACCCAAAGGCTTTATTTTCTGTATATCATATAATTATATTATGAATTGAACTGCATTCTTGTACTGTCTACTTGAATGAATTATTCAGTTGATATGATCCAAAAATTGTATTTCAAATTGTCGGCCTTGATAGGTTGATAAGAAGAGTATCTCAATCCATCCACAAGTTATTATTCTAAAGTAATTTTTCCCAATATCGAAAAATATTTAACCTGCCTTATATACCTAGTCAATTGTAAAAGATAAATATTCCCCCTTTTCACATAAACCCACTGTGTAACCACAACTTACAATTAATCTATTGTTTTAATACCAGTCTAATCTGTTATCAATGTTTATAGTAGACTTTTAAACTTTATAAACTTACTCTGAAATGAACACTGTAATCAAATGAATCGTCCAAAACTAATTATTTACTTTTTCTGTATACAATGGTATTAATATAGAATTCTCAAAGGAAAAGAATCCCATATGTTACTTCTACACAATCGTAATATAATCTAGGGAAATCACAATTCCTGAAAGAGAAATGAAGGGTCGTTGATGCAACAAGCTCCATTGATAATTTATAAAGATTTATCTCTCTCTTTTTTTATGAAAATTCTTTTCGCAATAATTGCAAAATTTTCTTTTGAGAACTGTCAGGGATATATTGACCTCTCTCATCACTGCCCACAACAAAACATGGCGGGACTACAATTTCTTGTCCATAGAAAGAGAAAAAAAGTTGTTAGGGAGGTGGCTGAAAGCAACAGGTATCCACGAAAATTGTGGATAAATTAATTATAAAACAAAAATTTAAGGAGTATGTTCGTAATGCCTTGACTTTTTGAAAAGAGAAAGATTCGAAATTCATAGTGCTTCCATATGGATCCAAATACACCAATGACTTGGTCCGAACGTTCAAAAAAATTTAATATAAGAGTGGCTTTCAAAACTGCACATACACACTCCAACAAGTGTGGTGTATCAAGGTTTTCCAATGGCATGAAACATACTGTAAAATAGGGTTAAAAAATTACAGATGATAAAAATGTAGAAACACTATTTAAAGAATGGAATATCTCCCACAAATTGTGACTAGAAACAGATCACATTGAGACCACAGTTGAAGAAATAGTTTAAATATTTTGTTTTTCCTAAAGGTAGAATTCTCTCTGCCAAAGAACAGCAATCTGTATATCATTCTTATGAGAATATATGAATGAAAAGAGCCAATACAGAAGAGGAAAAAAGTACAAGGTAAAAGAACACAATGAAGAAATAAAAAATGGTAAAGGCTGTTGCTAATATTAAAAAAAAGAAGAACGAAAGAGAACTGAGATTATTTGAAAAAACGGCTTACTATGAAAACACAAGTACTGAATAAGAATAGGAAAGGGTCAGTAGATATTTTACATGATGCAGATTATTTTCCTGGAAAAAGTGTTGAAAAAAGAGATGGCATTGGTGCTCTAAGGTAGAATGAAAGCTGTACAAGATAAAATCACAACCCCAAAAATAACATTTATGATCCAGGACCCCAGAACCCGCCATACCATTATTTCTTTTTAGTGTTACTAGGTATTTACAATTTTTGTGATGTCAAGTATAAGCAATCTGGAGAGAAATATAAAAATGTTTGTATGACATTTTTGATGATTTTTTTTTCGTTGAAACATTTGTTCAATGAATAGTTATAACTAACTGAACACCTTTCATTATTCTAATTCAATGAATTTATGTAGTCAAAAGTATATTTTTCCATACTGACTAAAGATTGGGGTTTTCTAATAGTGTCTGCCGTTAGTGCTTTTAATGAAGATTTTGCTCAAAATAGAAAGTATAACAAAATGTTTTAATGAAAATGAAAAAAGTATAAATTATAAAGAATAATAAAGGTTCAACAAACATCTCGTTTCTCCTCCCACAAAACGCTAAAAGATATAAAGAAAAAGGATAAAAAAAATAAAAGCACAGGGAATATAGTATTGTTTGAGCACAATACTCACCAGCGAAGAGATTTCTTCCTTCTCTAAACGTACCTAACACAAAGTTTAAAAGTCCGTCATTCTCTTCTCTAAAGATGGCACGGCCCGCATCTCTGTTCCTCACCTTTGAAGTAAAAAAGAAGTAGTTTAAAAATACATTTTTAAATACTTCATTTCAATAATTTGGTTCATAATGAGTTCAGTTACATAAAAGACCAATTTCTATAAATTATTTGAAAAAGAGCGACACCTAAATGCCAACAGTGCTGTTTTCAAATCACATTTACACTACTTGGGTACAATCATAGACACTAGTAGATTACTGACAATGACTCATGTAACATTTTTAAGCTATGTAAAATGTTTTATTTTGACATCACTCAAAGCAGACCCCAACTTTTTTATTTAAAGAAATAGACCTATAGTTACTTTGTACAAAACGTTATTATTGATAAAGTAGATTTTGTAATGTAATTTCGACGTTTACAAAAATAAATTCCAAGAGTTGAGCAATATTTTATCTATTTTTGGCCTAACTCCAATAGTGAAATGACCAACACGAATAACGTTGGAAATATGTACTATTATAGATCAAATATTTGTAAATTCAAATGAGAAAGGAACCTGTTGCGTGGTTGACAATTTTTACTCTGATCATAGAACAATCTTATATGATTTTCCATTAGATGAAAACGAACACATGGAAAGTCTTAGAACGAAACGATAATTCACACAAGAAGCAATAAAAAATTTTGAATCCGGTCTGATGTCTGAGAGTTGGAGGGTTCTCTATGGAATGAGCAAGATAGATGATGTTTTCGATTATTTTCATTCAGTATTCATGTATCATTTCAATAAAAAATGTCCACAAAAGAAAAATAAAAAAATTAATAAAATGTATTTGATTAGTGAAGAAGTTAGTTTGTCCAGTAATAATCTCAGTGATCTTTACATACTACAAAAATATAACCCACTATTCTCGGATGTGTATCGTATCTCAAAAAAGAAACATAAAGCCTTAGTAGAAAAAAATAAAAAGAAATATTATCAAAACAGGATTTTTGCATCGGATGACCCTGCAAAAATATGCTGGAGGGTGATTGCGGAGTTGTCAAATAAATCTAGAGGTTTCCAAAACATTAAAATAAAAATGTAAGATGAAATGATTGAAAATCCCTCTGAGTTGGCAACACTTTTCAACAACTTTTTTGTTACTGCTCCAAATGATCTGGTTTCTCGATTAGACAAAAAAAGCATAGAACCAATAGAAAATACAGATTTTAATCTCAATTCTATTTTTCTGAGTCCATTTCATGAAAATGAGTTACTCAGCATATTAAATAGACTAAAAAATAAATGTTCGACAGGTCCAGATGATGTTCCTCCTTTTTTATTGAAAAAAGTTATCAAATCCATAATAACACCTCTCACTTTCATGGTGAATTTGTCTTTCTCTAATGGCGCTTTCCCAAAAGGACTAAAATAAGGGAAAGTGATTCCAGTTCACAAAAAAAATAGTCGAAATAATTTGGAAAATTACAGACCAGTAATGATACCTTTTGGTTTTCAAAAAGTATTCGAATACTCTTTTCTGGACCGTCTTATAACATCTACTGAAAAATTTGAAAATATAACCGAAAACCAACATGGTTTCCGAGAAGCAAGGTGGACAATAACGGCTTTAGTTTCCTTTTACACCACAGTGGTAGAACATATTGAAGGAGGTGAAAGTCCAGCTACAGTATTTTGTGACTTGGGCAGGGCGTTCGATTGTGTGAACCACGCTAAGTTACTAGCAAAACTAGAAAGATTTGGTATTAGAGGGGTAGCGAATACTTGGATATCAACATTCATAAAAAATCGTACGCAGTATGTTAGAAAAGCCGAAAACAATGGCAGCAAGACTCAGAAGGTCAACTCACAACTGAGAACTATTGAGAGAGGTGTTCCTCAGGGGTCAATATTAGGGCATGTGCTATTAATATTGTGACAGATATAGATCAGCATATCAACTTAGGCAAGTACACTGCATATGCAGATGATTTTTCACTGACAATATCAGCTCCTACAACATCGAAAATAGAAAAGGTGGGCACTTTTTAGGATTGTCAATTAAGAAAGAATAAAGGAGTAAAAAACAAGTCTGTTGTCTATCTGTCTGTATGTATGTATGTATAACTTGTCAAATGTAGGAAGAGCTTTCTAAATTTCGATATGGTCCCGCCCACTAGATGCGTATATGTTACCAAGACAGTGAAAAGCAATATATGTCATGGTTTTGGAAAACACTCCTAATTTTAACAAACCGAATATCAATTCGTAATTTGGCACAGATTTGATTTGCAACAAGGAAATTTTGTGGATCAAAATCAACAAAAATCTGAAAATTGGAAAAGGGTCTTACAGACAAATAATTTGTATAAAAAATTGGCAAATTAGACTTATTCAAATAAACTGATTGCGTCTGCATCCAAACAAGTATATTTTGCATTTACAGAATCCAAACTGATATACGGAATCTGATTCTGAGGAAGAAATTTACTTATATTTTGACAAGTGTTGTTGAATCTAAAATCATTATACCATTCACAGCTCCAAGAAGTAAGAAAACTTTTAACTAGTACCGCAAATCTGCAGTATTTTTTTTTTCATCAAGCTTAGTTGAAATGTAACTTATAAAATTTGTTGTGCTAAGAGTACTACTATTTTCTTGAGAACCATATTGGTAGTTATCAAATCTATCTTTCTTACTCATAAAACTTACTGTACTTTTTTTGATAAGCAATTCACTCTGTTTTGAGAGGCAAGGAACCTCTGTTTTGGTCCTTTAATGAAAACCCAGATTTATGAAATGTAACACATGACATGATACATAAATCAACATTTTTTTTTGTCAAAACAGTATCAAATGGTTAAAGCAACAAATTATTCATATAGGACGTCCATTGCATGAGGTAAACTGCAGGGATCCATACTAGGACTCACCTTATTTTTACTTGATATAAACAACATGTTGAAAGTTAATATATCAAGAAAACAAGATGTGAATTTTCTTGATGACACTAGACTTTATATGATGATGATATTTTAATAGTGATGTTCAACTTACCCCACCAATTCTAACGTGTCTCTCATCGTCAGAACTTTCTTCAGAATCAAACAGAGGTACTACTAATCTTCTGAGAGCTCTTTTCTTCTTGACAGACCTAGTAACTGGCGCTGGTTTCTTAACAGGGGGATGTTCCACTTCAACATTTTTCCTCAGCATGTTTCTTATGACAGAACGACAAAGAGCTTGAAGAGACAAAGGTTCAACTTCAACTGGAAATAAAGTTCACATAGAAAATATCAATATTAAAATGTGTTTCCTTACTACTCTGGACCCATTCCTGAGGACCTTCGAGGGGCTGAATCAGGGAAGCAAAAGAGACTGGTAAAAGAGATTTTGATTCCCAAGTTGTTTCAGTTGTTCTTTTAATCTGCATCAATGTATCGTTCAGAGGCATTACAAGAATTCCACCTACTTTCAACAGGTTTTTCATGTAAGTCTCGTACTGTTCAGGACAAGCTGCACCGCAGTACACTCTATCATATCGAGCATTGCAATCACTCGTAAGGCACAAACAATTCCCCTGTATGAATTTAGGTTCGGCAAAATCAAACTCATCAATAGCTCCCGAAAATTTCCTAAAGTCTTCAAATTTTTGATTGGCATACTGCACTACATCAGCATGATATTCCACTCCATGGTTTGTACCGTAACTTCCTAGAATGAGTCCTACCATGGTACTTAGATAACCAGTTCCGGAACCAAGATTCAGGAAAGATAGTCCAGGCTTGAGACACAGTCCTTCCAGTACTTCACTGTAAATGCACGGTGCAGAGAGATGCAAATTGCCACTTTTCCATGCCAAATCTTTGTAGGCATTACCTCTGGCCTCAGCCAAAAAATATTCTGCTCTGTCTACAGCTCGAAAAACTCTCTCTATGGTTGATGTTTTAATATAGTCAGCATCCAGTAAGTTGTCTATAAGATCATCATTATTTTGACCAGAGCTCACTACTCCACCCATTTTAACTGTGGAAAATCTTAAATAAAATACAACATTTTTAGTTCCTACATACGTCAAAATCAAAATGAGAACAAACAGAAAGGTACCTTGTCAAAATGGTGGTTTAAAGATAAGTTACACAAACAATGTGCGTTTTACAATACTTTGAACTCTTCCTCAATAGCATAACTGGACATAAAAAGTAAAATTCTTAACAATCACATGAAACGAACAAAACAAATCCTTGTCAAAACGCTGGAATTTGTACCAGAACAGATAAATGGTAAAGTTGAAAGTGAGTGGTAGGGATGTAGGCTATAAGAAAACCAGCTGTTTTATGGGACGTTGCCAGATATCAAAAGCTTATCAAACTATTTTCTATATACAAGATTAACTATGTATACCAGTACGTATATGCGTTATTGGCGGTACCAATTTGTTTTATATTCGTTTCCAGAATCTACAAATAAACCATAATAATACGTCATATTTTGAAAAAAAATGTATTCGAAATTCACTTTAATTCATTCCCATGAATGTTTTGAATGTTTATCATTCACTTCCTGGAAATATTGGAATCTGTTTAGAAACTTAATTATTGCATTATAAAATGTTCTGTTGTAATTTCATTTCAAGTAGATCTTTTTCTATCCACGAGTTCTGAAATGGACTGGAGTTGTATATATAATTCAGATGTCATGTATCCTCTCAAACACAAATAGAGGCGTCATATCAAGTGATTCAGCGGGCTTTTTTAAGGGACTAGATTTGCCTATCGATCGGTTTGGATAATTATCATTTAGAGTTCTAAACCCTTTCGTAATGAAAGGAAAGCATGTAGTATTCTTCATTCTTCATTGGTAGAAGTTCACTCGTCCCATTAACCAATTGTTTCGGGGTGCCTTGTCATCGACTATAATTGCAATATCGTCAACTTTGAACAGAGTAGTTTTTTCATGCCACTTCTCGCGTCGAATAGGTACCTAAGTGTGGATCAATATTCTATTACCCACCGTTTCCAATATAAATCAGTTGAGGCTTATGTGAATTTTCATTATTTTCTGCTTTTTATTGGGTAACTCACATAAGACTGCACATCTCTTTTCGAATCCTTTTTCAAATTTGAATAATTTCGAACAGTTTTTGAGATATTCCCAAAAACCAAACCACATTTTTGTGGGTAATTGTTTATGACTTTTGCAATTTTTACACGGAGCACTTGGATTTTTTTCAAAAATCATCTACACGCTATTCCGAATCGAATGATACCTCTTTCATATTTTTCGAAGGCGGAGAAAAAGTCTGGCATGAAAAGTACTTGTGAATTAAACTACTAGTTGTAACAATCTTAGTAATCTGTAGCCCGTTTATTCTACCCAATCATAGTAAAATGTAAGATGAATTATTTCAACTCAAGTGTATTTATGAAATTCGATCTATATTACTTTTACTTGCAACCTTAATATAGCAAGAAAAGAAAAATCATATTAAACGATATTTTTTTTACATTTGGCAACACTGATACATGTTCTATTTTGTTCTGCAGCGCATGTCTTGTACTTTCAGGAAAATTAAGGTGAGTGTTTTTTATAAACCTAAATAAAACCTGCTGATGAGAATTATAGAATGTTTTACGGAAGGAAATAGAGAAAACGCCCACTTTTTGGGTTTCGTCTTGAATAAATAAACTCAAGCGAGACAATAGAAAAGTAGCATGAGTAGGTATATTAATTTTGTAGTTGCCAGTGGTAATTCTGGTTCAAATTTTTATTTTTGTTCAGGGGGAATATTTTTTCATGACAATTCGTTTCAGTATAAATACTTGAAAGAACCAGAAATAAAAATCGAAATTACCCAAACAAATTTCAAGATGTCTTTTATAGTTTCTAATATTTTTTGTTAATGCTTTTGAATGCATAGCATAAAGAAAATTAAAATATTCCATAAGGAATAGTTTAATTTGTTTTAAATGAAATATAAAATACATGTTTATAGGTTGAGTGCGTAACGCTTAACAACTAAATTTGAATGCTAATAATGGCCTCCATTTTACGTTACACGTTCAGGGTAATTATATCCCAATATTTATTTTAGGGTAATACATGATTTTATGTCATAGATTCAGTTCTGCAAACCTAATATTCATCATGGAGATTTTGTACCCATCTCTAGGAATAGTTGTTATTGCATAAACTCAGTTTTATATAAAAGGGTTATGCCAAATATTATTACCTGCACCTATGCGTCTGAATAGGTACCTATGCAGAAGAATTCAAAATTTTAAAGAGGTAAGGAAGCCATTTACAAGCTTCACTTCTTCAATTTTGTCATTAGTTGATAAGAGGCACACACTGAAACGTTTATTTTAACGAAAACTCCGCTCCTTATAGTTTTTGGTAAGTTTTCAAGGCAGAATTTTGTTGTTAATTGAAGCGCGGGAAAATTAACTTTAGAGAAATCGAATCCCCTCTTGTAATCGACGCGTGCGCAACAATAATATTACGGAAATTCTATGAAAATCTGCTGAACAGAATGATCACTTTGGTTCTGTCCTGTCATAAAATTTTAGATTTTCATTTGTGAGCTGGTTGCGGACGTTTTTAGAAGGTATTTAATAATTTATTTTTATTCCAATTATAATTTAGTTCACTTGAAGTGACCTTTACCTTGAGGTTTATTTAACAAAATAATAAGTTTTTGTGTCTTGGTCAATCACAACCGTCTCAGACAAGGAGCATACCATACTTATAATAGTAACATTTCATATATTTTTTATTTGCTATGAAGACCAAACGCTAATAATAGTAATTATTTACTGTTAGTTTCAAAATAATTCGTGTTACCTGCTTCTCCTTATAGCAGGTTCAATCTACATTATTATTTAGTACAAAGTATTTTCAAAAAAACTAACTTTTGTTTATTTTCGGTTTTACAGAAATGTCTTCAATTACTTCTACAGAGTTATCCAGAACTCAGGAGGAGTTGGATAATTCCAAAATTACCATTAATTCCAACAACAGCAAAATTATTTTAGAAAATAATTCATCTGATGTAACCATCTCCAAGTATGAGGGGCCTGCTTCATTTACCAATTTACCTCAAACTTCATCTTCGTCGGTAATGATGAAAACTCAAGTTTTACCAGTAGTATACTTTCAAAATTCTTCTAAAGTACCACTGTCAAGTGTTGGTAAAACAAACAATGTCATTGTGAATAATATTTCACAATTTCAGCTTGCATCTCTGGCACCGAACACAAATAGAACAACGACAGTTTCTACAGCTGGTACTGTATCCTCAAATCAGAACGTGATTTTTACTACAGGGAGACCACAGTCTTTGGTAATACAAAAGCCGCAGGGCAATTTATTGCCTGTGGTACCAGTACCTATCAATACGACTGCTACCAAAATTGCAAGTGTTTTAACCGTACTTAAGCAAACTCAAAAAAGTAGCGATTCTATCGGTTCAAATGTAAATACTATTCAGATTAACAAAACTGATATAAACAAATTGCACGATTTTCCTGTCACCAACAACAACAATACCTTCATTCAACCTCAAAATTCATCACAAAAATTTATTCTAACTCCAATGCCTAAATTATCTTCAGGAGCTGCAGTCAATAGTGTACAGTCGAAAATAACGTTATTACCCATGCCTGTACCCAATTCGGAACCAATGGTCACCAAACAGCGAGTATACAGTAATATTAAAATAAGCGATGGGCAGCTTCAAAGTGATTCCACAAGTATAACACTCATGTGTGATAATCATTCAAATGAAAATAGTATGGATGTGGACAGTAATAGCGAGAACTTAGTGTGTGATGAAGTGATTGACTTGGACAGTTCAGAAAAAAATGATCTTGTTAACAAGTCATACGAACTCAGCATAACGGAAGATTCTACCAGTTCCCAAAACGAGCTTCGCACTTCTGTAATACTTTCTAGACCTCCTACAAAAGAGTTACCCAAGTTTTCAAAGCATGGTGTGTCAATTTTGAAAAAAAACTATAGTTTTTCAGAGCGAAAAGTGGGAAAACCAAATAGTTTGATTATCACCAACAGCACGAGCCCAATTTCCGAAAGCAAGGAGATATCAGTATCAAAACCAAGTACAAGTGAGACTGAAAGTGTGATTGTAACTGTCCCTGCTCCCTCCAAACCAGAAAAAGAACGTAGGAGAAAAGCAAATTTTTGTTACCGTAAAGATTTTGATGAGATGGAAGTAACATCCAACAACTCCTATGGTCTGGAAACTTCTAGTAAACCTTCATATGAAATTAC
Organism: Leptinotarsa decemlineata; assembly: GCF_025532065.1. Classification (NCBI taxonomy): domain Eukaryota; kingdom Metazoa; phylum Arthropoda; class Insecta; order Coleoptera; family Chrysomelidae; genus Leptinotarsa; species Leptinotarsa decemlineata. The sequence goes on along the minus strand of NW_027412558.1, from coordinate 11,194,139 downwards.
AAAATGTTCAGTAGTTACTGTAGATGAACCCAAGAAGAATCTCACTAGTGAAGTTGAAATAGAGCTCATAAAAGAAAAACCAACTCTTACGTCCGAGGAATGTGATCTCCACAAAGTTCTAAACTGGGATGATGGAATCGGAACATTACCAGGTACTCAAGTTAAATTTATTCTGAACGAGTTCAATTTAGTTGAATACATCACTGAGGAAGAGTTCAAGGCAATAATTGATAAACGTATTGCAAAAGCAAAGGAAAAAATGAAAACAGACTTTCCAGAAGAAATGCGTTGTTTGCAATGTGGTTGTTACGGTTTAGTTTCTGATTTCATAAACCCCAAATTTTGTAGCTATAACTGTCAGGAGTCTAATGAAGCTAAAAGTAAAAAAGAAAAAGATGATAAATTCAAAAAGAAAAAGAAGAAACTCAAAGATCCATCACCTGAAACTGAGAAAGAAGAAGAAAATGAACCAGTATTTCGTGATTTTCTCCAAGTCAAGGCTTCCTCATGCCCTTGGACTTGCAAGAAAAAGGGCTTCTCCTGGTCAAAATACCTTGAACATATGAAAGTCAAAGCTGCTCCAGTAAAACTATTTAAAGACCCCTTTCCTTATACTAGAAATGGGTTCAGACCTGGGATGAAACTTGAAGGTGTCGATCCTCAGCATCCTTCCTATTTCTGCGTTTTTACAGTTGCTGAAACTGTTGGATACCGCATAAGGTTGCATTTCGATGGATATCCCGACAACTATGATTTTTGGTGCAATGCTGACAGTATGGATATATTTCCAGTGGGTTGGTGTGAAAAATATGGACATGTTCTACAACCACCAGCTGGCTTCACTGTAGAGAACTTCAACTGGATACAGTATTTGAAGCAAACTAAGGCTGGTGCAGCACCAAAGCATCTATTTGCTAATAGAGCTGGTCAGGTGAGTTTTTTCAATCATAACACTGAGAATTTGTTCATAAAAATTGCTTGCTATATTCTCCCAAAAGCACCTTCAAAAAAGTTATCAGTGCGTTTCTTAGTCCCCAATTTTTTAATTGGATTTAGGTACTTACTAATATTCATCTTGACTAATATTCTTGAAAAACTAATTGATACAGTTTATTGTATGATTTTCACTATAAACTGTATTAACTAGTTTTAATATGGATTTTCATCAAGTATCGGTCAGTTCTATTCAATTAATATTCTTGACTTTCATTCCAACTTGAAATATTTTATATATAAATACAATTATGAAATATTTTTTTTTATATCTGTATTCTAGTTGCTTTGTTTACAAGAAAACCACAGCATTTAAGTTTCTTACTTCATTACATGATCAGTGAATAAAAGAGATGTAGTAGATTTTAAACAGAAGGACACACCTAAATTATTTAGAAATAAAGTATTCGCTATTAAAAAACAAAGTATCAGATGAGTGTACAGAGATATTTTTTTCTGACTGCCAATTTAATATCTGAAAAATACGCTAGTTTCAAAACTTCCGCATACACAGTATTTTTAGGTTCACATACAGTATCACTGTGTTTTCCCAGTGATATTTTATTGTTCAAAGTAATTTCAAGAAATTTAATATACACAGACATTTACAATAAATTTTTCTGTTCCCTCTTAGTTATATATCAAAACTTTGATGAAATATGCCAAGACTGACATATTTTTCAGTTGAAAAAAATTATATAGGACAGTTTCATCCCTGAATAACTTAGAAAAGTTACATTATTTTTTCACGTACCTTTTTTTATATATATACCATTATTCCACATAATTGTAATTCAGTGAATAGTAATGAATTATTTATCATTTTTCTAAATTGCGAGCTTATATACTAGAACTTGGCATTTCCTGTAATTGGGTGTGTATGCCCCTTGAAAATGAATGATTAATCTATCTGTCTATCTAAACTCAAAATTCTGGTATATATTTTTTAGTACAAAAGTCATAAAGTCTTTTATTTTCATTATTCATCAGGTCACTACTTGAACAATACTGATGAAACTCAAATGCACAGGTATTGACTATCACTGCTAAGAATTTTTTTGCTTGAAATGCTATCACCAATTTACGTTTTTCTTTATTTTTATAGCCATAATATAATGTTCTCACTATATATCTGCTACATTGCGGAGAGGTTATCGAGAGTGCTTAACATGTATTTGCTAGTACGTGTATTCTAGCCCAAAGCACTTTTAATAACAACGAATATTTGGAATATACATTGGGTAGAAAAAAAGCGTTTTCTATATAATTCAGTGTTCATATAAAAGTATTTGTTTTGAAAGAATTTTTCTTTCGTATAATTCAATGTTTATTATGATAGTAGCTATTTCAGGAAGGCTTTTTCTTCCAGATTTGTGTCCGAAAGTTACTACTTTGCATGATCTACACATCTATGTATTGACTTCCTTCTTTTAATATTTATTACTTCCTTCCTTTCTTTGGAAGATTCCCACTTTTTTCTATATCAAGATAGAGTACTAGAAAGCAAAAACTTTCTTCCCAAAGATCTAACAGTTTTGTGAATTCAGAAAAAGTTTACCCTAACATTATCCAAAGTTATTGCTTGAAAAGCTACAAGATGAGATTGTAGAGTGCTAAAAACTACTGTCGAAGTTACAGTTTTTTTAGTGTTGAGAAAATATTCCTATGGCAATATACCATTTATATCCTGGAAACAGGCTTATGATCAGACTCATGAATTAATGATTGTTTAATAATTTTGAAAATCTTATTGGATTATTCAGGTTTATCTCAATAAAAAAAAGTTTCGTGTTAAACCCCTCAATTTCATCTGAACACGTTCCTACATATTTTGATTGAACAAAAAAAAAGTATTCTGTCATATGTTTATTTTTCATTTACTCAACATATTATATCCATTTACGATTTATTTGGTCAATATTGAACATCATTATTTCATGATAGAGATTATGCCGAATGGAGAAATCTTCTGATCTTCTATTAAAATCGTGTATATTCTAAAAATTTATATTTTCTGCTGCTACATACAAATACAATCTTTTTCCCTACTCAGTATTACTGGAATTTTATAATTTCTCTTGTTATTTTCAGTCAATTTGTCCTAATGGATTTAGGGTTGGTATGAAACTAGAAGCTGTTGACAGGAAAAATACTTCCCTAGTTTGTGTGGCGACTATTCGAGATATGATGGATAATAGGATTTTAGTTCATTTTGACAGTTGGGATGACATATATGATTACTGGGCTGATCCCACATCACCCTACATTCACCCAGTGGGGTGGTGTGACCAATATGGACATAACCTCACTCCTCCAAACGGTAAGCAACTTATTTTTTTTTATATTTAGTATTTGTAACGGTTTTACAAATTTCTCAACTGCTTAGTGAATCATGAATTACCTTTTTCACTTTTGAAACCGTGAACCTTATTGTTAGGTTCAGTTTGGTTTTGTAATTGAAGGATTTTTAAATTTATCAGAAATTCATTTCGCAAATACTAACCATCAAAAGTGAAATACAAACGTTTTAATTGAAGAGTAATTATCTGATGATTTGTTGTTGAAGGAGCTTAAAAAATACATTAATAACCCAATTCTTTTTTAGATAAGAAATTAAAGAAAATACAGAAAAATGCTGATGAAAATCTCGATAAAGGTAAATCTGTATTTTAAAATGTTCCTTATATTATTTTACCTAATTTCTCATTCTTTAAATACACTGCATATATTTTATTCATACCTTCTCCAAACAAACTTCTGAGATGATTTATTGACAGTAACATTCTCAACCAACCTAGGATGAATTTCTCAATGTAAGAAAATTTTTTGCATCATAACTGTTCTTTATTATATTTTAGCAAATTTTTTAATTTCTTGAAAAGGGCATAAAATTGAAAGCATTATAATTTTTATCCCAAATGACATCCCAGTTTTTAAAATACAAGAAATAGTTGAACTTTTTTTTTCATATTTCAAATTTATGTGAAATGAGGAAAAAGTCCGAACTTATAGTATTTCATACTTGTGTATCTGGTAGCATGTTGTAAGGTTTCTAAATGTGAAAAGAATTGGTGAAGTGTAAGAATGTAAATTGGCCTTTTTTGTGAAAGTTTCATCATTTTCTTTCACGTACATTACTAGTTGTAGAATATAAAAGAATGATTGATGCCATTGGTGACATTTTATAAATGATTTGTTATATTTGTTTCTGAACTAAAAAGAAAATGAAGAGTTGAAGGCACCCAGCCATAAAATAAGAGATTTAGTACATGGGATGTATGTTTCAGACTACATTACAGAGAAAACTCAATTTTGTGATTACTTTGTATGATTCTCAAGTAAACTTAGGATCCAGCATTAATTCCAGAAATTTCGTTCTGTTAATTACTTCAAAAGAATTGTTGTCGATGTGTAAATGACAAATCCAATTAGAAGCCTTATTTTTTGATACAAACTGCATATATATTGTTTTCGTTGCATTTAATGTTGGACCATTTTCATGGCACTACTCACTTGATTCAATGAATGCTTTACTACAATTCTTATTGTAGCAGGAGTGCCAAAAGTTTTGTTAATATCACTGATCTAAATTATAAAATTAGGAGACTAAATCCAGAGGTATTCTTATAGTGGTTTTCATTGGATTTGATCATTTATTATTTGGAACAATAGATTGAGACAGTGACTTGGCGGATACAATTCTACCCAATCATATGGTTTAACTTTTATCCTCATTACCTCCATATTTGTTAGTTATAGTTTGTGATCTTCCAATTCAAATATTGATGATACATTTACACCCAGTAATAGAAAATATCAAGAATATATAAATATAATGGAAAATAGATTTGACACAATATCAATTAGATTCATCTGAATTGAATGAGATGAAAAAATTGTTCACCAGGAAATTATTTGAGTTTCACTGTAATTTGAAATATTATCCACTTAAAACTGATATGCTGATGAGAAAAATCTTGAAGTTTCAATTGTGTATGTATACCCATATTTCTATTATTTTCAAGTTGCTACACTTAAATCTTTGGGTTAATAATCATAAGTGTATAAGTTTCTTGTTGAAAACTGTTTTTTCTTCAAAAATTGTAACTGATATACATTTTGATAAGAAAGTCTATTTTTAGAATAGAATAATTTCATTGTTCTTCATTTTATTGTACCTCAAATCACTAATCCAGTGCAGTTGCTACTTTGCAGTGTAAAGTTCGATGATATAATGCATTAAGTGATAATTATAATAATATATTCTGTTTATGTGTGAAACACATAAGCAGAATAATTATTGAGTAAAGTTTAAAGCAAGCAAAATTAGAGAAAATGTCTTTGTACATAAAAAGTAATTGTGTTTACATTATCTATAAAATGTGACAAATGTAAATGATTTTGTATAGGAGGTTGACATTTTTTTTAATGAGATTTTACACTATCATAAATAGAATCTCCATTATAATGAAATTATTTTTTGGCAAAGTTTAACTTGATTCTCGCAGAATCAGAATCATTTAATTGCCTTGTATTAAAATTATGAATACTTTAATTTGGTACAAATATTGATTGATGGAAATTTGATGAATGAGTAGTTCTATAAATTCAATATAGTTTTCAGATAATACACTTTATTCTTCAATTAAGTAATGTTTTTGAATGTCTCAAGATAATATTGACCCCTGTAATGAAATACTTCAATTTAGAATATATCAGACTGAGTGCCACTATTTTTCGGGTTTGAAGGCCCAGCGAAACGTCAGGAAGAAATTCCAAAAATCGACGCCCTACCAAACCCGAATAGTAAAGAGACACTGATAGCGTTGGCCACGAAAGTCTTAACCATAATTTCTTATCATACGTATCATACTGAAATGGATAATTTTTAAATATTTTTCATGAATATGTGAATCCTTCTTCTATACAAAACTCCTATAACTAATGTTATATTCTTTTCTTACAGTTGGAATATGATTTGACCACTATACAAAACTCCTATAACTAATGTTATATTCTTTTCTTACAGTTGGAATATGATTTGACCACAAGAGAATTGGTTTAGTATATTACCCCAAAAACTCAGTTTATTTACCTCAGAAAAAGATTGGATCCAATTATTGATCCTTGTGGAACACCACAAAGTTGGTTTCATAATTTCTTACACATACACAAACTAGGAGTATCAATATTCAGAACATCAATCAATATTATCATTATTCTGAAGAACGGTTGGTTGTGGAACAGGGTCAATTAAAATAACAATTGTTTTCTTGCCGACGTTTCAAATTTAATTACATTTTTCTTCATGGCTGGAAAAGTAGTTTCTTCGTGTTGATTATATTATTATTTTAAAAACCGTCAGACATATTAGAAACATATTGAAAAAAATTAAAAACATTGCAACAGACAAATTTTCGAGACAGCACCAACACAAAACGACAAACGTTTGTTTCATACAAATTATTGGATCATTAAACTAGTCAACATTATCATTATTAATCAACATTATCAAGTTATGGAATTAGTTCCGTAGATAGTCGTATAGGTACGTTAGTCAACTATCTTATCACTATTCTATTTTCTGTTATCAACTTTTTTTTGAGACATGATGGCATTACCAATCTCATCTAGTTTTGTCGATTATATTTATACAACTCCTTTCAGCAGTCTGACAAGAATTCTTCTTCCTATGTCTGTCACTTCAAAATTATATTTGTTTCTATTTCAGACTACCCTAACCCAGAATCTTTCTCCTGGGAGGTGTATTTGAAAGAACGTAAAGCAGTGGCTGCCCCAGTGAGGGCCTTCAAACAGCGTCCAGCATGTGGTTTCAAGCGAGGAATGAGATTAGAATGCGTCGACAAACGAGTTCCACAGCTCATCAGAGTGGCCACAGTCGATGATGTCAAAGAGCACCAGATCAGAATTCACTTCGATGGTTGGATAGATAGATATAGCTATTGGGTGGATGACGACAGTCCTGATATTCATCCCATGGGTTGGTGTCAAAAGACGGGGCATCCACTAGAACCGCCATTGAGTAAGTAAAAGTGGTACATATTTTGGAATATAACTTCTATATTTTGATCACTACAAACTAACTTATCATTTTAAATTTATTTATGTATTAACTACTTTAAATATTTTTTTGAAGCATGTTTTGACAATTAAGTTGAAAAGTTACAATCGCTAAATATTGTATCTTCCTATGATGGACATGGAAGTTGTTTTTCTTGAACTTATCATATTTGGTGTGTGTCTTTAAGTTTGTCTTTTTTTTTAGCTCCAGATGATGTTTATGATTTCCTGGAATGTCCAACTGTGGGCTGTAGGGGCGTTGGTCACATTAAAGGCCCAAAGTTTGCAACACATTCTGTAGAGAAAAACTGTCCATATGCAGAAGACAATGTCGATGCCGAAAAAGTATTACCCGATAGACTTCTCAGTCCAGACAAAAGCCCTGAAGCAGTGGTTCCTGTATCTAGGGAACCCAAAGAATGTAAAATGTAAGTTTATCAAATATTTCACCATTTGGGATTTGCTGTTTTAAGGAATTTTGAGTCGCCAGCCTAAGAATGAAGATTACAAAATAATTTCTATCCATTTAACGCCAATGTCTGAATATTATTATGTCTGTTATAGAACTTGCACCAACTTTTAGGGTTATTGAAATTATGATTGAGGAACCAAAAAATCGTTTATTGCACATTTGATAAATCACAATTTATTTTTAAATCAATATAATAGTTCAGGAATATGAAGTATAATATAAACAAATTTTCGCCTCAGATAAGATATGCAATACAGGATATTCTGACAGTTTGTGGTGCAATATTTATCAGTTATCATCTATTGATAATAGCCATGTCTATTTTAGTTCAGGAATATGGTAACGTATACCATGAAAGCTGGTAATGACAAATTACAAAAGAGATATGGAGAAAAAAATTATTTGAGAAATTATGAGTTCAGTTCTTACCCTTAGATACCAGTGAGTTGAAAATATAAATTGTTTTCTGATGAATCCCCCCCCCCTTCATTTTGTGAATTTGTGCCTATTCTGCTACTCAGTTTTTGTCTACTGGGGGTTTAGTCAATTCAGTCATAGGGCTTGTAGCAAAAGTGGAGTGGAACCCTTGAATTGCATTATCTGTCAAAATTTAGGATGTTGATAAAGCAGAACCAGTATCCATTCTACTATTTAAATATTGGTTATCATTTGAAAACTAATTTGTGATGTAGCTGTAGGGAATTCCCCTGTATATATTGTCATGTTGCCAATCCTCAGCATAGTTATATACCCAAACAATTACAGTCTGGTCTGTGTTCGCTTTGAGATTAGCTACTAAATGACTCTGGGGTTGGCTTTTGTTTTTTTGGTAACTGGCATGTGGGACCCTTAGCATTTGCTGCCTCCTGTTACAGTGGCCAATCTGGCACTGCTTCTGGACGTTTTTGTCAGCTCATTGCACTAACTTGAATTTGGAAATTGAAACCGCGAGTGAAGAAGTTTTCAGTAAAGATATAAATTGATAAAAACGATCAACATATTGAATCTATTTTCAAAAGGGACAAAGACAGGTGAACTTTGCCAGAGGAGACAAATTGAAAGATCGGACAGTCTACTGACAGAGAAAGCTAAACAGACTCAGTAAAATGAATTGAAAACCTATTTTTATTATGCTCTCATAGAAGATTTCTGGTGTGTACTGAAAATTGTATGTGAAGAAGAAGAACACACGTTTCGACTAATTATAAATTTTTTTTGTACGGAACTCTCATTTTCGTTTATGAAATAAAATCCTTATTCACAAGAAAGAAAGGACTACAATTACAGTACCATAACACATACATTTTATTAAACCAACTGTCATAAGAAAAGCTTCTCAAAATTCCGTTTCAAAGTCATTTAACAGTTCTTAACTGCATTTCTCTTGGATGACTTATTAAATCTCTTCCAAAACTCGATCCTGATATCTATTATAACTTCAAATACTTTCATTCCTCAAATTCATTTTTTTTGGACTTATCTAACTGATATTTTCCCAAAAGGCATTTTCCAGCATTTTTAAATTATACAAGGTAAAGTTGAAATGTTACAGATGTTAACATCCTAAGAAAGAATTTCATGTCTTCTTGTTTCATTCTACCCTTTCGTTCGGTATTTCACTTCGGGGAAACTCATTTACTTCAGTAGCCGCTTTCAGATGTTAAAAAAGCTCATTTGGAGCTTGGCAAATCTTAACTATAGGAATCGTTATCTTCGGTAATTTATTCAGCCATTGCCCACTTTGTATACTTATATAACTCTCACAGAAAATCTACAAAACAGTAAATTGTTACCGAAAAACAGTCATGACTACAATACAAGATCAGCTGATCTCTCAAACAAACTAAGACATAGATTGACTGTTGTAGAACCACGCTCTCTTGAAGCTCTTCACATTGTACTCCAGAGCTGTACACTATCGTTTTTCTATCAGACATAAACTACTCCATTTAAGGAGAAACCCTCTAATACCAACATTGTACAATTTATCAAACATTATGGAAATGATGAAGTGATATATTATTTGAAAAAGTAAGAGGTCAATGTTAATGTCAATGTTTTCTTTCAGTAAACCGAGAGTTGGTCGCCCACCAAAGCGTCCCTGTCCGGAGTCGTCAAAACCTGTGGAACCAAGTGAAGAAAGTGAGGAACCTCCTAAAAAGAAGCCCAAGAGGGAACACAAAAAAATAGTGAAACAGGAGAGCATGGAATCTCCTGAGGAAAAAGCTAAAATCCTCATAGAGCAGTCGAAACTTCTGCCTGCAGAGCGGGAATCTTGGCACCAGCATTCAGAATTTCTGAAGAAATACATAAAGAGCGAATCTGATCCTCGATTCTGGTCAAATCGCGAAGTGGTGAATTTTGTTTCCAGAATTCCGTGTTGCGGTAGAGACTATGACGTTTTTCGTAATGAGAAAATCGATGGCGAAGCTTTTTTGTCGCTCAGTCAAATAGACCTTCTCAATTTATTGAAAATGAAGGTCGGTCCTGCTATCAAGCTGTATAATAGTATTGTATTATTGAGGCATCATGTGGACCAGAAGATTTATATGTAAAGTGCAGTAAAAGTGATATTTTGAGACTGCTTGTTATTTTATGACTAATGATGTTGACTTTTTTTAATGTAAATTGTATATAGACATTATGGAGAATATACCTTTTAATTTTTTATTTTTGTATCTACTCATTTCCTGATATGAACTTAGAATTTGAATGCTGGTGATATGGCCGAAACAGTTTTTTTGCACTAAAGCCTCTGAGTGCATTAACCACAAAATATTTTTTATGCGGATGGGACACGTTCCGGTGCAGGTGTTTTCAAGTTGCAGAGCGAGGACAGAGATATCAACCTGCCTAGGACCTTAGGCTGTATTTTAAGCAGAAATTTACGCTATTGAATTGTGTGCGGATTGATTGGAAGAATCCAACCTCATACACAAGTCAATAAAAATATTCTCGGAGTGTCAAGCGGCGTTGGAAGCTCTTGGCTCCTACCAAGCAACGTCTAAATTGGTAACAAACTGCCAAAAACCCCTCTTCTCAATAATAATATTTATAAGCCATTTTGGTACTTAATGTACATATGGTAAGTCAATAAAAGTACTATATAATATAAAAACAATTAAAATCATGATTTGTCATATATAAATAAAAAAAAACTAAAACAAATATCACAACAGCATAATCCTGTACGCTATAGAAATACTTTTCTGTCAAGAATTTTTTAGTGTTATTCTTAAATATTTCATACGATTTAGACTCCTTAATAGCATTTGGTAGTTTATTGTACAGTGTGATCGAGTTATATAATGGAGAATTTTTAAATTTGGTTGTTTTGTGAGAGGGTATTCTCAACATATCACCATGACGTTTACAATAGTTATGAGTAGCCGCATTCACTTTAAAAGATGCAAGGTTGCTTCTTAAATAAGTTACACATTTCAGTATATATATATATGCATGGAATTGATAACAAGTTTTCCCTTATGAGTATAGGTTTGCAGCTATCACGATAGTTCATATCAAAAATTAATCTTATAATACGGTTTTGGGCAACAAATATTCTATTAAAATCTCTACCACATCCCCATGACATAATATTTAGAGAAACATGTGGATATGCCATTGCAAAGTATATTCTTAGAAGGCTTTGTGAATCTACACACAATTTCATTTGTTTTATTGCAAAAAAAGCTGAATTTAGTTTCTTGCAGACACTATCAATATGCAGATCCCAATTTAGAGATTCATCTAATATAGTTCCTAGAAATTTTACGTCACGTGACATCATTATTTCATCAGTAAGTTCAATTTCCCTTGGGATGTTATTTTTTCTGTTATAAAATTTCAGTGAGACAGATTTAGAGGTATTCAATATTGAATGATTACGTTGGCACCATGAAGTAAATCTATCAATAACATCTTTGAAACTTGTTAGTATATCTTATAGTGTGGCTCCAGTAATCGTCATTGTGGTATCATTTGCAAACATAGTTATATAACAATTATCAATATCAATATATTGCGCGAGATCATTAACAAATATTACAAACAGTAAAGGTCCCAATACTGATCCCTGAGGAACTCCTAATGTTACGTCATGTTCCTTGGACACGATATTATTATATTTGACAGTCATACGACGACCACTTATATAGGATTTTAACCAAGATAATACGTTAATGTGGAAGACTTAACATATTGTTTCTGGTCTGGATTCCTGGCTGACTCCCTTGCAAAGGAGGGTGCTGCAAGCAGCTTCATCGGACCAGAACCTGTTATTGGCATTGCTTTAGGTTTTATCAAACAAAGATTGAACACCTGAATGGCAAGAAGATTTATGGGCTTCTGGCAGAATCTTCCAGGATTGGCTTACTCCAAGGCGTTTATTCACCCTTCAAAGCTTCAAACAGTTGTTGGACTGCAGTAGGGATGAACTACGATATCTAACAGAATCATCATATGCAGAGACTCGGACTATCGGAAGGTGCGTGTCACCTCTGTTTGGAAAATGATGAAACAGCAGAGCACATATTTTTTGCCTGCCCCGCTGGGGACCAAATCAGGTTTTTAGAGTTCGACAGAGCCGTACTATTACCATCTGACCTATAAGACCACCCACCATACAAACTAATCGGCTTCGTTAAGAAGTTGGATTTATTTGGTCGCAACCCTTGCGGGTTGCAGTGGAGGGTCGAATAGACCCACTCACTTTGGACCTAACCTATGTGGATGGGAAGTATACAATTGATTTGAATGGTTTAATCTAGGTATACAAAGTCGATCGGAAAAGCTAAATGAAAGATTAATAATAATAATAATTTTATTGCAATACGATCTACAAGTGGACACAGCAAAAGTCAAACTTTCGAGAAGTTAATTCTCATTCACCCTGGAATTACCAATTTTAAAATTAACAGATATTAATGATAGATAGATATCCTTTACTAGTTCTTTGTAATAACAAACCTTTTCAGGTGTAGAACATGTCAATTACAGTAAACATTATAGAAATAGTAGAAAATCATCAGGCAGTATCATTACTATTAGTTAAGAATATAAATGGCCACAGATGTATGAATAACAAGGTTATCACAGTTAATATACTCAATGTAATATTACTATAGTAGATACAGAATACGAACATATACATCTATGTAGGGTTCAAAAGAGACTAAACTACATCACAATGCAGAATGATACGACATGAAAAATTCAACACAAACAACATCAGTTCAAATTATCATTGATAATTCTTCCAACGAATAATAAGCTTTGGAGAGAAGCGAAGTTTTCAATTTATTCTTCATGATCAAAGAAGACAAAGTTCTCAGAGATTCAGGTATCTTGTTATAAATATTAATGATTGAAAAAGGTATTTTTTTTGAAGATAGGTCAAATGTTCTTTTATATTCAAAAGGTTATTTTTGTTTCGTGTGTTGTGGGTATGGTTCCTATCATGAATCGCAAAAAGAGATATTTTCTTTGACAAATACCACAGATTCATAAATATATAGACCTGTGTACCAGGTATGATAAATTTACTGGTTAATAATAAAACACCTCCCACATAAAAATAATGATTAGACCTCGTATTTATACCATGCCGCCCATGCCTTACAAAGAAATTACCGACGTTTGGTAACTATTCAGTTTTATGCCATTTGAATTCCCAGATCATCACCCAACATTTACCATAGGCGACTTCAACGCAAAGTCGCGCGACTGGAACTGCAGGAATGGAAATCAAAGAGGCAGACAGCTAGCCAGAATACTAGAAGAATTTGAGGATATTGTGGTAGTAGCACCAGAATCCCCAACACATTACCCACGAGGAGACCAAGTACCAGACATTCTGGACGTCGCGATAGTGCAGAACATCACTACTACGGAGATGGAAGTACTTGACGAAGGATCAGCAGACCACAACCCCATTCTATTTACAATAGGAAGAGGTGAAGTGGAACCAGATAATTCAACATAGAGAGTCATCGACTTTAAAAGATTCCAGCGCACCATTCACGATGCGTTAGGAGACATACCACGCATCGAAACAAAGACCGATCTGGAGAACGCCACACAACAGCTGCAACAGGCGATCACCCAAACAATGGAAAGAAGCGCGCGGGAAGTCCCAACCCAGCGCTTCAACTTACAAGAGTGTTACAGATTATATATTTTGTTTATTTGTTTATCATTCAGTATATATTTTTTTGTTCCATTTAGTTAGCTATGAATGAGATATGTTTGTAAAAAAAGTTGTTGTTGTTGATTGTCAAAAAAGGTCAATAGAAGTCAAAAAGTATAATTTGGTATTTTCTTGAATAAGGTTTCTAAGGAAATTACATGGTCCTTCGAGCCGGATTAGACATCAAAATATAGTATTTACAGTCCACAAATACGTACTGAAAAAGAAACATGTCTGAATATCGAAGAAGATATCAGAAAAAAAATGCTGGCAAGACCAATAATTTTGATGATTATGTTCGATGGCCGCTGGCATTAGAGAGTAATATTCAAAGTATTCATGACACTGTTCAGTCAGAATCAAATATCTTCATGTCTTCGCATCAGCAAGGAGACGCAATTCAGGCGCTGGAAATTGTCCAAACAGCTCCCATAGAAGAGCCGAAAGGTTCCGGATTTCATGTACAATCTAATAGAACTGGCAGTAGGGATGGAACAGATCCAGGATCAATCAGATATTCATCAAAAGTATCAGATTCTACTAGAAAATCGGTAAGGAAATCAAATGAATCCAAGGTATCCTCAAAGAGGGTAGACATTGAAAGGAAGCGTTTGGCGTTGGAGACTGAGGTCGCGAGGACTGAGCTAATGAGGGAAATGAAAAAGCAGGAATTTGAAAATCAAATGAGGATTCTAGATCTTCAGAAAGAGTTAGCTGAAACTAGAATTGAAGAGAAAGAGTTATGCTCTACAGGAGATATCAGTTCGAGAAAATCGCTTGCAGAGAGCACAGATAAAGAAAGCATGTTCAGAGGAGTACAAGAATGGATTGATAAGTGTGAAGTGCATTCTGTTACTTTTTCACCAGAAAAAACGAAAATTCAAAACACAAATATGCCACAGGAAAATGACATTTCAAAATTATGTCATGTTGTCGCCGATGCCATTAGAAGTGTTTCGAGGGGAAATTGTTCAAATAATCAAGCAATTGCTAAGGAACTACCTTTTTTTGATGGCAAACCAGAAGACTGGCCGTTATTCATCAGTCAATTTAACAGGAAAACTAATATGTATCAAAACTCAGAGGATGAAGTGATGCTAATGTTACAGAGGTGCCTGAAAGGGGAAGCTCTTGAAGCGTTAAGGAGTTTATTATTGCACCCTGAAAATATTATTCATGTTATTGAAACATTAGAAATGCGTTTTGGTCGTCCAGAATACGTCATTGGTTCTTTGATTAACAAAACTCAGAATTTGCAATTTATTGTTAGAGATGGCGATTTTAATAATTTTGTTAAATTTTCATGTCATGTCAATAACCTGGTGGCTACGTTGGAGCAATTTGAGGCAAGTAATCATTTGAATAATCCGTTTTTACTGGAGCAGTTGGTAGGAAAATTACCCAATAGTCTGAAATTACAATGAAGACAGAAGAAAATGTAATAATTCAAGATCGGAAAATATCTTGGTCGCTACAAATCAAGAAAACGATGACCCTAAATGCCTTTACTGTAATAAAACTGGTCATGAAATTTACAATTGTTCCATATTGAAAAATGATAGCATAGATATTCGTTGGTCAAAATTATACAAAACCAACATTTGCTTCTGTTGTTTGAAAACTGGTCATTCAAAGAGGTTTTGTAGATCAAAACAACGCTGCGGCTTTGAAGGATGCAAATTACGCCACCATACCCTTCTGCATAAAAGTAAAGTTTCTACTGAACTTTCTACTGAAAAAATTGATGAAAGCGTTCAAACAGTTTGTCTCACCAACAATAATTCTAAAGTTCTTCTCAGGATAGCTCCTATCAAAATTTATGGCCCAAAAGGGTATATAAATACTTATGCTCTGTTCGATGAGGGGTCAACCATATCTTTGATAGAAAGTCAGATCGCAGAACAACTAGGATTATCAGGGGAAACCAAACCTTTGTGCATGCAATGGGCTAAGAATATTGTTTCATATGATGAAGGTTCAAAATGTATCAATATGAAAATTTCTGGAGTTCATGAAGGGGCAAGAATCTTCCAAATGAGTGGTTTGAGAACAGTAACAAATTTGTCTTTACCTTCTCAAACCATCGTGATGGATAATTTCAAAGATTATGTACATCTTCAGGGACTACCTATTCAAGATATGGTAGATGCAAATCCTACTGTTCTCATAGGTCAGGACAATATCCATTTAACAGTAGCAAGAAAAGTTTATCAGGGTTCTGAACATAGTCCAATTGCTACTAAAACTAATTTAGGATGGGTTATCCATGGAAACATTTCAGAATCTGATCAAAATGTGTATAGCTTCCACATTTGTTCCCCTGCGATAACAATGATGAACTGAATCGTCTAGTCAGGGAATCTTTTAGTACCGAAACATTTGGCGTTTCCGTTAATAATAGAATTATTGACATTGCTCATAGAAGAGCCCTTGATATTTTGGAAAAAACCACAGTTTATTTAGAAAATGAAAAACGATATGAGACAGGGTTGATTTGGAAAAATGACAATGTAACTTTACCTGAAAGTAAATCAAATGCTATGAGAAGGTTGATTTGTATTGAGAAAAAAATGTTGAGGAATAAATCATATTTTGATCAGTACTGCAACAAAATCAGTGACTACTTAAAAAAGGGGAACATTCGAAAATTATAAACTTCCAAGGCGATTGAACACATTTTGGTGTCGTAAATCCTAATATAAGCCTAATAAGTTGAGACTTGTTTTTGACGCTGCCGCTAAGAGTAATGGTACCAGCTTAAATGAAAACCTTCTGCAAGGTCCGGATTATCTGACTTAATTACCAGGTGTTCTGATGCGTTTTCGTCGATCGAAATGGGGTTTCTGTGGGGATATAATCGAGATGTTCCATAGAGTAAAAATTCGTAAGGAGGATAGATATGCACAGCGGTTTCTTTGGCGAAATGGCGAGCAACATAGGCAGGTAGATGAATACGAGTTACAGGTGATGATGTTCGGTGCTTCTTGTTCTCCATGTTCCGCACAATATGTTAAAAATTTAAATGCCAAGCAATCAAAAATCCTGAATTGATTAAAGATGTCGAGAGAAATTTCTATGTTGATGACTATCTGGATTGTTGTGATACAGAGCAAGAAGCACTCTCAAAAATCGAAAGAATCATTGAACTTCATAAAAAAGGTGGTTTCGATATTGTTAATTGGTCTTCAAATTCATCTTTGGTTATCTCAAAATACGGAAATGAACATGTTGAAAAATATTTCAATAAGTCATCGTTGGACCGCATTTTAGGAGTATGGTGGGATGTGAAATCCGATTCGTTTACATTTAAAGTCTTTTATCATATGGTTTCCAAAGAAATAACTATGGGTACGGTGATTCCTACAAAACGCCAAGTTTTGCAGTTGGTTATGTCGATTTTTGATCCCTTAGGCTTTCTCACATTCTTGTCTATTAAGGGAAAAATCATTCTACATGCAATCTGGCGAAGTGGCATCGGATAAGATTCCAAAAACAATCTTTCATAGATGGTTAGAATGGTTGAAACGGTTCACAATTCGTGCAATTCATTTGGAAATCGCACACTCCCTCACTGCTGATGGTACAATAATGGCCATAAGGAGGATGATATCACGCCGGGGTCCCATCAGACGCCTTTATTAAGATAATGGCACAAATTTCAAGGGAGCAAATGAAGAACTTTTAAAATTGTCCATGAACTTGATCACCAGGAGCTAACTCGAAGAATGACAGAGATGGAGATAGAAAGGCACTTCATTCCACCTGGTAGTCCACATATGGGTGGATGCTGGGAAAGGTTAATAGGCTCGGTCAAGAAAATTTTGGGGGTTAATTTAAAGGAAGAATCTCCTAAAGATGACATTTTATTAACATTGTTCGCAGAAGCTGAGTATGCAGTTAATAGTAGACCATTAACTCATGTTTCAACCGATCCTTCCGATCATCAGTGTTTAACGCCAAATCATCTTCTGATTGGTTCACCCTCAGAAAATCCATTTCCAACAAAATTTGAAGAACAAAACCTAAGAAAGCAGTGGAAGAAGTCTCAAAGGCTGGCAGAGATATTTTGGTCAAGATGGATCAAGGAATATTTACCGACTTTATCGAAGCGTGCAAAATGGATCAAGGATGATGAACCTGTTGCGGTTGGGTATGTAGTCGTTATTGCAGATAGTCACCTTCCGAGAAATACTTGGCCATTAGGTAGAATTACGGCAGTATTTCCAAGAAAGGACAATGTTACGAGAGTACTCGAGGTGAAAACATCTACAGGGGTCTTCAAATGTCCTGCAACCAAAATCTGTAGGGTAGATGTTGAATTTGGTGAAAATTCTTAAGAACATTTACGGTGGGGAGAATGTTACAGATTATATATTTTGTTTATTTGTTTATCATTCAGTATATATTTTTTTGTTCCATTTAGTTAGCTATGAGTGAGATATGTTTGTAAAAAATTTGTTGTTGTTGATTGTCAAAAAAGGTCAATAGACGTCAAAAAGTATAATTTGGTATTTTCTTGAAAAATAAAGTTTCTAAAGAAATTACAAAGAGCATCTCCCACCAGAAATTATGGAGCTCATTAGAATCAGAAGACTCCTGAAAAGGCGATATCAACGGACTCGCGCACCAATGGATAAAAGGTGTATGCAAAGAGCCGGCAGAAATACTGCGAGAACAATTAAAAGAAATCAGAGATCAACAATGGACAACCCGTCTGGAAGAACTAAATATTGAAGACACATCTACATGGAGAATGCAGAAAACTCTTAGGAAGGGACCTCGAAAGCCAGGCCCGCTAATACACGGCGAGCAAGGAATCGTCTACACGGACCAAGAGAAAGCGGAAGCATTCGCGGACAATTTCGAAAGGCAGTGTAGATACAACGACGTCCCGTTCACGGACGAAGTAGAAGAAATAGAGACACAGGTGTACGTAGACTCAGAAGACAAAGAAGGGACAACGCGCAACCCCTGGCATCAACATCTCCCGAGGAAGTGGAAGATATCGTAACACGTCTAGCTACTCGGAAAGCCCCAGGCCCAGACCAAATTACAAACCGGGCTCTGAAAGTCCTACCAGGAAAGGGTATAGCAGCTATAACATCATAAATGTTATACTGCAGTACTTCCCGTACCCGTTCAAGGAGGCGACGGTTATCTATATCCCGAAGCCAAAGAAGAACCACCTATTCCCGGATAACCACAGGCCAATCAGCTTAACCCCTTCCTTAAGCAAAGTGGCAGAACGTGTCATCCTAAAAAGATTAGAGGATCAAGCCAACGAACTAGGAATATTACCACATGAACAGTTCGGTTTCAGATCAGAACACTCGACAGAGCTGCAAGTCCTGAGGATAGTAGACTTTACCACGGAAGGCTTCAACCTAGGCAAAGGATACAACACCGGAGCGATTTTCTTAGATTTCTCCAAGGCGTTTGACAGAGTCTGGCATGACGGACATTTGGCCAAAATGATCAACTTTGGCTACACGAAATCAATGGTAAGATTAATCGAGTCTTTTCTAGCTGACAGGCGAAGTCACTGCAGGGGTCCCACAAGGTGCAGTCCTTTCCCCACACCTCTTCTCGGTATACACATTTAGCAATAATACTGTCAATGAACGCACTGTTCGACATTGGTTTACGAAATTTTGTTTCGGAGATTTTAGCCTCGTAGATGAGCACCAAAGTGGTTGAACTACCATAACCCAGAACGAGGAATTGAGGACCTTGGTGGAGATTCACCCATCACAAACAGTGCTTGGGATGGTGGAAGAACTGAGCGTCAGCTCCCATGCGGTTTTTGATAGTTTTAAACGTATTGGAAAGGTCAGAAAGCTCGAAAAGTTTGTGCCTCATAATCAATAGAAATTGTCATGTTTCGAGGTCTGTTTTTCTTTGCTTTTGCACATCCAAAACTATGTGTGACATGTGATGAAAAATGGATCCTCTACAACTGGAGACGTTCAGGACAGTGGTTGCACACCGATGAGTCACCCAGGCTCTTCCCAAAGGCAAAAACCCAACAAAAAAATACCATGGTAGTCAGCAGCTGATGTGATTCACTATAACTTTCTGAAACCGGGTCAAACCATCAGAGCAGAGTCCTATTGTGAGGAAATCGACGAAATGTTCCGAAAATTGCGTCAGTAGCAACACTGGTCAACAGAAGATGTCCGACAACACTCGTCCGCACATTTCACACATCACAGTCCGGAAATGAAACGAATTGAGCGTCGAAGTTCTGCCTCCAGACCTCCTCGCCAACCAACTACCATATTCTCAAGCACTTCGATAACTTTCTCACGGATAGAACCATCGCCAATCAAGATCAGGCAAAAATGGCACTCGAGCATCCAATTTTTATGCTGATGGAATTACTCGACTTGTGTTACGTTGGCAAATAGCACTTATTCAAATGACACTCATTTCAATCAAATTGAATATGTATTCACTGAGATATTACACTTTGAAGTAGACTTATAAAATCTGACAAAACTTTTGAAATAATATCACTATGATTAATATATCTGGTAGTTTTACTTTTTCCATGGATGATACAACAATATTGTGGAAAAGAACAATAAGCCAAGTTAAATTGAAATGTTGTATCTCACTTTGGAAATATAAGGTTTTGAAAATTATTCATTTTGAAATATGAGGAAACAGTACTGAATTCCACTGAGTTTTACAATTACAAAATTATAACTTGAAAGTAACAGATTCTGAATGTAACTGATTATAACTGAGTATAACTAACTCATTCCGCCACCCGGGCGGTATTTATAGAAAAATAGATGATGACATAGTTTGAAAATAAAGAGCCTTTGTGTCGTCGTTTTGGAGAACTGCGTATCGCCGGATGTCGATTCAGCATAAGTCAGCGTTGACATTGATTTTGTTTCTCCATGTCACCTTAAGAATGAACAGAGAAGCTCAATAAACAACATATAACAGAAATAACATATTTGAAAACAAATATGGTATCATTTAAATGCTTGCCTGATGGACTTTTAGTAAACAAAACAAATTAAATACAAAACTTATTGGCATCTCGATCGGCAATAGGCTGAAATTTAATGAACCAGACTCAGACAATTTGAGAGTAAGATTCCTCCCCACGGCATAACATATGACTAGTTTATAATAAGTTAAGTTTCCATACCGCGAAAATGATTTATCACTCGCTAATCGAATCTCAGCTACTAATCGAAATACAATTTTAGGGAGCAAGCAATCAAGGTATTTGCCTTGTATAATAACATGAATAAATGTTTATTTTTGTCCACTCCTAACGGTACTAGCCATTTTAAACTTCTCATGCCAACCCCAAATTTAAAGAAAAATTCCATCTTTTATAATGGTGATGAATTATTCTGAGAAGAGTAAATCCAAATGACTGTCCCCCAAGGAGAGTACTATCATCTCTTCTATGGTACCTACCTAATTTGTCGACAATCTTTTAAAAAAGCTCCACGATCAGGATTTCGTAACTCAGGATTATACTGATGATCTAATCGTCATCATAGGAGGAGAATATAATGTAGTCATATTAGAACTCATACACAGATGACCTTAAACTCAATCCAGATCTGGACCACAAAAGGATGACTCACTGACAATACTAACATAACAGTATTGGTTCCATGTACCAAGACTCAAATATATAAAGTTAGAGAGCAAGATCCTAATGGAATTCAGCTTATATTTTCGACGAAAGTCAAATATTTTCCAAAGCTGCAAAAGCAATCTGGATATGGTGTAGAATATGAAAAGACATAGTGTCAGTTGAACAGCTCCTGTAAAAGCATCCATAGAAGAGAAACAAGTTTCCAACCTCCTTTCGCTGTTTGTGATGTTTTGGGTCAGAAAGATGACTCTTTGACGGATTGATTATATCCGTCAGCAGCCTCGGGGTATGCCTAGGTATGAGCTATGTTCACAAAATAACACAAGTTTGGAAAGGCCGATTGTCAATTTTTTCAAATTTTGTTGGTAAGTATACATATCCCTGAAATATGATTAAATTATGAGCTGAATTATTTGTTTACTTTGTCTATAGCAGCCTCTAAAGTTAGATGTGTTTTTAAAAGAGCTCGGTCAAAACAAATGGATCAAAGAATTTGTATCATGTTTTGCATAAAAATGAAATGAAGTGTAACAAAGTATGTGAAATGTCAATAAGGCCTATGATGAGTCTGCTATGCGTAAAACAAGAGTTTACGAGTGGTATAAGTGTTTCCAAGGTGGTAATAATAATAATAATTGATTTTCTGAGGGACAAAATATTGAATTGCAATAGTCAAGAAAGAAAAAGCATACATTAAGGAATAAACAAGTTCACATTCAGCGCTTTGGAATATAGACACTCACCATTAAGAATTCTAAACATATTAGAAATATTAATAACAATATTCTTGTTGAGATTTCATATTTGCTGAAAAACCTTTTACAGCTCTCAGTGCTAAGCACATTCATGATGCACCTGATGCTTTTTTTGTGCAGTGAAAACTTCCAGAGGCGTGGTTGACCATCCCTAGAAACAAACACCATATCGGATACAACTCTCAATTTATGTGTAATACACCATCAACAAATGAGAATGTGTAAGTAGTGTTCTCAAATTTTTAAAAAGATAGCACCGCAAAAGAAGCGCCGATATCAAACTCAAACAATGTACTTTCCAATCTAGATGTGCATCAATGCACATTAATGAAAATTTGACATGGGTGGCAGACTTGGAAACTGATATATAATTTACAGTGACATCTGGTTTTGCACATATTCTGGTCGAATTCACTGGAACTGTCCATTTCTAACCTCAGGCTAATACAAACTGATGAGCCTGATGTAATCCTCATCAACGATCAAAGTAGTAAGACAACATTTGTTGTAGAGTTTTCGTAGTTGGAACAAGATTGGCTTGCCATACCACACCAAAAATCTCAACTGGATAATTGCAGAAGCATGTTTTTTTTGGTTCATAGCATCTTTTCAGGGCAGGCGATTGTTTGAATACTATTATCACTTACCCCACGTTGTTGGCAGTGGTCATTGAATACTGGTGTGCTCTCCATTGTATTGTAGCCTCGGAGAAAAGGCCAGTCAGGTGAAACCTTTATGGATAAATGACCAAATTTATAATATTTACACCCACCTACCAAATTTTCATATAATACAGGTATAACTTAAAATATACTCTCAACATTCATTACAGCAACGTCCTCAATTATTTTGTTGATATCATTTTTGTTGCAAATATCTAATTCTATAAAAAATATTGACATTGAATTCTTGAGTCTCTCTTGACTCATTGTTGACTGTAAATGATTTTCAAGTCTCAATTCAGGAACTGATTATTGGCCACATGAAACAGATACAGGCAACTTAAAACAATTCTTGAAGCTAACATTATATTTGGAAATGTATCGAAACAATTATTTACAATATAATTTGAAAAAAGACAGAATTGCAATAATTTTGCATCACTCTAAACCATTAAAATCATATTCGTTTATAGATTAGTCATTCAGATTCGATTCTAAATTTCTATAGTCACTTAAGGAAATTTCCTCATCTGAAGAAAATTTGAAGCAGAAAACCAAACGTTAGTGTACCTCCATATTCAAAGGGTCTTTTCTACAAAATCAGGCTGTAACAATTTCTACTGCAACTGTGTTTGTTTGCGTTCAGAAATTCCATTCGTCTGCATTTTGAATATAAAAAAAACAATCTCTAAAATCTGTTCATATTTTTACAATTTCCGATATTAAAATTACATTTTCTATACCCAAATTTGAATTTTGGCTTAGTCTCATTTTGCCGCCCTTGGAACTCTGCTGCCTAGGTGCCATGCACCTTTTCAACTTGCCCTGACCTTATAAGATAATTTATTGATCTTTTAGATGTATACAAATGTATACAAAGATAGGGCCATTTAGTTTTGTGAATTCGATATTATATATCCATGATAATAATTAAATAATTTTAATAAACATTTTTTACAATAACATTTATTGATGTTAAAAATATAGTTTCATATCATTTACAAACTGCTAAGTGCAACCTCAGTTCAGGAAGAATAAAGAATCACCTCACTTTGTGAGATTTTCACTAAAAAATTTTACCAAAACCCAACACATGTTTTGCCGTACAATGGCTTCTTCGGGTGTGTCTTTACTCTCACAAGCGTCTTATAATAATTTGAAACTTTCTGTATTATTGTTTTGGGAATAATGTAACATTTTTTCCATTTAATATTTTATTTTCACATTTTGACACTCGACCGAGTTACTCTGAAAAAACCCAAGAGATAGTTTGTCACGAAATTGGTCGGGGTACTATCCAAGAGATAGTATTAAATAGAATGGAATTCATAGTTGCTTCTTTGTATTAGACACGAAGTACCACACTTCAATAATATTGCACCATACAGTGTTTGTGAACAATTATTTTTCTCTCCACAGAAACAGAAAAACTTCGCAGCTTTTATTTTATGAAAAAGCCATCAACTCACAACTAAAATGCACTCAAAAACAAGCATATCAACAACTTTAACTAACTTTAGAATATAATATTGGAAAGATTTGACAAAAACTCATCCAAAGTTTCCAAGCTGATGAGGAATACAATCCACAATTTCCTACAGGATAACCACTTCATGTTTGAATATATTCAAAAATTTGTACATGCATTCACACTCAACAACAAACCACCGATACCTAATGCTCTTTTGGTTTTTGCGTGTTTGGTAGTCTGAGTTTCAATCACTTTGAACAATAGTCATTTTCGAAATATATTTTGCAAACGTAATATTCAAGTACCACCTGGGCTGAAAAGTCCTGGGCCTAAGGAAGAAAACGCGTTTTTTTCAAAATTGGCTTTGTTCATTTCTAGTGATGTCCATCAAGAGCCACACAATCATTCCAGTGCCGTTTTAACGTTTCAATACCACTTTTATAAAACGACTTATCTTTGCCTCAAAATAGGCCTCAGTTTCAGCAATAACCTCTTCATTCAAGCCAGTAGTCGCTGGGAGCCAAATCTGGCGAATATGGTATAGAATAGAATAGAATAGAATAGAATAGAATTTAATCATCTGTAAAAGCAGAACATAATATGTTACAAAATAATTTGGTACACAAATGTTACTACTTCATTAGACTAGTCAACTAAAATCAGAATATATACCTATTTATAAGACTATTCTACATACACAACCTACTTTTCAACGCTAAAATTTGTTAAAAAAGGTCATATTCAGTCATTTAAAAATTCCTTCACAAAATACAATGAATAGAATAGAATAGAATAGAATAGAATAGAATAGAATAGAATGTTTTCTCAGCAAGAACTTACTTAAAAGAGATTTAAAAGTTTTAAAATCATCGAAATTTTTTTCACTGCCATATTTGTTCTTGAAATAATTATGAAATACGATGCCTTTGTATATGTGGGAGCATTGACCAATGGCAAGTCTCGAAAACGGCTGCTGCAAATTCCCTGCACTTCGTGTATTATAGTTATGGTGAGCACTATTTGTAGGTAGTACTTCCAATTGTTTTTTTTACGTTTAAAATAGTTTGAAATATGTACAATGATGGCACAGTTAGAATAGATAATTCAGTTAATATTTCTTTGCATGATATTCTTTGATGTACCCCTTTTATGCATCTAATAATTTTTTTTTGCTGTAGAAATACTTTTTCTATTTGAGTAGAGCCTCCCCAAAATATCAACCCATAGAATATATTTGATTGTATCAAACCATAGTAAACCAATAACAGCACGTCCATTGACACTGTATTCTTCAATTGCCTTAGTACAAAGCAGTTTTTACTCAGTTTATTACATAAGCTGTTAATATGGTTTTCCCAGCTTAATTTATGGTCCAAGGTAATACCTAGAAACTTCGTTGATGTGACCTCTTCAATACTTTTGCCATCAATTCTAATCAGGGAACAGAACGTATTATTGATATTTTTTGGAATGAATGAGATAAAATTTGATTTTTCGTTCACACACAAGCCCGTACTAGTACACCATGTGTGAAATTGGTTTCAACGGTGTTGGCAGTTTCTACTGTTTTTGCTAAGTTGTTTTCTCTCACTATCATAGTTGTGTCGTCTGCATACATCATTTTGTGCGCTTGTTTGCATGTTGAGGTGATATCATTGACAAAAATAGTGAACAGTACTGGACCCAGTAGCGATCCTTGCGGTACCCCTACATTTACAGTTTTCTCTTCCGATTTTGCACTACCCAGTATCAATACTTGTTTTCGATTTTCGAGATACGATGTGAGCCAATTTAGTGACGTCCCTCTAACACCAATGTGATAGAGTTTCTCAACTAGGAGATTGTGATTGACCGTATCAAACGCTTTACTCAGATCAAAGAAGAGTACAATAGAGATGTTTTTTGAGTTCAAAGCATCATATAGTTGCAAACATAATTCTGCCATAGCAGAACTGGTAGACTTGTTTTGTCGAAAACCGTGTTGAGATGAGCCCAAGAGATTTCGAGATTCAAGGAAACTTGTTAATCTCGTGTTGAATATGCGGGAGCAATTTAAAGCCCATTTCATGCAATTTTGCCATCTTTTTCATTACATTGCGACACTGTGCATTTTGACAAAATGGTTTAGACTTTCACGGCTGAGGTTTTCAGTGTTATTGCTTTTCGAGTTTGAAAGCCGTGGATTTTTGGAATTTCTTCCTGAAGTTTCGCTAGCGCGAGTGGCTAGCTTCTTCAGAGGTTTAACCATCATGGCTTGCTGTCCGATGACTACCTTTTAGGCTTCGTAAAGCGTATTTATGCCTTGTCAGGTAATCAGTTGTATTTGTACCTGCATTTGTACCTGTATTCATACCTGCACTTGAACCTGGAACATTAACAATGTTCCTGCACTTGAATCTGAAACATTAACAATGTTCCAGGTTCAAGTGCAGGTACGAATACAGGTACAAATACAACTGATTACCTGACAAGGCATAAATACGCTTTAAGAAGCCTAAAAGGTAGTCATCGGACAGCAAGCCGTGATGGTTAAACCTCTGAAGAAGCTAGCCACTCGCGCCAGCGAAACGTAAGAAAGAAATTCCAAAAATCCACGGCTTTCAAACTGGAAAAGCAATAACACTGACTGTGCATTTTCTTGATGAAGCAGCACTTGTTTTTCCAAATGGCGTAATTTTTCCGCAATTTCGGCCTTCAACCGCTCCAATAACGCTATATAATATTCACTGTTGATGGTATTCTCCTTCTCAAGATAGTCAATGAATATTACACCACTCACATCCCAAAATACCGAAGCCATAACTTTTCTAGCCGATTGTTGTGCTTTCGGGCACTTTGGACGAGTTCACCAGTTGCTCACCACTCATATCACAATCGTTTTGATTTCGGAGTGAAGTAAAATAATAACAATAATAAATGTCATATATTGATGAATACCAAAGGGCCATCAACCGAAGTCCTTCAGCCAGTGTACAATTTTTAAATATTTGCAGTGATTTTTACATATGCTCACATAATAGATTTGAGAGGTACATTAAATTTCTGACAAAAAAATATTATAAATTATGAGAGCGAATTGATGTTTTCCCAAATAGTTTTTTCCGGGTATTTCGAATTTGGATAGTTGTCCTTCAGCTCTTTCCATACATAATGCCTGTAGGGTCTCCATGTTAGTTTCATTTTTGGCAAAGCAGTTTCCTAGGTCTGATAGTCTCCCTTTTGTAGGTTTCACTTTTGTAGTTCTATAAAGCAGTGCATTTGAGGGATTGTGTAGTATGTTCTGAAGGTGACGCATTTTGGTAATACTCCTTAGAGTAGATGTTTCAGCTGTTTGGAGATTTTTTAATGCAGGATTACGACAACTTGAATAAATTACATGTGCATATTCGAGAAGTGGGCAGCAGATCATTTTATATATTTTAGTTGCAGTTTTAGTGTTGATTCCTCTTTTTTAAATGTCAGACTCCGAAAATGTTTTCCTCTATTGATGCATTTCTTTTTAATCATTTTTGTATGGCTGTTCAAGTTGATTTTTTGGTCAATGTTAACTCCCAAGTATTTTACTGATTGCCTGCTTCTTACCATTTCATTGCTGATGTTTATTGTTGGTAGCGTCTCTGAAGGGCTGTGATGAAAAATGACAAATTGTGATTTTTCCGGATTTGGTCTCAATCTCCATTTATTGAACTGGATCTATGTTTCATCAATTGTCACATATCAACGTAAAAATTCCGGTTTGTTATGTTTAAACATGGCCAAATACTGCTCAAAATCATCAAGACGTTCTTGTTTTTGCTCAACAGTGAGCTTGCGCGGCACCACACTTTGTACAAGGATTTCTCATAGCCAAATGCTCATGCAATATAACGACAACACATTCTTTTGCTATCTTTACATCTAACTCACGCAATTTCACTTTGCGATCATTGTAAACGATTTAGTTTTCTATTTCCTGCTGTTAATGCCTCATTTGGACGTCCCCTGCATTCTGCATCACCGGTGTCTCTACAAACAAGTTTGAAGTCGGCAAACCAACTTCGTTTGTCGTTTCTGATGGAGCGGAGTTCTTATAACACTCCTCAAGCCATACTTCGCTTGAACGGTGAATCCAATAAGACTAGCGTCATATATGTGTCCGAGACTTTTTCGCGTAGTGTAAAGGATTGCTTTCTGCCCATAAAAATATCTGCATATGGCGTATTGCATGAATACAGATTTTTTTTGTTTTCCATTGGGAACTTTAGAAATAACACATGATATTTTGATGTCTCGTTTATTTGGAAGACACTTCTTGTTATTAAAATCAGTATAAATTGATTGAGTATGAATTACAATTAGTTTAGGTATAGTTCACATAGAGCATATTGCATTTCTTTATAAGCATTGGGGAAATCTCTATTTTACAAGCGATGTAACAATTTCTTGCATAAAATTCATTTACACCCTTCTAATATTACAGCTCTCTGCTCTAAGTTGCAACTTGTAACAAAAAGGTATATTCAATTGAAATATCCCTAATTTCCTTTCTCAAATTTATTTAAAATACTGAAACCATAAAAATTGATGATTTTTCATAAATATAACATCTCAGCTTAATAAATAACAGAAAATATGTGTAGCAAAGAAAGGTCAATATCATTACAATTAAAATCAGCTAAAATAACTCAAGAAGTTATACATTACGTTATAGGATTGCAGTGAAACGTATAAAACAACTTAAAATAACTTAACTACCGGCTGCCGGCAATTTCAAACAACCTGTAGTGGCAAAGAAATAGAGAAAATTCATTTTCTCCCCTTTCATTAGTGAAATTTTCTAATAAATATGACACACGAAATATGTAAGTTAATTCCTAGTCCTCCATATCTAGATGTTATTCTGAAAATATGGGAATTTAAGGATCAATCATCCCAAATGATGGATGAAATGAATTATTTTAAAAAGATATACGTTGAATGAAATACAAAAGTACTTATCAATTATTTCGCTCACAATAAAATAAAAAGTGTTATTATAACAGAGAAATTTAGACAAAATGTTTGAATCATTGGCAGCAACCTGTATATTAACAAATATTGCCACTAACAGCACAGCTTTGCACTTCAGTGATGTATCTTGAAAATTTAAAACTGTATCAACTATGTATATAATATATAATCGCGCTATGTATGTACAACAAGTTGTGTTTTCAACGAACGACAAACGAACAAAAAAGAGAAAATTTACATTCACTATTCATAATCAGTATTTTTCAATAATCATAATAATAAAAACTGTGTAATAAAAAATCACTTATGTACAAAAACAATTACACAATCTGCCAAGTTTAACGTTCTAACGAAGAGTCCTTTTTTTTAATAGTAAGCGATTATGGGAAAGATTACTACAACTATGCCCATCACAGTAATTTGCTTTTCCTCTAATCCGCCTTGCAATCGTCAAGGCCTATGGAATCTGTAAAAACAAAAAATCGTTACTAATAAATGGAACATTTCACAAGTTTGAAAACAAAGTTACACTATTATGATGAATTTAACAATTCGTAATTTTTGACAAATCATAAGGAGTGTAACAAAAAATATAATTTCTGCCAACCAGCACCAGCACTAGTGACTAAAACTCTAGAACTAATTTTGTTCACGATTCAAATTTTGATATAACCACAAAAGACAAAAGCATAAACAAATACACCACCTGGTTCTTTACAATTGTATACAAAATATTTTCTTCAACTACAGGTTGAAAGTTTTTTCATGGTTTCTAGAATAATTCTAAAATTATATATACATTTGTATGCAAAACAGGCGATCTTGTTGTTTTTCAATAGAAGTAATCTTCCAAAGAACAGACATAAAATTTGGTAAGTAGAAAAACACAAAAAGTATTAAATTGAAAAGGACATACGTTCGGAATTGTTCTTGATGAAAACCTTCAAATTAAAAATGTATAAATATGTATTTTCATCTTTGAAGCATTCGTTCATAACAGATACCAGATACTCACGATCGAATGATTTCATCAACTATTGTACTCATTAAAAAATTTCTGGGGTGTTTTAAATTATATGTTTATTGATTTTACTCATCACAAAGGATGTCAATAGTCCAAAACGACATCCAATAAAATTGTATATATAGATTTTGAGATAGCTTGGCAAACCTATTACAAGGAATTATTCCCTGAAATAAGTGAGGGTACTTACTCAACACACTGTATAGTAAAGCCGAATATATCTGTACTTATAGAAAAACATAAATTTTTTTTGAGTAAGCTTAAGACTCGACAAGGATTAGTTCAACATAACATTGTGTTACTTGAAACTTACTCAAAAATTTTTATTCGAAATTACCAGTCTTCTATATAAGTTACCGAAACCTCTAATTTTGCAGGTATTTTTTTCCTTTGTGCAATTACATTGTACATTAAATGATTAAACAAAAGAGGACTCGTCCCTCCAACAATACTCCTTTTTCTACGTTTCGTAATTACCTTTGTTCGAACACTGTGCATTCTGTAAAAAAAATTATGTAAACCACAAATGTGTTGATAAAAATTGTATATTAGCACTATTCTCAGCTCTCAATTCAAATTACGAATATTGATTACGCAATTTCAGGAGTCACACAGACAAAAAAGAAAAAACTTTTTGATAAATCACATTTGTAACTCAACTATATGCCACAAGTAACATTGAAAACATATCTGAAGCAGAAAGTTGATTGAATTTTTTAGAGAACATTAAATCGAAAATAAATGTTGCCAATGTTAATGAAACCAAAAAATATAGTCAACCATTGTAGTATTTCGTTAGTGCAGTCAACCAGGTGATTTTTAAGATTTCATTTATTGAACATTTCCAAACTGTTGTAAATCAAAGAAATTTTTATCAGTGTCGAATTTGGTTTAAGGACTCTCAGCTAAGTACTTGTCATATGAAATATGCTTGAAATTTCCTTGTCAAACCCACAAAAAATTCTATACATGCATAACTTTCTCGTCAATGTATATGTTCAATTTATTGTTTTTTCGCTCATTTTTACTGCCCTGAAGAAGCTTCCCATTAGAAGCGAAGGCTTGGCAAAGTAAAGCAGAGTTAAATTTTTGATTTTTTGACTGAGAGACCCTGTTAATCTATTTTACCGTACATTTTATTATATTATATACGTACATATTATATATATATATATATATATATATATATATATATATATATATATATATATATATATATATATATATATATATATATAGAATAGAATAGAATAGAAATTTATTCATCATTAAAAGATTTTATACATGTGGAACATACAGTAAAACTTTATCAGACTAGTCAGAACCGAACATAAAGCAACTGTGCTTATCTATAGTTAGTGTATATATACATGTTATTAGAAGTTAAGTAGACATAATAAAAAGATGCAAGAACAGTGACAGATAATATATGCAAGTAGCTTACATTAGTTAAAATTGTGAAATCTAATTTTTTTTTAATATTATTATTTGTACAAGTAAAATAAAGTAACTACACAATAATAGCTAATGTTGAAGAAATTCTTCAATACTATAAAATGCATTTTTTGGTAAGGTAATCAAGTAAAGAACTTTGGAATTCAGTGAAATTACATGTGTTTCCAAATAGCTGAAGTGCTTTATTATAGCAGATGATACCTTGATAACTTGAGGATCCCTGACCAAGAGCCAGTCGAGAGTAGGGTAGTCGCAGTTCATTACCATTCCGAGTGTGATGTTTATGTATCATGTTATTTTTAATGTAGCTTGATTCATTTTTCTTGATATTCATTTTTATGATTAATATATACAGTGATATATTAATCTATATATATATATATATATATATATATATATATATATATATATATATATATTCGAACATAGCACTCGATGAAGTGGCAAACCATAGATAATGTATAATTTGGTGGCCATATAGCGTAGACATCTTTGTGTTAAATGTCTGCATAAATGTCTGTTGGATATAATTTAATATCCAGCGTGGTATTAGCCATGAAATATCTATTTTCTACAACACTTACCTTGTCAAGTGACGACTATCTTCATGAACCGACATCTCAGAACTTTTGAACTCGTTCAGCTCTTTTCTGATAGCCGCCTTATCTTTCGGTGTCAATCTGGTCCAGGGTTTGTCAGCTCTACGATCATAATCATGAGCCTGAGTCACCTCGATATAATCGTTGAACCGAATAATCTTCTTCTCTTTCAGTTCCTCGACGGTCGGTCTGAAGCTCAGCTTGCGCAACAGGAAACTTTTTTTCTCCTCTTTCTGTTTCTTCTCTTCAGCTGGACTTTGTTCTGTGCACAAAAAATTATGTGATGGCTGAAGTGTAGATACGATATAAAATATTGGGAAGTTGAAAGATTGTTGAAAGATACTTCTACGAATTATTTTGAATAGAATGAGGATAAGAGAATATATTGAACTCATTTGCATTGTTTAGTTGTTGCTACTTAAATCTGACATAACACATATTTTCACATATTCTCAAAAATGTATTTGGAACATTGGACATTATACCAGATGTTCCAATGTCTATTTGCTTGATATATTGATAATGCTGATATATATGAAAAAAAGTTTTACATCACCAGAAACTTTTGAAAATAGTTCAAATGAACAGTGTGTTGCATTTTTTGTCAATGACAAAAACATTTATTTATCTCCCTATCTAAAAATAGTGATGCAGACTATGAACGAAATACATGTAATTAAGCTGTCTCTTCAAAGATCTGATTTTTTTTGGTGAAGTGATATAGGAGGCACCAAAGTACCTTGAAATGTTCTGATCATCATTCATTATTAAACAGGTTGTTTCAAATTTTATTTTGATTATCATTCACTTTAATCTTATTTTATAACATTTTTTCTAGATGCATTCTATATGAAATTACCTATCTGAAGATTACACTATGTATTATTTCTAACAGTTTTTCGATTATTCAAGTTTTTTAAGTTAGTTCTACAATAATCATTGTTTAGTATTGTTAATCAAAAAAATAAAGCAACAATTAATCTTTAAATCCATGTTCAAAATATTTTCCATTCTCTTCAATACATTTTCTGAATGGCAAAAATGAAAACAGCATTACATTTTTGATGTGTTCAGGAAGGTGTTCTATCAACCTAAAAAAGTCTTCTCAGACAAATAAAATTACTTTTACTTATTCAATTTTATTCAATTTTTGTTGAAAAAATATCAACAATACAGCCCCATATATCAAGTCCCCTTTTATCTTGTCGTTAACAGGAGTTCATGTGGATTTTCGATACTATAATAATGAACTCTTATTAATGAATATGTTTCTTCGGAAGGTACATCCATCAATGAACATAATGCTCTTCGGACATTTGATTAACGGAAAAACAGATTTTAAAAAGATTTTTTTTTCATTATAATGGAAAAAACACTAATTTCAAGAAAATCACTCGACCGACTGTCAAAAAATATCACAGTTCATTACTTTGTTTTGTTTTTGATGACATTTAAACTCCTTTTTTTTTCTGATTGACTCGATCGTTACTTGACGAAGATCTATACTAATTTAACAAACTACACCTAACGATTTGATTAAATGAAGCTTTAATCCATAGGTTTACTTTGTGAAATATTTGAACTCATTGAAAACTTCAATTTTTGTTGTTCAGTAAAACATCTCAGAATAACGAGAAAAATCAAAGACCTACAGTTCAGAATTAGTACTTTTTATTTTATAGTCAAAATATTGAGAAAGTATTTCTTCTGATTTTGTGGCTATAGGATAAGACAGGTTTCTTGTCCCTAAACTCCGAAGTACACCATGGAGGATGATAGTGCATTTAAGTGATATTTCATATCAATTCTCTTTAGTACATTACATTGGGTAGTGTTCCTATTAATCATTTTTGTTTCAATTCAAACAATACCCAAGCACAAAACAATAAATTTTAAAAAACAAAAATCTCTTCACAACAAACTACGAAATTTTCTGAAAGTTTTCAGTAATTACAACAAATTGGAAAAACAAAAAAAATTGTATACACCCAGATACCAAGTCCATATTTATTCTAAACCATTACTATCCTGTACATACGTAATTCATGTATTGTATTTAGGTTAGGTTAGGTTAGGTTAGGTTAGGTTTAGGTATTTTATGATTTGTCACTTGACGGTTGTCTTTTATCAATGGTCAAATGAAAACTACTGTTTGGAGTACAAACTAAATGGAAAAAATGTTTTTCTTGTAATTCAGTGTTCATATGAAAGTAGTTGTTTTGAAAGGGTTTTTCTTCCAGTTTGTGACTAAAAGAAACTTTTGCATTTCCTTATAAACAGCTTTCATTATATTCTTTTTTTTTATATGGAATTTTGAAATTTTGTTCAATTGTGGAAGAGTAGAAAGCCAAAAAACTTTTCCGCAAAAACTAGTCTCTCCCAAAAATGGTCCCTTACTAATTGAACATTAAAGGCACCATGTATAATAGTAAATGATGATCAGAACATTATAGATTTTCACTAATAACTTTCCACAACATTATGAATGATAAACTTAAACAATGTTTAATTTAATGTTTACATGAAAGTAGCTGTTTCTGGTTTGTGTTTTTCAAAGTTACTTCTTCGCATGATGCAACACATCTTTGTAAATAGTTCATATTTTAAATTAACTGCTTTCTTCCTTTCTTTAGAAGATTCTCACTCTTTGATGGAGAAAACCTTTCTTTTCCAAGAATTCCAAGTCATCAGTATATCAGTATATATATCAAAGACTGCTATACTTCACAATGATCTTCATATACAAAATATTGAACAATTTAGAACCATCTTATTTTAATCAGTATATTGTCTTTCATCACGATATTCACCACCACTTCAATCGAAATAATAATAACTTATATATTAACAGAACAAAAACCAAAAATACTATGAACTCATTGTTTTTCAAGGGTTTTGATAGGTTCAACAAATTACCTAATGCAATTAAAAATAGCCCATCTCTGAACATGTTCAAAAATGAACTGAAGAAATTTGTTTTAAATGTACAAATATGATATGTCTTTGTTACCTGTAGCTGTAATTTGTATAATTCCATTCATCTAATGTTCGTTATATATTTCAAATAATTATGCAGTTTATCTTTCTACATGTTGCATTGAAATTTTTCGAATGTATAATGTTGCTGTTTTTGTAGTAATGTCTTTAAAAATATTTTATTGAACTTATGTTTGTCATACATTTAAGTCATTTCTATATATAACACATACGTTGTTTTTTTTTTATTTCTACCATTCTAGTTGATTTGTATATTATTAGGATATCCTATTTAAATAAAGATCTATCTATCTATCTTACTGGTACCTACTTTTCAAAATATTTCTCTCTTCCAACTCTTCTTGTGTAGGCCTCATGCTCAACCTTCTGATCAGCCTTGCACCGATAGCTTCCTTGGCCTCCTGTCTCTCATTGTCCGATTGAATTTGCAAGATGTTCCTGTTGATGAGCTCCTGTTTGTCAGGTCTAAGAGCGAGCTTGAGCGACAAACTTTCTTTCCTCGCTATTTTTAGAGCCAGCATACGTTCTTCTGATAAACTTCCATCTTCTCTGTACAGAATGGGACCATCGTTTGAGTCGCTGTCATCATCTTCGTGAATTATGTTCGGCCTGGCATTCTCCTTGTTTTCAATAGTGGTTGGCAAGCCAAATCGTACCGGTTTGCTTGTACTAGAAACGAGAAGGAATTATCATCAGTCCTGGTTCAAGAATCACCCAAAAACTGTATTTCACATGATGAATGAAAGCTGAATGAATTTTACCAAAAGAAAAATATTCTTCATGGACTGCGAGTCAATCTGAATCTTTAAGACACACATCATTAGAAAGAATCCCTCCTGACCTGTGACAAATAGCTTCAGGTTAAATTTGTTACCTTCTTTGTTATTGGTTATCAACAATACACTGAAACTCAGACAACATTGATTGTTATAGCAATGTACTATATGGGCTAAAAAGTCCCGAGCCTAATACATAGATGGCCCTAGTCCTATTGCATTCACCGCTGTAGAAATTTCATGATTTTCTACTGATAAGTTTGTGAGATCAAGCGAAGAAATGGCTTGAGAATTAAATGTTGGTTTGCTGACTTCAAACGTGGTCGTAGAGACTTCAATGATGCAGAACGAAGTGGAGAGAACATAAAAAAATCTACAAAATCGTTTTGAATGATCGAAAAGTGAAGCTGCGTGAGTTAGCTGACGTTGTAAATATATCAAAGGAACGTGTTGGCTTTATATTGCATAAGCATTTGACTATGAGAAAGCTCTGTTCAAAGTTGGTGTCGTGCGAGCTCACTGATGACCAAAAACAAGAACGTCTTGATGATTCTGAGCAGTTTGTAGCCATGTTTGAACATAACAAACCGAATTTTTGTGTAGATATGTTTACTCTGGAATCAAAACGATCATCATCTGAGTGGAGAGCAACTGGTGAACTTCGTACAGTGTCTGAAAGCACATCAATCGGTTGGAAAGGTTATGGACTCGGTATTTTGAGATGTGCGTGATGTAATATTCATCGACTATATTAAAAAGGGAAATACCATCAACAGTGGTGCATATAGAGGCCGCAATTGCAAGAAATCGACCCCATTTGAAAAAAAAAGAAAGTGTTGCTTCATCAAGACCATGCACAGTATCACAAATCAATGAAAACGACAGCAAGATTGCATGAAATGGACTTCGAATTGTTCCTATCAGCCAGATTTGGCTCCCAGCCACTACTGGCTGTTCGTAAACCTCAAAAAAATGCTCACCAAATGAAGAGGTTCTTGCTGAAACTGAGGCCTATTTAAAAAACTAATCAATAGAGTTTATTCTATGATTTTCACTATAAGGGTTTTACAAAAACCGCTATGAAGATTACGTTGATGAATAATGCCAATTTTGAACCAACAAAAACGCGTTTTCTTTCTTAGGCCCAGGAGTTTTTAGCCCAGGTGTTATGTTATGCTTTCATATAATTGTGGTCATTTGCACACAAAAATTGATATGACTTGAAAGCTATTTGTCACAAGAAATGTAGGCTTAAGCCATTAAAAAAATACAATTATATCTTGTATCTTTAATAGAATTAAATTTTTTTTTTTCATTTATATAGATGGTCAAACGGAATTGAGACGCCCCAGGACTCATCATTTCAATTTTAAAATTTCATTAAAAATACAAGAAATAAGTCTGTTTAATTAGAACCCAAATGTTGTCATGTCTGATTAACAACAATTCGAGTTTTTATTGCTTCGAACATTGCTTTGAAAATTCTCAATGAATTTTTGTCAAAATCAAAAGTCCAGAAGAATAAGTAAAT
The DNA here is from genome assembly GCF_025532065.1 of Leptinotarsa decemlineata. NCBI lineage: Eukaryota > Metazoa > Arthropoda > Insecta > Coleoptera > Chrysomelidae > Leptinotarsa > Leptinotarsa decemlineata. The sequence continues at coordinate 11,156,517 of NW_027412558.1, read as the reverse complement.
GTCTTCAGAAAGTCTGAACTTAAAAAGAATAAGAAAATTGCTGTATGCTCAGAAGATCAGTGGTGATGACAGAAAAAAACAGTTAAAACAAGACTACACCTAATAATATTTACCATATTCTAATCCTAGGCCTCAGATGTGACCTTCTGTATGACGAATAAGATAAAAAAAATAAATTAAATATTGAGTAGCCAATTGATATACATAATATAATTTTTGCAGGAGAAAACTGATGATTGGTAAAAAAAAATTAAAGCATTTGTTGAAAGACTTCGTGACACTGTTGAATAGTCAATCTGCACTTGAAAATTGTACTGACATTATTTTGATTTTTGTAAAACTCTGATTACTAAAGCATCTTGAAAGCAGATTATATATTAAACTGCCAAATTTTAGTTGAAAAAAACACTATTCTATTTTTCAACAGGAAGAAACAGATACGTAACTTAGTACAGCTTAAAAACCTACTTGAAACTCGAATTGTACTCCTGCTGTCTCATTCCCAGAGGCCTATTTTCCTGCGTAGGAGTGCCGGGTCCACTTCCTGGCCTCTTTTTCATCGCAGACTTCAGAGGTTTAGCATTCAGCTTAGGTTCTTTTGCCGGAATCTCATCTATCCTGCTGGTATCTATCGACGGATCTGGCTGAGGCATCCTGAAATAATTATCATCCTCATAGTCTTCTTCTTCATCTTCATCATCATCGTTTTCTGAAAAAAAATGAATAACAATTGGGGTAAACTATAACTGAACCTGATTTATTTTTGTTAGAAATGTATCGTCTATAAATACAGGCCATCCTTTATAATAATAATAATACGTTGGTTAATAGTAATAGTAATAGTAATAGTAATACGCAGTAGTCGGTTGATTGGTCAAACCAATAGGTGGTTCCATTTATGTCTCGCTTGCGTTTACGCAGCCCTAACAAGGGTCAACCTGTTGAAAGACCTAGAGACGACACTTCAAAAGGTAATACTCTCGCCCTTTCTTATGCATTGTGAAGATTTATTAGTGTTGTATGTCGAGAACGAATCTTGTTCGTAGGTCAATATTGAAGCTTGACTTTTTAATGGACCGCCTCAGAGAGCCACACTTGTCTTTGATACTCATCCCACAGATGTCGTCTTCATAAGGGAAGATGTCACCGCCTAGGTGACTATGGTTTAGCCTAGAAAGCACACTATCTGGTGTTGGATCTCAATTGCTTTGTCTTTGGGCTATGATTTTAACCAATCATATTATTTGGAAGCTGGATAAATTCTGCACATCTAAGGGTTTTTAAAAACTCCCTATCAAAATATTTGGAATCCAGGACATTTCAGTCATTACAAGAATTTTTCGAAAATTTATTTTATATATTGTGTTTAAGTATATTTTTAATGTATTATATATACTTTATTAGAAGAAGGCTTCTTTATTTATTTTTATAAAGACAATATTTTCTGAATTGAAGGGGTTATATTTTTTAGGAGTGATTAATTTTTGGGAAAGAAAGTTTTTGGCTTTCTACTACTCCATCTTGATACAAAAAAAAGAAGGATGAGGGAGTCTTCCAAAGAAAGGAAGGAAGTAAGAAAGTTACTTCTTTGCATGATCTACACATCCATGTATAGAGTTACTTCCTTCCTTTCTTTGGAAGACTCCCTCATCCTTCTTTTTTTTGTATCAAGATGGAGTAGTAGAAAGCCAAAAAATTTCTTTCCCACAATATTTTCCTTGTGTTGTGACTAGTCCAATGAGTTGGACCCCTTTTTGTATCAACTTCAGTAACAAATAAACTTCTATCAGATGTACATTTTTGAATGTTTAGGTACCGACATATATTACTACACTTACCGTCATAATTATAATCATGATGGTTAGGGGGCGGCGAAAGCCTATTGGGAATGGGACTCGGTGAGCTGAACATAGGCGGAGGCGGTATAGGTCCGATTTCCGAGACTGGAATCGGTGGTTCCGGAAGCTCGGACAACATGAAAGCAGGTAGGCCCACGGACGCATGGGGCGGTGGGATGGTGTGGTGCTGCTTCTCATGGGGAGGAGGGGTACTTCCTGGCTGACCTGATTGACCATCGTTGACTGAAAAAGGAATTCGTGTTCATCAAATGAAAGTAACAGTTATAAAGAGCACCAACAACAATGATTTCAGCAAATATCTGTTAAACAAAACGCCAGAGATGTTCGATGTTCCTAGTTAAAACTTACCTGCTTCACCTTCAAAATGGTAAACAAAACTAAAAATCGCTCAGATCTGTTGACACTTATTCGGAAGTGAAATTAGTTTACAAAAGACAGTGAATTAGTGTGCTATTAAACCCTCTCATCTCCAAAATCTTCAAAATAGGACTACCATACCTGTGATACATCTCTCTGAAGTATATTGAGTGCCAACCACATCGGTGGTTGGTATGGTATAGATAGGTGAGTATGGAAATCTCTCTTTAGAAAAACCCCATCCTCTATGCGATCGAAAGAAAACTCAAACATTCGGTCTCCACGGCTAATCATCCTAACAAACCGCCCGTTATCTTTGTTTCTCTTGGCTTATCATGATAAGCAAGGTTTCAATTCTTTGACAATTCAACAGATGGCGTTTCCTTTAAAAAATATGTCGAAACTTATTTATACTCAGGCTTGGGCTTAAGAGTCAGTTGAGCCCAACAATGCAATTATAATTGAGGTGCGGAAATAAATGAAAGCTTCAGTGATATCAGCTTAAATTGTGAGAATATTTCAATTGAGTCGATCTTCCTGCCAAGACACTACTTTCGACCTTTCAGAAATAACAATTATTATTCAAATAATAATATACAGGAAACTGAAACAGTGTGCGATATAAACAATATAGTATAGCAAGAAATTAAAACCATTGTAATTATCGTGAGTGTATCAGTAGTAATCTGGATGAGTAGATCCTCTTGCTAATGGGACAAGTACGGAACTGTCCAAATACGAAAGATCTCAGACACTACTAGAGCAAATGGTAAATGAGATGAATATAATTTCACTTGTATCATACTATTAATGAATAATTGTACAAGTATAATAAGTTGAATTTTGGTGATATTAAATAAAATCATCGATTAATAAGAATAAGATGTGTAACAATAACATAATAACTTACTTTGTCATTTGGATAAAACTAAAATGCATTGAAGACAAGACAATATATATGTACTATATTTATTTTTAGATGCCATCTTATCGACGATCCTCTTTTAAATACTTCAAGCATAAAAGCTGGTGTTCTTCATTGTCTCCAATTTTTTTTTTCATTATAGATCAACAATTCATTGAACAAGAGAACAAAAAATTCAGTATTTGGCATTGCTAGCAACAGCTGCTAATGTACATCTTCAGCGCTAACAAGATATTTTACATCTTACTCGAGATTTGTAGGAAATTTGGCTTGAAGTAACAACATTGATAACCTGGTGTATCAAAATGAAAGGTTACAGATTTGCATCTTTTTCACGAAAAGTTTGCATAGCTTGATTCGATCGAAAGCGACATATGTCAGAAGTGAGAGGCAAACTACAGCTTCTCATCACTTCGAGGTTCAATTCAATACACCTCGATCTATCCTTCTTTAGTTCTCTTTCACTATTGGAATGAATGTTCCGATAATTTTTCGAAATGGAACAATCTACGCCACTTTCGCACAGGCAATATTTTCACATTTCCGTGATAACTTTACATTCTTATAGATATTTTGCAAATCCCATGTGTCCAAACTAGTTATTATTTCTATCAAGTACCTTTACAAACTTAAAATTATTTAAAACAAAAAATGCTACTAATTACTTACAATGTTCACTGTGGTAACACAACAATCTTCTGGTGAGTTTTGAGTGCATCAACGTATTGGGTCTCTCCGGTTTTCCGCTACCTTGATTTTCCATTCCTGGAGGTTGAGTAACGTGAGAAGGCGCTTCTCCGTTGGGAGAAAGAGCGCCATTCTGCGCCGTTCCATCAGTCTTTTCTTTTTTCGGCTCTGTAACAAAATGAAAACTGTTAGGATAACAATTAATCGAAATTAATATATTGGTACCTGAAATTGAACACATTTGGAGCGAACATTAACAAAATGAAATCTCAGTAAATATAGAAAAATATTATGTTATTGTTTCGGGTCACACTTATTGACATATACACAGAAATATCAAGTATACTATATATCCATGTAATAAGATCTTTACTTTAAACCGTTATATCTCAGTACATACCCACTTATTCAATTTAATCGAAATAAGCGACATTTGAATAAGTTAACTCTTGCCAACATAACACAAGTCGATTAATTTCATCAGCATAAAACGTGTGTACTCGGGATTCGATAAAGTCTACGAAGGCCGTTTTTGTCTGGTCCTGATTGGCGATGGTTATACAAATGAGAAAGTTATCGTAGTGCTTGAAAAGATGATAGTCGGTTGACGAAAGGTCTGGAGAGTATGGCGGGTGAGGCATAACTTCGACGCTCAATTTGTTCAATTTTCGGACGGTGATTTATTGAATGTGCGGACGGGCGTTGTCGGACCTGTTCTGTTGACCACTGCTGCTGCTGACGCAATTTTCGGTACATTTCGTCGGCTTTTTTGTGACAGTTTGACCCGCAAGCAAGTTATAGTGAATCACACCAGCCGCTGACAACCGTACAGTAACCATGGTCTTTTTGTTGTAGATTTTAGTCTTTGGAAGTGCCTGGGTGGCTCATCGGTGTCCAACCACTGCCCTGAACGTCTCAAGTTGTCGTAGAGAAACTACTTTTCATCACCCGTGACGATCCAAAAAAAGGATAGTTTAGGGTTGCGCAAAAGCAAAGAAGAACACATCTTGAAACGTGACTATTTCTGTTGATCGTTCAAATCGTGGGGCGCCCCCTGTACCAGCTTTTCGACAATTCCAATACGTTTTAAATCATCAAAAACCGCATGGGAGCTTACGCCTAGTTCTTCCACCATCCCACACACTGTTTGTGATGGGTCAGTCTCCACCAGGGTCTTCTAATCCAAACCAAAGTCGAACAGTGCGTTCATTAACACTATCATTGCCAAATCTCTTGTTAATTTTGAAACGACCTAATACAATATAATTCAATCAAAACATATAGTATCATAAATGGAAACTTCAAAACGCACGTCTCCACTATAAAACGTAAATAAATCAGTAAAAAATTGTATTGCCCCAAAATATACTATCCTCTCGTCATAAATGAACCTAACAAAAATATAGTTAGAATATACCTACGGATTAAAATGTAAATTAATAAACACTGAACAAAAAATTTGCAAAGTGATAGAGAGAAACATCATGTACCCAGGGTAACATTAAATAGAATGCGCTCTACAAAGAAATACCAATTTATTACCATAATCTTTAAAGATTGGTTAAAATACTGTTGTAAATCATTCCTTAAAGAAAATAACGCCGGCCGCCACTGGTAGCAGTAAACCAATTGTGACGTAGCTGAGAGCGCGCGAATGTACGATGTTCGGTGTCGCTCTCGATGCTACCGACTTCGATGGAATTCCGGCGAATTTTCTATCGCATTCGATTACGATATATAAACGCTAGCCACCAGCATATCGACACAGTGAAGTGGAAGATACAGTGCGGTACGCGAAGCGATCTAGTGAGACATTCGAATAACAGTTGAAGTTTCAGTTGTAGTGTTTTGTATTTAAAGTAAAATAAAGTCAAGCTGTATTATTGTTCAGTTTAGTCAATTATTGGTAAACCTACAGGAAAAAACGTAACAATACGGCTGAATATCAGTTTTTTCAACGAATAAATATGTAACATGCATTAATCCATCTATTACTGAGAAAATGCGTCAGAAGACTTTCAGTACGATGATGATCAGAATCTTATTAAGAAATCGTATTAAATTCGTATTAAATTCAACATATCTGACAGTCAAGTCTACTGGTTACGATATATGTGGTCTCAAATAAATAAATCTTGAATTTTCGTTATTTTTCAATTACAGATTTTATGATCCTTTCAATATCTCTATAAAGTATCAATTTAATTTTTTTTCAGTCTGGAGAAAGTAAATATGTCACAAAAGGCTGTATATTATGTTCAATTTAAAACGCCAAGTGTTTTAGAGACTCTTTTTCCTGTGGCTGAAATAAATAACAAATTGTAGTTCCAATTTTTCTGTTAGACATCTATGTTATGAAACATTGTTTTACCGCATACTTATCGAAAAAAGATGAAAATTGTTCAACGAAACATAAACGTTATAAAAAAATAAATTAAACTAAGCCCCGGCTTGTTGACCAACCACACTCAATAAAACTAAAAATAACCATTGTAACGATTATTGCAACGCGATTCTTGAAACACTGAAATAATCATCTGAAAATAAGTTTCCACTAATACCGCAAACAAATTTATGAATGAAAATCCGTTTGAAAATTCCTTGGTAGATCTCCAAAATTGATAAACGTTTCGAGTAACAAGTATCTATTAACGTGAACAATTTTACGAGCCTTTTATTTTCGTTTATCAAGTAGTAAACTGGCCACCAATTCAAACACCAGCGATTCTGCAATCAATGGATGAAAATATAACAAAACGGTGCATGTGAAACAATGATTACTATAATTGTAACACTAAATAGATACTAACCTAACATCGACGATTTCTCAGTTACCTAATTTCTGCTTATTCTGAAGGGATCAGTTTATAGAAGAGTGGACAATGATGTGTTTGGAATGAGGCCTCTGTCTCTGGCATAATTCTTATACCACACTTTTTGTTTCTTTACAATTTAGGACTTTTAGGATTATCCAGAAGTCATGTGTTAGCTATTGGTCTCACGTGATATGAGACACGAAACATTTCTAGTCTACAAAATCGAGAATGCGCCGCGTGCTCTTTGAAACAAGTTTTAATAACTCGTTCTGACTGACTAATATCATTTTTGCTGTAGTAAAAAAACGTTCATCTCCAGTATTTTGAAAACTTGATTAGTTATTTCAGTCTATCTTGGCTCACAAATGAAAATTCAATGTGTTATGAATATCCTGATCAACTTATCACTATGTCTGGAAAATAATCATTGCTATGACCCCGATAAGATTCGTCTCAATATCATATATGTATTCACTTAAGGGCAATGTGAGAAAGAAATGTGGAGAGAATAGAAAGTAATTTTTTGTAACGGACAATGATGAAAGTTTTCAGGAAAGTATTCACCTGAAAGTAGTTCGCCTATGTACCTACATCAAACGCATTTATCTCTAGCGATGGTAGATCTGATCCTTTTCAAATTCACACGTGAACGTAATGAACGATGAGATCAAGTTTTGACATTTCTTGAGCGTGGTTTTCACTTTCGAAACAATATTAGGCAATGAGTTTCTTAGCAACTTTCTCAGTTGAATTATCTTTCTCTCTGGTACTCGTAGTAATTTGAATTGTATTTGTTTACTGCTCTTCTCTGCTTTCAGAGAGAAAACACACTTCTTTTGATAATGTTCCTTGGGATTGTTATCAAACACATGGACTGAAAAGTCCCGGGCCTAAGAAAGAAAACGCGTTTTTTTGTTCAAAACTGGATTTAGTCCGGCATCGCTTCAACATTTATCTTTTGTCTCAAAATAGGTCCCAGTTTTAGCAATAACCTCTTCATTCGTGCGAAATTTCTTACCGGTGAGCATTTTTTGAGGTCTGTAAACAGCTAGTAGTCGCTGGGAGCCAAATCTGGCGAATACGGTGGATGTGGAAGCAATTCGAAGTTCAATTCATGCAGTTTTGCTATTGTTTTGATTGACTTGTGGCATGATGCGTTGTCTTGATGAAAAAATTTTTTTTCCTTTGCCATACGCGGTAGTTTTTTTTTTGTAATTTCGACCTTCAAACGCTCTAGTAACGCTATATAATATTTACTGTTGATGGTATTTTCCTTCTCAAGATAGTCGACATTACACCATGCACATTCCAAAATACCGAGGCCGTAATCTTTTCAGCCGATTGTTTTGCTTTTGGGCGCTTTGGACGAGGTTCACCAGTTGCTCTCTACTCAAATGACGATCGTTTTGATTCCGAAGTAATGTGACGAATCCATGTTTCATCCATTGTCACATACCAACGCAAAAATTCAGGTTTATTATGTTTTAACACGGCCAAACACTGCTCAGAATCATCAAGACATTCTTGTTTTTGTTCAACAGTGAGCTCGCGCGTTATCCACTTTGAACAGAGCTTTCTCATAGTCAAATGCTCATGCAATATAAAGCCAACACGTTCTTTTGATACCATCAAAATGTCAGCTAACTCTTCTTACTTCCCTTTTCAAAAATTCAAAACGATTTTGTAGATTTTTTTATGTTTGCTGGTGTTACTGCCTCATTTGGACGTTCGCTACACAAATTCTGCTAACAAACTTAAGAGTAAAATAACATGAAACATGAGCTTTCTTTTGAAGGTTAGTACTAACTAACCTTCAATGGTGGTGAATGCAATAAGAGTAACGCCATCTATGTGTTCGACCCTCCACCGCAACCTGCAAGGGTTTATTGTGGCTCACACCTATTCACACTCGATCAAATAAATCCAGCTTGCATGGTGACTGGTCTTTCAGGTCAGATGGTAAGAGTACGGCAGGCAAAGTATATGCTCTGCTGTTTCATCGTTAATGAGGTAGTCGGATAGTCAAGGTGCAAGATACCCGCGACAACTTTCCCATATGAAGGTTTTTGCACGTCAGCTTTTTTTTAATAATAATAATAACGTTTATTCACATTAATTTTTTTCTCACCTTAATCTAGTTCAATTAGTAAATATAGAAAGAGAAATCCCATTTAAGACCTTAAAGTTGCGCTACACCCGACGATGCCTTAGATTCAACCGTGCAGGACTTTCTCGCCTCTGGTTTTGGTGAATCATCATTTGAGCGCAAACGTTTGCTAATCTGTTCATTTTCAGCCCAGGTAGTAATTTGTTTGGCCAGTGCTTTTTCGATGTCTCAGGTAAGTACTAAATTGCACATTCAACACAGACCACTACAGCTCAGATTTCCATCTCTTGATGACATCAAGTTAGTTGGGAAAACAAGCGGCAAGAATATTGTGACGGTTTTAGTGTATGTATGCGAATAGTATTTTTGTTGGGTTAATTTCTATGTATTTCTATGCATATTCTAAATATAATATGCATAGAAATTAATCAAACAGTCATACTTTTCACATACATCAGAACTGTCACACTCTTCCCGACAAGTGTTTTACAAACTAACTCAATTTCAGGAAGAACTTTAGTCATATTCTGACTGACAAAGCCCATTATGATTTACAACGAATTTTGCAAAGAAAACTCCCTTTATGAATTGTAGGAGTTATTTGTATACCTTCATAACGTGACGTGATATTACATGTTTGTTTTACTACAATGCATATGATACATTCATTAAGATTAGGTTTTAGTGTTGATTCCTATATTGTTCCCAACATCGCCCAAAAACATACGTCAACAGAAGCTTGTTTCTTTATCTATTTTTGTATAAAAAAACAATAAGTCACTGACTAATATCAAGTCGGAGACTGAATACTATCTACTAATAGATCTCCTATATATAATCCCTAATATTCTTGAATTGCTCGTAGACATCTTTAAAACATATCCGGTATAAAATTGCATGATATCGACGCCTTCATATATTTGTGGAAAAATTATAATCGAAAGTGTCGACTAGCTTCTGGAACAATTCCAAACCTTCGATGTTAAATAAGCGTGACTCATCATTGTTAATTGTGAGGAAAGCCGGGACAAATAACAATAAAGTTCCACCGACGTCCACCGACGCGATTTGAAATAGAATGTTCTCGATTTCTCGGTTGGCACGGTAATTGTTGACAATTAAATAAATGGGTGCTGAATTGCATTGGAGTTTTGTAGGTGTGGTTATGCGTGAGAATAATGAACATAGAGGAAATTGAATGATATGAGTTATAGCGTATTTTTTTTGAGAAAACGAGTTTACAACTTAATCAGTTGGAACTTAATCGGTTGACCTTTCTGGAACGTAAACCCTAAGAAGTCAAAAGTTTTGCGTGTTAGGGATTAATGTGACCTCACCTTTTAACGCTCTAAGAGCACCTTGAGGATTTTTATGTAGTGCTTCTGTTTTGCCCTTGAAAAAAACCCCAGCACATTGGGAGATATTTTCGGAAAGTGATAGAAAAAGTAAATTTTTTACTATTAATCATAAAAGATACAGGAGATTGCTTGAGCACAGAGAGAATAGAGAAGAAATCGATTATTAGCAAAACAAAATTGAAAAATATGTAAACTTGACAATCAATGTACATGAATCATGTGATTATTTATGTGTTATTTTGTGTGAAATAATAGAAGTGTGCACCCAATAATTTCGTTGAACGAACTGTATTTGTACGTGTATTGATTTCCGCTAACAAAGAAAAAAAATACATTATTTGAAGTGATTTTAAAGAAGTGTTATAGTGTACTTTGTGCTATCGAATGGAATAGTTAAATTTTATCAATAATATTGGTATTAACCTATTTGTTCATAGCATAAGAGGAATGAATAGTGGTATAAATAAAAGGGAGCAAGTAATTAACGATGACATGGCGGAGAACGAAAATATAATGAGGTTATTGAAATCATTTAGCCAAGAACCTGAAACCAAAAAAAAAGGAAAAGGGAGAGAGAAAAAAAAGGTAGTTATTACTAACATAGTCTAAAACAAGAAATGAAAAAAAAGAAGTGAAAGAATACAAAAGGGAGTTTCTTAAATCATCTTAGATAACATTAGAAGGTATTATCGAGAGGAGTAAGAGAAACGGCAATACAAGCAGCCAAATCTAAAGAAATGAACTTTCAACATTCAAGCCAGTCTCGGATATTCCTACACAGTAGGTTGAATGGACTGACGGCTATCAGAAAACAACTACTCCCCTGGCTAATACCACGAAGGGCGTTGGATTATATCCAACAGGCATCACTGCAGGAATCTTCACAGAAAATTTCCTGCATATGCAATTGGCAATACAATTGAAAGAGTCTACCTTCATTAGCCACTCATCAGTGCAAGATAGTCGCCATCATCAACCTAAAGTCAATGATATTCCATAATTGAAAATTGGAATTCTTTCAGAGTATTTCATTCCTCTTCCTAAGTTGGAGCGAACAACAAAATGTCACTCCATCTAGTAGACGAGGTACTAACAACTGCATATCCGAAATTTCCCCGATTCCTCTGAATAAGGAAGAAAACTTTTCTTATTAGTCAGTGGGCTATTCTTGAAGACTGGCAGTAAACAAATCTAAATAAATGAACTTTAAATGTTCAAGCCAGTCTCGGATATACCTACATAGTAGGTTACTACTCCCCTGGCTAATACCACGAAGGGCGTTGTATTATATCCAACCCGTGTTAGGAATAACACGTTAAAAAGGTAAGACCTCGTTAGTCCTTAGCACGCACAAGTTTCGACTTCAGAGGGTTGTCGTTCGTAGGGGTGCGATAGCTGGTTAACGGAAAACAGATTTTAAACAGTTCACAATACCTATACCAACAACAGCATAAAGTAAAACCCTGAAGCCTTCCACTTCCGGTGGAAAATCATAATGGGCCGTATGTACCTTGTGAAACAGCAGTCAATTCAACAGCTGGTAGAAAAAAGAAAGAGTTACCACATTAGTGCAGCAATGCAAGGCCAGGCACATTCCGGAGAGTAAACAACATCATTATCAAAAGATTGTGATACGGGCAGCAATACTGGAAGTGAATACATCAAAACCAAGTTAGGAGATATTAATAACCGCAAGAGAGGAACTTACAAGAAAATGGGACATGTTTTAAGCTTCTCCAATGAATAAGAAGGGTTCAATGAATTGGGGTATGGTATGGAATCATGTTACAGTGGATATGAGATCAGTTCGAAGACTAGTTTCGTCTTCTAGACTAGCGGAAAGGCTATACTTGAGCAAAGTAAGTGAAATAATTCCAAAGTGGAGCTGAAGTAAGTGGTGTGAAGTTGTTAGTGGTGAGTAAAGCATACCATTTATTACTGAAAAGAACCCATACAGACGCAATAATATTTTTTCAAACATATGACATGATTTATTAAAAAGTTAATGTAGGAATATTATATTTTCGGATGAGATGGATATGTTTGAGTTTGTTTTGAGTATCTAAGCAGTGGTCTGCAAAATTGGCAGCTTCTGTTCTCGCGCATCATATGACATTACGTTGGCAACTTGATTTCATATGAGGCTTCGCGAATTACACACAGTGTCCCTTCATTTTTCCCTAATACTATTTGGTGTCAATATTTTCCTCAGAACTCTTAAAAAGTTTTTATGAAACGTATGTAGTTACCAATACCAGTGTTGTAGTTAAGACGCTTGTGTGACGTAAAGTGAAGTGTTTGTGTTCCATCCATACCCTTGAAAGACGACGACCTCTTGTAACCCGGCGGCAGGAAGGCGGCCGGAGGAGTGATAGGAACGGCGGTGTCCCACACGGGTACTACGTCGGGCTGCTGCAGCTGATGACGCCGATCTCCGTGGCCGGGCAGTTCGAGCTTGTGCTGCTGCTTCTCGCACCGGCGTCGGCGTCTTCGCCCGCTCGGCGTGAACGTCTTAACGAGAAAACCGACGCCGCTCATTTAGGCGGAAGTTTGGAAGAGATCCGATTCTTTGATTCCATAGAAATCGGGGGGTTTATCTTTTAATAGAGCTAGAGAGAATTCGATAGACGTAAAGGGTTGAAGTATGGTGACCTTGAGTTGGTATCACTGCCGAATTATTATTAAATTCAATCCAACCTAAACTACTGTTTTTTAATGTTAAAATAACTGATTTGAAGTGAATCAGTTACTGATATAACAACAAAAAATGTAGAAATTATGTTTACACTGAAAATCTTTAATGATCTTCAATTATGTTAGGCTTGAAAAATTTCAGAGATGCCACATGGTTACTAACAGCCTTTTGGGCTTTTATTTCATCTAGTTTACCACTTTTGTCCATGTTGCGTGGCAAGATGATTTTCAATTAATTTAATGAATTAGGAATATCTCATGTCTCATTTGTAATCTCTTGATCGAAATTCATCTGCTTTGCTTATCCGATTATATAGATATTTATTAACACAAAAAAAGTGATCCGTTTCACCACTCTTTCATTAGCTCACATAATAAATTGATTGGACATGAAAAACTAAGACACTGATGAACCTACACTGAATTTTCTAAAAAGAGATTCGAGTTGTTTATGATAGTTAAATATAGACCAATAGGAAAATTATTTGGATACCGGAAAACTCCCAGTTCGTTACGAAGCGAATGAGGGAAATCAAAACAGCTACGATGTTTCAGGTTTAAAAAAGATCATTTTCTGCCTACGCAAAAATAGAATAATTAATTCACATTGAATACATAAACAAACGAGAAATAATGAGGAAAATACTTTATCCTTTCGGAATATCCGAAATTTAATTCCAATTCAGAAGCAGATATATTGGAAAAGTTTTCAGTGAATTTTTCTTGTTTATCATATTCTCAAATTTGATTGGAAGTAGATATCAATTAAAAAAAAACAATAGATATACATTTTCCTTTATCAATTATATGCATCTTCATATTTTGAATTATTTTGGTATCACGTACACAATCTTATCATGCTGTTTTATTCAAATGGGATTTATTGTATTTCTCTGCGAAATATTTGCTGGTACGTCCTTTATCTTTATAATGACCATTTCCCATATCGCACAGAAAATTATTATTGGATTGGTATTTTTGCAACTTTAGGAGAAGCTGATATAATTTTAAGGTTTTAAAGCATCATTCGCCAAAGACTTCCATCCGCCCAACCATTTGAATAAAGTGCTTTAGGTAGAGACTGTGAACTTCGAAATCTAAATTTGGATTTTTTATTACTTATTTTCTTCTCGGGGGGTTTTCGTCTCAAAATTTTACGTTGAACACCATCTTAGTTTGATGGTCGACAAAAACTATATCAGGTTTATTGGCTTGCATTTGCCTAAGAGTAAGTAATTAGTAGATCCAGTAAATTTGTTTATACTAAATATTGGCCGAGACAATAAGTACTGCCAAGACAAGGTAACAGCAAACTTATATTTGTCTGGCACCTGTGAAAACTATGAAGAATTTCTCGGTCTCAGAACGATGTTCATCGATCTTTCAGGCAGATATTTTAAAAACCCTTTTCTTGCTCTCATCATCGCAGATCAAGTAGAGAGGAGTTTGAACTCCTGATGACTACAGAAGTACTAGCCAAAACCACTCCAATATTTAGACATTCCAGCAAAGTGAAAAATTCACGGCCCCCCTATTGTAGAAAGCAGTATAACCATGGAACAAACGATTCAAAATGCAAAATTCAGATACGATGACAAAATCTACCAGAATGTATGTCATTGTATTATTACCATATTGCGATACTGGAAAAACATTTTTATCATTTTTTACATTCGCAAAATGAAAATAGCTGTAAGTACTCAATTATATACTTGTGATTCACAGTTTAGAACCTTTGATGTAGTAATGAATATTACTGGAGTTTTTTCCCAACACCAAACCATTATTTTAACACCTCAACACGTGTTTTGATCACCAAGTGATCATCTTCAAGAGGAAGATTAAACTAAATGTATATACAATGTTGTCCTTATTTTTACCATATGACAAATTCCATTTCTTGACGTTTTGATAATGATGAGTTGATGTGAAAAGCTAGAATACGATGTATTTAGGAAGGAAATAAGCACTTACATGTATATTCCTGTTTGTAACGGTTTCTCGAGGGGTATTGTAGATGATATTATAACGAAGAAAAAGTTTAGGTCAAGAATGAACGAAATGACGACTTTTGGAAACGAGAAAACCAAAATAAATATATCTCAGTTCCATACCATCAATTCACGAAGAACTTTGGAAAGATTTTCAAGGAATTAGGTATGAAGGTATAAGGACTGCGATGCAAAGCATTTTGGACAGATTAAAAGATCTATTAAAATAAGATATAAGAAACACTCAGCACAACTAAAATATGGAAGACCAGAAAAATCAGCAGGCGCCCATCATATTTTACAACAAAACCATTCTATACACTTTAGTTTATTAAGATTAGTTAGACAAGTTAACAACAACAGGCATCTAGATGCCTATCAGAGTGTAGAAATAAGTAAACATAATAACATTATGAATAACGATGGTGGACCAATACCTAATAGTTTACTATATAGTTTGTTGAAATATTATTTTCAGTTATCAGATTTACCTGACTAATGGATAGGGCAACATTGTGAATTTAATTTTAAGACAATTAAGACGCAAGTACCTAGCAGAGGTATCAATGGTTTAAATAAGGATATGTAGATTTAGTTTAATCTTCCTCTTGAAAATGATCATTTGGTGATTGAAACACGTGTCCAGGTGTTAAAAATAACGGTTTGGTGTTGGGATCAAATCCCAGTAATACTCAATCTGGGAATCTTCCAAAAAAAAAGAAAGAAATCAATTATAGAGCTTGGAGAAGTAAAAAGCTAAAATATTTCTAACCCGAAAACTGATCTCTCCTAAAAATATACCCCTTTCAGTTTGATCAATTATAGTTTTAGACTTCCACGACCGCAAGTGAGATTCAAACTTTGGTTATCCTAGCTGAGTAGCCGTGATACAGTAGATCCAATCCAATTTAGTCCAATAGAGAGCTCAACTTCGGAGTTAAGCTCTCTATTGGACTCAACTCCGAAGATAATTTCTCTATTCGGCCACAGCTACCCAGCCCGGATAACCAGAATTCTACTTCATCAATCACTCAACAGTGAGATTCATCGCACAACAGAGAGATAACAGAAAGTGCTCTAAATCACCACAACCACAAATAACATGTTTGATTGAGTATCTCTATCGTAGTTACAAATCATTATTATTAATGTTATTAATGACTTGATTAATTTATACAATCACCGCTGAATACTTTAATCAATGTGTATGTTTAGTATTATGGGAAATGCTAATGAGACTCATTTGATTATCAAACAATATTGAACTTATATAAATTCAGTACAGAGAAAGGTTTGTGACGAAAAGATAATAAAGGATTCAGTTTTAAGAAAGAACACTGCTATATTGCACCTGAAAAAATCCAAGGAATAGTCAACCCCCTTGTACAAAGAAAAAACCAAGTAGCCATATTGAGAAACAACAAAGTTCCATGTATTGAACTCAAGGTCAATAACACTGCCCCACCCTGAAAATGTACCATCAATATAACAATGGACACAGTTTTCATCCCATTTTCAAAACTAACCCCCTACTACTAACTAAAATAATATTATTGATGAATATTTGTAAACCTGAAGGGTATACACTTCGACATAACCTACTGAATTGCGATTTTCAATCTGTCTAATCAAATCTACCCCAATCAGATTACGTAAACTAATCTTCGATTTTCAAGGTCACCATTTCTCACCCTTTTACTCATACTGGAATAACGCGTTTCGAAAAAACATCACTCCGATTCAATTTATTTTCGAGATATATTCGATATAACGTTTTTTGATATGATATAACGCGATATGTATTCCGATTTGATATTTTTTTTGTTCAATATTTACAACACTCTTTGTAGCCAAAACAGTCCTTCAGGACGACCAACAGGTCGGGACGCCCGGCCCGATTCAACTGGAAGGCATCGCGACGCCCCAAAATTCGCGCGGGAGTGACAGAAGTGCAACGTTGCCTAGTGTGCAGGGATTTATTGATACATAAGAAAAGGTATGGGTGTGACGGGATAATCAATTCATTTATTACTTCGTATCATCACAGTTCATCAGAATTTGGTTGGCAAACTTTAGCAATGAAACACAAGGAGTGAAGAGTATTTTTGACCCTGATCTAATGAACAGTTCGGGGATCACTTATACGCTTTAGTAGTACTTCGGAGGATCTTGCATTTAAAACTTTTTTGAGGTTTTCGAAGGTTCATTTGGTGGATATATAACAAAAATTTATTAAAAATTGTACCACATTTGCCTTTGTGATGAATGAATAATCTCAGTTGAGAAATGTCTCAAAAGTAAAGAAACTAATTCTGGTCTAATAATTGGTCTGCAACCAATGTGAAGAAAAGTAAAACAATTCATAGCCTTTCATGCTTGATTTAGAATTGGAAATATATGATTGTTGAAATAAATTTTCATTTAAACTTACAAGAAAAGGTTATTTAATTATTTTTAAAGTTATATACCTACTGGCCAACGTATGTAGCACGAATATATATATATATATATATATATATATATATATATATATATATATATATATATATATATATATATATATATATTAAAAGTCATGAACACTGAAAGTATTTCAATCATTGGATGGAAGTCATTTTTTCGTAGAGCAATCAAAGCTTTTGTGACCTTTCTGGCTATAGAGCAATCAAAGCTTTTGTGACCTTTCTGGCTTATATTCACTTAAAATAGAGAAATATTTAATGGGGAACTTCATGTAGATGAACAAGTTCACCTCGATGATATCTAAATTCTTTTTCAAATAATTGAAAGTCAAAAGGGAGTTGAATATTTTATATTCATTATAATTTTTCGGTAAGCAAAAAAACCTTCCCTATTAATAAAAAAAATCTAGATGAAAAGCAGTTATATAAACAATCACTGTCCTATTATTAGTGCGAATCTAGTCTAAAATTTAACGAAAATTTTTGGTCTTTAGGTGAGAATTTTAATTCAACATATTAACTTTTTTCAACGAGTGTAAACTTTCACCGTCGGGCATAACTGTGTCAAAGCTATTTTCTGGGTTTATTGGCCGTGGTCTGACGTTTCGTTCACTACTGCGGTATACATTATCAAAGGCGCTGAGGTAAAGGTCGAAGTACTCGAATTGTTACCTCGTATTGAAACTACTTGATTGAATAAGGAATAATGTCATGATACAAATTTCATAATTTTTCGATTCTGCCCTGCTTTGATTGACTAATTTGAACAAAAATTATATATCAATTATTGTTATTTTTTCAAGAGAGATCTGGGAAATCGTAGTCGAGGATTTGGAGACACTTGATCATCTCATTACTGACTATGTGACCTCTCCAAAGCATTTGGCTGTGTTTCTTAAGAATATTTGTTGGAAAAACTTTCTTATGGCATTACAGGCATACCATCAAAATCTTTTGAGTCGTACCTAGAAAGTAGACAAGAGTTTGTCTATCTGAACAACAGTATTGAATTAGATCTGACAACCATAGAGCTTTGGGTACCACAGGGTTCTGTTCTAGGACCATTGTTATTCATTATCTACATTGATGACCTATGTTTCAAATGATGATGAAATGCGAAGTTTTGTTTGCGGGTAATACTTCGTTCATCAGTTCTAACAGCAATAATGATATTACTGAAACTTTGAGTGTAACTGAAGTTTGGTTCTCTGAACCTCCAGCTAAGTCCATTCAGTCGAGGAATCGGCAAAACCTTGATTGTGTCTAAAACCATGAAAATCCGTTAGTCAGGGAAGCTATGGATTATACTGTAGACGACCCCTCCCGATATAGAAGGCCCAGATACTCTGTCGAATGAGGCCCTCATGTCCTCCGTTAGAAGATGAACAATATCTTCATCTAAACACCCCAGCCAAGTAGGGGTTCACCGTGAAGGGCGGTAACGATGTCTGAGGACTTTCATACCGCCACCAAATAATCAGTCTTGACCCAATCGTCCTTCTAACGAGCATCAGTCCTAAGGGTAAGGGAGCTGGGCTCCAACCTGCTTGACACGAAGATGAATTTCCACCTCCAGCTAAAAGAAGGGAAGTCACAAAATCTCCTAGTTTGCAGTGATATTCAGATCATAGTAGTAATCACTGTGAATAACTTGAGGTTGTTTCAGACGATTGTCTCAATTCTCCTGTTCTACTAAGCAAGAAGCTGTCCAGTGTTTTATTTCTACTTAGACAACTCAGACACCGCCTCAATTCGATCATTTTGCAAAATATTTATTTTAGACTCTCCCCAGCTATGGTATGGGATATTTCTATCGATTTAATGACAATATTTACGTTACAATAACGCGCAATGGACATATTAGCTTGGGTTAGATACAGAGACCACAACCAACTATTGTAAAAAAGCAATGAGGAATCTATCATTTGGTGTACTCGTATACTGAAATGTAATAGAAAATCAGAACATACCAAAAGTGTCTAGCGTACTGCAGATGATTTAATATTGCCACGTTACAGCTAGGGCACATCAGAAAAAAAAAATAGATTCTGAACTCTGTAATATGTCCTGCGGATTCAGATCCATAAATGAGATATATTTTGAAAGACTATATCGAAACAAAAATATTTGCGATTGTGTTCACCTATGAAAGGTACAAGTGTAACCTGTGGCGTACAATAGATCCAAAACAACCACTGTTCCCAAACTCCAGAACTGCAACACCCTTCTCTACGTGCGTTTCACCAACCAAGTTGGTGCCTTCAGGAGGTGAAGTAGAGGCCAACTTGTTTGGTGGAACGTACGTCGATAAGAGTGTTAAGAGTTCTGGTGCTTGAGAACAGTGCTTGTTTTGGATTTATCTTTACAGTTTATATTCAATGAAATTTATATAGACTCCAAGATACATAATGTTATTGTAGAACATTCTACACCGTTTATTGTAAAATGTTTATTGGCCTTCTCTATTCATACCCAAGGTGACATGTATTAATGTCAATGCTGACTTGCTGAATCGGCATCCGACGATACGCAGTTCTTAAAACGACGACACAAACACTCTTTATTTTCTTTGTTGATTTTCAAACTATGTTATCACCTATTTTACTACAAATATAGTCCTGCGTGGCGAAATGAGTTAGTTACATTAGAATTTCATTCAAGTTACAAGTTTGTTACTTTACTTTATTGTGAATTCTGTAACTCAGTGAAACATAGTACTGTTTCCTTTTTTCAAAATAAATAATTCTTTAAAAACTTATATTTCCAGGAGCAAAATTTTGATAGAGATATTTTTCGATGCAGTCCGACAACACCGACTACGGAGCATCGGATCGTTACATAGAGATGCTGCAGCTATTCCCGTGACGTCAACCTCGAGGGGTATTTCGTTATTTCGATTGGTGCTGCCGGCGGCCAGGTTTATTTACTAACAATGTTAGAAAGGGACGTGATTGAAATTCCATGTTCGCTTTTTCATCCGTTCAGCCAGTTAGGTTTAAAGCGGAATCAGTCGATATGAGGTACGAAATGGAAGATCAATAATAAACAGTTCGCAGATGCAAAAAATAGTAAATTATTCTACCAGATGGAAATGTAACCATTACACGTGAAAATTGAGTTTTCCATAAATCATTCGTGCGGGTAATGAAAAGTTTTCCTGAGTAGAATACTATACTTTTTCTATGACTTATAACAGGAATATTTAAAATAAGATTCATTTCTGAAGGATATTGCAAATCAGAGTAATACCTTAAAAACTATTCCAAAATATTTCTCATTCTCGTTATTTTATTCAATTTCAAGAAGTTTGACTTGGTGATACTGACATGGTGGTACTTTTACAATACGGCACCATTCAGTATTTGTGAACTCAACAATCTGTTGATTCTCTAATGAATATCTTCTCAAAACAGCAAAACTAAAACACATTTGACAACAAGCATTATAAGAACACTATATCTAACACAACCAGAAATGAAATATTAAGAAGGACTGACAGAACCTGGAGCAGTGATGTCAACTATTGGAGAATACATCTCACATAAATTTCCACGTCAGAAAACCTCTCAAGATTTTGACATTCCTCCGGATGTCTGTGAAAGTCTATCATTTCTATTACTTTTCCACCATGTATTTCGATATTATTTTTCCAACGCGAATAGAAACGACTACAGTTGAAAAAATTTGTTTTCTCTGAATTGATTGTCAATACTTTGCGAACTACGAGGTCCGGCTCTTAAATAACGAGACGTTACGAAAAAGGATTTTATCATAAAAATTATTCTACATTCGAATGCTCCCCTTCAATATACTCCCCTCACCTCGCCACAAACCTTTCCATACGTTTTTTCTATTGATCGAAGCAGTACTGAAAGTCGTCTTTGGTGAGGACCTTTAGGGTTTCTGCCGTTTTTTGCTTTACCGCTTCCATCGACTCAAATCGGGTTCCTTTCAAACAGATTTTATCTTCGGAAACAAAAATAATCGCACAGTGCCAAATCTGGCGAGAACGGCGCGTGTTCGAGCACTGAGTGCGTTTATCGGTCAGGTGCGCTATGGGCAGGTGCGTTATCCTGGTGAAAATCCACGAGTTGTTCTTCCACAACTTGGGCCGTTTCTTATGAACTTGTTCTCGCTTTGTTGCCAAAACTACAAATAGTAAGCTTGGTTGACAGTCTGACCCTCTGGAACCCATTCAGTCATCACAATACCGTTAATATCGAAAAAAACAATCAACATTGTCTTGAATTTTGATTTGGACATCTTTGCTCTCTCGGGCCTCATTGAAGCGCTTACACCACTCAAAAACACGCGCACGAGATAGAGAATTGTCCCCATAGGCCTCTTGCTACAATTTATAGCACCCCGTCGGAGTTTTTTTTCAGTTTAACGAGAAATTGATACGTTGATCCTGTTTTTCGTCACACATCGTTTTCGGCACGAGAAAAAACACGTTCATTTCAAACCGCTACTGCATAAATACTATAATAGTGACGAAAATGTGTTTTGGTATGTGAATTAGAGAAAATTTCCAGATACCCAACGCACTACTCGTTTTTTTCACCTCTCTAGGTCGCCCTCTTGGCGCGCAGACTCGTTTTTAATAGCCGGACTTCGTACTCCTTTACTTTTTGAAATAAAATATGACAGTGTAGTCAGCAGATATCTCAAACACGGCCAACATGCAACATGCATATGATTGAAACATAAATCGAACAAAATTGGTCCCAATACTAGGTCTTGAGGGGCACCACATTCTGCCTAATGAAATTACATTTTTTTTGTACAACTGTCATTGAAAGTGACATTTTTAATGGTTGTCAAGAGTATTAAAAGATGATGTTTACAAAGTAGCCTGTTAAAAATATTCTTAAAAGTATTTTTAATACAATTTTATTTTGACCAAATAGCAATAAACAAAACATAATTATTCAATTTTCAAGGGAGTTTTATTAGGAAAAATAGATACAGATACAATTAAATTAAGTTCTGTTTATTTATAAACATTAATATGAAAAGTACAATTAGAACAACTGCTGATATTTATACCTTGCGATGTTGAAAGGACTTGTATTACATTTGAACTAGCTGAGTTGACAATTTCATGGGCATTAACATTTAATTATTGGAATGAAGCGGAGATGCTATAACGCTGGAGCTGGAGCTAGTTGTTGGAATTAATCTTTCAGCAATAGCCTTTGTATAAGGAATGTCCATCCTCCACGTGCTTCTCAATATCCGTTATATTTGCTCCTGATTCTGCTAGCAGAGAAGCAGAAGACCTTCTAAAACAGTGACCTATATATTCCTTTGGTTCCAAGAAGTTCGGAAACTCTACAATGGTAGAGGGCATTTTCCCAAACGTGTTTATACGAACTGGCTTGGCACTGCATTTATAATTTGAGTATTTCAGAAAAAACCGTTGATGATTGGTAACAGAAGGGCGTAATGCAGCGTATTTATTAAAATATTCAATGTTTTTTCCAACAATGCAAAAAGAACGACCTATTTTCGTTTCTGTATTTGGAATTTGAACAATTGATGATTCATCCATTAATTTAATGTCTTCTATAAATAAATGGAATATATGGAACCGGCAGATTCCAAAAATTCCGAAAATAGTAGCACCCTTTATCATCAAATATTTTTCATCAGGCGCCTCGTTTATGAACCCCTGGACTTATTGAAATGTAATATTTTTGATTTTTTGGGCCTATAACTTTCATTTTTCCGCTTTAAAAATGCTATTATTACCTTGAAATATTTGCTTGTATCAACACCAATTTCAAAGAGCGCACTCGACTTTATCATTGAAAACTTGCTCCACAAAGTTGACAAGTTCCATCCAGCTAAGATTTTTTTTGTTACAATTCTTGCAGCCTCTTCAAAATCGTCATGGACACACAATTCCTCACTATTATTCTTCATTATGTAAGACATTAAAACCAGGTGATTTGGCGTCACCTGACACGGCCACTTCACAACAAATGCGATAACATGAAAATAGTTAGCTGACAAAAGATGTCAAAATGTGTTTTTATAGAAAACAGAACAGTTGTAAAAAAACTTTGTATGATATTTGTCCTAAAAGTAAGTTTTATTTTGTGAGTGAACTTTTTCACTCACAAAATAAAACATTACTTTTAATACTCATATTAAAAATAGCTATTATGGAACGCAGTGTGTTTTAATACCATTTAATGTTCAATTCAATCTAGACAAATAAATGAAAATTCACAGTCAGGTTCCTGGCAACTGTAGCGAATCCAACATTTTTCTTTATTTCGCGGATCCGTTGTAATATTTCATGCTCTCGAACGAGCCGAAGTAAATTCGTATTAACTGCAAATGACAGAGGTCAATTTGCAGGAGACGTGATCAAATTAATTTAACTCAGCCCGCAGACTGCAATTGAACGAATGTAATGGTGGTTTACGGCAGTTGTTAGTTCATGTCTCTCATGTGGAAGTTCAAGATGACGAAAACTGGCTGCAACTAGCAGACACTTGTTGGCTTCCGGATGAGAGTAAAAAAATCAGTTCCGCTCGAGAAAACTCTCGATTAAAAAAAAATCAAGACGTTAGGTCAATTCTATTATGAGTTGAAAATGGCATATCGGCTATTAGAGTAATTCTATAGAATCGTCAATTTTCATAGTCTGACACATGATATACAGTATCATTTTCCAAAAATGATATTCGTTTCAATTAGATTCAAACTCAAATTCAATTCGTTTTTTTATACACCTTATTTTTACGTTTCACAATCTGAAAAATATGAAAGAGGCAATTTTTCCCCACAATTATAACTTTCTATCAATATTGTATAGTAGTTGCTTCAGATAGCCTCTTTCTTTCGGCAAGTACCTGAAAGAAATATGTCTGTATTGTCTACAGTTTTTTTAACAGAAAGTTTTCAATGATATTCACTGGAGAAATAAAGAGCCAAGTTTTTTCGAGTAGGAACTAGACATTATCAAAAATGATCTTCAACGGAATGGCTACTCCAAAGCGATGGTAGAACAGACTTTGGCTAAAAGACAGCAGGAGCCTCGCAAGGAAGAGAAGCCGTCATAACCAGTGACGGAGGATTTCATCGGAAAGGATAAGGAAAACTGGTTCCAAGTTCAACATCAGAACCTGCTTTAGATTCGGAAACACTATCCGTAGCAGCCTCACGAAAACCAGGCCACCGAACGCGAACTGCGATTCCAAGAATTGCATTTACCGGATACCTTGTGAGTGCGGAAACTCCTATATAGGTGAAACTAAGAGGCCATTGAATGTTCACATTGTCAAGCACAAGAAACACACAAAGCGAGGGGAAACCAGCAAATCAGGAATATCAGAGCATGTTTGGACCCATCAACATAACATAGAGTGGTACCAAGCTGAGATCATACACAGAGAGGAACATTGGTTTAGGAGGAAATTCAAAGAAACCGCATACATGTTGTCCTCCAACGTATTCAGCCAAGCTAACGAAGAGATACGCAACATATGGAAACTAACAATCGAAACGTCGTGAAGTAACTTAATTTTTTGTTTAATTGTTCTATTCTTACGTATATTTTATTTGACTATTATTTCATTTCAGGTATAATTGTTATTTTCAGCTATTCATTTCTAACTCTTCTTTTATAGTTCTTTCAGAATTTCAAATCATTTAATATCAGACAATGGAAGCCCAAACTTATGGAATTCAAGATTTTTCCTATTCATGGCGATTGAAAATAAAAATAAAACTGTATATACACATTACTGTTAGAATCATTGAAATACAAAAAAATTCAAATTTTTTTTTTCACAAAACAATAAACAAAATAACTTTAATAGAAGGAAAATGAAGAAATAAATTTGAATATAGTCAATATGAAAAGATCTTCCATTGACTTACAAATAAACGAGTTGGGATTTATATTCAAACGAACGACTCAAAGGAGTCTTTTAGAAGCAACAGAATACTTTTTTGAAATTTATCGACACATTATTCCACTCCAGGAACTGGAAAGTGTATCCAACAATAGACTTCCATAGGCTTTCCAGATCTTGGAAATGAAAAGCGTCAAATGTCCAATTCCAAATGTTGATTCCTTTTAAATTACTCTTATCATCAGGAGTAATAAACGCATTAAAAAAATTAAATTTAATAATGAATATAATTGGTAAAGAAGAAATTTGTTAATTGTAAAAATTCATTTCGTTATATATGCCTAAATAAGTATTTTTGAGAATTTCCTAAAGTTGCTAGTCAGGATAGCGAAAAGTCAAACAAGAAAATAAATATCAGTTTTGCTTGTATATAACTGGTAGAGAAATCCTGATGAATGTTTGCTATCTTCTTTCGATGGCACTGGAAACTTTTGGGTTCAACCCCTATGCGTAAAAGATATGAGTGCTTTTGCGTAGCAGTTATTCGAGAAAATTCGTTTATTTACATATTCCTTCATACCAAAAATATTTGCCGAGTCAGAGAAGAATCGATCATATCGTGTTCAACAAGTTGGATCCCACGCGAACGCAAATATTTTTCTACATTTCCCGGTTCAATTTTAAATTTCTGACTGTAAATGCTTATCGACCATTGTAAATAAGCTTTTGGGAAACAGGCGTTTCATAATAAATAAAATGATCTAGTGTTGAACAGAAAATAAACAAGTATATTCTACAAAAGTCAAACATGAAGTATACACATCAGCGAGATTACTGTGAAAAATAAGTTTGATTTATTCATGGCATTTCTTACTGTTAGCCATTTTCAGTGCGTATTAAATATGTAAACATTGGGAATATTTATTTTGAAACTGATTAGTGATCCTCTCAATTATTTTGAAATATGAAACAACAAATATTTTTAGCTGTTTATCTTGGAAGTAGTTTCAGTTGTTAATACGTTGGCAAACAATAATTTATATTCAACAACAGCTTGTCTCTTTTTGTCATTGATATTCAGGGCAGTGTTAATAATCATAAATTTGAAATGAATTTCCGGCGACCTTCTTTTTGATTTCGTTGAGACACTTAAGAAACTAATATACTTGATGTTCTGAATATATCCTGAGGATTAGAAGAAATTAAATGTCATTATGACTCAAGTGTATTGGAGGACACTTTTTAGTATTGTTTTATCGTCAATAACATCTGTGACATCTTTAGCATTATATGTGTATATTTGAAATTCCTGAACTTCTTGAATGATAGGCAAAAGAATACCCTATGTTTAATCTTCAATAAATATACTTGAAAAACATTAACTTTACGTCAGGAAGAATTTCCAATAATACACAGCCTTCAAACCTGAAAGATAGTGACACTGAAAACCTAGGCTCAACAATTTGTTGTTGACGAGTTAATGATGTTCGAAACACAGGAACCTCAAGCTCAATTCCAGGTGCCAAATAGATCTCTACTGCCATCTACTTCACGTCTCGAAACACCTATAACTTTATCTTCAGATTCCCAGCAGATAACTTCAGAGGTGACTGGCGAGAATTTATGGGAGCATCTAGATAAAGGTATTGGAATTTTCAAGCATGGAAAACCCCACAACATCAGCAATTATCAAGGTGAAACAGTACGTAGAGCTACCGTATTTGGATAGAAAAGCCAATCTACTGAAATTTTGGGAACTTCGCAAAATCACCAACAGCGGCCTTTATAAAATAGCTTTGGAGTATGTATGTATTCCAGCCACTTCGGTGCCTTCGGAACGAGTTTTCTCTAAGACTGGTCTTTTATGCAACCAACGCCGCAATAGAGTGGATTTCAAGAAGGTTGACCAAATACTTATACAGTTATTTCAAATAACTTTTATTTTTTCATCTCTATTTTGTTTCTTTATATAATCATTTAGTTATGTACGGTATTGTGAGTACGGTTTAGGTTGCTTAGGTGGATATCTTCCCAAATGTTATATTCTGAGCTGTTGAGTTTGTGTTCCTACTTTTGTGAAATTAAAATGCTTTAATTTTAATGCTTACTATATCTGTCTAGTGTTTAGATGTATAGGATTCCTAAAAGCTGTCTCAAATTACTAATAAATAAATAATAATATCTAGTCTAGTCGTGAGTAAATTTGATTACGTTCTATGTTTTTTTGTTCATCTCCATAGAACTCCTATGCTCTATGTTTTTATTTAATGTTTATACTTATCTTTCATTAAAAATTATTGATTTATTATTGGTGTGCCATTATGCTTAACCTAACCTACACGCTGTTTGAAGTTATCTCCTTTTCATTTTTCCCTCCTAGAATTTAGACTCGAATTCTGGACTCGAATTTCTAGACTCGAGTCCAGCCGGACTCGAGTCTATATTCGAATACCAAACATAGAATTCGAGTACTGGTCGATCCATCAAAACGGTGACTCGGCACATCACAGCTCGTGTATTAAACTTTTCTCGAACACTGTTATTCAAATTAAAAACATGTTGTGAAGGACTTAGACTTTGTGATGAGTTGAGTAATACCTAAGCGCATCCAACTTTATTGTCAAGCTTCCAAAATAACAGAAGCTAAATGAAATTTGACTCATCGAATTACAAATGTAAATGTGGTTGGCAATGCATATGAGTGTGTTCATCGTAACTCAACGAACCATCAAATTTGATGATGATGCATTCAGACAATAACAACTGATCAAGAAAGTAAATAACAAATGTGTTGGATAACGATGTTTTGTACTGGTTTTATTTTAGTCAGTATTAAGTAGTATTTAGCAAGTATATTTCTCACATGAAGGCCATTGAGGCTTCAATTTTCGTCAACTGATGCGATATAATTGCAAAATTTTTACTCAGACCTGTTTTTGTCGTATTTCTTTCTAATTCTTTCTTTATTTTGCTTATGAATATTTTGTTTTTGAAGTGAATATTTTTGTTTTTCTTTCTTTTTGTTCTTGTTGCCAATCATCAAAATAGATATTATCTGTCTTTTTGTTTTTATAGAACAACATTGTGGTTCTTGTTATTATTTCCGTTTTGCTTGTTGGTGGTATAGTTTTTCCAAGTTGTATGCTCTTTCCGGTTTTTCTGCGCAACTTTTTCCGGTGTAGTCTTTACATTTCAATTCTATAGGTTTCAAAGTATCGAAATGCATTCGGAAAAATTTTCTGAAAATTAGAAAATATTCCACAATATGAGTGTTGAATGTTTATTCAAAACAATCTCTTTCTCCCTTTCTCTTCCTCAACAAAAAAATTGAGCATGACACCATTAAATTTCCAATAAAATAGTAGTATTCTGAAGGTGGTATTCTTAAAATTGAAACGAATAGGCAAACCAGTGTATACTGCAGCAGATTAGAAGTTACTGCTTAAGGCGTAGAAATTGGTCAGCATGAAAAAAAAAAACATTCAAGACAAATTTGAACTATTTTCTTCAATAAATTCACGTTCAATCATGGAAAAACTTCTTACAATCGTTTTCATGGGAAATGATGAATTCGAAAAAACTGCACCATCCAATGTAGTCTTTGACAATAAATATGTTTGTGTGAGAACGATTTAATTTTGAGTGATAACATCAAATTGAATATTTATAAAATAAAGAGAATTGTTGTGTTTTCAAGAATGTCTATTAAGTCAACGTCCTTATTACAAAACTTATGGAAACAACTCACTAACAAATGTATAATAATGTGAATGAAAATATTGTTTGCGTTGACAGTGGCATAAGGCGATTGTACTCTGATCCAGAAAAATGTTTACAAGCGGTACAAGCATTTCACAGAAAGTCGATAATATGTGAATGACGACGCTCGCTCTAGACGCCCCAGCACATCAACAACAGATGAAAATGTTGAGAAAGTGAAGAAAATTGTTATGGAGAATCGACGAATCACTACTAGAGAAGTTGCTGACGATGTCGGCATATCGCATGCAATTTTTTTGGAAATTTTGGGCATGAAGCGTGTAGCAATGAAGTTCGTTCTAAAATTGTTAAACCGTTGCATGAGCATTGCTCAGGAATTGCTGAACGACGTCAACGGCGATCCAGATCAAAGTCCATTCGTTCCAATGGAAAATCCCAGGAAAGCCAAGACCAAAAAAGCACGCCAAGTTCGATCTAATGTCAAGGTTTTGTTCAATGTTTTCTTATATTACCGTGGAGTAGTACATCAGGAGTTCTTTCTTGCCACATGGTCGTACAATCAATAAGGAGTATTATTTTGAAGTTATGCGCCGGTTAAGCAATACGGAAAAAACGTCCGAGATTGTAGAAAAACACGGTTTTTCCATCAAGATAATGCACATGCTCCTTTGTCATTGTTTTTCGTAATTTTTTGGCCAAAAAAACACCGCAATCATGCCTCAGCCACCGTATTCACCAGATTTGGACCCTGAAACTTTTTAGATGACGGCGTTTTGTGAAGATTAAGGAGATCAAGTCAAAAAAGTTCATTAGTTTTTTAGGAGATAAAAACCGAATGGCTGAGAGGGCTCAAGGACATACCAAAAAGTGCATATTAGAACTGTTTCGAGGACTGGAAAAACCGTTGCCACAAGTGTATTATATTTTAAGGGAATAACTTTGAAGGAGACAAAATAGAAACTGATGAACAAATAGTTGTTTATTATACAAGTAAAAAAAGTATTAGATTTTAGCTCGAGGTTGTGTTGTCAAAAATCTAATATTTTTCCCGTGTATAATACACAATTTTTTTCTGAGACGGGACAAATGACGATTTAATATTGAAAAAAACATATTATTACAATGTGTTGAAGTCAGAAAATTATCGATGTGAAATTTGAATTTTTAAACATGTAGGCTGTTGTACTTATAGCGTTGCTAGGAAACCAATCAGTAGAAAATCAAATATTTGTCGATTTAATTCTGTGATTTGATTTGAAAATTGCGAACTTAGTGGTCAGTAGTTATTTTGAAAAATGTCCAATTCCGAGTTTTCTCTGACTCCGGAGTTTGTAGAAGCAGCGAAAGTAGCGTCACAAAAATTATTGCAAGCTAAATCGCGGACAATGTATGAAACCGCGTATTCAAGATTCATGGAAGATGAAAAAGACATGCAGTTTTTTCTCGGAGACGGTGTTATTGACTTATTTTTCGGAACTGGAACAACAACAAAAGCCGTCAACAGTGTGGTCGAATTATTCAATGATTAAAAGTATGATACAATCCAATAATAATGTAGACATTTCAAAATATTTCAAACTAATTACATTTCTGAAACAAAATGGGAAAGTTTACACGCCCAAAAAAGCTGCGATATTTACGAGAACACTTGATAGTGACTTTTTAAATAATGCTCCCGATCAAGTTTATTTAATGACCAAGGTTATTGTATTTGGGACTGCAGGAGCTTGTCGAATTTGTGAAATCAGCCAGGTAACATTACATGATATTGAAGATTCGGGAACGTTATTAATTGTGAAACTCAAGCAAACAAAGAATAATGTAAACAGGAGATTTGTAGTTACTGAAGAATATATTAAATTTCACCGAATGTACATAGCCCAGCAGCAACAGCAAAGGATCGCCGCCTGTTTTATGCATATCGCAATGGAAAATGTACCAATCAGGTTGTGGGTAGCAATCAGTTTTACAAGGTACCTGAAGCAGTGGCTAATTTTCTTCAACTTGAAAATGACAATTCATATACAGGTCATCCATTTCGAAGATCGTCTGCCACACTTTTAGTTGAATCTGGGGGAGACTTGATGACACTAAAGAAACATGGCGGTTGGAAGTCATCAACGGTCGCTGAAGGGTAGGTTGATGAATCGGTAGCACACAGGACAGAAATAGCCAACAAAGTGTTTAGAACGTTTGGCGGTGCTGAAATAACACCCACACCCGATTTGCGACCAGGTACACCAACGGCAGTTGTGTACATGGCAGAAAAAATATAATTTCTACACAAGAAAATTCGACTGTTGTACCGAATAGTTCAAGGAACATATCATTCATGCAGTGCACATTTAATAATTGTACTGATATGAAGGAAATGTAACTTTTGTATGAGAAAATCGAGAAAGGTTAATGCAGTCAAGCTGCTGGAAAATAGTTCCATGCAAATCAAAAGGTAAATAAATAAGTACCATTCTGATCATTCACTTATTGATTTCAATTTAAGAGCCACCGGTAGACAGCTGTTTCAGCCTATTGGGCATCGTCAGTACCGGGCAGGCGGTCCTCGATTGAAGACAAAATGTGAAAAACCAAGAAAAGTACTTAATAGAAATAACTGCGTAAACGCAAGCGAGACATACCACCTATTGGTGTGACACACAAGTCAACTTGCCAAATTTTTATGTCAGTGTTGGTGGTTTGACCAATCAACCGACAACAATATATATATATATATATATATATATATATATATATATATATATATATATATATATATATATATATCAAAAACTCTGCTTTACTTTGCCAAGCTTTCGCTTCTAGTGGAAAGCTTCTTCAGGGCAGTAAAATGAGTAAAAAACAATTAACTGAACATATAAATTGATGAAAAAAGTTTAATATTATTGGAGTTTTTTGGTTTGACAAATGTCATACCACCGGTGGCTCGGGGAAAAAAGTAATTTCATAAAAAGTTCATCTTGTTACCTGTCATCAGAGATAAAATGTCAAACTTTTTTTCCGTCACAGAGAAACAAATATTTTTTGGGAAAAATTAAAATTCATCTTGTTTTTGAACAGACAGCGCACATCTAAGGGAGTTGTCGAAGGTATTACGGCTGGACACAATCTCACGTGAAAATAAATCTCCCATAAAATGCCTTGAAGAACATACGAAACCACTCTCCATTATCCGTTATTATGGCGCATTGAAAGTAGGACCTAACAAATAGGCTATTTACGACGTAGAAAATATTCACAACAAAAAGATACCTACTCGATAAAACCATTTGTTGTCCGCTGCGACTTTTTTTCTCCAGAAAACCCATCACTCACCCATAACCGAGCTTTATAAAAGAAACCTGATCATTTTTCACTCGGACAAAAAGCTTCTCGCTTATCCTTAAGAATCCAAAGAGCCCATTTCTCATTCATCCTCCTTTCTCGTGTTTCTCTAGACGCGTCGCCAGAAAGATTTTTGTGGACGAAATAAATCTGAACTTGAATTTCATTCGATTTCAATGAGCGACGTCAACGAATCCATTAAACGATTACGTAAGTTTAATGTATTCTGCGTATGATTCGTTCTACGGCACATTGTCAATTGTTCGAAATTAGAGACAAGCACAAATTCCATTCACAAGGAAGGCAGAACAAAGAACGTAAGTGAATTGTTCTAAAAACACAGGGCTCCGCCAGGAATTACAACAGGCATAGACACCTTGTTCTGAATCTAGTGAAAAGGGGCATGTTGTAACATCTTGATTAGTTCTTAGACACCTGCCGTCATTGTTTAACTTTATACATATCGGCTGCTTTATACCAAAACACAACGCAACCTGATGATTTGTCGAACATGGGAGAAAGGAGTGGATAGGTACTGTGTTTTGATTATGATATATCTCCCGAACAAGTGACTAAAAATGCATTCAAACATAGTATGCATAGAAATGCATACAACCATGATTTCCCTTCTACGCCAGGTACGCTAAATGCACACACACCGATTTTGGACGGCCGATTTCATACCGGTCGTCCAAATTCCAATAGTGAACCACATGTGGGTACGGGACCTGGCACACATGCCGACCGGTGATCGACGTCGATCACCAGTAGGTATGTGTGCAAGGTCCCGTTCCTACATGTGGTTCACTATTGGAATTTGGACGATCGGTATGAAATCGGCCGTCTACAATCGGTGTGTGTGTGCAATTAGCCTTACGCTAGTTGCACACACACCGATTTTGGACGGCCGACTTTGTACTGGTCGTCCAAATTCCAATAGTGAACCACATGTGGGAACGGGACCTTGTACACACGCCGACCGGTGATCATCGCCGGTAAAATACCGGTGAGCAGCCGAGCAGGCAGTACCGGGCGTACATAACTAAATACACTTTTGCATACTCACCGGTTTTTTACCGACCATTCCAGTCTCGAATGCTCGGTGAAATTCTAGTTACTACGCATTAACTTCGTTTTGGTAGTGCGTGCTAATTTCGACATCAAAGCAACTGATTGTTTGACCGATAAAAATCCGGTGAGTGTGCAAGCACCCGCTACCAATAAAATATCGGCCGATTTTATACTGGCCGTCCAAAATCGGTGTGTATGCAACTAGCGTTAATGTATGCATATAACAGCCGAAATATCCATCACTTTTTTATAGAGAATTTCAGACTACTGATTCCAAAGATGTATGTATGAAACTGCCGATAATATTCGGACAATTTTTAACTGCATGGTAAGTTCTCAAAACAAGTTTTTGAAACAAAGTAACATTTAAAGAATTCTCAATAGTCAATGAATACCAAAGCAGGCTTAGGATGTGGAGTATACTCCAGATCACTAAGCCTTAGGATTAAGTGTGGAATGGGAAAAAATATCAGCATGGTCTATTAGCATTGAACAGATAACGCGTTACCTCAGGGCTAGTACTAGAGTGCCACCAAGATTGAGCCAAAGCCTCGGTAGATAATAACATTATCCTGAGGCGGATTAAAGGACACGACAGGAGTAAAGGTAGTCGCATTGCCGATTCTTTAACTAAGGAAGCGGCTGGACTAAGAATTTTAGGACCCAGGGACACTAACGGATTGATGACTTCGATAATTGCGGAACTAGCCAAACGGCACACCCATGCTCAATACCTAAAGGGATGGGATGAAATCAAAGGATGCAATCTTGCCAGGATCACCCTGGGCGACCCTAGAAAGCTGGCGTCGAAGAAATATCTGGCGATGACCAGGAAAAATCTACGCTTAACAGTAAGATTTCTGACTGGCCACTGTCAACTAAGAAAACACCTCCATAATATGGGGCTAGTGGACACACCTCTATGCAGGATGTGTGAACAGGAAGATGAAACTGTCAGGCATGTATTATGCGAATGTCCGGAGTTATCGTCAAAAAGAGAGTGTGTGTCCGGCGTGTCTTGGCCTAGACCTGCCGATATAAAGGAGATGTCTCCCAGAGACCTGTCCACCTTCCTGGAAAGGACAGGATGGACGATG
This sequence comes from Leptinotarsa decemlineata, assembly GCF_025532065.1. Taxonomy (NCBI): domain Eukaryota; kingdom Metazoa; phylum Arthropoda; class Insecta; order Coleoptera; family Chrysomelidae; genus Leptinotarsa; species Leptinotarsa decemlineata. Next base: position 11,122,163 of record NW_027412558.1, on the reverse strand, counting down.
ATCTAGGAGGACAACTCCTTGGGCCTACACTTACCCTCCCTACTCTACAGATACAGTCAATAAATCCACATTTCATCGAGTAATAATAATAAGGAATGCTCAAGAATTCTTTAGTTAGAAATGAATTCAAAACAAGTTCACCTTATTCGATTAGATTAGTCTTTTGAAATAGGCACTGAAGGTACTGCAAAGAAACTGACGCTTCTGTTCTATCCCTAAATTTTTTAAGTTATACTTATTTTGGCGCGTTAGGGAAGAATGATGGAGACTGAATTTTTACGATACGTGCACACACCGTCACGAAAAACCGACACCCTGAAGTTAGCTACTTCTTCTTTAATTTACATGGCCGTTGCTTCTCAGTCGAGCGCATTTGGTCAGACTCCTCCTCTAAATAGTGAACAGAAGCTTAGTCCGGGTGCGCAGATGTCTTGCTCGAGGTAATGCTAAGTTTTCTCATTCACTTCTTCTTTTATAAAAACACTTCAATTTTTACTAGGAGGCCTCCAGTCCTCTCGATATGATTTTCACAAATAACACATCTATTATCACACGACATCCAGCCTGGTTACTGGCGTAGGGGGGCTGCCAATATTCGAAAGTGACTTAATTTTCTAGTTCACGCCGACTACGACATCCAGGTGGAATCTTTGAGGACAGTCGTTATCGGCACAACCGTCCTCTGTCGCGATCGGAAAGGAAGTTCTTGACGTTAGCTGGTCAACATTTTAGTTTTTCAAAAAAAGTTGAAAACAAAGTAAAAGTAAATACATCTAGGTATGTTTGCGTGAGAACTGGCAACTGTATTCACGATATTTATTCGAGTGTTTTTCAACCTAGAACACGTGTTATGTATCAGTCCGAATAAAATATATATAAATATACTTAAATATACTTTTCTTTAATAATACATCGTGGTGACTGATACTTATTGACAATTATGTACATATTATTTTGAGTATGTTTGTAGAATTTGAGGTTAGTTGACGGTATGTATTATTTATTTACATCATAAACTGAAAATAAATGTTTACTTTTTTATTTATTATGTAATAAGTGTAAAAATGAATTAATAAATCATTAAAAGTTACAAAAAATAATTAATAAAGTCCGGAAAAATTAAATTATTTCAAATATTAAATTAAATTGAATATTTCTTTCTTGAAGTAATCTTAGAATTTTGAATAATAAAATGTATCGTCAGGTTGTCCCATACACAGTGTAACATGACGATAGTATCAAAAAACATTTTGATAAATATTTAGAATACATGAATGAACCTAAACGAATAATCAAATCACATTGAGAAATGATTTAATAAAAATGGAGTATTACTTCTCAAGTGCGTACATAAGTACACACACACTTTTTTTTCTTCGAGAACGGTATTGTTTTTGAAATTTATTTCAATCGTACGTTTATTAAATACGTTAACTATTTTTTCAAAAGAACGCATCTGGTTGAACTGTTACCTGTAAGAAAAATTGAGGAGAATTCTCAAGAACATATCATGCCATCATCAATAAAAGTCGTTATCATCATTATTACTGTCATTATAGTTATCAGTCATCATTAATCCATTTTTTTATCTAACGTTATTTCAAACACTGCCGCTGTCATAATCAAATTGAACCAATGGAAATATTCGAATATGATTGTGACTAAATACAGAAATCCACAGATTTAATTTAATATTATGATTATGCCAGTGACTAGTTCCTAACTCTGAGGCAACCAAAATGAATACGCAAGTCAAAGAAAATTTACAATACAATGTCACAATGTATTGTCGAATTGTCAAACTTTACTGATTCATATAACCTCACAAAAATAAGACAATATTCAGAAATCTCAATATCTTAATCGAAATTATTGGCATGATAAGACATTTTTTTTTCGAATCGAAACATTTTACTGAATAGTAGCAATTTCATCGAAATCGAAAACAATACGCGACTTACAGTTAACGCATCTAGCCGCGTCAAAAGTCGGATGACTCGACCTCATGTCAAGGCACGATAGATTTTAACGATGAACTCCTTTAGTTGAAAAATACGACTTTCGTCATTTACGTACTCTGTTCATATATTCGAACATCGTGATGAAATTTTGAGGTCTTGTGTTACTTTTTTTTTTAAATATAAGAAATTAATCGAAAACTGCTGAAATTTGTGTTCATTTTACCTCATCTTTTTCCACTTCTGCATCGCTACATTATTCAGAGACTAACATGAAACAAAGAAACCCAAGCAACGTACGTTGTGCGAGGGTTGGAATTGCCAACTTCTGCTTTTCGTAATTAGAAAGGATTGTTGACTGTTGAAAATAATGATGTACTAAAACGTCTCTTATTATATTTCTCAGAAAAAATGACGAAATATCTACTGGCAAAATGTTGATGTTACTTAACAAAATAATATCAAAATATAGAGTTCTAAACTCCTTTTCAGGACATAAAAGTGTTTCGAAAATGTATATTTGCCAATAATAAATTACAGAAAAAAAAAATAAAGAGGACTATTCTACTTATTTTCTCTCTTAAATAAACAAAGTGCACTCTAAGGGTGGAAATTGAATTATGATCAGCCTATAGGATCAGAGCTTATCAATATCCAGCATTATCGAAACTAACAGCTGAGATTCGAATTTGAAATCCAGTACTTTGAAAAGTTAATAGCGAGTGGGTTGGCTGAAAAAATCCTGGCTAGACAACGTTCTACTTTCATATAAAACACTTTTCATCAAGTATTTCATTAGTTCGGACTTCCATTGTCTAATATGATATAAATTGATTTGAAATCCCTGAAAGAATCTGTGAAAAATTAAAAAAGCAAAAAAAAACTGAAATTATAATGAAATAAAATACAAGCAACAACCAAAAAATCAAAAAAAATTAATTAATAACACGAGATGAAAATTAAAAAAATATTAACAAGAAATGAAAATGAAAAGTTAAAAGAGTTTAAATCAAGTTACTTCACGACGTTTCGATTGTTAGTATCCACAATCTTCTTCGGGTGAAAACTAGACTTGTTCCTCAGAGATCTGACTATTTATATGTCATTCGAGTGCTTTCACCTATCCCCTCTTCCCTTTCCCCGCTTCATTGGTTTTAGCGGAGGCTGACCGTTTGACAGAAGTTGGTCGTGTTACGCTTGATTAGAGGTTTCCATATGTTGCGTATCTCTACGCTAGCTTGGCTAAATGCGTTGTTGGACAACATGTATGCGGCTTCTTTGAATTTTCTTCTAAACCAGTGTTCCTCCTTGTGAATGATTTCAGCTTGAGCCCACTTGATTTTATGTTGATGAGTTCAAGCATGCTCTGCTATTCCTGATTTGCTTGCTGGTTTCTCCTCGCTGTGTGTGTTTCCTGTCCTCGGCAATGCGAACCTTCAATGACCTCTTAGTTTCACCGATGTATATTTCTCCGCATTCGCAGGGTATCCGTTTAATGTAACTTTCGGAATCGCAGTCCGCGTTTGGTGGACTGGTTTTCATGAGGCTGCTACGGATAGTGTTTCCAGATCTGAAGCAGGTCCTGATGTTATACTTGGACCCAATCCGTCTTATCCTATCCGATAATCCTCTGATGTAGGAAGGTACAAGTACTGGTTGTGGCGGCTTCTTTTCCTTGTGGAGCTCTTGTTGTCTTCTAGCTGAAGCCTGTTCCACAATCACTTTGGAGTAACCATTCCATTGAAGGTCATTTTTGATGATGCCTAGGTTCCTTCCCGAGACCTTTCTTTGTATTACAGAGCCCGAAAGCACGGTCTAGTAGAGTCTTAATGATTCCTCTTTTAGTCAATTTTCATCATATAAACCGATGGGTGAATATCGTTTATAATTCGGATTTTCTACTATGAGGAATAGGTATCTGATGAAATATCAATATTGAACTTTTATTGTCATTCTAATACGAAATGCCTTACATGTCAACAAAATTTCTCCTATTTCAATCACAGATCCAACAAAGAAAAACAATTGGAAAGGACTGCAATTTCCCCATCCATCCGAGTACTACAACATTCATCGGCATTGTTCCCATGGAAAAATATAAAACGCACTGCGAGAGAGCTTTTTCTCATTTCCAATTACAACGAGAAAAGCGCACCATTACTCGAAAGCATTATGCTCGTCATTCTTTCCAACAGTTGAGAGTTATGAAAATTATATACAACCAAATGAGTAACATGCAACGGGAAACAATGATGAAAATATTCGTAAATTGAACTGTTGGGTAGATACTAGAGTTGAATTACAAAAAGGAAACAAAAATTAATCGTTCTTATTCAACGTCAACCTAGCCGGTAGTAAAAAACAGCTTGCAACCCAGAAGATTTAATCTGAGTTTAATCTTCCTCTTGAAGATGATCACTTGGTAATTGAAACACGTGTCGAGGTGTTAAAAATAAAGGTTTGGTGTTTGGATACAACTCCAGTAATATTCACTTCTATAGGTTCTCAAAAAAATATTTTGTTCTGTATACCTAAAAAATTGTCTGAGAATAATTATATATCAGTTCATTACATGTTTGTCGTAAACATTTGTAAACAATAAGTTGCTGTTTCAACAATATTTTCAAGGTGGTACTATTGATTTTGAGCCAAATTATTAAACCTAATTAATACAGTTTATTGCATGATTTTCACTTTAAAGGGTTTTACAAAAACCGCGACACGTGTTTCGCTATACAATAGCTTCCTCAAGCGCTTGAGGAAGCTATTGCATAGCGAAACACTTGTCGCGGTTATTGTAAAAAACTGTATTGATTATTTTTAACATAGATTTTCATCAAGTATCGGTCAGTTCTATTCAAAATTATTAAACTGTTACTGGTCCATGTATTTAGGGCACATAATATTACAGAAATCTAATTCAGTTTGATAAACATACCATATGAACGGAAGAGAACCAAGGATTGATCTGTGAGGCACACCTCCGCTAATCTGTTTAAAATATTCATCAATATTTCAGAAAAATATTCGCAATCAATACGGGAAGTTACATTTGATAAAACCGTGTACAAATATTCAAAATGATCTATATCGAAGGTATCAAGAAACATCTATTAGAGATGATTCTCACGAGTATCCTTTTATATTATGTTGAAAAAACCGCCGTAATTTGAAGAGGAAATTATAAACTGACACGTGGTCCATTCAAAAACTAGGTTACATTTCAGGCATACCAGCAAAATGCAATAGGAGCTGTACCAATTAAACATCAAAAGCAAGTAGTTTCGAGTTGGAATACAGATCTGACGGATGCAGTGAAAGCAAACTCCACTTTCTGCGTAATAAGGGAAGTGTCGTTAGATTTTATGCAATAATTTCCAATTTAATTAGAGATGTAGTGGATGCAGAGACAGCCAAGACAAATAATGTATAACTATAGATTGTCTCTTTATTCTCTACGTTGTGAGTAGTACCAAATAAACGTCGAAAGGAAATATAAAGTACAAAAAAGTTGGCCCCGTCAAATACGAATAAAGGTTTTCACGGGTCTTGATATAAATTTTGGAAAAAGTTTCATCAGATAACAGTACTCGTAAAAAAGCGAACCATAGACACTTGTTTCGGTATAATTATTTCTTCAGTTTATGAAAAGTATTCAACTGTAAAATAAGTCAACCAAATGGAACCCTTTTTGATGGTCGTATTAGTCAGAAATGTTTTTTGGTTGATGATTTGTTTATAAATATATGACTACAATATGAAGGAACGAAAAACAACATGAAATACCTAAGTCCATATTTAAAAAAAATGTTGAGGGTGGCCCACAAAATACGAAACATTTAATTCCAAATCTAACGGAGCCAAACCCATGAGGCACAAAAGTCAATAATATTATTTGACGTTTTTGAAAATAACAAAAGTTGAAAAAGATGGAATCGGCATTTTTTTTTGTATACTTTATCAGTTTTGGTGAAAATGTTAACTCAGAAAACTTGAATATTAAAAAAGCTTTACTTCAAGAAAAAGCAGTCAACTTTTCTCGTTAAAATTATTAATTGCAAAATAATACACTTTTTTTTTCAATATCAACCCAAAGAATAATTCTCTAAAATATCAACTTGTTATCAGGAAATACATTGTACGTCTCTGAAACTGGACTCGAAAATTTGTTTTTTTTTTTCATCAACAGATAGTGATTCATAACATAAGTTTACTTTCATTTGAACGACTACTAATTTAGAATATATAATTAAAAATCCTTTTGTCAAATACACCTATCATCTCCAAAAATCAATTTGATTGTATGCTTCCACATTCCCACATGCTTCCACAAAGTCTCGCAACTTTCCCCAAAGCGTCATATTCAATATCGAATCTATTCAATACGTACATCGACTCCGAACAAAAGCTTAAAATGAAAAAAATCTCTCTCAATTTTCAAAGGTTATGTTAACACGAAGTTCTCGATTGCGAAGCTTATCCCGAAATCTTCAAATCCCAAGCACGGGTCTTAGGAACTACCGACGTTGCCAGAAGCAAAGAAATTTCTTTATATTTGATTTGAAAAAAGAAGTTTGGCTCACGACATGAGTAACAATCATACTTGATACTTTGAACTTTTAGGCCGGCTCCCTTCCATCATTTTCATTTTTTTAACGTCATGTAATTACGAAACACAATGTGACTGAATGTTAAACTTTTCGTATGAAATAGTAGATATGCAAATCCTCCGTCAACTGGATTGATAAGTGACAGTTTTTGCTATGAACTAAATGTCTGTGCAATATAAAGTTGAAATGAAATGAGGTAAGTTTATCAAGAAATAAAAAATGTCTGCATGAGTACTGTTGTAAATCATGCCCGAAAGAAAATAACGCCGGCCGCCACTGGTAGCCATAAACCAATGGTGACGTAGCTAAGAGCGCGCGAATGTGCGATGTTCCCTACCACTTTAAAAGCAGCGAGAATAATGCTAGTGATGTCGACGGAACTTCGGCGAAATTTCTACGGCATTCGATTACGATATTTAATCGCTAGCCGCGAGCATATCGAAACAGTCAAGTGGACGTTACGGTGCGGTACGCGAAGTGATTCAGTATGGCGATAGACATTCAAATAATAGTTGAAGTTTTAGTTGAAGTGTTTTTTGTATTCAAAGTGAAATAAAGTTAAGTTTGATTATTCAGTATAGTCAATTATTGGTCAACCCATGGGAAAAACGTAACATTTGGTGTCAGAAGTGGAATAATTGACTAAAAATTTACTGTTTTATGGTGAAAACAAGGAGTGTCGATTACGGCGAGATGGAAGAGCTTAGGAAAATGTTTGAGGCTTTGCAAGCGAGCCTAGCGGAGAATGAAGAACGAAGGAGGGGGGAAGAACGAATACGCCGATAGGAAGATCGTGAACTATTACTGAATATTGTGGAAAAACAAGAAAGAAACAGAGAGGAATATCGTAAATTACTGGTAAATATTCAGTAGAAACAAGAAAAGAGCATACCTTTCGTTTGGGGTCTCCAGACTGCCAGCAAGCATTTGCTGCCCTGAAGAGACATTTGACCAGTGCACCGATCCTGGCGTACTCAAAGGAGGAGGGCTTGTTTATACTGGACACGGATGCATCCCAACATGGAATAGGAGCAGTACTTTCTCAAGTACAAGAAGAAGAAAAAGTCGTCATCAGCTATTTTAGTAAATCCCTGGGAATGTCCGAAAGGAAATAACGCCGGCCGCCACTGGTAACCATGAACCAAACGTGACGTAGCTGAGAGAGCGCGTTTGCACCATGTTTCCTTCCATTCTAGAAGCAGCGAGAATAATGCTACCGATTTCGACGGAACTTTTAGCGAAATTTGTACGGCATTCGATATTTAAACGATATTTAAACGCTAGTCGCGAGCATATCGACACAGTCACGTGGACGTTACAGTGCGGTATGCGAAGTAATTTATTAAGGCGATAGACATTCAAATAATAGTTGAAGTTTTAGTTGAGTGTTTGTTGTATTCAAAGTGAAATAAAGATGAGTTTGATTATTCAGTGCAGTCAATTATTGGTCAACACACGGGAAAAAACGTAACAGTATTGATATTTGATGTTTTAAATCATCTCCAGAAAAGAATAACGCAGGCCGCCGCTTGTCGTCGTGAATCAATTGTGACGTGGCCACGATCGCGCTCAACTCGACTAGCGCTTCGCGATTGTTCTAGTTTTCTCGTCGCTTCGAGATACTTCCAGCGACATCCCTATTCTTAGAGAATAATTGTATCGGCTTCCTATTTGACATATATAAACACTACCCACTCCTATATCGGGAAGTCTAGTTGACAGTGCGGTGCGAAGTGATCTAGTAAGGCGATAGACATTTGAATATTAGTTTGACGTTTCAGATAAAGTGTTCAGTTGTATTGTCAGTGTAGCAGTAAAATAAAGTTGGATTTGATTGTACCGTATAGTCAATTATTGGCAAACCCACGGGGAAAGCGGAACAATAATATGGAAGTACTGTAATTTTAATTTATAATCGAACATCACTACTACGATGAATTTCTCCATAAATACCCAAATGCAATGGCACCATCCGGCCTAGTTCTGAAAAAAAAGTTTCACATCTATTGAAAACAAACACCTTTTTCTTCGAGCGTTTCGCTAACCAAGTAAGCATCATCAGGAGATGACTACACACAGCATCTCTGTTCAGGTGGGGAAAAGTGTTTTCAATAGATTAATTTTACGCCAGAGGTCCCAAATTCTACTTATTAATAAGTTCAATTCGAGTCGTACTTTAATTCTTATCAAATGTTTATCGAGAAACATCATCTGGCAAGACTGGCAACCACCCAACTCACTCACATTCGGGTATCTCGCGGTTGAACATTACCGCGGAGAAGGGGAGGGAACAACGTTATCGATTTCGCGGCGGGAAAGTCGGAAAATCGCGCCTCTTCCTCCTCCGTCTCCATTTTCCTAGCCGGCCAAAGCTAACTAGATTTATGTAAACCTCCCGCGGAGTTTTGTATTACCGGGCAAAATCTGATAGCGAAAAGCGATGATGATTAATATAAAGGTACAAGGGAGCAGGAAGGGGTGTTACTGAAAGCGAAGTATACATACGATAAAGCCTTGTAAAAGGACAGAGTAAACAACGTATAAATCTCTAAAATAAGCTCTGCATGAAGGACGTTCGACGTATTGATAAATGTTGAATCTGGAGCGATAGTTTTGTTGTTTCATGATCGCGAGTTTCTCATTTCTATAGGACACGAATGAGTATTAAAATATTCCGTATGTAGTAAAGAGTGAAATGATTTTGACATCTTTCACTCACGTGAAAGAAACTAGACAATAAAAAGTATGAATAATATATATTTCATTTCATTATGTAGAGTAAATTACCTTACCCTTTACTCATTTGCGGAAGTTAAATAGAAAATTACGGTACCTGACACCGTAATGTGTTGCCTAGCAACAATTTTTTTTTGAAACCAATGTTATAGTTTCGACTTTTTCGCCAGTCCTCACTGGTCTCCTATTTTTATAGAAAGTACTAAATGTACAAAATTTTTATCAAATTGACGAAAACTAGGATTGTAATAATTGTTCCATATATTATTATGAAAGTAACTGTTATAGCCAACTAGAAAAATATGTACTGTGCGCCCTCGTCTCTAATATTTATTAAGGAAAAAATAAACTTACTACTCTTCAACCAATTCTAGTAAATGATTGAAAGAAAGACTTCAAATTATGTTTTTTATACTATTTAGCTTAACTAAAATCGGCTTTCGCGGCCGAGGTTTTCACTGTCACTATTTTTCGGGTTTGAAAGCCGTCGATTTGCGTAAAGCGTGTTTATGTTGACTCTAGGTATTCTGGTGTGATAATACCTGTACTTAGATTAGGTAAAGAGTCAATAACATTCATCGACGACAGGTAGAAAAGGGTCGACGAATGTTATTAACAATTCACCCATTCAAGGTACAGGTAATATCACACCAGGTAGTCTGGTGTGATAACACCTGTACCTGGATTAGGTAAATAGTCAATAACATTCGTCGACGGCAGGTAGGAAAGAGTCGACGAAAGTTATTGACAATTTACCTAATACAGACACCCCTTGCGGGGTGACCTTTTCAGTTTGCCCTTCATTACACTTTAGCAGATTCTCTACTGAATTAGCTTGGTTAATTTTTAGATTGTGTGTTAAATACCCCAAAAACAGCAAGAAACATTGACTTATCTATACAAACATCTTTCAAAAGTCTCTCCCAATATTTTGAAAAAAAAATGTTACTGTCCTGTCCCCCAAATAGGCTACTTTTGTCTAATTGAACCAATTTTTCCAGTCCCACCATTTCTGAGGCAGCAAAAGTGGGGTCAGTAAAAAAAAAACGGTCTGTATATACATAAACAAACCGAAGGAGTATTATTTCAGAAAGTTCCGGTTCCAGAGTTCCAGAATGTTCGCAAACATCTTATTTATCTTATCTTATTTGAAAATGTTTCAATCAATTTTCCAGCCACGATCCTCACTTATTGTGAGAGATCCGGAATTCGTTGTTTACCGCGACAATCTATAAAATCCCTTCTAGGTCGAGAATTAGCCTGGCCAAAGTTAATTAGAGGATCAGAATAACAGTGTGCTTGAATGCAAACTACCGCTTTACAGAAGCTGAAAGATGTCTGGAGTCGGCCACAGCATGTGGTTGGAATACATATAATTTTGTTTCTTGTTCCCCAAATTACATACAAGAAAGAACAACGATAACAAAAAATGTCGGATTTTTCAATATTTGGAATTTGTCGATACGAAAAAGGAAGATTCCCATATTTTTTTGTACAAACATGGAAAAGTACACTGTTCTTTTAGTGAAGTTTCAATCAATCAATTTATTTAATTCAAATACATATTCTTGTCTATAATGGATGTTAGCATATCTTTAATAATGATTACAGTAAATGAAAAAATATAACAAAAAATAAGTAGTTGTGTTCAGTTCTTGGGAAACGCCTAAGCAAAGCTTGTGTTGGGTATTTTCCCAGACACAAGCATAAATGTAAGTGAGAAAAAACTAGTCATTCCTTTCAGTAAGAAATGAAAATTTATAATTGAAAGAAATCAATAGAAAACAATCAGGAAAAAGGGAGACAGGTCTAAATGAGATAAAAACTCTTTCAGGTATGATTCAGTGAGTTGATTCAAGTATTTCTTTTAAGAAATGAAAGTTGTGATCTTGCGTTTATTGATATTTTTTATATTTCTCAGTTCAATGGGAACTTGATTAATAAGTTTCGGTCCAAAGTAAGTAACAAACCTTTTGGTATATACATTTTTACAAAAAGGAACACTAATAGGATTTTTGTTCATCTTATCAATATTATCTGAAGAATGATGATAAATATGTTTTCTATATTGCATTTTTGGATTACTTTTGAATTTGTCTAATCTACTCTGCAATTGAAATAGCGAAATCTCGCCAAAAATTACTGTATGATGATAATATTACCTCTGGTAAGTTGGGTGCAGTAGATTTGCGAAGAATAAAAACTCAATGTCATCTCCACAATTTATTATCACCCTCAGATGTTAGAGCGCTAAAACCATCAATCAGTACATGTATATAGGTTCATCATCAGTTACTTATTTATATAGATTCGAAACATGCACTGATTGATGGCTTTACCGTTCTAACATCTAAGGGTGATAATAAATTGTGGAGACGACTTTTGAGTGTTTATTCTTCGCAAATGAAAATATTAGATGATACCAGAGCTGACCAGACGTTCGAACTCTTTTGCTATTAACGAAGAAACTATTTCTGCGTTAAGAAATCGAGCACTTCCATCGTTCTCTCATCGCCATTGATAATGTCTATCGCAGTAGTAGACGAAACGTCAGAAGTAAAAACCTTCAGACCACGATCAAAAAAAAACCGGAAAAAAGCTTTGACACAGTTGTCTCCGACAGTAAAAGTCTTCACTCTTTGAATGTCTTATCAGTTCGACTTTTTGAAGTAACTTGGGCCAATTATTTTTTTTGACAGATTTTCAGGTAAACTTCTTTAGAAATTTACAACATGCATGATAATAATAATTTAATTATATTTATTGCGAAAATTGTATAATGGGACAGTGTATTCGTAATGTAACGAATCTGAAGCCGCCTCTGACCAGTACGCCGGCCGAATCATGGAACAAACACATGACATCGCCGCGAATGAGTGCAGTCGGGAATCGCCGGTAAGATTCTAGTACCAAACCGACTACATATTTCTAGAAAGGACCGTTACATTATATAAGCACGACATCCCGACCCAAGAGGGCAGATCAGAAAGTGAATCGAGCGGCTAAACAAGAAATTCAAATAGTGGAAATAAATTAAGCGTTAGTTGTTAAGTGTTGTAATAAATGAATTAGTTTATGATTGGTGAAATATTGTTGGAAATAAATTTGTTTAAGACAGTTAATTCCTTAATTTGTTACAATAATTATAAATCAACACATTAATTTGCTTTCTTGTTTATTATTAATGAATAAACCGTTTTGTGTCTTCAATTCACTTATTCCCTGTTTCTTTTTTTGCACAAGGACATAATTTTTTGACAGTGTTTTGCATAAGAGTTGAATCATTTTATTTTTCAGTGATTCCATAGGCGAAATACCGAGGTTCAGTTAATTTCAACAAAATATCACGGTTGTTTTTAAATTTTTTCCACTTCCTATGAAGTCCATCTTTTGTCCTCATTGAGTTTGTTTTCGCGTTATCTATTCTGGTTTTTGTTTTATCACCCAACATGAAATATTTTCAATGCGTATTTTAATGAACATTCGTGGTTGGTTTTATTTTCAGTAATATTTTTCTGTTTAAATTTAGAATACTCGGTATTTTTTTGTTATATCGATGCCATATAAAAAATAGTATCATAAGTGCAATGTCGTAACTACTGAAAACACATTAACTTATACTGACACTCTTCAGAATAACTTCATCCCTTCTACCGTCGGAACCTTTCCTGTCGACTTCGTGAATAACGACAGATAAAAAAAAAACCGCGAAAAGTTTCACCTCACTTTAATGAACTTTCTCCCGACTCTGGCTATCAATTTTCCCAGTACTTGGATCTTTGAACTTGTGCTTTGAGGTTGAAGATTTCTAACATTAGATTCATTTCCAAGTTCGGTTTCGTCTCGACTTGAGAGGGGCATATACCCAATACAACTTTCATGAAGACATAATAACGGTGTGAATTTAGATGGATTGTTTTCGAGCCCGGAGAATAAGAGCAGGTGTATTCTATGGATTATTTAAAAGCTTTCAAATATGAATAGGTTGAGCGTGCAGAAAATCGATCTTTGCTCTGAATATAAATTATAGTAAAGATGAGACAGAGTTGCACAGCATATGCAATTTGTTTTTGTAGAAGATATGAATTTGACTTTTTCTGGCAGGTATAGTAAGTACACTGTATTACCCATTACTGGTCATAAATATCTCCCCCTAAATGCACACAAAATTCGTACTGTTTAGAATCCTTGACTGCATTTCATTACTTGTACTGAAGTGGTAACTATATGAGAACAATGCCTTATTAAAGTAATGATGGAGTTTGAAAGTAAACTACTTAGAAATATACCCACCGGCTATATCTCATTCCATTTACTAAGAAGTTGTGAAAAACTACCACCATACTACATACCATACAAACAAAGTTTGAAATTCAAAGTATTTAATTATTCAACACACTCTCCTTCTAATTTGATACATTTATTACAGCGAACCTATCTACCGGTATCCTGGACTTTAAATAAACTATATGGCTCCGCGCACCACACTGAAAACAAATTCACTAAGATTTTTATGCGATTTGTGTGCAGAGGCAATGTTTCATAAAAATTTATTGGGACAACCTTTGACGTCTTTTCTTCATGGAAGAGTGACGAATAGTAGTTTCCAATTATTGTTCTACTGAAACAAGAATTTTTCCTGGAGCAAATTTTATAAGCTTTAGAGAACCAAACTGTATTCCATCGATTGCTGCCTTTGTTTCTGGGTATTATAATTTGTACCCAAGTTTCACGTACGTAAATTATAAAATCGACGCGTTCTTATGGAATATTCAGTGCCCCATCTATTCGCTCAACCGGACGGTTTGACAAAATCACGTTATTAACTGCATCGATATTCCGATCGGTTTTTATCTTCAATGGAAAAATGACTATTTTTTGAAACGTGCAATCCCATTTTTCACTGTCGCATACGGATGGCATTGATCGCTAAGGGTGTTAAGTTTAATTTCGTAAATTTGATTACATTTTTAACCCTTTCAAATGCAGGTATTTGATACGGCTCGCTACTTCCGTTTTTTCAATTTTCACAATTTTGGTCTACATCCTTGTGAAATAATCGAATGTCACTTTTTATGTTACTGAAAGTGGTCCTAAGGTACCTCGTACAATAACAATAATAATAATAATAACAATAAAGAGTTCATTCAAAAATAATTTTTTTTTATTTGAAATAATTTAGAGTGATATGAATAAACCTAGAAACATCTCAGTAAATCCTTATAGCAGGGGAGCCCACGATGCAAAATGGGGATTAACTCGAGCGTCATAGAGACCCATTAGGTTGCAAAGCTTAGATGATAAGAAAAAAAATGTGAAATAATATATACCTTTTCATTGGTGGGGAAAGCTGCTATAGATCATCAAATATGTAAAAAAAAACTGTTGCATGGACATACTCGAGCACGTCAGATATCGATACCATCAATGTCCTACGTATTTTTTAATAATGTTGGTATGTTAATCTGATCGTTTGCATGATGCAGGTGGTTGTACGTAAGGGTTAAAAATGAAAAAAAAAATTAATCGAGCGCGTCAGATTTTCTAAGGGGGTGTTAAGTGCACCACAAAAAAGCTCTCATTCAATAATCTGACGATTTCGATCTGACGCAAACTCACGGTCATTATTAAAATGTGCAAAATAAAATCGTCATTTTGAAATTTTCAAGCGCGTCAGATTGAGATATATATGGTTCATCTTCATGTTTTAGACGTACTGTCTCATAATCTGACGATTATCTAGAGAATTTCGACTAATCTGACAAAAAACTATTTTTTTTAACATTGAACTCAATTAATTGAAAAGCTATAGCATGCAAATAAATAAGTGTATGTTTTTTAAGTAGAATACTTGTATTTATAAAAAATAATTAAAAAAAAATGCTCAAAAAAATTTATTTTTTTATAATCAATTGATTAATCAAAGAAGAAAAGAGAAATGAAACTTTCTATGTTTTTCACCACTTTTATTTGTAACTAACGTTACTGCAATTACTTATACAATATATAAGTTTGAAAATGTCCTTATAGGACAAATTTGTAACGTTAGTTACAAATAAAAGTGGTAAAAAACATAGAAAGTTTCATTTCTCTTTTCTTCATCATGATTTCCTACCACGTAGTAACGGCTACATCCATCAATTAATTGATTAATTAATCATCCTCTTCATCACGAACGAGTCTCTGTGATCAGCTGTGATAGCGTCATGGCAACAGAATTCAGAGTGGGGACGGAGTGAGAGATTAATAGATAGAGAAAAAGTGAAAAAGGAATAGAAACGCGAAGAGGGAAATATAGGCATCACGCAGCTGCACGCATTGAACTTTCTCGACGAATTTTTGCTATTTCGGCTTGCGGAAATCGTCAAATTATATATTTTTCGATATACTTGAATTATTTTTTTCAAAATACAGCTACGCTCGAGAATGTCGAGATGACGTTTGTTTTTTTTACAACTTCGCTGCCCTCCCCTTTCTTTACGTCACTCTCAAATTGTCAGATTACTGGAATATACACTTTTTAGCATGTAATTAACTCACCCTACCTTAATCTGACGCGCTCGAGAATTTCTGATGATCATTTTTTTTTTTACTAATGTGATCCTTCATCCTTCACGGGCGGCCTTATATATGGGGCTCATATTTGGTGGAGGTACTTAACCGGGTACAAGGTATCCCCCTGTACATTAATCTGCCGCGCTTCAGTAAATCCCTAAATCCCCGCTTGGGGTCCCCTATTATTAAGGTCTTATGAAATGAGCCAATGTGATAATAATGTATCAGAAAATGTGTCCAAATCTTGTGAAGACATGAAAAGTAATGCTCAAAATCGGCAAATCAATCAACATAAACATGTGTTTACACTTTGATTTGGTCATCTAGTTCATTATTGTGGAGTTACAAGGGACGTCAAATATTTTAACTGAGACATTTTTATTATGGACTATTGAACGTTTCTTAGGAAAAATAATTTAAAAAAATTACTGATTAACAAAAAAAACTGACAGGTTCGCTATTAGAAAAAATAAATTAAGTTTTCGTTCCAGCTAAGAAGTTATCAGAATATTAACTGATGGTGTACTTATTTTATTGATTTATTTAACATTGCTAATACACTATGGGTTTATTATAAAAAGGTTGATATATAATATATAAAACACATCAATATATGAACATTAGTACAAACTAAACTAAAACGCTAATAGGCTTATTGTTATTTAATTAGAATTAAAAACTGAGCATGATATATTATAGTATAAACAGTGCAGAGGACTTCCTATACCTGAAAACTTCTGAGACTTCTGAGAGCAATGATAGTTAGGTCGCCATATTCACTGTTTGAATTGCTTGGAATCGCTATATTTATATTACTAGACATTTTAATATAATCTAGTAGGTTGTTCTAGGTTACAAATCCTGCATCGAAAATCCTTTTTTTCGTATACATCAGGTTAGTTTGGCGAACGTTTGTGTGGTTTTTTTGGCGTGTATTATATGACTGTATTCACAAACTGTAGGTTTGTGGACAAATATTCTGGCAGCATATTGTTTATAAGTTTGTATATAAAAATCACTGAACGACACATAATTGAATTTTTAATTGACAGCTAATTTAACTTCATTTGCATTCTGTTTACATTTTCGTATCTGTTGGCATTCAGTAAAAATCTCATACATCTATTCTGTAGAATCTGTAGCTAATGAATATCTGATTCTCTGCACATAAGGAGTACAGAAAACAGTATTCGAAAAGGGGTTTCATTATACTATTATATATCAATTGTTTAGTGTATTTAGTTATGTCAACCTATTCTGAGAAGATAAAGCAGTTAAGTAATCCACTTGACAATCAGAAATATAAAGGAACAAAGGATATGATATGGTTGTAATAAACCAACAAACATCAATAAAGCTAATCAAAAATTATAAATGAGATTATGTCTTCAGAAAATTTTATAAATAGAAATGAATGCAAGGAGATTGTCTTCAGATGTGTTATAATACATTCAAATTGTTTTGAAAATGAGAAATTTCCATATAAAATTTCACAGCAACTATCAGAATGAAAAATGATTCTTTGAGAATCTGAAATACCTCTTTAGGTCCGCACTGTCATTAAGGTTCCCAATAATAATCCCCGATCATAAAAACGTAACAAAACCCATTTTTTAAAATGTTTCCATCATTATTCCATGACACGATATCCTACCATAACTTCAGCTCACGCTTGCATTACTACCTAGCATTTCAAATGGCTATATCGATTTAAAAAGCGACAAATGAAAGCAGAAACTCACATTTCCATATTCAGAGCTTTATACGTAACAACGAAAGAAATGAAGTTGCTGGAATATGAATCTTCACTTTCAATTTCTTCTTTGTCGTCCCCAATAATTTTTAATTTATTTTACAAAAAATTGTGATGTCAAAGAGACTTAGAGAATGAAAGATATCAATTTTCAGTCGAGCATTTGTTTCATCAAAATTTCGCCTGCTGAAGCTAAATTAGGGTTACTAAATTGTGAATTCTGATTTCATTTTGTTTTATCATTTGGGAGAAGGAAGGTTCTTTCCATTTGACCAATATTAACCAACATATAAAGTTTTGGGCAAGAATTATAAGCCAAAAGTCCTGATATATCCGACATTTTTTCTTTATTACTCGTATTTCAAAAAAAATCCTTCAAATATTATTTGTCCCGTAAGCGACGTCCAAATATCCCTGTAAAAATAATGGGACTTGTTTTCAATCCAGAAATTTAAAAATATGATCTTCAAAATAGATATATTGAAATAAATTGCAACCCTATAATCTGTTTTGTTTGAAAGAATGAATCATTCTATTCCATTAAATTAGTTAAAAGTGCTATGAGATTCTCAGCGGATAATTTTGAAGTTTGAAGTAAATTCAGTTCTGCGACTTCATCGACGTAACACTAGTATTATTTTGTGTGAAAGTAAACATCAACTGTTATCATCTTCTGTTGACGCCAAAACGGTGAGTGAAACATGTGTCTAAAGAAAGCATTTCACAGTTTTGGAATCTTCTCAATTAGATATTTCATATTCCATACTGAATGTACCATACTTATGTATTTGATTCACAAAGTATAAAAAAAAACTTATCCAAAGTTTCAACAAACATTTGACTTGATTTTCTTTGAATTTATACAAAGTTCTTGTTTATGAAACAATTTGGACCATTCAAGCAATAATTTAGCACAGAGCGCAGCAAAATCCTTTAGACCATTTTTGAGATTAGGACGAAAAAAAAAACACAGACAAACGGATAAACAGTCTTTTCATATACAGTGCATTTCTTTAATGTCCCCTCCCTTTTATTTTTTGAACAGGTAAACTCAAAAAACTGAAATTTGAGATAATGATGTTAATGCATGAATACTTTATTTTGAAGTGATATAGATAGATGAAAATTTCAAGATGGCGACTGGGCGAATTCTGGGAAAAAAATTTAAATGGAAAGGGGGGTCAGAATCTTCACCTACTACAAAATGGCGGAACATTTAATAATTTCCTGAAGACAAACACATTAATATCGATATTTCCAAAAATATTTCTTTTTATCTGCCATATGGCAATTCCAACAACTCGATAAGGTTTGTTAAGTTATTTTTGTTTATAAAAACGTCAAAAAATGTCAGTACGACAATGAACATCATTGTACAGTAATGGATAGGAATGTTGGGAAACCATATTAAACCATATTGTAGGACCTCTACTTATTGATCAAAATTTAACAGGGGAACTGTATTTTAATATACTGGAAACTACTGTTGACCCTCTCATCACTGAAATCGCCGAAGCTAATGCTGATGAATTTGATATGGATACTGCATTCCAACAAGATGGAGCACCACCACATTAATCCAGACAAGTGAGAAACAATTTAGATACTACTTTTCCTAGTCGCTGGATTGGCCAGCCCGCTCGCCAGATTTGACACCTTTGGACTTTTTTATGGGGCTATTTGAAGGTGTACGAGATTGAACTTGCTTCAATATTGGATATACGGCAGAGAATAATAAATTTTTTAGAGATATTTACGTTACTGTGTTCGAAAATGTTCGGCGTGAAATATCGGATAGGCTGTTCATATGTCAAAAAGTTCAAGGCAACCATTTCAAGCATCTTCTGAACTGACCTCAAGCTTATTACCTCATATTATGTACTTTAATGTCAATGTATTCATGCAATTATTAAAAGTTTCGCAAAGTTTTGTAGTAGTTGAAGATTTCGACATTATTTTCCATGGTTGTGAAGCATTTGTCAGGAACTTCAAAATGATGTGTCACAAGACCCCCTATTCCATTTAATTTTTTTTTCCAGATGGCGCCCAGTCGCCATCTTGAAAGTTTCATCTGTCAATTTCACTTCAAAATAAAGTATTCATGCATTAATTTCATCATCCCAATTTTTTTTGAGTTGACCCGTTCAAAAAATAAAAGGGGGGGACATTAAAGAAAAGCACTGTATTTATCAATTGGTTGAGAATTAAATAAAAACATTCACGAAACCAGGGAGTTGATTCATTCTATATATTGTTGAGCCTAAGTAAATCACCACGTCAATCAAATTTGACGGCTTTTGTCAGTCCCCCAGTTATGGATGGACTCGCCGATTACCCTTCCGTCATTAAACAAAAGAATGTCTCAGCAGACAAAGGACCTCATTGTCGAAGTTCAAACGAGCCGAACCAGTAGAACGTTGATTCTTCTCCAAATAAAACTTTCCGAATGAAATTGGTCGGATATTAATCAAGCGCTCAATAGAAAGAACAGTCACCTTTCACCGCGCCTTTCAATTGTTTCCGAGAATTTCAAACATGCCCCAAGAAGTTCCATCAATTTAGATAGGTTTTGAAGTTTCATTCATAACGAGATGTTTGAAGTTTCATCTCTTCAAGAAAACTTTGGTAAGTTATCACAAAACGATACAAGGAAGTGTGCTGAGATGTATTTGGTTGTGTAGAGAAAACAACACGAAATAGTCAGTTGTTTTATTCAAAATTTGTCAATACTAAAATAGTTAGTTTATAAACAAGAACACCTCATTTTTATAAAACATAAAGTTGACGATCTAAGTACCAAAAGCGTTTCCAGTTACCAAAGCGTTTCCAATTACGAAAAGCGTTTCCAATTACACTACTGATTTTTTACCGGGGATCCCTGCCTTTGTCCAGTGCCTCATTGCCTAAACTTTTGCTTGCTGGTTTTTGCGAGTATACAGGAATGAGTGGATCACACGTGGTTATTTTCTAATCAAATGACATCTCAACGATGGCTTCAACCAGAGATGTGTGTATCCGTGACGAGAGGATTTCTGACTGAAAGACCACAAGTTGTCACTAATCGAGTCTTATCATGGTAACGTGATGCTCTGTCGTGATTGACTTCTTGTCCCTAGATACTCGTGGCATCCTTTATAAACCCTAGGGAAACAAACACATTCGACTGTGAGCCTACAAAATGACCCCAACTGACCTCCCAGTAACATCGGGACTTTCTCAGTTCACCAACTCCTGATCCTGTAATCAAACCTAGGAGCCTAAGTGGCGCAGCTAGAAAGCCATTCAATCGCCTCCTCGAAAGCAGATTGTCCTATGAATCTGCCCTGCACCAAACAGAAGCGAAATCTGCATTAGGAGGCGAAAACATCCTGCAGAGCTGAATCTAGAGAATTGTTAGGTGTAGTTGACAAAGAGAAGGTTTCTGCGGACAGCAAGGTGGAAATCTTGTACTTTGAAGATCCGATAACCACAATAACCAGTTACCGGAATCTTTTCAGTTTGCTATTGTGGCTGCTGTAAAGAATAGTTCAAAAGCTGGTTGCCAGGTATGATTCTAGAGCTGCATGGCTGGAATGTTTGAATAGTTATAGGTCATCTGTAATAATCTGGAGAGCACCTTCTCTCTGATGTGCCGATCAGGTCCTCACTTGATTGGGAAAATTGAACCGCGGATCAGATATGGTTATCAGTGCTTGACTCTTGCTAGCTAGCCGGAAAGATCACTCTTCAAATGAGGTAGTCGGTTTGGTTGAGAAGAACTATTTGCTGAACGAGAAGAAACCATAGCGTTTAGAGAATGTATGATGTCACAAAAAAAGTACAGATTACAAATCTCATAGAGAAAACGAAGTCCGCAAATGACAAATAAAAAGGGATAAAATGGAACCTGGTAACGAAAGTTGTATAGTATAGAGACTCGACAACCATGAGGCTGTTTTGGAAGAACAAAACCTAAGAATAGAAGGCGGGAAGAAAAATTCAAAAGAAAGATGATACGAAGCTAGTATGGAGTTGGCTTACCAGCGGAATTCTATCTGGCCAAAACTTATTGGGTTCGGTGGAATTCTCTATTCTTGCATGATGCATATCAAATAGTACAGACAAGATAGCGGAAGAGCACCAGCAGCAGTTCGTACCACGAGGCGAGATTACAAAATATGCTAGTTTAATTACATAAGACTGAGAGAAAAATTCAAAGGATAATGGAAGGTAAGGAAGTTGAGAGTAAAAACAAACCATTCATGACCTAACACCATACAGCCTGTTTCGACCCGGCATAGGTCTTATCAGTGGTGCTCGATTCAACCACAAATGCATTGCTGAAATGAACTACCCTTAAAGGACCAACCAGACTTCTTCCCTTACGAAGATGACATCACTGGAATCAACAGAAGAATCGATCCACGATAAACGAGGTTGCTTTCTACTGCTAACATTTGAGTTCGTTGCCACTTACATCATCAACTGGCTGTCATTGTCTTTTTCTTCTAGTTTCTGAAGACTTTTTTAATTCAATTTCTACTTACTCATTTAAATCCAGATTATATATCATGAATGAAATTTTACGCATGGGTTTTTCTTTAGTAAAAAAATAAACATTTTTGACAAGATTTCTTAATACACCTAGACGGAAACGACGCTTAGCAGAAAATTAAGACGGAAATAAATTCTTATTTTTTTCCTACTCGCCGATATTGATAGAGGGAGCATATATACCAAAGTTCTCCAGGACAAAACTATGTAAACAGAAAAAACATCAATCACTTTCAAATGCGAAAAAAAAATGATGGATTGCTAACGCCGACCTTTAGAAACGGAATATTTGTCAGAAACGTTTTGAAAGACGGATGAGAAATTTATTGAATCGTTATGAAGGTGATACCAATGGAGCAGCTTGCAAAAATAACTATTGGGGATTTAGGTGATAAATTAGCTGGCGAATGATTTTGATACTATTCCAATATATATATATATATATATATATATATATATATATATATATATATATATATATATATATATATATATATATATATATATATATATATTGTTATGTGTGAGAAATGCTGTTTTGGAATACGAATTGAATCAGATATGTACAAATATTTAGTGATTTTTTTTACAGACTTGATTTACTTTCATTTCTCTACGGGGGTCGTATATAAAATTCTGATTTATTTGGCGCTACAAGTATTGAAAATTACGTTTCCGGACCCAATAACCAACTGATCGACTTCGTTCCACATTGTCATAACTACACTTGTTGATCAGAATATCTAATTACCCATGCTCAACTGTAAATGCACCCACATCTATTCGGTCTAACGGGCCGGAAAGAGATACTCCGAACGGCATTCCGGATGTAGCTTGTTCCGATACAAACACTAGGTCGCAAATTAAAGCGCACGACAGTAAATTTTCTTCAAAAATGGCGAGTTAATTGGATTTGATTACTTCTTGGATGCATTGCGAGTTATGGAGTTTGGAATTTTATTTTATTCATTTAATTTAATTTTTATACTTTAATACATTGCACCCAAAAATTCCAAACCATTTTATCGCTATCATTACTATAACCCTAGAAATTTTAAAAAGTAAATCGTCTTTATAGTCTCTTCATCCAGTACAATTTTAATATCTTGGTTTTTTCCTCTGAGGGTGAAATTGAATGCTTTGAGTTTTGCTCCCCCAGTCTCGAATGATTTATAGTTTCTAAAGCAGTTAAGGGTGACTCTAATGACAATTTTTTTCACATAGATGAGAATTAGTGTGTGGTTAAGTATGGAACTCCGGAGAATACTTTCTCTAGCAACAGCTGTTTCTGAGGAATTGTTATCTTCCGGAGAACTCCGGAGAATACTTTCTCTAACAACAGCTGTTTCTGAGGAATTGTTATCTTCCGGAGAACTCCGGAGAATACTTTCTCTAACAACAGCTGTTTCTGAGGAATTGTTATCTTCCCGTTAACAATTGCCTCAATTCACATTCGCTAATGAGTAGTTTAGACAGTTTGAATCGAACTAGTTTTTTTGTATTATTGTTAATCATACCTTGAAAAAAATAACGACGGCCGCCGCTGGTCTTCGTCAATCGATTGTGGCTTGGCCAAGGTCACGTTCAACTCAACTTGCGGTTCGCGATTGTTCTAAATGATGCGTCGCTTCCAGAGACTTCCCTATCGGCTTTCAGAGACTTCCATTACGATATATAAACCCTACCAACACATAGATCGGGGAAGTTTAGTTGATATTGCGGTACGGAGTGATCTAGTGAGGCGATAGACTGATTACCTGTAGTTTCAGTTTAACTGTCTGTGTTGTATTGTCAGTGGAGCAGTGAAATAAAGTTGAGATGTACAGTATCTTCAGTCATTGTCAAACTCACAAAGCAAACGTAACAATATTCACAATACTTCACATTTGAGTTTTGTTACTTCGATTCCACTCGTGAAAACTGGATTTATGAAAAAAATATTTTGTGGAGAGATACCTGATAGATTTTGTTTGAATTTATACTCCTCCTTATTCATGAAATTAATTAAAAACTCGATAATGAGGTAAAATTAACAAATCTCACTGAAAACTCTTCAAAGATTGGAGAAGTTTTCATTTTGTCAATATGCTGAATATAACTAAAGAAGCAACTGACACCCTAAAATAATTTTTCAGATCTTACAAAAGTAAGAAAATACTTGTCTCTGATTAGGCTAAGCATTTCCAGTGATAATCAACATTCTTGGTTACCTTTCGCCCTTTTTACGCGAAACATTCTTTTTTATATAAATCACTCTCCAGTTCTAATTCTGAAATACAATAGAAAAAGTGTCTGTTGGATTCTTGAATGACGAGATAGATAGGTATCAAGTGGACCTCGAGCTCAACTGGTGAGGCTTAATGAATGGCATTGTTACGAAATGAATATTGATGATAGGTAATTCCGAAGTCATGACGTAGGGCAGTAATTGCTCCTTGAGCGGTAATTGTGTGATTATTAACCGGTGATTTTGTGATGATATTTGCCTGGTCAAGCTATGTAATGGTGAAAAAAGCCGAGAAAATTGAACATACTTTGAACTTCAATGATCTCCGAGCTGAAACCTTAAATCCAACGCCAAAAACGTTCGAAAAGTGTCAATTCTTGAAAAAATTATTGTCACTACAGAGGTTTCTTTAAATAAAATAAAATAAAATACAACATCCTGTATTTCATCGTAACTAGTTTACTGTCAATAAAAAATATATTGATATGTGGCAAGTAAAAATGATGGCATCAGTATTATATCACTTCCAACAGTCGAACCGACTCAAACAAAACTGAAATGTAGGACTGACATTTGATCGATTCGAAACCGAATTTCTTTGTTTTTCTCAAAGAGACATCGGCAAAGAGAACCTGAAAAAACCATGAAACGAACCTAATCGTCACTATCACAATATTAAATCCCACTTCTGACTCCATTGAATGATATATGTTTTATACTCGTACTACTAACTAATTCAACATTTAACAGCTGTGAGCCTCAAGAAAAATTATCAGGTCTTGATTATTGGCCCTCATAAATTTCATAATTCATTAAACAACTTGTTAAACCTCTCTAATCTTTAATTAATGCTGATGGACATTGATAGTCGTCCAAATAGAAATGAATGTTTTGAAATTAAACCAAATGTAATCGATTATTATAAAAATGAGAAATGCATTTCAGTATTGTGGTGGAAAATTACATGGTAAAATATCAATAATTTCCAATCAACATGACTAATTTAATGCACTCGGAATGTTTTATTGATTATCTCTCTTATGTAGATATAACGACAAGGACATGAAATTGGCCAATGTCGCTTGGTCACAATAAGTGAAACGAAACCAAATGTTATGTTTTATTTAAAGAAAACGTGAAAAAATTAATGAATTATGATATATTGTATATGATTTCTTGGTCATGTTGGGTATAATTTCATTCAAATAATGATGTTTCGGTAAAAATAAGTCATCTGAAACCACTTGTTATGTTTTATTCAACGAATAAGTGGTGAAATAAAAAAATTATAATGTATGGTACATAATCTGCTCACTATTTTACTAACCAATTAATTGGATGTGTATTTAATTCAAAATGTTGTTTATCAAAAACCTTCAAATAAGAATGCTTTATGTTATTTCATTAGGAAAAATCAAAATGATTAATGACAATAGTGTTGTAAATCCTGCCCTCAAGAACATAACGCCGGCCGCCACTGGTAGCCATAAACCAATTTTGATGTAGCCTAGAGCGCGCGAATGTACGATGTTCGCTGCCGCTCTAGATGTAGCGAGAATTATTATACCGACTTTGATGGAATTCCGACGAATTTTCTACCGCATTCGATTACGATATATAAACGCTTGCCACGGGCATATTGACACAGTCAAGTGGAAGTTACAGTGCGGTACGCGAAGCGATTTAGTAAGACGATAGACATTCGAATAATAGTTAAAGTTTTAGTTGAAGTGTTTGTTGTATTTGAAGTGGAATAAAGTTAAGTTTGATTATTGTTCAGGGTAGTCAATTATTATTGGTCAACCCACAAATGCCGATCCCATGATTACTTACTTCGCAGTGTAGGGAGTAGTCTTCGGTTGAAGATGCTGACGTTGGTCAATGAAGAATGTAATGTACATGAACTGTACAAAATTCTCACAGCTTCAATAAGTGACGTTGTTGGTATAAATTTTACTACTTTCATATATGAATTATTGTGATATATTCATTACCTTATTTTTATAAAAATTGAACATAAAGGCCCAATACATTCGGGACCAATGACGGTCTTGAAGCCCGTTATTTTTAGTTAATTGTGGCTATCTTAATGTATCGTATACTTCATTTTGTCAAGTCACAAAAAGTTATAATTTGATTTTGATAAGAATAGATACAAGTAAAAAGTAGATATTTTGTTAATAAATATAATACTGTTATTGAAAATAACTACCTATATGAACATATCAATTTAAATTTTTCTTTTACGTCTTCTCTTGAAACGCGTTATCGCACCTACGTCTTCTCTTGAAACGCGTTATCGCACCTACGTCTTTTGAGTACGTTTTTATAGATATGAAAAAGTACCAGTCCGGTTACACGTCCTTCAATCATTTCGATTCGAACATACACACACACTGGCATGATGAAGAAATTGATTACTTACTTACCAATTCTTGTAATGAATTTGCAGTAACAATTTTTAAGAACATTATCACTATACCATTGGAGTTTTGAAGTTTTTTAACCTAGTACTTTTTTGGAAAAACGTTCTCAAGAAGTTTATTCCACATAAACGCAGTTCTCCAGATGAAATAGTTTTTAAACAGTGAAGTTCGATGTGTACTGAGTTGAACCTCAAAACGATGTGCCAAATGTGCTAAGTCACTTGAACACTTCCCGTGAAAGTATCTGAAGAAGAGGGATAAATCTCCAACCTTTCTTTGATGTTCCAGGCTATAAAGGTTGTACGTGATGTTCGCGTCTCCTATCCGGCGGATGGCTCTTTTCTGGATGAAATCCAGCAACTTTAGGGTATGTTTGGTGATATAGCTCTATACATGAGAACAATACTCCAAAGGTCTGATCTGAGCTTTATAAAGCATCAAAAGTTGCTGAGATGTGTACAGTTTTCTGGTTCAGAACAGTGTTCCAAGCTTTTGAGAAGCCCTTGCAATTTCATCGACATGATAGTGCCAAGACACATTGGTGTCCATTTTAACCCTAACAAACTTATCGAAGCAGAAAGCCTATATCCATTTCGGAGATATTTATCTTCTTGGAGAAAACTGATGCCTGGGTTTTTGTGGCATTGAATTGAACTTGTTTACTTTCACCCAATTCTAAATCACTTCTAGATCCTCATTAAGATATGCAACCTTCTGCTGCCGCTGAAGATATTACTCCATAGCCGATGTCCTGAATTACAAACGGAATGACGAGACAAGTGTGCAGTCGTCAGCAAAGCACTATAATGGATTCTTGTTTTTTTTCCAATAAGTCGTTAGTATACAATAAAAAAGAGGGTTGGAGACAATATGGATCCCTGGGGAACACCAGCGTATTCGAGAGATATCCATGGACAGCCACTTGCAGGGAATGTTCTTTCAGGAAGCTGAAGAGCCATACACAAAAATGATCCGACAAGACATAGCATTGAAGTTTGGCCAGCAAACCCTCATGCCACACTCGGTACAAGGCCTTAGAAATATCAACCGCAACAGCTCTTGACTCTCCATGTTTTTGCCGTTTTCTCCATGCATTTGCCGTCAAAGAAAGTATTATATTAAATTTATTAAATATTGATAATAGATACTTGAATGAAATCTAAAGTGTGCCAAAAATGTACAAAAACATTATGTCCAATAATTTTAACTGGTGGTCTACCTAGGGCCTGGAGCCAGCACAGAGACTCCTATTAACCACCCAGATTCGCCCTTGAGTGCAACGGAATCTATCCGTTTTCATTGCTAAAAGCTTTTTGCCGAAAATGCCTCATATTTACTGATGAAATACGTCGTAACTGTTATGACAATGATCGACATTTTTGACCGAAATAAAATGGATAATAAAATGAAAGCTTTCCAAAATGATGCGAAATAAAATTTGAAACACATCAATCTTGATGTGCTATATCTTTCTGGAAAGCAAAAATTTACGAGCATTTATTGGAATCCCATACCGGTGATTCTTAATTATTTCATCTAGTTTTTAGAAAATCAATAACAAATCTAGCTGCCTTTGCTTGAAGCCGAAACACTGATAAACAATCAGGTATTCTGCAGCCTATGCTTGAAAAATAATAATGATGAGTTTACTGTGACATTTTTATCCAGATGGAATGAATATTTGTTTTTTATATTGACCCTAAACTTGAGGATTGTAACATTTCCAAGTGTGATTTTTGAAATATAAACAAAACGCTTCGGACAAAATAAACAGAATTTGTGGATTACCAATAAAAAATTGAAGTAATAATGAATATCTTATAGACTCATAGAACATGGTTTCGGATAAATCTACCTTGTATTTCATTGACGATAAGTTTATGGTTATTCACTTATGGCCTCTTTTCCTCACAAAGACAAACATTGTCAATAATGAAAGAGATTGAATTGAAATTGAATTAAATTCTTTTTCATAAACCAAAATATGTAGATAAGATATTCTTGACATGTCTGAACTAGTGATAAAATTACGGTCTGTTGGATAAATAAATCACAGTTTTTGTCTCCTCCAATTCTAGTTATATCGGGAATCTATAGTTCCACTGTAGTTCCACAGTTAATCTCTTCAATTTGATATTGATAACTGATATTGAAATACCAGATTGAATTGAACTGCAGATAATATCAACGAAATTGTGAAATTTGTGAGATACTGATGGCACATACAAACTACATATTCCAAACAGGCAAAAAAATGAAACCTCTAAAACAATTCTAGTAGCTTACGTTGAAACTTCCTTGTGAAATTTGTTCCGCCGTCAAATAGAAACGAAAAACTGCCTATATTGTATCTACTTGTGCCCAAAATGAGTGAATGTCATGACTTTCGAGTTGATCTTAATACGATTATTTCGCAAAAAAATCACATTGGGATTGGAAGAAACCGCGAGACGTATCTCTGAACTATAAAGTCAGTAAACTAATTATTATTACTTTAATCCAGTGTCTAGACAGAGATGACTCATGGATCCATATGACAGACACACAGTTTCGTTCAAGATAGCTAAAGGGTCTTTCATTAAGAGCTGCCCATCTTTCAATACAAATGAAACGTGTTTGTGAGATATAAAAAGTTTTCATTCGTTTGAAGGTCCTATTGATCTGGAATGTCAAAATTTTTATGACCCTGGCGCATAAATCAGGTTGAATTTCACCGATGGCATGGGTTATGTTGGCTTCGAGGACCGCCGTGGTTTGGGGCTTCTTGGTATACACCCCACAAGATAAAATCTAACGGGGCCAAATCGCACGATCTCGGTGGCCAGTTCACATCACCTCCACGAGAGATGACCACGCCCTCATGTCGTTCGTGCAGAACATCCAATGTGGCATAATCTGTGTGGTACGTAGCGCCGCTCTGTTGAAACCACATGTCGTTGGACCCAGATCATCCAATTCAGGCCAAAAGAAATTGGTAATTATCGATCTATAGTACTCGCCATTGCAGGTGATGGCCTGGCCAACGTCGTTCTCAAAGAAATATGGACCGATGACGCCGCCAGCCCAAAATCCTTTCCAAACAGTGACTTTTTTAGGATGCATTGAAAGCTCATGTATCGTCCCGAATTCGACAATTTTGTTTGCTCACGTACCTATTCATCCAGAAATGGACCTCATCGCTGAAGATGATTTTTCGATTACAATTAGGATCAATTGCAAACTGCTTCAGAGCCTATTCAGTTCCTGGATCTGTTGGATTTTGTACGGGTGCAAGCCCAAGTTACAACGTGAAATTCGTTAAGTTGTGGTCTGCGAAAAGACAAGTTCTTGTGAGCGACGCGAAATCGACTGCCTCGTAAATAATGATATATTATTACATAATACAATATGTTTGTAGCAAGTTATGTTTGGCATTACATTTAAAATTTACAAGCAAATAACAACAATCACATATGTAAAAACTTTGAAAATCAAAAGGAAGTAGTGTGTATTACCACAAAAATGTGTTCTGAATCATCGACAGAATAGAAGTAATTCCTCAACAAATAATTTTTCAATTTTCTCTTGAAAGTGTTCAGACTGGGTTCTTTGAAATCTTGGGGCAAAATATCGTACAGAGAGTAATCTATGGAATTTTTTTGCGATAAGTGAAGACGAAATCGATTTATTCTAATGTGGTGAGCGTTTTGTGTGTTATGTTCGTGAATATGACATTGTTTCACCAAGGATGTTTTTTTCTTATGGATTTCAATCAAAACGTAATAAAGAAATGAAGTTGGCAATGGCATAATTCTGAGTTATTTGAAATATTCTAGACAGTGATCCCTGTATCCAATATCAGCCAGCACTCGCAATGCCTTCTTTTGCATCCTAAATATTTGAATGGAATGATATGAATTTCCCCAAAGTTGTACACCACAACTAATATGAAAGTGAAACAGTGAAAAATTTGAGGTTTTTTAGTATATTTGCACTAGTGATGTAGTTCAATTGGAGAAGAACAAATAGAGAACCCCAATGTTTTCTCTTCAGTTGAGAAATATGTGCAGATCAGTTGAGTCTATTATCTAATCTAATGCACAGTAATTTAAATTTATTAGTTTCACAATTAGAGATAATTTGATTATTAGCAGAAATCTGGATGTAGAAACCACTGATTAGCACTATTAGATACCTCGTCGAGATGAGATTGTAACATATCATTATTTTTATCCGGTAGAATGAAAGTGGTGTCGTCCGCAAAAAGAACCGATTTGAACGGCATCATATATTTGCACAAGTCATTCAAATAAATGACAAATAAGAGCGGGCCCAAAACATACCCTTGCGGAACGCCATGCTTAATATTTTGAAAGTTTGATAGGGTACCGTTGAGCATCACTGCTTGTTGACCATTAGTAAGATAGGTTATTATAAAGTGAAGCGGAATACCTTCAACTCCGTAAAAGTTTAACTGAACCAGTGGACTCAAATTTATCCAGCACATTGCGACTAGTCCTCTCGGTAGGACGATTATATCGGCCGTATTATGAGCGAAGCGCGCGGTACGTTGCTCGAATAGAACACCCATTTTGACAAAACTATTTTATCATTTGCATGTGTTGTTGAATGCTATATCCGGTCATGGTGATTTGGCAAAACAGTGTGAATGAATTACATCTAATTTGACAGGTGTAGCTTCAACAAGATGGCCGTTATCAATTGTCAAAGTTCGGAAGTCCCTGTTAGAAGACACTATATTTTCAAATGTATCTATTTTTTAAATGAATATCACCTACTTCGATGCGGTTGAATTGAATCATTTTCAATATTTTTCGATTTGAATAAATTTGATGAAAAGAAAACATGTACTGTCAAGATCTGAATATTAAACCTTTCAGATGTATAATAGAAAGTTAGAAAAAGATACCAGTCCCTCACGGTTTCTCTCGGTTTCGTTAATCACTATTTCATTCATCACTGTGTGAGTTTTAATTTAGTTACAAGTTACAAGGAATGTTATAAATCACATTTGACTTTTTTGTAGTATCCGTTTTATCTTTCAATTTAGTATTCAAATTCTTCATAGTTTTAATATTTTTTTGGCATATTTTGATATTTTGTTCATTATGAAAAAGTTTTATGATATTTGAAGATAAATTTCCAAGGTTAGGTATAGATTTATAAGAAATATTGATAGGTGAACTATCATTACATACATTTCTGTTAATTACATCGGAATTTTTGTTACTGCCAGTATTGAAAATTATTTTATTAAGAAGTTTTCTGGGATAAGAATTTTCGATTAATATGTCTCTAAGAAGTCTTGAGATTTTTTTGCTTGAGGGAAGGGTGCACTAATTTTTCTATTCTTTTTTTCAAATTGAGTATTGAATTAATGTTAGCAGATTTTTTATGAAAGGAATAGTAATTGAATTCTTCTTCTTCCTGAATTAGTAGGTTTGACATACCAATCTGTAATCAACGAATTATCAGTTTTACGGATAACTCTTGTATCAAGAAAAAGAAGGGTCTGATTATTTTCTATTTCGATAGTGAATTATAACTTTTTATCATATCTATTGACAACATCAAGAATTTCATTAGATTTGTCATAAGGTATTGCACAGATGACATCGTCAACATATATATATATATATATATATATATATATATATATATATATATATACGTCAATCATCGTCTCAATTCTACCGCGTTAATGTTCACAGTTTCCACTCTACAATATCGAGTCTCACCCCAACCATAATAATTTGGAAAATTACTCATCGGCCGCACAAGCACCCTAACGGCGGTTTATTTATGTCTCGAGATATTTTCGTTTTCAATTTCCACAGTTGGTTTATCGACAGAGGAAAATTCATTTTTGAATGAATTGCCGCTCGGCTGATCTTCAGCTAGAAGTGCCAAATATTTGGAATCGATTTTGTAATTAGAGGGGTGCTTTTATTAATTTACGATTGATCGCCGTTAGCGAAATGATCGCATAACGAGATGAGAAAATTTGGAACGGGGTCATTTTGGTAGTTACATTGCAATAATAAACCCACCGAAGACAGTTCATTGTATGATTGTCGCATGTGGAAGATGGAAATGAAAATATTTCGATTCATCTGCCTGCTCAGCAATATTGACATCTTCAAAGCAGTGGTGCTGGAACATTTCAAAATCTTTTTTCAAATGATACGATCATTATTGCAAAAGATATTGTAGATCATGGAACTTTCTGAGATGAATGGATCATGGTTAGCGGATTTATGGAGTAAATTGGCTATTTTTACAACGAGATTGATAAAATTAATTCGTGAACCATCCAGATGTTTGCTCTTCGGCAAGCAATAAGAATCTTCTTCCATCAATAAATGGATGTCGAAAAAAGGGATAATAGACGAATCAATCAAGTAGCTGTTGGTCGTCATATGTAGCGTTGGTTTTGAAGACATTTTTTTTTCAATTTAACTACGTTATATTTTTTCATGATTGTAGCAAGTCAAGTGTATAGGCTTTCTTAAATAAACATATAAAACAAAGAAGTAAATTGTAAAAATGTAAAGGGGTTGCCTACGTACATATATGAACAAATAATTATTCACCTATTATGATAATATGGGTACCACAGACTACCAAAGTACAATCGATACTGGTGAATCTCGAGTAGACATACTAAGCTCTTTGAAGTTATTTGGCAGAGAGTTGAAAATATTGTAATCAACATAATTCATTTTTGATATGGTCAAACGATAACGGCATGTTCTTACCTTGTCGGCATTTATCGTGAAGACTGTTTCTCTGGCAACTGAGCATTTTTTCTGATTTCCAGTAGCGTCTGATAAATATATTGTTGGCAACAGCATGATACGTAATTTTTTGAATACTGATCTACAGTGCTCCCGGAAACCTGCACTTGCCAGTATTCTTACAGTTTTTTCTTTAGTTTAAAAATTCTCATCGAACCAGGAGGGTTACCCCAAAGAACAACACCGTAGCTGATGTGTGAGTGGAATAATGCAAAGTACGTCATTTTTAAAATATCACCGCTTGTGATGTTTTGCAGTTGACGAAGGATATATATTGCATTAGATTGTTTATTTGCGAGAAGATATGTATGTTGATGCAAGGATAAAGTACTGTCGAGAGTAATGCCAAGTAATTTTACACTTTTGTTAGCTGAAGTCAGAAGAAGAAATCAAGATTTTGAGTGTTGTCACTATTCACTTCAATTTATTTGCTAGAAACCAAGTGTTAGCTTGATTTTCAACTTCTCCCATTACTTGTGGAAAGTTAGATGATGATTGATCGCTATATATTGAAGTTGTTGTTATTAAAGTTATAGGAAGACATGAAATTACATATATCATTAACATAAATAACAAAGAGCAGGGGTCCAAGTATTGAACATTGTGGAACACCGTGCTCAACAGGTTCAAAATTTGACGTAACACCATTACACGAAACCGCCTGATACCTATTTGAAAGTTATGATTCCATGAGTGATAGAGATACTCCTCTAACTCCATAATAATACAATTTTTCAAGAATTAAAGTGTGTGATACACAATCAAAAGTCTTAGACAAGTCAATAAGCGTTATGGCAGTGTGCACACCCTTCTCGAATCCTTGAACAATAGATCCAACAACATCAAAGACAGCTAGAGAAATAAAACGATGTTTGCGAAATCTATATTGACCCTGAGAAGAAAAGTTGTAACGTATTTTCACTATTATTTCAACGACTTTCGAAATAATAAAGTTGATAGATATGGGCCTGTAACTGTCCGGGAAACATGAGTCCCCCTTCTTGAAAACGGGAATTACTTATCATATTTGAAAGTGTAAGGAAAAACACCTGTCTCAAATATGAGGTTGACCAGTCCTGTAAAAGGTGAAATTATAATATGTTAGGTTTTCCTGATGATACGAGCGTTAAAATTTTGGGCATCTAAACAGTTTGAAGCTTTCAAACAATCAATCGCGCTCATAATATCCTTTTTGGTGACAGGACCGAGAAAAAAGGAGCTACAAGGTATTGGAAATTCTTCGAAATTAATTAAATCATCCATGTCCATCAGAGGTAAAGATTTAATGATGTATCCGCAATATTAACAAAAAATTGTTAAAATCCTCAAGAAATATGTGGGATGTTTTTAAAACATCCTCTGTTTTGATTATCCGCCAACATGCGGATGATCTATTTCTAGAAGAGATAATGAATTCATCGTATAGATCAGTGAAACTATTCATAGCCTATAGAAGGCTTTAATTTATAGAACAATTAGCAACTTTCTGAGATGACATCTAGAACATCTTTGAAGAAAGTATCTGATGTTGAAGT
The DNA here is from genome assembly GCF_025532065.1 of Leptinotarsa decemlineata. NCBI lineage: Eukaryota > Metazoa > Arthropoda > Insecta > Coleoptera > Chrysomelidae > Leptinotarsa > Leptinotarsa decemlineata. Next base: position 11,087,033 of record NW_027412558.1, on the reverse strand, counting down.
AGAAAGGTGTAATATAAAAATAAAACTAGGTTTTCCACCGGTAATGGATATTGTGAGTCCAATGTTATTCCATTTGAAATGTGCGATAAACCATGTGGTCTTCAAAATATCATATTGGTACCTGATGATATTATAGTGACTAATTGGACATTCGACGGACACTATCAAATTCTAGATGAGCCTCCTTCAGACCAAGAAATGTGGATATACAAATCAATCATAAGGAAGACTGCTACTACTACCTGTGCTTTAATAAGAACTTTGTAGAGTTTAACCAAAAAATATAATCACATCTGTTGGATCGTTAGTAGGCTATTTTTGTCCTTTGGGATATGGTGTCTTCGACTGCTAGGATTGTTAGACCTTTTGACTAGGCGTAATTGTCCAATTTCAAATTAATTCCTGATTTGTTATACATGTTTATTGCCCGTAAATATTTCAGTATATTTTTTATTTTTTCCGGCTGGTTCTAAGATCATCGAATATGCTGTATAATTTCCTTGTGATATTGTATCGGGTGCTTGTAGTTAGTATATGTTTGACACTGATGAGTGTGTTACATTGTTCACACATTGGAGAATCGTTTCCTGTCAATAGGTGTATATGTGTTAGGTTTGTATGCCCTAAGCGTAATATCTATATTCCAGCGGCTGGCAGTAGCTGGCTATATTCCAGTAGCTGATTTTGCCGAATTTTTATATGTACGTTAAGTACATAATTCTGTATTTACTACTTAGTTTCTAACCTATGGTGTCTTTCATTGAGAGCTTCCTATCTTTAAGTTTAAATAAAACAAAGTGTGACAAATCATCGAAATTTTTTATTAGTTTAAAATACTTTTTAATGCTTTTATGTGTGAAATATAACATCGTTCAAATTTCCTCCACGGTTTCTTTTGGTAGAGCGCATCGAATTGTCCAATTTTCCATGACTCTGACTCTTAATTCAGGCTCAATTTGACCGATGGTATGTTTGTTAACGTACCCATCATCCAGAAATAGGCCTCATCGCTGAAGATGAATTTTCGATGAAAATTAGGATCAGTTGCCAACTGTTCCAGAGACCATTCAGGCCTATGCAGGTGCAGGCCCAAGTCACGACGCAAAATTCGCCAAGTTGTGGCGCCCACTGATCAGTTTTTGAAAGCATGGAATATTTAAAGTGAATGTACTAGTTGGTAAATCTTATCCTCAAAGGGATAAATTGAAAAAAATGTAACGATACGAGATCTTGATACCATTTTGAATTTATATTTGCTGAATACGGACTGAATACATCTCATCTCAATCGTACCTATTCGACTCGCACTTTTTCCACATCTGACTGGATTTTAATCTACATTTCTATCCCGTTCCCGGAATACACGGGATTCTTCGACGAGAGGAATTTGTGGGACAACAGATAATCGATGTGGGTCGTATTTATATACCGTCTCTCCCTTTGAGTTGTCTACCAATGGAAAGGTAAATATATAGTCGGTTATGTCCTTTTGTGTAGGGAAGGTCAGTTGTTGTTCGTCTGGTGCAGATACTGCAAAATGGCGTTAGATGAACATAATACAGAAGCTGTATGATCTACAGAATGACGATATTGTAGAAATAAATGTGTTTTTTGTCACACCACTTCACTGTTGTGTTTTTATTGCGCTTTTAATGTATCGGGTATTGATTTTTAATCTTCTACGTGGGTATGGGTACCATTTTCGAAAGTTTTTTTCTTTAACATATACCAAATATTGAGGCAAATTTATTCATTAAAGACCTCTCATTCTATGGATCATGAATACATTTTCTCCACACAAAATTTCACACTATTTTGGTTAGTTTCATTATGACCCTCTCTAAAAATATTCGTATAGCTACTAATTAGCGATGTAAATATTCTCAACTGCAATCACAGCCTTCTTTCCCTTGAATATTTGGCCCATAAGGAACTAGAGAAAAATGTTTCTGATGGTTCGCCAAAATATCCAAGCAGAACGATTTTCTGCGACTTCTCCCGACTTCTTTCCTAGAGATTTTGTGTCGCTTTTTTGAAAAGTGGCTTTAAAAACTGCTCATACACTCCAACAAGTATTCAGCCACTCGAAACGGAAAATCTGGGACTCATGAAATGAGCTATTTGGATTCCGATAATAAGTATGTTGGTCAAACTGAGCGGACTATAATAGCTCGCTACAAGAAACATGTTTCACATATTCGATTCCATAAACCATATAAGTTTAGTGTTGCCACAGAGAATGACCTCATAATGAGAGAGGAATACTTGAAATTGTTGAGATTGGTACATGACAAGTTTTCAGATGCCCCATGAAGGTTGTAAATCGAAAAATGCGAAATAAGATCTATGAACAGCGACAAAGATCCCATTTCTCACATCCCTTTGTTCATTCTCTCTTACGTAGTTGCAGGTAATATTAGGTATCAATTAAGTAGCAAATAACATAGGGAACAAAAACAAAATACTCATTATGCAGGGTAGGGTAATGATGCATCTAGATGCATACAAAAACATTGATATAGCTGTGGGAATTAGTCTTAGTCATCTCCTGATGATGCTAACTTGGTTAGCTTAGGGTTTACAGACAAATTAGTAATAGTAGACAATGCTCTTAGAAAAAGCACCACTTTATCGCCTTCGAAAAAACCTGAATGCTTGATAGAAGCCAGAGTTACACAAGACTATGCAAAGAGGTAGCACAAATTCAGAAATACAAAGGCAATTATAATCGTCCAACTACTTGCACTAAACTGTACACATTCAAAATAACCAACAATGAAATAAAACCGGGGACACAAATCTTCTTGTGTGACGTAAGGGCAACTAAGTCATTCAGCCCGTTGTCTCATTACCTTTGATAATGTCTACCGCAGTAGTAGACGAAACTTCAGGCATGAAACCTGCAAAACACGGTCAAAAAAATCGAAAAATAACTTTGACACAGATATTTTCGGCTGTGAAAGTTTACACTCCTAAAGGACTATCAATTAATTATTATGAAATGAAAATGTTCTTTCCAACTATTCTTTTGGGCATATAACCTTCCAAAATCTTTCTTTATTGGTCAACGTTTCGGAAACCAATCTTTTTCATTTTTAAAACCTGAAATTCACTATAAACTTGTTTTCCAAAACATAGACCACTAAAGAAATATTGTGGAAGGTTATATACCCATGAGTCCTTCTTTCAAAGAAACTGTTCTTACAATCATTTTTTTTTTAAGATATTGATTTGAGTACAGTTTTTTATTCTCTGAGGGTAGATGCATATATCAGTGAAAAGGAAACCCAGTTTTTTATTTATAAGTGTGTGATAAGTGGAAAAAGGGTTCCTGATTCCATTGGCATAAGGTAAGTAAATGAACCTTCAGCTGCAGAGGATGAGTAAATTGAATTTAATGAACAGAAATAATGTTAGTTTCAAATTTTACTAAGTTTTACTCAGTTTATGTTCGGTTTCCTTGATTTTTTATATGTCTTTCTGAATATTTGTCCAAATAAATCTGTTTCAACCTATGTGATTCATTGTTTTCATTACCTGAATGAAATAATTGTTGTGGCCGAAACTGTTCAGTGCTGAAAAGTCATTGGAACTTTGAATATTTTTCAGAAAATGTAAATGATAAAATGCAGTGAAAATCATACGATTCTATTCATCTAGGTGAGAAAATAACATTTTTCACTCTCCGATTACAACAACTATTTGGTTCAGAAAGTTTTTTGTGTACTTCTCAAAAAAACATAAATCTGACAGAAGTACCATCGGTTGATATTCTAACGTTTGGTCCACCAGTTTTTAGGAAACCTTCTTCCACACCTAACCAATTTTTCAATTATACCACAATACTGGTGATTTTTAAACCACCAAACTATATTTCTAGTTACTTTCGGAATATATCTCAAATGAAAAATCTGTTACATCTCATTTTGATCCAGTCAGAATTTATGAACGGTCAGATTCAAATAACCACCCCGAGTGAAAACAGCTGAAAAACAATTCCACCACCTGACACATGATAATATAAAAACGGTTTGTAAACACAAAACCACACCGATTTCTCTAATGAAATCCCCCCTAATCTCTGATTATATTTCTTGAGCACCATAAAGGGTTCAACAAATGAAAGAACAAGAAGATTAAAGGCGATAAATCTGCCTTACTTTGGGCGAGTCTTTGGAGACTGAGTAAACAAAGCTACCCCAACAATAATTAATATGAATTATTTTCTCGTTAGGGAATTTAATAATCCTGGGAACTGTACACTGAGTTTAGCTTCTCATAGTTTCATCCCAATATCCTAGTTGTTAGATATGCGATTTCTACTTGAAAAAAAAGTGTAATTTACATGTTGCTTACATGGTTGATCGAGTCGTTTTTTTGGTAAAAACGAATAACAGAATAAAAATATTGTTGTGTATTTTATTGCTGCGATTTGAGTCCGCGTTTCAAAGCTTCAAATTTTTCCTTCCGCAAACTTCTTTTATACTTGGAGTAACTTTGAAGATGTTTCGATTCATAGTGTCGTTTAATGTTATAGTCTTTGAGAACAGCTATGGTTTCATTACAAATTAAACATAGGGCCTTATTACTGGACTCAATCACAAAATACTGAAAGTTCCATTTTTCTTGGAACGCTCTGCATTCACTGTCGATTTTACGCTTCTTTTCCATACTAACAAATCACACATAAGAACAATAAGTCAAATCAAAATACTTTTATTGACGGGTGTTACTTTATTTCACAATAGACAGTTTCGCTTCCTTCGCCTTTCCTACGCAGACTAACTCGCAGTTGCGCCGCTAGCCTTTTTATATGCAATTATTACTGCCATCTCGAGGTGATCGGAATACACTAGCTAGAACCAAAACTTTCTCGAACTAACGCGGTAATTCCAAATATTAAAAGATAGTACATAGTACCACTACTCGCCACTAGATGTCGTTAAGTGTCACAATACACAATAATAATTGAAATGCAAAAAAGCGTAAGTTTGCTTAGGCCATGCACTTTGCGACTATCCTAGTCTAGAAATATAGTTAAGGGCAGAAATTGACCCTTGGAACAAACTGAAAAAATCATTATGGCCCGAAGGCTTCAAAGTTTGGAGACCCCTGGTCTAAGCCAATAGTGCCTGGTGAATTCGCCAATGTGTAAATAATGTAGTCAATTAATCTCATAATGAAACAACTCGTGAATGAATGAATGAATGGAATCGAATATACTCAGGGTCATATTATTACATTTGTTTTATACGGCACACCAAGAAACACCATTGTACAAACTGTTTTGAAAATTTCCAAAAGCTGATTGAGGGAGAAAAATATGAAAATAGTGATTTAAAACAGAAAATGAGAGAACTATTCTATGGATAGTGAAAATAGGAACTCCGAAGAATGGGTGGTTATAATGCCTTCATAACATCATATACTTCAGTATCGTGGAATTTTAGATATTTTTCTACCATGTCCATCATGAATAAAATATCAAGCGGTTATCGAACCAATGGTTACCTATTTATGTTTCACTGATATGGTGATAAAAATGTAACAAACATCTGTGATAGTGGAACTGCAAAAAATGTGCAGCGACTGGCCTGTTTGTGAAATTTATACGTGCTCCAGTTCTACAGAAAATGCTGAATCTCCCACTTCAACATTTTTGTGTAATGGAAGAAGTATCGATCAGTGGCGAGACATCAACTGTAAAAACCTACGGGTCGGTAAAATTGGAAGTGATCCTAAAATTGCGGAGTAACTCATTAGTATAATGATCAGTCCATGGAGGATGAAGGTGATAGCGTGGTAGTGGAAGGACCAAGAGTCAAGCTGTCCAAGACGCTTGTTAAGACCCCCACCCCCTTTCAAAAAAAACTGCATGCTATAGAGTCCATGCTTGGGGATCAGACAAACAAGCTGCGTCTGATGCTATTTTCATGAAAGAAAACCCACTTGGGACAGTAAAATATCCCTAAGGGAGGAAGGTATCTTGAGCTAATGTCATCCTGTCAATGAAATAAAAAAAATCAAGTATGAACATTGAAAATAGTTGAATTGTAAGATTTTTCTTTCCCGATTCTTGTGTTGCCAATGAAAAGCCTGTTTTTAGACAATTAGATTTTTGTTGGGCACTATTGACATGCCCACCATTCGAGTTGATGCATGTTGCATGTCTAACAATGAGGTTTAGAAGATTAAGTTCAAAAATATGAAATAGAAACAGAGAACATATGAGTGCAAGTGCGTGTGAAAATTAGACAAACCATTCTAATATATACAGGGTGGCTATAACTCTCAACTATTATTTTTTTATTCATGATAACAAAAAATGTTCATACTCATAACTTCACTAAAGACGCTACCTCAGTCGAACTAGTGTACCAATTTGACTGATGAAGCTACCGTGGAGCGAAACTCGTCTCCAGTGTTACGAGTGTGAAAATAGTTTCATTATCATAACGAGGCAACCAGTGATGCAACTGAACTCAAGTTTGTGTTTAATAAACCCTTCAAAATACAAATGAAACAGAATAGAGAGCCAGATGCTACAAATGCAATACGCATATATACAGACGGCTCAAAAACCAAAGAAGGCGCAGGAAGTGGAGTGTACCCCAGATCACTGACCCTAAGGATTGGGGAATGGGAAAAAATACCAGCGTAGTCCAAACAGAACTGGCTGGTATCTCAATCGCCACAAAAAAAATAACCAGGAAAAAAATTTCTGGCAAAAACATAACAATCTGCACTGACAGCAGACAAGCTCTATTAGCCTTGCACAGACAACGTGTAACCTCAGGGCTAGTACTAGAGTGCCACCAAGATTTATCCAAAGCACCAGTAGATAATAACATTACCCTAAGGTCAGTTAAAGGGCACGATAGGAGTAAAGGTAACCGCATTGCCGACTCTTTAGCCAAAGAAGCGGCTGGACTAAGAATGTTAGGACCTAGTGGCACCTACGGCCTGATGACTTCGACAATTGCGGGATTAGCAAAATGTTACACCTATGATCAATCCCTAAAGAGATGGAATGGAATCAAAGGATGCAATATTGCCAGGATCATGCCGATATAAAGGAGATGTCTCCCAGTGACCTGTCCACCTTCCTGGAAAGGACAGGATGGACAGGTGGATGGAGGACAACTCCTCGGGAGGAAGTACAATGGGTCACATGTGGCCCAAGTGATGTGGGCCTTCTCTACAGATACAGATAGTGTTGATAATTTTCATCAAGTCAGTGTATTAATAATGAATTACTATTGCTTTTCGATATCACGTATGTAAGCCAATCAAACAATACTTGAAATATCCATACCCCGAATATGTTTCGTGAAAGATATATCTAGCTACTTGTATAACACTTTTAGTTATAGACAATCAAACAAGATAAGCATTTCATTTCCAGCTTACCCAGTGTTCACCACGCCCAAAATATTACGTCAATACGCACATTTCACCGCAAATAATTAATTAATGTTCAGATAATATACTGCAAGTTTTTTATTAGGTTAATTACTGTAGATGAAATTTTATAATTGCTGGAATAATAAACGGTTACTATTTTGAGAGGTAGAGCATGCCTAAACTGTTACGGAGGATTTACGGATTATTATTTTTTTTATGACTATAGAGCTATTATGATTACGATTCTAAATACTTTCATTTCACAGTGACTTTGAGAGTAGTGGGCGTTTCAAACAAGAATAATCAATCAATAAGAAAATGAGTAAATGCAAAATCGCTCAAACACTTCATTGATTAAAATTAATGAATACATTGAGTTACCTTCAATAATACCAGGTGAGCCAAGCAAAAAAATCAAAAAATCGCTCGAGCAGATAGATTTTTACAATGTAGGAGAAGTCCTTTATGCATATTGAAAAACCTTTTCACTTCCACCGTTCGGGTAAGGTTAGATCCAACCTATTAATTTGGAAAGTTATCGATTTCTCTCTTCAAACTTTCTAATTTATGCTATGAAGAAAATCTGTTGAAAAACAAAGGCAACTTTTTTACTGCAGGGATTAATTTTTAACTGTGAAGCTGATACGATTTTCATCAAGAATTGCCTTGACATCCTCGTTTACACTTTTGGACTTGTAATTCCAACAGGTCGATAGAAATTCATACTGCATTTGTCTACATTTAATATCATTATCATTCAGCTCACAATTAATTGGAGAACGAATATGATATTTGAACTTTATCATGAAAACGTTATGTGTGCTAGTATTACAGCACAGTTGGTTATTGATCAAAATCTTAATTAGCATGTTAACCGGAAATGTTAGTAAACTTGTTACCAAATTTGAGCAGAGTTGATAGGTGGTAAATAAAAAAGAAACCCCCAAATGAAATAGTGAGAAATGCAGTGATTGTTTTGGATCACGTCAGTAGTGATCCTATTTGAAACACCAGATGCTTATCTACACTTTCTGCATGAGCTTTACGAGCATTCGAAGAACTTCAAAATTCATTTTAAGCATAAACTGAACGAAAAGGACAATCATCGGTATCATTATGAATTTCGTTTAAAAGTCCATACCAATCAACCAACTCTCTTCATGTATTCTTCATCCAAAATCTAACTATGTGAAACAAGTAATTTGCATTCCTTAGCCCCCTTAGCTAAAGTTTTAAAGATGTAGATAACACCTCTACCAATAGTTAGTCACAGTCAACTTGAACAGAAAACATACCTCTAAAACAAGTGTATTCCAAAATACGGTCTACGAGGTAATCTACGGCTCCTAAACAACAAACATTGATTTACGTAACATATACTGAAAAATTATAGCATTATCGAATAAAATCATTGATTTCTGGTCGGAATGATGTATTCATAAGGAATGTATTGCAGGGACATGACCATGAACAAAAATCAATCATATCTTCTAAGCACGTACACCGGTCCATATATTCCATCAGTACCTACTTCCGTTATACCTAAATAGTTCAAATGTATGTAAGTTGATTGAAATGCAGGTCTATTGATTAATGATTCAACAAAATACCAGATGTGTTGCTATGGTAATTGGTCGAAAGATATATAGTAAGTTCAAAGATATACCGAATCGACACGTTAAACCTGAATGATACAACCAGAAGGTAGGTTCTCGACAGGGATATAAGTAATATCGTTAATATCTCTGCACCATACTGAAAATATTATACCCCATATAATAAAACATACAAAGATATTATCATTACACTTACGAGTGAATACCTACAAGATTGAGAAACTGATAATGAAATTATTTTCTGTATAGTTTTACCTGAAATACAACTGAATTTTTTCCTAAAGAAAATACAAATACCCGTTTTTCAAAATATGATGTTTCTCTAAAAAATGTGTCTGCAGCATCACTCAAATTCACTCTATATCTTTTTTTCCATTTCAATGGGTAGGTGATTTTAAAAATAGTTTTTTTTCAACGCAAAGGCGTCCATACAAATCAACTCTCAAAAGTAGATATTTCCCAGCAAAGGATTACCGAAATTTAACTTTTGACGTGCGATTCCTAGGACAAGTCAGATGCTATACAAGGAACCCAGTCTCCTATGGAGTTCGAGAGCAGGGATCAAATTTAAAAGGTAAATTTCTTCTGGAAGATCGTTACCCTTTAATGATAATAATAATAATATAGCTCTTATTCCCCAACAGTAATACAATTTGTACAGATTTTTTTTTTATAAGAAGGCACAATGACTAGTGGAAATTTATGCTTATCTAAATTCCTGCAGATCCTGAAGCCATATGCGTGGTATGCTGAGGAAATTTTTTGGTCGATATGATGATTATTAAAATATCGGGTTTTAGAAATCTAGAGAAGTTACACGTGACTGTAACTTCTCTGGAACATCGAAGAGGTTTTTTTCAAAAGAAGACACAATGAGTAATTGAAATTTATGCTTATCTTAATTCCTGCAGATCCTGAATCCATATACGTGGTATGCTGAGGAAAATTTTTGGTCGATATGATGATTATCAAAATATCGGGTTTTAAAGATCCAGAGAAGTTACAGGTCACTGTAACTTCTCTGGAACATCGAACATTAACATTGTCAACTATTCTTGTAGAGGATGGAACCAGTATGACGACGTTGGATGCTATGGTGGATGGAAGAGTGAGTCGGTTGCTGAAGAATGTAGAAAACAGTAGTATATGTTTATAAAATGAGATTTCTATGATGCTAGCAGACATACCCTTCGATTTCTCACATACACCTAATACACAGACAAGGACAGAAGAATCAGGAATTTTAACAATCACCGGATCAATATTTTCATAGACAACCCGGTTGCACTTTGGATACTGACGAACTCAAAAGTGATATCAATACTGGTCTAGAAATGGCGTGAGGAATTGAGGAAACTGGCGACTGGAATGGAATGACTAAATAATGGGCATCGCAGGCAACGAAAGAGCTGATGAGTGTGCCAGACACGGATTAACACCATATATAAGCCCTGAACTGGCTGTGTTAGTTTCAAAGTTTTTGGTACTGAACCAGATCGGAAAGTGATTACTGGGAAAATATACTACAGTAGAGACACGGGAAAACCTTTATGAAAAAACCGACCGCGAAGAGAACTTAATAACTGCTTCAACAAAGCAGGGATCGGCTCAGGACAGTCACAGAGGTACTCACTAGTCACTGTCCATCGAAAAGACACCTGAACAAAATAGGGTTGTACAACTGAGGCGATGGATCACAGGACGCAAACAATGTATGGAAAACCCAAATCATGTCCAGAAAAATATTACATACTTCTAGCAGAGGACCTGTATAAACTAGTATTTGGCACAAGAATGTTGGAACGGGTGTTATGAAAAAGATGGGACTGAATCGAATTGAGCACATGAGGGCTACAGTGTTTTCCAGCTATTTGGGAGAAACAGACAAGTCCGAAGGTTCCCAAGTAGTAGAAAAAAAAATGGATACTCCTAGAATTGCAAATTTCATATGAATTCGACCAAATAATCTCAAATAAATATTCAAGTAGTAGATGATTGAATTTCATGTTTTATAAACTAATACGTTGATCAGAAACCAGTTTTATTTTCTGAATGGGCAAAGTACGCTATCATGCAGTTGGTAATTGAGCAATGAAAGCAACACTAAAGTAACCAGTATGATATTAAAATATTTCCTCTATCAAAAGGTAATTTTGATATATCGTTCGTAGAATAACACAATTCTCTTTCCATTCCAATAAAAAAAACACTACAGGTTCATAAAATATGAAAGCCAACATGCGTTAACAGATGATTTCGGTACCATTAACAACTCCTATTAAACTGAAATTAAACAGCATTTCCGAGTTGTCAGAGAGCGAAGTTCAAAAGTCAATAGGTAACGCGCTTTGTCGATGAGGCCCTGTTGAATAAATAAGGTGTGGTTGAGAGCGTATAAACGCGAACAAGAAGTTTCAATTGACTATTTGAATATCCTCCACAAACAAATACCGTCGACTACATCTATCAGCCGGTCAATCGTAACTCTGAGCCCTTTGAACGCTAATGTCACACCGCTGATCCTCTCGGTCTTGCCTCGGTCAAAGTTATCTTCCCCGGTACGCAGATCAAAGACAGGGGATGGGTGGTAGTGAGAAGTTCACAAGTGATGGGACTCAACTCGAGACTGTCCGTGGAAATCATCCTTGATACTCGATGGTGCTTCTCCAAATGATACATTTTCATAGATGTGATAACGCCTTGTTGACCTCGTCTATAATTCATTCGTAATCTTTTTCATCTTTTGAGATAGAAACTGACGTCTTTGATTTTTCTCTTTCTTCTGGGACTACACTTCCTGAACCTTTTGTAAACGTCAACTAATTCAATTACAGGCTAATCGCTATTTTACTCTTCTTGGTTATGCTTATCTGTGCCTGATATGGCAGAACCTTTTGACTTGTGTACACATGACAGACTAGATAATGAAAATGATCTAAACTAGCCTTTTTTCTGAAGGGTTTGATGTATAAAATAGTAATAGCAGTGAGAAACTTGGTTGGAGATTTATACATTCGATAAAAAAGTGAGGAGTCCTCGGACCCAAAACATTAGCTCTTCAGTTGGTAATGAATATACAATTTATTTTATAGACGTACTACAGAAACAGGTATTCCAATTGTTTATTACGATAAAAGTATGTATCTGTAGAGTAGGGAGAGTGAGTGTAGACTCACAGCACTTAGACCACATGTGACTCATTGTACATCCTCCCAAGGAGTTGTCCTCCTAGGTCATCGTCTATTTTGTCCTTTCTAGGAAGGTGGACAGGTCACTAGGAGACATCTCCTTTATATCGGCACGTGTAGGCAAGACTCGCCGAACACACACTCTCTTATTGACGAAAAGTCCGGACACTCACATACGTCATGCCTGACAGTTTCATTTGTTCACACATCCTGCATAGAGGTGAGTCCACTAGCCCCATAATATGGAAGTGTTTCCTTAGTTGACAGTGGCCAGTCAGAAATCCTACTGGTCATCGCCAGATATTTCTTCCATCCCATCTCATGGGTGTGGCTAGTTCCGCAATTGTCGAAGTCATCAGGCAGCAGGTGTCACTGGGTCCTAAAATTCTTAGTCCAACCGCTTCCTTGGCTAAAGAGTCGGCAATGCGATTACCTTCACTCTAACCTTCTAACCCACCTTAGGATAATGTTACTATCTCCTGAGGCTTTGGCTAAATCTTGGTGGCATTCTAGTACTAGCCCTGAGGTAACACGTTGTCTGTTCAATGCTAATATGGCTATTCTGGTTATTCATTTTGTGGCGAGTGAGATACCAGCCAGTTCTGTTTGAACCACGCTGGTATTTTTTCCCATTCCCCACTTAATCCTCAGGCTTAATGGTCGGGAGTTAACTTCACATCCTGAGCCTTCTTTAGTTTTCGAGTCGTCTGTATATATGGATTTGAGTTTGTGTTCTGTTTTATTTGTAATTTGTAGGGTTTATTAAACACAAACTTGGGTTCAATTGCATCACTGGCTGACTGACGGCAAGAGAGAGAGAGAGAGACAAAATATTTTTTCGAAATTTTGATGACCAAACGTGCTTGGTGCGTGTAATTTTTCTGGACGGTGAACAAAACTTAATCAGTAATCCATTATATAGATAAATGAAATGAATATTTAAAGCATTTACTTATTTAAAAAACCCACTCTTCATTCCCGTTTTCCTTCCCGAACCAACATTTCTTTTATCCTTATCCTAGGATACATTGTCAGATTTCTGATAATTAAACGAAATGAATTATCCATACAGTCTGGTCATAAAATCAAATTCCATTGAAATTTCACACCGATGCCGAAATATTGAAAAAAATTCAGCACGAATTCATGGACCCTTGACCCAAACCCAAGTTCCTAACAGTATTCCTTCATTTTAGAACATAGACGTTCAATAATTCCTGATACCGAATAAATGAATGTATGATTCTAGCTTGTCTTCAAAACTTGAAGTTATTGATTAAAATAGAGCAACAGCTATATTGGCCATATCAGAATCAGATGGTATATCTGTACAATTGATATTCAAACGAATCTTAACAGTTTTAAGAAGACACTTAAATTTTTTGACTACGAAAAATACGTATGAAAAACAATGGGTTTATTTTTCTGATTGATTCGGGCGTTACTTGATGAAGATCGGTGGTAATTTCAAAAACTAGATGTGAAGTAATATGCTTTAAGTAATCATAATTCAACAGGTACCTTAGGTAGAAGTTCAGGTAATTTTTTGGAGGTGTTCTCAATTATGGTTACCTGTAAGAACACGTACACACGTACACGCCTACACAGTAGAGCAAGAATGAGGTCGCACCGTTTCCACTTGGGGACGGACACCTTGAGGCAGTAGTAAAAGATAAAAACGAAAAACTAAACATAGACGAAGATAGTCTCAATCCCTTTAAAGTGTCGATTTTTTGTTTTATCCATCCATTCCCAAGCATTCAAATATTTCAATTGAAAGTGTGACGGGGATTCCATTACACTTTCATATTTTTTAACAGAATAGATAAATCTATTGAGTACGTAATGACAATGAAATTTGTAGCACGTCATGTTAGATATAACAAAAGTACTGTACTAAAATAATAAAAATAACTAAACTGATAGATGTAGCCGTTTCAATTATCTTTTCTTCATTAATAAAAATCACAATGATTGGTGAATAAGCCCCACATATATTTCAAATGAGTTCCAGGCACAATTCTTCGTCCATTTCATGTTCGTCGAATAACCTAACTGCCTAGTACGTGCTCAGTTTGCCTCATTCATATTCGTTCTCAATTGTACGCGCATTAATGTCTACATACAAAAATTCGGACGTTACTTTGTTTAACGTTAGTTTGAATATGAAGAAATTTCATATTTTCATTGTGAATTTGGGTTTCGTGGACGAACAAAACAATCACTAGATCATACAATTGAATTCACGATTACAGTAATTGAGAATAACCATCAACCAAATCAAACCCACTGTTTGCGAGTGAATCACCCTCTATATGATTTAAATAGATTACTAGAGAAAATAAAAAAGATTCGAGTTAAAATGTGTCATCTTATAATAACAAGTTCTGCGTGTAATGACAGTATGTAGAGTATGACGACGCTGCAAAAATCAGAGAACAGGAAAGTCCCATAGTTGCAAAACAAAGATAAGCTAGGATGTTAGGAAAACGGTTCATTGATCTCATATAGCTAGACTTGGGCGATAATGAAAACTCATACTGAAATATGTCTGTTGTTGTCGAAACTTTGTAGGTTTCTTTGTCTTTTGGAACGAGTATTTACTATCCGCAACGAAACCGTGATATATACCCATAGTTCATTCTATCAAGCCATAATCTCGAATCTCCACTATCAGCGGAAAAGCAGTTTTATTAACATCCATTAAAAACTAATTAGCATCTAGAAAAACAACAAGAATTCGTCATTTATCTCCATTAGCGAGTGCAGGGGTTATCGATAATTGAATAGAAAGGAGAACATTTCAAACTGAAAATAGAGCTGCTAAAAAAATAAAAAGGTCTTATTGTTCATGAGAGAAGGGTCACATGAAGAACAGCTAAAGAAAAGTACAGTTTTCAGCGAACATTTGAAATAACCAAGTTTCAAATACTTGTTATGAACTGTTTGGAAACCTTTGGTGAATGAATATTACTGGAGTTTTTTCCCAACACCAAACCGTTATTTCAACACCTCAATACGTGTTTCTATCACCAAGTGATCATCTTCAAGAGGAAGATCTTCTTCTACTTCGAGAGGAAGATCTTCAAGAGAAAGAATGTTACTGGAGTATCTTATCAACACCAAACAGTTATTTTAACACCTCGACACGTGTTTCGACCACCAAGTGATCATCTTCAAGAGGAATATCTTTCTCTTCAAGAGGAAGATCATTTGGTGATCGAAACACGTATCGAAGTGTTTAAATAACGGTTTGGTGTTGGGAAAATTCTCCAGTAATATTCAAGTTTCAAATATTCAATGATAAAATCCGGAAAATATAAATCCAGAGAAAAAAAAATAGGAAAATGCTTTCAAACTGAAACATTTTTTGTAATAGAAATTTTTGAAATAATTTATATTAAATCTTCCTCAACACAACTCACTTTGAGATGAAGTCTGAGCAACGGAGGCCAAAAAATACCAAATCACTTGAATAAAAAGCATAGTAGTCAAAATTAGTACAGATGAAGTGCCCTGAGCAAAATACTAAAAGTACTGGGTGGTAGGTGTGGATCTTCGCGAAGGGGGAACTCCAAAAGTCCCATTTTTACATTTTTCGTAAATCTTCTATTCGTAATCTTCTATTTCGTAATCAAAATTCTATTACATTCTCGTCTGGATCAATACTTGAAGAATTATGGAGGTAGAAAAAAAAATAAAAACGACTTTTATGGCTATAAAACAAGTCTCAATGATGACCAAGATACGTATATGTCGTGTGGATCATGTTGGATTTTTTGAAAAGAGTCAAACTAGAGGAACAATAAAAGAACGCATAAAATAATATAAAAATAGTCTCCAGAATGAAAATTTATCTCAACTTATGATACTCACTTCCTTACAAAGGAACATCATTTCAACCATGAATTAAAAATTATTCATTTCAGGACGAGAGGTTTGAATCTTGACCCTCTGAAAAGTATGGAAATTAATACATTCAAAAATTTACAATATCTCATGACCGACTAAATTGATTTGAATTACTCCTCTCTGCCAAATTTGTTTTTACCAACTTGGTCCCTTCTAGATTATTTACTAGGACACAATGAATAATGGTTCCTTCTCTACCATATTGAGTGGAAAGCACATTCCACTATTTCGTCTCTTTGTGAGCAGAAGAAAAAAAGTCTCACCAAAACTTCCATGGACGTCAAGTTTCACCTGAACATTACCATCACAGTTCAGCAGGAACATTTCCTTGCAAATGAAACAAATGAAACCAGAATGATCGATTTTCTCATCAAAAGACATGATGGTAGCATTACCGTAAAAATAAAAAATTTGGCAGACTCATTATAAAACTGATTAATAAATCTTTTTCCATAGTTGGAAGATGTATTGAAAGACGGAATGATCATTTCGAAAAGCAGGTAAATAAAATTATTGGGTGAACATTGGGTAAACATTAAGCGTCGTATTGACCTAACAATAGGAAATGATAACATCCTTCAACAGTTTTCAATGTGCGAGTTTCAACTACAAAAATCTCTACATAACATCAGTTTAAATGAAAATGCTAACCAATCTCAACATGAATCCCAAACTCGTAATACCTGAAATGTAAAATTGTGGAGCTAGAAAATGAAAACGCAATGTTTCCCCAGTCAGAGGAGTCCATACTTAATGTCGAAAAGCTCAAAAACGGTCCCAAGGGAGGCACCCTTTTGGTGACACTTTCCTTACATTCATTCCACCCCCACGACTACAGTTATCAAATTTAACGTGGCAGTGGCAATCGTGTACGTCGTTAAACTGAAATGCGTATCACTTAGTTCAGTAAGAGACTACTATATAAAGAGTGTTTATCAAACATATGGCGAACATTTGAAGGGTTATCCTATTAACATATTTCCTTCGATAATTTTTGAAAAATTGCTTGGTTTTGAAGATACAGGGTGACAAGAGATAACAGATAACAGTGGAACGAAACAACAATGGTCTTCGAATAAAAAGCCACAAAAATCAAAGAATACGAGAAGTATCAAATGAATTTTGACTAACTCTGCGGTAATACATCGTAACCAATAGTAACCATTGCTGAGGTGAGAGGTTGGAGGTTATGCCCAAACATGCAAGTCTTTGCATCCTGCTTAGCTTGTTAATGCGGAACTTTGTTTCATCTATTGCAGACCATTGATAAATATGTTATGTTGGAGACAGTAACATGAATCTGAACTAAGTTCTACATTTTGTTTGTATGATTGTACATTCAAACTACATATATCTGGACATTACCATTCTTCTGGCATATGTTAAGAGAAAGTCTGTTATTTTCAGGTGAGGAGATAGAACGAGAAGACACTGATTTTTTTTCCAATAATTCAACTTACTTGATAGAAATTTTAGCAAATTCTCTGTTTTTTTTAATTTGAGAAATCTAAATGATTAGTGATCATTAAAATAAACATTAACGGTAACTTAGCTTTTTTGAGTGCTTATATTTTGCGTTGACCAGAATACAAGGGAGCTTTGGCATGCCCAAGTAATATGAATGTTTCAAAAAAGTTTCATCTATACAACCCTAAACTTTAAACACAAGTGTTCTTAATGGTTTTTTTGTACTTTCATCGACCGCAAAGTTCTGTAAAATGTGCAATAAAATGTTGTAATCGGTCCATAAAACTGAATAAATGTTCGAAGTGTTTTCTTTTGTAAAAGGCTCTCATCACTGTGATGCACGCACTTTGTCAGTATATTTTGAAAGACCGACGAAATCGTCCACAATCTTCAAGTATTTCAATAGATAGAATTGGATTCTCTGGCATGATATATTGAAAACACTTTTTTCACACCATGCAAATTCCGCAAGCTGTCATTATCAGGGGATGACTAAAACTTACGTGGTCACCTAGTCTACTCGTCATAGTGTTATCAATAGAACCTGCAAATATTCCAACCAGATTCCGCTTTTTCTCAAGGCTCAATGATTCTATTCATGATCAGAAAAATCTGTTTAAAATCTATGTTTTCGTTAACTAGCTTTCGCTCCTCTACGATCGACAACCCTCAGAAGGCAAAAATGGTGGACACAAATAAAGTGCCCATACACTAAAGCTACATCACATTAAATTTTTATGATTCATGATTGATTTCTCACAAAAATATGTGCTTCTTTTTGTTCAATTACTGTTGTTACATTTCTTCACCCAGATGTAAATAATGGAAACGAAACCCAACGTTGTACTATAGTTTTTGGAATGATGTGTTGAAGGGTAGAAGAAAATTGTGTATTTCAATAACAAATTCATTTATTGCAAGACAAGGAATTCAGAACAATTTAGGAATTGCTATAAACCGAAGAGCAGTTGTGTTTTTACAAGATTGATGAGACATTTCGATCAAGGGGCTAAAACTCTACTTTGTTAATTCCTTATGTTTGTCAATTACGGTAATATAGACAATATTCAAATCAAATATGTAGTTGTAAAGTATAACTATCAATTACAAAATCACTGATGAGTTCATGAGAGCACTAGTCAAAAGTAGGCGCTGAAGTTTATTTTCAATTTCATCGCAACACGGTTCCTGTAGCATTTAATTCAATCAAGTTCCTACTGTCTGAATATTTTTTTTATAAAAGTTTTCAACAACAATTCACAGAGTGATTTTAACCCTGGAAATTGGAAGTTTTATCCTAAGGAAAGGACTCTGAATTTATTTATCTTCCAGTAGTCTTAAGAATGGCAGTCCCAGAGTCTGAGATAAGATATATGTGGATTCTTGCACAGCGGGTGCCTCTCTCGAAGCTTTAGTGGGTATGAGAATTTTTTGAAATAATATCCCTAGATATTGCACACGATTGTATATGAATTCCAAACAAATATCAGCACGTAATCACATTTGAATGAGAATGAGAGTATGATTTAAATTATAGTAGTCAAAAGGCGTCATAAATACCAACGTTGGGTTTGATGGCTTAACGATATTATAATGTGAGGCTAATATATTTGAGTTAACAAGTGTATGACCAATATGACGAATTTATTCAGGGTTCAGTGTTCATAGAGTTATCAACTTGAGAATGTAGGTAACTGTTAAACTTGTGATGGTACGGAATGAATGCAAGCCTCTTAGTAAATAATTTTTCTTCAGTCGTATCTTTCACAGGTTCATAAGCATGAAATCTCTAGTCATCTATTTCTTCAATCTTGATGGTGATGAACTAATTCTACAAAGTATTTCATTTAAGGTTAAATTTTTGACTGGAGCGAGTCCTACTTGGAGGGTAAAACAAAAGTAGACAATTATAAAAAATTGTTCATCTATTTTCATTATTGAAAAATAGATCATGCAAACAGAAAAATGTATGTCTTACAGCTTTGAGCAAAATAAATATAAAGATACAAGTAGATGAAATAACAGATTCCAATGAGTGCACTGAAACATTTCTGAATATTTTTCAATATTACCACGAAATGAGCTTTCCGTTAATCGAGGTGAAGGCTGATAATTACCGGAGAAATAAAGAAGCTATAGTCGATGTTAGCATTATAAAAGCCAAGACAGAAATTACCAACCTAAACCATTTAATAGAGTTGAAATTACCAAATAATGAAGAATTGAAAGAACAATTCAAATTAAAGAAATATGAGTATGAACAACTACTTATTAATAGGAAAAAACAAGTGGCGCTGAGTAATATTCGCGAGTCGTCTAATAGACCAAAAGCTATCTGGGAGCACATCAACACCAATACAGGAAGGAAACCTAAAAAAAAGACAACTACGACGATATCTGCCGAAGAATTCAACAATTACTTTGTGAATATTGTGAATGAAATGATTATTTCAATGAAATTCCACCTTCGAGAGCTCCTTTCTCGACACATCTGGGTAAATCCCCTACTACCGTAAATGGAAATTCACTTTTCATCTATCCTCCAACAGAAGAAAAAATAACTGATATAATAAAATCATTCAAGAATAACAATTCAACTGACATCTACAACCACTCAGTGTGTATGTATAAAGAAAACCTAGATGCATTACTAAAACCAATAACTCAGATAATAAATAATATATTAACAACTGGAATATTTCCGGATAAACTATAAATCGCAAAAGTGATACCAATATTCAAATCAGGAGATACAACATCGATATGAAACCACAGACCAATTGCATTGGTCCCCATTTTAGGTAAAATTGTTGAAAAAATAATTGCAATACGAATAGCCTCATTTTTAAAACAAAATAACTCATTCACGAGTTCGCAGTTTGGATTTAGAAAGCGGAAAAGTACTGCTGGTGCACTTTTTTGAGCTAGTCAATTTCATAGGAGAAGGATTCGAAGACAAAGTATCAACCTTGGCAGTATTTGTTGATCTGAGTAAAGGTTTCAATTGTGTCTCAAAAAATATTTTACTCGAAAAGCTGGAATAGCATGGTCTCAGAGGTATATCTCTTGATTTGATGCGATCTTATATGACAAATCGAACATGACAATAAATTCAGTAAACAATTCCCAATAAGATATGGAGTACCACAAGGCAGTATTTTTGGACACTTGCTGTTTCTTACACTTAGTGATAATCATAATCATGATATAAGAAATAGAGACAACCTGCTGATTCCACAACATAAATTAGCAAGTACTAGTCGCAATTATCTAGGAATAAGACTGTTAAATAAATTAACTATTGAATTGAAAGATACACAGCTAGAAATATTCAAAAAGAAACTGAATATTCTGTTGAGGAAAGCCTACTACGAAGTAAATGATTTCGAATTGTCCTAAGTTATTTTGAATTACAATTCCTGCTTTTTTTTTTTCATTCTTTCGGTTAAATTTGTTTCATTATTACATAATACTCCTAACTCTTATTTATATATATATGACTTACAGATTTGTTAATAATCTATATGGACCTTAATATGTTTATGTTTCATTTTTAAATTTTGTTTCATATGTCATGTATCATGTTGTAATTTTACGTTGTAAATAATTTATAATTTACAATTTTATATATGTCATATATGTGTATTTCATGTGACTTGTCCAGACTTGTCCAGTATGTGTGTGCATTTGGAAGATTTCAGAGCGAGCGGTTATAAATTTGATTTATGATTTGAAAAAGAGTCCTTCTCATTTGTAAGCTATTAAATGAGAAATATTTTCTAGATAATGATGGGACTTGATACATTTTCAAATTTCGCAAAAGCTCAATTTTTACGGCGTGAAGTGAAAAATTTACCTGTCGGATATAATCCAACGTCCTTCATTGAGAGACTGGCCTGAACGAATTGTTCATTTAGATAATTTGAAACTGAAGAATGTATGGGATTTATAATGAAGAATTCTAGATTTAATTTTCAAAATTTGAAACTGAAATTTACTTCCACAAAGAATGTGCGGCAAAATACTACCCGAAATGTTATCATAGAAATACTCATATTCACTGATAATTCAGGAAGACCTTTTCTGAATATTATTGGAGTTTTATCACCAAACCGTTATTTTCAACACCTCGACATGTGTTTCAATCACCAAGTGATCATTTCCAAGATGAAGTTTAATCTTCCTCTGTAGTAATATTCATTACTACACCAAAGGTTCCAAACAGTGCATCACAAAATCCCTTCTGATAAATTAAACAACCAAAGTTCAAACTTTGAGTTTCAACATTCAACAATTTTGGTATTAATTGTTGTAATACGTAAAACCATATTCTTGTTTAGAAAATACAGGATAAACGGATTTATTTTTTTTTATAATTTTAGTTAAGAATTCACTTCTTACGTGATATTCAAGGTAATGTTACATAAATGATCCTGACATTTAAGATGATGGTACAGAAGATGAAACAATTATTGCATGGAATAACATAAACACGTCCATTTTTAAAATTAAAGATGCTTTATGAATTAAAATATGAACCTAAACTCTACCCCAAAAAAAAACAACAGATGTCCCAGAGATACCCTTTATCAGCCTAAATGAAGCAAATTAGTAATTAATCGGTTTCATGTACAGTGAATTCTTAACATATGCGTTTATATTATCATATAATTAATTACGTTTCAATTTTTTTCTTCAAAATCTGTAACAGTAGCAACGAATTGTACATGAAAAAGAACTGAAGTCATCAATCCAGTTGTGGATAACAAGAGCTTTTGGCCGATAAAAACTTTATGTTAATAAATTATTTCAGTGTTACAAAATACTACATAAAAATGAATTTAAAAAATTACCTATAAAATTTCTGGAAGAGACGTTTCAAATATATCAGTTACAATATTTAAGATGATTTCAAAAATGGTATTTGAAAATTATCTTAAAGATACTATCAAAAATGCTACTCATATCAGGTGATTTTTTTTGCTTGAAGACGAAAATTCGGATCCAAAATCTGTAAAAGCTTGAACAGCTTGAAAATTAAACAATGAAAAAGTGTTTTGTTAAAATCTGAAATAAATCAAAACGAAACTGTAGAATGTCGGTTTTTTCTGCATATCTTCGCAACTAATCAACATTTCCTGATTTCAAAACGTAATTTGAATAAGCTCTCAAATGAGCGACTACTTTCTAATTTACACGGATGTTTCTGGAAAACATGAAGGTAGGAATCGAATTGAAGAGAACGATAAGATATCCGAAAAGAAAGAACTTATTGAAGAGACCTAATCACGAACTTAAGAGATGTAGCATGGTGTTTATGAGAGATCAATGAGATAGTACCTAATAAGGAAGATGATCACCAAGTGGTCATCTTCCTCTTGAAGATGATCACTTGGTGATCGAAACACGTGTCGAGGTGTAAAAATAACGATTTGGTGTTGGGAAAAAACTCCAGTAATATTTAATAAATCAGAGTTGAAATTTGAAGTAGGTTAAAATACGTCTAATTTAATACATCAGATCCGCGAAATTTCAAACAAGCACTGAATGAAAACATAAAATGAAATGATGATTATATTTAATGATATCATGAATCGACAATTAATTTGGAAAACTAATTCATTAATATCCTCACAGTAGTTTTTTTAATGATTACTTAACAAAATTTTAGTTTGGAGATCCACTGAAAGTGTCCGAAGTCACTTCATTTAGTCGTTAATTTCATGTACTAACCCCGTATTTTTGAAGTATGTTTTTGATGACAGAAGTTCGCAATAGAGTAAAGTTCACATGCAGAGTGGTATATTTATATTATTTGTGGAACAATTTCGATAGACGGATTTTTAAAAATATACGCCGATGGTACAGAAGATTTGATTCAGTGTCTGAGACGGGTAGAAACTAGTGGATTCAGCTTGACTATTTGACAACAAAACACATTCGAACTTCTAAAGAACGACAAAAGTCAAAAATTTACCATAATAGAAAAATATGTCCTGCATACACAACAACAACATTCCTGCACCAAAAATCAAAACACAACAAAACAATAATTCACCTTTAAAGCATGTACACCCCATAATATAGCCCATCATGGATCCAAGACGGGCTTAACCCGTCTCCTGTCACTGCGGGGCCCGCCGAGCAGTCGCCCCCATCGGGGGGGCCGGTACGCCCCTGAAGGGCCTCGCGATCGCCGACACCGCTCCGGTTAAAGCATTTTTTTCGCCGAAGACGACGCGCCGTACGACATTTTCCAAATTTCCCGGCGATCGACAGGTGATTGTTTTTTGTGTGAGCACAAACCGAATGACGGGAGGCGCGACAGAAAAATTCTCGTCTAACGGCAGGATCGAGACTACGACGGCAGGAGTTACGGTGGTCGTGAAGCGAAAGCAACGACGGCGACGCCTGGCGGCCGGAAGTCGAACTACCTTCCGGCGTTGATCCGAATGATAGGATTTTAATTGACGATTGCAACAATAACGGGAGTTGTTCGTTGTTGAAGAAAACACGCGAATGACTATTCGAAAATGGGAACGAACTCGGAAAATCAATTTAGGATTTCTGTAGTCGGCACAAAATGTCAATAGAATAGAGTAGAAAAAAATTAAAACGCTCGCAGTGCGTTGGATTTGAATCACTGCCAAGGCTGCGGTAAAAACGCGCACAAACACTTTCGTATGAATTGAATTTGTAATTAAATAATGGCTTTGGCACACGACTGACTTGGACCTTCGACACTGGAACGTGATAAATGAAAAGGTTATTTGTTGAAAGAGTTGGTGAGTGAAGTCAATGCTTGATATTATTAACAGATTCATACAGATGATATTTGTTATCAACAAATCGATCTCAATGATTTTTTTGTATGTTTGTTCGTGATGGATGAACTGAAAAACTATTTGATCGAATTTAAATATTCCTTCACCTGCGAAAGCTACATTATCAGCAAGTAATACGAGGGTGATCTCAAAAGTTTTCGATCTCAACATGAAGATAGCAACACTTGTGAATAAAAGCTAGTGAATTTTGTTGTTCATCTGTTGACAGTTACTCACCAAAGTTTCAGTAATTTTGGGAGCGCAGGTGTTAAGTAACAGTCTTTTTAGCGAGTGTTTTTATGAAAATTGACAAAATTGAGTATCAAGCTGTCATTAAATATTTGTTTTTGAAGGCGATACGCTAACGCAAATCAAAGTTGAGTTGGATTCTGTGTATGGGGACTCTGCATCATCATTTAGCACAGTAAAATTTGAACGTGCCCAAAAAGTTATATAGAAAGGACTTCAAGAAAGTTTAAAACCAGAATCTCCGAACATAACTAGAGAAGACCAACTCCACTTATACGTGCCACCTTTTGGGGAACAATCACGATTTCAACATCGACTACGACATACTCCATGCAGAAAATAGAGGACATGAATTGAACCTGCTGGAGTCTCCGGAAATACATGAGTGCAAACATTCAAATTCTTTATTGAACGACCAACAAGAGGTTAACCACTCACCATTTTTCATAATGCCAAGAATTATTCATATTTAAAATTAACTGGCGGTCCGAGAATTTAGATTGTAATGGTTTCTCAAATTCTACCTGTTATCTCATATATCATTAACGCATCTAGAATAAAAATTGTGAAAATTGCTGAATTACTATCACGGATCACATTAGTTGTGCCCTGTCTCTTCTACGATTGAAAAAAAGGCTAGATATTATATGGGACTCGAATGATTTGATAGCGAACAATGATTTAAGAGTATTCGCTTGTTGGGAGATACAATCTAAACAAACAGAATTGATAAATTCTCATTAGGCATCGCTTGGGGAAAGAAATATCGATGGAGGATTAAATTTTTCATTTACTTTGTCTCTCTTCGTTCTAATTGGCTTCCACACTGCGGATTATGCAAAGAAAACGGCAAGTAACAAGGTTGAATGTCTACATCTTGATGGAATAATGTTAAACAAACTTAGGAATTACAAAAACTTTTTGTTGCCCGCGGCTTCGTCTGCGTTGAATTTGGTTTGTCACATTAAACTTCGTGACAAACCATTTTAAACGAATAGTTACAATAGTTTTCTATAACCCCAAAACTTTAGTTTCCAACTTCAAAAATGACGAAATTCAATACAATCTATGAACCCCTATTTTTCCCCCTTGGAGGTGGAAATTTCAGATTTTCTTTCTTGATGCTTATGTATGCGTTACAAAGAATCTACCTGCATATTTCGAGATTTTAGGTTCAGTAGCTTCGGTTGTACGTTAATATAAGAGCGGGCAATAGCTAGTAATTTGTATTTTCAAATTAAAAAATATGCCAACTGCCCTATGTACCTAATGAATAGCTTCTAGAATCAAATTATGTTACCTATAAAGAAATTTGCAAAAACTAACAAAACCGTCAACGACGTCTGCCCTCACGCGTCTGCCCGCGTTCTCGGCGATGGCGCTTCGTTGCTTAGACCGCCCCTCTACCCCCGCGCATCGTCCCCCGTCGTTTTACAGTAGATGCGACGCGTAATAGTTCACTGCGTTGCGTGAAGTTAATCTTATCGTGATAACTTTTGAACAATTTGTCCAAATTACTTAGTGTGACAAAGTGTGTCTATATTAAATACTTAAAACGACAATTGTATCAATTTTTATAAAAATTTGACAGATATTCTAAAATGTGCGCTGTAAAAAAATATCCAATTCAATTGTATTTATGGCTCAGTATTTTGGCGACTTCACCAAGTATCACTTTTTAGTTCGAAATCAAATACAATTTCAAAAAACTTTTAATTTTTCTCTGGCATTGTTTATCCTTATTATGTCAAAAATATTACAGGGTTGGATAAAGAACTGAAAGACATTTCAAATGCGGTATCACTCGATCATTTTTTGAATTTGAAATTTTTTACAGGTGGGTTATTGGAAGTGGAATGAACCGTATAGTTTTATCGAAAGTTTTGGATGATAATTTGAGGTATTCGTATGAATTTAGCTGGTATTTTTGATAGCGTTGATCACAATATTTGTTGAATAGGCTAAATAAAATTGGTTTTACTGAGAAAGAGATCGACACGTCCTGATGTTATACATGAGTTGTGTAAAGACTGGATTATGAAAACTATGTTTTATGGTGGTGCTGAAAGAAGCAGCCAATATAAAAAAAAACAAAATGCTTAGCAAAAACAGAAAATTGACATTATATTCATAATCTTATACATATACAACTGAGCATAATGAGTTTACATGATGGGGCAACTTCTAAATCTTATAGTTTCATGATCACAGACTTTATAAAATATCAATATCATTAGGCCCGTAAGGTATACTTCTTACGAAAGTCTTATGAATACTCAAAGTAGCTGTTGAAGTTCAAGCCGTTTTAAGATCCCTCATTTTCAAAATTCATGGTATTTTTCCCGAAAGAAAAGTGAGTAATCGAGAACTATATACTAAGGTTAACTTAGTCAGTTCAGAGACCTCATGAGCTGGTGTCATATTCTCAATAGGTAAAACTACTCAAAGGCTCAATTGATTCACATGTACTACCTAGCCAGATTAATTCCAATGTACTCAATGTTCGAACTACCTAGAACGAGAATAAATATTCAATGTGCATCATTCGTATGTATAATTTCTATTTCGATTCCATAACAAATGTTTAGAGTTTTCCTTTCATGTAAGTCAATGTTCATGTGAAAGTAGTTTTTCCAGTTTGTATCTAAAAGGAACTACTTCTATGCACGGTCTCACATATTTTGTAAAAAAAAACGGAGACATTGAAAGTCAAAAAGTTTTTTCACAAAAACTAATCTCTCATAAAAATATGGCATTTCAATTACGAATAGCAAATAATAATAATTGGTTGACCAAACAGACCAAAAACATTTCAATGCCCCATTCTGATACATGTCCTATACATAGCTGGATAATATTACCATTATTGCTAGACTAGCCCTGCAGGTTGTGGTAGCAATATTTGAAAATTATTCAACGAAATCCATTTTTTTGTGGAGGAAAATCAGTTTTTCACCGACATTTTTGGTAACTTATCGGGATAAACTGAAAAGTTTGCCCTTTCTACACTTGTATAAAGTTCTTCATTATAATTTGATATTTTTCAGATTGAGGACGGTAAAAAATACCCAAAAAAAGGTCGATTGAAAAATTGAAAATTATATTCTTTAATTTGATTAAGAATTTTATAGGGACTAACCATGCAATTAGACTAACCGAGTCTAGTTATGAATACACAAATAAAGATTAGGTTCTTCATGAACATCAAATAACTTTCTTGTCAGTTTGTTAAATTGTCCCGCAAATGGAAAACTGTTGGACAATAAATTATTATTCGACTTCGATTATGAAATCGAACTACTCCACATTCAAATAACCTACAAAACCGTCAGGCAACAGGATATGTGCAAAACTTATGCAATCATACACCGAATGAATATCATCAAGTTGGCAGATAGAATCGATAAAAATGAATGTATATGTACCGCTACATCCATGCTGACGTTGAAATGTTTTGTTTACAAACAAATTACACTAATGCCTTGTCACGCTCTCTTTGACTGTATGAATTCCAAGCGATACTATCTAATTAGAGCCTTGGTCGGGGCGCAATTTATTGCCATCAAGATAGATGAACGAGACATAACAGTGCTTCGTCGTTTGGATATATATATATATATATATATATATATATATATATATATATATATATATATATATATATATACAAGCAGTCTTATATATATTTGGAGCCACTGCGGTGAAATGAAAACGATTTGGGAACACTAAGATACCAGTTTTAGAGTTAGGAATTAGTTTTAGCCATTTCCTGAAGATACTGTTAGTGAGACGGGCGTTGACAAGAGTATTGAAGTTCTGGAGACTGACAGAAGTGCTTGTTTTTGGATTTCTTTTACGTCAGAAGTTCCAGTTTCACCTTTATCTATGTATATTGTTATATCTCGTAGAGGCCTTGCCTAGTCTATGAAACAGATCGATGTAGATCTACAGGTTCATTAATGAATGAAAACCTGGGCAAACTAGAGCCTGGTCTAAGCCAAGCTTTGATATGTCAAGATTATGGATTGTGAAGTCATGAAAAGCTTTATCAGAAGATACCCAATCAAGATTTTGTATGGGAACACGACAGGTTGTTCATGAAATATATATGCCAATGCTCTTTTTGATACTAAGAATGGGTCATGAAAGATCTGACATGAACAAAATCGTAAATCAGTAAAAAGACATGGTTTCCAGTATGTCCGAAATTGACTGAATAATGAAAATAGGCCTTACCGGCATTGAGTCTTCAAATATACAGATATCAAGAAATGAGGCGCTCAGAGCACGTACCACCAGTGGTACGCGGGAATATTTCAGGTGGTACGCGTGAGTGATATGAGCAACATAGTGTTAATAGCAAACATGACTCAGCTCACGGGTCGCTAGAAAAACGAAATACCCATAACCCAGTGAACGACCTGACATCTTTGTTTTTCTATTACATTGGAATTTATAATTCAACAATAAAATAAAACAATAAAACACTTTTGGAATTTTACCTAAAAATCCCCAGATTCCTAGTTAAAAAAATATATTTAAAATAATGTTGAAGAACAACTGGCTTTGAAACTCCAAGAATGCACTTATTTTGCACTTCAAGTTGACGAAAGCATTGATGTTACAAACATGGCACAGCTACTTGTTTTCGTGCGATTTGATTATAATGAAGAGGTGATAGAAGATGTTTTTCTGCAAACCACTTGGATCAATTACCACAGCGGAACTCATTTATGTGCTCAAAGTAGGCATTCCCTGGTACAAGTATATTGGCTTGTGTACAGATGGGGCAGAAGCTATGTCACGAAAATTGACAGGGCTAGCAGCAAAAATGAAGAGTGTTGCTGCTGAATGCCAAAGTACGCATTGTGTCATCCATCGAGAAACATTAGCTGCTAAAGGTATGCCGGAAAATCTTAACTCCGTTCTATCAGATGCTGTGAAAGTTATTAACTTCATAAAGTCTAGGGCTCTAAACACAAGATTATTCTCCTTGATGTGTGACAAAATTGGGTGGCAAGTTCAAAACGTTACTCCTACATGCAGAAGTGAGGTGGTTATCTCGCGGGAAAATTTTGAACCGTCTCTTTGAACTGAGATCAGAAGTTTTCATGTTTTTGAGTGAAAAAAATCATGACATGAAAAAATTGTTTGCTGATGAAGAATGGTTGTCAAGATTGGCTTGACCAGGATTATGTGACGTGAACCGTCCGCAAATAGTAAAGGAATACAATACCTCTATGGGTGGCGTCGACAAAGCTGACGCACTCACATCATTATATAGAACAAAAATAAGGTCCAAGAAATGGACACTGAGGATGATATTTCATGCTGTAGATATGGCACTCATAAATTCATGGACAGAGTACAGAAAAGATTATCAGCTGCTTGGACGGCCAGCAAAAAAAAAATCTAGATTTATTACACTTCAGAATGGAAATAGGAGAGGTCCTCATCAAACAGGGAAATGAAATTTCACGAGAGAAGGTTGGGAGGCCATCAAAAGATGATGCCCCAGTCCAGCCAAGTCGAAAAAGAACCGAAGTGAGGCCTCTAGCAGATGTACAAATGGACAATGTGAATCATATGCCAGAGCACACTGGTATATCTCTACCTGGACGTTGTAAAAATGTTGGGTGCAAGGGCAAGTCACGATGGATTTGCACTAAATGTAAGGTATATTTGTACCTTCAGAAAAATCGCAACTGTTTTGAGAACTTCCACAACAATTGATTTAGAATGAACAATCTTTTTTATATTTGATTTTACACAACTAATGTTCTTTTCTTTTTCAAATAAATATCATAATAGGTACCATTGACTACTGATATCTACAATTGTAGACACTTTTTTTTTCGTACTACCAGGGGTGTGAATTCTAAAAAAATGTTTGAAGTGTTTACAAATATCATATTTTGACAATGTATTACCAAAAAATAATGTTTATCTCTTGAAACCAAAACTCGTGAGTCAAATGGTTAAGTGGTTAAGAGGTGTAAGCATAATGATTGATTTGGCCGTTACTTGAGAAAGATCCATAGAAATTTCATAAACTACACCTCACGATTTGATTTCCATAAACTTTATTTGAAAAATATATCAGGACATGTTTGGCTAACACAGTAGCTTTATCAACAGTGATCACTGTTGATGATATTCGTGATATATTTTTCAAATAAAGTTTGTGAGATCATGAGAAGCATGAGTTTCGTATGGTGTTGCAAAAAAGAGATATTGTTTTTCGAAAATGTTCTCAGTTTGAGGAACATTTTCATTATGACAAAATAGGTTGATGTTTCTATATGAAGTTGAAAAACTGTTTACTTTTGCGAAATACCAAACCTTCTATTTAAATGTGTTATGTTGCAATTCAATGGAAATATCTCGTCTTCAAAAGTGAGATAAAATATTGGATAACATCACTGAATTTCAATGGCGAATACATATTTCTATTATTTATTAAAATAATAGAGATCAACTTTTAAGTAGACTCGTTTATAACTTTGAAATTGTACTGTAAATAAAATCAAATTCTTAACCACCAACATTGAAATCTCATTTCCCACATATAAATCTACTATAATCTTTCGAACACATCTAATCCATCAATCGATACTAATAAAAGAATCATTGCAGCAGGTCGAGGTTGCCTGTTAATATACCATGGAGGTTGTTTACTTATTCAAAGCTATCGATTCGAATCACGAAATAGTTAATTTTAAAGAACAATTTTAAAACCACATGTTGGAAATTTACGTCTCGTAGAACTATAAATAGATATTTATTCACCAAGCAGCTACTTTTCATGAAATTATAATGAAGTGTTTCGTTTACACTTTTACAATATCGATTTCAACAATCATACAGTACAGCTACCAGACTGAGTCATGGCCGGTGGGAGAAATCAAATCTGCGTAAAGTTTGGATGATGTATGACATATGTTTATGCAATTTAGTTTTAATCTCCATCACCAACTGAAAACGGTCCTGAATTTAAAAGTTTACGGCTCGAATAACAATATATTTCTACACATCTACTGCACATCTTGAGGGAGGGGCTACTCAGCGGCCGTGACTCAGTCCGGCAGCTGTAAAGCTTGTCGCTTACTTGTCCAGCGCAGCACAGCACGGCACTGTCCATCGCCTGATGGCGACAGGTAGTAGCATCGCCCACTAACTATTCCAGCTACAACCAGCATACTGAAGGTGCTTTTTGTTCGATTTTATGGGAATTTCAGTTGACGTCGAGCGGTGACAAAACCATGTCTATCATTACCAGTTCTAACGAAGAAGTCATCATTATAGTGGCCGCATTATTGAATGTAGAAGAGAATAGTTACGAAAAAGAAGGATGTGAGTCCATCCCATTAATCAAAAGAGGGCAAATCTGGGAGAGTTTCATCATCTTTTCAATGACCTGAAAGAAGACGAGGAGAAATTTTTCCAGTATTTCCGAATGACTCCAGGCAAATTTCCAGAACTTCTGGATATTCTAGAGCCTACCTTAACAAGCAACTCAATTTTTCCTCGTCCATTTTCATAGGTGCCGTTTGACACTGTGCTGTCAACTGATGGAATAGCAAAACAAAGAGACAGAAACTTCCCAGGCACGTTTGGGCAAGTTGATGCTGGCAAGCGTTGGCCGGCGACGCGCTCACTTGGCCTGTCCGTCACAGCACGTACCGTTATTTGCCGGACAGGATCGAAGAGCTGAAATCCTTTCCGGCGGCGGACGCTCTTGCCTGTGCCGTGCCGGGCTAGTGGGCGGTTATCCATTATTTTCATTGCAACAACCCTATACGTATTTTGACGTGACGGGACGGACCGTACTGTGCTGTACCGGACAAGTGGGCGACAAGCTTAACACATGAAATTAAAATACACACTTTGATTTGAAATTTCCATCTGAAAACCACGACACGTGTTTAGTTATACAGGGTGTTCCTTAAACACATGCTAATATTTAAGGAGGTAATTCTTAGACCCATATTGAGGAAAAAACGTCCTATGGACGTATGTCCTAAACGCCTTAACTTTTGAGATACAGGGTGGCAAGATTTCAAAAATAATCAGTTTTTTAATAATAACTGAGATAATTTTGTAGACATCTTTGGTATATTTGGTACATATGTTCCATGCCTCAAGGCGCATTTTCTGATGTACACAAATCTGTATTTTTTCAAACAGTGGCATCCCTACGGGTTTCGCATTGAATATTTTTGGAAAAAAAGTATTACGTCAATGCTTTCTTTTCAAAATAAAATCATTTTTAAAATCCTCATTTATTTTTGAGAAAATTTGATCTCCTGGTATTTCTTTGTCCGACGCATGATTTTCACTCAAAAAAATAAAAATCGACAGAAAGCAAATGAAGAAATTAGATCAATTCTAAAATGAATGAGAATCTGAAAATTGCTTCATAACGCATTACCAATTCCCTAACAATATTTGAAAACATAATCTGCAAAAAAATAAATTTTTCACAAAAACGAGTTTTATTTTATTTTGTGACAGTATGCTTCCGCCCTTCTACGCATGAAATTACGCACCCGTTCAAATATTCCCGGCGTATTTCGTATATTTTCACACGAGGCAACTATTCGCTCTCTTAAATCTTCTAGTATTAACGGGAGTTTTATACACAACAGTTTTAAGGTGACCCCATAAAAAAATTTAAACTGTTGAGATCCTCCGCGACCTATCCAACGATTAGGATAAACTGTATTTAAATGGTTTCGGACAATTACACTGAAATGAGCAGGGGCGCCATCGTGCATGTACCATATTCGATTCCTTAACGCCAGTGGCACATCTTCCAATAACCCAGGTAAGCCTTCTTCGAGAAAGTGTAAATAAGAACGACCATCAAGGCGTCCTGGTAGAAAAAATGGGCCTATTAGATGATCACCTATAATTCCTGCCCATACATTAACCGAAAATTGGTATTGGAAATGGGTTTCGGTTATTGCATGGGGATTTTTTTCAGCCCACACATGATTGTTATGGAAATTTTGAATGGCATTCCGAGAAAAATTTGCTTCGTCTGTGAACAAAATTTGTGTCTCAAACTGCGGATTTAGTGCAATACTTTGTAGATATCACTGACTGAAGTTCACACGCTGTGGAAAATCTCTGGTGAGTAATGCCTGCACTCTTGAAATATGGAATGGTATAACAAAAAATCAACCAAACAATTTGATGACAAATATCCAGAGTTCTAGCGATCTTCCTCGTACTCGTCTCAGGATGTTCCTCAATTTCTTGCAGCACCGCTTCCTCAATTTCAGGAGTTCTTACTACACGAGGTCTACCTTCCGGAGTCCCTTTCTTGAAACTACCAGTTTCCCCAAGTCGACGATGAATATTTGAAAAGGTTCGACTATCTGGTAAGGCACGATTAGGATATCTTTCCTGATAAATGCGCCTAGCTTCTGTTGCATTACCATCGCCATTTGCGCCATTTCCGCATTCGTATAATTTACCATATTTACTGATATTCAGAAAAACAGCGGACTACCAAAATAACTTCAATAACACTTCAAAATCAATCAAAACGCGCTGTGAGTTTTTAACACCAACACCTTACTTTAAACCAACATCAATATTAACTACTGACGTTTGTACATACAGAGAATTCGTTTTTTATTGCTATGGTGGGTACGCTGTTTTTTCTGCTTTTAATATCGACAAACTCCATATTTCCAAGAGGTGCAGTAAATAAATTCTGCTACACGTCATTTATTCCAGGATAACTGAATTTATGTTTTCAAAAATTATTAAGCGGTGCTGCGTTATGAAGTGATTTTAATTGAGAACAGTGCATCTGACAACAAACAAATACCTTTTAGATCCTCAATTATTTTGCAACAAATCTGATCTCTTAGTTTGCTTTCAGTCGATGCACGATACCGCATCAGATTTTTAAGGAATTTATCCTTAGGTAAAGCGATTTTTAATTTTTTGAGCGAAAGCCATGCGTCGGACAAAGAAAACCCAGCAAATCAAATGTGCTCAGAAATGTATGGAGATTTTAAAAATAATTTTTAATTCAAGATAAAGCAGTGGCGTAGTATTTTTTTCGCCAAAAATATACATTTCAAAACTCGTACGTACGCCACTGGCAGAGAAAATTAAGAAAATTGTACATCAGAAAATGCGCCTTGAAGCATGGAACATATGTACCAAATATGCCAAAGATGTCTACAAAATTATCTCAGTTATTATTAAAAAACTGATTATTTTTGAAAACTTTGCCACCCTGTATCTCAAAAGTTAAGGCGTTTAGGACATTCGTCCATAGGACGTTTTTTCCTTAAAATGGGTCTAAAAATTACCTCCTTAAATATTAGCATGTGTTTAAGGAACACCCTGTATAATAGAAATATATTGACATCCTACTCTACAAAGCATAGTGTAGTAGGCTTGAAACTGCCACTAGCCTCTTTATAGATATCTGAACGTTTTGGTACTTCATCAAGATTCTCACAATATTTCACAACAAAACTTGCCTTCAACAAGACTTTCAGCATTTTTTCACCAAGATGCTTCGTTTCAACTTCAAATTCTGAATTTTTTAGTTATCTGAAGGTACTCTATATATTTGATTAAGTTAAGGCAGCCTCCTAACTGCAATAGATAGAAGAAATGCAGCAGCCTGAAAGTTGTAGACAACTCAGTTACAAGCTGTGACTAACTTATGGAATGCTAAATGCCAATTTTTTCTAATAGTTGGCAATACGAAGGATGTGAATGATGTTTATTTATCGTCGAATGATACAGCAAGAAAGATTGGAACGACACTCTGCACCCAAACAAATTTCTATGGGAGACAGATTTCGGGATTCACTTGATGCATTTTTAACTTTTGGTATTTTGACTCGAATTTTCAATATATATTAACAGAAATGATACGAAAATTCATTGAAAAATATTCATCTCACAGAAAAGTCGTTCAAATAATTATAGACAAGGGATTCAAATACTTGTTTTTCTTTTATCCCACGCATTTCGTATTTTAACTTTCCCGTGAAGGTTGGATGACTGAAAAATCTAGAATGAAAATCATTTCAACTGGATTTCGATCCTCACAGGATCAATATTTTCACCGATTTATTCGGCTCAACCGTCAAGGACTTGTAACATCTACAAAACTTTTAGAGAAATTATTCGAGCGTCTACTTGAAAACTGAAGTTTTGTCCATCAAATTAAATTAACCTTTGACATGAACTCACCGGGACTACTACTGTTATTGGCATTGGCCTGTGCGAAGTGCGGATTCTGTAGAAGTTGTTGCTGCAGCAGAGCATGGTTCATGGGCGGCATGTGCGAGTGTGGCGGGAGGGAAGGATATGGCGGCGGGGGTGGTTGGGGACCACCACCTCCTTGAGTGGGGGTTTGGCAACTCCCGTTACCGCCGCCTGGTACTTGCTGGACGCCGCTCGGAGGGAAGGGGGATGGAACAGTTTCACCTGAAAAAAAACATATTGTAATCGTACTATTTGACCCCGCTAGATTTTTTCTTTTGTGGTTTTTTTCAAGTCACAGGTATATGCAAATAAGCCACAAACCACAGCGGTCCTCAAGGTCATCATAACCCATGCGCCATCCGTCAAATTCAGCCTGACTTATGTGTATATGTCTACGAGTCAAATACAATATCCAATGTCTAATGTCACTACTCCACTGTTTTTCTGATATTATACTTATGATTATCCAATAATACACGATGAAAGAACACCCACCAAGGCCGTAGCCAGGGGGGATCAAGGGGGATTGATCCCCCCAGAAAGTTATATAAGCAACGACCAACCAAAAATTTTATCAAATACAACCATTGGCTTGGTTGGTGTCAACCGCACAATGGAATTAATTACTGGTCTGTCCCCCCTGGACCTGTACGTTAAGAAGGTTGTGTTAATGACCATGTTACGATTGCACAAGGCTGGTGTAAACCTCAAAAAAAGAATGGGTCAATTGAGGCTGAGCCTATGGCGAGAAGCGCACACTGCGCAACCTCTGCTGCAGGCAACCAGTGATGCAATTGAGTCCAGGTTTGTGTTCAATATACCCTATAAAATACAAATAAAACAGAATACAGAGTAAGATGCTACAAATACAATACGCATATTTACAGACGGCTCAAAAACCAAAGGAGGCTCAGGATGTGGAATGTACTCCAGATCACTAAGCCTGAGGATTAAGTGGAGAATGGGAAAACATACCAGCGTGGTTCAAACAGAACTTGCTGGTATCTCAATCGCCACAAAAGAAATAACCAGGAAAGGAATTTCTGGCAAAAAAATAACAATCTGCACTGATAGCAGAAAAGCCCTATTAGCCTAGAACAGACAACGTGTTACCATAAGGCTAGTACTAGAGTGTCACCAAGATTTAGCCAAAGCCTCGGTAGATAATAACATTATCCTGAGGTGGATTAAAGGACACGACAGGAGTAAAGGTAATCGCATTGCAGACTCTTTAGCCAAGGAAGCAGCTGGACTAAGAATTTTAGGTCCCAGTGGCACCAACGGCCTGATGACTGATGACCCTGGGAAGCTGGCGCCGAAGAAATATCTGGCGATGACCAGGAAAAATTTACACTCAACAGTAAGATTTCTGACTGGCCACTGTCACCCAAGAAAACACCTCCATAATATGGGGTTAGTGGACACACCTGTATGCAGGATGTGTGAACAGGAAGATGAAACTGGCAGGCATGTCCTATGCGAGTGTCCGGAGTTATCGTGTGTTCGGCGAGTCTTGGTCTACACTTGCCGATATAAAGGAAATGTCTACTAGTGACCTGTCCACCTTCCTGGGAAGGACAGGATCGACGATGACTTAGGAGGACAACTCCTTGAGAGGATGTACAATGGGTCACATGTGGCCTAAGTGCTGTGGCCTACACTCACCCTCCGTTAGAAATTTTATCAAAACGAACCAAGTGCTTGAAAGAAAATATTGAAAAAACCTTCCCCGAAACACAATGGAAAAACCTTACGGTAATGTGCGTACAAACTTTCAAAGATCTTGGCGACACTACCTGTTTCCACATGTACCCCTGAAAGGACTTTCTCTTTTTAAAACGCCTCAAAACTTATAAGAAACTCTACAAGCCAGGAACGACTAAACGGTTTGGCGGTAATGTCAATCCACCGTAGAATTGACATCGACATCGAGGAGGTAATCGATTTCTTTGCTGCAAAGAAAGCTAAAAAACTAAATTTGATTTTGTAAAAAGATGTTAATATTTCTGTAATGGTTTTCTAATAAATATATGTGATCATGTAACACAATTTTCTTTCTTTCGTTATTTTTATATTTCATGTTTTTCTACTGTTCCACCAAACCAAACCCCTCTCGAAATTGTTTTCCGGCTACGGCCTTGCCAACACCCAGACAAGGCCTTAATGAGTGTTCCTTCATCAACAAACTTATTTATACCATATAAGAACACTGTTGAAATTATACACTGAAATGGGAACTGGTAAAGTGGGACATTTATTTGTCAAATATTTGTATAAGATTTTTTTCATCATGGCGTATAATGACACATTTGACAGCCTAACATTAGTTGCAATTTTTATACTTTATGTTTGCATTTTCATTTTTACATTTACCATTTTTAAATTTATTGCATTTTCATTTTTACATATTGCCTTTTTACACTCTTACATGATTTCCACGTTTTCATAACCTGAATTGTCAAATCCATTTTACTCGCACTGTTCTAATTTATAATGCGAATATTGTGAATGAAACAGTAAAACCCACGCACAGGGTGTCTTTTGTGGGTTTCCTGATTTTTTTCAGATTGTTCAAATTGATATTGACTGATCTTTGTACTGAAAAATTGAATAAATTCATATAAGTGTGCGATGCATTAGCAATTATATAACCTATTACACACTAAAAATAATAGATAACTTATTGAAGACCGACGAAGCAAAGTATTTAATCTCCAAAAAATTCCAAATGTTTATTTAGTTAAATAATCATTTACTGCTTTACAACTGCACATACACCATTCTTTTACATCATTTGTTATGAATAGCAGAGTTAATCTCACTTGGTGAGAAGAGGAATAAAACGTAAAACCTCGCGTAAAATTTCAAAAGCAAATAAACACTTCTTTAAATCCTCTAACTCACACAACTCATAATTCATGATTCAATTTTGAAACACGATTTACCCTTCTATTTGTCCAAATAACGGATTATTTCCCTCAACAATCTTTTCACGAAATGAAATTTTGAGAAACATTTTATTGAAATAATAAACATAATAATGCAAAATGTCACTTTGACATTTCCTAGAGTTTGGCGCCACTTTTCACAGCAGTGGTCCTCTCAAATTGCTATTTTTCGGTTTCAGCACTAGCTGATAGAATTATTTGGGTACCTGTATACTGTTATTTTCTTGATTGAGAGTCGGAGGGTTTCTTAACCTCATTGACTCAAAAAAGGCATTCTGAGGGGTATTACATGATTGATCATCTTTGCTGTTTGGGAAAAAGTGGTTGAGTACAGTCCTCGCAGTCCACATAAGTCCTTTATCGTTTGTACAAAATATAGCAAACGGATTGAACTTAGTCGCAATACTTATCAGAAATACAGTTTTTCCGATTTAAATGTACCATTAGGAAAAGCACATTTTTTCGTTTAGAAACCGTTAAAACCAATTTGCCCAAAGGACAAATATATACCAGATGTTTTTTAAAGTTATCAGGAGTTTCAAATTCAACCTAAGGAGACAAAAATGCCAAGTAAGTTATGTTAACAAAATATTGAAAATCGCCCAAATCGACAATAATTTGTTTTTGTTTCGAGTTCGAGTCTGTAAGCCATTTTGGACAAAGGAGCGCCATTAGCGCCATTAGTTTGTCAATATCTCTCGAATTTTATTATGACATTTATTGCATATAGTTATAACCGCCAATAAAAAACCTTTCAAATTGAAGTTTTGGCGAATGCGCTGGTCTATAAAAATATTTTTTTTTTAAATTTATGTATAACTATAACTTTATATGGATGCATAGCACCCTTGTCTTCGTCTACGATTAGGTCTGCCACTCTTATGGCTGCTACACACGTTACGAAAAAGCATTACGATCGGACGGTACAGTTCAAACGCTCAGTTTTCGTAGTGCCAACACACATTACTAGAAAACTGTACGATTATTTATTCGTTAGGCTGTGGCTCCGACTGACGACGCGTTAGCAGTTGTTTGTTCATTATTCGCCATAAAACAGCAAAAGAAAGAAAAAAATCAAAAAAGAAAACACGTATTTGGTGAAAAGAATAGCTAATGAAAAGAGATGCTGATTCCCTTGTTAATTTATTGAAGGAACTAAAAGTATTTCCTAAAGATTGACATAATTTTTCACGAATGGACAGTGGTATTTATTTAATCTGCTGTCCACGGTATCGCCAATAATTGAAAAGCAAGATAAAATTATGAGAAATGTTATTCCTCCCCATGATAGACTAATGGCCACTGTAAGGTTTCTAGTGACAGGAAGAAGTTATGAAGACATGAAGTTCTCTAGCATTATTGCCACGCGAAAACTGAACGACTGGGTACACACGTTACGATTATCAACACATCAGTTTCTTCCGATTCTGAATTATCTATACAACATTTCATACTGTTCCGTTCAACTGTACAGTTTTATAAAATCGGACAAACTGTACAGTTTTTATAATACACACATGTAGATTTACTGTTACAGTTAGAAATGTACCGCTTCAAACTGAGTTAGTTGAGACTTCTATGCGCGGTTTTTCAAAATTTAAGTTGTATTCCAAACATTCGTAATGGAAGTGAATCAGGTATCATTCACAGGATTGCTACATAATATATAGTATACGAAAGAGATGAAATTTCATTTACATGAAACACTGTCATCCTCAATGGCGGACATCCGATGTTTCGGAAAAAGACACATTACTTCTTCAGTACCAATCCGTATAACATTACAAGATTAGGCACTCGAATGAGTTCAATCGAATCATGTCATCGATGACAGAACGTATTTGATTCAATCCCAGCCATAGGAATCTTGTTTGAATTGAAAGGGCTATATTTTTAGGAGAGTCTAAATATTTGGGAAAAATGGTTTTGGATTTCCACTTGTCCATTTTTATAAAAAATATTTTTCTATTGTCTGGTTGTTGGGACTATCAGATGTTTTCATAACTGATTCAAGTTTCGTGAATTTATTCGTACTCTATTGACTAATGGTTTTGTTTTCATCAGTATACTATAACTCAAACTGTTATATTAGATATACAGGGCGTTCCAACAAAAACTTGACTCCCCTGTGAGTCAGAAACGGACGTGTAATCGAAAATTTCAAAGAAAACGTCAATTTTTATTTCTGGGGAGACTAATTCTGATGTGGAAATCATACCCGAAACTTCACCCCCGTGCCGTCAGCAATTACCCCTCCTATTTTTTTTAATGACATGGGGGGTCGAGTGATACATCATTTGCAAGGTCTTTCGTCCCTCTATTACTTCTGTAACTTTTTTAGAAGTTGGGTCATTCTTCATTGAGAAATAAAATGATGAACGTTTTATTTAAGAAAAAACAGAAAATTCGCTGTCGCTCATTTTATTGAGGAAATCAACAAAAGTAATATCAATGGCAACACAATTAACGGATAAAGTGTTCAAAATGACCTCCTTCTAGTTCCATACAATAATACAGTCTACTTTCGAAAGCGTTTCGAAGATGTCCGGAGTCAAAAATCGGCATTCCCGAACGATTCTCTGTCGCAGGTCTTCTAGATTTGTAGAATTCATTTAATAATAGCAGGGGAGCC
This sequence comes from Leptinotarsa decemlineata, assembly GCF_025532065.1. Lineage (NCBI taxonomy): Eukaryota > Metazoa > Arthropoda > Insecta > Coleoptera > Chrysomelidae > Leptinotarsa > Leptinotarsa decemlineata. The sequence goes on along the minus strand of NW_027412558.1, from coordinate 11,045,546 downwards.
CACGATGCAAAATGGGGATTTACTCGAGCGTCATTGAGACATATCAGGTTGCAAAGCTTAGATGGAAAGAAGAAAAAATGTTATATAATATACACCTTTTCATCGGTGGGAGAAGCGGCTATAGATTTTTAAATATGTAAAAAAATACTGTTGCATAGACATACTCGAGCGCGTCAGATATTGATACCATCAATACCACCAAAAAAAGCTCTCATTCAATAATCTGACGATTTCGATCTAACGCAAACTCGTGGCCAATATTATAATGTGCAAAAAAAATTCACCATTTTGAAATACTCAAGCGCGTCAGCTTGAGATATATAAGGTTCACCTTTATGTTTCAGACGTGTTGTCTTATAATCTGACGATTATCTAGAATCTAGAGGAATTCGCTTAATCTGACAAAAACAATATTAAAAAAAAAATTCAATTCATTGAACTTAATTAATTGAAAAGCTCAGGAAATGACAAATAAGTGTATGTTTTTTCAAGTAGAATACTTGTATTTATAAGAAAATAATTTTTTTAAAATGCTGAACAAAATTTAATTTTTCATAATCAATTGATTAATTAATGAAGAAAATAGAAAATAAACTTTCTATGTTTTTCACCACTTTTCTTTGTAACTAACGTTACTGCAGTTTCGTCCTATGAGGACATTTTCAAACTTATATATTGTATAATTTTGAAAATGTCCTTATATATTGTATAATTTTGAAAATGGCCTTATAGGACGAAATACAATAACGTTAGTTATAAATAAAAGTGATAAAAACATAGTAAGTTTAATTTCTCTTTTCTTCATTATGATTTCCTTCCACGTAGTAACGGCTACATCAATCAATTAATTGATTATCATCATCTTCATCTTCATCACGAACGAGTCTCTGTGATCAGCTGTGATGGCGTCATGGCAACAGAATTCAGAGTGGGGACGGAGTGAGAGAGTAATAGATAGAGAAAAAGTGAATAGAAAATAGAGGAATAGAAACTCGAAGAGGGAAATATAGGTATCACACAGCTGCACGCATATCGACGAATTTTTGTTATTTCGGCTTGCGGAAATCGTCAGATTATATATCTTTCGTTATCCTTGAATTTTTTTCTTAAAAAAATAGCAACGCTCGAGAATATTGAAATGGCGTTATTTTTCACAACTTTGCTGCCCTCCCCTTTCTTTACGTCACTCTCAAAATGTCAGATTACTAGAATATACACTTTTTAGCAGGTAATTAACTCACCCTACCTTAATCTGACGCGCTCGAGAATTTCTGATGATCAATTTTTTTCTACTAATCTGATCCTTCATCACTCATAGGCGGCCTTATATATGGGGCTCATATTTGGTGGAGGTACTTAACCGGGTACAAGGTATCCCCCTGTATAATTATCTGCCGCGCTTTAGTAAATCCAGCAATCTCCGCTTGGGCTGCCGCGCTTTAGTAAATCCAGCAATCTCCGCTTGGGCTCCCCTATTATAGGTAGTGAACGTTTTGAAATGGACGACACTGTTAGTTTTTGCTTCACTGGTAGGTTTTGTTGAATATAGTTTTCGCAGAACAAAAAGTACATAGTTGGTCACTGTCACTTCTTCATGAATTATTATTCAGTCATCTCTGTTCATTGTGTTCCAAATTGGTTTATATCACTGAAGAAAGAATAGAAATTGTTGCAACCTATTATCGAAATTATGAATGTGCTGAAGCTGCTGCAAGAATTTATAATACGAATCATCCAGACCACAACGTGAGCCATTAATACGTTAAACATAAGTAATAGAGGGACAAACACGTATCAAATGATGTATCACTCGACCTCCCATGTCATTACAAAAAATTGGGGAGGTATTTGCCGACGTCAGGGGGGTGAAGTTTCGGGTATGATTTCCACATCACAATTAGTCCCCCTAGGAATAAAAATTGACGTGTTCTTTGGAATTTTCGATTACACGTCTGTTTCTGACTAACGGGGGGTCAAGTTTTCGTTGGAACGTCTTCAACCCTTTCCAAGTAGCACTGATGTTTTCATTTGACAGTTTACAAAACAGCAACTTCCAATTTTTGCTATACAAATATAACGTTTCGAATCAAAAAATCGATGACGTTATATCTTGTAAGGTGTTGGGGTCGAAAAAGTGGATAAATAATGGAACATTTCCATACTTAATGGATGTAGTACACTGTCCAGGTGAATTTTTATATTTTTTCCAGGTGAATCTAATCATCAACCAATTCTAGCAGGCACGAAACACATTTAAATTCCATTTGATGTAACCGGCGAATTTACATCTGAAAAATTCATTTATGTTTCGTCGTTTTAATAATCATTTCATACAAACGTGAATGAAACGACCTATTTTTACCCCTTTTAGGGGTTAGAGTAATAACGACTAGCAATTCGTTTGAAAAACATGATGATGGTGAAGTCATATAAAAAGTTGTTAACTCAGTTCCGCATTCGGCCGTCGGTATTTACATTTTTCCGATTAGACTGCCGCGAAACAGATTGATGCTTTTTTATCGATAGTTGAACGTATGCGTCGATGAGAGTAATCGAATGATTTCAACATCAACATCCATCAGCTGCCCAAAAAAGACATAACAAAGGCAGGCTGAAACCAGTCAAAAAATCCAATTACGAAACTGACAGAAACATGAAGTGGATGAATATTGATATCGAGCAAATGTTGACAGTAACCGTTTCGCAAGTTTTTTTCCAACATCGAATGGAAAATGTTTCATCAAGTTAGACAGTTCAATTTTCATGATTTAGAGAGTGACTTCTCGAGTTGAACAGAAATCAAGAGAAAGTAAGTATCAAGTAGTGAGTTTTGCTGAAACAAAATTGAAATAATTTTTTTTTTCGTTTTGTTGTCAGATTTTTTCTATGGAAAGTTGAAATATCATTGAAAAGCGGGTTATTTCACGAAAAAAAGTGGTATTTCCCGCCAAAGAGATCGTTAGGTATTGTTACAGATGACAAAAGACGAAACATCGTAAAAATTTAAAACATAGCATGACCATTATGCTGACCATATACCTGAAGTGAAAAAAAAAAAAAGAAAATGTTTCGAAAGTTTGGTCCGTTTTTGTAGCTCCATATCTCGACTGCGTCGAGAGAGATACTTTTGTACTTTATACAGTGTCTAAAAACCAGATGGAATATGTTCATTATTTCTGTTACTGTTCATATTGAAAAAAAACCGAAACACGTCAAATGTACCTCCAACCCCCTTCGAATGACAGGTACAACCCCCAATTTTTGAAATGGGAAGTAAAGGTTTGTGATATATCGTTTGAAAGGTCTCTTCATTCTCTATTCACTTTCACTTTCAAGTTTATTGAAACAATTAAAATAAAATAAATCAAAATCATGTGGTTACCTAAATTCAATAAAATACACTCAATAACTAAAATGTAATGCAAAACGTAATGAAATGTACAATACGAAAAAGACCTATGGATGGTAACGAAGTAGATGTTCAAAATGTTCACCGCCAACGTCTTGGCAACATCATAATCTCAAATAAAACTGTCTTCTAACATTATTTAACATATCAGGCGTGGCCGAGATATGTTTAGTTTTGCACATATTGCTCTTTACTATCCCCATAAAAAAATTCCAATGATGAAAGATCAGGTGATCGCGCTGACCATTCTATCGATCCTCGCCTCCCTATCTACCGATTGAGAAATGTTGTATCGAGGTATTGCCAGACATTAACTTGGTAATGTGGTGGTGCTCCATCCTGCTGAAACCATATCGTATCCACTGGAACTTGAGGGTTTCCTGGATCAGGATATAATTTGCTAAACTTAAAATAACATCATTTCGAAGTAGTGCCAAATAATTATCGCCATTCAAGTTGCCCTCAATGGTTTGCTACAATCCCTGCACAAACTTTAACCTTTTGAGGGTATTGCGTGTGTTCTTCTCTCATCCAGTGAGGATTTTCCATTAACCACTAGCGGCAATTTTGCCGATTAGCATGACCGTTAATAGACAAAGTACACTCATCAGAAAACATAACGTCTTCTAATTGGATGATGTTGTTATCCAACAACATTTGCTCACAAAAATAAGTTCTTCCACCAACATCGTCTTCCATGAGCTCCTGAGTAGGTATCATTTTATAGGGATGCATTTTATTTTCTTTTAATATGTTTACTATCGATGTATGTCTTACATTGAATGTAGTGGATGCCTGTCTACTCGATTTATGTGGGTTTTCCTCAAACTCAAGCATCACATCTAATTTGAGTTCATCACTCATTGCGTTGGCAGCTGCTTTTTTTATCTGCCCCACATGACCAAGCGAAACTGCTCCTCTATTTTGCTTATTGTTTCTTGAGATATGGGCGGTAAATTAGGAAATTTTTAATTAAATAGGCGAGTTACTTTCTGTTGTGTTCGGGTTTTATCTCCGTAACCAATCATTTGTAAAACAGTTATTTTATGCATTTCCGTTAATCTAACCATTTGTCAGACTTGAAGTTAATAAAATATAAACTTTAATTAAAATACTGACAACTAATATTGTAACATACAAAAAACAAGTTGACAAGACGTTGCCACGGAAATTATTTACAGTTTTTTAAGAATACCATCTAAAAAGAACTTTGCTATGATTTTAGCTTACTTTCTTATTATCAATACCTCAACATGAAATAAGTTTTGAGTATATTTCAATAAGTTTTGAATGTATTTTATCGAATTTCTGTAACCACATGATTTTATTATTTTTTTTCTTATTTTATCTTAATTGTTGCGTTAAATTTGAAAGCGATAACATTTGTAAATAGTGGTTGACTTACAGTAACTCAGAGACTAGTTTACATTGCTTTTGCGTAATCAAAACGATCCTTTTTTTGATCGGATCAGCACGTATGATGAAAAGTAGTTCCTCTACGACATAAGAGTTTCAAGACAGTGGTTGGAGACCCCGGCACTTCCAAAGGCTACAATACACCAAAAAAAAAACATGCACTGCCGGCACTGGTCAAGAGAAGAGGTCCGATTCTGCTCTACGACAACGCTCGTCCGCACGTTTCACAAATCACCGTCTGAAAATTAAACGAGTTGTGCGTCGAAGTTCTGCCTCATTCACCACACTTCCCAAACATATCGCCAATCGACCACCATCAGTTCAAACACACAATTTTTACGATGACGAAATTAAGCGTTGGCAAAAGTGCACTGATTCTAATGACGCTTATTTCTATTGAATTGATATTGATACCGAGATATTAAAGTTTAAGCAGACTCTCAATAAATATAGTTTAAAAAACTAAAAAACACGCTTTTAAAGAACATCGATGTTCTTGTTCGATGTTCTTTAAAAGCGTGTTTTTTAGTTTTTTAAACTATATTTATTTTTCATTTTTTAGTTTCGTATGCTATAAAAGCGTGTTTTTTTAATCTTTTCAAACTATATTTATTTTATCTAAACTTTGGGATCAATCAGCCGTATATTGTTTAGAAAAATGACCATTGATATTTTCCGATTACGGAGAGGGATCCCGAAAATCAGCTACCAAGCCCAAAGCAGCAGGAGCGCAAAGAAGGGTTACAAATAAGGCAGCAGGCGTGCGTGTTAATGAAAAAAAATTGGGAAAGAAAGTTTTTGGCTTTCTACTACTCCATCTTGATACAAAAAATGTGGGAATCTTCCAAAGAAAGGAAGTAATCAGTTTGAAAATAAGTAACTCTATACATGGATGTGTAGATCATGCAAAGAAGCAACTTTCAGACACAAACTGGAAGAAAGCCCTCATATAATCATTGAATAACACGCAAGAAAAAAATTCTTTCGAAACAAATACTTTTACATGAACACTGAATTATACAGAAGATACTTTTCTCTACTCAGTTTGTATTCCAAACATTCGTTATGGAATGAAATTCAGATATCATTCACAAGAGTTCTACTTCAAATGAATGGTAATAAATTGCACTTGCATGGAACACTGTCATCCTCACTGGTATATATACCTCGATGTTTCGCCATAAGACACTTGCCTTAGGGCTCGTCAGTACCTAATTGGATAACATTATAGAAAATACACACAATTCATTCATGAATTACGATTTTTAATGGCACGGAATAAGTTTGATTTACTTATGTCATCGATAACATCGTAATGACATTCATTCACCTATTTGATTAAATCCCAGCCAAGAGGAATCTTACTTGAATTGAAGGGGTTATATTTTTTAGGAGTGATTAGTTTTTGTGAAACTTCCAAAGAAAGTAAGGAAGTAATCAATTTGAAAATAAGTAACTCATACATGGATGTGTAGATCATGCAAAGATGTATACCAGTGAGGATGACAGTGTTCCATGTAAGTGCAATTTATTACCATTCATTTAAAGTAGAACCCCTGTGAATGATATCTGAATTTCATTCCATAACGAATGTTTGCAATACAAACTGAGTAGAGAAAAGTATCTTCTGTATAATTCAGTGTTCATGTAAAAGTATTTGTTTCGAAAGAATTTTGTTCTTTCGTGTAATTCAATGTTTATATGAAAGTAGCTGTTTCAAGAGGGCTTTCTTCCAGTTTGTGTCTGCATGATCTACACATCCATGTATAGAATTACTTATTTTCAAATTGATTACTTCCTTCCTTTCTTCAGAAGATTCCCATATTTTTTTTGTATCTATATGGAGTAGTAGAAAGCCAAAAACTGTCTTTCTCAAAAATTAATCACTCCTAAAAAATATAACCCGTACAATTTTTCAAATGAATAAATACATGTAAAGTGAGTTCGAATTATATCAATTATATCAAACAAACAATACATACATACATACAGGTGAAGCTAATAAAAAACGTGTAAAAACGGACACTACTTTTGGAACAACCTATATATGGGAGCTACTTCAAAGGATAAATCAGCTATAAGACATACCGTTCTCAAAACTGACTTTGACTTTCAAAACACACACACAAAACTGAATTATCGAATGATACTTTTGGATTAACCAGTTATTAAGGAATTTGTGACTACAGTTTCTTGTTTCAATAATCAATGTTTTCTTTAAGTTCTACAATTGAATTATGAAACCTGGATGTCATGGTCAATCAATACGTTGATTAAGTGAATGTAGAGCTTTGGCCGTGAGTTAACTTAGCAGAAAAATTGTTCAATATGAAGTTTGTTCAAGAAAGATCAATTCATAATGTGTACGTCAATGGATTTCTGAAATTTCTTTGAAAGGAAATAACGTAAGGCTGTTGGGACAGTGATATTTTGGATCTTCTGTAGGACATATCTGTCAAACGATATTGAAACAATTGAATAGAACTGGCCGATACTTGATGAAAATCCATATTAAAACTAATCAATACAGTTTATTGTATGATTTTCACTACAAAGGGTTTTACAAAAATCGTATAGCGAAACACGTGTCGCGGTTTACAGTTTATTGTATGATTTTCACTATAAATGGTTTTACACGTGTCGCGGTTTTTGTAAAACCCTTTATAGTGAAAAATCATACTGTATTGATTAGTTTTGATATCGAAACAGTTGAATTCCTTCTCTGTACTTCAACTAATTCTCCTTCAATCAAAGAATTCATTTTCATCACCAAAAGTCTTTTAGATTCGTCTCAGAGAACCATAAAAAAATGTAAACTAATCCTAAAAAAACGTTTTTCGAAAAAACTATGTTATCTTCAGTGATTATTTCTTCGTGAATATATATGAAAGTTTTCATTCAACTATTGTTCAGTTGATGAAAAAATGAGTATTCTAGTTGCCACATAATAAAAATAGGTCATTTTATAGGTGTCACTTTTGGATGTACAGCAAGTTTAGGTCGTAAAACAAAGAATTTTGGATTTCAAGGGAAATGAACATGGTATACAGTACAATCAATACCCATGATCCATCTACAGGCCGGAAGAGAAAACTGTCTCCAAAATGGATCGATAAACGCCATCTTTACTTCACTTTTCCATTCGAGCCTTGAAAAGTTTCGATCATTTTCGATAGAGGGCACGACTTGGAAGACAGAAATTATTGAAGTAAACAATTTGTTCGGTTAGTATAACAATTAACATATTCATGACTTATTCAGATCTTGCACAACTATCAGATAAGGCAGATATGAATATGATATTCTGATTTAGTACTTTTGTGCTAATGATAAATACATACCTGGCTCGGATTTGGGGGGTGATAACGGACTTTCTGGTAAAAGTATTCCTTTCAATACCAGGTCGTCTCTATTGGCTCGGACTGATATTTTTCTTTCTAAGGCTGAAACAAGATTGAGTTGTATCAGATATGCAAAATTAAGTCTGAAACTAGAATAAATCGTCTAATATGTAGAATAAAGGAAGTGTGGGTATCATGCCAATAATAACCACCTCTTGGTGGGCTTTTATGGTCTAACAATCATATATTTCCTACTTTTAGGTTTGTCAGCCGTGGTCTGAAAGTTTTTGACCTGATATTTCGCAGTTACAGACGAAACGTCAGGCCACGACAAAAACCTGAAAATAGCAAATAGTCTGTAACCACCTCTATAATCTCTATTTGGTCATCTGTTAATCAAAAGTTTGACTTGGAAAGAGCTACTTACGTATTGATGAATAGAAATTAAAACTTTTCTGGTATTCAAGTAGTTTGTTCTTCAGGAATATTTTTTTAGGTTTTGAGAATGAAAAGTGATTACTTTTACAAACGTTGACAATTGCACCATAAGTGATCATTGTTCTGACAATCATCACATAAATCCAATGGATTTGTTTGGGACCTAAACCCCAAGTTTTACCACAAATCCTTCGACATGTCCATAGAGATAGTCTGGCTTTGTGTAAAACTTTTCCCAAGTGAGCGTTCCAAGTGAGTTTTTTATTAAGGACAATGCCAAGATATTTTACCTCAGTTCCAAATGGACCTCACCATTAAGGGAAAGTGGCGTTAGATCGTCCAATTTTCTCCTCCTGGCGAAGGGGATTATCACAGTTTTGCTGGGGTTGACAGACATCTGCTCCCTTAGGTACCAAATGTGAACAACTTCCAACGTGCTTTGGAGGATATCACAAGCTACCCCTCGCGACATGGGCCTTGCCAAGATGACAAGGTCATCTGCATTAGAGAATACACAATCTATAAAACATATGTTTCAAGTTTGAAGTCGTTGAGTTGTTTACTATCGGTTTTTTGAAATGCGTGTGGCATAATTTTCCTATTTCAACGTATGATTGAAGAAATCAATCATGAAATGATCGCATCTGGCTAAAAAAAAGTTTTGTTTCATCTAGACCAGCCATACTCAACCTTTTTTTTGATGGGGCCACAAACACGTTTCGGTCTTGATGCGCGGGCTCCCAAAAATATTTAAGTGTTAGTGAAAAACATAATTCAAAATTGGCGATGTATTTATTGAAAAAAGAAAAGGTGGCCACAATAAGCCAGCTATACAATACATGACCTTGTAACCTTTATAATATAAGGTAGTCATGAAGCCACATGCGATGTAGACCAGATTTTGAAAGAACTAACAATGACTTCAGGTTTTAACAAAGATGTTTCGTATGAAACCATCTTGTTTTGATGAGATTTTTGATACTGTGAACACTTTTTCAAAACTTTGTCAAGATCGGGTTTGTTGCTGCATGCTAACCTTATTACATCATCCAGATGAGAGTCTGTAAGTTTATTTCTGTACACATTTTTTGTGTATTTCATTTTCAAAAAAGACGATTCACACACGAACGTAGACCCAAAGAATGTCAATAAGATTTGTATACTTCTTTGGATGCTTTCATATTTTTAGGGAACAATGCTCCGAAATTCCAAATATTCTCCTTTTTTCTTCAAACAGGACTTCTAGGTTGATTTCGTTTTTAAAATCGATGAACTCATCGAACAACAAGTAATTACAATTTAAAACTGATGTTAGCTCTGAAATAGCTGATAATTTTTCTTAGATCTCGGAACCTTTTTAAAAATTGATCTAATAATGCAGTTATATAATTTGAAATTATGGAGCAGTTTTCCTCAAAAATGTCAATACGGTCCTCTGTAGTCTTCATCATAGCTGGAAAATTTTGCAGCTGTTTGATTCCTCAAAAGCAAATACTTTATTCGTCATCTTGGAGACTATGTTATTTTCACCTTGTAAATTTCGATTAAGGCTATTTAGTTTTTCTGTAATATCACATATAAAGGCTAAAAGACACCACCATCCATCCGTTTGCAATTCAGATTCTAGGCAATGCACCAGGTCACAAATCCATTATCGCAATGACCAAAATTAACAAATCAAAGTTTGAATTGCTACCTCACGCACCCTATTCGCCAGATTTATTCCCTTTGGATTATTTTCTATTCCCAAACTTGAAAAAATGGCTCAGTGATCAAAGATTTTCCAACGATGAAGAAGTGATGTCGGAAGTTGATGGCTATTTTGAGGAGCAAGGCAGTTCTTATTATAAAAATGATATCGAACCTATTGAACGTCGCTGAAAAAAGTTTATAGAGGTGCAAGGAGATTATGCCGAAAAATTAATAAATTTGTTTTCTTTACTCTCCATTATTTTAGCTTTGTTCATTTTTCAAGCTGTGGAAGTTTGAAAACAGTGAAAAAGAGAGAAACTGTTATGTTATAACGCTGTTTTGTCTCCGTTTTTCCCTTGTAGAAGAAGGAGACGCTTTATATGAATATATGTTTTATCGCTTACTTTATTGATGTCGCATGTGTAATGATTCGTTGGTCCAAGTGTAGAATTAAAAATAGACTCATATAAGATCTCCGGAAGAGAAACACAAAATTATGGTATACTTACTTCTAGAAACTGCTTCAAGTCTATCCGATTTCCGTTTCCGTTTCCATTTCCACGGCCTCAATAATTTTCCTATCGAAAACTTGCTTTTTCTTTCTGCCGGTGGACTCCTCGTTCCGCTCCCGAGGCTGTTTGTTCGGAACGCCGATCCATTTTGTTTTTTGGCTGAAAAAAAAAACGGTCCTGTTTTTATGGGGAAATGGCAAAAATTTCATTTCGCAAAACATCAAATTTCCATATATATTTACGGAAACATATCTGAGTTGGCCTGCTACTGGAAAAGTCATTTAAAAAGGGAGTGTCTTCGTAAATCTTTCTTCAATACGAAATAAAATATAGGAACAGATTCATGAAATAAGATTACGATAAAAAGTATGTTGGTCAAACTAAGAGGACTATGATAGCTCGCTACAAGAAACATGTTTCACATATGCGATTCCATAGACTAGAGAAGTTGGGTGTTATCTATGGCTCTATGGCCAAAGCGAACGGTCACAAAATAAGTGAATAATGTATGAAATTGTGGAAATCGATTACATGACAAGTTTTAAGTTTTCTCCCGAAGTAAAATGAGACTGAGATCTTCAAACGGCGACGAAATTCCTAGTCCTTACAGAAATTGATATAATGACCCTAAATAAGTAAAGAACCTAATATAAAGTAATGATTCTAATGAAATGAAATAAGTGAAAAATAATTCGAAAGGTCCTAGGCATCACCATTCTCCTCAGCAATCTACGGTTACGGCTACTCAAGTTACGCCCAACGATTTTATTATTTTTTCATCTGATCAATACCGTAGATTGCTGGGGTGATGACTGCTACCTAGGACCTTCCGAATTATTTTTTTGCTTTTAGTACACTCCCTACATCATTATGATCTTTTTTTCCAATAAAACTGTTTAACATATTTGAACTATGCTGGAAACTGTATTACGGTGGATAAAATGTACGCCGTCTCTTCCAAAGGTGATCTGAACTGACGGTACATCTGTTTCGTATATTTGAGTTCGACGAAGGTGAGGCCAAACAATTTCTGCAATGTAGCCGATAGCGATACGTCAATATTGGACCGCAACATATTGAGGTAGTTGTGAAATAATATTTAATCCGCCATTTTGTAGCTGCAGCCATCTTGAATTTGCATCTTTTTTAAAGTGTACTACTATTCTACAAGTCAAGCTCTGTCATTTGATTCCCAATTACTAAACAAACAAACAAACAAACAAACAGGGCAAGCTAAATAAAACTGTTTAAAAACATTAACATAGCCGTAGTTACTACAAGTTATCTCTTGCTGATACGAGGGTTGCCTTTTATAATTCGGGATTAGAGAACAAAAACAAATATTAATAATCGAAAATCACTTTAGTGTTTTTCAAAATATTCCCCATGAAGATCTATACAATTTTGCATGCGTCTGAACCAATTGTCGAAGCACTTTTGCCACTCTGATTGAGGTATCTCCAAAACATGCATTCTGAATGCAGCAACCGCTTCTTCAGGTGCCGAAAAACGTTGACCTCTCAGTTTGTTTTTTACGTGCGGGAATAAAAAGAAGTCATTCGGTGCCAAGTCAGGACTATACGGCGGATGACTCATCAAATCGATGTTTTGGATGCCCAAAAATGCAGTAGCCTATGCGTGAGAGCTCGCATTGTCGTGGTGAAAAGTGATCCATCTTCGGAGGTTGGTTTTCCTGATTTCTTGGAAGACAACTGGTAAACAAATGGTTGTGTACCACTCAGAATTGACTGTTCTGCGTTGTTCTAGTGGTACGGTTGCGACATATCCAGTTTTCCCGAAAAAAACCGGCGATCATTTGTTTGGAAGTGCTTCGTGCACGCACAACTTTTGTTGGATTTGGCTCATCTTGAAACACCCATACAGTCGACTGCTCTTTACATTCGGGCTCATACGTGTAAATCCACGATTCATCACCTGTCACGATGTCATAATCGTGTTTCGAAGCACCGCGATCGTATTTTTTTAGCATTTCCTTCGACCAATCGACACGAGCCTTTTATTGAGCGATTGACAAATTGTGTGGGATCCAACACGAACAAATTTTTTTGACAGTCAAATATTTATGCAATATTGAATGTATGCTGGTCCCACTAATGCCTAGGTTGTCTCAATCTCGCGATAGGTCACATGACGATATTGCGATATATCATTTCCTGCACAGTATCAACTGTTTTCGGAACAACAACTGATTTTGGACGACCTTCACGAAATTCGTCTTGGAGTGAACTACGACCACGATTGAATTCACTATACCATCGATAAACACTGATCCTTGATGGTGCTACATCGCCAAACATTGAATTAAGTTCATCCATGCACTGTTGCGGATTTAATCTACGTCGAAAATTGTAAAAAATAATCGCACGAAAATGTTCGTGATTTAATTCCATTTTTGGGCCGAGATGAATATTTTAAGTTACTGTAAACACAAATAGCGCGCCTATGTCAAAACGATTTGAGTACCTACGTATGAGCTCAAAAATGTCCAACTTTACGATAGAGCTGTCAGTTGCCAGATTGCAACACTAGCGTTGCCAAATCCCGAAAGACAATATTTTTGCTCAGTTGTAGGAAAAGTGTTGTCAGTCGAACTAGAACTGTTCAGATACAATTTACGTTGATGTCTTCCAATGCATGGAAGGAAAGGGCTGCTGACTCCCTTGCAAAGGAGGAAGCTGTAAGCTATGCTTGCAGCTATGCGACCGTATTTTAAGTGAAAATTAACGGTATTGAATTGTGTGCGAAGAGAATGGAAGAATCCAACCCCATACACAAGTCAATAAAAATATTCTCGGACAGTCAAGCGGCGTTGAAAGCTCTTGGCTCCTACCGTGCAACGTCTAAATTGGTAGCAAATTGACAAAAACAACTCTCCTTGATAGAAAGACTCAACAGATTGTCTCTGGTCTGGATTCCTGGCCATACTGGCCTGGAAGGCAATGAGACTGCTGACTTCCTTGCAAAGGAGGGTGCTGCAAGCAACTTCATCGGACCAGAACCTGTCATTGGCATGGCTTAAGGCTTTGCTGAACAAAGATTGAACACCTGAGTGGCAGGAAGATTTATAGACTTATGGCAACATCTTCCAGGATTGGCTCACTCCAAGGCGTTTATTCACCCTTCGAAGCTTGATACCAAACAGTTGTTGGATTACAGTAGGGATGAACTACGATGTCCAACAGGCCTTCTTACAGGTCAGTGTCATTTGATTCATCATATGCAGAGACTAGGACTGTCGGAAGACAGTGTGTTTCGCCTCTGTTTGGAAAATGATGAAACAGCAGATCACATACTTTGTGCCTGCCACGCTGGGGCCGAATCAGGTTTTTAGAGTTCGGCAGAGCCGTACTCTTACCATCCGATCTGAAAGACCACTCACCATACAAACTAATTGGCTTCATCAATGAGCTGGGTTTATTTGGTCGAGTGTGAATAGGTGTGAGCCACAATAAACTCTTGCGGGTTGCGGTGGAGGGTCGAACAGACCCACTCACTTTGGACCTAACCTGACCTTTCACTGCATTCGAAATTTTGATTGACTTCATTACCGTTCGAAGTAGTTCTGAGATGACCAAATCAAGCTGTGCCCAAAGAGTAACGATCAGGTCATCACCATAACATTGTGTCGTGAAGTCATGCTATGCAGCTTTGTTATCATGATAATAACTAGCGATAACAGTGGAGGCGATAAAACTCACTTATTGGGACATTGCTAGGTGCCCTTCCCTAGAGTAACTGCTACCAGGTTCCTTATAAAAGTTGATTGCATCCTCCAGATCTCTCCCCTGGTGTTTTGAAAAACACCTTCTATGTGAAGAAAGCACGAAGAGCTTTTTGTTTCAGACAAAGATCTGTCCAATATTTTTATAGTGAAAGGGGTTTGGAATATTCATGTTATTCTTCAGGAGTTGCAAGAAGGAAATATCGATGCTATTAGAAAGCATATAATGGCGAAAATAACGGAATGGGATAGTGCCCCAGTGTGAAAAAAGGTGTGGGGAGTAGGGAAATACTATCACATAATGAAGAGCTGAAGAAAACATTTCTTGGGGTGGAGAGTTTGTATAAAACAACATTAGCAAGGGGAAAATTAAAATTGTACTTCCGACAGATAAAAATAAGGAATGAAGGCAATAAACTAGTAGAGAAGATGTCAAAATCTCATTGGACAAAAGATCAGTTGCATGTTAAGTATTTTAAATACACCAAAGTAGAATTGCAGGAAATGAGTGAAGATAGCCCTCGTAAGTAGTCTAATGCAAGAAAACAGACATACGAACGAGAGGCAGACTCGGGAGGAGGTCCAGAAGTTTGATTGCAATTTTCATACTAGTGATTCAGAACGATTAGACTCTTGAGAGGCGGCTCATTCGCATTGTCCTCCAATTGCGGAACAGGGTAGATATTCGGATGAATACAAACCATTTTTTAAACAAAATAGACTTTTTCGATGGAAAATTATTACATGAATATAAAAGGATATTATGAATACACTGACCCGTTATTTAGTTATTAACACTATCCATGAAAATTATATAATTTTCACACTATAAATGTGATTCAATACGCCTTTCACCTGACGCTAGTTTAACTGGTACCCCTGATAAGCTACTAGACCCACTTTGAATTTTTATATACAATATTGGCAGGCCATACTTCTAGTTTAAATTTGAACTCTATCCCAGAATTTGTTGCTTTTCCAATGAAGAGCACGATATCTCTGGTCAATACCAGAGAGATATATCGTAGGATCTGCTTGCTTAACGTTAAGCTGGCATAATTATCTGCTCAACGTTGAGCTGCTAAACTTCTGCTTCACGTTAAGCTAGCAGAACTCACGATATCTCCTTCAAATAAAGTATGAAAAAATCTGGAATGGAGTACAAAAATAGCCTAAAATAGTGGCCAGAAAATAATTGTAGAAATCCAAAGTGGTTCTGTTAGCTCAACAGGTGTCTAAAATGTCGATGTACTAGTCCAAATGATGAAACTATCCTGGAGCGAAACGCGTTTTGTATAAAATTATAGTGTGAAAATTATAAAATTATCATGGATGAAATTATACATATTTTTCGATGTTACGGAGATATTTAATAATAATTTCAGTAATATTAATAAAATGCAGACTATTGAAAATAAAATCGAAATCTATCTGTTTGTGGAGAATTTCATACAATATCTAATATTCTAATAAAATCTAATATGTATAGTAACTTAATAGTACCAAAAGTATTTCAATTTTGATATAACATAAATATTTAAAATTTAATGAAACATTTTGGGAAAATGCGAGCTTGTTCAAAAACAAACTAGGGAATAATTTAATCATGCAAGGGATAATCGGAAAAAAATGTTGCACCTTTGACATGAAATGAAAAAATGCATCAGTTGTAATTTTATCGATAGTAAACAGATTATTCTCTTGATCTTGTTTTTCTGCTAGGTATTCTTTATTATATTCTGTTAGTCGACTACCACTTTAGCTGGTCTTGTAGCTCTTTATCAGAATAAATCCACTGGACTAATCAAACTGGTTTCAGAAGATAACACTGAATGTAACGCAAAAAAGTTATGTAAGCTTAAATGTATGTGAAACAAGTAATGATTAAATTAATAAATATTTAATCATTCTATTATAGCTGAGAAAGTTTCAGTCCCCAGGCGTTTGTGACATGATCGGCTGAATATAGTGAGTTGGAGTTCTGATTACTGCACAATTCTAATTCTTTTCAATTCTTCAAACGTTATATTATAAAATTCATCTAAGGATTACTTACAGGCGATTACGTATGATACAGTATGATGTGGTAATGTACATTTTTTTCCTTCAATTTTCTGATAAACCTTTCTAAAACCTAATGGAATGAAAGTTTGTGTCTGTTTTCATACCTCTTGATTTTATTTTTTTGTAAAACATAGGATATTCCAACAGGGACTTCCGAATTTTAACAATCGATAATGGCCATCCTGCTGAAACGAAATCTGTTAAATTTATTCAGTCTGTTTTGCCAAATCACCATAAACGGATATAGCATTCAATAACACGTGCCAATGATAAAATTGTTTTATCAAAATGGGTGTTCTGTTCGGGCAACGCATCGCGAACTTCATTCATTTCAAGGTCGCCATACTCGGCTTTTCGCAGACCACAATTTGGCGAATTTTCCATCGGGACTTGGGCCTGCATCCGTACAGGAACTGAAGTTGGACGACCATAGATAACGACACTGAATGAGCTCTGTAGCAATTGGCAACTGACCCTAATTTTCATAGATAAATCATCATCAACGTTGAGGTCCATTTCTTGATGAATGGGTACGTGAACATACAAAATTGTCGAATTTGGGACGATACCAATCCACATGAGATACAAAAGGGTCCAATGCATCCCGAAAAAGTCACTGGTTGGTGTGGATTTTGGGCTAGCGGCGTCATCGGTCCCTATTTCTTTAAGAACGACGTTGACCAGGTCACCACCACTATCGACGGCGACCACTATAGGTAACAGGACGGCGCTACGTGCCACACAGCTCATGCCACATTGAATATTCTGCATGAGCGATTTGAGGGCATAGTCATCTTATGTGGAAGTGATGTGAACTGGCCACCGAGATCATGCGATTTGACTCCGTTACACTTTTTCTTGTAAAGTTTTCCTAAGTCGAAGCACAAACCACAGCAGTCTGCCAAATATAGCCTGATTTCGGATGTGTTCCATCCAGAGAAGCCGTGGCGGACATTTGAACGATGTTATATTTCACACATAATGACTTGAATAAGTATGTCAAACGAATAAACAATTTCGATGATGTATACATAAGTGTATACTTATTTGAATGTAAAGATAGGAAACATCTAATGAAAAACCCTATATAATTTTTACACACTTGAAGTTATGAACCAGTAATTTCTCCTCAACATTATAAGAATATTTCCTTTGATCTGTTCGTGACAATTGACTTGTTTCATGCTATTGAAAACGATACTGGTTCGCTTATAGACTGATCAAGTTAGGGGTATATTTTACTTATCAATCCTAATCGGTCCCAAGATATCTTTATATTTTCAGAAAAAAGAACAATTCAAGAAACAAGAGTTCAAATTGGCCGCGTGTCTGTTGACTAATAAAATTCATCGTGTCTCCAGCGGTGTTGCCAAGTGTATTGGTTTTTATTATCCAATTACAGAACTAAAATACAGTTATTCAATTTGATGGGCGCAATTTTTGTTGTTATTGTTGTCAACTCGGTGTGAATACAACTGTTTCAATCCGATTTATTTGTTACAATTTTCTAATTAAAGAACGTTTCCTTTTATAAAAGGTAGGTTAAGTCATTTCCAATCATGGTTTTCGTGTACATTTTATTTCATGTGAAGAATTTTTTCATTAACTTGAAGGTTAACGGGTTCATATACACTTACTTCAATTTCTATAATATCAACATGAAAATGTCTACTGCCGTAGAACGTAGAAAATCACGTTTTGTTTTATTTGGATCCCATGCTCTCTCCAAATGCATTTCTTGCACTTGTTTCTTAGATTTAGTTGTCGAAAGTGACTGTGATTTTACTTTGAATTACGAATGAATCCGAAACTGTTTATACACTTCGTGAATTTTACGATTCGGCAATGTTGATTATTTGTATTGTTCCTATTGGTCAATCGAACAAGAAGGAGGACTAGGCCCGTGACGTCTGGGCCTAGAAAATCCCATTTTAAATAATTAATTATGGGGGACAACGGTATTTATAAAGCTAAAACAAGTGCACTCTTTTTCAATTTGAAATTACTATCAACTAAACTGTAAATCAAAAATCACGAAACAAGCCCATTGATTTCATCTGAATGTAGTGCGAAATTATTTGTTTAACAAAGTATTTATTAAATAAATAAAGAAAATACAATAGAATAGAATAGAATATCAACAAGAAATAGAAATTGTGATTTTGAAGAAAATCGTTCCTTAATATTCATATTCAACAGGAGGATTGTTCCGAATTCTTGGGGTTCTTGTTAAATACTCTTCGTGAGCAAAACAATAGCAAAATCAATACTCCTGACCGCTCTGGACTGAATGATTCCGTACAATCCATCTCGTCTTGTGTTTGTAAATCTTTTGCTGGAAAAATCCTCACTTGTTTACTTTGTGGTAAATGTTCAAGAAGTACTGAAAACTTATGTGAATTTCTGGAACTTCATCTAGCTTTTCCTAATACGACTAATTACCAGTCCGTGCGAAGCTTGTTGTTAAATCATCTGAAAATGGAATTTTTAACAGGTGATGATCGACTGTATTGTCAAACATGCGCCAAACTAACTGACTGTTATAAGGAAACAAGTATAGCTGAGGCTCCAGTCAATCTGATAATAACACTGATGATTTTCAAACAAGACTCAACCTCTAACGGAAGCAAGAAACTCTTTGGAAGGTTCGAAATAGATGAACATTTCAATCTAGCAGACAACTATTATAATATTCATGCAGTCATTGTTCACTGTGGTTCTGGCGTTGAATGTGGTCATTATTACGCCTTGGTCAAAGAAGAAAAGTGCTGGTTTAGGTTTGACGATAGTCGTGTCACGAAGTGTTCTGGCGATGCATTGAATTTATTGGAGCCTCTGGAGACACCCTACATTTTGTTTTATAAGAGAGAGGACATTGTTAGATCAAGATCTTCAGATGATGTGGTGCTGCAGGTTTTTCCGGGTTTTCCTGCAACTGAAAAAGCAAATGCGCCACTGGAATCAATGAAGTCGCCCCGGAGCGCCAATTAATTTTTATTGTTTTTTTTATTTTATTTTTATCGTTGTTTTAATAAAACTATTGAAAATTTAATATTCATATTGTGTAGGAAAAAAATTGTTAATCCATAAAAGCAATAAATTTTTTTTCAAACGATTCAAACGATCATAATATTCATCACTGATAAAAATCCTCCCAAAAAATTTGAAATATCTTATAAAGAATACGTTTGTTTATAACAATTTTTCAAACAAATAGAGCTAAAAATTATGAAAAATAATTTTTATGTAACTTTAAATTAATAATAAGAATTGAATATTAAAAAAAATGTTTTCTGTTTTGATTGAATTTTTCACTTTTTAACGTCTTTGATTATCAATAAGAAACAAAATTTGAGGTTTCTATTTTAAAAAATTATCAGATTTTTTATGTAAATTTGAAACTTGTAAAATTTAGGTAATTTACCAAAGTATATCTGATTAAATGATCAAGGAAAAAATTTTTTTCCATGAATTTTCGTTTATTCAAGTGTCTAGAAGGTATGTGAATTTTTTTCTCAATAATGTTATTTAATGGGTTGAAATAATTTTAATTGTTTTAGCGCTATTTTCGCCTCTGAAATGAAATTAAAAATATTGGTGATAGAGTTCCGGGATGTGGAACTTTTTTTAAAGGCATTTCCTCCTCTTTAAGGATTTTTTCCAAATTTTGGATATTTTTAATATTTTCCGAGATATTTGCAAAAGAACAAACCCCCTTTTTTACTGAATTGTTTATAACTATTGCAATTTTTTCGAGCCACTCTTGAAATTTTTCAAAAAGTTGCTAGAGGTCGTTTCGAATCGAATGTGCCCTGAATCATAATTTTCGGTGCACTTGGACAGAAGTTCCAAAAAAAGGATCTTATGACCCAGACTAATTGATCAATATATACCATGACACAATAGAATAACTACCACACTTTGTCACAAAGAAATTGCCAATTTCTGAAAACTCTAACTTTCGTTCGTTTTCTGCATCGACAATTCTGGTAAAGACACATTCAATTCTCAAAAAGTGCATGTGCTTCAACGAATGGGAACAGGTGGTACTCACACCATATCTGTGTCATACTTGGCACGAAATAAGTTTTAATGAAACACGCGCCGAGAAAATTGGTTTAATTATACGAATTTGGCGTTAATTAGTGCAAGAAACGAGAGCGCTCGAAAGAGACATCTTAGAAGGATATCGTTATTTAATATAATAGGGAATTACGCCCAGATTTTGTTTCCTCTTCGGATATCAGTGATGACGACAAGGTTTAATTGGGCTGTTTGACACCTTTTCACATAATATTAGCCATAAAATATTCTCAAAGTTACAAATTATCGACAAAATTAACAAACTGAAGACGTTTGGTTCATTAGATTGTAACAGTCGCAAAGACAATTGTTATATTGACTTTTGATACTTTTTGATACAGCTCCGATAGGTTGAACTTTTTTTGAAAAAAAGTCCCTGCTCTTCATGTATATTTTTTCAGATTCGAAATATCTAAAATAGTTTTTCATTTCACCAAGTGAAAGTGAATGCAATTCACCATTTCATACCCTTTAACAGGTTGAAATGACTTTCTTAGAGTGGCGTTTGATGGTTTACATCCCATAAAATGACACCTTTTACATTTCTTTAGTATCTCTCGAATACTTTCACCATCAACGCTGGTGTTCTCCAGGGATCCGTATTGGCTCCAATTCTCTTTCTATGGTATATCATCGACTTATTGGAAAAAACCAGGATTCCAATATATTGCTTTGCTGAGGACAGCACACTTGTAATTCCATTTGGATTCCAGCACATCGGCTACTGAGGCACATTTTCACCGGCAGCAGGAGGTTGCATATCTTTATTTATTTATTTATTTACGGCAATGCCTATTTTTTACAAGATGATTGACAAGTTCACACATATGTATTCAACAGTAATATCAGCTAGGTTTAAGGAAAAAATATATAAAATAAAATTAAAAAAAACGTAAAAATAATTAATTGCAATCTTTTCACAGTCTTTTTAAATGTTTTCAAAGAAGAATTAAAAAATTCTAAATCTACATTGTATGTATTTGCAATTCTCAAAATTCTACCTACAGATTCATTCCGGCCATACTTGGTGCGACAAAAGGGTATCAAAAAGATATCAGATTCACATTTTAAGTTATAAGTTCGACAAGTTCCGGGGAATTGATGCTACCATTGATAATTTTATGAATTAGGGTAAGGTCTGCTTCTAATCTTCTATGAGCTCATAGAAGTTAAGAAGTTAAGAATGTCCAATATAATTTTATAGTCATATTCACCAATATACTATCCCAGTTTATATGCAGAGTACCTTAAAAACTTATTTTGAACACTTTCAAGCATATCAATATCCACATAATATGAAGGGCACCAAATTGTGGAATTGTATTCGATTATTGATCTAACAATTGAACAATATATGATTTTCATTGAAGTGAGAGATTCATTTGCAGATAAAAGAATGAAACCTAACATTTTTAACGCTTTAGAAGTAATATTTGCAATATGGGGTTTAAATGACATTTTTGGGTCGAGAGTGATTCCTAAATCTCTGATTGTGTTTGTTGTTTTCAGTTCTGATGGATTGAATTAAGGTTGAGGAGGGAATTGGAAGCGAGATCAAGTAAGAGGAGCGAGTGTTTTAGGCTGACTCAGAAATAATTATAAATTGGTATTTCTTGTGCATGAGGCAAGCCATTTCCAAAATGTAGATACTAACCAATGTCAGAACTCCATGTTGCATAAACAAGGGACGACAGGAATCACGGTAATCAGAACTACATAGGTATCTAATTGCCCTTTTTTGGAGAGAGAATACTCTTTGAAATAAATACTGAGCACAAGCGCCCCAGAAGCAGATTCCATAACGAAGATGAGATTCTATTAGTTCGTGGTATACGTTCTTCGCTATACCCAAATTCAACTTATCAGCAACGACACAAACCGCAAAGCAACCTGAAGTTAATCGATTGCATAGTTTTGTAATATGGTTACCAAACTTCAATTCATTATCAATCAGAAGTCCCAGAAATCTATTATCCGTAGAAATAGAGATTTGTTCCTTGTCCAAATAAACATCATCTAAGTCGCCCTTGAATATTATGATATTTGTTTTGCTTATATTGAAAGCTAGAAGATTGGAATAACACCAATTCTTAACTTTTTCTATACCTATGCTTATGTGGTAGTTAAGCTATGAAGAGCTTTTGTTGTGCCATAGAATCGATGTATCATCTGCAAAAATAGTAATTTCACCATTGATGTCTAAGTTGGTGAGGTCGTTAATATAAATGAGAAATAGAGTCGGGCCCAAAACTGATCCTTGAGGAACTCCACTCTCAATTACTTGCTTTCCAGACTTAATACCATTAAATGATACAATTTGGCCACGCTCCGATAAGTACGACCTGAGCCAGGACAGTACCGTGCCTCGAAACCCATAAACTTCAAGTTTGCGGAGCAGTATTCCATGATTTACGCAGTCGAATGCCTTTGATAAATCACAGAATATCGCCGCCGCAGCCTCTCGTTCATTTAAATTAATATAAAGAGATTCTAAGAAAGTGAAAATGGCGTCCTGAGTGTTCATAGAACATTGAAATCCATATTGGCGATTACTTGCAATATTAAATTTTTTAAGAAACACAAATTCTTTTTGTGATATGTTAATATTAAAAAACTGAAAATAAAGGAAAATTAGTTGCATCATTTAGAGTGAATAATAATAATAATAATAATAATGTTTTTGGTACCATACTTCAGTTATCATTGACCAATTGTTTCAGTAATTCCATCAGAGACAACATCGAATATAACTACTACATTGGTTGAAAGAACTGATTTGTCACAATTTGAAATAAATGTTTGAATTTTTAATTCTTGTATCTTGAAAATAAATGTTCATTGAATAAACAAACATTTCTCGCAAAAAAATCATAATATTTCGTTTTTACATTATATCATATTAGTTCCTGTCGTAATCTGTAATTTTATGCATATTACCTGTACCAAATAATTTCAAACATTCGCATCTGACGGGCGACCCGTGACGGCTAACATTTTTTTTTTTCATTACGTTAAACAATCAATCCAATTTTGAGTTGAATGAAAAGGAATTGAATTGAAAAATAAACGATTTTTCATTCGTTCTTTATATTCTCATTAACTTCGAGATTCGGAAAGCTTTCGAAACAAAAATAACGACGCTCTTCACTCTTCCCTCTTTCAAACGATTCGGTATATAATGTCACCCTTTCGTCATACGCACTCACCCTTCCACACAATTGAGCGATTAATCATTCTGTTTCCAGGTATCTAAATTTGGATTCAATTTAGATACAAATATAAATAGCACTCGGAGTCTGTCGGATAGATACGCTTCGCAGGGTGAATTCGCAGGAACATCGGAGGATTTCTCCTGATGCAACTCTCGCGACGTTGTCAAGGCAACACCACTTGTTTCGGCCTTCCAATTATCCACAGCCTGCTATACAACGCAGGAAAATAGTTGGAGAACTGTACCTTCAGTGGTAGAAAAAAGTGGCATTCTTTCAAAAACCAACAGCAAAAATAATGACATTTCAACTGCCTAGAATGAAAATGGTGTAAGTCAAAAATTTGCAAATCTGTGCCCTTTACAAAAATGAATTCTTCTGTAGCACCCCTATTCACTACGATAGTGATGTAATCAAAAATACAATAAAACCGTTTCGAAATGTATATACCAGATTTTTCAACTGGCTATTTTACGAAAATATCAATTAAGTAGTCAAAACAATTTGACGTGAGTCTCAAAGTTTATATCATATTGATAACTTATAGGTATCTAATTTTTAATAAAATATCATTTCTGGCGTTCTTGCTGGTAGATTATCAACGTTTCCAATTAAATCACCACTGGGTGATCTTCATGTGAAGCCAGGCATAGAAAAGACCATTTGAAAATTTCATCCTCCACACATAGAATCGGCATTAGTTTAGAACCCAGGCAATGTTCCCACCTGTTCTATCAGTCCCTTCAAACATACACAGAGGGCGTCCACCGATTTTACTTAAAGAAGATATTTCTGATTATACCTCACTTCTCACTCTACGTTAATCACTATAAAAAACAACTCTATGATTCATCAAAAGAAGAAGATTACTTGTTAGCGTCTATTTGTATATCTAACAGTGAAATGAAAAAAATTCAAAGTAAACAATATGGATTTTGAATAGGTGTCAGGTGTGAGATTTATTTGGCGTACTGGTGTAGACTGCTCATAAGAATCCCAGATCTGCGAAAGTTCAAATAATTGGTATGTTACCATCCGCAAGTTAAAATTGAAAAAAGGGGGTTTATTGTGTTCAGATATTCTTGCAAACAGTATAAAATAATAAGTGAAAAAATGAAATGTTATAGTCCTAGTTCCCACGTCTTGCTTTGGAGAATTCGGAAATATCGTGTATTTCATCTAAAACAAATTGAATAACAGATATCTAAGTCAAAAAATTTAAAAAGAACGTGGAATAATTCATGAGAGAATTGAATTCGTGAACTGAATAAGAAAGGTTAATTGATTCCAAATACAAAAACTCCGTGTGAAATCGCTGGAAAGTTCAACAAATAATGAAAACTAATATTTGAAGTATAATATATGTGATTTCTGTTTTATTTAGTTTACAAATAGGGGAATCATATGGAATTATAGAACGTACAAAATGTTCACATAAAAACATCAAACTACTATCACATCTACTAATTTTTGTATACTTGAGCGGAAAGGCTTCAGATCAACAAAATTTATCGACCAATCACAAAATATTCACTAGTTCACTATTATAAGGAGTTGCCTAAACTAAACTTCATTTATTTGATTTTTGGCGGTCAGTTCTGTTTTCAGTTGTTTTGAACCGCCTGATAAATTGAAACTTTTGGTGAATGCTTCGGTTTATACCAATAGTAGTAAATCATAGTGATCGTTCAATTGTTTTTAAGCTTAGAAATTTGATATTTGGAATGATTGTATCATTGAACAGATGGAACTTATCGAACTTCAATAACATTTTAATGTAAAACAGTACTAACTAATAGAAGTTTTACTCCGATATCGGTATATTCCAGGTTTAGTAATTGCTTTCGAACACCGGCGGGAGAGCTAAACAACCAACTTTCACAGCTACTGGCTTGTTTCACAACGAAACTATAGGGAATAATGTGTCAGGGGATGGAGTTTTTCCTACGTGTGGTAAATGGCTTTAAGTGAAATTGAGTGTTAGGCGTACGGCAGTATAGGCCTGTTTTATCTGAACAACAAATCATTCCACGAAAAAAAACCACAAAAAAGTTCATTCAACATAAAATAAAGCAACATTATCTTCAAATGTTCTTCAGCAAAATGAACATAACAGAACTACATTAAAAATAATCTGAGAATGAATTGAATTGATGGATGTAGCCGTTACTAGGTGGTAGGAAATCATAACGAAGAAAAGAGAATTGAAACTTTCTATATTTTTACCACGTTTATTTGTAACTAACGTATACTGCAATTTGAAAATATACTTATTGGACGAAACTGCAGTAATGTTAGTTACAAACAAAAGTGGTAAAACTATAGAAAGTTTCAATTATCTTTTCTTCATTGAGAATGAATTTGTAACAATAATTGTGGATAATGTTGAAAAAAAAAGGGCAAGGAATTCGAAAATGTTATCTCTTGTTTACATACCTAAAATGAAAGAGAAAAATCATTTTATTTCTCATCGAAATATTTTAATAATCCATTAAAAACAAGTTAACGAGGTTGCGGCACAAAAGTTTTCTCATGCAAAAAAACATTTTGTTATGGACTTTTATCTAATACAGTTGAATTATTTTAATCAAAATTTCAAATAGATAAAGGACAGAACACAAGCACTACAGGAAACTCCTTAAGGGTCCCATAGAGGGGTGCCTGTGTAAAAATAGTGATTCACATTGCACTTGAATCGCTGGAAATTACATCCATTTGGAAAAACGTTCCCAGGAATTTTATTCCTGAGAACAATGAGTTCTTAAACAGTGCAGTTCGATGTGTACTGAGTTGAACCTCAAAACGATGAGCAGCCACAGTCCGTCGCGTACCTCTGATATGTACAGCTCTTGGTGGAATCAAATGTGCCAAGTCATTTGAACACTTTTCGTGAAAGTACCTACAGAAGAGAGACAAATCTCCAACCGTTCTTCGATGTTTCAGATTATCAAGGTTGCAAGTGATGTTCGCGTCTCATATCAGGCGGATGGCTCTTTTCTGGATGGAATCCAGCAGCTTCAGGGTATGTTTGTGGGCGGAACTCCATCCATGAGAACAATACTCCAAGAAGGTCTGATGAACATGCATTCTGAATGCAGCAACCGCTTCTTCAGGTGTCGAAAAACGTTGACCTCTCAGTTTGTTTTTTACGTGCGGGATTAAAAAGAAGTCATTCGTTGCCAAGTCAGGACTATACGGCGGATGACTCATCAAATCGATGTTTTGGGTGCTCAAAAAAGCAGTTGTTTGAGCCAATGTGTGAGAGCTCGCATTGTCGTGGTGAAGAGTGATCCGTCTTCGGCAGTTGGTTTTCCTGATTTCTTGGAAGACAACTGGCAAACAAATGGTTGTGTACCACTCAGAGATGACTGTTCTGCGTTATTCTAGTGGTACGGTTGCGACACGTCCAGTTTTTCCGATAAATCAGGCGACCATTTGGAAGTGCTTCGTGCGCGAACAACTTTTGTTGGATTTGGATCATCTTGAAACACCCATACAGTCGACCGAGGTTTAATTTCAGGCTCATACGTGTAAATCCATGATTCATTACCTGTCACGATCTCATAGTCGTGTTTCGAAGCACCGCGATCGTATTTTTTTAGCATTTCCTTCGCCCAATCGACACGAGCCCTTTTTGAGCGATTGACAAATTGTGTGGGATCCAACGCGAACAAATTTTTATTATCAATTTTTTAAATCCCAAACCGAACATTTTTTTTTGAAACGCCACCTTGTATCTTTCTGCAGACCACGCTTACAACCTACGCTACATAATAACTCATTGGAACGATGTAAGATCGGATAGCAGGTAAGTAGCTATTGTACATAAGGAAGGTACCCTTCCTTTTATGCAACACGAACAAGATCGAGATACGCACATGATATCCTTGTAAGTCGACCATGACAAAGTAAAGGAATAATAATAGCCAGACTTTTAACACACAACGGAATGATAACATGATAATGTGGAAACAAATTGGAAACATAACCTACAGCAAGCGCCAAGCCTCATAGCGAGCGATCGTGCAGGTATAGTCTCCCAACTAAATTACTATTGGATTACGATAGGCCCCTTACCTATAATCGTACCTATAATCAGTTTTAAATACGGTAGCAAATGGAACATGACTAATTTCTTTTCATATTTTATTTAGTATTATAGGTAGTAGTACAGTTCATTAAAATTATATTTAATGATAAATTTTTGTTAGGTTTTGTTAGACAGTACAGTTCATTAAAATAATATATAATGATAAATTTTTGTTAGGTTTTGTTAGACATTTTTTCAGAAACAACACAAGTTATTCGGCAATGCCATACGCCAACAGCATTGGAGGACAAGTATTGATACGCCTCTGTGCAGAGCTGTAGTGTGGGTTACATTGAAAATGACTTTGTGCGCATTGGGGCGTGCTCGCCATCACGTTTGGCGCTTGCTATAGTTATTATTTTGGTTCAGTTCATAAGACGACATTGCTTAGTTATTCACATTCAGATAATAATGACGAATAGATATGTATCTTTAAGATCCAGAAAATATCAACGATAGCGAAAATGTATTGAACATATTGTAAAAGAAGAGAACCACTTGTGAAAACCATACCATTTAGTTGAGGAAATTGCAGAACATAAATCATAACACACCACAATTCTTGCTTTGTATGTAAATATTTAGGATTAAAATATTATAACAAATATCAACTGTATATAAATAAATAAACATAGTTATTAGTTTAAGCCAGTATTTTTGATTGAGTATGCAAACGCACGCCATTACAGATATGAAAAGACCCGAACGCTCATAAAATCTATTGTTTGGGATCTGTTTGCTACACAAAAATATAGGGACCCGGTAAAGTATTATTAAACCGCCTATGCCAGCTGTGGAAAATCACAACGAAATTATAAATTTTTGTACTATTACAAAACAGAGTTTATCTGTATCTGTAGAATAGGAAGGGTGAGTGTAAGCCCACAGCACTTAGGCCACATGTGACCCTCCCGAGGAGTTGTCGTCCTAGGTCTTCGTCATTCCTGTCCTTTCCAGGAAGGTGGACAGGTCACTTGGAGACATCGGCAGGGGTAGGCCAAGACTCGCCGAACACACACTCTCTTATTGACGATAACTCCGGGCACTCGCACAGGACATGCCTGACAGTCTCATCTTCCTGTTCACACATCCTGCATAGAGGTATGTCCACTAACCCAATATTGTGGAGTTGTTTCCTAAGTTGACAGTAGCCAGTCAGAAATCCTACTGTTAAGCTTAGATTTTTCTTGGTTATCGCCAGATAGTTCTTCGGCGCCAGCTTCCCAGGGTTGTCCAGGGTAATCCTGGCAAGATTGCATCCTTTGATTCCATCTCATCTCTTTAGGGATTGAGCAGAGTTTATTTTATAGTCGACGTTTCACGTCGTTTCGTAACAGTGCTTTGATAAAGCTGCAGGTACAACTAACCCTGATATTTCCAGCTGTCGAAGGCGTAACGTGTTCTAAATATTACTGATGTAGTGGCTGTGAAAGTTACTTAAAAAAAACTAATACGTATCACAACGGTGAGACTATATTCTGAAGGACGCGACCTATGGACTAGAGCTGAAATGAGAAGCCGAGACAAAGATAAACGCTGGTTCTAAGCTGAATCAAAAATAGAGTTTGATCTTATTGGAAGCCAAATCTCTATATCTGGTGCAGTTGGCAAGAGCAGCTGGAATGTAGATTTCCTATGCATAAAAAAAGGATCACGAAGTGATCTCTTCACCAAGAGCACAAATGAAATATATGCTGGAACAACTCCAGCAAACTTCGCTTTGTATTTGCATCATCGAAAGGATCTTAGCACGAGATCAAAAGGGATATCAGTCGCCATTAGGTTAAAGGATAATGAAAAATTTTGCGACCTTTACGTCTCGATGAAAGCCTCTACAAGGAGTAGATGAGAAATGGCTCGATATCTTTCTGAAACAAAAGAATGAAACGATTTACTCATCCCAATCTGTTTTCATGTTTTCTCATGTCTAAAGTATCAAAAGCATTAGCAAAGATGCGATGCGAAGTCTAGATGGATCATCTACCTTGTCTCTAGTTTCTATTGCAATGGTAAAAGCGGAAGAATATTCTATTCGCTTCGACTTCAGTATATAAACTGCCTTGGTCTGCCTTGTTTACACAAATAAATCATTATGATATATTGTTTCTGGAAGCTATTTTAAAAAGTGGTCAACGCACAAGAATCATCTTCGAACTAGATGAAGCAAAACAAAAGCAGTGGAATAGTTCCAAAATTTCTTATAAAAAATTAATTTAAAAACGAATGCTTGCATCAGTCGTACCAACTATGCCATTAACCTTAAAAACGTAAAATACAGATATATAACCAAAAAGCAGCTCCATACATTTTTCAACATTTTTATTGGAAAAATGTTGATTGTTGAAGTGAAAAGTGTAAGGAAGGAGGAATAAGGTGTAAAGGTGACCTAGTGAATAAATGTTTGTGTTCTTAAATAGTTAATCTTGTGAAAAAAAAGGCTGAAAAGTTGCCCTTTTCTGAACTTTGAAGGGCCATAACTTTGTAAATAAGAGAGAGCGCCGCTTTTTTCTTTCAGATTCGTAATCTACGCATAAAATACACTCAAAAATATTTTCAAAATCGGCGGGTGCCCTCACCCGAATATTAACCTCACCAAGCACTGGTGGTTTATCAAAAATATGTACTTGTTCATAGGTGATGGAATTGTCCGGAATCGATGAAAATCTCACGATGAACTAACTATCACTTGAATACGTTGTATAATTTCCCTCTATATTTCATATCTCGATTTTATTTCATTTCACTTCAATTTAAGGTCATGTACGTCCCAAACACCAGTAATCATAATAAACATGGTGAACCACATTCAAACAGCCAAAGAGATATCACATTTCAATTGAGTCATTGCGATAGTATAAACCACACTTCAATAATGGTCACTGACCGTCACTCTATATTGCCATGTGATTTGTGGGTGGATTTTAATTGGGTCCATCATCTAAATGCAGCACTATACTTACTTGAATATATACCATGTTTGTATTAACATGCAAGCACTGTAGCTCGTTAAGTTGAATTTTGTTGATTTTAGTTGTGGTATACTTTGTGTACAGATAATCATATTGACGTTTCGGAGGCCACAATCTGCCTTCGTCTTCAGAATAGAGAAAAATCAAATATCGCTTACAGTTTTTTTCCTTTGATTTGTTTTATTTTCAAACTCTTTCAACAGATATCAAAGAACATTTGAAATGTGCCAATGTTGTGAATTGTCTTTCGAAACATTTGGTTACACGGTGTTCCCCCATATTAAGCTGAAGCAATTTGGTCACTGTCTATATCTTTTCTCAATACCGGTAGCCAAGTACGCTTTATGAAACTACACGATTGACTTTTGCAGTTCACTGGGAAGAATATTAAACAATTTATGAATCTGTGATTCATCTAAAAATTCGATTAGTCTACAGCTGGGTATTATAAGCTCTTGTGTTATGCAAGTGGATATCAGATAGTGTACGCATATTTGGCTAATTTGTATCTAGAGTTTTTAGAATGTAAAGTTCTGAAAGAGCCATTAATCTAGCGACCTATTTGGCATTGGCTGTCATCCTTTCAACCTTTTCTGCTGTCGTGCGGCTGATGGGATATTCCGGGGTAATATTTCACAGTTGAGATAATATTTTTTACAAATAAACGTCTTTATACTTCCACTTCGGATAGGTTTCCGCGGTCAGTAATTTGACATACTGTTTTGTCCGGGTTGAACTACTTTGGAGCCATTTTCAAGAATCACTTGGATTTGTACTTACATGACTCGAGGACGTAATCTTCCTTGTCCCCAAGTCTTGTTACTAGTTCTATGTTGGCTGTGTTGGCTCCACGCTATGTTCGTACAACATAAATATGGGCCCCGAACAACTTAGAACTTAGAGTGGAATACAGCAAACATAGAACTAGTAACGAGACTTGGGGTGAGTACAAATGTAAGTGATTCTTGAAAAAGACTCCAAAGCAGGAGCCGAAACGTCGAAACGATGAAAATCACAACCTGGATAACAAATGAAGATCTTCAGATCATGCGGTGCTGTAGATTTTTCCGCGTTTTCCTGCAGCTGAAAAAAGAATACGCCACTGGAATCAATGAAATCGCCCCGGAGCGACAATAATTTTTTTTTAATTTCGTGATTTGTATTAGTTTCTTCTTTAATATTATTTTTGGCCTCATTAAATTTCAGTACTTCATATTTTTACCTCCTATCAATTTTTTGATAGTAAATGGAAGTCTGAATCTCGAATAATGCAAACAAAATCATTTGATCACATTCAAATTTCAAGAAGAGTATTGGATACCGTTTGTAAAACCCGTTCGCCACTATTGGCGCCCCCCAACGTGGGGCTGTTCCAAGAAGCTAAACTTTTTTTCGAATTCAAACATTCTGCCTCAGACAGGGAATTGTTAAAAACTATAGTACCCACTTGAGCGCGTACCCATGTTCGCCCAACCGTGTATCAATTCTTCTTCCTTCTCGTTTATTTTACAACAAACTTCATCGCGTCCTCTCAACGTCCTCCATGACGTCACGCATTCCAAAGTCGGACGCTGAGCGCATCGGGGAAGCCGGTTTACGTGACCTCAGCGCACGCTGATCGTCCATCTCAGAGGTACTACTACGTATTTACGACCACATCAAGGATGGTACGACCGTAATGGCGGAATATGCGTGACTCTATTCCATTTAAAAAGTAAGAGTTACTACTTACTATTAGTACGCGGATAACAGTTTGAAATAGACGATACAAATCGGTACCCGCGAGGTTTGTTGCAACGAAGAAATACGATCGATTGGGATTGGCAGATGAAGCATTTCAGTACTCATGTTTAGGTGCAATGAGACTATTCAAATGATGTTATCATACATAGTATGTGCCATTTAAAAAAAATTGAGGGGGAGTTGAGGGCGCACGATGAGAGCAAAATATGTTTTGAGTAGATTCATTTCACACCACAGGTTACAAATTTCACTTGGACATAAACATTGAAAACTTCATTTAGGGGAGATTTTTAAAGTTTTCAAAAATGGCTTTCATCTTCAATAATGAAACTTAACCTAGTCATTTTGATTTGTGCGTTGGAGTGATCTGGAATTTTGAGATATTTTACTTGATGAGACCTATCAGATTTGATGGTATGGAATGTTTCGTGGGTTTGGCGATTTTTGATATTTCCACTGGGAAACCTTATAAAACAATGTTTCTACTAAGAACTCTACAACCACCTTGCAAATAACAATGCATTGAATATGTGGTCAACATTCCCCAGTAATGAAGTACCCAGTTCAAGGGTACTTCATAAGTAAAATTTGGAACCTCTGTCGTTCAATGAATCTGACAAGTCATCACCTGATTATGGTCGATTAGCGAAACGCGCGACAAGAGACAACATTTTTGTTTTGATGAGGGAGTATTTCCAATAGATATCCTTGAAATATTTAAATACACATTCCCACAATTCTGCTATAATAATGAATCTTGTCAATTACTGTAGCGTCGTAAAATTTGTGAAGGTATCAGTAGCAAAGCTTTGGGTCCAGACCGGATATCCCTCAAAATGATCAGCCTAATTAACTCTATTTGATAAATCACTTCACCTTTCTCATAAAATCTCATCATAACCAGTTGCTAATTTCGAAAATTTTGGAACGATGCATCGGTTATCCCTCTGGCTAAGTGTAACTCACCTACAATCCTTTGTGACCTGAGACAAATTGCAATTCTTTCGTGCCTCTCTAGAGTATTGGGATTGATATTGAAAGATCCGATTAAAAATTATGTCAATGAAAATCATATGAAAACATCTTCTCAATTAGGATTCAGACATAGAATCACCACGATTTTTCGAAGCTGTAGATGATGATAATTTGTCCTGTTTAGTACCACTGTGATACTTCCCTTCACCAGGAGGGGAAAATTGGACGATATTACGCCACTTTTCCTCAATGGTGAGGTCGTTCCATTTGGAACGGAGGTGAAATACCTTGGCATTGTCCTTGATAAAAACTCACCTGGAACGCTCAATTGGAAAAAGTTTTACACAAAGCCAGACTCTCCCTATTGACATATCGAAAGATTTGTGTTGAAACTTGGGGTTCAGGTCCCAAACAAATCCAATGGGTTTATGTGATGATTGTCAGACCAATTATCAGTTATGATGTTATTGCCTGGTGGCCGAAGGCTTTACAGAAAACAACCCAGGCGAAGCTCTTTGGCTTACAGAGACAGGCTTGTCTAACCATCAGTGGTGCCATTAGTACCACACCGTCAGCGACCATGGAGATCCTTCAAGATCTACCTCCTCTCCACATTTTTCTGGAGAGAGTGGCTAGATGGACCTGTGCACATTGCCAATTGCACAAGTCAATTTAATGCAGAGTGCAACAGCGGCCATGGAGATCCTTCTAGATTTACCTCCTCTCCACATTTTTCTGGAGAGAGTGGCTAGATGGACTTGTGCACATTGCCAATTGCACAAGTCAATTTGATGCAGAGTGCAACAGACTGTTGACACTGGAAGTCAGACTGCCCTATAAAGTACTGCTCCCGAGTAGAGAGGACTGGATCCTCCGGGAGAAGGAAATATTAAGAGCAGATCGTTGTTGATTCACAGATGGATTGAAAACACCTTCCGGTTCTGGTGCAGGTGTTTTTAGTCGCAGACCGAGGACAGAGATATCAACCTGCCTAGGATCTTATGCGACTGTATTTCAAGCGGAAATTTACGCTATTGAATTGTGTGCGGGGAGATTGGAAGAATCCAACCTCATGCAAAATTCAATAAAAATATTCTTGGAAAGTTAAGCGAGGTTGGAAGCTCTTGGCTCATACCGAGCAACGTCTGAATTGGTAGCAAATCACAAAAAGCACCTCTCCTTGATAGAAAGACGTAACAGATTGTCTCTGGTATGGATTCCTGGCCATACTGTCCTGGAAAGCAATGAGGCTGTTGACTTCCTTCCAAAGGAGGGTACTGCAAGCAACTTCATCGGACCAGAACCCGTCATTGGCATCGCTTTTAGGCTTTGTCAAACAAAGATTGAACACCTGCATGGCAAGAAGATTTATGGACTTCTGGCAGAATCTTTCAGGATTGGCTCACTCCAAGGCGTTTATTTACCCTTCGTAGCTTGATACCAAACAGTGATACAAACAGGCCTTATTACAGGTCACTGTTATTTGAATCATCATTTGCAGAGACTTGGACTGTCAGAAGACAGTGCGCGTCGCCTCTGTTTAGAAAATGATGAAACAACTTTGTGCCTACTCCGCTGGGGGCCAAATCAGGTTTTTAGAGTTTGGCATCTGACCCGAAAGACCACTCAATATAAAAACCAATCGGCGTCGTTAAGAAGCTGGGTTCATTTGGTCGAGTGTGAATAGGTGTAAGTTATAATAAATACTTGCGGGTTGCAGGTCGAATAGACCCACACACTTTTGATCTAACCTAACTTCTGGATTATAGCAATGTCTTTGACTCTTTTGATCACGAGATATTGTGCGACAAACTTTTCTACTTTGGTATTTTCTCCCAAATCAGTGTCACTCTTAGGAAACCATCTGAAGAATCGTTTTCAATGAGTTGTGGATGGAGTTGTATCGGATGCGCTACCGGTATCAAAGGGAGTGCCACAATGATATATCCTTGGGCCCCAGCTTTTTAGCTTGTATATCAGTGATTTTTAATCTGTTTGTAAAAAAACACAATATATCACTATACCGACGACCCGCCATTATATTTCTCATTTCCGTCTCGTGATTCTATATCCGCCCAGTCAGTTTCTGCGATCTGCGATAATGATGTTCGGGGCTAAGAAGAACAGAGAGCTCACCAACTACACTTCTCAAATCCGCATTGAGAAGTAAATGCTTCCCTTTGTGACCGAGATGAACAATTTTGGATTGTGGTTTGATCCAGAACTTTTGTTCTTTCAACATGTCAGCTACCTGAACCAAACTTACACATGAAGCAGCTCAGAACATTCTCAACAATTAATAGTTTCACAACACAGAACATTTCAGTTTTAGTCACCCCATCTTCCATCTTCACCCGCTGTGTCTCGTATAATGCACCCAAACATTATAATCACCTACCCATTGATTTCAATCTTATACAAATAAAAACTTCAAAAAAAAAGACTAAGGACTTACTTAACTGTCCAGACTCTTGTCCATTCCTGATCTTGTCAATACAAAAAATTTGTTTAAATTGGACTTTTCATGGTAAATAAAGACGTATTATTATTATAAGTCAATTATGTAAAAAATTATCACCAATCTGAACTACAAGATTTTGGATTCAACGATCATACATTAAAATTTACGGGAAATATCTTGGACAACTTTTCCCGCACTACGACACTGTAGAACGTTGTGGTCGAATTTATGAGCTAAATCAAATCGTCTGACCATGGCAGTGAATATTTCTATTTTTAGCTGATTTCAAACAATGAGTTTGTTGAAAGTTCGCGACACTTGAGAGAAGTGAATGTCCTTTAGAAGTTTCAGGGAAACAACTTGAGTATGCATTTTTTACGAATTGAGAAAAAGAATAATAATCTAGGAAAAGTTGTTCCCAAAATGTCTTTTCTCGACATAATAGATACTGTTACTAGTGTATCAGTTCAAAATTAATGTCGTACTTTTCGACCGAAAATCACGAATTAAAAAAAAAACGCTTGGATGATTCAGCATATTCTTACCCAATCTTATACTTAACGGGATTTAATCGCACATCTACCTATTATTATACCTTTTAATGGAACACCTACGAGTAGTTGAGCAAAAAAAACTTCGAGGCGGCGTTCATTTGTTATTTCGTGCGGTGTAAGAAGCGCCTCATCTCGATAAAGATACGGTTGAATCAACTATCACAAATATAATTGAAAACTGTACATCGATCGAATCATAAAATGATTTTCATATTATTTCATGTTATCGACAATGATTGTTGTTGAGATTATGTTTGCATGACATTTTAGAAAAATTAATGAGAGAGAAATGATGAGTGATAAATCAATACGGTATTCAACCCTGCTCAGGAGAATTTTCAAAACCTCAGAAAATAACATAACTGTCGGTGTGTATCGACTATTCAATAGAGTTGAGGTGAATTACTTTCAAATTCTATTCATTTTTGAATATTATGTTGAACTTTATTTATACCTAACAACTGATATATTAATTCAAGAATACATGGCTGGAAGCTGAAGCTCCTTTGACACAAAAATAATTACTAGGTCGGTAGCCAAGCGGTTCGACGTGGGTGCTTTGTTCACTCACTCGAATTGATTGCCGTGTTGGTCGGTGGTTCAAGCCCTAGTCTGAACGATCGATCTTCACTTGCTATCCAACCCGTGTTAGGAATCACACGTTAAAAGGTAAGACCTCGTTAATCCTTAGCACGCACAAGTTTCGACTTCCGAGGGTTGTCTTTCGTAGGCGTGCGTAGCTGGTTAACGGAAAAACAGATTTTAATGAATTCTGATTGTCATTGTGTCTTTACTTTCCCAATAATTAGGTGATTATCACGTATTTTGGAGATATTCTACATTTGAACTTTTCTTGAAGATCCATTTCTGTATTTGCATTATACAGTAAGTTATAAGTCCTTGTGATTCACTGTTTGGAACCTTTCGTGTAGTAATGAATATCACTAACACCAAACACCTCGACATGTGTTTCAATCACCAAGTGATCATTTTCAAGAGGAATATTAAACTTAATTGAATTGAACTGGCCTATACATGATGAAAATCGATATTGAAACTTATTAATACAGTGTATTGTATTATTTTCACTATAAAGGGTTTCACAAAAACCGCGACACGTGTTTCGCTATACGATAGCTTCCTCAAGCGCTTGAGGAAGCTTCTGTATAGCGAAACACGTCTCACGGTTTTTGTAAAATCCTTTATAGTGAATATCATACAATAACTAAGTTTAATCTTCCTCTTGAAGATGATGATTGGTGATTGATTGAAACACTTGTCGAGGTGTTGAAAATATCGGTTTGCTGTTGGGATACAACTCCAGTAATATTCAAGTTGTAAGTCATATAAATGGGAAGGCTTAATATCTGGGAGTAATTCTAGATTCCAAACTGATCTGGAACCAACACTTGGACAGGATAAAAAGGAAAGCGGAGGTAGCACTGATGCTCGCCAGACGCACCTATGGAAAAACATGGGGGCTAAAACCAGACATGGTATATTGGCTATACATGATGGTGGTTAAACCCATGATAACATACGCATCTCTGGTCTGGTGGCCAAAGATGCCATCAACAAACTAGGCAAAGTGCAAAACTTGCATGTTTGGGAATGACGGGAGCAATGGGAACTACCCCAACAGCTGCATTGGAGACACTCCTGAATTTACCTCCTTTACACTTTGTGATAATGGGGAAGGTCAGGCCAATTCAGACTGGAAAACTCACCGAACTACAAAAGATCGGACCGAACAGAAATTTCGGAACATGTGAAGGAACACATATTGAATATGTGCACGGACCACATGACACCGAAGTACACCTTTAACACAAACTTCACGGCCAAAATCATAAGCCGTGAAGAGAGGAAGACCATTAGTTATCCCGAAAACATGTTTGGAAAAAACATCTGGTATACAGATGTATCGAAGACCAAACATGGAACAGGAGCTGGAATATACCGAGCGGATAGAAATTTAAACTAGTTATCCGCTAGGACTATACACATCCGTCTTTCAGGCGTAAGTGCATGCTATCTTGCATTGTGCAAGGCTTATTAAATTGAGACCTCAAAGAAATGAGCGGATAAATATTTCAACAGACAGCAAGAGCGCACTAGAGGCTCTAACAAACCCGAAGGTGACATCAAAACTGGTCTGGGAATGCCATGAAGAACTGAATGAACTTGCAAACAGG
The DNA here is from genome assembly GCF_025532065.1 of Leptinotarsa decemlineata. Lineage (NCBI taxonomy): Eukaryota > Metazoa > Arthropoda > Insecta > Coleoptera > Chrysomelidae > Leptinotarsa > Leptinotarsa decemlineata. Next base: position 11,006,653 of record NW_027412558.1, on the reverse strand, counting down.
AACAAATTAACTTTGTACTGGGTGCCAGGGCATTCAGGAATCACAGGTAATGATAAAGCTGATGAATGCGCTAGACGCGGATCATCAACTTCATATATAGGTCCTGAACCAGCTCTGGGGGTACCAAAATCATTGGTACGAAATTAGGACATGGACCAATAAGAACCACACAGAGTACTGGACAAAAGTACCTGGCAACAAACACAGTAGAAACTTCATTAGGGAACCGTCCGAGAAAAGAACCGAAGAACTACTTCAATATAGTAGGGATCGGCTCAGAATAATCACAGGGTAACTAACCGCTTAGAGGACACCTGTATAAAATCGGGCTGTACAACGGAGACATCAGCTGCAAATTATGCAACGAAGGGATAGAAACAGCTCTACACATCTTATGCGAATGTCAGGCACTGAATCACAGCAGGCAGGCAATATATGGACGTACAAAATTACGTCCAGCAGAATATGACGAACATCCAACACGGAACCTGTACAAACTAGTACAGGGAACGAGACTGATGGAATAGGTGTCATGGGAAGATGGGAGAACAAACGCAATAAGCCCAAGAGGCTGCAGTGTTTTCTGGAAGCTTGGGACTAAATGGATAAGTCAGGCAGCTTCCAAGGGACCAAAAAAAAGTCATATAAATACGAAATCTAAAAAATATTCAATTTTATTTAAAAAAAATGCTATAACTGCTGATCGACAACAGCTTCAGACTTAGTCTTCAGCTCCAAAATATTAATTCATATTTTGACAAGGACCTGAATGTTCTTCATCGTATCTCGTATAGTTGAAAGTTATATCAGTTTACAACACTTTACAGTGAGATTTCCAGTTGAAAATATACAAAACCTCGACCCGTGTTTTGCTGTACGATGGCATCTTCAGTAGTATTGTGACGCCTGAAGATGCTACCGTATAGCGAAACACGTGTAGCGGTTTTGTAAACTTTCAAGTGGAAATCTCACATTACAGTGTGTTTTTCAAATACGTTACGATGGTTCCCATCAATATCAGTCAGTTCTATGATGTTTACCAAAATATAAGGCAGAACAATGTTTGCAGTGTACGGCGTCTATTTCGTCGTCTCAAATAGCAAAGTTTCGGCAATTGTGTATCATGAACGCTAGCATTTAATTCTCTTTATCTTTTGGCACGACCGGCGAACGCCAGCTCCGTGAAATATAACTGTGAGGCATTTCCTTCGAATTTTTGTCTTAATGCCAAGGCCGTTTATAAGAGAACTCGCGAATGCCTCAACGTGTTGTTACACTCCTAGCTATAGCGGTTGAATGTTTGTTACGGCACGTTTTCGATTTAATCACAACGGAAAACTATTATGAGACTGTCTCTTCGTCTAGAAGAGGTTTTACGTTCTTGGAAGCATTGAAACGTGGCAACTCGCAACACCCACTTAAAATATCATTTTCAAAAAGTAAGTAGATTATCACATACATTGGCAGGGAGATTAGAGCGAGAGAGAGCTGATATTGTGAATGCGGAATCGATCCCTATTATAACGGTAGCATAGGTTGGTAAATTGAAAGTAACTGGGTCTACTCGACCCTCCGCTAAGGTTTATTGTGGTTCACACCTATTCAAACACGACATGACAATGAAACCACCTTCTTGATGAACCTTTTATGGTGAGTAGTCTTTCAGGTCAGCTGGCAAGAACGAGACTCTGCCAAACTCTGAAAACCTGATCCAGTTCGCGGCGAAGCAGGCACAGAGTATATTCTCTACTATCAGGTGAAAAAATACTACCTATTTCAAAGTCGACAGACCACGGCTCATTTTTCTCAATTTAGTGGAGATCAGTTTACGATTATCTTCATCCGCTCCCATGGCAGCAGAATATACTAACTGCACCTGTCAGCCAGGAGATGCTCTTTTGATATCTCTCACAGGTAACTTGTAGATAACCAGGCCAGAATATGTAGCTCTAGAATCGTACATGTGGACCATCTTCTGGAATATTGTCCATGGCAGAAAACTAGCATAATTGCTTAGCCACCAGGTCAAGAATTTTTTTTGTGAGGAATAATGTACTCCAAATTCGACAAACCTCGGTTCATTTTCTTCAACTTAGTGAAGATCAGTTTACGATTACCTTCGTCAAATGTACGGGAGGCGCCCTCCCACGTCAGTGGAGGATACTAACTGCACCCACCAGACAAGAGATGCTCTCCTGATCTTCATAGGTAACTTGGAGATAATCTGGCCACAATAGGAGCCCTGGAATCGAGCCCTATAGAAATTACAATTGATTATTTGCTACTAAGGTTGTACCTGACGATTTAGGCAGACCTTTTTCGTCTCTGGTTTGGATGGGTTAGCGTTTGAGGGTGAGCTTTTGCCTTGGCGTTTGCTGAACTGCTCAGAGGGAGTTTGTTCCCTAACCTGATGCGCTCTTTAGGAGGCGACAGAGTTTCTTCATGGCTGCATCACCTAACCTCTAGGTTGTCAACAGGATCAGTAGATGGAGAACTGAGAAGCTCTCGCTCTTGATTTTAAGTTACAGGAAGGTCAGTTGGAGTCGTTTAGTCGGCATCATTTCCCTCTATGAAAAGAAAAGAAGAAAGAGCAAGTAAATATTTTTCAAAAAACTTTCATTCATGTGAAGTTCCAAATTTTACACAATTTCTACTATTATTGTGGCATAGTGGAACCAGATTTTGTATGCCACTCTCAGAGAAGTTTGCCTTCTAATTAGTCAACCACTGCAAGGTTGTTTTGCCTTCTTCGTCATCGTTATGACGCTGTCCTGCCAGATTCGCTTTCGAATACAGAAACATATGATAGGTTACTCGGCGATAGATCGGGACCGAATGGAGGATGGTCTAGTTGTTGACAGCCAAACCACAGAAGGTCGCTCTCTTCGTTCCTCATCGTGACTGTTTTTGCGACCATCTCTTAAGGCCCTAATCAATTTACGTACCATTTCATTACTCATAATATATTCACCATTACCTCCACTCATTTGGCGATGGATATCAGCTGCTTTCAAACCGTTTGAACTGAAAAAACAATTGACAGCACGCATTTCACAGTCGGCGCGATTCTCAAATGGCGGTGGCATTTTGATCATCCACAAACAAATCTAAACATAGTCGACTGGTTCCTTTATGGTGTCTGTGGCATGGAGCGCATTTTCTTACTGCGTACACAATATTTCTTTCTTTTTTCATTTCCTCACAGTGTACGAGATTTACTCACCAAGTAACAATTTGACTAAGTGTAATTCATTATGTGTGAATAAAACATGTACAAAATTATTTTGCTAGAAAATTTATGGATGACATACCTACAAGCGATTTGCAATTTTTTTACCATTAGTAATAATTACATTTCCATGTGACTGTATAATTTCATATTGTTATGAAACGAGTTTGTGAGGCACATTTTGGGTTATGAGAAAAACAACCTAGCAAGCGTTCAACATTTATTGTAATGAATTACGCTATGTCGAATTATGCAATCGCTATTCGTATTGTTCTCTACGATTGAATAATTTCAATTTCATATGATATTTTTTTTCGAAATAATATTCAAGTGTTTTGTGCTACGTAAAAAATATTAATTAGAAATCACTGATTTTTATGTTTGTATCTTCAACATACTTTTATTGTTCATGAAAAGTATAAGATTTTATTCGCCAAACAAACAATTCCTTGAATGTCATTTCAATCAGTAATCATTGATTTCTTGACGTCTTTTTTTAATTGTAGTTAGATAAACAAGCATGATTAATGTCTTGCGTTGATACCTATATATAATTACCTTGCTCAATTTGTCTGTTATCGGTTTTATGAATTATTGTGAGTTTCAAGGTTCCCAGAACAGCTATAGAAATGAAAATATCAATTTGTTTCTTTTTAATTGGTCTCAGGGAAATATTTTGGGTATTTTACATCATTTCTGTACGTACAGACGTGTTAGGCCATTTTTCTTTATGAACGTTTGATCAGTCAAACATAAAAAAATTATTGTGAAAAATACCTAACTCAGTATCACTCTTTATTACCGAATAACTCTCAAAAGCAACCAAGAATCTGTTATCATGTTATTGAAACTTGATATTTGTACCCTACCCAACTTAAATAGGACGCTTATATTTTGATAACTGTCTACTTTAAATGTCTGTTGATTTTATGAGTACATTTTCATGAGATATTGTTTAATTTGTATGTTCAAATATAAAAACATTTAGATGTATTGGGAAAAATGTAAATGTATATAGCCCACTCTGTTTGAAAATGTTGTGCCTGCTTTTGTACATGTATATATTGTAAGGGCACAATGTAACTTCAAATTTACCATATGAATTTATAAAATATCTCTACCAAAGTGTACAAACAAAATCATTATTGGTGTAATTATAATAAAAAAAGTAGCAGCACTTCAAATTTCAGCAACTGCTTTTGTTCTATGACTCAGTCACTACAAGAACAATGATATTCATTCACATATTTGATTTAATTTCAGCCATAGGAATTTCGTTTAAACTGAAAGGGATATATTTCTAGCAGAGATTAAATTTTGGGATAGAAAGGTTTGGCTTTCTATTTTTCCTACTTTATTAAAAAAGAAACGTGGTAATCTTCCAAATAAAGAAATAAATTCACGAATTACTTCACATAAAAGTGACTGTAGACACAATAAAAGATCTTGTGGTTTAGCAGAGCATGTACTTTCGAAGAGTCATGTTATGGATTATAACAATACGAAAATTCTATCTTTAGAAAATAATAAAACTAAAAGAGTGTTTCCTGAAATGTTTCACATTAGTAAAAGTGAGAATTCTTCAAATACAAATTCAGAAATACAAAATTTGAACAAAATTTATAATTACATTTTAACTTTTGAATAAAATAAAAATAATTAACTCTTAAATTACCTCAATTGAATTTACAACTATAATAAAAAATATATATTATATTTTATACGTTTTTACTGGGAATTATATTCATGATAACAGCCCAAAATTATTTTCAGATCCATTTTCTCTGATGATGTGACAGATTATTCAACAGTTGTCAAAATTTTTTATCTTTTATCGTTTTTTGGAGAGAACCTGAGTCAGTTTACATCTCATATGAGCTTGGTATAGACCGTTTATGTTGTCTTTAGCGAACTTTTTTCTCTTCTCTTTTTTCTCACCACGACTGTTTTCTTTAAAATCTGTAGATTTGTTAATCACGAAAACTGTCATGAGAGAAGTAATGGAACGTCCTGGAGAGATCGAACGAAAAAGGCTTCAGCAAGAACGTCCTTTTCAAAAGCTTCTACTATATCCCCAACAAGTTTTGATTGCCCGTCATAAGAATGACGACAAAAATCAAATTTTCCGTTGCGTTTCAAGCAAAAAGTGGTTTTCTTTAGTATTATTTCAACAATCTAACCATGTTCAAATCATAATGTTTACTTCATTGCTACTCTGCCTGACTAAATGAATTAATAAAATTCATTGACTTACCTCCTATAATTATGAGTGCCGCTTTATTGGAATGCGTATACAATTAATACGACCATAAAATCATTTTTAAGGGCTCTCGATTGAGTAACGAGGACGGCATAGCTTGTGTGGTACATTGAACCGCAGTTATTGCGAAAATAAAAATATCGAAAGTACGTTTACGCATACCTTTCTGTTTGAGAGAGAATTAATTGTAGAGCTGGATTCTCGAAGTATGAATAAAACTGAACATTTCACGGACTCTGAAAGAGAATCGATGAGGATGACTGTTGAAGGCTGAAAAAAAACGTAATAGCCAAGTGTTTTCTCCTCGTGAACCACGGAAAGTTGAATTTTCAAGGTCATTTCTCTCTCGTTTCACAAAACGACGCCCCGCCCGAAAAATTTTATTTTCTGAAATTGATATTATTGTTTGATTTCGGATGTTGATGAAGGAGACGACGAAGAAGTTAAAAAAAATACTGGGTGGGGCACTGGAAAATGAAAATGATAGACATTAGAACTGGGCTACACTGATGTGTATACAATCTTAAATGAAATCCTGGAACTATGCAAAACATCATTAAAAGAGGTAGAGACAATAAAAAACCAATGATACTGACAAAAATATTCGAAAACCTAGGCTCCATAATAATAGAAGATAAAAAAATAAGAAGAAGACATGAAGGAAAGAAAAACAGCTATATTAAACATTAATTTTCAGTGAAGAAGAAGATATCTAGCCACAGGTTGTCAAGAAGGTGATTTTACCAATATTTTTAAATGAAGCAGAAAGATGAACACATCAAAAGAAATACAAATAAAGAAATCGACATGTGTAGTCAGAATATAGAAACAAAATCAATAGAAGAATGACAACTCTGTTCAATTGCACTAATTGCAATTGTACTTTGTACAAGTGTTTTAAGAATTGTACAAGGTACAAGACTGATAGCCATGGACAGACAACTTGTAGAGCTTCTATCTCCATATATCCATCACCTGCAACTCAGGCTGATACTCATTCTTTGCAACTGATTCTGTTTCCATACATTTCCCAATGTTCACGAGTTCAAGCTCGTGAAGGACGAGCTATTTGCAACCGTTCGAGAAATACTCAGTTACCACTACATCACAAACAATATTGATATCAATGAACTTGCAGATGCATTACATCTATTTCTAATGATATGTTCAGTTTTCATTATCCACAATAGAAATATATCCTGCAATTTTCCATACTATTAGTAGAAACAAGTTTCTTCAATCAAAGTATTTATTTTAGTTGTCATTTTCTCTTCTTTGAAAAAGTTGCAAAAACATTACTGAAATGAAAGACCTCTCAGCAAAAAAATAAATGGGGTTTATGCGATGTCATCCAATTGGGTATAAAAATGATTTGTTTCGCAACTCAAATCGATCAGATTCATTAATAAAACCTTGCTGACGTTAATCCAAAGTAACGGTGTTAACAAAAAGGAATACAAATCGAGATTTTTTTGATAGTTTACGGTAAGAGTAGTGTTTGGGAGCTGAGCCTATTTTGGATTTATTATACATCAGAGGTTTCCGTTCTACCTCTTAGTTGAAAATATTAATTTCAGAACAACGTAGGGCTTGTTGAATGTCAGAAGTTTTTTAAATTTCGGTGTGGTCCCGGCCACTAGATGCGGTGAGTGAGAGCACAATACACTACTTCTTGGTGAGCACTAGTTTTCAAATGTTTCTTGCCTCTTGATTGAAGATAAAAATTCGATCTTGCAACAGTAGTGACGTTAGGCTATGAAAATTTGAAAGTAGAGTGAAATTTTTACCAAATACATTCATAATGAAATCAAATAGACAGTTTTTTTAGACATAAATCAAGTATTTAATGAAGAAAGCAATACAAATCATGAAATTATGAAACAACAAAAATTAATTGGCGCTCCGGGGCGACTTCATTGATTCCAGTGGCGCATTTGCTTTTTTAGCTGCATGAAAACCCGGAAAAACCTGCTCTCCAGAGGCTCCAATAAATTCAAAACATCGCCAGAACACTTAGTGACACGACTATCGTCAAATTTAAACCAGTCTGTTTCGTCTTTGACCAATGCGTAATAATGACCAGATTCAACGTTAGAACCACAGCGAACAATGACTGCATGAAGATTATGATAGTGGTCTGCTGGATTGAAGTGTTCATCTATTTCGAACCTTCGTAAGAGTTTGGTGCTTCCGTCAGAGGTTGAGTCATGTTTGAAGATCATCAGTGTTATTATTAGGGTGACTAGTGCCACAGCTATACTTGTTTTCTTGTAAAAATAATAGTAAAAATTATAATTTCTTTAATTACTATTGCTATTATTATCAATAAATCATAATATTCGTATCAAAATGAGCCCATTTGTTCCGAGACAAAAATGACAAATGGATTTCAAGACAAAAATACCACTGGGTATCTATCGGTTACGATCATATGTGGGACCACCATAATTTATCGCTGGTAAGTAGGGGTACCTGGAGACTTGAACACTACTTTGTGAATCGGCAGATGTACTTTTGTCGTACACAAATAATTATGCAGAAATGCAGTTTGGAGGGAAAAACTAATTAATTTTTATAAATAGATTACTCGCAGTCTTTTTATATTCCTCATTATTTTTGTTAGTTAGGGCAACTTTATGTAATTGATAACATGTATCTCATCCTTTAGGACTACGTACACCGTTGTTCAGTAGATGGCTTTTTATGATTTTTTTCTCCTTCAGAACTGCGTATTTTTCAAATTGAAAGAGGATCCGCAATTTCTTTCTACGAAAAACACTGCAGCCCCATTGGCAATTGTTATTAGCAAACTAAGATGAAAAAACAGGAATTTAGTTTTTAGTTAAAATCAAACTAAAAAACCATCAGTTTCCCTGAAATAATAATAAAAGACACTGAATTTCCATAAGAAACCTTCCAAATCCCGTATATGTATCGTCACGATGACAGTATGTCTGTTAAAAAATAATAAGGTGAACTTTCTTTTTTATCAAAAAATATTTATTTATGCATCAATTTCTATTTTGACCTCTTCAAAGTAGTCCCCCAAAGATAAAATACACTTGTGCCAGCGTTTTTTCCAATCCTCGAAGCAGTTATGATATTTATTTTTGGTATGTCCTTGAGCCCTCTCAGCGATTAGATTTTTATGAATCCAATCGTCGCAACACGCCGTCCTTTTATGGACCTATTCCATCTTGAAAACAGAAAAAAGTCGCAGGGGGTCAAATCTGGTGAACGCGGTGGCTGAGGCATGATTACGGTGGTTGTTTTTGGCCAAAAATTACGAACAAGGAATGACGTGTGAGTAGGTGCATTATCGTCATGCAAAAACCATGAATTGTTTTTCCACACAACCGGACGTTTTCTTCGTATTGCTTCTCGCGAGCGGCAAATAACTTCAAGATAATACTCCTTATTAGCCGTACGAATATGTGGCAAGCACTTCCGATGCACTACACCACGGTAATTGATGAAAACAGTAAGTTAAACCATGGCATTTGATCGATCCATTGATACGACTGGATATGTGTGATTGATGACTTGTTTACTTTATGGTAATTCATGATCACTTAAATGAAATGAATAAAAACACTTTCGTCTAAATACCACTGGAAAATTTTATTTTATCCCATTATACTTGTTTTTTATACTTGATAATGGGATCAAACCCGAAACCGGTCGTAAAATAAAATTTTCCAGTGGTATTCAGACAAAAGTATTCCTTGGTTTCGATATCATAACCATAGGTATAGCCATGATTCGTCACCAGTTATGACCGTTTTGAGCAAATCTGGATCGCCTTTAACGTCATTAAACAACTCCTGAGCGACGCTCGTGTGACATTTTTTTTGGTGGAAATTTAGCAATTTCGCTACCACACGCTCCATGCCCAAAACTTCCGAAAAAATTGCATGGCATGAGCCAACCGAAATGTCGACATCCTCAGCAACTTCTCAAAGAGTGATTCGACGATTCTCCATAATATATTTCTTCACTTTCTCAACATTTTCTTCGGTTGTTGATGTACTGAGGCGTCTGGGTTGAGTGTCGTCTTTCATATCTTTTAGATTCTAGACCTTATGTGAAAAATTTGTACCACTTGTAAATTTTTTTTTTTGCTCAGAGTACAATCATCGTATGCTACTGTCAACATTTCAAGTGTTTTTGAGTACTTCATTCCATTTTTTTTTCGATAGCAGCAACAACAAACTAAACATGCTTAACAGCTGAAACTGTGATCATATGTTCAAGACGAGTGTACCAACCTAAAAAACTAAAAAAACGCTAATCGAATATACGTAGCCCGCGAAATTTGAACATTCACCTTAATTTTTTAACGGATCTCGTATACACATTCATAGGGTTAGTTAATTGAATCCCAGCTACACTGTTAAAAATGATTGTGATAAACAGGGATATATACTGTGCTTTTAACAATATTTATAAGGTAACTTCAATTTTACACAATAAAAAGCGTGATAATGGAATTCACAGAATATCATATGTGAACCAAAGAGTTGAGTAAAATACGTTGTGAAATTAAATAAATCACAGAAGGTTCTAGGTGTACAGTATTGAGAACAGTTTCTCAAGTTTCTCAACTGTTCTTAATACTGTACAGAGTAAAATTCATATTCAGCCTTTTAACCAATTTCCTTCCTATTAATACTTGGGGTTTTGAAAACGTAGTAAAATAATTACAATGAAAATAATGTTTTATTCCGAAGTACAATGTAATTTAGCATACTGCAATCACACAGTAGAATAGAATTTCACACGACTGACGATGTGATTCAATAACTCGCGTGAATTAGGGTTTTATTTTACGTGATACTTCAAATGACAGTAACACAGATTTCTACATTACAAATACTGTAATATATTCATAATAAGTCATGTGATTTCCTGCATTTATGGTCGAAAATTACAATGGAGATTGTGAAAATTACAGTACTTGTACGGTAAAATCACATGACTCAATATGTATATTCACAAGGGGTTCTCACCGAATTAATTTGGTATTTGACGTTCACAGAAATCCTTGTGATACCACATGAGTTTACGTTGGATACAAAAAGGCCAACGTAATGTTAACTGATTTCACAAAATTAATTTTTGCAGTGTATAGGAAAAAGGAATTCCATTTGGATTCAAATGGAAATGTTTTAGGTGAGATTGGTTGTTAGGGAAAAAAGTTTATTGGCTTCCTACCTCTCCTTCATCCTACTTCTCCTTGTTCCATCATATTTATCTAACAGATTTATTCAAACAACCTCCAATTGAAATTACTTTCCACACTTTGAATTCTACAATTCACATAGAGGAGTTTACATTTACAGTTAAAATTTTGAAATTCAGTTCTAGGATTCATAAATCACTTGAACTTATTGGATTTTAGAATATTTTTTTTTACCTCGTATTATTTATTGCACATGAAATTGTACTCCGAAATAACTTTTGAAAGTAATCCATTTTCACTAGAAACGCCCATAAAAACGTGTTGAATCCAAGAATCCGAAAATATCCTGCCAATTTGTTAATTGTTTACATGAAATCGAAATTCCGGACAACTCCAAGGCGATGCGTGTTATAGAAGCGATGTTTAAACATATGTTTTGTGAAAATATATTTGGCTGCCAAGGTCAACGATTGGCATTCTACGATTTTATGTTTACGAGATTCTTTCTCATTGATATTCTAATAAAATATGCTGATTTAGCAACTCCATTGAAAGAATTCCAGTAAGTCACGATTACGAATAGACTGTTTATATTCAAATGAATAATATAGACATTCTATAATGTCCAGAGAACAGGAAAAAAATATTAAAGAATCAGACATGATTATGGTAAATAGGTTTCCACTGCCGGTTTCTAGAATATTGCTTGCCATTTCTGATTTTTATTAGTCTTGGCATGTTGGTTTTGGGCCTAAAATTTCGTCTACAACTGCGGTAGATATTATAAAATAGTGATGGATGTAGCCGTTACTACGTGGTATGAAATCACATTGAACTTTCCATGTTTTTGCCACTTTTATAAAAGTGGTTAAACCACTTTCATAAAAGTGGTTAAACAACTTTTATAAAAGTGGCAAACCACTTTTATAAAAGTAGTAAAAATGTAGAAAGTGGTTTAACCAGTTTTATAAAAGAGGTGAAAACATAGAAAGTTTCATTTCTCTTTTCTTCATTATGATTTCATACCACGTAGTAACGGCTACATCAACTTTTATAAAAGTAGAAAAAACGTAGAAAGTGGTTTAACCACTTTTATAAAAGTGGTAAAAACATAGAAAGTTTCATTTCTCTTTTCTTCATTATGATTTCATACCACGTAGTAACGGCTACATACATCAACACTTTGATAATATCTACCGTAGTTGTAGACAAAACATTAGGCTCAAAACCAACATACAACAACATACTTTTATAAAAGTAGTAAAAAACGTAGAAACTGGTTTAACCACTTTTATAAAAGTGGTAAAAACATAGAAAGTTTCATTTCTATTTTCTTCATTATCAAAGAAATTGTCTGCATGTTATTTGGGGAGACCATGAGGTTTTCCAGCATTTTGATCTTTAATTGAAAACGAAAAACTTTTCAAAAAAATATTCGAATGAAAAATATTACTGCGTTAGAATCAAAATTCAGATAAGAAGTTATTCTGAGTTGTGTCTAAACACTTGAATAAATTATTTTGAACTAAAATATACTTCCTTGGGATGATGTTTCACGTGTACCACTTCTATTTCCTTTATCGAATCCTGGTAGAAAAATTGTACATACATATTCAATTGTACACAATTGTATATGTCAAATTAAAGATATTTCGATTGATTTCACGAGGCAAAACATTCAGATAATTTTGAAAGAAGTGTTTATAGAAAGGAATCACAAACAAATAGGCATTTTCAATTTGAATTTCGTTTAGGAAATTCCCAACACCACACCAACCCACTACAAATTACCAAATATTACCACACCATTCACATCAACAGCTAACTTTTTCAAATGTAATACTTTACTTTCCTAGTCTTTTTGAAAAAATAAGATAAATCGGTCCAAAATTCGACATTTTCAATATTCTAAGGTCTCCATTAACTCAAACAAAACCTACGAATGAAAATTAGAAGTGAAAAAAATGTAATGATAGTGTTTCGTGTGTTTGTAGTCAGACATACTGGTGAGACTTCAAATTTTTAAAAATAAAAAATTCTGAATACCAAAATAACATAAACGCCAAAATTCTGATGATATCAGAACAAAACGAAACGAGAGTATCTTTTATAATTATGACTGAAAATAAGGGTATGATAATAACAATAATAATAAAAGTTCATTAACATTGTGTGGTATATGATTAAACACTACCACTACTGAGAAAGGAAGCTGAATAGGAAAAATGTAATGTCAAGTAAAATTCCCAATCAAATTTCGAAAAATCTCGAATTTTCCATAATTTGTGTACAATTTTTCAAGTATTCTATAAAAACTCGAGCATTTGAACAGATATGTCAATTTTTTCATTTTCATAATTCCATTTTTTTTCAAAGTATTTATTCAAAATTTTTGATAAAAATTATTACTGACGAATTGGATTTTTATTCAAATGCAGAAACAATTCTGGTAAATTTTAGTAATTTGCTCTACCTATTCGATTTTTTCGAATATCAATACTTCAGAACACAGAGATTCTCCCAATAATTCGCGAAGAGTCGGTCCTATTATAAATGAGAACACGTCAAGATCATTTTCAGTATTTCCGCAGATGCAGACGAAACTCCAAACCCAAAAACATATAGAGCAAGGCTAATAACCCGGAAACAGCAAATAATCAATCTGAAATGAGTTGGAGCTCTCTATAACGAGCTGTGATTTTTTGAAGATTTGTTCGTTATGTCGTTAAACGGACATTTTAATTACCGACAAATTCTGATGTATTGAAATTCCCCAATTCAACTGTTTCTTATTAGTACCTCATGGATTGGTTTCTTGTGTTTTTGAGCGTATAACGTAACTTTTTGATAAGTTCGCGTCTTATATAGGATTAGAAATGGAACAAGTGAAGCAAACTGTGAGATGAAAAGTTTTGGAGCTATGTTTCACCGTCGACTGGTTTATTTCATTCCGGTATAAAACCATAAAATTTAATTCATTTACGAAATCACTCACTCAACGTCTTTCATGAGCATTTTCCAACCAAACTAATAAAATAGCTCAAGGAAATATTTGAAATGTAGAAAAGTCATTGAATTTTGGTTTTTTGCTTTCTCCAATCTTAACATATTTTGTTTTTCTGAAAGCTGTAGAAAGCGATCGGTGGTTTTAGATGGGAAATAGGAGCCTACAGAAGACCCATAGGTATAGACGATTCTCTATCGAAATATCGTTTTCAACTCGTATAAGTCTCTTTGAAAATTCTAAGGATTGCTCGACGGGAACTGCTAATTCATCGATAAAATGATACTAATAAAGTATGATATATTTCAAAGAAAGGTATGACATGTGTACTTTGCTATTATATCTCGTTGAAAATGGCTAATATTCCACTGTTGATATTTCAAAATGAACTCATTTTTGTTTTCTATAGTTAATGCCATTTCGAATGTTGATTTCAGCGCACAATAATGTGTTTCAGCACTATGAGCTTTTATATCTCATTCAAATTTTTGTGCTAGGGATCGCAGAAAGTAAGTAAAATCTTACTTTCATTTATAATATTGTGTAGAAATCCTGAGAGTGATATCTGATTCGATTCCATTACGAATGTTTGGAATACAATCGGAATAGGGAAAAGTGTTTTTTGTATAATTCAGCGTTCATAGAAAACTATTTGTTTCAAAAGTATTTTTCTTTCGTGTAATTCAATGTTTTTATGAAAATGGCTGTTTCTCGAATGCTTTTTCTTTCAGTTTATGTTTGAAAGTTACTTCTTTGCATGATATACACATCTTTGTATAAGGTTAATTTTTTAAATTGAATGGTTCCTTCCTTTCTTTGGAAGATTCCCACATTTTTTTGTACCAAATACAGGAAAGTAATTGTTTCGAGAAGGTTTTTTCTTCCAGTTTGTATCTGAAAGTTACCTACCCCTTTCTTTGTATGCTCTTCACGTCTTTATTAAGGGTTTATTTTGAACTTAATTCTTCGGAAGATATTGTTCGTATAAAGAAGAAAACAGCCGAAATCTTTCTTTCCCAAAAACAAATCCATTTCTATTTGAACAACATAATTCTTTTTTACTCAATAATCCAATTCATTTGAATCACGTTTAATCATTCAAAACTTTAATCTGAATGTATCAATGTATGCATTTCATTTCCATGGCATTAACCAGTTCATTTATTATCAATATCTGCACCACACAGATCATTGACATATTCTCATTCAATATTCATAAAACCTAACCAGAACTGTTATAACAAGAGGTTGAAAAAATTTCGTGAAAGTGTTTCACGTGGGCTAAGAAAAAGTGGTTCATATCACGTTGCATTATGAATTTCTTTTTTTAAGGTACTTCCATGTTATGTAAATACGAATTGTCTTGAAAAACATTATACCGTCTTAACAAGTACATACACCTGATCAAAGAAATGAAAGTGATTGTAGCAGTATTACATACCGGGTGATAATTTCAAGGATCAATACCGTTCGGTCAACCGCTGCAGTGAATGTAATATTTTGACATACTGGAAAAGTGGAAAAACAAAATATTTATGGAAAAATCAACAGATATTGGAAGGATCTGTTGATTCTTTGAAAGAAGATGATGAGATTGCTACCGAATTTGAATCTCAAAATTTGAAACCTTACGAAGTTCATTAAGATGTCGATTTCCCAACAATTATATGGGTTGAACGTTTTGTTTATTCTTTACAATTGCTTTCTTTTTCTGTCGTTCCCTGGAGCTTTCACTGGAAGGTAACCAGATGAAACCAGAACCCGAAAACAAAAACATTACTGATCCAACACCTGACAAAGTTGTTTGATAGTGGTGCTAGGTACAACCACAAATCCAATGTTGAGCTCAATTGTTTTGAAAGAACACTTATGTGTGAGTGTAATTAAGCAAATACATACGGAAACGCCATCTACGGGACGAAAACAACACTCATACCATGTTTTGTCCAAGACCTTACCGTTTATTTTTTTAAATATTTGACTTCAGGAATCAAAATGAGTCTGACGACTGTTTCAAAAAAAGATAAATACGTATTAAGAAAATGAATGTTTCGAAATAAAATTTGAAATATTTTCCTCCCCAAACATTCATACACAGTAGGATGTCGAAAATACCTGTAGTCTTCCTCAAAGTATGTGTGAAAATAATAATAATAAGGGGTATATTTCATAGTTTACCAATATTTCTTATCTACTAAAGTGAAATGGGGTGTGAAAGGTCAAACTCAAAACACTACTCCAAAGTCTTCTTGTCTCCATCGTGTGATGTCGGTAAAGGTCGGTAAAGGTCGTTTAAGGTCAAACATAAAACACTTCCTCAAAGTCACCTTGGCTACGTTGTGCCGTATAGTTTCAAAACTGCGATATAGTCGCGTAACTGGCTCGATTTTATTCAAAGTCACCTTACCTGCGTTGTGTGATGTAGGTCAAGATGGTTCAAGGTCAAACTCAAAACAATTTTCCAAAGTCAAGGTTGGGGGGGAGATACTGAAATCGGCCTGAACCAACTATAAGGTCTAGGTCAACCAACTACACTTCAAAAAAGAACCGGGAATTTTTAAAGTAGGCGCTTTCCGAAATAATACTCGTACACGTACGTCAGGGAACAACCCAATCATCGAAACATTTTTTAAACATATTTTTGGAATCGACTTCAGTATTCGCAGCGAATTATCTTTTATGTTACATGCCGATTGAAATTAATGTTCTGGAAAAAGAAAAAATCGACCGAAGACGTATCAGGTGAATACGGTGGCTGTTCAATACGGTTTGTTGAGTTTGGCTAGAAATTCGACAAATTTGGGAAAGCTAAAGATGAAATGAAACTTACGAATTTTACTAAAGCTTAATGGTATAAAACGTAATTACATAATATTCTGCATTCACTAGGGCTGGTTACCATTAAAATCTTAGTTTTCGTCGAAATGGCAAAAATAGAGTACGCAGTTTGCAAATTTTGTACGGATTTTAGTGAAATTTGTGATTATCATTTTTGAGTGGGAACTAAAACATAATTGCTCTCAAAAACAAAAATTAATGTTCGATTTATCGGTCGCAAATTAGTAAAGGGTCAGTTGATGCACAGGACCGAATGAAATATATTTTCAAAAATATGTCTGTGAACACTCTCTCTGGGGTCATTCGGGTTCGTATAAATTCCTCTTTAGTAAACACGCTAACGATTTATTTGTATGGGCTCATTGTAAACAAACCCCACAATTAGAAGAACAAACCGAGTCATTGTGAACGCACTTGTGATAAGTAGGAAGTATTCAATAAAACATGAGAGGGAGCGGTGACATGTGGCGCAACACGAATCATTTTCAACCTTAAAATTGGTCAGGGTCGAACATCATAAAATCACGATTATTACTGCACGTTCTAACTATTTATATGAGCTATAAATCAGATCCATATATCTATTCTGAATGTCCGTAACAACGTAGATAGGAATTACATATATCCGTTCGAAATTGCATTTTCAATTAAAGTTGCGTAAATTTATGTGAATGTTATTAAGATAATGTGGTACAGTAATGCATTTGGCGATAGATAATTATAGAAAATATAGAGTGTGTGGGAATAAAACCAAGATATGTTGCCGTGAAAAACCGTTTCACCGGTATTTCAATATAATTAAAATGACTTCTTGGGAGTTAGACTAAAAACTGCAGTGAATAAAAGGCCTGCGTGTTTATAACGACTCATTCATACTGATGATATGAAATTTTGATTTATTTCCAATATTTGAAGAACAAATGAATTTTTACACTTCATATATAGTGTCATCCCCAAAGTATGCACAATATGGAAAACTTGTTTATTAAGGGTTTTTCGACAAAAAGTTATTCTCGATAAAAGTTTGTGCATCCCCTAATACTAAACATGCACCAACAAAATACAGTAAAACACACATAATATACGAGGAGCCTTCAAATACTTGATTTTGAGAAATCTCGTAAAATGTTATTTAAAAAAGTTGTTCAGCATTAAAAAATTCATCTAGACTTGTAGTCATGGCCATCAGAGTGAAGTTTTATATTTTTTTTACCCATTTTTTAAAATGGGGACTACGAAAAAAAAAAATCCTTAAACGCTAAATATACAGCATCCTGTATAAGACGGTAAGCATGTAATATAACAAATTACACAACTATGGTGTTAACCACGGTCAATTTTTTAAAGAGTAAAATAATTTTGAGTGCAATTTTTATTTTTTGTTAACACCGAAAATTACTTAAAATTATGCAGTATTGTAACAAAATCTCAATATTCAATTGTATCAAATCGCAAAATATCAAAATAAAATAGGTATTTTGGAACAATCTCATTGATTATTATTTTGGAGAATTATTTTGGACAAAAAAATCTCCAGAAAATCAATGAGTTTGTTCCGAATTAGCCATTTTATTTTCATTTTTTGTGATTTGATATTATTGAATATTAAGTTCTTGTTACAATACTATATAATTTTGAGTAATTTTCGGTGTTAAACAAAAAATAAAAATAACTGCACCAAAAACTATGAAAATTATTTTACTCTTCAAAAAATTTACCGTGATTGAAACCATAATTATTGTGTAATTCATAATAATACAGGCTTTCAAAATAAACCGTCGTATACAGCAAATTTTTTTCGTAGTCCTACTTAAAAAAATCGGTCAAAAAATAAAACTTCAATTAAATGGCCATGAGACTTCAAATCTGGATGTATTTTTTAATGGTGAACAATTTTTCCATATGGTGCATACTTTGGGATGACACTGTATTTAATAGCGAAAAGTGAAAATAAACTATTTTGAAACAAAAAAAAAAAAATGTATTTTCACAAAATGATGTTTATTTATACTTCATATTTTACTAGCACAAAAAAATCGAGTGTGAAAATTGTATATTAAATGAACAAATGGAAAATCAGCAGCAATACCAAACAGCAGTGAATATGATGATCAGTAAGAAAAAAATAGTTTCTTAACATTGATATTTACGGAGAAAAAGAAACGGTTGATTAATAAATGCAATAAAATTGTTTAGAAACCGATTTTTCCTCAAAAATCATTACCAGCATTAATAATCAGATTCCCCCCCCAAAAAAAGTAGCTTTATCAATAAAAAAACAAACCAATTGAAACATTTGAGGAAAAAAAAGTTCAATGATTTATTGATGTTTTTGATTTTTCAATAATTCTATTTGTCCATGAATAAATGGATAATTGTATTTTTCAATGTTTTAAGCAACTGTTTACTCTTGAATATTACTTTTGGATACTATCCAAGAGTATATAGAGAGAGGCAATAAAAATTCAAAACACAGATGATTTTAATAGAAGAGAAGAGGCAATGAACATTAATGAAATATGGCTACCGGTCCTCCGAGCCACGCCAAACTATAAGATTATAAAACCGAAGTCAAATACCATCATTATAGTTTCTGCATTAAGGTGCGTATTCACCAAAAAAGCGAGCACGAGCGAACAAGAGCAAACAAGAGTGAACGACCATTCTGCACCAATAATCGTCTGGTGAGTACGGGCTAGCGAGCGAGCGAACGTATGCTTGTTCGCGTTCAGAAAAGATCGAGAAGAAGGCGGTACATCAAAAGGTGCTCGCACAAAGTAGATGGATCAACTACGACTACGAACTTGAAGATATCCGCTCTGGTGTGGACGAGACATCAATATGTCGAGCAAACACGAGCGAACATGAGCGAACACGAGCAAACATACACAAATGCTCGCCCATGCTCGCTTTGTGCTCGCTTTTTTGGTGTATACGCACCTTTAGGAACAACGGGAACAACAACTCGAGCATTACGGTATTTCACCCACTTATTTGAAACAACTACATCCCGTTAGCTCTATTATGAATGTTTTGTGTTTCAGTTGAGAAAATAAAACATGACTGGTTTTTGTGTAAATCAAAATTCGTAGGAGGGAGTATTTTTCATTCTATTCATTCCTATACGAAAGCAAAACAAGGAAATGATATGCCACACATTTCAGTATAATATTTACGGATTATTGTTACTGTCCGAAGAGAGAATTGAATGGAAGAACATGTATTCAATATAACATATGAATGAACTGATAATTGATATACTTGCATCATTCTTAGTAATTATTTCTAAGGGCAGAAATTACGGGAGGATTGAACGACCATTTCACACTTCAGATACGAAAAAAGTGAGTTGAATAATTGCATAATTAATTTAAAAAACAATTTCTCTTTATTATATACGACCGTCGCACTCTATCTTGATCCTTCAGTATTAATTTATTCAAACCCAGCTGATGCTGAATACATTTTAAAAAGAAGACTTCGGCCTCATCAATTTTGATTATGGCGCGCCCTGAATAAATTCTCGCTGGTGCCGTTCAAGCTCTAGTCATCAGTCATTCCATAGTTTTGAAATCAATCACTGGGAATTGATATGGAGTGACTGAGCATTTTGTAGCGTTCGAATTTTCATTTCCATCTTCACACAAGACGTTGTACGGAAAAATTCAAAAGGCTCGAGAATTGATTTTCAGAACAGGCTGAAATGTAATAATAATAGGAAAATACAAAAATCCGGGTGAATGTAGGATTTTATCCCATGCTAAGAATCGCACGTTAAAAGGTAAGGCCTCGCACATGTTTTGACTTTTAAGGGTTGTCGTTCATAGGGGAGCAACAGCCGGGTAGTGGAATAACAGATTCCAACAGATTTTTTATTATTTGTTAGAAACTAGCTTTTGTTCTCAACTTAGTTTGCTTCGACATCAGTTTTTAGGTTTTCCAAAGTTCTCATATATTTATCTATCAACAATATATATAAAATAATCCACTACCTATAACCATGGGCGTCCCCCAGGGGACAGTACTAGGCTCAACTTTGTTCTTAATATACATTAATGACATTTACAAACTTGAAAACATCCAAGGCAGCATTATATCTTATGCAGACGATACAGCTCTGTCATTTCTAGGCGATACGTGGGACAACGTCTTTAACGTAACGTTTACCCCCACAAATAAAGATCAACCTTCCAAAAATAAGCTCACTATACACAAACCTATTTACACATGTCCTATAGTTGATAAGATGAACAACATGAACTATCTTGGTGTATATGTAGACCAACATCTACGATGGGACGAACATGTAGTCCAGACCGTTAAAAGACATAGTAAATTATCTTATAAATTCTACCAACTCAGAAATCTCAATAATAAAAAGCTGCTAACAATGATATATAACTCACTTGCAGAATCAGTTCTGAGATACTGCATTATAATATGGGGTGGCGTCAGCAAAAGCCTGTTACATAATCTAGAGGTAATGCAAAATACTATCCTGAAAAACATTTTTAATCGTAAAATGGATACTCCACTGTAGCACTATACAAAGAATCAGACTTATTTGATGTGATAAAATTATACACTTATTAGTGCATATTATGGATGCATAATAACCCCACCCCCAGTATAAATCATAATTCTGAAAGCCGAGCCAAACTTCATCAAAAAAACGAATATCCCTCGCTGTAGATTAACTTGCACTCAGAGATTTATATCATACTCTGGCCCGAAACTAATAAACCTAGTTCCTTCAGACATTAGAGCAATCTCCAAAAATACAAATTCAAGTGAAAGAACATGTGATTCAAAACTATGACATATTGAAATCTGTCAATGAACTGGATTCCTAATCGAAGTTCTCTCTAGGCTATCGATATAAACTATTGTATTAACTATTGTAGGTAATATGTTGAATTAGTTGAACAATCCAACGTTACCTTTTCTTCGACTATTCCTCTCTCTTTTCACCAGTTTTTCTTTCTTCCAACTATTTATATAATTTGTATTTATATTGTATATTGTATTGTATATATTATATGTATGCGTTTATGTATATATACAGTGCTAGTCAAAAGTCCCCTCCCCCCCTCGTATCTTTTGAACGGGTATACTTCTAATAATGAAATTTGGAGGGTGGAAATAAACTGATGTAGGCTTCTTAACTGGTCATACCAGGTGACGCAATAGTCATAAATGACGTCACAAGGCCACTGTGACCAAAAATTTTAAATGGGACCCTATGGCAAGTGACAGCTCGTTTGAAAGGTATTGAAAATACCTATTCAGTCATACCAATTTTGTTTGGGTTTCGGCTGATTTTCATTGATAAATTGAAGAAATACGAAAATTATAGTTTCGCATTTAATTAATAAAGATTTAAGAACCAGTTCTTATAATAAGTGTTCAAAATGTGCTCCATCTACTTCCTGGCAGTAATGCATCCTATTGCTAAACTCTTGTCGTACTCGTCCCAGTGTGTCAGCGGAAATTGCCCTACATTCTTCAACAATTCGTTGTTTCAGAATGGCAATACTGTCAGGTGCTGTAGCGTAAACCTTAGATTTCAAGTACCCCCATAGAAAAAAATCTAATGGTGTAAGGTCCTGTGACCGAGCTGGCCATTCGATCGAACCTCGTCGTCCAATCCATCTACCACGATATTCTTCATCTAGGTAACGTCTTACTGCACCGTAATAGTGTGCAGGAGCACCATCTTGTTGAAACGTTATTTCCAAGTTGTCGAATTCATCTGGATTATTTTCTAGAATTTCAAGAATTAACGCCTCAATATCAGTTTGTAACATCTCCAGATACAATTCACCGGTTAAGTTAGCATTGAGAAAAAGAGGCCCAACTATGTGGTTTCCCAAAATACCTGCCCAAACATTTACTTTTTCTGGAAATTGAGTATGTTTATCACGAAAGATGTGAGGATTTGTGTCACTCCAATACCTCACATTTTGAGTGTTAACATTTCCATTGAGAAAGAAAGTACTTTCGTCACTAAAACAAATTGTCTGTATGTAGCCTGGTTGTTGGTTCATTTTATCGGACATAGTTTCACAGAATTCTAGTCTTCGGTCGGGGTCATCATCTGAAAGTTGGTGCACCATTTTTAATTTGTATGGATGAAATTTGTTTTTAGCCAACACCCTATGTACTGTCCTTTGACTGACTTCACAGATAGACGCAACTTGGGCTGTGGAAGAAGTAGGGTTCACTACCATTTCTCCAAGTATGTCAATTTTTTTGTCATCACTAATTGTTGGTCGACCAGATCGTTTGGCATCTTGAACACTACCTGATGCTTCAAACTTCCGAAGAAGCTCCCTCAAATAAACCCTCGATATAGGGCGATCGGGGTACCTCTCATTAAACAGTCGTTCCGCTGCATGGAAATTGTTTCTACATTCACCAATTATTAAGATAGCTGCTACTTTGTCGGCTACAGTACGTACCATTTTGCCTATGTAAACACTTAAACGTCTCGTTAAACAATAGCTTAGGTAAATTTTCAAGGTATAAACACTTTTGACAAGTAGATAATTCAAACACGTCAACCTTTTTGACAATGAACCAGAGGCGTACTTTAAAATCTTTATTAATTAAATGCGAAACAATAATTTTCGTATTTCTTCAATTTATCAATCAAAATCAGCCGAAACCCAAACAAAATTGGTATGACTGAATAGGTATTTTCAATACCTTTCAAACGAGCTGTCACTTGCCATAGGGTCACATTTAAAATTTTTGGTCACAGTGGCCTTGTGACGTCATTTATGACTATTGCGTCACCTGGTATGACCAGTTAAGAAGCCTACATCCGTTTATTTCCACCCTCCAAATTTCATTATTATAAGTATACCCGTTTCAAAGATACGAGGGGGGGAGGGGACTTTTGACTAGCACTGTATATGTGTATGTGTTCGGAAACTTCTCAGACTACCCTCGTACATTACGTTTCTTTATCTATATTTTGGATTGATGGATGAGGACAACGGCAGGCAAAGCAAGCATACCGTCTTTCGAAATCGGCATATTTCAGCCCCAAAGAGGCCTTCTTCATGCTCGTACAAAAAGATTGATAATGACTACTTGCAGCTACGTGCGTACCCATCTTGATGCAAAAAGAAACAAATCCAGTTTTTTTTAACGGAGACCTGACCCAATTTTGATCCAGTATATGAAAACCTGTCTGTATACCTGCCCGTGTAATTGTCTTATGAACTAGTTTCGCTCCTTCAGCTCATTGTTTCTAAACGGCTCATAAAACGTAATGGGCTAATCCAGTTCAAGATTGTAAGGCGCTTTGTAGAAAACCAATTTTCTTCTCACAACAAACAAAAGCAGTTGTAACCAAACCATGTAATTAAATTTCTGATTTAACATTTTCCTTATTGTTGAAATAACGCTGCACTCGCTGTCCGTCTGTTCTGCTCAAGTGAAAAAACGAGCTCTATCATGTATCTGCGGTAAAAAGTGAAATTTCGCAATTAGAATTATTTCGGAATGCGTGATATCGATTTTAATTCGAGACCATTAAGATTCTTCAAACGCTTATGTGATTCGAGAAAACGTCGGATTATATCTCGGATTATGGTTCATTAATAACGTTATTTCATATTCGAATGCAAAATTATTCACACGATTTGAAAGTACCATACCTATCTGATTTATTGAATTGAAATATTCAACTCTGAAAATGAATATATTTTGTATTTTCTGTTGCTACTTGGAAACTAGCTGACATGTCCATTCCTCCCAAACCTTTGGAAAAACACTGCAGCTTCATAGGTATAATATAAATGACCAAATTTGGATTTGCACATCAGACAGATTGCGTACCTGATAACGCTGAATCAGTTTCCTTGGCCAAACGATACTTGTTTTACCAATTTTGTTCCCTGTATTAGTTTGTACAGGTACTGTGGGTTGGGCTACCTATCGGTCGCGTCCCCAGGTGGCGGATAGGGGAACGGTCAGGGGACTGGAGGCCCTGTCCGGGAAGCCAATGTGGCCTTACGGACGGGGTCGCCAAACTACTGGCCAGTGGCAGAAATAAGTAGGGTGAGGGGAACTTAAAACCCCCAAAAGCCTTTGCAAAACATGCCACCGTATACCAGCCTAGCCAAGCTAAGGTGTAAGGAATCGTGCCGACAGCTGAATGGTCGCAGGGTGATATGAGGTGATCAACTCTTCCCTTGCTACTCGTGGGAACACATATGAATGAAAACACACAAAAACAAAAACCAATTACGAGGCTGGAGAGAAGTGCTCACCTCAATCTAAGGCGGTGGATGGGGATAAACAGAAATGTCCACCCCAATCTACCGCTTGGAATGAAGCTGGACATAGCAGATCATCTCCAACAGCAGGGGCACTTCCTGCGGCGGGTGTCAAGAGCTCAGCCTTGAATAAAGGCAAGGAACCAGCTGCCCCTTCAGGAAAGCTCCCTCACTTGGACACCTCCACGGAGGGAACCCCAAAAAGATTGAAGAAGCCGCGCAACTACAGTAATATCAGTGCACCTTCCAAAATCTTCGTGGAG
Source organism: Leptinotarsa decemlineata (assembly GCF_025532065.1). Taxonomy (NCBI): domain Eukaryota; kingdom Metazoa; phylum Arthropoda; class Insecta; order Coleoptera; family Chrysomelidae; genus Leptinotarsa; species Leptinotarsa decemlineata. The sequence goes on along the minus strand of NW_027412558.1, from coordinate 10,981,589 downwards.
GCCACCGTGATACACCTCAAGGTTGCCAAAGAGGGTCTTGGCCTATACCTGACTATATAAAGGAGATGTCTCCTACTGTTTTCCTTCCTGGAAAGGACAGGATAGACGATGGCCTAGGAGGACAACTCCTCGGGAGTGCTGTGAATATACACTCACCCTCCCTACTCAACAGATACCAGATAAGGTCCAATGTCTGATGTTTTGTCACATTTTTCTCGATATGAATGGGATTCTTCATGGTACATAAATTGCCTGCCTCCTGAGCAGTTATTTGTTACAGACCCATTTTCCAATTTAGTTGCATACCAGAGACTTTGGTACCTTCACAGCTGGTTCAGGTCGATTTGATGATCCGCGTCTTTTCCATTGGCGAGAGTCCTGGCATGCACTATTGAGTCAACCTATGCTTGTTTGCCAGTTCTTCTAGTTCTTTACGTTGGCCTTACGTTGCATCCTCCTTCCTTGCTCTATCTTGTTATCAACATTTAGGGTCACGGGCATGTGACCTCTCTCACTATATTATAATATTTCTCCTTGATTGGGATGGCCAAGTCACATGCATAGTTATATATATTATGGTCTTGAAGACGTAGTAACTCGTTGTTAATACGGTGAAAGAAAGCAACTAAAATACTTCTTTGTGAGTGTAAGCATGTTCTGCTTGGTGAATTGGTCTGTTAGCAAGAGCTGTGTCCCTAACATGCCTGTCAAGTTTTTATTTCTAATGTTTATAATACAATTGACATAAGACCAATTGCTTTCAAGATGTTCGCTGAATCTTGGTGGCCTAACAAGTCTCTATTCCAGTAACAAATTTATTCTGTATTTAGTTTTAATTAACAGCGTTAATTGAACTATCCAAATCACAACTGAACACTATACTTCAATGATACTTTACAACTATCGCATTTATTTAGCTTGTTCCTGATAGCTTGTAACGTACTGTGTAAGTAAAAAAGATGAATAACCAAAAGGTGGTAAAAATGCGATTATCAATACAGGATGCTACTTCAGGAATATTCAAATTTGTGATCGCAGGATTAAACCATGTAGATTACAAAAAAAAAACACGCTACATCAGAATATGAAAATTTATATATATATATATATATATATATATATATATATATATATATATATATATATATCTTCAAAACGCAACCGAATCCAAGACATCTCAGTATGAAAGAGTGCAATGTTATGGTAAAATCAAATGAAAAACTGTTTCATGGAAGTTCTTCGAAATGATCAGTCAGAGTTTATTTATAAATGCATCAGTGACCTCGGTTTCTCAACTCGGGCAAATCCCAGTTCCTTTAATGTTACAGAACGTAAATGTGATTCACAATTGCTAATCGGCAGTTTATATATTTCCCTTAGGATCTTATTTCACATGACTGAAGTATTATCTAGCCCACACTGTTTACAATCAAACACAATCGGTGTTGATAGCTTTCGAAAATTGAACTTCGCCTTTTACTATACCTTTATATAATATGTAGTTAGAACTTAATATTGTGATTTTTTTAGTGGTTGTAGTAATAAAGACTTTTATTATTATTATTATTTACTTTCGATTGAACAATTACAAATGGAAGTTTGTTTGGCAGATAAATACAGGTTTTTAATTCCACTTAAACACTGCAGAAAGCATTATTAACCAAAAACCATATATGCAACTATTTCAAATACAGGATTTGAAAAAAATCTACTTACAATAGGTTAATGTTGGGATTTATGTGCTATCCAAACTCAATAACGATTTCCAACATTTTAGTCTACGTATTATTTTTTTCGCCCAAGATTTCGCTGGTCAGACCCCATCCGCCGAAGCCCCGATACATTCAGAAACACGCGCCAGCATTATCAACCAACGACCACTTCCCACACCGTGGGTTAAGTGACCATTGGATCCGACTCATGTGCCCCAAGCAAGCGCAGTGAGTCAAGAATGACAGCCTTCCGCACTTGCCCAGCTAAGATTTCTGCCATGATTTTGAGATTCGAGAGTAAATACACCAACTGTTATAACGAAAACAACCATCTTGACAGAGTGATCTGCGGAGTTTGGAGACAAAATATCGATATTTTATCAGTTTCTCCTCCTCTTTTTGCACGATATTCCTTCTGCCTGGAGCTGAAAACTCCAGACAAATATCGTCTTGCTTTGGTACTCGAGAAAGACATCAGACTTATTAGCTTGTATGAGCCTGGGGATGGAGACCCAATATTGTCAAAAAATTCGACACTTCTCGTTGCCCACAACGGATTTAATATACCCCGGAGCGTAGGGCAACTCTAAATCCTGCTCTATCATGGTCGTAGACTATGCTGAGAAGAGATGCAGGGAGAAATCTTCATTCAAGTAACCCATTCGTCCAGTCTTACAAGCTGAAGTGTATGATATTTTGCAATGACCAAGGGGCATTGATTCAAAGCCACGACGAAATGAGGGGATAAATATTTTCACAGAAAGCAATGCTGCACTTGGAGCACTGATAAACCTGAAAATGATATCGAGGCTGGTTTGCAAATGTCTTGAAGAACTGAGTAAATTGACAGGGATCAGCTCAAAACAATTACAGGGCTATTCATTGGGCACTGTCCATTGGGAGGACAAAATAGGGCCGTACAACAGACACCTCAGCTGCAGTCAATGCAATAAACAGCTTGCGAAAGTAAGCTACTTAATGACAGAAGGCAAACAATGGACAACCCAAATTATGCTCAGAAGAACACGAGATACAAAATTGTTGGAACGGGTGTCATGAAACCCATAACAATGCAGCCCATGCATTGTTTTCCGGTGACTTGAGAAAAATGAGCGACTTCCAGGTAGTCGGATGGCTTTCAAGAAGTCAGTCAAGTGGTCAGTCGGCTCCCAAGTAGTGAAAAAAAAAATGAGAAAAAGTTATTTCCATGCAAATCAATGTTAATATCCTTGGAAGTAGTCGTTTTAACTGGACTTTTGTCTACTAACTTTTGCACATGATCTACAAAATCTGAAGTGCCTATGCGCCGAAAACATTTCTGTCAATTGTACTTCGCCTCAGCTTCGCAACAATGGATAAGATTCCATCGTTACGTACAGTCTTGTTTTATAGTGTTATTATGCTTGTTTCAAGTACTTGAACATTGAATAGAAATGTGTAACTTTGGTGTTTGTGCCAAGAGATTCACACAAGAAATAAAGGTTTACAAGCACCGTATTGTAAAAGTACAATCAACCAATCAAAAAGCATTTTTGAGTTACGTAAAACAGTTTTACAATATATATAAATTCTGGTTTGGAAGATACAGGTGAACATGTTGCAATGATAAATCATTTCATTGGTATTTGAGCTGAAATGAGTAATTAGCCGATTGTAAGGCCAATTATTTTCAACAGAAAATTTGTCAAAAAGATCCAAACCTGGTTAAAAGAGGAAGGTAGCTGTAAATGTAGAACACTTTAACAGTGGTAGTATTTTGGTTATCTATCTAATGTACGGATAAAAAGTACGTTGCTTTTGGAAACGGAGCGAGCCGGCAGAATTGCTTTTGGTGGAAACCTAGCATAAAAATTAATTGAAAGATCTTGTTTCTGATTTTGAAAATTTCGCCTGAAAATTTTGACAAGACTTTTTACAGAAAATTGGCCTTAGAAACATCGGCATCGTCCAAACAAGTTTTATGGATTGGGTAGGTATATTTCATTTTTTTTTCTAGATTTCTATTCACTATGGGAATACAAGAAATGGTTCATTTGGAGTTTGCATAATAAGTCGAAAATAAAATATCAAACATAAATAGGCACGTACCAACTATCCAAATGAGTTCGTCAATAACTCTGGCGCTGGCGAGAATAGATAAAACTTACCTGAAACAAAAATTTCATTTTAAAATATTTCCAAATTAGAAAAATCAACAAAATATTTTCATTCCTTTGCAAAATTACTTTCCGAATATAAACAGACGTGCGATAAAATTGAATTTTTCAATACAATAATCCTGTTCAAAATTGTCGTACTTGTTAGAATATGTAGAAGATACGAATGCGAGCATGCAGAAAAGAAAACACATTTTACGAGAAAGGAGCTTTCAGAATTATTGTCTTCTTTCTTTGTTAACTTCGAGCATATTCCGATTCTTGCAGAAAACTCAAATTAAGAGTATCATTTTTTTTTATGTTTCGAGTCTTGGATAGTACATCCACCATGTGTGCAATTCTAATACTTCTGAAGCTTTACATAGAGCTGAATCGAAAGAGATATCAAACGCTTTTTTGAAAGTTTCCAGAGTATTGAAACTTAAAAACAAAATATAATGAAGTAGCAAAATAAACCGATGAATAAAAAAATTGAGAAAGAATAAAAAACAATGACATACATCAAATCATAATATATCAAGGCTACCTTAATACTATACCGTCATTTGACCCTCGATACTGAAGGTAATGTAGTTGTAGTTGCTAATTCTCTGTCTAATCCTTAGTTTCAACGTTGTCTATTCTTTTCATGTATACAAATTTGAGATGATAAAAAATTGAACGGAGTCAAGTCCGGATAACGAGTAGGCCGTTCTATCGTACGCGCTTGAAAAATAATACGTCAAATGATGATGCTACTTTACCTATTGATACTGTTTAAATCTGTTTGGAATATGTTTTTCCGTTAATCAGCTGTCCCCCCATACAAACGACAACTCTCAGAAGTTGAGAAACTTGTGCGAGCTAAGGACTAACGAGGTCTTACCTTTTAACATGTGATTCCTAACACGGTTGCAGAATCATCCCAGCTTCAACCAGATAAATTCGTGATTTCCAACACGTTGAAAGGTAACGTGATATTTCCATCGTTTTTCTTGAAACAGTATTTTATTATAACTGACTGTAGGGATTCAATGAATCCATCGGGATTTACATTTTTCAATAAGCGATTCTCTGCTTTCCATTATTTCACAAAATATTCGCTCCTACGAGAAGGATCATCATTCAATATATCTTCAAATTTTTTTTTCAAAACCTGAAGATTATATCATCATTTCGAAGTTGATTCAGTGTTGTCAACAAGTATAGGCTAGTTCCTTCATAATTTGTCTTCAAAAGAAGTCAAAACATACTCATGACCCCTAAAAGGAATCTATGAGTTAACCCTGGTTTGGGAATATGACTAATGTATTCATTTTGGTTGAATTTTTGCTCTGCTTTAAACAAACGAGGTAGAATTCATACCAATTAGAAATGTAATAAAAAGTAAAAAACTTATTGAAAAGCAGTTTTAAAAACGGAAACATCCGTTGCAATAAAAAAAAAATTTAACTGAACTCACCAGAGGAGAATTATATTTTGAACTGATCACAGAGCAGAGAACAGATGCTCTGAAGTTCTGAATCTATAGATTTCCAAGCATTCTTAAAGGTTATTTATCATACCTTTCTCTATAATAATGATTTGTAAATATTGAACTGGTCTTGTCGTTCAGAAAACTATATTTTATGTTCAATCATTCTTTTTTCGAATATTTTTTCCGTTTGATCAATATAAAAGATGGAAAGAGAACGACGACAAGTCATTTATACGACTCTGAAGTCGTTGTTTTTTAATGAATTTGCTTGAATTATTATTTGCTCTGTAAGCAGCAACTGATCTTTTATTGTTGATGCCAACCCTAGCTTTTTGTAGTTGTTGAAATAGAATCAAAAAAATGGCCGGTCATTTTAGTTATTTTTGGTTATTTTGCACATTAAAATTTTGATGTGGGCTAATATGATGGTGTGATGGAGGTCCATATAATTTTTCTGGTCAACTTCACACAGCACAAAACTAAGCCTAGTCCGATGTTATTGCTTTTGATTTTCCATGCAAAATTAACAATGGAATCTACGCGATAGGCGCACCCTACATGAATATCAAACACAGCCATGTTATCCTCTGAATTATTTGTTGGGTCTAGGCTATATTTCATCCGTGGTGATTAGGTCGATGGAATAATCTGTTCATCGAATCAATATCAGAATGCAAATGTTGACGTCGCCCATTATGATCGAGACAATTGTTTACTTTCGTTCGAATGGCTCCATTTTCATTTGTTCGCAGCATCACACGACTGGCTGTTTTGTTGTTTATTATGTATGAAACTAGACCGGCGTTTTGTTATGCCACCTCTTCTGTTCGCTTTTCTAATGACAGCGTTCGATTTGGGTTCCCTCTTCGAAACTTTCAGTATGGAGAAAGCTATGGCATGTGGAAAAATACTTTTAGCCATTGAGAAAGTGAAATCTTGATGGTAATTCTCAGAAATGAAACCCCAACGAATATATTCTGAATAAATATGAAGAGAATAAAAATAGTTTTTGACAAAGTGGAGTATGATTTTCTTCCGATCTATCTCTATTCGTAATACACATCCTCATTAACTTCTTTTGAATAATCACTTGAAATTATGCCTTGATCCAGACTACACGTATTATTGATTGATGGTTTTCATTCGTAGCTGTTCATGAATCAGTTTCAAGTCGTGAATCACAAGTTTTATATCGAAGGTTTTGTATCTAAGGATTTGTATCTAAGGAATTCTTCACACAAAGATATTATGAATAATTATAAAAATCAACTTGATATGTATAAAAAATAGGCTTATGTGGCCGAAGTCATAATTAGAGAAAACAAAATCCGGGCTGGTAAGCCGTGGTTGACTTGTAATACCGAATATTTCATCTGTTACTGCAGCAGACTGAATGGTGTGTACGATACTTACGAAACTAAATGTGACAAACCAAATTCTACGCGGGCGAAGTCGCGGGCAACAACTAGTTTGCCCATAATAGTATATTATATACCTAGGGTGAGAAGTGAGCTCTTGTTTATATCCTTTTATATATAATGTGTCTTATAATGTGCGAGGTAAATAATAGCTTTCTCTACCGAGGTATATATAGAATTTTTTCCACTACTTAACTTAACAATTTTAATTTTGCCATTAGTAATTTTCTAACAATTTGTTGAATATATCGGAATATCAAGTAGAGTGGAGCGTGTTTCTAATAAGACTGGCTTTATTTATGTAAAAATTTGGCACGTGTCAAATTTTGATATGAATCTAGAAAATATCTCATTGCATTTTTGATATATTTCAATGTCCCACTTCTCTCATCGCTTCCGTATGTTCAGAACTTAGAATTTCGCAATTCTGCATTATAGTGAGAAAAAAAATTCCTTGGTTATATGATAACACAAGGCAGCTATGAATTGTTGTATGTCAAATTGAAATGGTACAGTTTCCATGTTGAATACGCGAAGTCGATGATAAAACGCGCAACATCTATTTAGGCCATGAAAACGTTTGCCAGCGTTTCCATGACAACCAAACACTGTACAATGATTATTATTGCTGTCAGTTTGTCAAATGCGGTTTCAATTCAAATTTAGATGTTATTTTGAGAAAGTTAAAAGATCTATATAAGTAAAACGTCAATATAATTAATTGAAAAATGGGTGAAAATTCAAGTGACGACGATTTAGAGATGATGTGTACCCCGACTGAAGTTAGAGTGGTGGCAGCTAGTACAAGTAGTGATTTATTGCCAGAAAAATCAAAGAGAGTATACATGAATGCATATAACCAAATGAAAACATGGTGTGAAGAAAGGAAAATTGCTAAAGTAACAGAAAATGTTTCATTAGCGTATTTCAAAGAGAAATCTGAAGGCAAAAAGGTATCGACATTGTGGGCAAATTATTCCATGCTAAAATCGACACTTGCAATAAAAGAAAATATTGACATTTCAAATTTTTTCAAGCTTGTAGCATTTTTAAAACGAAAAAACAGTAATTATAAACCTAAGAAATCAAAAGTACTTAAAAAGGAAGAAATTGACAAATTTATAATTGAAGCTCCTGATGACGAATATTTATCAAAAAAGGTATACTTTTTTTTATTAGATTGTGTTCAATTTTTTAATGGAATGATATTTAGGCTGTTATGGTAATTGGTTTTGCCGGTGTCTGCAGAACAGATGATTTATGCAATATGCTCCTAGACGATTTAGATGTTTGCGATGATATTATCATAATAAATATTCTTAATTCAAAGAAAGGAACATCAAGGAAGTTTGTTGTTGTTGAACTACAATGGGTTGATTTTATTAAAAAATACTTAGCTAATAGGCCAAGTGACATTACAAAACCATTTATTTTATACCGTAACGGTAAACATATTAAACAAAATATTAGGCACGATAAAGTACCATATGTCGTGGCTAATTATCTCAAATTAAGAAAATCTCGAGTGTTATACTGGTCATTCTCTAAGACGTAGCTCGGCAACACTTCTCGCAGAAAACGGAGGAAACTTACTTAGCCTGAAACGGCACGTTGGGTGGAAGTCGGCTGCAGTGGCTGAAGGATATATTGAGGAATCAATAGCTGATAAGAAGAGAATCGCCGAATCAGTGCAAAAATGTAATTTACCCAATGAAGCTTCAAATATAACTTCTTCTGCAAGTCAAGCTGCTGTCTTAGAAAACGTCCATGTTGAAGATAATTTAATGGAAAAAGGTAATGAATGCGTTCAAAATACGAGGATTGTTTGTAACACAGAAGTGAATTTACCTGGTCCAAATGTTGGTTCCATTAATACAGGAAATGCTGGAATACACATGATTTGTCACAATTATTTAAATTGCAAATAATTTTCAAGCGTATTTCCAATGCTCAATTTCCTACTTCTAGTTGATAATTAAGTTAACAAAAGTTTCTGTGAATATCTTTAAAATTATAGAATTGTTCTCATTTTATTTACCTAGGTGTTTTTTTATTATCATTATTTACCAAGGGTGAGAAATATTATTTCTCGTTAGGGAAATGAAGTAAATAATAGCAATTTCTCAGGTTAGTAGTGAAAAAAATATGTTTTCAGTCCAAAGACGATTTTCATCAACAATAATCTGTAATGGCAATGGTCTTCCTTGTCATCGATTATGACTTGACTTTCCTCATAGAATATTTTGAGAAAACATCATCGAAAGTTACCAGAATGGCCGAAAGTTATGGTAGAGATATATGTTAATGATGTATTCGTTATCTGAGACCATAACCATACAACAGGTGACTTTTTGGGGTGAACTTTTCAATCTGTCTTTTTATACTCTTCGATATATTCTTTATTGATTCTACATGATTGGATATGCCGTGCTTGGACACATTTTCACTGATGAATTTCATTACTTTCACAATGGAGAAGGAAGTCCAACCTGCATCAATCAACTAAAAGAGGAATCATCAAGAGTCTATTAGACCGTCAACGGATCAAAAATGATCTTCAACAGAATGGCTACTCCAAAGCGATAGTGGAACAGACTGTGGCTAAAAGACAGCAGGAGCCTCGCAAGGAAGAGAAGCCGTCACAACCAGTGCTTGCACTTCCCTACATCAAGGGATTATCGGAAATGATAAAAAGAATTGAAACCAAGTACAACATCAGAACCTGCTTCAGATCCGGAAACACTACCCGTAGCAGCCTCACGAAAACCAGGCTACCAAACGCGGACTGCGATTGCAATAATTGCATTTACCGAATACCTGTGATTGTGGAGAAGCATACATCGGTGAAACTGAGAGGCCATTGAATTTCGCACTGCCGAGCACAAGAAACATACGGTAAACCAGCAAATCAGGAATAACAGAGCATGTTTGGACCCATCAACATAACATCGAGTAGTCCTAAGCTGAGATCATACACAGGAAGTAACATTGGTTTAGGAGAAAATTCAAAGAAGCTGCATACATGTTGTCCAGTCATCCATGTATTCAGCCAAGCTAGCTTAGAGATACGCAACATATGGAATGGGTTTCCATCATATCAAGCGAAAAATGGCCAACTCCCGCCAAAAGGTCATCTCACACTAAACCGTTGAAGCGGAAAAAGGAAAGCGGAGATAAGTGAAAGTACTCGAATAACCCATAAATAGCCATCTCTCGGAGAAATTAGTCCAGTCATCACCCAAAGACGATTGTGGATACTAACAATCGAAACGTCGTGAAGTAACTTGGCATGGAATCTTTTAACTTTTTATTTTTAATTTTTGGTTCAATTTTTTTTTTTCAGTTTTTTTTTTGCTTGATATAACTGTTATTTTCAGCTATTTTTTTAATTCTTCTTTTTTATTAGTTCTTTCAGGGATTTCAAATCATTTTATATGATATCAGACAATGGAAGTCCGAACTAATGAAATTCATCATGAAACATTGTCAACCATCTTCAAACAAACATTTTCACTGGTTGGGGAGATACAGTATAATCAAAATATAATATCTACTCCTTTTCTCACCTCCTTCTTGTTTTTCCGACAAATTATCCATTTTTCGCATACCGTGATTTGGCCGATTGGTGTCAAAGTCAATTGAATTAAAGAACACATTGAGAAAAATTACGTTTCCTCGAACAATATCAACATGTCAAGGTACGACGATATGGAATCTACTTAAAAGATCAGCCTTTACGAAAACGACCTTGCTCTGTTTCGGTGGTTATTTTTAGAATTTTCATGCGAGAGACTGCACACAGCACCGACATTTGTCATATCGGTATCCATTTCCAATAAATAGAACGGGAATCGCCGGAGCCAGGAACATCGTAAACGTTTATGATTATAGCCAGATACATTATCCGAAGGATGATGTTTCATTAGTGTGATTCGCAGACCATAAAAATAATGGCGTTATCGTATTGTTTATTTCGTACTCTGTTAAGTTACAAAGGTTATAGTTGGAATAATTTAATAAACAAAAGATGGGGAACAAAGAAACAAACATGCCAGTTAAGAGTTAGGAATAAACAAACAAATGCTCAGAGTCCATTTAGGAAGACCCTGAAAAATATGAAACGAATTAGGCTAAAAAATCGCGATGCAAAGGTATGTTTCAAGAAGGCTACTCAAGACAGTTTGGGGAGAAGCATTGTCGCAAGGTGGCCGATGCATACCTCGAAAAAAAAAGGAAGTGTCAAAGTGACATGTTGCATAGACATTTCTATAAAAAAATATTACAATTGTTAATTTGATGAAGATTTTCTAAACATTCTTGAGATGAAAGTATTGTTAACGGAAATAATCCGTTATTCGAAAGATAATACTAATACTAGTTGAAGGTAAAGCAGTTTTCAAAATTAAATGATGTGATATTTGTGCAAGAAAATCTTCCCACAGGAATCGAAAAAACTTTGGTGTCTCTACCGAATATTTTGGATAAATGGTGCTTTGTGTGTGCAATAGGGAACTTGCATAAAAATTTGATCATGAAAATTATATTGAGAATCAAAAGGTATCAGTAATAAAGTCTTTATTACCAATCTACCAATTTACAAAAACTATTTTTTTAATGCTATCCGTTCTATAGAAACAAAGTTTACTAAAAATTGTATTTTCTTCACGTAACCAAAAACGCCGAGCCATTGGATGTGACTTCATACTGTATTTCGACAGTCGCCATTCCATTTATGTTGAACTGTTTGCGTTTCTTAGTTCGAAGTTTCTGTTGTTAATTGTGATATTTTTGTCCAAATCTGTGGTTTTTACTGTGTTTAGTTAATTTTACACAGTATTATTTACTATTAAGTGTGTAAATTCGAACAAACATGACCAACGACGGATTTGCAGGTCAATCCGATAATCTGCCAGTTGTTGATATATATGTGTATGGTAGCAAAATTCATTAGAGAAGCTGAACATTTTTCTCTTGGTGAAGTACGCGAAGTTAAAATAGTCAAATGAGTACAATAATTATTATTTGTTGTAAGTTCAATCACTATGTTTAAATTCTATGTATCTCTGTAACAAAAAATTATTACTCATTTACTTAAGTAAAGTGGGGTAAAAGTACATAATATACATTATGAAGCAATGCCATTGTTTTTGTATACCTCAAAAGTATAAAAATATATATTATATATTTTTATACATGACTCAACCTCTGACGAAAAAACCAAACTCTTACGAAGGTTCGAAATAGATGAATCTGGTATTATGTACCTCTTTAACAAAAAATTATTACTCATATATTTAAGTAAAGTGGGGTAAAAGTACATAATATACATTATGAAGCAATGCCATTGTTTTTGTATACCTCAAAAGTATAAAAATATATATTATATATTTTCATACATGACTCAACCTCTGACGAAAAAACCAAACTCTTACGAAGGTTCGAAATAGATGAATCTGGTCATTATTACGCATTGGTCAAAGACGAAACGAACTGGTTTAAGTTTTCCTGCAGCTCAAAAAGCAAATACGCCACTGGAATCAATGAAGTCGTCCCGATGCACCAATTAATTTTTATTGTTTCACAATTTCATGATTTGTATTACTTTCTTCTTTAATAAAATAAGCATATTATATATATTATCATAAAAGGAGACAATTATTTGATAATAGAACCTAACTTAATGAAATTTGTATGAATAATTTGGGTTACATCGTGTTAATTTGTTTAGTCTTGACTAACTTCACAATTAATATATACTTAAATTAAGTTTCTAAATTTTCCAATATCCCCAGCCTTGACGCAATTATCTTACAAATCAGATAGATAATAATATATAAATATTTACATTAAAATGGTCTTCACATACATGAAGAGCTTTGCTGTTGTGTGAAATATCATTTTTATTCCTTCTGCATGCATTTAACCATTTTGTTCGACGATTACGATCATCTTCAGGTACTCTTATAAATATTTTATTTGGTGATTTGATAGAAGTATTTATGCACAAACGCACAATGCAATAGTTGTAATATTGTTTGTGTTCCATTGCCTTTGACATTGAAAGTCCTTGCTAGATTTATAAATTCAAAAACACACAAACAAAGCTGAATCAAAAATTACGAAACTATACAACTTAATAATCCACTCCAATCTAATAAAAAAACAGGACCTCATCACATTTTACACAAAAGCGTTTCGCTACAGCTGCTTGAATAATAAGATTTAAACGGCAGTCACAGCCTGCGCCATATGCGTGCGCCCGGATTTATACAGAATGACGTCATGACAGTTCGCGCCTTTGAACGCTTGTTTGAATTGGTTTTACAACTCAAGAAAATTTTTATATTTTTTTATAAACTGACTATTGATATTACACTGCTCATATTTTACAGTAGATAATAGTTATCATAGCAGAACAAATTTACGATGTAAAAAAAATGTGAATTGTAAAGCAGCTCAGTTTTGTTTTTACAACCTATTGTTATAATGGGCTCTTAAAATGTAGTTACGAGAAACTCGACAAACCATTGGGAATATACACGCCCATAATAATATATACATACCTACAAATTGTTTCATGTATGTATGATGTTTGACATTAATCTTCCCGTGGATAAATAGAGTAACGAGAAAATGTGAAATTGCAGTTATGACAAGATATCTGTCAAAATACAAGAAATGTGTCAAAATTTGAAGAAAACAACAATTTAGTTACATTTCAACAGTTGTTAAGCAGAGTTTTCTGAAAAATGGAATAATTCAAATACCGTCCAGTGATTGAGTAACTTCACTTGCAAATGCAAAAGTCAAAGCCAACTATATGCTCTTTATGGCTAGTCTGCATCGTCGTTACCAACAGTAATATTTTAGAAAGCTAAGTTTGTGTGAACGAAAGAGTGTGTTTCATGCATGATGTTCCAAGACCCATCATCGCAATACACCAAAAACTATCATCAAAAATACCAAGGCCACCTCATGTAAGGGTTGTTTCTTTAGGGTACGATAGACATTATTCATATTGGAATCACTATAGGAGACATTCTGGTTCAGAAAAAGATTATCACTTTTCATCTCATTTTCATCAGAAGAGTTCAAAAAAGCATGAAAACACGCCAGAAATTCAAAAAACTCACTTCCAGTGTGGTTGATTTGTTCTGCTCATATAAAACTCTTCTATTTTTAGAAGAGATTAGTTTTTGATAAAAAAAAGCGTTTTGACCGCACATCCTTTTATATGAAGAAAGAAAGCAATCAAGTTCAAACGATTAATGAGTTTATTTTAAACTTACTTGTTTTTTCTCCTTTGGAAGTTCCCCACAAATTGTTGATAGAAGATGGAGAAGTGAAAGAAAAATTAATTTTCCCGGAAAAAACTTTTTACTATTTCAATACTCAAAAGTGTGATCAAATTCTGCTTTAAATAATTTGTTTGAAGTGAAAGGTACTTCCCGATTTCACTTAAACACATATACACAAATATTTGTGCGCATCTTGTTGCAAGGGAAAGTAATAATGATATTGATGATGACGGCATCCCAAGAGTTGTTCAGTAATATTACATAGGCTACATTACATTTTTCCAGGTATGACCTATTGAAAACGCTAGTCATTTATTCATTCAACTCTTTTCCATGATTAGAAAAAGCACAATTTGAATCCTTTTGATTTTGAAGTCACGAGTTTATAGACGGCAGATTGTGTATCCTTTAGAGCGTGTCTGTTTCCACACCGCGATTGGAATGAAATAAAGCATTTGAAACTTGATTATACTACTAACACACTAGCTTTTTTCTACATTTACTTCCGCCAAGATATTATTCTGAGTAATCGCTTTATTAAACATCCTTCAAATTAAAAACTCTCAGAGATTCCATCTCGCGAACCATTCCGTGCAATTTCTCGTCTTCATTATACTTATGAACACTCTAATAATAGAGAACTGGATTATTAGAGACGGCCCTGTTGACCGGCCAAGCGTTTTCTAAGCGCAGCATGCCTCGATTAACTCATCTAATTGGAAGTCATAATTAGGATAAAGACAAAGATGCAGTTTATTATCTAGAAAGTACTGACAGATCAAATCGTTTCAGTGGTCGGGACTAACATCGGGATTAACTATCGGCGGCATAGTATAACGCCGTAACCGGCATAACTTATGCGAGCTTATATTTACTCCATAGGTAAGTACTACACGGGCTGAGAAGTCTCGGGCCCAACACACAGATGGCGTTAGTCTTATTGCGTTCGCCGCTTTTTCAGTTAGTACTAACCTTCACATGAAAACTTCATGATATTCTACTCATAGATTTTTGAGTTATTGTGCTAAGAGTGACACTACTTTTGTTATTTCCAAATTAATGGGTCAAAAACAATTTTGAGAAACGGGGATACAGGAGTGCCAATCAATTTATTGACCTCCTATCTTGAAAATAGGAGACTGATAGTGAAATCTGGGGAGAATATGAGTTCTAAAAAACATATTGCTGACGGTGTGCCTCAGGGATCCATTTTGGGACCTTTTCTGTATTTAGTATTTGCAAATCTATTAATGTATCTAAATGGAAATTCTGCCACTCACTGTATGTGTTACGCTGATGACACGAATGATATAAATATAGCTGAAAGCACTTTCAGTAGAGTTATCACTTGGTGTGAAAGAAAGTACTTGATAATGAATAAAACAAAAACCAATGTTACAATTCATGGTATGACGACAACACCATGAGGTGTTGTCGTCGTATACCATCGAATTACAATGGGGAATGTTCCTCCTGACGAAAATCAAGTAGTTTTCATAAGAGAGCTCTAAAACGACGCATTTTAAACTCATCATTTCAACCTTTTTCTTTAAAAAATTATTTAAATACTCAAAAAAGAGGAATGAAATAATGCATTCAACATTTAAAGGAATTCGTTTCTATTTCACCATTTGGCAACATCGGTTATAGCTGATAAAGAACAATGAATCTGTTACCTGTATGAGACAAACAATGATGACATAGTTCAGAGGCGTGCTGTTCTGTTAACTTATGTTCCGAGTTCCGAGACATTCTGTGACATTTGGTGCACCTAACCTATCTTCCTCTATATATATAAATAACAAAACAACTGTTGTTTATGTGGCTTGTGGAGGTGTTGTTGAACTATAATTTATATTTTGCCTTAATTGTTGATTTATAAAGATAATTTCCCTTTTTTAAAGTAGAATATCTAGGTACGTATAAATTATTTCAACTTGACAAAGTCGCTGTTGCCAATATGTGAATTAGAAACAAATCTTTTCAAAAATTAAAACCCAACATTTGAAACATCAATTTGAATAATTTTCGAAGTGAATTTGAAAAACTCATGAATTAAACTCACCTTCATTTTGTTCAAACTTGCATTTGCTGGAATAACCCAAATTGAGGAACATTCCCCATTGGATCCCACAACAAAAACTAAATTGGTAGGAGTTACCTTTGATACCAACTTGCAATGGAAGCCACAAGTAGATAATTTGTGTAAAAAGCTCTGAAACTCCTGTTATTCTCTCAAGTATATCTCCACTCACTGCAGTCAAGAGATTCTACTTATTCTTTATTGTGCGAATTTTAATTTTCACCTAAGGTATGGCTTACTGAACTGGATCGAGTGTTCATGATAACGAAGTATGCAGTAAGGATCATTGCTAAGTTGGGATTTAGGGATTCCTGTAGGGGAGCATTTCAGAAGTTAACAGTTGCAGGAATATATATAATTTAAGCATGCACATATGTATACCGCAATAAAAACAAATTGGCTGCCAACAGACCATCACATATCCATCTGTCAACATCGAACTGCTCTCTAGCAAAAAAGTTTTGAATATCAGGGATGCAAATTGTATAACAAACTTCCCGACGACATCAAAGTTACAGGAAATGTACATACTTTCAAGAGAAAAGTTAAGCAACTCTTATTGTCAAAAAACTGCTACACTGTTGAGGAGTTTCAGCCGTAACTTTATTTCTATGTGAAGGGTACGGTTTATTAAATATACACCTTTTATATTTATACACACGTAGAATTAGTAACTTCAATATATTTTATTTTTATACTATATATTTTTTGTAATTATTGTTTGTGACGTGGATGTGATGGTCCTATACACATCCAGAGATATTTAATCACTCTAGTCATTTCATATGTATATACATTTTCTTAAATCATTTCTCTACTTGAATTTATTGACGTTTTTCTCTTTTTTATTTACATTATCACACTGTTGATGTGCAAACTAATTTGTGAAAATAAAGAAATTATTATCGTGGATGTGATGGTCTTATACACATCCAGAGATATTTAATCACTCTAGTCATTTCATATGTATATACATTTTCTCAAATCATTTCTCTACTTGAATTTATTGACGTTTTTCTCTTTTTTATTTGCATTATCACACTGTTGATGTGCAAACCAATTTGTGAAAATAAAGAAATTATTAGTTTTATTATTATAGCCTCGATATTTTTGGATGTGCGTGGTGTAAAATTCATCGACTATCTTGAGAAGGAAAATATCATCAACAATGAACATTATATAGCGTTATTGGAGCGTTTGAAGGACGAAATTGCAAAGAAACAACCGCATATGGCAACGCAGCGTGTCACAAGTTAATCAAAACAATGGCAAAATATCATGAATTGGGCTTGCAATTACTTCCGCATGCACCGTATCTCTAGGTCTGGCCTCAAGCGACTTTTTTCTGTTCGCAGACCTCAAAAAATACTCGCGGGTTAGAAATTTCCCTCAAATGAAGAGGTTATTGCTGAAACTAAGGCCTATTTTGAGACAAAAAATAAATCGTTCTACAAAAGTGGTATTCAAATGTTAGAGCGGCGCCGGAATGATTGTAATGGCTCTTGACAAACTAGGGATCATAAATTCAGAATAATTTTTGTTGATTGAATTACTGAGGTTCTTTCTACACGCAATAAATTGTATACCTTTGTGAACATTTCATAACTGAGCATCTATGAGCATAGCTCCTTGTTGTTCTCAATTTCACAAGTAAATTCAGTATTAGGAGACCCGGCCTATAGTAAAAGGATCAAGGCTTAGGAATCCCAATCCAGGGTAAATATAATAATTTAGTGACATGACGAGTGCAGTAGGCCCTGAATATTATAACAGGAAAGGCTTGACTATCTGGGACTGAAAATAATGCAAGATTAACCTAGACCCATCAGATAGAATGAAAATGCGTAAGCAGCAGTGATGCTGGACAGACGTACTTACCGGAAGACCTGGGAAATGAAACCAAAGAAGAAGTATCGGCTTTACTCGAAGATGGTTATACACAGGTCTGGTGGCCAAAGATGAAACAAACGGCTGCTATTAACAAACTATGCAAGGTGAGGCTGCTGGAGTCTGTCACTTATCCTAGGTTAGGTCAAAGATGAGTAGGTCTATTCAACCCTCCATCGCAACCCGCAAGGGTTTATTGTGGCTCACACCTATTCACAATCGACCAAATGAACCCAGCTTCTTGACGAAGCCGATAAGTTTATATGTTGAATGGTCTTTCAGGTCAGACAGTAAGAGTTCGGCTCTGCCAAACTCTGAAAACCTGATTTGATCCGCAGCGGGCCATGCACATAATTAGTGCTCTGCTCTTTCTAGACACAGGCGACACACACTCTCTTCCGACAGTCCGAGTCTCTGCATATGATGATATAGACGACAGTGAGAAGACTTGTTAAAACATCGTAGTTCATCCCTACTGTAGTCCAACATCTGTTTGGTTTCAAGGTTCTTTTCAAGGTTCTTCCAAAGGTGAATGACCGCCTTGGAGTGACTCAATCCTGGAAGATTCTGCCAGAAGTCCATAAATCGTCTTGCCAATGATAGGTTCTGGTCCGATGAAGCTGCTTGCAGCACTCTCCTTTGCAAGGGAGTCAGCAGCCGCATTGCTTTCCAGGCCAGTATGGCCAGGAATCCAGACCAGAGACAATTTGTTAAGTATTCCTATTGAGGAGAGTCGTTTTTGGCAATTTGCTACCAATTTAGATGTTGCTCGATAGGAGCCAAGAGCTTCCACCGCCGCTTGACTGCCCGAGTATATTTTTTGACTTGTATATTAGGTTGGATTCTACCAATCTCTCCGCACACAATTCAATAGCAAATATTCACGCTTGAAATAGGACAAATATTATAATATAATAAGGAAATAATTGCACCAGTTCCTGAATTCTATAACGGGATGGACTGAGGTATAACAATGATCAAGATAGAGGGACTAGGAATACTGATTTTAGGCTTCAACGAAATGAACGGATAAATTTGCTTACAGGCCGCAACGGTGGCATTGATAAACCTATAATAATAATGATGATGAAAATAATAATACGGTGATGTCCTACGCTCCGGAGGAGATAGTTAATTCGTTGTGGCCTAAGTGAGACGAATGAAATATCAAGGGTCTCTATGCAGACCACTCTATTAAGATGGTGTTTCTGATATAATATGTGAGATTGATGACTTGTTTAGACAAAAGTGTTTTTATTCATTTAAAGTTTTTCTGATGAGTGCAGTCCTTGGTGGAATATTGCTCTCTCTACTTTCAAGATAATTATGCATCATGTTACATATGTTGCAAAATACAGAAACGCATCATCTTAAGGAAACTAGGCGTTTCTATTCAGAACTTGATAACGGAAAACAAAATAGCCAAAGTAACCCTTTCTAAACTAATCTGTAACTCAAAAACATACATTCCATTCCTCATAGAAAGGGATGTGTGTTTTACATTTGGATCACTTTCACTTCTATCTCGTGTCTTCATAACGAAAGTAATGGTTGATTTTAGATCAATTTTTTAAATTCGTAGTTTGAACCTTCAGAATTCCAATATTTGTTAATTTACGATTCAACCGAATAGCGAAAAATATGGATATTTATCATTGACTAAACTATTTCCTCGCATTTTTTACTTGAGTAAGGCATCTTCGCAGAGAAAATGTTAACTTCTTGATATCTGTTAAAAAAATCTGTCTGTTAAAATCTTTCTGATAAAATATCAACCTTTTGACATAGATCGCCGTTGGGATCAATGTTTATATTTGAAAGAGGTTTTTTCTGTGAGATTCTATAGATGGCCTCCTCGTAAGAGAAGTCGTCGTCCACTTGTTAGTCATTCATGGTCCATATTCAACTCAATAATTACCTAGTGAAATTAATAATTGAAATATAAATAACTTTATTGATGTAAATTATCGATATAACTGATCGTGAAATACTGTGAATATTTCAATAACATAAATTTATGCTGATTATATAAAATTTATTTTCACTTTCATTGTTCTTGGAAAGTAATTTGTAGGTAGTCACTTTCACATAATATAACAAATAAATTATCGTGAAATCATAGCTATAACCTCATCCTTCAAAACCTATCTCCTCTATTTCAATTCAATCTTTCAATTTCTCAGTATTTAAAATCTTGAATATTTCAATTCAATATCCTTGTTCCTCTCTTCAAAAAGTAACGAAGAAGGAAACTTGAACTCCCACTAAACCACTAAGAATATTTCCGAACAGAACAATTGATAATTACGTGTTTTTTTTGTCCATTGTCATTCACATAGATAATTCTGATGCAGTATGCTTACACGACAAGATCCCACTTTGTGCAATGCATAAAAAAAGACAGAATGAGTTATATAACAATGAGAACGTGCATTCCTCATTGAATTTTCAATATGTTTATTTACGATTAGTCATAGTTGAGTCATATCATAAAATAAACACTATACAAAAGCTTCCGATATGAAATGTTTTTAATAGCAACATAAATCAATTCTGAAGGAAAAATAAATCCTCGCTCATAAAAAAGACATTTCAAATACTTACAACGCGTAGGCGTCTATTCGAATTGCTGAGATATTTGCGAAAAGTTGAAATTTATTGCTGCATGTGTTCATAATTATTTGTTCTTTCATTGATTTAATAATTTGGTGAGATCTGTATTTTTATGTGCCAGGTGATTTTTTTTTATTTTCATTTTCGAGGTTCAACTACGATATACTGAGTGACAATTTGAAAATTTGCAGTCGAATAGAAGTACCAAGATTAGTATAAAAACGAAAAAAATATATATCCAGAGGAACCAGAATGACAGGAAGAACAGTAACCAGATTCAATGGAGTCGATATTTTCAATACAAAAACGTTCGAAAATCTATTTAGGTCAAAACAGAAATGAACCCAAATCACGAGTTTTTAATAGAACTCTGTAGGTATTTTTGAAGGCATTTGCTGGAATGAAAAAGTATATTTACAACGATATAACACATCTATGGAAAAATTGAGGTAAAATGCAATTTTTTTCATTTGTTAAATTATAAAACAACGATAAAAATAAAAACAACAATAAAAATTAATTGGCGCTCCGGAAAACCTGCAGTACCACATCGTCTGAAGATCTTGATTTGCTAATGTCCTCTCTCTCATAAAACGAAATGTAGGGTGTCTCCAGAGGCTCCAATAGATTCAATACATCGCCAGAACACTTCGTGACACAACTATCGTCAAATTAAACTACTATGTTTGGTCACATTTCAAATAAGACTTTAAGAATTTTTTCACCAGTTCACTAATTATTTTAATTTAATTACTTTAATGCTGTTTTTTACAATCATAATAGAAGAAATGTTGGATGATCTTTCTATACGATTTCGGAGTAATAGTCCTTGGTTCCAACCAAATGGATGTACTTCACACAACTCAAGAATAGTTACAGATTATTCAAATAGAACTTTTTCGAATTTATGGATTGAAACAACAGATCCAGTGACTGGCATGGCCTGCCAAATCTCCGAATTTGAATCCGCTGGACTTTTATTTATAATACTATGAATCCGACAACTGAGATTCTTTACGAGAAGATTGAAAATGCATTGAAAGGTATTCAAAGAGATGAAATGAGCGAATGTATAACAAGTTTGAGTTCCACAATCGCAAAGTGCATTTTACAAAATGGCGGATATTTTGAATACTTACTTCAATAATTTTAATTTACTTTGGAAGAATCATTTAATTTTTCTTTCAAATGAATGATAGTTTCGTTAAATTATTATGAATTAGGTTTTTCTCTACTTGAAATATTTAAATAATTATTACTTTTCTCTTGCTTCGATTTTGATACGTTTCATTCAGCTCAAGATGAGTGAGTTGATTTTCTTATCGAAATGTATTGCATGTTGTTAATTTCACCAAAGGGAAATTCAATACAGATCCGAACCAAAGAAATTTGGATAAGGGCCAAAATCACCTGAAAGTCAACTTTGAATGATATTGTATGATATATCGTTGAATTCAGCGTGAAAATTTATCTCAAAAAGTGTCATAAAATATGCAGGTCCGTATTGAAACAAATGAGATTGAGGGTGGCCCAGAAAGTACGAAACGTTGGATTTAAAATCTGATTACATCAAATTGCGCAGAATTTACTATAGAATGAAAAATGCCTTCCACATTTATTTTAAATTTTTGAATCAACATGGGACAAAATTTACTTTTCTTATGATATCTCAATAACCGGCCCTAATATTCTCTATTTGTATGAACCACTTGATAGTGCTTTTATGAATGCAAATTTCTCTCCATTTGACCGACCTTCTAACTCTTATGGTTTAAAAGTTACCAATACAATCCCATTAAAAAAGTGGCCACTCTGTATACACAATTTATATATTGTATTTTATCTATTGGACAAATAAATATTACTACTATTATATATAGTAAAAGAGAAACTTTTCTCCTTTCAATTGTAATTAAGAAAAAATAAATAATTCATATAAACAAAGAGTATTTTATTACAGCTAATGAAACCTGAAACAAAGATAATTCAAAATCCGTTCATAAATGAAAATATATTATAAACAAATTATTATGTGATGGTACTGGAAATGTAAAGAATTCACTGAAACCGTGACCACACCAAAGCTTCTCGAACGAAAACAAATTGTCATTCGAAAAACCGCAAAACGTTTTAAATAACTTGGAATTCAAATGGAAATAGCGCCGGCCAACATTCCTGGAAATTCGGGCGGCAACTGTCGCAAAAATACACCGAATGATAATAAAGATAATATGACATTCATTCGGTTCAATTTTAGTTACGCTCAGTCCAGGGATTTAGGTTTCCAGTCGATATCGGGAACGGAATGCAATTCCAATGATTCATCATTTTCATGTCAATTTCAAAACAAATTTCGGAAAAGGTCACGCTGCTTGCCATCGCTTGACATGGACAGATAGAAATGTCACTGAGTGTGAATTTTCAATCACAATTTGGATTATTCGAGAAAGATCAATGATCTGGGTAAACTATCTTTGAAATTTCGTTGATACGTATTAGTTTCATGACAGTGGTTGTATTTCAACTTCCTTCATCTCCATCATATTCGCCCGTTCCTTCAACTCCTCATGACATTCCCCGATCAGTACAGATATCACTCTTTTGTTTACCAATGCTTCGAGCGTTGCGTTGCCTGGCTGTCTGACAGAAAACGCGACAGCTCTCAAATATATAGTTGGAGGTGAACCTTTTTGACTCAAGTAGAATTACCTTACCAGGCAAGGATATGAAGATTGTAACGGTAGATTTCCGTGCTTTAGGGACGGAATTACAAGCAAGGCATCTACAGAAAATCTTGATTAGTTGGAAAATGACCACGTGTACAAGGTAGGTTCAGTTGTATTTGAAAAATTTGTGAATGAAGTATGGTATCTCACCCAGTTTTAAAATGTGCAAGTTTGAATATTCTTATAGTCAACAAACAAATAAAAATGATGTTTTAGGAACTTTATTCACATACATAGTAAATGGAAGTGGATCCAAGTTCGATCCTTGCGGAACCCCTAGAGTATTTATTGCGAAGGTAGAGAGTTTTGGTTTATAGAATCTATCTATGCCGTTTGGTCCTTCTATTAGCACATCACAGCTCACTGGAGACAACAAGATATGTCTTTCCGCTAAAGAAATTCTGTACTACAGAAAACCAATAAAACACGTTTATTTGCCGTTACAGATATTGCACTCAGTCAAAATTACTAGACACGGTGTACATTAGTGATGATAAAAAACATCGTGTTTCGAATCCTATGAGTTCAGGATTATTTCAATCACTTTCGAAAAGGCGAAAGAGTATCCAAAACCGATAATAATCCTTTTATATTGTTCCAATGCTAAAATTAATTCAAACTGTGCATTTTTGAGTTGTGATTTTCTCGCTGGAGTACAATACTTAAAATTACTTTGAATAAACATTTCCAAATGAGCTTGTCTGAAGTTTCTTTCAGTGGCATGGATGCTGCAAAATTCTGAAATGAAAAATTGTTTTTTCATTGACCATCTGTCGTTCTCTTAACGAACAACAAACGTTCAAAATAAAAACTTGTGAGAGCTAAGGATTAACGAGGTCCAACCTTTAAACAAGTGATTTCTAGCATGTTTAAATAGTACATCATTGTTATTCACCACAATTATGATATAATTTCAAAATGTAAGGATCTATAATCAGAATAGAAACCCTCGTTCTTTCATGGCACACAAAGAATAATTCCCTTTAGTCTAGGTCTAGATCGTCACGAGCCTACCTGAGTAAGTACGAAGCGAACGAAATTGAATCCCACTGAATAAAGAGCACATTTTATGGAAACTGGGATGTTACGGTAGGGAACTTTATCAGATGCGAAGCTGGGCAGGTAAAAAATCTAGGTACATCAAAACGGCCCTGGGGGCGTTTATATACATCGAGACCCTCAACTCCCACAACGGTTAAAAACGAGTTACGAAACAGATTTGCCTCTTCCTTTTAAAGATACGAAGTATATGAAGGAAAATATATACGAAGGTGTATATTTTGAAATATCCTATCGGACAAACGAGACGGCCACGTTATTGCATACAAATTCGATCAGATACAACGAATGACCGAGAGAGAAGTTGAAACAATATGACAAAAATGAAGGAAATACTTATGAAGTGTGGAACCGAAGAAAGGAATTCTCTTAATACTCTCGAGTTTATCGAGAGAGAGAGAGAGAGAGAGAGAGACGCTTGATTTACTAACCAAATTGGAGCCATTAGTTGAATAGAACTGGCAGATACTTGATGAAAATCCATATTAAAAAACTAATAAATACAGTTTATTGTATGATTTTCACTATAAAGGGTTTTACAAAAACCGCGAAACGTGTTTCGTTATACAATAGCTTCCTCAAGCATAAACTGAAAGTTACTTTTAAATTACAACCATTTTATACTCTAACTAACCTATTACCTACTCGTCTGCCTAATGAATGAATTTATCTGAAAGGGTCAGGTATGAATTCATTAACTATATCAATACATTATTTTTTGAAAGTATCACTGTAAATATACCTAACAAATTCAATAATGGCGAATTATTCAATTCAGTTCGATCGTTTATAAAATGTTGAGAGTCTTTGAATTTGTTTATGTCCATACTCTCAACAGGTTCGGTAAGTTTCAAACCTTTCTTCAGGAAATAGAGGGGCTTGTATTTATGGTTGAACTCGTGTCCCTCTGGATTAAATGAATGGCATATGTGGAATTTATTTTTCCATTCTGGAAACTATAATCGTGTTCCTTTATGCGGGCTTTGAACGCTCTTCCATTCATTATGACTGAACTATTTATGATCTACTGCTGACACTGCTGAAAGAAACGATTCGTCCACATATGTGGTATACATTTCCCAATGCGAAGTGTTCTGGTTAGGTTAGAACAACCAGAACACTTTGACTGTTGCCTGAACGCCTGCGCATACCTCAGTCGTAAACGAAACGTCAGATATAAGAACCTCCAAAACACGACCAACAAACCCATAAAACAGCTTTGAAACGGTTATCTTACAAAAAAAAATAGTTGGCGAAAAACAAATGCAACAATCATGCTTGCAAGAACTTCCATGCATGTGTGAACACAAAAGAATGAAAATAGACATGGGAAAATCATTGAGTTTATTTATGAATCGAGAGCAATTCCAAACATGTCAAAGTGAAGATTACGGATCTAATTATTGAACTACCATTTGTTGGGAAAACCTGTTACCCGTAAAAGGCTGTAATTATGATGATATTACACTGTTGTTATCCTTCAAAAAATTTTTGAAAAGCGAAAAAATGGAATTCTATATTAACTCACTGTATTTCATGATAATGGTTTGAAATGGATTTGAATAAATGTGTCTATAATAGATCGTAATTTGTCAAACTTGGCTCTCGAAGGAGCTGCATCAAACCTGCTGTTTCTCAGGAACGTATTTTATTAATTTTATTTACAAAATAAACGAAAGTGCTTGTATGGCTTTTATAAATTGTTATCAATCACAACTCTCGTAATTAATAACCCAGCAGAAAAAATGAAACAGGAACAAGAAAACTGCAAAAAGTTACCTCTTTACGCAAAGGTGATGATTTTCTGTACAGATTTTGTCAAATGATTCTTTTATATCATGATTTATTTTATCAAGATGTACATGCAGGTAAACGTAAGACCACCCCCTACCCTAAAACTGAGGTTCAGGGTCAATTATTTTTATACGATTGATTTTATTACCGCTTCATGAACCAAAAACTAATTTCGAAAAGGCTGTACAGGAATTTATCACGTTTGCAAATTAACGCCACTTTTTCTAAACTGAAAATTGTTCCCATTTTTTACCATTTTGCCCCATTTTTTGTACTGCGTATGGTTAGGAAAGATTCCATCAATAATTTTTTTTCACATATGATCAGACTGGCAAGAAAACAAATCATCTAAAGGAACAATTCGTTCAGGCCTGTGAAGGCCACTTCAGTGAAGAATCCTGCACCGACACCTGTCGGATATAATCCAGATGATTTGATTTATAGCCAGTCTTCAAGTATGTCCACTGACTATATGTGAAAAGTTTTCTTTCCTTATATGAGGAATTAAGCAAATTTCGGATATGCGGTTGGTTACCTCGTTCACAGGCAGATGGGGCGATGGCAAACCTGTTGTTTATTGTCCGCTTCAGCCTAGTTCGAGGAATGATACTTTGAAGGAATTCGATGATTTTCAATTATCGGAAATAATCGACTTTAGTTGATAGATACTACATTGTACTGACGAGTGGCCAAACAGCCCGAATCCGGTCTGCAGGTGTGTTCCAATAATTGAAAATCGATTGTGGCAGTTGTATCGACAACAGCATATGCAGGAATAACTTCAGTGAATAATCCTGCACTGGATCGGATATAATCCAACGCCCTTCGTGGTATTAGCCAGAGGAGTAGTTGTTATCTGATAGGCGTCAGTCCATTAACCTACAGTGTAGGAAATTGAGACTGGTCTAAACGAAGTGTTCCTTTAGATGATTTAATAAATAATATATAAATTTAAAAAAGCCGTACGCAAACTATTGACAAATTACCACCTATTATACTCTTGAATATTTTCACGTGCATCACCTACAATGGACGGCATGAGGACTATAAAACTCATACATTGACATGGTTCCTATTGAAACGCTCTATTAGAAACGACCAAAATCTGAAACAACTATTAATTCCAAACACCAGAACTGAAACACTTTTCTTGGCGCGCTCTTCACCTACCAAGTTGGAGTCACGAAGAAATGAAATATACGATGAAATAAAGAATGATAGAAACTGGTGTTCATGAAGAAAAATAAAATTCCGCTGAAATTGTTTCATTTCAATGATCCGAAACCTATAGAACCTTAAAACCTATTTCCTTAATGAGACGTGCAACAGGCTGATGTGGGTACTCGTTTAAAACAATTTCATCTGTGGATTACGAAAAAATTTATAATATCAGGCGCCAAATGTATCATAACTTGGGAAAAATCGAATATATAAAGAAACCTCACGGAAAAATTTTTAATTTGAAGTTGTTGAGTTATTAACAACTATAAATCAAATTCGAAAGTAGTACATCAAATTCAATAGAACCATATATAAAGGTCTTGGATCGCATAGAAACGCTTGTTTAGGAACGACAAAATACTAAAGCAAGTATTACTTCCAAACACCAGAACTGTAACACATATTGCTGTGCACAAAATTGGTTTTTATGAAGAAAACGGTAAAATAAGGTTACATCTCCCAAAATTCAGAATGATCTTGCGCTCCATACGACATTTCAGATGGCAGCGCATTTTTAACATTACCAATGATTTGCGTATGCTTCAGTCAGATTTTTTTCAGACTCACAGAAGTGAAAAATCTTTTTGAACTCGTGTAATTTAATTCATCAATTCAAATAGAATTCTAATTCATAAACTGCTGATTATCGATCATGGTTCATTAATTTGGTGCGTAATTGAAACACCGTGACTAAAGATGCAATATCTCTAACCAAATAAATCACCATACAATGAGTGTATGATATTCCAACAAACTTCAGACCACAACACAACAAACCATGAGTGTTCGGCAAGGATTTACATAAATTGATGTTGGATTTAGGACTAAATTGAATTTAATTAAATCAAATCCCCAGCTACACACGTGTACCTACAATTGAACATTAGTAACGCTTAATATCTCCAGACAAGAATTTCATCAAGAATAGTTTATAACTCATTTAAAAGCCATTTTGTTATTTGTATTTGAAGGTTTTTGAACTATGTATAGGTATGATAAATTAAAGTTTTTATTTTCTGCCAAACTACCAAAAAGGAAAATGAAACATATCGTTTCCATCTTCATTACAATATCATATTTTCTGTTGGAATTGGGAATTTCAAATGTTTTTGTGAATAATATTTTTTGCTCTTGTGCCAAAAATTCCAGACAAGTAATAGTATCAATGATATTTTACTAAATCTATTCCAAATTTAAAATATTATAATCAACATTATTTCATTCAATGTGAGCTACAATTCTAATATTTGTGAAATGTACACGAAACCAGCAACAAGGATAAAATGCGTTGTAAACATCATTTTGATCTCGGTTGTAATGTAGAACTTTTGTTGAAAAAGAGAAAAGAAAGCAAAATAAAAACCAAACTGTTTATATCAATGATGAACCACCCTCGTAAACATATCAACTGAGACGGACCATTCAATGAGCAGATAGATAATGTTGACTGAATTGTCAATTCTCAATTCAAATATACATTCTGATCTAAATTAGGTAGTATTTTTTCAGGAAGAACATGACATTCCAATTATGAAATTACTAGTAAACCGCTTGGCTACGCATATGTGCCTTCCGCTTGTAAATGATAATAATGGTCTTTGATAAAATCTTCTCAATTCAAATTTTAAAATGGGAAGTACCTATTTACCCAAAGACAAAACAAAAACCGAGACAAAAAGGTCATCTTGACATTTAGAGAAAAGACGGAAAATTTATAACCTTTCATGTAGGTTATACACACCAATACAGTTTTTTTCATATTTCCTAAAGATGTTATTCTATATTCGAGATATTTTTCAACACTGTTTACAGGAACAGATTGTTAGAAACTGTTTCTGAAACAAAAATTAAAGTATTCTTTATATTTTTCGTGTGTCATAAAATCATCTATTTTGTGTACTACCTTGGTCTGTATTCAATTCAATCATTGATTTTTGGAATATAATTAACTTTCAGACCCAGAAAACCATCTCAGCCTTCAAACAATATTTTTATCTTTTGAAAGTAAGAGATAGTTTTCATGAAAACTCTCGATTTTTAAAGTTTACTACGTAAAACAAACGCAATTGCAACCTTTCCTCCTCACGCGTCCTTGAGGCCACAGCAATGAGCAGGGCAATGTTCAAGAGATTTCACAACTGCCGAAGCATGTAAAAAGCCCTAATGTTGAGCCATGTGAAAGAGGTTTAAAGTAGCTAATCTGTCGAGACCTTGTTTTGTATTATGTATCCGGCATTTTCAGAAACAAACATTCTTGTGACAAGGTGAAAAACGAGCATTGCTTCGTTTATATACTTTACATACTGATCATGGGCGTTTGATTCACTGTTTTCGCACACGCAAGTAATCTTGGTATCTTCTTGCGTACATACTATGTTATCTAAGCAGTTTTCAATGAGCGGAAATCTAAGGATTTTCACACAATGAGGCAATAATTCTGTGGGATACTTTACCATTATTTCGACCTCAGATTGCACGGTTGAATAGATATTACGGAATACAAGTTGACTGTGAGAATGTTGGAATTATATGCGTTAACTTGAAATGTACATATTTTGAAACTGAATTACGAGAGTTCTAACATATTTCTCAATCTTTGAACCTGAATAAGTAGTAACTGACAAAAGACTTTTCGAATAAGAAAATGAACTTGCTTTCTGTATCTGTAGAATAGGGAGGGTGAGTATAGGTCCACAGCACTTAAGCCACATGTAACCCATTGTACATCCTCCCGAGGAGATGTCCTCCTAGGTCATCGTCCATCCTGTCCTTTCCAGGAAGGTGGACAGGTCTCTGGGAGACATCTCCTTTATATCGCCAAATGTAGGCCAAGACTCGCCTAACACACACTCTCTTATTGACGATAACTCCGGACACTCGCATAGGACATGCCTGACAGTTTCATCTTCCTGTTCACACGACCTACATAGAGGTGTGTCCACTAGCCCCATATTATGGATGTGTTGCCTAATTGACAGTTGACAATCAGAAATCCTACTGTTAAGCGTAGATTTTTCCTGGTCATTGCCAGATATTTCTTCGGCGCCAGATTCCCAGGGTCGCCAACGGTGATCCTGGCAAGATTGCATCCTTTGATTTCATCCCATCTCTTTAGGGATTGAACATGTGTGTAACGTTTGGCTAGTTCCGCAAGTTATCAGGCCGTAGGTGCCACTGGGTCCTAAAATTCTTAGTCCAGCCGCTTCCTTGGCTAAAGAGTCGGCAATGCGATTACGTTTACTCCTGTCGTGGCTTTTAATCCACCTCAGGATAATGTTATTATCTACCAAGGCTTTGGCTAAATCTTGGTGGCACTCTAGTACTAGTCCTGAGGTAACACAGACTTGCTTTGTTTTTGTTTTGTAATAACTGCAATAGTATATTATTGGATTGCAGGAGACTAGAAATAAATCAAGTGGGTATAATAACCAAAAACTTTACACTAAATTATGCATCATATATTAAAATAACAAGGAAAACAATGTTTTTATATTTTTATACCAGAAAGATCAGTTGATGAGTCGTAAAATGTAAGGTAAATATCATTTTACGAAACAATTTTGGTCCCTTGGTATACCTTGAGCTGCATTCGAGTTGACTCCTAGACATTGAGAGGAGATTACAATCAACTTCAAATGAGCCTTGAACGCTCTAATGCAGACAGCTTTAATGGTTTATATAGAAATGTGTTATTTGCACCACATCAGTCTCGGTTTTCAATTGCATCGGTCACCATACCGATTGCATAATTTGATGTGCAAAAAAGTGTATGTATTTTTGAACATAAACGAAAGAAGAGTTGTTATTTTGCCAAGGTTAGGAACTATTCTAAATTATTTGAACAAAAGTTTTGTAGAGGAAATGAGTTCCCAATATTGAACAAGATGGTCCATTTCCTTTCCATGATATAACGTTGAAAATGTAGTCAGATCAATTTGATACAAATATTCATCGAAAGAAAACGCATACCAATAGATACCTCAGCTGAACACCAAATCATCATGCGAGTGTTGAAGAAGGTGTAATAAACTATCTATACTAGAGCAGAAATGATTTGTAATACAGTTGAAAATTTTGAAAAAGAAGTATCATTAATAAAATCTGTTCTAGAAGAGAACGCTTACACAGATGCATTCGTAGTTTCAAGAATAAATGCAATAGAAAATGAACAGTCGACTAAAAACTAAAAGACCCGACGAACAACATCACCAATTCAACAAGAACCAATTCAACAACCACCAATTCAACAAACACAAATTCAACAATTACTGACTCAACAACTACTGACACTACCCAGGACACGAGGCTAATTACCAATGCAGTCGATGCCGATGACACACACAAAAACAAAAACTACTGATACCTTTCACAACTAACGTTACTTTATATTCCACTACTATCTGAAAAGATGAGACGAATTGGAGATAAATATTATGTATAGAACTTCTCACAAAACAACAAATACACTGATCTCTACACTCACAAATACAAAACTCAACACAGAAGAAACAACAAAGAGGTGCATTCATTAGATATCATGCTTGTGTGGAACAAGACGAGATAGATTGCCAATGGATGGTTCAAGCGGATGGTTCAGTTGCAACAGCCACAGAAAAAGCAAATTTACTAGCTGAAAAATTTGCGTCCCACTCCACAGTCAATTTTCTGGGAAAGGCACCACCCACTATTCTCACGCTAGAATCTACAATGCTGAAAATTACTTTTCGACAACGTCTAGTCAGGCGAATTTTGAAACAGCTCAATATCAACAAGGCGTCTGGTCCCGATGAAATGCCCTTCATCGTACTTAAACAGTGCGCAAAATGAACTCGCACCAGTATTTTGCAGACTTTTCAAACTGTCTTACAAGAAAGGAGTTTTTCCTTCTTGTTGGATTATTGCTCGCGTTCAACCTATTACCAAAAAAGGTAAGAAAAATCTTCCAAATAACTATAGACCAGTCG
This sequence comes from Leptinotarsa decemlineata, assembly GCF_025532065.1. Taxonomy (NCBI): domain Eukaryota; kingdom Metazoa; phylum Arthropoda; class Insecta; order Coleoptera; family Chrysomelidae; genus Leptinotarsa; species Leptinotarsa decemlineata. The sequence continues at coordinate 10,949,202 of NW_027412558.1, read as the reverse complement.
CTTTACTATCAGTGATATCAAAAATCATGGAAAAGTCATGAACCACCATATCCTTGAATATTTGGAAGCAGGGCAGTAGCGAAAAGAAAAACCAGGGGGGGAGGGAATTCAAATTTTCCCAACCACACCACTAAAATTTCCCAACTTTCGAAAAAATGAAGGCCGAGGGATTAGTTACTACTATAATATATTAATGTTCTTACTTAGCTATTCAAAGATTGGCTGAATGCTTATGCCTTAGAGTATGCACAAACAAAAATAAATTTTGGTAATTATAAAAATAATAATGGGAATTATTCTACTTGGAACCAAGATCCTTGGTCTTCCACCATATCCACCATGTATAGGAATATTCAATACAAGTGAAAGGAAACAACACTTAAATAATATTGTGCTTATTGTTTTCTACTATTATTTTTTCTATTTCCCAACTTTTCCAAGTCGAAAAAACAGCGAAAAGTTGGGAATTTTGTAAAATTGTCCACAAACTAAAGTTTGTGGACTGTTCTTTTACTTGGGAGAAATTAAACTTTTTTCAAGTTTTCAAACAAATCAGAATTTCAAAGTATGGGATGCATGTTGGGAAATCCCAATCTTCTCCTGGTTCTTTCCCTTTTCTTATTATCTCTCCCTTTCCTTTCTCTCATTTTAATTGTTTAATTTTTATTCATTTCTTCACTATTATTTTTTTCTATCTTTACGGCCTAAAATTTCTCAACTTTTCTCAACTTTCTCCCAAGTCGAAAAAGTAGGGGGGAAGACTCCCCCCATCCCCCCATGACGACGGCCTTATTTGGAAGGCTTTAACATCTTGAGAGATTATCAATATGGTTTTCGGAAACAATAGGCGACCTTTTATCGTATGTTACCCATATTTGGAATAACGCAATCGAGAAACATGGAGAGTAGCTGTTGCGCTTGATATTTCCAAGTCCTTTAATGTGGCATGGGGGTTTGCCGGCCAAACTTTGGTGCTATGGCTTATCGGATCCAGCTTCCTGACAGAACGTTCACTGCAAGTGGCCAACGATGGATATCTCTCAAATCCTTTCACCACCAACACTTGTATTCCTCAAGGATCTATATTGTCTTCAACCCTCTTTTCATTGTATATCAACGAATCCAATATATTGCTTCGCTGACGACAGCACACTTGTCTCGTCATTCCATTTGGATTCCAGGACATCGGCTGTGGATGCACATCGTCACCGGCAGCAGGAGTTTGAGTATCTTAATGAAGGTCTAAAAATGATTTCGGGTTGGGGTGAAAGTAACCAGATTCAATTCAATGCCACAAAAACCTAGGCCTCGGTTTTCTCCAAAAAGATAAATGTCTCCGAACCCCAATTCAATAGACGTAAGCACAAAGAATATACTTCTTATATCTGAAGAGAAGTGTATTTCAAACAGCTCTTTTGAAATGGATCGCACTTGGCTACCCGTGTTGGAAAAAGATATGGATGGTGACGAACTTGCAACATACAAATATAAGAGATTGAAAAGAACTGGTCGATACTTGATGAAAATCCATATTGAAACTCCTTAATACAGCTTATAGTATGATTTTCACTATAAAGGGTTTAACAAAAACGCCGACACGGGATTCGTTTTACAATAGCTCTCTCAAACGGTAATAATTAATACTTATAACATATTATTAACGCTTATGAAAGCTAATGTATAGCGAAACACGTGCCGCGATTTTTGTGAAACCCTTTATAGTGAAAAACATACAATAAACTGTATATCGAAATATGAGAAAAAATATTGTGCTATATCGGGTGTTACATAAGTCAATCAATGACTGTGGAAAAACTATGGAAAGCCAAGCATGGCTACTGAAAAGAACTCACATAATAAAATCTTCGGAAAAGTCAAATATAAGTACTTGGTATATTATTGCATTAATTTCTTCAATTTTCTTTGACCTACTGAAGTAAGCTGCATGGTACGTATCAGTATTTGTTTTCTATCGACGATTTTTTTTATTTCTTAACCTTCTTCAATATGAAAACTATAAAAATTGTAATGGAGTTTGACATCTACTGAGGACGTTTTGAAAATGAATCGATTCGAAGGAAAACTGCAAGATTCATTGATGTTTTCCAATTCTGAAAACGGTGTCAGATTTTGGTATGTCTTTTTTTGACAGACAAAATGATTAATTACGACATATTAGTGATAAATTGAACATTTTTCATTGTGAAAAATCATTTGAATTCTGTGCCTTATCAGGGTGAACTAAAAAGTTTGCCCTTTACACACATGTATAAAGTTTTCCATAACAATTTTTACATTTTCCGATTTTCTAAGGTGATAAAACAAAAAAAAAGTATGAATTTCATTTTGTTTAATTTGTTAATCAGCTATTTCATAAAATTTAATTTGAATACATTGTACAAGTACGTGATATAGATTCAAAGTTAGTTCCAGCCTCATTTTAAACTATAAAACGAAAGCAAATGCATTGTTTCCATTGTTACATTGAGAATGAAAGTACAATTCGCAGATGAAAAAAAATCACGTCTATTTTCACCTAAACCTCACCTGTTTTCCCAACCCTCTTATCAATTCGGACGTTAACCTCTTCGAACAACAATAATCACCTTGTTTGTTTTAGATAACGTTAAACAAAGAACACGTTTTGTGGAAAACGGAGCATTCCTCCTGCATAGCCAGATTATTGCACGCTCCTACCTACCTCAATAGGCGCGGCACACCATCGATTCTTTCTCGATAAGTCTAGACTCTACTAGACGATATTTTTTCCGATTTTCTCCTCAAGGGGGTTGAAAAAGTGAACTTAATCGTATCCTGTGTGAGGGGCAGAGGGCAAGTCAACCGTGTCTAATTTACGACATGCGATGTCACGTAAGAAGATAAATTTCATATTGAACTGCCATAAACCCTTCCCTTTGTGAATCTCACATGGAAGTTGATTTTCAAAGTGGCACGATAGGGAAACAAAACAAGTAAGATACGATATCAAAGTATAGTAAAAATCAACCAGTAATACCACTCCCACTACTTTCATTCATAAATTCATAGTTCTCGGTGACCTCGAAACGAAGTACGGAGCCAATTTCGTTCCTTTACCATAAGCGTGCGCTTATACATCTCCAATTTTCTAATCACTTAATAATAAAACAAACAACAAAAACCAATTTAAAAGTAAAAGCAATAATAACAACAGCGAATAAACTAAACACAATATCAATTTCCGACCGTTTATTGTAACTAATCCGATGCCCATGATAGCTTAGAATCCTTCGATACTACGCAATGGATGAGAATCCAATCCTAAGAGGAGCGGTCGAAGGTCCCCGGCAACCCGTGCGGATTTCATGGTAAGAGGGCCTACTGGTTGTATTATTCTACTGAAGATGTATACTGTCAGGGTCGGATTTTTTTTACCGTGGTCTGCAGGTTTTAAAGCCTGATGTTTCTTCTACTACCGCGGTAGACATCAAAGGCGATAAGGTAACGGTCGGAGTGCTGGAATAGTTCTCAACGCAAAAATAACATAGTTTTTTCAAGTTTTATATCATAGGAGAACGTTGTTTTGTTTGTATATAATTAAAGACAGGTAGCCAGATTTTATTATTGTTCATTGCTTCTTCCTTTCTACTGAAATTATTCATGTGTTTCTATTGCCTCTATTGTAATTTTGGGTTTCATCAAGTACCTATTTTTGTTTCTTCGATTGAGATAATGTGAGTGCCTTCTTTCAGAGCATGTTCGGCGACAACTGATATCGGTTTGTCCAAGGCGACAATCTCTTACGCGATTAATCATTATCGCATTCGAAGATACATAAATACTCAAAATTATTCTCCAAGAATTTACAGAGAGGCAATAGAAATTCGAAATGACGGATAATTTCAATAGAAAGGTAGAGGAAATGAACATTAATAAAATCTGACTACCTATTCTTAATTGTAACAAGGTTATTCAATACAATTGAGAGAAACGAAGCCACCCCCAACTATGGTGATATAAAACCGGGGACAAATTCCAGCATTGTAAGGGCAAAAGAGGCATGCTCCTGAACTATGTACAAATATTAATTCCATACCTAAATAATCAATGAACGTCTTGAACTGAATATTGTAGTTTCTGTGTTGAGAACTACTCGAGCACTTCGATCGTTACCTCATCGCCTTTGATGTCTACCGCAGTAGAAGATGAAACGTCAGACATAAAAACCTGCAGACCACAGTCATTAAACCTGAAAAATAGCTTTGACATAAAGATTTTTTTCTTTACTTTTATTTGCATTGATCTGCACATACTATCCTTGTTAGTGAACCGTCTTATAGCGATACTCCTATATCTTTAACCCTGTCCTAATAGAACTCGACGTGTTTCTCCGCAAAATAATTGTATACGAAGGAGATGATCTCCTACTTTGATGAGAATGTCGTGCGCAATTTTTAGATGAGGTAACAAAAAAGTCACTAGGGTGAGTAAAAAGGTTGAACAAATACTTAACACAAATTCAATTATGATTTGTGGCGTGAGATCTGCAAATGCAGCCATTAATATCAGAACTAGAGCGTCCAAAACTTAAAATAATGATATACTCCTAACCAAATCTTAATAAAAATTACTCGAAGTTGGTTTAAAATAAATTTGAGTTTTTTGAAAATCATATAGAGATAGAGGAACAATTATATCGATAGAGCGATGGAAATGTGTACCTACGACTGAATGCGGAACATAATGTTTACGTTTATTCCTTTGGGTTCGTTTCAGTACTATATTTTGAGATGTTTAATTGTGTTTTTCTCTCTTTTTTATAAAACAAATTCGAATTATTCATGAATTCATCTGAATAATGATACGAAAGTCCTCCGTCAACTGTTTTTTTTTTACGAATTGTAGTGGTTACAATTTTCTAGGCGTATAAAAACCTCCCCCAAAAACCAATTAACCACCACCAATTAACAAGTATATATACAACATATCATACTCCAAAACAATAAATTTGAAATATACCTAGGGCAAATTCGAATTTCTGTGGCTAAAAGAATAAAGTCTAATACCCCTTCCTCTATCACGAACATTTGACCAAAAATCTGCTAATTGCGGTCCCCCTTTCCATTGAACTGTATGGTAAGAGGTCATTTTTTATAACTTTACAGGATACTTTGAGTTTCACTTGAGTTAAGTACGTTACACCACTTAGATTTGTCAAGCAAAAAACATTTCAACGCATCAGAAGACGACACTACAGAAAATACCAATCGTTTAGGAGGGGTTCAATATCGACTTGAAGAGTGCAAATTTTTACCGTGCTCTGTACAATACGTTGAATTGTACAATACGATATTTACATACTATTTATCAATTTTACATATTTGAGATTATACAACACAAGATTGACAGAACTAAGTGGTCACTGTCAACCCAAACATGATTTCAGAGTTTGAGTTCACTAATAAGGACAGCACCATAAAGATTTCAGATTTGTATATAGTTTTTCACGGATCTGACTAAAGAACACCTTTTAAATTTCTGTGGTACTCAATATGAATACAATATCTCCTCGTTAGTTTATATTGGACTGAAAGTAATTAGATATAATTTCAATTGGTCATAATAACTGAATTCAACTTTAAAATTATCGTATCTGGAAAATATATTATAGTGCATGTATATTCTTCATCAGCAATGAAAATAGTAGTCTCTTTGTGCTAACAAGCTCCGTAAAACCTCAAAAGCGACGAAAATCGATGGTACAAGCTGGAAATATTATAGGCCCAAGTATACTTTCCTGGGACACACCTGAGAGGAAAAGTTTGAATTTACAGAGATGGCAGATGTTGTTCGTTGGCACATTTTACTCAAATGACTTCCGAAGAAGAAAATACCGTGGGAAAATAATACAAGAAGACTTTGCCAAGGACATGAAAGTTTGCTATCGACATTGCTAAAGAATCCGACTTATATTGACCGAACCACTCACCAACAAAAACGGTTGTAACTCCATCCTTCAACTCCTTCAGCTCCTTACCATCGGCATTTCCCACACTCAGGAAATCCGACAAGGATAAAGAAGAGGCTATCAAACGTCGCTTTTCTTCAAAATTCAAGTAATCCAAGCTGTTGCTGCGAGTAGGCGCGACGATGGCAACCGTCTTTTGTTTCGGAGGATTGCTTCCGTTTTTCTCGTGCATTTCGACGAAAATCCAACAAAACTAACCACTCGCGCACAAAAGGGGGTTGAAAATGAAATGCCTGAGCACAGGTACGAACGGCCATATACAGAAGACGACACCTGTACTAACGAAAACAAGAGACGAACGGTCACGTGAACGATGCAGCATAGTCAAGAACGAAAAACTACGACGAATAACCGGGAGTTTCATTCATGGAATCGTTTTTGCACATAGTTCACATGTTTTTTAAAAAAATAGTTACATGTTACACGTCCATAACGGAGAGGAGATTTAAACTGAGGTTAGGAGAGTTCGGCTGCGTTGAAACGGTGCATTCCAAGCGAGAGGAGAGGTCGGCGCGTACTCACGAGCCCGACTACGACCGAGAGGGACATTTGAACAGGATCGGATTGAGAATATTTCAATGGGCTTTGTTGACCGGTGAGTGGAATGATGTTCAAAATGATATTATTGTTCCGCTAAAGGTTTTGTTATTGATTGTTGGCAATACCACGAAAGGTCAAAGTCAGAAAATGAATATCGAAAATTTCTCTTATATGAACACATGTTCATATAAAGTTCCATATTGTAACATCCATTTTATCATAAACCACATTAAACATAAATAATTGTTGAATTGCTTGTAACATGTTACTCGGTTGTTATATTATACGATCACTGTATGTTGAGTTAAAAATGGCATGCATTTTTACTCTAATTTCAACCAAGACAAAGGTTGAACTTTTCCTTCCTTGATAAACTGGATCTTCTTTTGGCCGGCCGCCTTCTTTTGTGGCTTTTCAGTTTTCTGAAGTAAGACTCTTGAGATTTTTTCATAGTAGAAGTGAGGATAAAACACTCCTGTCTTGGCGCGACGAATTTCATCAGAAATGGTTTTCTGATTGGATATTTTATAAATTTAAATGAAATACACAAAACTGTATTGAGCCTCATTGAACCTAATTAGGAAGCAATGTCCAATAACTTTGGAATAGGCAAGTGAATTATTATCTGCAGTATACGACCGTGAAAAGGAGGTTTCATTTTATGATTTTTCATTACCGGAAGTGAGTTCCTGGAATAATATATTTTTTATTTTGAGTGACAGTATCTCCGGAAGTAGACCGGAGCGCTAGAATTCTGATCCGTGATCAATGGGTATAAGATGGAATTCTGAATTTAAAAATCTTGGACCCTCATGACTTATCTTATTTGAAAAAAAAAATAAGGAAATTAATTGCACATGATTTTTAAACTTTTTTACAAATTATTTCAGAAATCACATGTGATTCAGAAGAAAGTTCTCGCACGACATATTCACTCATTTTTCAATAATCATTCATCAGGTTATCGTTGAATTGAAGATACTGCCGTTTTCTAATTACTAAAAATATAATTCCGTACAAATATGGCGTTATTTTCAAAGTGGACGTGTAAGTTGACATTCCCAAAATGTCCAACCTGAAAGTCTCAGGCGTTTGGCTCAAAGCCCGAAAGACTTCATGGCTATCGCCACTGAAATCTTTTCTGACCTTTGATTTACCATAAACACACGAGCACCAATATCGATCTCTCTCGAAAGTCCAAGGAGAGAAAGAGATAGTAGTACTCCAAGTGCAAACTAATAACGGATGACGGAAACTAATCTTTCTGTCATATGTTCATGATTTGTTATTATTTAGGATATTGATGATTCAGATTAAGCCACTTTTGATGTAGCTGATTTGATTGATTTGTTTTAATGAAGTAGCTAAAAATTTAAGAATTGTTGCGGTGATGAGGAAAAAAGGCGTAACCAGCTTTCGACTGTATTTGTAATAAAGTATCAGACGGATATGCTCCATTTCCACCTATTTCACACATAGATCTAAATTTTTTTAAAAAAAGTCGTCAAATTTTTATTGGGAATAGATCAGATATTTCACTTTGAGTGATTCAAGTTTTACACATAGTCAGGTAGTAAATATTCACCTTGAAATTATATACAAATAACAGGACTTTGATATCTTCTTCTCAGCCAATAGTACCAGAATTCATATCATCTCGTTTCTCGAAGTTTATCAAAGCATTCTTGTTGTTAAGAATAGCTACTTTTTGACATGCTTTTTTCCCACAGAAGCTTATACAATTTAAAGGGAAGTCATTGGTGATAATCGTCCAAATGTTTGCCAATGCTGCCATTTATAGTCAGTTGATACTTTGATGTCCAATATTCAAGGCAAATACTACCACATTCTTTCTCTTCGAAGGTGTTTCTCCATCGCACTTCCAATGAACGTCCTGAGTTAGTTGGGATAGATCTATGGCTACTTCCGAAAAGTAGTAGATTCAATTATATTTCGAAATTCTTTAAAAAATTCCTCGAATCGAATATTTCGAAAAATGTTTTCGAAACTTCAGTGTCCCAACTTTTTTGTGCATAGCAGTCGATTACAACTGCAGATATTGCATTTATCGACATTTCACTTGGAACCAATTTTCATAATCGTAATTCTTCTGTGTAAACTCCTTTATATTACTCCTCCTGCTCCGTGAACTGTCTTTGCACCAAATTATTTCATCTATATCTTTCATTGTTCATTTTATTAGAAATTCTCCCATAATATAATTGTCTCTACGATTTATTTTGCAAGTTGAAACAATATCACTAAACCGTCTCTGGTGAGGACTTCTCCTTCATCAACAATCCCATTTCTCATTATCATAAACGAGTGGCGATAATGTCCTTCTTTGTCTTTCGAACTCGCAAAGAAAGAGAGAGGATAGAAGACACGTGAATACCGAAGGCGTCGAAATGTATATACGTATAGTGCGTGAGCGCGTTTGTCAGATGTAATTATCATTCATGGAATGCTAGATTTGATATGAGTACGTGACTTAATGGGAATATGAACACATTAAGAATGAATGAATCTCTCGTCGAGAAATGTATTATATCGACTGCGAATCAAACTAAACGGCATTTTTTTTGTATCAAATCCAAAAAACAAATGTTCAAAAACTTGATGAACTTTGAAGTAATACTTCATACTTCAAACCATTAATTGCCCAACAGATAAATCCATTTACAGGACAATACAGTGACTGTTCTACAACTGAAAAAAAAGGTACAACACATACCTAATTACATTCCATAACAACAAATATTCAGCGTGCGAGTGCGAATACAGTATAAAAAAGAGAAGAGGAAGAAGAGACACCAATAAAATGTTATCTCGAAAGTTATATATACTTGGATAAGCACTTTTCAAGACTCTTCTCAATGAATAAAACTGAATGAAACAATCTTGACAATATTTGTTAAAATTAGACCAGAAATATCAGTGAAATAACTCCCAAGGATGGATCGGTCGATTTTCCAACAGAAAGGGAACGACTGTAAGGTCGTTGAAAAACTTTATAATCTTTGTCGAGGCAGTTGGGACGTTGTTTAACTTCAATAGCTTCGCTGATTATCCTAGCTTGAAAAGTTTTTCCAATAGCAATGGTTTTATTATTTTTGAAGTTTGTTGTGTGGTCTGTTTCAAGATGGCTGATCTGAGAAAAGGCTGGATCTGGTTTATTGAGAGCGACAGCAAGCTCAACTATATAGGCTCTGTTGGAGACTCTTCTGTTGGTCTGGCCGATGTAAGTTCTGGAGCAGGTGGAACAAGGTATTCCGTATATGCCCTATACCTCATTGGGTATCAAAAGTCCTTAGGTGTTCGTGAAAAGGTGGAAATTTTCCAGTAAATACTGTCCTTAGAACAGACTCATTGTCAACCAGAACAAAACGGTATACATGCAATTCGCGAATTCATCGATAATCTCAATCTCAGTTTCCAGAATAAACCTTTAGAACTGACCAGCTCGACAAAATTCTTAGGAACTATGGTTGACTCACTCCTCACATGGCAAGAACATATAGATTATATATGTAAGAAATTGAATCAATCATACTATCTGATGAAATCTCTTGAGTGCAAGTTAGATACAAATTCACTGTTTAGTTTATTATGCCAAATTTCACTCGATCATGTATCAGAACATTTCGGTCTGGGGACTAGCTACTGGATCAGACAGGATTTTTATGAAACAAAAAGCACTGCTGAGATTGATATTTAATTTAGACTTAAGAACTTCATGTAGAAATATATTCCAACAAAATAAAATATTGAAAGCTGCAAGTCTGTACATTTTAAAAACATTGACATATGTACATGAAAATAAAGAACTTTTCCAAACAAAAACAGAGATGCATAGCTATAATATAAGAATCTCCTAAATTTGCCGGCATTCGAATGTATAATTTACTGTCAAACGATATAAAGACTCTGTCTCCTCATATCTTCAAAAAAAAATTGAAACGTTATTTATCTGAAAAGGGTTTTTATACAGTAGACGAATTTACACTTAAAGTAAGCAATGAGCGATCGTATTTCTTTTGAAAACTTTATTTCAAAATGTCCTTGTTACCTCTCCTTGTTTATTGTTTCTAAGCAAGCTGGTGATTCATATTTTTACTTTTTTTTCTATTTATATTTAAATAATGTATTTGTACCACATCTTATTTGATGCCTGGACAAAATTATTTTTATTGTGAAACCTAGTTTACTTGCATTCTATCTAGACATAGAATTTTATTTATATGTTTGTTTATACCTTTGTATGTTTATATGTATGCATGTTTATAACTACAATTATGACTTTTCCCATCTACACATTATGTAGCAAAAAGGATCAATATATCTATCTATCTATCTCTGTCGTGTTCATCAGAATTTGAATTGTCGTTGTCGATGAATCCATGAACATAAGGAAAAAGCTTTTGAGTGGTCAGTAATCACGCAATTTGAGTTGAATTGGATCTTTGAATTTGGTTCACGAAATAATCGCTTTGGCAGTGAGTCTGACAGATCTGTGTATGGGATAGTTCAAGTTGTGTAAAACAAGGACATGTTATAATTAATAGGAATCATTATATAATTTCCGTAGTTTAAAATATTTTAAATATGTGGTAATTGTGGTTGATAAATGTTTTCAGTTCCGTTTTTGATTTAGTTGTCAATAATTGATGTTCAATTATTGACAACTAATAATAAACTAGAGGCAGTGAACTTTGAAAATTAGATTGTTCGAAGCAGTAGTCAAATCTTTTGGCTAGATATATTCTCTAATATTCAAAAAAGACCTGGATGAATGAAGCACCTTTCAAAAAGGCATAGATCAATCGTGTTGCTAGCAGGGATCTTCTTAATGATGTTCAGGGCTATTAACATTGAGTTATTTGCCACCATCACCGATAAAGGATATTGAGTGATTCACAATATCGTTTTTGACACTCAAGATCAATAAGAGATATTTTCTGTTTTTCGTCAGCTGTACATTCTGATGTAGAAAAATAGTCGGTGTTATTATTGAAAATAGGAAGTCCATTAACAACGGTGGAAGTAGGTAAACGTTTTGGTGGCAGGGAAAGTTGAGGTGAAAAGGTTACATAAAAATAAATTTCAAATTAATTTCCAGTATGGAATATGAATAAGGAAAATATATTGTCAGTAGAAACCGAAAATGGTTCAAAAAATAAAACGGAGAAAAAACTCACTACCTCAGCGTTATGTGTGAATGAATGGAATATTGGTAAACGTACTGCAAAACCCAAAGCAAAAGAAGATTAAGATGGAGCAATTTGAAGGTTATTTTTAATAACTCCCTAATTTATGTAAATTCTGGATTTGATGATAGTCTCAACTCAACATGCTGTCTTACATTTTTGCATACAGTTTTGTTGTATTTAAAGGAAAATATTCAGATATAATGAAAGTTCATCAACTGGTTCACTAGCAAGCCGTGTCATAACAAAAATTTTGATTCATTCTTACTAGGAAAGCGTTCAATTTTTTATATTTCTTTTGATCACCATTTGAACTCATAAATACCTTGGTTAAACAATTCCTTCAACTGTTTTACACATTGTTCAACTCGTCTAGTGACAATACTCCTAATAGTTTCAAATCTGCATTGCAATTTGAATTTATTTGAATGATTTCGTAAGTTATGGATTAATCTCGAAGAGTGGTCAGACTATTGTGGATTGGAATATTGGCAACGCTGCCATTCGGTAACTATGGTGATTGCATTAAAATGTACTGAACCGAAAAATCCAGTCACTCACTCATTTCAGTACGGCTCAAGGGATGATTTCCCCATCTCTTTGAACGTTGACACATCGTCTTCAAGCTTTTTCCCCGGCAAGCACCTGATTTGTGAGGTATGAGTCAATTGCACTGACGAAATGATTATTTTGTCAGTGGCACCTTTCTAATGTAATTGATTGTAGGGTGTCCCGAAAGAAAAAGATCATACAAAAAAGAGAGTGATAGAAGAGGTCATATGAAATTCAACTTTATAGTCTTCAAATTGTTATTTTTGCTAAGAAGTGCTACTCTGATTTGTTTATCCTCAGAACTGGTAATGATTAATTATTCATCATGAAATATTCAGGAAAGAGGTAGACAATATAATATACACAAATGAAAATTTAAAAAAATTGAAAATGGTAAAATAACTATCAAAATTTTCGAAATTGTTGTTCAATATCCTCACAAGCAGCAAAACTGAAATATAACCGATTTGGACAGAATTGTATTCCCTGTAGTAATTTGATAAGAAAATGTATGTCGTGAAGTTTATAGGTTTGTGCACGTTACATTTTCAGGTTTTTCTTGAATGACATCAATTTTTCGGCATTCCTTAGTCACATTTTCAGGGTTTGAAGCTCAGGTATGTATTGCTTTTTTGTTTAACTGCTCTACTCGTGAAAGGTAGTTTGTCATTATTTTCATTATTATAGAAAAGGTCTATATTTCAAAGATTTTTCGTTGTATATTTTTGACATTACTGTTGAGAACATATTGTATAACAGTGAAGAATAATAAACTCTGCTTTCCTGATGAGGGATTTCGATCCGTTATTTTCAAATTTTGTAAATTAGTTTTGTTTCTTCTTTTGAATTGTCATTTCGAATCGATGAGTCAGAAATTGCAGTTTTCTTATTGATTGTTTAATATGAGACTATCAACTCAAACGGTTGTCAATATTTATCCGAAAATATTTATTATCTGAGACTGGAATAACCACAGAAGACTTTAAAGTAAGGAATATATCTATCCCTATGAAAAGAGTAGTTGAAATGTGTTACCGTAATTTATAGGAAGAAGTTGTTCGTAACATTTTGTGTAACGTAACATTTCTGCACCATCTACATGAGTTGAAATCATTTCGATCATTGCCAGTGAAAATAAATCATTCTGATAGATGTTGAGTATTTTAAGGCCGAGGACAGTTTCCTGCTGAACATTGCATTGAATTAATCCAAAGTCACTCTTGCAGTTAATGATGTTTCTCTCACTTGTAAATAAGATTTGAAAGTCCTCAATGTATTTCCTCTAAAAAGTTTCCCTAATGTTTTCACAGAATCGAAAGACTCACTGTGTCGAATGCTTTGAAGACAGAGTGTCATAATCTCCAGAGCAAAGAACATTTCAGATGTGAATTCTTACTTTGGATTCAGTGTGCAAATTTCTTCTCAAAAATCATATGGCTATTCGATGCTACATTATGTCTCCTGATGTAGAAAAATAGTCTGTTTCATTATTACTTTCTCAGACACGAAACACGTGTCGAGGTGTTAAAAATAACGATTTGGTGTTGGGAAAAAAACTCCAATAATATTCATTACTACACCAAAGGTTCCCAACAGTGCATCATAAGCATATAAAGAAAAACTGTTTCTTCCGAAGCTCACTTTTTTCTGCCCTCAAATCGACTATAGTTTTTCCGAATTTCAAAAACGAAAGTGGAGACAAAATATTTTCGTCCTTTTTTCGATAACTTCCATTAATCTTCCTCTTCAAAGAGGAGGATTAAAAACAGTTTAATCTTCCTCTTTGAAGATGATCACTTTCTTCCTCTTCAATGAGGAAGATTGAAACCAGACGTCGTTCAAAAATTCCTGATCAAAATTCGGCAATTTTGGAACGGATTGCGCTGCCACACGCTTCATGTCCAAAATTTACGGAAAAACTGCATGGCGCAAGCCAACCGACATACCAACATCTTCAGCAACTTTTCTAATAGTGATTCGAAGATTCTCCATAACATTGTCTTCACTTTCAAACATTTTCATCGGTTGTTGATGAGCTGTGGCGTCTAGGACGAGCGTCGTCATTCACATCTTCTCGACCTTCTGTGAAAAGCTTGAACCACAAACATTTTTTCTGATTCCGAGTACAATCACCGTATGCCACTGTCAACATTTCAAGTGTTTTGAGTACTTAACTCCATTTTTTACACAAAATTTAATGCAAATTCTTTGATCTATTTATGTCGATAGCAGAAAATCGCCAAACACGACGTGTTAGGAATCACACGTTAAAAGGTAAGATCTCGTTAATTCTTAGCTCGCACAAGTTTCGACTTCTGAGGGTTGTCGTTCGTAGGAGTGCGACAGCTGGTTAACGGAAAAACAGATTTTTATGCCTCTCACCAACAAACGGAACTTGTCAAAACAGCTGAAACTGTGAACATATGTTCGATACGAGTGTACCAACATAAAAAGTAGCTAATCGAATGTACGCAGCCCGCGAAATTCGAACATTGACCCCATTTTTTGAACATACCTCGTATAGGAGTATATCTTTGGGGATTTCGAATGTTATTCCATCTATTCCCACTGCTTTTTTATTTTACAGATTTGCACTTTTCGTTATTTTTGCAGATTCGGGAATAATAACATGGGTGTTGTTGTTTTCAAATTTTATTTACAAGTAATACAATTTGGAACTCACTATTTGATTTGCAAGTTTTTCGCTAAGTTTTCTCAATTTCTGTAAGTCATATTTTTATAACCACCCTTGCCGACATTCATTTTTTCTGTCACCGAATGGCATGCTTTGGGTTATCTATTATGAATGGACTAGTCAGTTACTTGATGAAAATTATTAACAACATCCACGTTAATGAATAATTATTCAATTTCAACATACTTTTTTGGCAAGGTGTTAGCGAAAGGAGTCTAGAATAAAGTAAAAAAAAATGTAAAAATTAACCAATTTTCATCATGGATAGTTTGAGTTATCTGCTGTGTTTCCTAAATACATTTCTGAAACAAAACACCTTCGAATGTGAAATTAATTATAGAAAATATATCATAATTATTCAAGATAAGTTCACTTCTGGTTCTGATAAGATACCGTCTTTTTGTGTAAAAGATTGCATCGGTGTATTGGTCTATCCCTTACTGACATGTTTCAATCTTGCAGTTAAAAATAATGACTTTCCTGAATTATGTAAGATATCACGAGTTTGTCCCATTTTCAAGTCTGGAGATCCATCTAATATTCGGAATTATCGTCCTATCTCAATCCTATCGAACTTTGCAAATCTTCTCAAAATTGTCATCTATAATTGCCTATATTCCTCAGTTCGTAATATCATATCTCCGCAACAACATGATTTATGTCAGATCAGATCCGCCATAACAAATTTAATTATATTAACCCAAAATATTAGTGATGTCTTAAATAATCGTGGTCAAGTTGATGTGATATATACTGACTTTGCTAAAGCATTTGATCGACTTGATCACATGATCCTTCTACAAAAACTCCACCAATTTGGTTTCCATAATTCAGTAGTACTTTTCATTAAATCCTACTTGCTTCAACGCGAACAGTTTATAACGGCTATGATTCTTTTTATTACAATCCTTCATCTGGAGTACCTCAGGGGTCGAATCTCGGACCACTTCTGTTCTTATTATTTATTAATGATCTCAGTAATTATGTCCATTGTAATAAGTTATTTTTTGAAGATGATTTGAAAATATATTTACCTGTCGAAACTATCGACGACTGTAAAAAATTGCAACGACAGTTAGAAAATATACAGACTTGGTGTGAAGTAAACAAACTATATCTCAACGCATCCAAATGTAAAGTAGTGTCTTATAGTGGGAAAATGTCAGTCATCGAGTACAATTATCGAGTAGATACCAATCCATTGTCACGAAGTAACTCAATTAAAGATCTTGGTGTATATTTTGATCAAAATTTGTCTTTTTCCAAGCACATTAGTTAAAAAGTAAGTGAAACATTGGGAGTTTATGGCTTCATAGTTCGCAACATATCTGCTCTATTGACTCTTTATGTAGCCTACGTAAGGTCAAAATTAGGATATGGCTCTGTTCTATGGTCTCCATTCTACAATTGCTATAATACATTAATTGAAAAAGTTCAACGTCGTTTCCTGAAGTTTATTCACTTCAAATCTTATGGTATCTATCCTGATAGAGGTATTCCATATGAATCTCTTACCATAACATTCAATATTGAAAGTTACGCAGAAAACTTGCTGGAATAATTTTTCTTTATAAATTAATGCACAACAATGTAGATGCTATGGAGGTGTTATCTTTTATAAATTTCTGTGTGCCTCATTTTAGAACTAGAAGTACAAAAACTTTTTACAGCCGACTGGCCAAAACCAATTCAAACCACCTATCTTTAGCATTTGCAATAATTTCAATTTAATTTCAAATTTGTGTGATATCAATTTTGATTCCCTAGAATATATTGTTGACACTGCTTCTCAGTATTTCATGGAGAATTTTTAATTTTCCAGAATTGTTTTTTTTTCTATTTTATTTTATTGTATTATAATATTCATTCATTTTCTCCAATTGCAACTTTGTAATTATAAGGATCGATATAACTTTTTTTTTAACCCTATAAATGGTTTTTAACTGTTGGGTAATAAAGGCTATTATTTCATCAGTTCGGACTTCCATTGTCTAATATAATATAAATTGGTTCGAAATCCCAATTTATATTATATTAGACAATGGAAGTCCGAACTGATGAAATACACCATGAAACATTGTCAACCACCTTCAAAGAAAGGTTATTATTATTATTATTATTATTAAGAGCTTATTTATCAGAATCCTCGAAGAATGCTGATGAAACTTTCATATCGGTAGGAACAAGGGGAAAAGCCCAATGAAACAAAAACAACTGTCTGATTTTGCAGACAGGACAAATGAACTACGATATTCACAAATTGACTTCGCACATTCCTCGAGCAAAAGTATGATAGTCGCGAGAAAATTGATATTTTTATGATTCAGTTAAGAGGCCACACATACCCAAAACCAGTGCAATTACGAGACGCTCTATTATTTTATAGGAATTGTGGGAATATTACCTCTTTCATAGAGAACAAATGTCCCGCTAGAATAAAAGCTGAATGTTTTTCCACATTTCCGGCAGATTTATACGTAGCTACGTAGGGCAATTTGGTATTGCCCATTAGACAGCCAAGCTAGTGGAAAAAACGGCGTTTTCCTCAACGATAAATCATTTTTACGGGCATATTAGTAAGCCTTGAAGTTTACAAAATGAAGAGCGGAGTCCGTAATTGCTCGGATTCCAACCCTATACATATTTGATGGAATAATTTCATAGCGAATTGCGCACGTCGCTTCGCATGGATGTTCCTATTGACGTGATTAAAAGTACATGCGAACAATTATTGTTCGATTAAAACTACACACGACGAGTCGATTACTTTATAATTCTATTTGCTTCAATGAAAACAAAATGATTGACTGTTTGATGAAAATATTCAATGCATTCAAATGCATATTGTATACCGAGAGCTCGAAGACATTCAATAAACAAGAAGCAATAAAGAAGAAGCACTTCTATATCTCAGACTCTCGGTGGAATCAAGCGGGCTATGGAACTCATATATTTCTCGTGAAATGACAGCGACTCGCTTCTGTTGACAACTTCTTGTATTTGAGTTGAGTTCTGTAATCAAGTGCTGCCCATCCTTGTACTTGGCTATACCGTACTGATGACGGCCAGTAAGCGAGAAACATATGTTTGCCGTTTGCAGTATTGAGTGCTTTCTCTATGAATTTTCTTTGCTTCAATATCGACCAATATTTCGAAGAATCAGTTTGAGCTTCATGAACCATTGAAATTATGGAAGTATTCAACTTTCTTATTTGGAGTACCAACTTTGCGAATTACATTTTTTCACTTAAAATTTGAAATTCCAAAATGGAATTTAAAAAAACTATTTGGCACTTTTGAGTCTCCATCATTGAACAATAAATGTGGGAAACTTTCAAAGAAAAGGAGGATGAAAATGAAACTACTTATTAATATAGATCATACAATATACACAACAGTTTTTTCGGATACAAACTGGAAGAAAACATTTTTATCTCAAAAATATATCTTTCTCAATTCAAACATGTTCTACTTTTTTTAAAGGACAAAACACAAGCACCACATAAAAATCATCTTCCAGATGAAAGAGTTTTTGAACACTGAAGTTCGAGGTGTACTGAGTTGAACCTCAATACCATGAGCAGCCACAGTGCGTTGCGTGATAATAATAAAAATAATAATTTTATTAGTCTCAAGAAACACACAGTTTTTAGACACGTCAATACATTTTCTAAAATAGGTGTGAGAGGATAAGATTCGTCAATATAGTTTCTAAAAAATGCTTGTAGATAAATTAGAGTTAAAAAAAATACAAGTTAACAAGATAAAATTCCAATCGTATAAAAATTGACTGAAATGTAAAGCTTTTACAAATTATAAATCACATATTATCTAACATATTATATATATTCAAAGTTGAGTAAAAGTTTGGGAGGTGACCACAAAAGTGTCTCTTCTTGAATAACTTCGAAAAATTTATCAATTTCATATAAAGGATGTTTGGTTAATATTTTCTTCAATAAGTTTTTAAATCTTCTGAATGGCAAGTTATGAAATTCGACAGATAAGGCATTGAATAGCTTAATTCCTATATTATCAGTTCATTTCAACCTATTAGCTGTGGGAACAAGGTTTGATTTATTTCTTGTATCATGTTGGTGTATATCCTTGTGAGCAACTTTATTCATCAAGTTTTCATCAAGTCTTGTTAAATAAGAAGCTGATATTCATAGACAATAACTGAGTATAGGGTCATTATTTTAAGTTTTGCAAATATTGGTCGACACTTTTCATCATAATTGGCAGAAATTATGCTTCTTACTGCAGATTTTTGAATAACAAATATTCTATTGAGATGTACTTTTGATTCATTATTCCAATTGATTATACCATACCTAAGGACTGAATGAAAGAGTGGATGATATGTTGCAAGTGCCGCACTTTTATTTACTATTTTTTTAATTCTTCTGATAGCAAAAACTGTCTTGCTAAGTTTGCTACACATGCTATTTATATGGTCTATCCATTTCAGGTTGGAATCTATTTGTACTCCCAAAAATTTGGTAGAATTTTTGTTATCTCTATTTAAGCAAGTTGTTTCAAAAGTTAGAATTTCTGTTTTTTGTTCATTGAGAATCAAGTCATTTGGTGTGAACCATGATCGAGCTTTCACTAATATGTCAGTATGGATTATGTGAGGATCATCTATTTACCTATTTTTTTGCTCAAGGTTGCATCATCTGCATACAATATAGTTTCTATGTCTGACGAGTTTATCACGTGTTTAATCTACCTATTGAAGATGATCGCTTGGTGACTTAAACATTTATTACTACACCAATGGTTCCAAATAGTACAGCACGAGTAATCAAAATTTTCTCAGCTTATTTAGAACTTGCTTGAAACAAAATTTACTAGAATAGTAAAGAGATATATTAGAAAGAGAAGTAGCCCCAATATTGACCCTTGTGGCACTCCTCTTAATATTTTTCTTTTTTCACTTTTGGTATTTCCTAGATCTACAATTTGATATCTTTCGTCAATGTATGACTTCATCATGTCCAGACAGGCACCTCCCACTCCGTAGAAATCTAATTTGGCCAATAAAATCGAGTGATTAAGGTCTGTAAAAGCGCTAACATATTTTTCTTGGTTATCAAAGGCGTCTTTTATACTATTTGTGAGAAAGTGTTTTGCATCAGACGTCCATTTTCCTTTCCGAAATCCAAATTGATGAGGACTGAGATTATTTATATCTAAATATTTTACTAGTTGTTCGTAAATTATGTGTTCGAAAATCTTTGAAAAGGTTGGCAGTATTGCTATCTGTCGAAAAATTTTTAGTTCGGATGTAATGCCTTTTTTATGAATCAGCAGGATGCTACCAATTTTTAATTGCTGAGGGAAGTAGCCTTCACTTAGAGAAGTATTGATAATATCTGTTAACGGTTGAGTTATACATTCAATGGCACTCTTTATGGCTAAAACATTCACACCGTTTATATCTTCAGTTTTTTAAATTTTTTAACTTAGTTATGATTATGATCACCTCATCTGTCGTTACAGGCCTAAAGAACATCGACTTATTTGTGTTCATTTTTTTATCCATAATTTCATATTTCTAATATATACCGCTCTTGGTGGAATCAAATGTGCCAAGTCACTTGAACACTTCTCATGAAAGTATCTATAGATAAGAGACAAATCTCCAACCTTTCTTCGATGTTCCGGGCTATCAAGGTTGCACGTGATGTTATCGTCTTCAATCAAGCAGGAGGCTCTTTTCTGGATGGAATCCAGCAATTTCAGGGTATGTTTGAGGGCAGAGCTCCATACATGAGAACAATACTCCAAAGACGGTCTGATATGAGCTTTATAAAGCATTAAACGTTGCTGAGGTGTGTGTACAGTTTTCTGGTTCGAAACAGTGTTCTAGGCTTTTAAGAAGCAGCTATTGCAATTCCAGCGACATGATTGTGCCAAGACATATTGATGTCCATTTTAACCCCAACATATTTATCGAAGCAGAAAGCGGAATTGTCTGACCTGACATTATTATCTCTGGTTCGGAGACATTTATCTTCTTGGAGAAAATCGATGCTTGGGTTTTTGTGGCATTACTCTAACTTGGTCACTTTCACCCCAATTCGAAATTACCCTTAGATCCTCATTAAGATATGCAACCTCCTACAGCCGTGAAAATGTGCCTCTGTAGCCGATGTCCTGGAATCCAAATGGAATGACGAGACAAATGTGCTGTCGTGAGGCAAACAATATATTGGATTTTTGTTTTTTTTACAATAAGTCGTTTATATACAAAAAAAAAACGAATAACCCTGAAAACTATAAGTCAGAAAACAAATTTGATATATGAATTTACTGAAAGTATAGTCTGAAATTTGGAAACCATAAACCGATGAGAAAATAATAGAGAATCACGTGTTAGGAATCACACGTTAAAAATGTAAGACCTCGTTAATCCTTAGCTCGCACAAGTTTCGACTTCTTAGGGTTATCGTTCGTAGGGGTGCGACAGCTGGTTAACGGAAAAACAGATTTTAAACAGATTTTACATAACGCTAAAAGTTCGAAGTAGTATTTCTGACATTTGGGTATGTTTTACGTTCCACAATCTGAAAAATACCCAAAAAAATGACTTTCGTTAAATATCTTTATAACGTTTTGAAATCAATTAACATGTAACACATGAAAAATGTAACACAGTTTCGAGAGAAAACTATCAAATTGCACTGGAATTTCTATGGAATGTTGCTGAATCGTAAAAGGGCCACTATTCTGACTCTGACACTCGAAATTTTAATTAACTAGAAATTGCGACTTTAATCGCGAAATTTCGACTTTAAACTCTAACTTTTAACTCTCGATTTTGATCTCGATTGACTCGATTTTGATCTCGAAATTTCAAGAATAATGTCGAAATTTCGAAAACATGTATACGCATGAATATTGACGAATTAGCGTTGCACGTTGTTCAGATAAATGCATTGTTTTTTGTGTTACTTCACGTTAAAATTTTGGCGTTTGACGAATAAGAACCAACCTTCAACAAATTCAAAATTCTCAAAAAATGCCTACCGTTCAAATACCTAGAAACTTCATATTGTGCTCTGATCAAAAAGAGCATACTTGTATGTCTCTATTAAAATATAGAGCACTATACCGACAACAACACAAGCAATAGAAAATAAATTAAGTTCAAAGACCATGAAAAGTTCATTTGAGAGATGTCAATACTATCTATCACCTTCGATTTCAATTTGAATGGGAGTGTATATATTTTCAAGTATTCTACATTTCCAAATACAGAAAAACACTGCATTAATTTTTATAATAGGGCTTTTTGTTTTTTAAGAGCACCTTATAACATGTGAACAATTGTATGATGCGCATATGATCGATAGTAGTGATTTATATTTATTTATATTCCAATACATTTTACTTTATTTTATCTTATCTGTACTAAAATTCACATCTATCTTGAATTAGTCAAACTGGTTTAGACTTTCGCCGCTGACGTTTTCAGTGAGGTTTTCAGCTTTCAAACTCGAAAAATAATGACACTATTTTGAATTTAATACTAAACATTTTCTGTTCTGTTTCTGAAAGCGAAACAACTGATATTTATCACTTGTGATGCACTGTTTGAAACCCTTGATGTAGTAATGAATATAACTGGAGTTTTATCCCAAACCGTTATTTCAACACCTCGACACGTGTTTCGATCACCAAGTGATCATCTTCAAGATGAAGATTAAACTGTGATATATCACTTATCGCTTACTCAAGTGTGCTTTATTCTAACTGGATCATACCTTGTACCTTTATATGAATTGTCCAATGAAGCTTATTATTATTATTATTAATCCTCCATTTGTATTGGATCTACAAATCAATATGAAAATGTTGATGAACATTTGAAAAAGAATTCTCAGGATTTCATTTCGGAAATATCTGACTGAAATTTTTTCGAGGCATATATATTTTCTTCTGATGTCTCTCTTTCTTATAGATGAAGTGAAATTGGCTAGTCTATTTTATCTTCTATTGCTGCATATCATTGAAACGAAAACTAAAATCTTCAATATCTAGTAGTATGCATGGACAGAAATATAAAAACACCTAGTATATTGTCCACCAAAATTTCAATTTAATCGAAGTTATTGGAGTTGGAAACTATTCCCTAATCATTATATACAGCAAAAACCCGCCGAGACGCATCTATCACAAAAAGTTATTAATTAAGTTCACGAAAAGTTGGAAATTGCTCTCACACAACATGAAGTTGAACTTTACAAAAAACAGGTTTTTGTTGATGGAATTCGAAAAACTAATCCTGTCTCTCACAGATTGCTATGGGAAAAATGTTAAATGAATATTTATCATTTCTCTACTTTTTCCTGAAGTCATGATGTGCCAGAATCGCATCCAGTTTTTGATAAAGTCTATTTCAAGAATAAGGTAGTAAATTTTCGGAATACTAATTTCCGAAACCTAGAAATACATAGGCTGGCATAATTTACAAATGCCACGTTTTATTAAAAACAAAGTTTACTGTCTAACAGGAGTAATTCCAATTACAAGACAAATATAATTAAGTTTGCAGCTATGACTAAGTATGAGTACAATGGAATATAACGCATAGCATATAAAATCAGCAGAGTAATAAAGTAGACCCTGTAGGCCTGAGATCCTAATGCACTTGCTATCAGCATGTCCAGCATATGCGGTCTCGGCCTATATCCATCGACATAACGCGGCCCTAAGAGTGCTATATTAACATCTACGGCACTCTTACGGTATTGACGAGACACCGGTGTTGCCCTACGCTCCGGGGGATATTGAATCCGTTGTGGGGAACGAGAAGTGCCGAATTTATTGGAACTATTCGTTCCCCACCCTCAGGCTCATACAAGCTAATAAGCCTGATGTAGTTCTTCTCGACCACCAGACCAAAACGATATTTGTCGTGGAGTTTTCAGCTCCTGGCAAGACGAATATCGTCAGAAAAGAGGAGGAAAAAATAGAATATCAAATTTTCTCTTCGAACTCCGCAGACTCTATCCAGATCACTCTGTCAAGATGGTTGTTCTGATTATTGGAGTCCTTGGTGGAATGATGTCCTCTCTACTCTCGAATCTTAAAATCATACCGGCTTGCCGCACTAAGGCAGAAATCTTAGCCGCACTGATGCAGAAAGCTGTCATTCTTAGCTCACTACGTTTGCTCAGGGCACATGATTCTCGGACCCAATGATCACTTACCACACGGTGTGGGGAGTGGTCATTGGTTGATAATGCTGGCGCGCCGTCCCGAATGTATCGGGGCTTCGGGGGATAGGGCCTGACCAGCGCACACTACGGTAAAAAAAAATAAAAAATAATAATCGTCTTTATTGTTACCCAGCTGTAATTACATACAAATATTTAAATAAATTAGAGAGCTAGTTGCTGACATAACAAAAGGCGAAGTTCAACTCAGTTAGCACAAGTGCTACTGAGTTGTTCTTCCACTCAGTATCACTGTTATACATTCAAATAATAATAATAAAAAAGAAACATATACTGTAGAATACTAATAGAGTATTGGCAGTGTGCAGAGAGTTGAAACACAGTATTTCACTTATGGGTTGTAATTAGATTGTAGTTCGACTTGCATAAAAAATAGTTTGTTACGATTTATATACTTTAAGCGTCCAAATCGAACAACAAAAATATCTGAATAGAAACTATTATAAATTTTACAGATGTTATAAACTAGGGATTTTATAAACGTTGATCCTAGGCAAAGGCAAATAGAAAAATATTTCGTTTCTACTACTTCGTCTCGGTAAGTGAAAATCTAGTTGAGATAACAAATCTCGGCAGTCAACCAGATTATGAATCAATTTTATATGAAGATACAGGCATAATATGTTCTTCTGTTTTCAAGGATTAGAGGGCAAATTTATTTAGCAACACTCTAGTATCAATTCCTTGGGATGGTTAAGCTCCATCCAGTTTGTGAGCCCTGTATTTTATAAAGATTATTTGACAAGATTCGAGTTGCTGTATATGTACATTGTATGTAGGTGACCAGATTAAGGAGCCATATTCCAGACGAGATCGGACATATGCATTAAAAAGTGTTATAAAACATTCTTGGTTTTTAAAGTCTCTACATGTCCTGAAGATAAGGCCAATATGATGCCCAGATATTTAGTTTCTGTACTTTGTTCTATTATGACGTCATTTATTGCATAGTCAAACTGTATATTGTTGTGCTTGAGGGTGTATTTCATAAATTTACATTTTTGAATATTCTGTGGAAACTTGTTTAGTATGCACCATTCATGTATCGAATTAACTTCCTTCTGCAGGATAAGATAGTCCTCGGTTGATTCAATGGGTCTGAAAATCTTCAAGTCATCGGCAAAGAGTAATATGTTACTAGGGATGTTTGAAACAATATCATTTATAAACAAAGAAAATAGAAGAGGAGCTAGATTACTTCATTGAGGAGCACCACTAGTTGAAGTGAATTCTGTTGATTTGTGTCCTTTGTATTCTACAAATAGCGTACGATTCTAAAGATAAGACTGTGGTAAATTCAACAGTTGACAATCGGAACCAAAAGAAAAAAATATGAATAAACGTTAGTTAACGAAGTATATAATGAATATTTTTGTAATTTGTGAGTATTTGAAAATATAGAATTATAGGTTTCCACTGTTATTTACATGTTTTGATATTTCTAAAACTACCTACATTAAATTCAACATATACGTAAGTTCAATATAGACTGTTAAAAAATCTGAACTGAACTCCAACAAAATAAAACGAAAAATATGTAAAATATTACGATTTATTCAATCAAAAACATATAAAAAATGTTAATTGAAAAAAAATTAAAATAAGCTTCTGAGCTATAGTATACAGTGTTATGTTATAAAATTACGACTTCATGTCTCGAATGATTTGAATCTACTCATGACATCGATGACAGTAAGTAATGACATTCATTCGCTTATTTGATTAAATCCCATAATTTTTTCCATATTTCTGTAGTTACTTGAGATATTGATTTGTGGAAAACGTTACCTCTGATTTAAACACATAAATTCTATTGGATTAAGCTCACAATGATGTGGTGGCTATGCGAAGTATTTCAATTCCTCGTTTTTCAGCTTGCTTCAACGACATATTTGTTATGTGAATGGCTAATAATTCTATTTTTGTCATTGTATCGTTGAAGATAAATATTTTAGAAATTGACCACGTTGCAGTTAAATTTTTGTTCCATTGAATACTTGTGGTAAAGTTCAACTAATCGAGAGTGAAAACCTGCATTGTTCATCACAATAACTGCATTTTTAGGTATGAATTCAATCATTTGTTCGAGATATTCTTCGAACACGTTTTCGTCCATCTATTCTTGATCATCACAGGTTTTTTTTTCAATCAAACAAAAGTGAACCCCCTCCTGGAAAAATCCATTCACACTACAATTAGTCGTCGACCCTTAGCCTCCTCTAGCTGTTTTTTTGTTTCTGCAACTTCTTCCTACAGAATGTCCTTCATTAACCATATACAGTAGCATAACCAGGAATTTCGTTCGGGGCGGGGTCCAAAACCGGGGGGTCCAAATCAGGGGTACCCCATCGGAAAAATTTTTGTAAAATAGGGTACTAAATAGAGGGTTTCAAACCAGGTTTAACACTTTTCATAATCGAAAAAACTTCATGTTTCAAAGAAATACTTTTTGAATTCACGATTTTTCAATATTTTTATTCCTTTTAAGATGAAGCAAAGTGTGTAATTGTGTTTTATCCAAATAAACATAAATATAGTGTTGTAGTTTGTCCAGAGAAAAAAACAACAGTGTAGAGCAACAGTTAAAATATATTTATAACGTTCAACATTACATAAATAAATTTAACAAAATGATGCTGGCATGCGAACTAGACTTATTGTGACAGTCCAGCCGAAATTCGGCCAGATATACAAACACCGCCATTACACTACCCCAGCGGCTGATCTCAAATATATTTTTGATAATTTATGATTTAAACAAAAAGAAAAACTTACAATGGTATGATAATTTAATGTTTGTAGACAAGTTTAATAACTTTCCTTTCTTTCACCTGCACCATGCCTAATTTATTTTTTGATATGTCTTAAAATTTCGGAGGTTCCGGACCCCCCTTCGCTACACCACTGACCCCATGTTTCGTCTAAATAATCAATATTCTTGTTTTCTGTCCTATTTTTTTATTTTTCTTGAGTAGTCTCGTCTCCAACATACAATATCTTCGGAATCGACAAACATTGACTGTCTGCCAAGTCTTTCGTATTTGAAGTTTAAATCATTCAAAACTTTCCAAAGTTCAGTTCTAGCTGTTGTGGGCACATCATGATCATCTACTTGGAATAGGTATAAATGGACTATCCTACCAACTGCATTTTTTTTAAATTGTCCAGCCCCACTTTTGATAATTTTAGGTGATTAGTCGCGATTCTTTGTTTGCAGGCATGTTAGGCGTACACATTCTCGAATCATGTAGGAATCTCATTGCTTTTGTAACAGTCCATTTTGTTTTCAATGATTTTATTAGATGAACATCTAAAGTTTTTGGTAATCCTGTATTACATCGCGTCTTGCGTTCATACGGTTTGGTTTTGACTATTCTACGTAAAGTTGAGAAAGGAATTTCCGTCAAATCTGATGTCGGTTGTAAAATTTGTTTTCCTCCAAACCAAACTTTAGATGTAGATTCTTATATACATTGAAATATACTCTCTGTGTTTCAATATTCAAATGCGTCCGAATCTTATTCACTGGTATCTCTTTTTCGCATTGTTCACCATCGCTATTGCAAGCACTACACAGGAAAAAGTCTGCGTTGTTATCACATTCGTTATTACTATTAGTACTCATCCAAGGACACCACATTTTAAACAGATAACAAAAATTTTAAGTAATTATAACTGCACCAATATCGAATTTCATCACTCAAATCGCGATCAGTTCCTGAACTGAACACGACGGTGATTACCATCCCCACATTCCTCAATTTCGATTCGTCACCGTAACATGACTTCAAATTTAAGTATTCACGCCATAATTACCAAAAAAATCACAATAAAAATACACAATAGTAATAATCATCAGAGTTTTGCATCCAATGCAAACATGGGCATCCTATAAATAAAGTATATCTCATAAAAATTACAAACAGCGTAATAATTTCGGTCATTTAAAATTTCATAGCGGGAGGATGTTTATTTTGTGCCACTTCATGCCTACAAAATACATACTCTTCCATTTTGAACTCTGCTATTTTCATTTTTATTGCTGTCCCTATTTCGCATCGAACTGGACGACTCCCGGCCAATTTATTGCCGTTATCAAATTCTGTCGCAAAATTTTCTGCTCGTCAATCCGAAACCATAGGCGTATCCTAGACAAAGACCAGTAACGTAACCACGAATTAAATATTAAAATTAAGACAGAGACCAGAACACAAAGTTAATTATATTTTGTTTGAATTGAATGAATATTCCTCAATGATTCATTTGAAATTATGATCATGAAGTATTTTTGTTCGCCAAAAAGCAATGCTTTATCAACACACGATAATCCTTTTCACCCATTTTCTTCAAACTAACAAAAGTTGCTACACTCAAAATGTTCTATCCCACAAATAAATAGTTCGATAGCTGTGAAATTCTTACACTTGCCTTCTGAAGGTTAAAATTGAATTTAATATCAGTAACGCCATCTGTTTGTTGGCCAACCAACTATTCAGCCTACCTATTATTTCTGAGTTTCAGTGGTGTCTCTTTAACATTGGTCCTTTATATTTTTGTAATGAATATGCTCAGTTCTTTATTGCAGTGGAAGTGGTGCCTTAAAGGAAAGTCGAAAGTCAAACTTTGCATCTTATAATCTGTCACTAAGCTAGCAGTATCAAGATTGAATATGATGGACTCGATGTTCTAAAATAGTAATAGAATAGTTGGAAAGTACACTCCTGAATAGGAGTATTGTGGCAAGTTCTCCAATTATATTGGAATAATCCTCCTGAATATGGACCTATAACTTGAATGGTATCGTAACTTATACATTTTCCATTTCAATATCAAAGTAGGTCCCCGGTATACTGAGCAATGCGGACTCCGCCGTCACTGACCTCGAGTAACTGTCAGGGGCGGAAACGCCGGGAGGTAGATATTATTAAAAGCTTATCGACTAGTTGAGGGTTGCTGAAAATATAACCGACTCGTAAAAGTTGTCTGGTAAAAGTGAAATGCTCCGAATGGGGGAAAATCATATTTTCCTGCCTAAGAATCCCGCAGGGCTTGCTGACTGAAACACGGCCGCTTATTTTCATGAAAAGATATTGGGGGAAGGTATTTTCGTAGTGCGGTGGAACATGTGTGGAAGTTTTTTCAATGCCTTCAAGAAGAGGGGTTGTTCCCTCGTCGTTCCTTGACGAAAACTAGCACGGTCAAAAGAGAAATAAGTATTCAAGTTGAAGAACAAATTTAGTTATAATAATAAATTGTTTTCAAGTCAAGTCGAATATATTGGTTTGGAAGTGTTATAAATAGCACGGAACAAACACTTGTTGAATATGTCATGATATATCAAATACTAATAATGAGATGAAACGAGGAAATGACAAATACGAGGTGAGCTAAGAAAAAAGGAATGAATTTTGTTTGCTAAAGAATTTTTCATTTGTAATTTAGATTATTTGCAATGTAGTTTTAGCGGGCAGTTTTTCAAGTAGAAAATTTTTCGATTATTTATCAAAATTCAATTACCTACACTGCCATTTAATAGACTGACACCTATCAGAAAACAATATCAATATAAAGTCGACAATTTCCGATAACTGAAAATTGAATTTCTTCAGAGTATCATTTCTCGAACTAGGCTGAAGCGAACAACAAAAAACATGTTTGTCATCGCCCCATATGCCTGTGAACGAGGTGACCAACCGCATATCCGAATTTGCCCAATTCCTCGTATGAGGAAGAAAACTTCACAAATTGAGTGGGGATACTTGGAGACTTGTTGTAAATCTGTTTAAATCTGTTTCAAAATATGTTTTTCCGTTAATCAGCTGTCGCCCCCATACGAACGACAAATTACATAAAGGAACAATTCGTTCGACAAGGCCAGTCTCCAATTATCTACACTGAAAGTTAATGGACTGACATCTATAAGAAAACAACCACTCCCCTGCCTAATACCACGCTAGATTATATCCGACAGGTGTCAGTGCAGGTATCACTGAAGTTATTCCTGCATATGCTGTTAGCAATATAACACACACAATCGATTTTCAATTATTGGAACACACCTGCAGACCGGTTTCGGGCTGTTTGGCCACTCGTCAGTGCAAGGTAGTGTCTATCATCAACATAAAGTCGATGATTTCCATATGCAGGAATAACTTCAGTGAAGAATCCTGCACTGACACTTGTCGGATATATTCCAACGCCCTTCGTGGTATTAGCCAGGGGAATAGTTATTTTCTTATAAATGTCAGTCCGTTAACCTACAGTGTAGATAATTTGAGACTGGCCTGAACGAATTGTTCTTTTAGATAATTTAATTTTATCTAACCCAACAACCCGAATTCTGGCTGTTCAGTGAAATTATCAATCACATTGAAGTGTTAGTTAATAATGAAATCATCTTTATTATTCCATCAACAATACATGACAATGCATAATTAAAAAAACAGTAGTTCAAACTGAACAAGAACAATAACTCCAATATTAGTTCAAGTAAACACGTCTTAAGTTTGTGTTGACAGACAATTCCTAACTTTTGATCAACTTTTTTTTATGAATTCAAAGTTTTCATTGCACCGGATGAAGAATTATAAAGGCGAGCAATGTAGTACCTGATGAATTGTCTATACATTTTAGTCTTGAACTTTGCTATAGCAAAGTATTGGTGTTATCTGTTATATCTCTTGAAGTCAATCAAAAATGAGTAATCGTAATCAATTTTTTTTTCAATCTCTCCAGTATAATGGAATCTGAGGCGTTTTCTGACGCATTTCTATAGAAATAACAAAATTGATAAGCGGTATGATAAACTTGATAAGAACAATTCAAAGGACATTATTTATCAAAATTAGTAAAACATGACTCAACCTCTAACGAAAGCACCAAACTCTTACGAAGGTACGAAATAGATGAACACTTCAATCTAGTATACCACCACTATTATAATCTTCATGCAGTCATTGTTCACTGTGGTTCTGGCGTTGAATCTGGACATTACTACGCATTGGTCAAAGACGAAACGGACTGGTTTAAGTTTGACGATAGTCGTGCCACTAAATATTCTGGCAATATCTTGAATTAATTGGAGCCTCTGGCGACACCCTACATTTTATTCTATGAAAATGAGGATATTAGTAGATCAAGATCTTCAGATGATGTGGTGCTGCGGGTTTTCCCAGGTTTTCCAGCAGCTTAAAAAGCAAAAGCGCCACTGGAATCAATCAAGTCGCCCCGGAGCGCCAATTACTTTTTTTGTTGTTTCATAATTTCATAATTTGTATTAGTTTCAATAAAACTTCCAGAATTATTTCCTTCAAATTGATAGGATCAATTTTTGGGAAAGAAATGTTTTCGCTTCGTACTTCTCCATTTTTATACAAAATAAAATTGGAAATCGTCCAAAAGAAGAAAGAGAGCAATTCATTTCAAAATAAAACTCTTCTCAAAGATGTGTGCCTCCCAAAAATATGCCACTTTCCACTTTAACAGGATTCCTATGGCTAGGATTTCACTTCACTTCACTTAAAGTTCTTGGCCTTTGCTTCCAATAGGCGCATTTAGCCAGCTCGATTCGAGGGGGCGCAGCTGTCTTGCACGCAGCAATGCTGTCACCCCTTTTTTTCTAGCTTTTTTTCTATTATTGTATAAAAAACACTTAAAAAGTTTTTAGAGACTTCCAAATTTTTCACAGATTCAACACATTAAATTGTTAAAAACCTGTCTCCACGTGGACATCCGGTCCACCCCGGCCTCCAACCGGCGTGAATGGGGACAGGAGTTATATAATCCACTATAACACTCTCACGTGGACATCCGGTCCACCCCGGCCTCCAACCGGCGTGAATGGGAGTGCTGTTTCTTTACAATACTTATAAACGTTCACAAATAACTTTTATATTAATGCTAGCACGTTCTATGACGCCAGACATACACAACACAAACTCTGGCTAGGATTTAATCAAATAAGTGAATGAATATTATAACGTACTGTCATCGATGACATGAGTAGATTTAACTCATTCGTGACATCAAGTCGTAAATGTATGAATGGACGGTGGGACGATAGCCTGGTGGCTTGCTTCACTCACTCAATCGACCGCTTTGTGAATCGGTGGTTCAAGCCGCGAGGCCGGATGATCGATTTTCACTTCCTATCGTCCAAACCGGAATCACACGTTGATAGGTAAGACCTCGTTAGTCCCTAGCTCGCACAAGTTTCGACAGTTCAAACTGATTGCTTCATCTTGTAATGTCATCCAGATTGGTACTGAAGAGGCAATAAGGCAAGTGACTTATTCCGAAACATCGGATATCCGCCATTGAGGACGACGGTGTTACATGTAAGTGAAATGTTACCACTTTCATATACTATATTGTGTAGCAATCATGTGATTAATATCTGATTCAACTCCATGACGAATGTGTGAAGTACAAAATTAATAGGAAAAAATTTATAATTCAATGTTTATATTACAGTAGTTATTCAGTTTGAATTTGAAAGTTACTTCTTTGCATGATTTAGACATATTTGTGAAGATCTGAAGTATAAATAAACAAATCAGGTCCGTATTCAAAAATTGGTTTTTTGTTTGGAAAACAACTGGAAAATTTGTAAATTTTAGATTTTTTCTCGAAAGGGTTCTGAATATTTTATAGTCATCAATCTAGGAACCCCCAATAGCTCTTTTTTCTCCATTTAATTAAGGCTCTATTTTTAACTATTTCCGAAATATCTATAGTGGTTCTTCTTACCTTGGACATAATGTATACATTGTCACAATAACAACAGCACTTTGTCTACTGAAAAAATAAACGATATGTTTATAACCATTTGAATAAAGTATTCAAGAAACACTTTCTTGTGAGATTTTTACTGGGCATTTTACAAAACCACAACACGTGTTTCACTAACCCATAGCTTCCTTAGGCGTGTTCATACTCCGTATCAACACGTCTAAGGAAGCTATTGTATAGCAAAACACATGTTGCGGTTTTGTAAACTATTCAGTTAACATTCCAAAATAAAGTTGTTGTTAACTACCTTGTGGATTTGCATCAAGTATCGACCAATTCCATCACATAACATGAATAAAGTATCACAATGTATCACTCGTATCGTTGTATAATATTTTCAAGAGATTTTTTTCATCTAATTCAATCTAATTGATACATTAAAAGACAAAAAACCTTTGCCTCACTTTAGAGCAAATATTGTCCAGCACTTATTATCGCAAAACAAAGCATCGTTGTCCTGGTTTCACGCAAAAATTCCATCTAGATAAGCTAAAAACAAATAGTTATATATCTTGAACAGCCATAATTAGACTAGGTATTATAATCGATGATTAAAGAGCTCTGACAAACTGTTATCAGAAGGTTATTATTACCTCCCAAATATTATTTCGATAAAAATCCGCTCAGGGCGCCCGCCTCACATCGAAATATCACACAACAATAGAGGACTCACCTTTTAAACCCGCTAAAGTGGTAGTTCAATGCAAGACATTATTAATTGTAACAAAATTTGAAGGCAGTAAGGTTTTGATATCTCAAAATTGGCATTTATTTTCCATAGTCGACATTTTAAACTATTGATTATTCATAATCGACTGTCGATTATCTATATCTCATTCCTGTAGCGGAAGACGTTAGGCCTGTAGCGATATAATATTAACGACATATTGTTAGCGATATACTGCAAAGAAATATTCATGTCAGTGGAAGATAATTCAGCTGATCGTGGGTAATAAAAATGCGGTGGGAATACGATACTAATACCTCAGTTGAGAAACACCGTAAGAAAATATTCGCGGAGCGACCACCAAGTAAGTACTTTGGAGATATGTTACTCGCTATATGTTGTGCAATCGCGCGACTATGGACATTTTTATCGCCTCCCTTCCAATTTCAAGTATCTATTCTATCTGTGCGTATCGCAAATCGTATATCCATTACGATATATCGCTTATGTTATATCGCTTCAGTGTGAACTGCACCTTAGAATACCTGGGTGAGATATCGTCCGTGGAGGTAAGAGTCCTCCTAAATAATAGCCTCATCCTAAAGTGTGTATATCCATGCCAAAACGATGTGAGATGGAATGAGATGTGTAACTGAACCTTCGAAACAACTGAAGTTCTCATCATAGAGAGCATTGTCACGGTATTACAAGGCTCTGTCGAAATGCACTTCATTTCCTAGTACTCGTGGGACCTTTTCTGTAACTAAAAGTAACCAAAGAAAAGTCGCCAAACGTCAAAGAGATGGACGTCGACCAAACGACCCCAACTGTCCTCCCTTCAACAAGAGCTTCTCAACTCCTAATCCTATACACAAACCTAGGAGGCTAGTTGGTGCAGCTAGGAAGTGACTTATCGTTTCCTAAAGAGCGTAATATCTGCTTTGGTCCAAATACTTGAGCAGAAGAAGCAGAATCTGCAGCAGGAAATGAAACAAACTCCCATGAGAAGTTCTGCAAAGGGTTAGGATCAAACGATAAATCACCCAAACGGGGTGAATGGTTGAATGTAATGTATCGTCTGGTACCTATAACTGATTTATAGACGCCCTTATATGAAAATGTTGCAGTAATTATGCAGTGGGAGTCTTGAACATCTGACATCATCTGGAGACCTACTTACCAAGCCACACATGTGTTGCTTACTTACGTGACAATGCAGTCGCAGACTAACCGCCGTTCAGGTCATTTCTAGACTAAGGAAAATGTGCCAGTGTCAGTTAACTTTGGAGTAGACTGTCCTTCACAAGGAAATTCAAGGCCGTGGTAGCAGAGCACATAGCATTATGTCAAGCAAAGCCGTGATAACAGAGCACAAAGCATTATGTCAAGAAAGTAGCGGGAATAGATCATTTGAAAGCCGGCGTGAAAGTATTGTCCAAATCATTTTTGTAGCTAGGTTGGCACAACTATCCTCTTATCTCGGGCGGAGTTTGAGCACTCTGCATCAATAAGTTTGTTTACAGTACTCAGTTTGTTAAGAGTACTTTGCGATTTTTATAATGGAAAAAATTATTCGAAAAAAGGTTTACCGTAAATCGACCGTTCAAAATAGTTGCGTATTAGTGGTACAAAGCATTCAAAAGCTATCGAGATGTGGTGGAAGATTTGCTTCGCTCTGGTCGGTCAGTCATCAACATTCTCAACTAAACTGAATTTCACCAAAGTAAAGGAAGTGGTGAATGAAAATCGTTGTTTGAGTATGAGAGAGAGCCGCTAAAATTTCTAAATTTCACGAATCAGGTTACATAATTTTGAAGAACGTATTTTTAGACATAACGCATTGCCGTTCGTCTAGTGTCAAAATATATTAATTTTTTGCAAATACTAAATCGCATAAAGGTCGCTGAAGATATGTTAGAACTAGTCAATTCCGACCCCACATTCATGAAATGCATGGTAACTTGTGATAAGACATAGGTTTATGAAGTTGATATGCAAACGTCAACAAGCTTCGGAATGACGCCTTCTAGATGAGCCGAAACCAAAAAAGCTCGTTGAAGTCGAGCAGAAGTGAAGGTGATATTAACTGTTTTTTTTATTATTGCAGTGTTATGCACTCGTAATTCTTGCCAGAAGGAGAGACAGTAAATAAAGAATATCATTCAAAAGTTATGCAGCGTTTGAAAGAGCAAATTCGACGAAAAAGACCAGATTTTGCACCACAATAACGCAGCATCTCACAAGGTTATAATTTTGAAGGAATTTCTGAACAAAAACTCAACAAACATCATCAAACAGCCACCGTATTCACCTAATATGTCTCAGGCCAATTTTTTTTCCGAACCTAAAATTACCACTTCTAGGCACCCGTTTCCAATCGATAGATGACACAAAAAAATCGCAGCGAGTAGTGAAATCGATTCCAAGAAATGCGTTAAAAAATGTGTTGATGATTAGGTCGTTCGTTGGCGTAAGTATTGTCGTAAATCATCTCGTAAAAAAAATAACGTCGGCCGCCGCTGGTCGTCATGAATCAATTGTGACGTGGTCAAGATCGCGCTCAACTCGACGTGCGCTTCGCGATGGTTCTAGTTAGATCCCGCGTCGCTTCGATAAACTTCTAGCGAATTCCCTATTGACTACAAGATAATTGATATAAACGTTACTCATACCCCGATCGGAAAGTCAAATAACAGTGCGGTGCAAAGTGAATTCAAATGAAGCCTTAGACTTTTGAAAATTAGTTTGAAGTGTTTGGTTGAGTCAACAGTGAAATAATGTTAACTCCGATTATTGTAGAGTGTAGTCACATTTGTAGTCACAGGGAAAAGTAACAGTATATTATTTCATAATGGGTCTACTTTGAGCCGATACAATGAACTTGGATGAATAATATATATTTTGCGTTCCATTTACCAACTCCCGGTACTTTTTGACATATAGAAGTAATCCGAGCTTAAACCGCCGCGTATAAAGTTTCGCAGAGCTACTGCTAGCTGTCCTGAAAGAAAACTCGCCAAATGAAGTTAATCTAGGGCCGATAACCGAAGTTTGAACTGTCAATTATCTATAATCGATGATCTATAATCAAACAATCGACTATAGATAACCCACAATTTGAAATAGATAATCGACTATTTGAACTGGATGGAGGTAGGTATGCTGTAGCCTTTCAGCATCTTTGTAGAGATATGGGTATGAGATGGTGTATGATCCTGAGCCTAAGTACCTACATTCCTTAGAATTTTTTATATTTTAAATATAGAATAACACCTTACCATACTATCTAGATAACAAAACATTTATTGCCATCTATAAAATGATCAAATCGAGTACATATATTCAACTAGATTACATTGGTATGTGTGAACCAAGAACTCAAAATGATACACTGCCCGAAAAAAATGTTTTTCCACATTCGTTTGAAATGTGATTGTGAAACAAAATTCATTACTAGAGGTAATCCCAATATTGAATCATGTTAAAAATGACGTACAAATCTGAATAACTATTAATGAAAATTGAAGTTCTTACCATCGGAATTCTGTGAATCCTCGAAACACGTACCTGTAAAATAAAAAGAATTAATCGGTTAACCTATCAAACCATATCAGAAGCCGACATAAACGTGTCAGCTTGCACGTGGAACTATAGTTGAGTATCCATGATGAAATGAAACAAACAACAAGTAAAAGAAAAATCCCAGTTAATGATCACTTGACAAGAATTCAATTCAATCGATCTAGGTAACCTTTCAATACTGGATGTTTCAGAAATTTTTTAAAAACCTATTGAATAACTAGTGAGTTTTGACAATACTGATCCTTCAATTTTTCGTTCCACCGCATCACTAACAAAAATACGAAAAAAATTGTGAAAATCTGTATATGATGATGATGATGAAGATATGATGATGATAATAGTATTATTCACTAAAAGATGGACGTAATAGTATATATGTATAGAAACGAACATAAGTACAATTGAATGAAAAAATTTTGTGAATCCAATGTAAAAATTAGAAACATAACAGAGATATGAACATGGGTATTTTGTTCAAAAATTGTGGATGGAAATAAACAAATATTTTCGAAAACAAGCTTTATTTAGATTCCCTGAAAAGATGAAAATGAATTTTAGAATAAATCCACCCATAAATTCATTCCATTACACAATTAATATAAAACTTGTCACAAGATTCACCTATTTCATAAAAAATGCAGTTTTTATAGAATTACTTAATGTCAAGATCAAGTGAGTATATTCTTATTTATTTACATAGGTAAATTTTGCAACCGGATTTTATCAAATAAATTGTGTGATGTAATAAATTACAGAGATTTATTTTCTTTCTTTTCAGAGTATGCAAATGAAAGCTTGTTTTTAATATTTTTACAATTAATTTTAATTTTTTATCGATGGACATGTTCCTTGATCTGATCATTTAATTTGCCAAGTTATAATTTATTGAAATTAGTACGTCGGCCATCTCGTTTTCCGCAGTTTTGATTTTTTCCTTTTGAACTCATTCATTTGGTGTCCATATCATGAAAGCGTATGAAAAAAGTGTCCACCATCTTTGGACGTTCCTTATATTGGATTTAGTGTGAAATCATTTCATTTTTCCTTTCAGAAGCCTCTTTCATTTGAACGGGTGTCATGGAAGTACATAAAAAAACTAGTTCACCATTTTGGGTAGTTCACCATATCGATTTTAGAATCACGTCTCCCTACTTATTGTGTTTTGTTCGTCAAGCCCGTTCAATTGATACCTATACCAAATGGGAAACTATGGAAGTTACAAATCGCCATTTTGTGGTGGCCGCCATATTGGATTTACATTGACGTCACTTTGTTTATCGTATTTCAATTATCAAGCCTTTTTATTTGATGCCTATATTATAGGGGTTATTACTGGAATGATAAATTTACAAATTTACCAATTGGTAAACTCCGCCATATTGTTTGTTTGAAGGTGATTGACAATGTTTCATGATGAATTCAATAGTTCGGACTTCCGTTGTCTAATATTATATAAAATGATTTGAAATCCCTGAAAGAACTAATAATAAATAAAAAATGAATATCTGAAAATAATAACTGTATTAAGCAAAAAACCTGAAATGGAATAATAGTGAAACAAAATAGAAGTATAAAACAATTGAACAATAAAATAAAAATAAAAAGTTAAGAAATTACAAGCCAAGTCACATCACGACGTTTCGATTGTTGGTATCCACAATCGTCTCCGGATGATGATATCACCCGAATACTAACAATCGAAACGTCGTGAAGTAACTTGGATTGAAATCTCTCAACTTATTATTTTTATTTTGTCGTTCAATTGTTCTATTTTTATTTGTATTTTATATAACTATTATTCCATTATTTTGCTTAATACAATTGTTATTTTCAGCTATTCATGTTTAATTCTTTATTAGTTCTTTAATGGATTTCAAATCATTTTATATAATATCAGATGACAGAAGTCCGAACTAATGAAATTCTAGGCGATATTGAATTGAAAATGAAAATTAAGGTAATCGTGCGTTGTCCCTAAAACAAAAAATGTGTTACAAATTTCAGTTTAACCGAATACTGGGACAGATGAATCTGAAGAAAAGCTTCCGAATACAAATGTCATCCTCAAAGATACCCTCATAAATCCTAACATAAGGGCTTGAAGTAACTCACTTGAAGGATCTCTTTATCGTACATGTGAAAATGACGAATTTCAGGATTTTTTGAAAAAATTCACAATGACCTCAGCTAATCTTAATATATAAAAATGGATGTTTGTTGGTTAGTTGGTTGGTTGGTAAGTGATAAACTTCTACATCGTTCAACCGATCGTGATGAAACTTGACATGTATAAGTAATTTTTCATAGGGAAGGTTTTTAGGCTATCAATTTTTCTGTAACTTGCCACTAGATGGCGCTGTAGAAACATTTTTTGAAAGCACTGTTCTATAACGCACGCCTAAGTTCGTTGATTCTGATTCTGCCAAAACATTGGAACAGCAGCGATACAGCAACATAGTACTAATTAGTACTACAACTACCAAATTCTACGCGGGCGAAGCCGCGGGCAACAACTAGTATGAAATAAATCACATCTATTTCAAGGTCTCTCCTTCTACCATTTCTTTTTCTTTATCAGGAAATTGCAGTTTCTCAACATTTTGTCACTTTCAAATCTAAGAAAGGCAAGAATTCGACACACCCACACTTGTAGAATATTCAATCAATAAAATCGTATGTTTTTTGTGGAAATTCAATCAAAACTGCTCCTTTACCAAATATATAACTGCAATTTTTCATTGACCCTGATAATGAAAGGTGTGTCGCTATACGAACATTTATCGTTAAATAATAAATATGCAATGAACTACGTATCTGTTCGATTATCGTCCATGTTGGAACGAAGTCAACTAATTTCATTATAAGAACAAGGCATACTTAACAAAGAATTTTAACAAGTACAATTTAGTCAATTTAGTAACATACACAGAAAACAAAGCTAATTAAATATAGGACATCATCTAACGAAATAGTTGAATAGTCGACTGCCACTCGAACGAATTTGTACAATTTTTTCATGGTACATTTATCAAAACGCATCTACAACATAACTTACAGCATTTTAGTGAGATTGCTGAGTTTATTAATATAACTGAATTATAATTGGTGGGGGGTATGCTTGTCCGTTTCAAGAGGCAACTAAAAGAGGTACCTAATCAAATCCAGTGATAGTTATGTTAGGTTAGGTCCAAAGTGGGTGGGTCTATTCGACCCTCCGCCGCAACCCGCAAGGGTTTATTGTGGCTCACACATATTCACACTCGACCAAATAAACCCAGTTTCTTAACGAAGCCGATTAGTTTGTATGGTGGGTAG
The DNA here is from genome assembly GCF_025532065.1 of Leptinotarsa decemlineata. Classification (NCBI taxonomy): domain Eukaryota; kingdom Metazoa; phylum Arthropoda; class Insecta; order Coleoptera; family Chrysomelidae; genus Leptinotarsa; species Leptinotarsa decemlineata. Next base: position 10,908,599 of record NW_027412558.1, on the reverse strand, counting down.
TCTTTCAGGTCGGATGGTAAGAGTACGGCTCTGCCGAACTCTAAAAACCGGATTCGGTCCCCAGCGGGGCAGGCACAAATTATGTGCTCTGTTGTTTCATCATTTTCCAACAGAGGCGACACACACTGTCTTCCGACAGTCTAAGTCTTTGCATATGATGAATCAAATTACAGTGACCTGTGAGAATGCCTTTTAGACAAAGTGGTCCATCCCTACTGTAGTACAACAACTGTTTGGTATCGGTGAATGGTAGGGTGAATAGAAGCCTTGGAGTGAGCCAATCCTGGGAGATTCTGCCAGAAAATTCAGTGATAGTACCCGAGCCTTAACATGAATCACAACGGAGCCTCAGGGATACCGGACATCGTGTTAGTATATTCAGCCTAGCTTCCGTGCAGGGAGTTCCATATTCGAGGAAACTCAATGGAATCAAGTACAAAAAGTAAAAGTACACTCTTTGAGCGATTCTCTTCGCAATGGGAGTTGTACAAGCCAACCTGCAACACAAAATGGGGTTTCGGCGGTTCTTAGGAAGGTTTTTGGAAAGTTTGATATTGTTGTTATACAAGAGCTTTGGGTGTTTTTTTTGTCTCTTGGCAGCTGTCTGACTTGTTCCATTCAGTCCAAGTCGCCAAAAAACACTGCAACCTCTTGTGCTTATTGCGTTTATTTTACCATCTTCTCATGACACCCATTCCATCAGTTTCGTTCCCTGTACTAGTTTGTACAGGTTCCGTGTTAGATGTTCGTCATATTCTTCAGGATGTAATTTTGTACGTCCATATATAGTCTGCCTCCTTTGATTCAGTGAATCACATTTGCATAAGATGTGTAGAGCTGTTTCTATCTCTTCGTTGAATAATATGCAGCGGATGTCTCCGTTGTACAGCCCCATTTTATTCAGGTGTCCTCTAAGCGGACAATCACCGGTTAGTAACCCTGTGATTATTCTGAGCCGATCCCCAATATATTGAAGTAGTTCTTCGGTTCTTTTCTCGGACGCTTCCCTAATGAAGGGAGCCTTGGGTGTACAGAGACCCCAAGAATATGAAAAATTTTCGAGAAGTACTAAATATACTGCCTTTAAGTAACTTTCGTACTAGGCACTTGGCGGTGGTCAAATTGATGAAGGACATAACAAAGTCCTGATTGGATCTGCCTGCCTCCCTCAATATTTCGGAACCACTACCTATAAGGGATATGAAAGAGGTAGTGAATGCCTGCCGAGCAGACAAATTTCTGCTCAAATTGGGATGCGATACCACCTGAAAAGGGTGTTAGAAAAATCGGAAAAATTCTGAATATCGAGAAGCATATCAAAAATTTTGTTGTCATGAAAGATTTTGATTAATGAAAAATTCAAGAATAATATTATAGTTTTAATTGAAATTTCTGGAAATGTCCTTCTTCCAACATCTGAAAAAAAAATTGAAATTGTAATAAAGAACTAGAGCAAACGGTTTGCAATAAAGCTGAGAATTTTGAAAAAAAAGTGTCATTGAATCATAAATTCAACAATGAATACAATAAAAAATTAACATTCATTCAACAACCAAATGACTTTACAAACAGAAACAACAATCCAACAACTACCACCTCTGAAATGACATTTCAAAACATTATACTTTATATTTCAGAGTTATCTGAAAAGATAAACCGAAGTGGAAAAAGATATGATGTTAGTCTTGCAAATCGAAAAATATACTGCGGTTTATACTTTTACATAGAAAACCCAAAAACACGAGGGAAAAAACCAAAAATTGCATTTATGAGATTCCTTGTTCTTGTAATGACAGTTACATTGGTGAAACTTCAAGACCATTAAATGTACGTGAGAATGAACATTGCGATTACATCAGTAACTGCCAATTGACACGATCAGACTCCACTCTAGGAGAAGCTCAAATAATCAGTGTATATCATATTTCACATTTCAAAACTCCTTTGACATTAGTTGAGGAAGTTTGAGAATAAAACGAATCAAAGAAAAAAACTGCAACTAATATTTGAGTTTTACAATTCTTAAGACGGAGGCAGATAATCTGCTTGGCGCTGATATCCTCAACTATAGAACTTGAATGAAATTAATAAAAACACTTTTGTCTAATTTCCACAAGAGACTTTATTTTTACGACCGGTTTCGGGTTATATCCCATTATCGAATATAAAAACTAACTAATACATTTGAAAACTAAAAACGTGGTTATATAGGGAGTTTGTAGGTAAGCTGGATGGGGAGGTTATTAAATGAACAGGGTGCCAACTATAAAAATTCAACACTGGATATTACAGAAATTACCTGGGTTGTTAAACTTATAAACTCAAAAGTTGAGTCCTACATAAATCGAGTTGCTCGTTTAGGGTTATATATTTCGGGTTTCTAAATGATTTGGTTATTGGTTTTTAATTTTAACAAATTTATTATCTCTACTTATGTTGTGTTTTGATTCTTGCAAATGTTCATACATTGTAGATTTTTTGTCCAAACAGACGTGTTCACGTAGTTTTACGTCAAAATTATTTTTTTCATTCCATCTCGTTTGGGTGGTGTTATTTTGTATTCAGAAAAGTTATTTTGAATATTTTCTGAAAGTTTACCTGAGTAATTAATGTTAATATATTACTACTAACACAATAGAAAATGTCACTCAAATTAAATCGTCCTATCTGCCAGTAACTAGTATTAAATTTTGGCTAAAGGAAAAATATAGTTGACGTTTCGGAAGCAAAATTCCGTCACCGTTATCATAATGAAAATCATTTATATGCATCAATTATCTTTTTATTGTCTCAATAAACTATAACTTTGCATAAAAAGCTCAAACTTCTGATTATGAATTGATAAGTTAGGCGCTTTACAGAAAAAACATCAAAACATTACAATATTGTCTCTAATAAAACGCTCCATACAACCCTTATTTTTTTAGGAAACGAAGCAAAAACGTTCGTCTTCGTATTATTGCCTCCAACCAATTCTCTTATTTGAAATTCCGCATACATTTCGGGTAATCCAAGGTATGGGTACGGAGTTCTATTTGTAGTTGACAGTCGGAATGCATTCTCAAAGGAGTTCAAACGCAAAGCAGCTTCCTGTCTGGAGTCCTAATTATAATATCAATAATGACGTTTGTTGCTGCAGGGAGCAAACTCAGATAAATCAGAGGAGGAAATGGAACGAATCAGATTTGTCAATTTACCAAATATCCTGGACAGTTCCGCGTGGGCAGCAAAAATTATACAGTGACCAATAAAGTCATTAATGAGTTAATTCGAAATTTGATTTGGCATCAAATTATGCTGAAAAATAACCTGATAAATAATTTTCAATTACTGGATAGGCTCAAAAGTTGGTTATCCAACAAACAACGAAGGCGAGTGTAGGAATTTCACAGCTGTTGGACTATTTGTTTGTGGGATAGAGCATTTTGAGTGAAGCAACTTTTGTTAGTTTGAAGAAAATGGATTAACAGGTTTTTCGTGTGTTATTAAAGCATTGCTTCATGGCGAAAAAAATACTGTTGAAGCCAAGACTTGGCGTAATGAACATTATTAGGACTTTGGACAAGGAAAATCAACCTTTGAGGAGTAGTTTCCCCCAAAGAAGCTGGCGTTGATCGAGAAAGCTGAGGCTATAAACTCTAAACTCACAGACAATCTAAAACTCATGTTTAAACTAAGAGATGGAGCTCTTACGAGATTTAGAAAGACAAAGTTACAGCATCACTGGGATTATCACAAACAGTTGAGGAATTTAACCAATCGTACTGTGAACGTGGAGAAAAGAGCATATCTCAAATTTTTTGGAACTTCTCCTATAAAGCTACTGATGACGATGTTCATTCTGAACATGAAGCCGATTGCTGTAGGACCTGATGAGATAAGCATTAAAATGTTACTGTACTGCTACCTCACAATCCTTCCACATATCACTCACTTATTCAATCACTGCATATCGACCAATTCTTATCCATCCATCTGGAAGCAAGTAAACGTTCTTCCGTTGGCCAAAAATGCTAACCCCAAAAGTTTACGCGATCTCCGACCAATTAGCATCTTATGTGCGCTCTCAAAAGTTTTTGAAAAAATATTCAACTTGCAGATGCGTGATTATCTGAATGACCTCGGTATATTACCGGAGTGTCAATCAGGGTTCAGACCTGACCACAGTTGTACCTACGACTGCCGTCCTGAAAGTTGTGGATGATGTGCACAGATCTATTGATAATAACAAACTCTGTCTTCTGATATTATTGGACTATTCTAAGGCGTTCGATCGCATACACCATGACCTCCTCTTTGCTATTTTGGGCTACCTAGGGTTTTGTTTTCAATACATGCTGTAGCACTGCTTAAAAGTTACCTTCGCAATCATTTTCAAAGAGTTTTGTATAATAACGAAAAATCTGATTTAATGCAAGTTAAAAACGGTGTTCCTCAAGGTTCAATATTGGAACCTCTCTTGTTCGTTTTATACACATCTCAATTTTATAGGTCAATGGAATTCGCAACCATGCATTGTTATACAGACGATACTCAGCTATACATGGAATTCGACGATAATTCAATTAACGAGGCCCTATGGCAAATTAATACCGATCTCGATATGTTATTATCTTTGTCAAATAAATATTGCCTATCTGTTAATGCATCTAAATGTAATGTCATGCTCTTTGGTAGAACATAGGCGATAAATCGTTGTTCTGGCCTCATAAATATTGTAATAGATGGAACAGAACTTCCCTTGAAAGGAGTTAAAAAAAACTTGGGCCTATATCTTGACAACAGTCTTCGTTTTAAAACACACATTTCGTAAACTCTAAATCGAAGTTACGCATATTTGAAAATAATATATTCCAACAGAGCATTTCTGATTAAAAAAAGTAAAATTATACTCTGCGATGCTTTAGTTCTTTCACATGCCAACTACACAGACGTGATGTATGGTCCGGGATTTTTGAAGAGTCACGGTTTTAGAATCCAAAAACTCCAGAATGCATGCATTACGGGTAGGAGGAAACGTGAACACATTTTCCATCTGTTCGGGGATGTGGGTTGTTTGCGGGCTGTTTCATCAAGAGAATGCACCGTGTAAAAAATCAATTGCTTCCGCATCCATCGTATTCTCCAGAATACGAAACTGATGGCCTATTTGAGGCTAAAGATAGATCCTACTATAAAAATGGTATAGAAAAATTGCATGACCGCTATAATCTTTGTATCGACCCCGAAGGCAACTATATTGGATAATAAAGTCCAACTTCATAAAAAAAAATCTATGTAATTCTATGAACTGTTAGGTTTATGCACCAGAATACTGGAAAAAGTTATTAGAAAGAATTTTTCTGAATGTAATGCTCAAACTTTCGATCATTTTTTGTAAATTTCATTACAGCAACGTTACCAAATTTCATAGGTCATTATTGAACCGTAGTGTGCGCTGGTCAGGCCCTATTCCTTGAAGCCCCGATACTTTCGGGAGGGCGCGCCAGCATTATCAACCAACGACCACTCCCCACACCGTGGGGGTAACTGATCATTGTGCTCTGAGCAAGTGAAGTGAGCCAAAAATAACAACCTTCTGCATCTGTCCGGCTAAGATTTCTGCCTTAGTGCGGTAAGCCGGTATGATTTTAAGATTTGGGTAGAGGGCTTCATTCCACCAAGGACTCCAATAATCAGAACAACCATCTTGACAGAGTGATCTGGATGGAGTCTGCGGAGTTCAAAGAGAAAATCTCGATATTGTATCCGCTTTTCCTCCTCTTTTCTGATGATATTCGTCTCGCCAGGAGCTGAAAAGTCCACGACAAATATCGTTTTGCTCTGGTGGTCGAGAAGGACTATATCAGGCGTATTAGCTTGTATGAGCCTGAGGGTGGGGAACGAATAGTTCCAATAAATTCGGCACTTCTCGTTCCCCAAAACGTATTCAATTTCCCCCGGAGCGTAGGGCAATACCGTAAGAGTGCCGTAGATGGTAATTAGCACTCTAAGGGCCGCGTTATGTCGATGGATATAGGCCGGGACCGCATATGATGAACATGCTGATAGCAAGTGCATTAGGGTCTCAGGCGCCTCGCGGCAGGCCCTGCACCTTGTGTCAGGAACTTCTACACCCATCGCGACACTGCGGTAGACTGAGGTGTTGAAGACACCATCTTGGCAAGCCATGATGAATCTATCAGTTTCCGACTTCAGCCCACTCGACCTGAGAAAAGCGAACGTCAGGCGCTTTGATAAGCCAAGGTCTCCAATGTTATTGAAGAAGACCCCATGCAATGGCTTATCTATGTGTTTCCGCTAAGCGAACGTCAGGCGCTTTGATAAGCCAAGGTCTCCAATGTTATTGAAGAAGACCCCATGCAATGGCTTATCTATGTGTTTCCGCTGAAATGTGGTGATCTCTGCGGCTTTTATCTGAGCTTTTTGCTGAACGGATTCCAACTCGGTGATAGAGTTGTGGTCACCTCGTTCAGTGTCGAAAACTATACCGAGTTAGTTCATCAGCTGCTCGGGCAGCTGCCCTAAAGAGAAATGCTCTAATTCCTGCTCTCTCATGGTCATGTACCATGCAGAAAAAGGGATCCGAACTGCCGACGACTTTAAGACCATATCCAGTACCATTCTGTCATGTAGACACTCCAAAGCCCACGGTCTCCCTGTTGTCGTACAACCGTGGAACGGACGATTTGGGATGCAAACTCCTATAGAGATGTATCATTTTTAGGGTCTTTACGTCGAGTTGATACAGCTCCTCCCGAGTCCACTTCACTACTCCAAACGAGTAGAGTAAGATTGGTACGGCAAGCATATTTGTTGCAGCAACTTTGTTCTTCCCCGACAGTTCCGATGACCAGATCTGTCGAAGTTTGTGCTGATACTTGCCGCGGAGAGAGTTCTTCACTGCTGTTACCTCTTGTGAGCGTTGTTCCCACCCGAGGTAAGTATACGTCTCTCCGGCATCCAAATGGTGTAGGATGCTTCCATCTACGAACTGCATATCCTCTCCGCATCGTCCTCTTTTGGGATGGACCATTGCACATTTATCTATCCCGAATTCCATACCCATAGCATGCGTGTACTCTTCTACTACCCTCAAGGACTGATGGAGATCCTTCTCTCAAGGGGCATAAAGTTTAAGATCATCCTTATAAAACAAATGGGTGACCTTGTGCCTCCGGTTTTCGGGGGCACAATAATAAGTTTTATATATGCAAAGTTTCTTCTGCAGATAGAAGTTTGTAAGTGGATTGAAAATTGCATTAGGAAAAACTTTTTCCATAACTATTTTCGCTACACTGGAAAATAACCCCCATTTTGGAATTGTATTAGAAAAAAATAAAATTTAACAAATATTGCTTTTACCGTGACTACTTCATAACCACTTGAGTGATTATGAAAAGGCACTCCATTGCAAAGCCAAGATTTGAAATTGACCGCCGACGAGATTCATCCTCTGTCTTCCTCTGCAGCTTTCACTGCAAGACAATTAGTGAAAATGAAAACCCAAAAAGAAAGTATTCGTGATTCCCATAGGTCTGATCAGTGGTACTGAGGTTATCGCTTTTCTTGCATATGCTTGTCCCTCAGGGACATCTGTGTCCACTCATGCATTCGTGGTTCAGCTTAACACCACTTATGAAACCTAAGCTTTATTTCTGAACTTTGGTTTTTGAATATAATTGTTGACAATCAGATATTTCTAAAAAGGTTGTGAAGTTGTGTGTATTACTGAAAAACTATAATTGTTATATTTGAAAAAATATTTTTGTAAAGAAACTTTCAAAAGAATCCGATATTTCCTCCTCCACAAGAATCTTTTTTTAAATTCACTGTCATTATTAGCTTTTGAGAAATAAAGACTCATTTATTCAAGAATCTTCAATTAGAATTGTCACTTTTGCAACAGTTTTCCACATTTTTCTAAATGTGGAAAACTGTTTGCATAAGTTTTTATTGGCTGTCTTTGGGTATTTTCACCTTTCAAAATCTGAAAAATATAAAAATCGTAATGAATAACTTTATATATGTGCAGAAAGTGTAAAGTTTTTAGTTCTCTCCGATGAGTTACCGCGTCATATCCTTTCAAACTGCAAAAGTGTTCTGATTTCCATGAATTATAATCATTTTCCGCCGCTCTGTCTTGCATTTCCATTATCTGAAACGTTCCAGATTTTCTTGAAATGTAGCAAGTACCGCTCATAATAACTTCTCACAACTTTGTTCGCTCGTGGAGCTGCTTTTGTGACAGATCCTTCGTTTTCTCCAACCAGAAAATGCTGAAGTATACGGCAAGAAGATATTAAACTGATGTTTAATTGTGCTGTCTCACGCCATGATGACGCTTTATTAATAGGCCACTTTTCTAATGACAAAAGCAGCTCGAGGGTATCGCACGAAAATTAATATAATCAGTCAAGTTGGGGCGAAAACGGAACAAAATACTATTGAAATATAATGAAAAAGTGGTTGTAGTTATCTGTCGATAATAAAAAAATCTATTTAAAATCTGTTTTTCCGTTAATCAGCTGTCCCCTCATACGAACGACAACTCTCAGAAGTTGAGAAACTTGTGCGAGCTAAGGACTAACGAGGTCTTACCTTTTAACGTGTGATTCCTAATACGGTTGCAGAATCATCCCAGCTTCCACCAGATGAATTATCCCGAGAAAAATATCTGGTCGAGGCGGGTATCGAACCCACGGACTTCTACCACCGCGGCCAATTCCACAACGGAATATTTTTGAATTATTAACGCCATGTAGTACGAGACAAACGATGGCAGTGATAACTCTGACAACTATTCCAAGACAGATCATATCAGGTGATCTGGTCGGCCACGTCTACCTATCTACCGGGTTGGATAATTGACAAACGAGTTTTCAACTGATGTTACGTTTTAGCAAGACAAGATATCTCTTGATTACAACAGAATGAGTCAAAAATGGGTGGATAGATACAGAATGGTGCTATAGAATGGCCCGTTAGATCTCCTGATATGACGCCCCAAAACTTTTCGTGAAACATTAAGTATACGTTTCACTACACAATCGCAGTCTATTTCTTAGTGAAAGGATATAATAGGTGGTGCTTCTATTCGAAAGATTATGATTAACGGAATAACAGATTTTTTTTATAATTTGAATAATTTGTAAACAAACTTCAGTACAGTCGGGAATAGAATGGTGAACGTTTCAAACATTTATTGGGGTGAAGAAGTGTGGGTTTTGAATACAATTCTTGAAATTATGATATTTATCGTTTATAATTTTCAAAACAGATATAAAACTGCTAATTACTCAGGAACGACTCATGTCATTTCCAAAAAAGTGTTGGCATAGATGATTGAAATAATTATTTAACAAAGTATAACAAGACCCTCTCGACGACGAGTGATGCCACACTATTGTTATGAATTTTGTCCGGCGTTGCTATAGTTGGGAAGGGGAAGGGGACGTGTATACAGGGTGTTCGTTGAACATGCGGCAAAAATTTAAAGGACTATTCCTTGGACTATTCTAAGGATATTTTGTTCTTTGATGATTTTTGATAGGGCGCTTCGTTTCGGAAATATTGAGCGAAAACGAATTTCGACAATAAAAATTTATTACCGAAAATTAAATGTAATGTTTCTTAATCTACAAGAAGAACTGTGGAAATGATTACCCCCGCTCGGATGCAAGAATCCAATCTTGTCCTCAACGACTCCCGAAGTCTTTCAAAAACTCCAAGATCGTTTCTAATTGCGTTACATCCAGCAAATTGAATGTGTGCAGCTGTTTGTAGTAATCGGATTGTTGTTGATAGGAACCAAAGGAATTGTTAGATTTTTTATTACTTGGTAGGTCCAGTGTAGTACGCTATTTTTTTATTTAGACTACGTTAATAATTTCAAAATTACCAAAATTGTTTATGTCGAATTTTTTTTTCGCTCCGTATCTTCGAAACAAAGCGTCCCATCGAAAATCATCACAAGGCAAAATATCCTTAGAATAGTCCAAGGAATAGTATTTGTTAAACTGTATTTCATAGGTGATTGAAGAGCTTGTTTCGGGACAATTAAAGTTAGTGATTCAGGTATCGGATATTTTTCAATTTCTGAAGTTTTGAAAAAATGGGGATTCATTCAACTGAAAATGTTTAAAATTTCATATTCTGAATGAATAAACTTTTGAGAATTCATACGTATAACTATTGAATAATGATTCCTTTATATCCAATTTAATGAAAAAATTAATAGGTACCTATAGGGTCTTCCAACTGGGACTTCTAAACTTTGACAGTTGATAAAGCCATCTAATTGAAGCTATATCTGTCAAATTAGGTGTCATTTATTCAGTCTGTTTTGCCAAATCATCATAGACTGCTACAGCATTCTAACTACACGTACAAATAATGAAATTATTTTATCAAAATGGGTCTTCTGTTCGGGCAACGTACTGCGCGTTTCGCTCATCTACTGAAAACATCGCCGCTGTCTGTGAGAGTGTGCAGGAGACTCCGAGGCCGTCGATCACAAAAACTCGACCAGCAACAATCCACGTGAGATCAAATAGCGTCTAATGCATCCCGAAAAAGTCACTGCTGGTGGGGTCATATGGCGTCATATAGACCGATGACGATGATTACAAACTCCTTTTGGCCTGAACAGAAAGATCTGGACACAGAAAGATCTGGATCCAAGCAGGTTGGAGCCCAGCTCCCTTACCCTTAGGACTGATGCTCGTCAAAAGGACAAGTGGGTCAAGACTGATTTTTTGGGGGCGGTGATGTGAACTGGCCACCGAGATCGTACGATTTGACCCGCTAAACTTTTTCTTTTGATCAGGAGGATCACGTGATAAGAGAGCCTACTGGTTGTATTATTCTACTGTGGTCCTAGGTCAGGTGATGCACTACCTGTTATCACGTGGTAAGAGAGCCTACTGCACTACCTCTTACATATTAAATGTCAAGTCGCTACTGCCTCATGTGGTAATAAAAGTACCGTTGTGTATCTATACTCTGTCCGTATGAGCAACAGGGTGCTCCAAAAGATGATGCATTGTGCACGTGATCTTCCAAGCAAGGCAACAATTTTAAACTTTGAAATAACGTATATGTATATACCTGTATTGAGGTGTTCGGACCGCATACAACAGGATGACACGTTCAGTGTCATATATATATATATATATATATATATATATATATATATATATATATATATATATATATAGATTATTATCGAGTGTGTATGATATACATCAAAAGGGGGAAATTCGTGAACAGAACACTCAAGAAATATGGAGGCAAACCGCGGACACGTGTTTGTGGCTATTGGCCTCATCAGCGCGGTGCAGCCAATTTCAAAGATGTACAACAACTGGTTACCAAAAATGAAAAAACATTACATATGCACGGTGTCACCAACAGGAGCTAACCGCACATCAAGTAGTTGGTTTTTGGTATAGTTATCTTCAAAACACAAATTTTTATTCATTAAAAAAACTTTGTATTTCATCTTTCCTCGAATTTTTATTCGCTGTCGCGAATGATAGGAAGCGTTATCAAGAACTATTACACTGTTCGCATCTAAATTTGGAATCAATGTGTTTTCAAACCATTCCTCAAAAATATTAGCTTCCATGTTCTTATGATAGTCAACATTGCAGTACTCAAGTTTTTTCTACATAATTTCAAAGAATTCGGAACCCATCCTTTACTTCCTCCGCAATGCACAATGATTAGTCGCGATCCTTTGTTTGCAGGCATGTTAGGCGTACACATTCTTGAACTAACAGTCCACCCTTTCGCCCATGATTATTTCGTTACCTACCTACAAAAACGCAGGCACGGTAAAAATATCACTCGGATATTATTTTCCGTAGTACTGTATTTATTTATTTCGAACACTATTCTACAGGATGAACCCAATTACAGAATAGGGAGTGGCATTTACTAATATGTACTTACATAATATAATTTGTACTGAGGAAGCTATTGAAACAGGTTCTGCGATTTTGTTTGACTGTTCAGTGAAAATTTCACAACAAAGTGTTACTTAAATACTTCAATGAACCATTTTTTATTTTTTCTGTGTTGAACGCAATTTTACAATGAGTACAGAATGATTTCACTAACATGCGGAGGCCTGTTAAAAAAACTGTTTTCCTTAATCAGCTGCCGTCCCCTCTCAAAATCAAAAATTGTGCTAGCTGAGGATTGACGGAGCCTTACCTTTCAACGTGCGATTCTGATTAGATACAAGATAAACTATATTCACTGATGTTAATGAAGTGATGCACCTATAGCTATGATAACTAATAATCTTCCTCATCATTTCAAGCATCTAGCAACGGAAAACAAAGTAGAAAACTGCCCTCACTGAGATACTCGTTTCTTCCAATATACAACCCTTCTTATCTATACAAAGGGAAGAGTTGAAACAGAGCATTCATTCCGAAGGCATCGTACGATAAAGGAGGGAATCAAGTAACACAAAAGAAGCTTAAGATCGATTCAGTCGAAAGGAGTGGCATTATTAAAAGAGTTTTCGGGTTTTCGCTATCTTTTTGATGGTTTATGAACAGACAGTTCATACTTTCGAAGACAGGGCTTTCCCTTCAAGTTTGTATCTGAAAGTAACAATACATTCGGGGCTCAATCTGGCACTACTGATGAGACCTATTGCGGGGTCGAAACAGCGCTATTTGATGTTGGATTACGGTATTTTGGTATCTGGTTTTAACTAGTTGCCTTGCAGTGGGAGCTGCAGTGAAAACAGAAAGACTAATCTCGTTCGGCAGTCGATGCTGAAGCTTGTTTTATATCATCTATAATTTTTCAATTTCTGACAAAAATCATAAACCTTTTCAAGTTTGAAACAGTTATTCTACTCTGAAGTTCATATCTCAACATGAAAGGCCGCAACAGCTTCTTGAGATAATGAAAATTTCGTTTGATATAGAAAAACAAAAAATAAAAGATAAATCGGAATACGGACAACAATCAATTGGTTGATGTGCTGCAAAAATTTTGGTTGATTATCAAAATTTCATCAAATATTTTTTGTAGTCAGTTGTTGCTGAGACTTCGAGATACTGCCTTTGTTCTCTCAGTCAAAGAATTTACCACTGAAGATGTCCACAGCAGTAGCAGACGAAACGTTTGGAACTACAAGTTCCATTCGACCATACCATGATACATCTATCTTTTCTAACAAGTAGACCAATTGCACGCGACCCGATTCCATAAGCGCATATTCTTGGCCAATTATGGACATTTTTTTCGCGCCACGAATTCTCATCAAAATTTTTTCGGGACTCCTTATTGTATTATTATTTTTCCTAACATTGAGCTGGTCGGACCCTATCCCCCGAAGTCCTGGTACATTCAGGATAGCGCACTAGCATTATCAATCATTGACCATTCCCCACAACTTGGGGGAAGTGATCACTGGGTCCGAGAATTATATGCCCTAAGCGCACGTAGTGAGCCAAGAATGACAACCTGCTGCATGTGTCCGACAACATTTTTTTTGTGCAATGTATAATTAGCGATCTTTTTTCGGGGAATCTTTTTATATTATCATTACTATATCATTACCATCGATAACACTACCGATCCATTATTTGCCTTCCCATTATTACGTGAATCAGTGATAAAATTAGATTTATCTTATCAGCTAAAGTAAATGTTGCTATCCATTTCGAAAATATAATAATAATTAATCCTCTCGATATTAACTGTTATGAAACGAACTGTACGTTTGTTTCCACGTTTACCCCTACATATTACACTACTAAGCTCTTGAGCTCTCTCAGCGATTCGGTTTCATCTCCTCAATCGTCACGAAACGCCGTCGTTTCATGAGACTTCTTTGGAACAGGCAAAAGTCGCAGAGGGCTAAATCTTGTGAATACGGTGGCTGAGGCATGATTACGGTGTTGTTTCTGGCCAAAAAATTACGAACAAGCAATGACGAGTGAGCAGGTGCATCATCGTGATGCCAAAGCCATCAATTGTTTTTCCATAACACCGGACGTTTTCGTCGTATTGCCTCTCGCAAGCGGCGCATAATTTCAAAATATTATTCCTTGATGATCGTACGACCATGTGGCAAGAACTCCTGATGCACCATGCCACTGGAATCGAAGAAAACAGTGACCAAAACCTTGACATTTGATCGACCTTGGTATTCTATTTTTAGTCTTGGGTCTCCTGGGCTCTTCCATTGGGACGATTGTACTTTGGTTTCGATGTCATAACCATATACCCATTCGTCATTAGTTATGATTTTTTGAAGCAAATATGGATCACCGTTGACGTCATTCAACAATTCTTGAGTGATGCTCACGCGACGTTTTTTTTTGGTAAAAATCAGCTATTTTGGAACGGACTTTGCTGCTACACGCTTTATGCCCAAAATTTACGAAAAAATTGCATGGCATGCGCCAACCGATATGCCGACATCCTCAGTCACTTCTCTAATAGTGATTCGACGATTCTCCATAACAATTTTCTTCACTTTTCCAACATTTTCATCAGTTAATTATGTGCTGGGGCGTCCGGGGCGAGCGTCGTCATTCACATCTACTCGACCTTCTGTGATTTTCTTACTCAGAGTACAATCGCCGTATGCCACTGTCAACATTTCACCTAATTTCGTTTTTTACACAAAGAATGATACAAATTCGTTGATATCAATTTTTTTCGATAGCAGAAAGTCGACGAAGGTCGTTTTTGGCTGATCCTGATTAGGTTCTACCGGTCTAGGGTGTATAGTGGGTGATGCAGAACTTCGGCCCTCGATTCGTTCAATTTTCGGAAAGTGATTTGTGAAACGTGCGGTCAGGCGTTGTCGTAGAACAGAATCGGACCTCTTCTGTTGACCAGTGCCGACAGCTGCTGACGCAATTTTCGGTACATTCGTCGATTTCCTCACAATGAGTCCCTGCTGTGATGGTATGGCCTGGTTGCAGAACGTTATAGTGAATCACACCAGCCGCTGAACAGCATACAATAACCATAGTCTTTTCTTGGTGAGTTTTTGCCTTTGGGAAGTGCATGGGTGGCTCATCGGTGTCCAAACACTGTCCTAAACGTCTCTTGTTGTCGAAGAGGATCCACTTTTCATCAATCAAACTTGATGATCCGATGCAAAAAAGGATCGTTTTGGTTGCGCAAAAGCAAAGAAGTACAGACTTCGAAACGTGAGTTTCTGTCGATCGTTCAAATCTTGGGGCCTTTCCGATACGTTGTAGACCATCAAAAACCGCGCGGGAAAGAAATGAGCAGCATCAATGTATAGAGTACAATATTCTCTATCGAGCAGTATATACCACGACACAGTACAATAAATATTCATTGAGATATGAAGCTAAAACGAACAACACTTTTGAAACTACCAGGGTGTTAATTAAACATGCGGCAAAAAATCAAGGGACTATTCCTTGGACTATTCGACTATTCTAAGGATATTTTGTCCTTTGATGATTTTTGATAGGGCGCTTTGTTTCGAACATATGGGGTGAAAAAGAATTTCGACAATAAACATTTTGGTAATTTTAAAATTATTAACGTAGCCGAAATAAGTACAGTGTGTCAATTTTAAAACTTACAATGGACTATATCTCACGAACGAAAGCTAATATCGAAAAAAGCTTGAAAACGTGTCTCCAGGATAGTAAGGGGAAACTAAAGTGACATGAAAAAGAACTCACCCCCATCAACCCCCTAGGTCCACCCACCAAAACTCAAAATATTTAAACTGCGAACCCTTACTTGTGATATATCATTAAAGACATAGTAAGCCGGCTGTTCAGAGTTCGTGCAGACGTGACAATAGTCTGTATTATTGTTTACAAAACAACGGAACCCACTTGGAACATTTACTTAATTGACATTTTTTAAAAATTTGCAGTTCAACAAAAACCTCATTGGATATTCCATCTAAGCCAAAGTTTCACAATTATTGCTTCACCCTGTACAATTATTATTTATACCATTGTATAGCATTTTTTATAGTATTTTCAATGATGTATCACAAGTAGGGGTTTGCAATTTAAACTTTTTGCGTTTTGGTGGGTGGGGCCTAGGGGGTTGATGGGGGGCGAGTTGTCTTTCATGTCACTTTAATTCCCCCTTACTATCCTAGAAACGGTTTCAAGCATTTTTCGATATCAGCTTTCGTTCGTAAGATATAGCCCGCTGTAAGTTTTAAAATTGACACACTGTATAGTGTACTACACTGGACCTACCAAAAAAATCCAACAATTTCTTTGTTATCTATGAACAACATTCCGATTACTATAAACGGCTGCAGACATTCAATTTGCTGGGTGTAATGCAATCAGAAACGATCCTGGTGTTTTTGAAAGAGTTCGGGAGTCGATGAAGAAAAGATTGGATTCTTGCATCCGAGCGGGGGTAAAACATTTTCAACAGTTTCAACATTTTCAACATTTTCAACAAGGAACATTACATGTAATTTTTAGTGAAAAATTGTTATTGTCGAAATTCTTTTTCGCTACATATCTTCGAAACAAAGCGCCCTATCAAAAACCATCAAAAGACAAAATATCCTTAGAATAGTCCAAGAAATAGTCCCTCAAATTTTTGCCGCATGTTTAATAAATACCCTGTATAGCACAGTACTTTGCCATCTATCAACGTTTATCTGTGTTATCAAACAGATTCAGTTTATAAAGTCGAATTCCAGTTTATTCCAGAATATGACAATCATTTTATACTGTTTTCCTTTCAGTTTTCAACAGCGAAGCAACATTTCGAGGAGACTAAATAATCTGCCCTAGTCTGATACAGACTTTATAATAACTTGATTTTTCCAGATCGTAGATTACATAAGCCAAAAAAAATATGAAATAAATTTATTGCTGTAGTACTGAAAATCATTACTCACTGCTATTACTCTAGCATCAAATGTGTCTTTCCGAAAAGTGATATGTGGTTGACAAACGAGTATGTCATCATAGAAATGAACAACACATGAATCTTATTGACTACAAATTGAGAGTGCTCAGAGTAGAAAGAGACGGGTTACATATCCTTGAACTGAATGTAATTGATATCAACTTTAATCAATCACCTGTCGCCGATTATAAATAAATCCTTCATTTGATAATTACTAACATACTAATTTCAGAAACGATTTATATATTCAGTGTGGAAAAATACTGATGATTCAACGAGAGTTCTCAATTCAAATTCTTACACATCCATAAAAACATACCATACGTGTCACTGACAGAAACATCATCTTCGTCTTCTTCAATGACATCACGAGAATCACTCCTGAACAAATTACGGCTACTCTTAGATATCCTTCTCAGCAGGGCGGTCATTTCTGCCAATAAAACACATCAATTTACGCGAAAAAACACATTTCACCAAGCCCCGCACACCTCGAAACTAGACTGAAACTTAATCTTTGAAGTTTCCCCTTATCTTATCTATCAACCTGTTTGAACACACAAACATACACACATACACATACGAAGTGCTCCAATTTTCAAGATTAAGATGCATTTGTCAAGTTCAGTAGAGGTTAGTCCATGAGCCTACATTCACGGAAAAATTTAAAAAAGTACTAATTCACCGATGTTGAATTGTTGAATAAATGTTGAGGCTAAGTGGATATCCCATTATGTTTATCATAACAATATGAGGTCTGTTCGAAATTACGTTGAAAAATAAGATTCTATTTTTATCAATATTTCAACTTTGTAATCCCTTTTTTTCCTCTTGGGGTGAATTCCCTTTCTTGATGCTTTTTTACGCTATACAAAGAACCTACCTGCAAATTTCAAGATTATAGGTTCAGTAGCTTCGGTTGTACGTTAATATAAGAACGGGCAACAGCTAGTAATTTATATTTTTACTTAAAAAATACAGTAGCTAAAAAATATGCCAACTGCACAAAGTAATGAATAGTTTTGAGAATCGAATTATGATATTTATAAAAAAAAATCAAAAGACTAGGTTAGGTTAGGTTAGGTCAAAAGTGAGTAGGTCTATACGACCCTACACTGCAACTCGTAAGTGTTTATTGTGGCTTACATCTATTCACACTCCACAAAATAAGCCCCGCTTCTTAACGAAGCCAATTAGTTTATATGGTGAGTGATTTTTCAGGTCAGATTGTAAAAGTACGGCTCTGTCGCACTCTGAAAACTTGATTCATCCCTAGCAGGGCGATCACAAAGTATGTGCTCTGCTGTTTCATCATTTTACAAACAGAGGCAAAATACAATGTCTTCCGACAGTCCGAATCTCTGCATATGATAATTCAGACGACAGTGACCTGTGAGCAGACCTGTTAGACATCGTAGTTCATCCCTACTGTAGTCCAAGAACTGTTTGGTTTCAGGCTTCAAGGGGTAAATGAACACCTTGGAGTGAGCCAATCTTGGAGGATTCTGCCAGAAGTCCAAAAATCTATCTTCTTCCCATCCAGCGATGCCTGACAGGTTGTAGTCCGATGAAGCTGCTTGCAGCACCCTCCTCTGCAAGGGAGTCAGCAGCCCCATTTCTTTCCAGGTCAGTATGGCTTGAAATACAGTCGCATATGTTCCTAGGCAGGTTGATTCTCTGTCTTGGGTCTGTGACTAACTAACACAACCGTCAACGACGTCTGCTTATTGCTTAGACCGCACCTATACCTCAGCGCATCGTCCTCCGTCGTCTTACAGTAGACGCAACGCGTAATAGCTTATTGCGGTGCGCCAGACTCTCAGACTCTAAGATAGTAATCTCCAGAGATAGCTGAGTTTAATCAAACAAATCGCGATCAACCATGGTGATAAGGTACATATTATAGACTCCATTCTTTCCAAAAAACTACAAAAGCAAGCCATGGATCAGTTCTACCCAAATTCGAAATGCGATAACATCAGTTATACGACAATGTCAAATTTAAGTGGACCCACCAATAATATTACCCATTTTTGAAGAAAGAATGCGTAAACGTAGCTTACAGAACGAATGATGATCAGTGAAAGATGAACAAGAACAGCCAACTCATAGATTTTCATCAAGTATCGGCCTATTCCATCATATATAATAAATTGTAAATAAGTATTTATTGCTACTCCTAATAAGATAATATATCTACACAAGTCGTATAATGGTCAGACACAGATTTTGAAGTTAATATTATTTACATGTTTCCTGAATCGGTTCCTGAATTATTTTCAAGTGGCCATTATCATTTCTCTGATAGTTGATATGGGTATTATCCATTCTATCTATTCTATCCAAGTATGTCAAGTATGTAATGTTTTTCAAAAATATAAATGAACTTTATTCAATATCATAAAATTTGATAGGTACTTTGGATTTGGAGAGGATTAATGTTGAAAACACAAATGAAATGTAGTGATTTTATTGTTGTCAACATCCTCAAGGGGAACATAAATGTAGTATTCACGGACTATCGAGGGTAAATACGAATTAGGTTTACATTTTCACCATACGGCTTCTCTAGTTCAAAGCAGATGTAGAGTTTCTTTAATTATGTGAAAATCAGTTCGGAAAAAATAGAAGGGTCGCAATTAATTTTATTCATTTACAAGAAATGTATAATTTACGCATATATTTCCACGGGTCCGCGAACTATATATATTTTCCACCATTTTTCATATCTTCTGGAAGATGTTCTATAATATTCAAGGTCTGTCTTTTGATTTGATTTTCTGACGTCGCTTTACAACTGAATATATTGAAACCTGTGCTTAATTACTCTGAATGACAGAGGACACTTTCAGTTTATTTCTATATTTCACAATTTCATAACACTCTTTTTCATCCATCTTAGGCGGATTTTTTTTCTATTATATTTTCATCTTTAATAAAAGTCCTCATATCCTCCATAAAATTTATCATTTTGCTATGAAAGACATGATACTTTTCTATTAGTTGTGACTGAATTATTCTTTGTGTGCATTTAAATTGTAGCAAGGAAATTCTTGATACAACCAAAGGGTACTACCCGAGGCTATAGAAATACATGAACATAAAAATAATTGCAACCGCGAGAAAGGCAGCTTAAACATCAACAAGACATGAATACCGGTGGTTTATAACACCCTTTATATTCACTCAATAATTGAAAAAGGGGGGAACAATCAGGTATAACAGCAAATAATAACGTTAATTTTTTCTTTAAAAATGGCTTTGTTTTTCGAAAAATTCCCCTTGATGCACTTTTGCATTCGTTCAAATCATTTGTCTAAGCAGTTTTTCCATTCCTCTTGAGACACTTCCAAAACATGGTTTTCGTACGCTTCAACTGCTTCTTCGGCGCTCGTAAATCGTCGACCACACAGTTTCCCTTTAATATTCGGGAACAAAAAGAAGTCATTGGGTGCTAAATTAGGACTATACGGAGGATGAGTCATCAATGCGATGTTTTGACTGCTCAAAAACAAAAGGCCGTGTACCACTCATAATTGACCGTTCTCAGCCGAACAGTGGCCACATGACCCCAGGCGACCATGTGCTTCGTTGTGCTTCTTCCACGACTACTTTTGTTGGATTCAGCTCGTTTTGGAATACACACACGGTAGATTGCTGTTTCATTTCCATTCATACGCATATATTCATGATTCGTCACCTGTCACGATTTTGTACACATCTTTTGAAGCAATCATTTCCTTACACTAATTGATGCGAAACTTTTTTGAGAGATTTATAGCATGTTCAAGGAGAACAATTTATTTACAAATAAGTGTTCATGCAAAATCGAATGAATTGAAGTGAAACTAATGTGCAAGGATGCCTCTGTCTCTTGTATTATCAGTTCAAGCCCTGCATCGATGTTTTGTGGCACAACAACCGATTTTGGACGACCTTCACGAAATTCGTCGGCAACCGAACTACGACCACGATTGAATCCACTATACCAGCAATAAACTGTGGTTTTTGATTATGCTTCATCGACACATTCTTGTTGAGATAATTCACGTAGAAAGTTGTGAAAAATAATTCAACAAAAACCTTCTCTTGAAATTTCCACTGTGAACAAAACAATTTGTACATCAAAACTTTGTGAGTACGTTTATGCTAAAAAATGACAAACTTCATTATGGTATTGCCACACTTTACCTATTGACATTAGTGTTGCCACTTTTCCATCGTACTGTTGTAAATCGTGCCCTAAAAAAATAACGCTGGCCACCACTGGTAGCCATAAACCAATTGTGACGTAGCTAAGAGCGCGCAAATGTAAGTTGTTCGCTGCCGCTCTAGATGCAGCGAGAATAATGCTACCGATTTCGATGGAATTCCGGCGAAATTTTCTAGTACATTCGATTACGATATATAAACGCTAGCCACGAGAATATCAACACAGACATGTGGAAGTTACAGTGCGGTACGCGAAGCGGTCTAGTAAGGCGATAGACATTTGATTATTCAGTGTAGTCAATCATTAGTCACCCACGGGAAAAAACGTGACAGTACAAAAGCACCAGAACATTTTAGGTTTGCGCATCGCCTTCGATATTGTCAGCCGCAGTAGCAGACGAACCGTCAGGTATGAAAACCTACAGACCACGGCTAATAAACTTGAAAACGTCGTACAATTTAATTCAAAGTGTTCGCAAGTCTTCAAATTGCCACGAACTCAACCCACAAATACAGAAACTTCGAAGTAAAACCATGTGTAACTCGTTCAAACCGTCTTTCACAACGGGAAAACATAAATTTCCAACACAAAGAATAAATGTGGCAATCGAGGAGAGCGACAAGAAAATGAAAAGGCGTCAGATGTTGTCTTAAATTTTCTTTGAGTTATGAAGTCGCAAATTATAAATTTTAAAGACAAGTTTTAAGTGCTCTCCAACTTCTTGACTGTCACAAGAAGTTGATGGGATACTCCTTAAATTGAAAACCCCTTCCGAAATGACGGATGAAATGTTCCGGAATTGAATTATTTGCCGGGGAAAAGTTTTGATCGATATTGGTAATTATCGGGAAAGTTAAAGAAATTGGTTTAATCTGAAAACGCGAGAAATGACACATTGAAAGAATGAAAGAGTTATTTCATCAGTTTTTTAGCAAGATAATATGATATGATACAGGAAAATTCTCAATTCTTCAA
This sequence comes from Leptinotarsa decemlineata, assembly GCF_025532065.1. Classification (NCBI taxonomy): domain Eukaryota; kingdom Metazoa; phylum Arthropoda; class Insecta; order Coleoptera; family Chrysomelidae; genus Leptinotarsa; species Leptinotarsa decemlineata. Next base: position 10,886,497 of record NW_027412558.1, on the reverse strand, counting down.
AATCATTCCATTGGTTGATACTACTGATACTGGTCTAAACCATAAACGTTTATTTCTTTGAAACTCCTACCACATAAATGTTTTATAAAATTCTCTATATCTCTATATCTATAATAATTACATTTCTTAAATAATTAGACATATGGCCATTTTGAAATTATTTAGCTTGTTAGTTTTACTGTAGCCGAGAGATAGCAAAACTGACGACAACACACTTGTCTCATCATTACATTTGGATTCCGAAACATCGACTGTGGATGCACATCTTCACCGTCAGTAGAAGGTTGCATATCTTAATGAGGATCTATAGTCTAATCAACAAGTTCAAAAACATGAAAAATAGAGATAAATGTCCTAAAATTATGGGCGATAGCTCATTCGATTCGGAGTCACCTCTAAAAAAATGTTTTTGAAGGATTTTGAAGCAGGTAAAAAATTGCAATTGTTATTAACAAAATAAAATTTGAAAAAATGGTATTTATTTTTTCGTTAATAACTCAGAAAATATAAATATTTAGGCAATTTTGAAAAAAGCTCGTTAAAGAGGAGGAAATTTCCGATAAAAAAGTCCCGATTCCAGAAACTCTATCTCCATTATTTATAATTTTAATTTGACGTTGAAAATAGGGTTCCGCGCGGCTGTTACGGTATGCGCGCGCTGCCGCTAAAGATAGTTCAAGAAATAATTTTTTCATAACATAAAGATATACTGTTCTCTACATTCTTCAGCAACCGACTAACTCTCCCATCCACCATAGCAATCCAACGTCGTCATACTGGTTCCATCCTCTACAAGAATAGTTGACGAGGTTGATGTTCCAGAGAAAAAAATCCTATACGTTTTGTTCGAATAAGTTTTCGATTGAGTCATCCATAACCATAACCTCAACTTTTTCATTATTCAGTGAGTGTATAGGAATTGTAGAGTACTTATACTAGCACATATTCCATGTAACAATCCATCCCAGAAGAAATCAAAAAATATTACTCAGTTCAGGGTAAATTTTTCGATAGTTTGACCCCCATCGAAATTGAGAGCAGAAACACTGGCGAATAATAACGTGTTTCCATTGTAAAAATATACACTTAATAAGTATTTCTACACGATGGTCAGATACTGCTACTTCATTAAATTTAGTTGATTCAGATAAACTAGCCTTTGACCAGAAAGAGTTTTTGAGTGTTCTTGTCCACAATTTTTTGAAAAATTGCAATCGTAAGTAATGGAAATTTCATTCAAGTTATAAAAATAAAAGTTATGATTTTGAATATCTTTTCAGAAGAAACTATTAGAGGGGTAAAATTACCTCCAAAATATATGCGTCAAAAATTAATAAAAATTTCGATGGTAGTTCATGTGTTTATTGAATGTTAGTTTTTCAACGTGAACCACCATTTCTGTACTTATGTCCAATTAAATGGTACGGTTTGAGTATATATTCATATTTAATTAACAATTCGATAACGCGTTTTTTTGAGAGAAATTTAAAATGAATTTGGACAATTGATTATATTAAAATGATACCAAGTGTAAAAAAAAATTATTGAACTGAAAACTTACATTTTCTTCTATATCAGACAAATATATCATCTAAAACTTCATTGTGAGATTTTTAATTAAATAATTTACTTATCATTTTCAATGAACCTTTTTCCTACAGTACGAAAAATCACTCACTAGCAGCGTTAGTAGTTCGATAAGAAAAAACACTGCCTAATCCTCATACAAACATATGGTAAAATAAAAAAATATATTTTTAACAGAAGAAAATGTTCCTGGAGCAAAACTAAAATTTGCAACTGTAAAGGATAACAATATTGTAACATTAAAACGTTGGCTTGCATGTCGTGATTTGAAAGTAACTGGAAAAAAAGTGAATTAATAGACAGGTTAATATACAGACTATAGTAAAAGCGTAGCGGTAGATTCAAAGTGTAGGTAATAAAAGAAATTTTAAATAATTATGAAATATGAATCAAATATAGATGGTAATGAAATAAATTTCATTAAATATAATAAATGAATATAATTTAATAAACGATTGAGATCATATCTCATTCTAATCAATGGTAATTAACTATGAAAAATTTACTATTCATTTAATGTTTAGAGTATACATATGAATGTTTATTAATTTTTTGCACTGTTAAATCACTCTCCTCGAAGCATATATCCATTTCTTACATCTAACCTCATTATTATGAGGTTTTATAAATGGTATAAAAACTCGTTTTCTTCCGGATATCGATTATCCGACGTACAATTCGCAAAACAGCAATGCTTTGTTGGCATTATACTAGCACAAAATAAATGTTTATATCAGATTTATATTTTCAAATAATAAATTAATATTACGTTAATAACACTGTTTCACATGTAAATAGTTTATGTTTGTCCCTACTACTAGTGCTGCCTCTCGTGACACGTTTGCTGTACTATTCTCAGAAAAAAGGCTCATTGGTATGGAACACCCCTGAAGAAACCATTACATAGTGAAACACATATTGCCTTTTGAACTGTTATGTGAAAATTACACGATAAAGTGTAATCAGAATAGGAGTACGTTATAATGAATTTTCATTGGACAATTCCATCATGAAATATATCTGTAATCACGAGATATTCAGAACACCAAATCGTAAAATTGATTAAGAATGTAGAAGTAGAAAGCCAAAACTTTTCTTTTCAACCAAATGGTAATATTTCGATTTACATAAATACTGTACCAATTGAAATGTTTAGTGTGAAAATTAGTTAATTATCATCATGTAGGTACAATATTGATTTTCTCTGATGGATTATCTTTCACGTGATTTCACAACACGAGATTTCTTTCACTTGAAATATCTGAACTCCAACTGTATTTTTTTTTTCAAATTACTGGTTTTTCCTAGCTTGTGAGGTCTCCCTTACCTTTATGAAGATCGTACTGTTATTTATGTATTTACATGCACCAAGCAAATATGCTTCATTTATTGTCGTTGATAATGTAAAATGTTCGGTTATGTTGCACAGTTCGTATACCTAACTTCAGATTTATCACAACCAGGTTAAAATATAAAACTCATTGATCGCATCTTCTTTCAACTGTTATTCTATAATGAATGACTGTCATGTCATCCTCAACCAAAGAGATCTGAGTCAGCGTTATACGGTCTGGTGAATTTTCATTTTTCTCAAAAAGTACTTATTTATTCATTTAAAGTAGTCCTCCTAAAATATGAAACACTTGTACCAGTGTTGTTTCCAATGCTCGAAGAACTTCTGATATGCACTTTTTGGTATGTCCTTGAGCTCTTTTTATTTTCTCAATAGTCACAAAACGTCGCCCTTCCATGGGTCTCCTCAATCTTTGGAACATAAAAAGTCGCACGAAGGCAAATCTGGTGAATACGGTGGCTGAGTCACGACTACATTGTTACGAATAAGCAATAACGAGTGAGCTGGTGTATTATGGTGATTAAAAGTCATATGAATTGTATTTCCACCACACCAGATGTTTTCATCGTATTGCTTCTAGCAAGCCGCGCATAACTTCAAGATAATATTCCTTATCGACCGTACTAAAATGTGGCAAGAACTCCCGGTGCACTACGCCACGGTAATGGAAGAAACAATGAGCAATATTTATTTATTTATTTCATACAATTTTCTACAGGATGAACCCAATTACAGAACAGATAGAAACAGTGGCATTTACAAATATGTACTTACATGATACAATTTGTGAATCTATATAAAAATAAATTGAAAACAGAACTGTCAGTTAGCTAAAAAATGTCCTTTAATTTGTATAATCTGGCAGTTGAGTATATCTAGGACCCGACTAACAGAATTAGAGGTATCGCACATTGTATAAATTCGGGATTTTTCCATTATATTTGTTCGCGGAGTGTTGAGATAAAAGGTGACACTATTCCTAGATGACCGTCTAGGAACCCAAAAATTCAACATATGTAACAGTTGAGAGCAGGTAATGATATTGTTTATGACCATAAATAAAAAAGAAATTAATAATATTTACGCCTTACCTCGAGACTACAAAAATTGTGAGTTACAAGCAATAAATAATAGGTTATTCCTACAGTAGGATACGTGCCTTCAAGTTTAAAAGACATATATTTTAGGAAGCGCCTCTGTACGGCTTCTCTTATATTTATATGAACCTGATAGTAGGGACTCCACACAACCGATGCATATTCCAGCCTAGATCGAACAAAAGTGAAATATAAAGTAATTTCAATGTTGAAGCTTTTTCGAAGTCTTTTGTATTTCTAACCAGGAATCCATACATGCGATAAGCAGCTGTCAGAGTAGTGTCAATATGTTTATTGAAAGAGAGGAATGAATCAAAAGTAACACTCAGATCAGTGATTGTGTCGAGATGCAGGATTGTTTATGACGTAGTTGTATAATGTCAGATTAGTTTTCAGTGAGTCAGACATTACATTTGGATATGTTGAGAGATTATTCTTCCGACACCATGTAGCAACACGATTTAAATTCAGGGCGAGACGTCCGCAATCATTAAAACATGTTATATTGTGATAGAGTTTCAAGTCATCTGCGTATGAAAGGAAATTGATATCAATCTCAGCTCCGATATCATTGATGAACATATTGAACAGTAGGGGTCATAGGTTTGACCCTTGTAGTACACCAGATGTGGCTACTCATTCGATAGACTTGAGGCCATTGAGTTGGACATACTGCTCACAGATGTAAAAATATGATGTGAGGAGAGTAATTAAGTCACTGTATAACTCAAAAGTCGAAAGCTTGTTGAGCAGGATACTATTGTCAAATATGTCGAACGCTTTAGAAAAATTAGTGTGGATGACATCAGTCTGAGACTGACAATCAACCTCCTCCGCAATACATTGAGTGATTGTTACAAGATCGGTGATGGTTGAACATCATTTCATGAAACTGAGTTGATTGGGACTAATAATGTTGCTGACATGACAGTAGATTGCCTTCTCAAGAAGCATATCAAACGCTTTACGAAAGTTGCATATGGTCTGACAAATTGGTCTGTAATTTTTTATCTCACTTTTATCTCCTTTCGACATTCTCCATAATGATGGTTCAGTTGATGTTTTCATATATTGATATAGAGATTAGAGTTTTATTGAACTTGTTGTGCTTTTTGGTCTTATCCTTGACTCTTCAATGATTTGTCACCAGTTATGAGCCTTTTAGGCAAACCTGCCATTAATATCGTTTTAGGCTTACCAAAAAATATTGAACATCTGGATGGCAAGAAGATTCATGGACTTCTGGCAGAATCTTCCAGAATTGGCTCACTCCAAGGCGTTTATTCACCCTTCGATGCTTGATACCAAACAGTTGTAGGACTTGCATAGACGGGCATTTTGTTTACAACTTCGGCCACAACGTTACACATAAAACTATTAAAGAGAATTGTGATGGGTGGCACAGTGTGGATGTTGATCTTTTTCAATAACATTACTAACATTTCGTAAAGACGGGGGTTTTCGGTCCCAACTAGTCTAAAATAATCATTTCAAATTCATCTGCCCGTTCGTTAATTTTATATTTTATCCGAAAGCTTTTTCCAAAATTTCAGATGATGTCTCTGCTTCTCCGCCTTTAAATTTTCGTTCGAATATTATCCATGAGCTATTTCCCGCTTTTGTATTTCCTCATTATTTTCTACGCTTTATTTTCCTTCCTGAAAAATTCTAAACTAGAATAATCACATTCATAATTTAATTGCATTCCACACCACTCCCTGAACATCGGTTTCAATTTGCAGCTCAAATTTCCGAAAAGGATTCGGTTGGTGTTCCTTTTGTTTGGTAAACAAAATAATGACCCGTCCTGAGCTTGCTATATAACAAGCAGGCTCGTATAACACGTCAGTGAGGATTAGAACTTTATCAGTGTTTGTGTTGCAACCCCGATTCAGTAACAACAACCCGAATTTCGAACGGGAATTTCAATTTGAATGGTAGTCGGATGGTAGCGGTGTTTCTCAAAGGCGATGAAATGAAAACAATGAAAATAATAATTTATTTCCATTTCGTTACGTTCTTTCTAGTTCCTATAACAGAGGACGTTATAAAACTGACCACAACAGGATGTGTGACAGAAATCCATCTATTGTTTCGCCAACTACATATAAAAATAATAATAATTATGATAATAAGCAAAGAGGGTCGAAAAGAGGAGTCGATGGATGTAAAAAGAACCTGCTCATCAATAGATGTGTAACGCAGGACTCGATACAATATAAGCGTAACCTCTCTATGGCCTGGATCGATTACCGTAAGGCATTTGATACAATTTTGCATGAGCTCATCTTGCATTTGCGGTACCCGACAAAATAGTGAGATGCATTGAACAACTGATACCACTTTGGCAAACTCGCTTCACCATAACATCTGGTCAAGCAAGAGTCCAAACAGGGCGGATCACTTTCAGAAGGGGTGTATTTCAGGGTGATTTCCTCAGCCCCCTGCTCTTCTGCATCTGACTATTGCCATTATACGTTACGCTCAGAAATACTCGAGGGTATAACTGCGGCACCCCAGGAAACCGAAGGCACAAGGTCACCCATTTTTTTTATATGGATGATCTTAAACTTTATGCCTCTTGAGAGAAGGATCTCCATCAGTCCTTGAGGATGGTGGAAGAGTACACGCATGATATCGGTATAAAATTCGGGATAGACGAATGTGCAATGGTCCATCTCAAAAGAGGACGATGCGGGGACTACGGAGAGGATGTGCAGCTCGTAGCTCGAAGCATCCTACACCATCTGAATGCCGGAGAGACGTATACTAAGCTTGGGGTGGAACAACGCCACTCACAAGAGGTAACAGCAGTGGAAAACTCTCTCCGCGGCAAGTATCAGCACAAACTTCGACAGATCTAGTCATCGGAACTGTCTGGGAAGAACAAAGTTGCTGTAACAAATATACTTGTCGTTCCAATTTTACTCTACTCGTTTGGAGTAGTGAAGTGGACTCGGGAGGAGCTGTATTAACTCAACGTAGAGACACAAAAAAATGCATCTCTGTACGAGTTTGCATTCCAAATCGTCCGTTCCACGGTTGTACTTTCCCCGACAACAGGGATGCCGTGGACTTTTGAGTTAGGAGTGTCTACATGACAGAATGGTACTGGATTCAGCCTGTAAAGTTGTCAGGAGTTCGGATCCCTTTTTCTGTATGGTCCGTGACCATGATAGAGCAGGAATTGGAGTATTTCTCTTTAGGACAGCTGCCCGAGCAGCTGATGAACTCGGTATAGTTTTCGACACTGAACGAAGTGATCACAACTCTGTCACCGAGTTGGAACCCGTTCAGCAAAAAACTCATATAAAAGTCGTAGAGATCACCTCATTTTTGCGAATACACAAGAATAAGCCAATGCATGGGGTCTTCCTCAATAACATTGAAGACCTTGGCTTATCAAAGCGTCTAACTTTCGCTTTCCTCAGATCGAGTATGCTGAAGTCGGAGACTAAGGGGTTCATCATGGCTCGCCAGGATGATGTCTTCAACACCGCAGTCGTGTGCTGGGTATAGAGGTTCCTGACACAAGGTGCAGGGACTGCCGAGAGACGTCCGAGACCCTAATGCACTTGCTATCAGCATATGCGGTCTCGGACTATATCCATCGACATCACGCGGCCCTGCGAGTGCTATATTACCAACTACGGTATTGACGTGACACCGGTGTTGCCCTACGCTCCGGGGGATATTTAATCCATTGTAGGAAACGAGAAGTGCGGGATTTATTGGAACTATTCGTTTTCCATCATAAGCCTGATGTAGTCCTTCTCGACCACCAGAGCAAGACGATATTTGTCGTGGAATTTTCAGCTCCTGGCGAGACGAATATCTTCCGAAAAGAGGAGAATAAACGGATAAAATATTGAGATTTTCTCTTCAAACTTCGCAGACTCTATCCATACCACTCTGTGAAGATGGTTGTTCTGAATATTGGAGTTCTTGGTGAAATGATTCCCTCTCTACTCTCGAATCTAAAATCATACCGGCTTGCCGCACAGGCACAAATCTTAGCTGGACAGATGCAGAAGGCTGTTGCATTCTGAATGCAGCAACCGCTTCTTCAGTTGTCGAAAAACGTTGACCTCTCACTTTGTTTTTTACGTCCGGGAATAAAAAGAAGTCATTCGGTGCCAAGTCAGGACTATACGACGGATGACTCATTAAATCGATGTTTTGGATGCTCAAAAATGCAGTTGTTTGAGCCGCTAGTGGTTCCACTAGTTAATTACCGAAAAATCAATTAGGATAATCATCATTTAACAAACAAAGTCCACATCGGACCAAAAAACTTTAGGTATATAAACAGCTAACCCTTGTCTTAAAATTCAGTATCAATTTTCTTCTCCTGAGAATGCTAACCTTGTTAGCGAAACGCGCGTCGAGTGCAAAACTTGTGCAAAACTTTGGTGAAAAAGTTTTCAACTTTTACAGCAAAGGTGAAAATTTTAGAGTTTTTGGGTGCTTTCATCAATATGGCTTTCTGGAGACCTTTTGAAACAAATGATAACATTACGGGTGAGGAATCTGTGTCAATCGACAGGGATCCGGAATTTGAAAATAAGGACTTACATGTTCAAGTTCAGCGAGTAATTTTAAATATTCACGAATGCTTGAAGAAGGAAAACTGTCACATTTAAGAGAATGCTATTATGTGAATAGAATATGCGAGTAAACGAAACTATCTCGTTCGACAGTTCTTCGAGTCATTAAAATAGGGCATGTTATTGACCATGCAATGAAACGAAAACAAAGGAATAAAAAATTCGCAAACGTTGATGGTGCTACAAAAGATGTGATTCGGCGAACAATTTATGGTATATACCAAAAAATGAAGTACCAACCTCGGAAATGATTTGGTATAAATTACTCGACTATCCCGATTACAATTACAAATCTTTAGAAACTCTACGAGGTGTCTTATTGTCTTGTGGTTTCAAATATAAAAAATTTAACAATCGGATGGTCATAATGTAATCGACACGCATTGTTCAACTCCAAGACAAGTATATTTGAGGCGAATGAAAAGCTACCGAGAATCCAGCAGACATATAATCTACCTCGCCGAAACTTGGTTTGACACCCATGGTGTTGTCAAATATGGCTGGGTAGACGAAACCAAGTATTGTGCTTTGCAAATACCTTCTTCAAGGGGAAAACGTGTTATAATTTTGCATGCCGGGAATGAAACTGGTTTTGTACCAAACGCTTTGCTTCTGTCGGACGAAAATATAAAAGATTCGTCTGCTGATTACCACGACGATATGACTGCAGCTTCATTCGAAAACTGGTTCAGTGAGCAGCTTCTCCCAAATATTTCTCCAAACTCGGTTATTGTTATGGATAACGCTTCGTATCATTATCGGTTATTAACTACAATACCAAACAATAACACAAAAAAAGCAGATATTGTTGATTTCATGCAAAATCATGACATGGAAATACCCGAAAAGATTCCAACGAAAAAGGTATTACTGGCGACCATAAAACAACGTAATTTCCAAAAAGAGTATATTATTGATTCGATGTGTGAAACACGTGTTCATATTCTCTTACGTTTGCCTCCATACTATTGTGTGTTCAATCCAATTGAAATGATTTGGGCCACAATGAAAGAAAGCTTGCAGAAATGTAATCAGTCACCCACTTTGAATGCTGTAGTGCTTGACAATATAAGGCGAGTGGTGAATGAAGTAAGTAATAGTGATGTGTGGAAGAACTGTGTGGCCCACGTTATAAAAGAAGAGCACAAATATTATGTGCAAAGTTCCATAAATCCGATAGTTATTCAACCCGATAGCGAAGAAGAATTTTGATTTTTCTACCATTTTTGTTGGCTTCTATTATTTTCTAAATATATGTTTGACGAGAATTCGGTGTGATTATTTGTGTTTTCATTGTATTTTAGAGTGTTCGACTCGGAAATCAACTACCTTAAATTTCGAAGTTTTTCATAATTATCCATGGTGGAAAAATTCAGTTGAGATACCTTTTTATGGGGTGATCAATTGCTATGATTGTAAGAATAAGTAACTGAAAAACTACCACTGAAAAATAATATGCCAACGCCTATGTCGAGGCGGGAATTCCTTCTCTGTGCTGTTTCAATTGGCATTGGAAATACTATACGTTAAAATATATTATCTTTTTCACAAATAAATACGTTTTAGAGTTTTCATTGTTAGTTAAGATATTTCAAGATTTATTGTTTTCTTGACAAGAAATCTTGGTATTGACATAAAATGTCTTGTCTTGTCTTGAAATCTAAAATTACTTCTTGTCTTGATGTTGTCTCGAAGTCAAGGCATGATCAAGAGAATATTTCGAAATTTTCAAGAACTTGGCAACCACTAGTTTGTCCTAGTTTGAAATTTGCAGACTTCATCACGACTTCATCACGAATGATACTTTTCAGTTTTCCTTCTCTTCTTGTAGAGGAACCGCATCCACGCAAAATCTCTTAAATGCCTCCAATCTCCTGGGAGTTTATGTGTAGGTAATTACTAAGCGAGCTTGAAAATTCCTACTTCCAAAACGTATGCTGATCACGTAGTTTAGCAGCTCGAAAGACAGTTCTCAATTTCACCAAAGGATTACTTTGCATCCAAGCGTAACTGCGCAAATCCCCAAATTAACTTCGAAATGATAATTTTCGGAAGGGAGGTAGAAATGGGAGATTTGAATAGAGGCACGCCTTCATCCGGAGCCGCCATAGAGTAATTGATTATTTATCAGAAATGTATCAGAAATGAGTTCTTGTCTGTTGTGTTGTCTTTTATCCAATATATTCATTATACAGGATGTAACATAAGTACGTTAAAATATTCAAGTGACGTATTCCTGAGACAATTTTAAGAAAAAAGTCTATTTGAACTTGTATCCAAAAAGGCTTCGTTTCGGAGATATTTTTGTTCGCTTTTTGAAAATAACTCTTGCAAAAAAAAGTTATTTGCACGAAATTCGGTACCTGGGGTTTTTTTGACGTGGGAAATCATAATTTCGTATTAATTTTCATGTAACATCTAGAGGGCACTGCGTACGCTGTCATTATTTATTTCAACTTGCCGTAACTTTTTTGATAGTAAAGTTTTGATTCTTTCCATGAAAAAACCTAATTCCCACACCTTTTCCAAGTAAAGAAGGTACACCTCCTCAACAACACTGGAGGTGATCGTTTTCGAGATTACAATTTTATATATAGATGCATATTACTTTATAGCCAAATTTGATTTCAATAATTTTTGTCACTCTCCGCTTGCAAATTAAGTTAATTAAATTGAGTATGCTATGAAAGTTTGTTTATAAAAATAGAAGTTCGCTGTCACATTTTCAACTAATAATTGACAAATTCACAGTTCGGAGTTTATAAAGTGATTTTTTAGTACCATGTCCGACTTTACGAATGCTGAAATGGCTGATTTGTTTTCGGCATACGGCTTGGGTCCAGACACTTACGCTACGTGATTTCCAACCACGTATCGAATTTGCTCAATGGCTTCAAAGAAAAGTCGAACAACATCCGCAAATTTTATCGAAAATCCTCTTCACAGATGAGGCTAATTTTTCAAGAAATGGTATCATGAACTTCCATAACAACCACATCTGGGCGGAAGATAACCCATGCGATAACGCAAACTCATTTCCAAGACAGATTCTCTTTTAATGTATGGGTAGGCATAATTGGGAATTGCTTAATTGGGGATTATTTAATTATGTTCAATTTACCCCTAGTTTGTACTACTGTTGGCTCACCGCTCATAATCATGTTGCGACTAGCCAATACATTCAACTTACTGATGGATATAGATTGGACAGTTACATTCAGCGCTTTCAAAAAACTCGTTACACAGTTCATAATAAACTTCAATTGAGCATATATTAAGTATTAAAATGTGAGCCATATAAAATTTAAATTTGTATTTAAAAAAAAAGTTATTCATGTAATACGGCCTGTTTGAATAATAAATGAATAAATAAATAAACGTTGCTGTGAGGCAGCAAAGCAGAAAAAAACCGTTAGATGTTTTACATTCCATTAAAAATTTGCCTGGACTATGCGATCTTGATTCAAAAACATGGGAAAAGTTTCATCTAGTTAAGTTTTCAATGCGAAAAAAAAACAGAATAAGTAGCAAAATTCTTACCTTGACTATAAAGTGGAAATTCCCCATCGCTATGGCTGTGAGTTAACATCAGAATTGAATATGACCGCTATGATTCACTCGTCGATGGTTGGTTATATTCAACAGTTATCATGATTTTAACATACTCTTGTTGAAATCTCCATATTTTCATTTACGATTTCCATAGTCGGCTAACAAAGTCAATATTTTATTGGATTTTTTGTTTTTTGAATTTCCAAAATATGAAATTATTTACCTTCTGTAAACATATTTTGAAATTGGTTGCGAAAGAGATACCGAAACAATTTTCATGAACTTTTCATGAACTAATAATTATTTGAACTGATTTGAAACGATACGATAAATTGTTTTTACGATATTTGAAAAAGAAGTAACTCTTTCAAGAAATGATTGAATCAAATTGAAAAGCCAGTGGAAGTCAGCCAAAACTGAAGGAAAAATCAATGAGTCCAATGAAAAGAATATTTCAGCTCCACAACCAATTTTTTCTATCCATGTAAGCTTCATTCTTGAAGTGGTATAATAAGATCCAAACTGACCTGTACCAACAATTGGAATAGGAATGTATGCTTTCACGGCTAGCGTCAATGTTTTGATTCCGGCTTCCGGGTTTTGCCGTGATTGATTATAACAAAAGAAGACCACGGCAAAACCCGGAAGCCAATCAAAACAACTGGAATAGGATAAAAAAAAAGGCGGAAGTACCATGGGTTCCGAAACTAGACATGATGTATCGCCGAAACACAGTGAAGATTAAATCTATGACACTATATGGATCTTTGATTTGATGTTCAAAAATAAAACAAGCTGCTGTTATTAACAAACCAGGCAAGATACACTTTTGAATCTTGATAAAAAAAGCAAGGGTTGACCAAAACTCATCAAGGTCAAGAGATTCAGCGAAACAGAAATCTCGGAATATGTGGATATAAAGAACATCAAATACACCCCGAAAAAATTCTTGGCACAAACAACTAGAACCAAAAACCGAGCATGGGAGGAAGCTGGAATATACGTTTCTCGGTCAATGTGCGTCCGTGCTGCACAAGTTTTACAATCATCAAGTGAAATTAATTTGAGGACTTATTGAAATTTGCGTAACAGAAAGTCAAGGATTGATGAATCCAAGATCAACTTCGAGACTGGTCTGTGAGGAAAGAGTAAAGGAAGCGGAAAAAACTGTTGAGTGTGCTTATCACATATCATCAACTCCTTTCATGGGCACCGAACTAGCTGCGAAGATACCAAAATTTGAGGTATGGGACCAGATCAGAACTTAGCAAAAACAAAGAGTACTGGGAAAACCGATGACTTTGGACCTTAGGTACAGACATGCAATAGAGTGATGGGAACGGAGACAACTTGACATGTTTTATGCAATGGATCACAGAAGGCAGTTTTATGAAAAATCCAAAATATGCCCAGAAGAATAGAACCAACAAAGTACCTGAAAAACTGGTGACCAGTGTGATGAATAGAAAGAAGGAATAATGCATCTCCACGAACCAGCAGTTTTTTTTTTGTAGACTTGGAAATAATGAAAAATTCAGATGGCTCCGAAGCAGCATAAAGCTTCATTGCTTTTCACAGAAATGTAATATTTGCTCAGCCTCTTTCTAAAAAGTAATTTCAATTCCTTTCAATTCTTTGCCTCAAATGAGCACTTGGGACACTGACGAACTCAGAAGTGATATCAAGACTGGTCAGGGGAATGCCGTAAGGAACTAAGGACACTGGCGGACAGAAGCAATCAGGACAATCGGGCATCACAGGCAACGAATAAGCTGATTAGCGTTTCAGACACGGATCACCAACTACATATACAGGGTGTAGGAAACTGTGCCTCACATTCGCATGTGTCGATCTGTCTTTGTCCTTTTGTTGCATTGCCTGCAGCTAAGGTCTCCATTCTACTGTCCTATTTCGTTCAGATGGTCTCTTATTGGACTGCTTTCTCAAAACAGTTCATCGGTTCTCTTTTGGGACGGTCCCTCTATAGTTTTTCCCGTGTGTGTTCCGGGATGTGTTTTCCCGTACGCTTTGCGTTTCCTATGAACCCATCTTCCAATCGGGTACCGTACCAAGGATTTTTGTACCCCACATCTGGTTCAAGTATACAGGGTGGTAATTGAGTATGTACCATAAATTTAACAGACAATTCTATAGGTAATTTTAAGACGAAATGTTCATATAAACATGGGTCCGCAAATCATTCGTTCTCAAAACACAGGGTGTTGAAAAAAAAAATAAAAAAAAGTTATTCGTAAATATCTTGAATACCCTTTACCTAATTTTGTTGTAATTTGGCAATGATATTTATAACATTAAGGAGCTAATTTAGCCCGAACGTGATTCAATTTATTAAGTCCAGTGGCGTCTCGAGCGGGATTTGAACGAATATTTTTGACTTAAAAATGTACGCCACTGACTTTTGTGCAATTTTTATTACTTCTTTGGATTGAGCAATTACAAATACAACTTTTTTGTCTCGGAAATTTTTTTCGTATCTTGCTTAGTTTTTAAGAAAAAAAGTCAACCTAATTGCTTATTCCTGGACCTCACAAGGAATAATATGGGGAATTAAATGTTTCTTTTGGAAATTATTATTTTTGCAATTTTTCATTACTAATTATGTAACAATAACAACAAATATTGAATAACATTACCATCTAGACTAACGAATTGCAATAAATTAAGTGTTGGAAATGGCCTCCTTCGGCTTCAATACAACCGTCTAGCCGCCGCATCATTGAATTTCGCACTCTTCAGAAGAAAATACCTGGCGTATTTTTAATTGTCACATGAATTCATGATTTTATTCCGTAAATCCTCTTCACTTTGAATAGCAGATTTGTATACCAACGCTTTAAGATGTCCGCTGAGAAAATAATCTAAGGGATTCATTTCTGGCGAACAAGGTGGCCATGGGTGTGGGCCTGCTCTCCCAATCCAGCAATTATGGTAATTTTCATCCAAAAATTGCAGTGCCACTACACTAAAGTGTGGTGGAGCACCATCGTGCATGTACCACATACGGAATCTTTCCATGACTGAAATTTCTTCTGAAAGTCCAGGTAAAACAAATTCTAAAAACCTTCGTTATTCTTCTCCATTAAGTCTAGGTGGAAGGAAGTGAGGCCCAATGAGATGGTCACCGACAATTACAACACAAATATTAAAATAAAACTGTTCTTGAAAATTTGTTGTTTCTATCAAGACGTGTGGATTGTTTTCGGGCCAAATGTGATTGTTGTGGAAGTTAATAATTGAATCGCGAGAAAAACAAGCTTCATCTGTAAACAATATTTCAGTTAGGAAACCTGGATTTCTTCTTATTTTACCGCGTAACCAATTAGAAAAAGCTAGTCTTACAGGCAAATCTCTGGGCAATAGAGCTTGCACACGTTGCATGTGATAGGGATATAGCTGCTGGACTCTTAAAATCTGCCACACTGTGACATGGCTAATATTCAGTTCTTCAGCTATTTTTCGAGTACTGGTATGAGGATTTACTTCAATCTCATTTAAAACAGCTTCTTCAATTTGAACTGTTCGTACCGTTGCAGGCCTCCCACATGACAACTGTCGATCTTTTAAAGCTGCCTGTTTCAGAAAGTCGTGCATGGAGACGTACAAAAGTTCTTCTATTAGGCACTACACGCTGAGGAAATCTTTCATGGTAAATGCGTCTTGCAGCATTCGAGTTTCTGTGAGCAATTCCATAAGAGAAATGCATATCTCCCATTTCACTGTTAGTAAATTGAATCATGTTTTACAAAAATGGTACGAGAAATAAACACTAAACACACTTTTTATAACAATTATAAATTAAAAGCTTATAAAGTTGACAACAACTGTCAAGATGTTTATTAAATTCTGCAATCGTTTTCCAAGGCAACCAGATTATTATTTATGGTATTTTCAGAAGAGTGCGAAATTCAATAATGCGGCGGCTAGACGGTTGTATTGAAGCCGAAGGAGGCCATTTCCAACACTTAATTTAGTGCAATTCGTTAGTTTATATGTTAATGTTATTTAATATTTGTTGTTATTGTTACGTAATTAGTAATGAAAAATTGTAAAAATAATAATTTCCGAAAAAACATCCAATTCCCCATATTATTCCTTGTCAGATCCAGGGATAAGCAATTAGGTCGACTTTTTTTTCTTAAAAAACTAAGCAAGATACGAAAAACATGTAAGAGACATAAAAGTTATATTTCTAATTGCTCAATCCAAATAAATAATAAAAATTGCACAAAAGTCAGTGGCGTACATTTTTAAGTCAAAAATATTCGTTCAAACCCCGCTCGAGACGCCACTGGACTCAATAAATTGAATCACGTTCGTACTAAATTAGCTCCTTATTACTATAAATACCATTGCCAAATTACAACAAAATTAGGTAAAGGATATTTAAGATATTTACGAATAACTTTTTTTTAACACCCTGTATCTTGAGAACGAAGGATTTGCGGACCCATGTTTATATGAACATTTCGTCTTAAAATTACCTATAGAATCGTCTGTTAAATTTATGGTACATACTTAATTAACACCCTGTATACCTGAACCAGATGTGGGGTACAAAAATCCTTGGTACGGTACCCGATTGGAAGATGGGTTCATAGGAAA
Source organism: Leptinotarsa decemlineata (assembly GCF_025532065.1). NCBI lineage: Eukaryota > Metazoa > Arthropoda > Insecta > Coleoptera > Chrysomelidae > Leptinotarsa > Leptinotarsa decemlineata. The sequence goes on along the minus strand of NW_027412558.1, from coordinate 10,869,677 downwards.
CACAAAGCGTACGGGAAAACACATCCCGGAACACACACGGAAAAAACTACAGAGGGACCGACCCAGAAGATATCCGAAGAACTGTTTTGAGAAAGCAGTCCAATAAGAGAACACCTGAACGAAATAGGACAGTAGAATGGAGACATTTGCTGCAGGCAATGCAACAAAAGGACAAAGACAAATCGTTATATTTTATGCTAATGTGAGGCACAGTTTCATAGGTGGCAAATAATTTATCGAAAAAGTGTAAGAAAAACGCAGTTTTTCCGGACACTTGAAAGAAATAGACAAATCAGACGGCTCCCGGGAAGCGGAAAAACTCTTTCAATTCTCCCGACTGTTTTTTTAATTCAATTGTTTCCAAAAGTAACCCCACAGATTAAAAATTATTATAATTATTTTTTATAGGTAGAAAATCGATGAATGTAAACCAGTCCGACAGATAGGAATAATTAGAAATTGAATCTAGGGCGAGCGCTGGTCACTTTTCACCTTTCAAAAAACTGCACCTGCACCGTGAAGCTACTATTCAAAACGACGCATATACACCTAATCCGATTTTTGGGGTCATTCCTAGCAAAAATCTCTAATTTCACCTACGTCATTGTCATATACGTACGTATGTGGGCCAACGTTCAACCCCTTTTTTGAAACAAAAGAGTATCTCGCGGCGTCTGGCGTCGCGACGATGCCGGAACGCAATCTACTGCGAGGCGGCTCGCGAGAGAGAGTGTACCGATGTCTCTGCGGGATGCTGCGCGCCCCAGATTTTGACTTCCCTTTTCAAGCTGAGTTTAGAGGGCGGCGGGTGGGCGCCTCCGTGATGGTGACAAAAAAAAGTCACTTGAAAAACGTATTTTTCCTTATTTGGTTTCCTCACGTCCAGATATTTATAATTTGAATATATATTTACTGGATTCAAAATATTCATTCAATTCATACCAGTTCATCATTGTGCTTTATTACTAGTTACCAACTACACAAGGACAAAAAACAGTTTAAAAACTTGAAAATATGCCTATGAATTAATTTATTTCATAGCAGTTCATCATTGTGTGCTACTAACTACATAAAAACAAAAAAACAGTTTCAGGAGCTATCGACCTTGAAATTTCTTTTTTTAAAGATATACTGTTCCTGAATATCCTTCAGCAATTGACGTACGCTGCCATCCACGATGGTAATTCAACGTGGTCATACTGGTTCCATCTTCTACAACAAGAATTGATGATGTTCGACACAGACAGTGACCTCTATACTTCTTTGGATCGCTCAAACTAAAATATTTTGCTAACGTATTCTGAAAACACTTTATTGTGTGATTTTCACAAGATAGTTTTACAAAAACGCAACACGTGTTTCGCCATACAATGGCTTCCTCGAGCGTGTCTCAATAACTAATTCTACACATTAAATGCTGTATATACCTTATTCTACAATTTGAAGTACCTGAATTTCAAGTACCTGATTTTTTACCCAAGTTTGTAATGAATTGAATTATCTGAGCTTATGTTCCATTTTCCACATTTGAAAAAATATTCAGTAACGGAGAGTTATTTAATTCTAATTGAGCATTCAGTAAATTACCCGAATTCCTGAATCTATTGATTTCTAAACATTCTAGAAGTTTGAGTTTCATTTTCTCTTCTGAATGTAACAGATCGTATTCTTGATTGAACTCATGTCCTTCTGCTAAAAGGTGGTTTGCAAATGTGGATTTAGTCTTTCTATTTACAAAACTATTTCTATGCTCTTTAATTCTTTGGAAAAATGTTCTTCCAGTTTGGCCAATATACAGTTTTGGACAAGAGCCACAAGTCAGCTTATATATATATATATATATATATATATATATATATATATATATATATATATATATATATATATATAAAAGGATTTTATGGAGTGTGTATGATATACAAATCAAAAAATAAACAATTAATGGACATAACACTCCAAAAAGGGGGGGGGAGCAAACCGCGGACACGTGTTTCTGGCTATTGGCCTCATCAGCGCGGTGCAGCTAAGTGTAAAGATGGGCAACACTTGTTTGCCGAAAGCAGGAAACAACACATATGCACGGAGTCAACAACAGGAGCCAACCCGGATGTCACGCAGGTAGCTATAGCTGCCTACGTGGTCATGTTAGATGTAGCCTGGGAATTCTAGGTCTTCTAACTGGAACCACAAATGTGCGGTTGGCTCCTGTTATTGACTCCGTGCATATGTGTTGTTTCCTGCTTTCGGCAAACAAGTGTTGCCCATCTTTACACTTGGCTGCACCGCGCTGATGAGGTCAAAAGCCAGAAACACGTGTCCGCGGTTCGCCCCCCGTTTTTGGAGTGTTATGTCCATTAATTGTTTATTTTTTGATTTATATATATATATATATATATATATATATATATATATATATATATATATATATATATATATATATATATATATAAAACCGCGGACACGTGTTTCTGGCTATTGGCCTCATCAGCGCGGTGCAGCCAAGTGTAAAGATGGGCAACACTTGTTTGTTGACTCCGTGCGTATGTGTTGTTTCCTGCTTTCGGCAAACAAGTGTTGCCCATCTTTACACTTGGCGACACCGCGCTGATGAGGCCAATAGCCAGAAACACGTGTCCGCGGATGAGGATGTTTCATACGATGGTTATGTAAAATATTGGACACAACATGATGGATGAACATTGATACAATACATTTATAAAACTGGTTAAAGGATGTCTAATATTGGATAAAATATTTGTGAAAAACGTTACAGTTCAAAATTATTTTGAAGGAAGGACATTATTCTTCCTCAAAAAGTTCATCCCTGATGAAGGAAACAATTTATTAAATTTCCGAAAGCTTGGACAAACTTTAAAGAGTACTCTTTCATTTGGTACTTAGCCCCATCATTTGTTGGTTCCATATATATATACATAAATATCCAACAACGAAGTTTTGTCTTTATTGTTTTTAATAAATTTACTTAGATTATTATTAGTTCTGTAAGCTACGTTTACGCCTTCTTTCTTCAAAAACGGGCAATATTCCTGGTTGGTTCACCCAAATATACCAATGTCCTATAACTGACGTTATCGCATAAAATTGAATGTATGATAATGTCTGTGTACGATGGTTTGTGGAAAATTGCAAATTCATGTTTATTGTTATTTTTCGTAATGGTTAAGTCAAGGTAATTTATTGATTTATTTACCTTAGTGGTGAATTTCATTGACGGGTGGATGGAATTGGCATATTCAATGCCAACTTGCCTAATTGCCTATCGGTACCAGTAAAACATACTAAGATATCATCTACGTATCTGTACCAGTACAAAAAACTGTTAGCCAACTGATTAACTGATTAACACGTGTTGCGTTTTTGTAAAACTATCTAGTGAAAATCACACAATAAAGTGTTTTTAGAATACGTTAGTTATGGATTTTCATCAAGTATCGGCCGATTCCATCATATAAAATATTTTGCAGTGATAATCGGTGATCTCATCTATAAGTCAATGTACATTTTCTCCAGACAGAATTCTGGACTTTTTTGCTGCTATCCTTTTGGCCCTTGCTCAAATATTCGCTTAACTCATGTTAATTGGCGATATAAATATTCAATATTCAATATTGAATATTTGAACCAGTCTCGGTGAACATTGTATTTGCAGAATATCAATCACACGATGGTTTTCTGCAGATAAACCAAAATAGTTCCGAACAATTACGTTCGTGATGAGATTATCACAGAAATAATGTATATATGATCGTCATCTTGATATTTCTTATGGGATAGTCAATATACATTTTTTTCATAATTAAAATATTCAGAGAAACATATGTCTCATATTAAATCATGTTTCAAGACTATAAAAATATCTACGTATTTCATCAATCGGTGAAAATCTGTATTTCTACTGATGAATTAGAGTGTTTAGGATAAGATTTTTTTTATTTCCGCATTACCACGAACAGGAAATAGACAAATATCTGAAGATGAAAGTTGATAGAAATCCAAAATAACGTTTTGTTAGTACTTATTGCAGACATCGTCCCAGGAATGCAAAAAGACCAATTATTTTGATTCTTCAAGGAACGACTCATAAATTCGAAAGTAAATAAAAAAAATAACAATATTAAAAAAAAATTACAATATGACCTAGAAAATGAAGTGTAACACTAGTAGTGAGCGATATTAATATTAATAAATGGCAACAATGAAAGGAAAGTTTCATGAAATATTCAATATTTCTACTACCTGATACTCTGATTTTAATAATAGAATCACTGAATAAATAAGATTTTCATTATTGAATGAGAAACTTCTTATATTCAGTAAGTCATGAATAAATAATAGGTCAATCAGATGTGACTAACTAAGCAATTTAATAGTTTATTTTTGTATGCATATAACGTCTTTGTATATTTTATACGATCCGGTAGTATATCAATATTTTCTTTAAAATGAACATTTGTATATTTTGTACCATCTTCTTAAGTAAGTTTTAAGTAACTTCTCTAAATTTAGTTTTTAAATCTTGTTTAATGGAAATGAATATTTTTTTCATTTTCAAAAAGGTTCCTTGATATTTTCTCAAAAATTATTATACATATTTTAAATCATATGTTAAACTCAAATTGTATTGAAGACGAATAGAGTACTTTGAAATGTTTGACAAAAAGATGTTTTGAAAATTTTGGTAAGAGGTATTTAGAAATTTGATGATACCATTTTAAATGTCCACCAGTCATAATAACTATAAAAAGATTTGGAAAAGCTGAATATACTTATTTGAATTAATGAATCGAAGAGGTTTTTGTATAAAAGTGAATAATTTTTAAAATTCTTGCAAAGCGCTTTCGACTTTCGTCATCATCAGTGCTCACCTGAAAATGAGTGATCTAATTGAAAAGGAAGTTTAGTGAGAATTGAAGTTGTAAAATTTTTAAGGTTAAGAAATTTGGAAAAATTGTTTGAGATTACTTACTTGTCAGGCAACAGGAAGTATCAAATTAAGTACATTGCACATTTGTAATATTTGACTTATATAAAACAAAATAGGCTTATAGCCAAGAAAATACATTTTTGGATTGAGGCCATGTGGTTCAGTCAAAGTATCATATGAAGAAGGACAAATTGAGACAGAATGTGTCAAGTGTCATGTTAAAATAATGGTACCAACTTGAGGAGTGATCCATTATGGATTTGATTGAGTATGTAGAGGAAAAATATTGAATAAATTATATTAGTAAAATATGATTAATTAATAATTCATAATCATTTCATGAAGGGGAAGGAAATCTCTATTTAAGTTTACTTGAGTATTCAAACAATGATCATTATTGAAAAGTTCTTTAGAAATCTCCAACTCTTCAAACAAGTCAAGCCTAAGGACATTTTTATTATCTATTTTATGTAATATTTTGGAATTTCTATTGAGACTAAAGTTGGGATTGTAAAATTTTATGTGGTGGCCAAAAGCAGATTTGTCAGGTTTTTTTAAATGTTCATTAATACGAGTAAAAAGAGGTCTACAGGTTCTACCAATGTAAGATGGTAGAACAATCAGAACAGTCAAGCTTGTAGACTCCACTTCTGTGTAATTTGTTGATTTTGTCTTTGGAATTTTTACTAAAAAGTTACTTAAGTTGTTTTGAGATTAATTTTTTTTTTTTGCCAGGTATGGTATTTTCTATAAATTTGGAAATAACAGTACACATATTTTGATCAAAATAAGGTAAGGAGAAATATTTCACGGAAGGTAAATTAACCAAGGTGGTAGAGTTGAAGGCCAATCTTCTATCTGATCGGAGTTCAAATTTAAATAATTTGTAAATAATGGATGGTTGATAACCATTGTTGACAGCAATCTGTTTTAAAGTATTCAATTCTAAATTGAAATTGGAGGGAGATAAGGGAATGTTCAACAATCTGTTAACATAACAATTGAAGGAAGCCATTTTATGTTGCATAGGATGAAATGAATTGAAATTTAAACTCAGATCAGATAGAAGATTGGCCTTCAACTCTACCACCTCAGTTAATTCACCTTCTGTGAGATATTTTTCCTTACCTCATTTTGATCAAAATATGTGTACTGTTATTTCCAAATTTATAAAAAATACCATACCTGGCACAAAAATTTCTTTAAAATCTCAAAACAACTTCAAAATCAACAAATTACACAGAAGTAGAGTCTACAAGCTTGACTGTTCTGATTGTTCGGCATCTTACATTGGTAGAACCTGTAGACCTCTTTTCACTCGTATTCTGTTTAAAATCTGTTTTTCCGTTAACCAGCTGTCGCACCCCTACGAACAACAACCCTCAGAAGTCGAAACTTGTGCGAGCTAAGGATTAACGAGGTCTTACCTTTTAACGTGTGATTCCTAACACGGGTTGGACGGTAGCAAGTGAAGATCGATCGTTCAGACTAGGGCTTGAACCACCGACCAACACAGCAGTCAATTCGAGTGAGTGAACAAAGCACCTACGCCGAACCGCTTGGCTACCGACTGACCACATTATTGACCATTTAAAAAAAACCCGACAAATCTGCTTTTGGCCACCACATAAAATTTCACAATCACAACTTTAGTCCCAATGGAAATTCCAAAATATTAAATAAAATAGATAATAAAAATTTCCTTAGGCTTGACTTGTTTGAAGAGTTGGAGATTTCTAAAGAACTTTCCAATAATGATCCTTGTTTGAATACTCAAGTAAACTTAAATAGAGATTTCCTTCCCTTCATAAAAGGATTATGAATTATTAATTAATCACATTTTACTAATACAATTTATTCAATATTTTTCCTCTACATACTCAATCAAATCCATAATGGATCATTCCTCAAGTTGGTACCATTATTTTAACATGACACTTGACACATTCTGTCTCAAGTTGTCCTTCTTCATATGATACTTTGACTGAACCACATGGCCTCAATCCAAAAATGTATTTTCTTGGCTATACGCCTATTTTGTTTTATATAAGTCAAATATTACAAATGTGCAATGTACTTAATTTGATACTCCCTGTTGCCTGACAAGTAAGTAATCTCAAACAATTTTTCCAAATTTTTTAACCTTAAAAATTTTACAACTTCAATTCTCACTAAACTCCTTTTCAATTAGATCACTTACTGATGATGACGAAAGTCGAAAGCGCTTTGCAAGAATTTTAAAAATTATACACTTTAATACAAAAACCTCTTCGATTCATTAATAAGAACTATATTTTTTCCAAGTATGTTTTTTTATTTGATTGGTCGCTTTTAACTTTGAGTGGATCGTATCTGACAATTATTTTTTATTTTACTATTTATTAACTAGTAGAAAGCATGTTTTTTCAATATTATTCAATGTTAATAGGTGCTTCTTGAACCATTTTATATTTTAAAATTCCTAATAATCATTCTTTTTCATCTTACCACAAACAGTTTCAGTGTAAAAAATGACAATGTCATTAGCAGAAGCATGATATATTTTCTATACTTCATATCGGACCCAAAAGTCTTTCCTTGAGGAACTCCATAAAAAAACGAGAACTGCTTACTATATTATTTATTTTCACATACTGTCTTTTTTCAGCATTTCTTCAATTTCAATAGCTTCAATTTTTTTGAGCAATGACTAACCGAATGAAATGCTTCGAGAAGGATTGTAAACGTACAAAGATTTGGGATTTCAATTTCTAAAGAACAATAAAGATGTTTATAGTGAGGAACAAATAACACCTTCCCATGATATTTTTCAATTCTATAATAATTTCAATATATCCTTCATAATCAATGTAATAGGTGTGTAGTTTTTCAATTAATTTTTATTGCCATCCTTATACAGTGAGGTCCTAAAGTAACGAATAAATTCGTTTTCTACGTAATTATGAATACAAATGAAAAATCATGAAACAGGTCAATTTTTATACATGAAACTACACTCTCAATAAAATTATTCAACTGACCCTTCAACCCCCTAGAGGTAATAATATCCCTGTAAAAAAAATTAAATGAAAAAGCATAGGGTGTAATACCGCGTTTAAGGAGATTTTCAATTATCTATTCAGCTATGTAGTACCTTTTGGTTTTCGGATTTGGATACTCATGAAAAAAGTACAAACAAAGAGCCCTCAAGTCAAATATAACAAGATAATAATACTCAAATCAGTTGGTTATTATGAAATTTCGTTCCTAATCTCATCTTCACCAGGACATTTACGTCTATTCAATCTAATGATTCACAGATTACAGATTGTAAGTTGTCTCCAGCCTCGTTACAATTTGTTTCCTTGATATTTAATGAGTTTATATAACTTTTCAACATCTCTCTATCATTATGACTAGTTCCAACAAAGTTTTTCCTACACTACTACTGATATTTTCTCATACACTGTAAGTTTATGAAATTCCAACTGTTATTTCCGCTTGATTACAGGCATAAAACGGCCAAATCTCTCCAAACGGTCATCTCTAGCCATACGGTCAACTCCCGCCAAACTGTCAACTCTCGCCGAACGGCAATCTTCCGCTAAACCGGTGAAGCGGAGAGAGGGAAGAGGGGATAGGTGAAAACGCTTGAATGACCTATAAATAGGCATCTCCCGAAGGAATAGTCCAGTAGTCACCCGAAGACGATTGTGGATACTAACAATGTATTTGAATAGAATTGTAATGCATGATTTACATATCTTCATGAAAATATATATAATATTATTGTGGTCATTTTCTTTCTTGCTTTCTTTGCGAGTTTTCCACATTTTGGATCGCCTAGCTCATCTATACGGTCGCGCCGGCCCTGCCTAAAATAGACTAATCCTCAGTTTCCTTTTTGGAATAAGCCAAAATCGCTCTGCCGTTTCCGTATTTCCGTAATCGAATTCATCCGAAGTGCGCTTTCGGAGACAGACGTTAATAATAAAATTTCATTTCGAATAAGATTTTCCAAGATCAGCGACTATAAAATCTGACGTTGATTATGAAAAGATTACCGCTTCAGAACTGTAATAATATTCTTTTTTTTGACGAAAATAGGTATTTTGATATTTTTCATCTTCTTTCCGTCAAGAAGAGATCGTTCGTTATACAAAACGAGCTATTCTGACAGATAATTGAACGAGGGAAAAAATCTCAAGAGATTTTCATTTGAATTTTTCGATGATGCGAGTAATGATGGCGATTGATATATTATTTTTGATTTACTCAGAGGAAATTCTTGATGAATTCTTGTTAATTGTAGTTATTTACTGATTAATTTATATTTAAACTAGCCGACTCGGTATCGCAAAGGAGGCAGAATATATTCATCATTTTTTTATCATAGTTTCACACTGGCTTGTCCTCAAAGAAAGTTCACATTTTTACCTTAAGAACAGGCTATTAAAGACATAAGGGCTAAATGTTGCGCCTTCTGGAAAGTTCTAAAACAGTCCAGAACATTCGAGAGTATTCGAAAACATTCCTAAATATTTGTGAATATTCCAAACATTCTAGAACGGTAAATCCCGGGGCATCCCAGATTATTGTGGAAAGATGAAGGGAGTTATATGGTGTGATAGCTCTCTATCATCCCCCATCCTTGAAGAAGTTTCCAGTTTTTCACTTGAAAGACTTGCCTTTGAAGATAGAAGTTTTGCCTAGAACATTCGATAGTGTTCGAAAGCATTCCATAATATACTGAGCCCGGAACATACTGGATTGTGGTGGAGTGTTCCGTAAAAATCTGGAACGTGCAGGAACACTCCAGATCATTATTGACCGATGAAGCGAATTGTATGCTGTAGTAGCTCTCCATTTTCCATTCATGAAGGAGGGCCCCGTTTTTACATGTTGCAGAAAATTCTACAACCGTCAAGAACAGTCTAGAGCAATCCACAAGATTCCAGGACGAAACGGATCATTTTGGAATATTCTGGAACAATCTGGAACGTTCGAGAATATAATAGAAGGATCAGGGCAGTTACGCCAAGGAAAGGTTTCCATTTTTACACGAAGGGCGTGCTTTTGAAGAAATGTGGACAAGCCAACTAGTGGCGGTAGCGGTTTCGATACGCCAATGTCTTATCAGTAATAATAGGCTGACCCATGAAGGCATTGCTGGTATCATATGTCTTTAAAAGACATGTAAGTAAACCCGCCTCACCAAGGTAGTTGAGTCCCACAATGCTATTGTGTTGCAGCCTGTCACCAAGATGAGGCTTTGATGGGTCGACACAGAGCAGTCTGGTGTTTGATTTCAAATGCTTTCTTTTTTTGTTGCGTTCGTGATCCAGCTTGGCACCAATGATGAGGCTTTGGTGGGTCGAAACAGAGCAGTCTGGTGTTTGATCTCGAATGCTTTCTTTTATGGTTGCATTCGTGTTCCAGCCCGGCACAAATGATGACGCTTTGGTGGGTCGAAACAGAGGTATCTGGTGTTTGATCTCGAATTCTTTCTTTTTTGGTTGCATTCGTGTTCCAGCCTGGCGCAAATGATGACGCTTTGGTGGATCGATACAGAGTTGTCTGGTATTTGCTCTCGAATACTTTCTTATTGGGTTCTGGTTTGAAACAACTGTAAGCAATTTTTAATTCAACTCTATTCTAGTTTTCCAAAAATCCCACTACAGCCTCGATTACCTATAAACGGTATTGAATCAACAATCAATCAAATTTACTTGGAGTTGCTTCAACAAACTCACCTGAAATTGATTTGATTTATGTTTGGATTCAAAATTAGTGCGAAAGCAAGGCAAGCAGGTGTAATATTCTTCACTCTAGAACTAGTATCGTTTCAATAGTAATATCCATTCATTAAAGAATATTTGAATATAATTCACTAGCGACCCGCGACGCATGCGATCGCTGTTAATCATAAAGTGCTATAAGGTGAAGCGATGCCTTCGACGGGCTATTTATAGGCACGCGGCGCCGGCCCCCCAGCCGGTACGGCCGCAACTGCTATATCCCTGCATTTAAAATATGTAATATCTTCGAAAATATTCATTTAAATTACATGATGTGAAGGGCCATATTGATCTATATTGAATGCACAATGTACTTAAAGTACTTAATTGAATACACATTAACGCTGTATTGCTAAAATTCGCGTCGTAAAAAAGTAAAGGATAAAAAATGGTTATTCTGGGTTATCCCCACGAGATAGACATATACCATCACTGACATTTTTGTAGACCTCTAAGGTGTACATACAATACTGTAGTACAATATTTCGACCTATCTGGTAGGGTTCAGCCAGTGTTTGCAATTAAGTGAAAAAAAAATTCATTTACGACGTCACATTAGAAACCTCTAAAATTATCAGTGTTTCTTTACTATACTATGCATGTTATATACATATAAACCTTCCTCTTGAATCTCTCTATCTATTTAAAAACCCCGCATCAATATCCGTTGCGTAGTTTTAAAGATCTAAGCAAACATAGGGTTAGGTTCGATCCAATGTGAGTGGGTCTATTCAATCCTCCACCGCAACCCGCAAGGGTTTATTGTGACTCACACTTATTCACACTCCTCGACAAAATAAATCCAGCTTCTTAACGATGCCGATTAGTTTGTATGGTGAGTGGTCTTTAAGGCCAAATGGCTCTGCTGAACTCTAAAAACCTGATTCGGTCCCCGGCGGGGCAGGCTGTTTCATCATGTTCCAAACAGAGGCAACACACACGGTCTTCCGACAGTCGGAGCCTCTGCATATGATGCATATATGATTAGACATCATAGTTCATCCCTACTGTAGTCCAACAACTGTTCGGTATCAAGCTTCGAAGGGTGAATAAACGCCTTGGAGTGAGCCAATCCTGGAAGATTCTCCCAGAAGTCCTTAAATCTTTCTGCCATCCAGGTGTTTAATATTTGTTTGGCAAAGCCTAAAGCGATGCCAATTACAGGTTCTGGTCCGATGAAGCTGCTTGCAGCACCCTCCTTTGCAAGGGAGTCAGCAGCCTAATTGCCTTCCAGGTCAGTATGGCCAGGAATCCAGACCAGAGACAATCTTTTAAGTCTTCCTAACGAGGAGAGTCGTTTTTGGCAATTGGCTATCAATTTAGACGTTGCTCGGTAGGAGCCAAGAGCGTCCAACGCCGCTTGACTCTCCGAGAATATTTTTATTGCTTTGTGTGTGAGGTTGGATTCTTCCAATCTCTCCACACACAATTCAATATCGTAAATTTCCGCTTAAAATACAGTCGCATAGGTTCCTAGGCAGGTTGATATCTCTGTCCTGGGTCTACGACTGAAAACACTCGCATCAGGACCTGAAGGTGTTTTTGATCTATCTGTGAATCAACAACTATCTGCTCTTAATATTTCCTTTTCCCAAAGGACCCAGTCCTCTCTACTCGGATACAGTACTTTATAAGGCAGTTCGAAGTTGACATTTGGAGGCATAAAGTCACAAGTCATTTCCAGAATGCTGTGACTTCCACTGTCAACCAACAGTCTGTTGCACTCTGCATTAAATTGATTTGTGCAATTGTCAATGTGCAAAAGTCTATATGCAGTCCATCTAACCTCTGGCCTCTCTCTCCAGGAAAATGTGGAGAGGAGGTAGACCTAGAAGTATCTCCATGGCCGCTGAAGGTGTAGTACTTATGGCACCACTGATGGCTGGACAAACCTGTCTCTGTGAGCCAGAGAGCTTCGCCTGGGCCGTTTTCTGTAAAGCCTTCGGCCACCAGACAATTGCACCATAAGTGATCATTGGTCTGACAATCATCACATAAATCCAATGGATTTGATTGGGACCCAAACCGCAAGTTTTACCACAAATTCTTCGACATGTCCATAGGGACAGTCTGGCTTTCCGAGTGAGCGTTCCAGGTGAGTTTTTTATCAAGGATAATGTCTTTGTTTCACCTCCGTTTCAAATGGAATGACCTCACTATTAGGGGAAAGTGGAGTTCGATCGTCCAATCATCTCCTACTGGTAAAGGAGATTATCACAGTTTTGCTAGGGTTGACAGACATCTGCTCCCTCACGTTTTGGAAGATATTACAAGCTACCCTTTCCGACGTGGACCTTGACAAGATGACAAGGTCATCTGCTTAAGATTGCAAATCTACTTTTCTTCTGTCAAGGGCAATCACGCAGACTATCCATCAGGAGCCACCACGGAAGGGGACATAATACCCCACCTTGAGGACAGCCTCTAGTAACCCCGAAACTGATGGCCTCGCCTTGACGAGTTTTAGTTGAAGTTCTGTTTACCAGCATGGTATAGATCCAGCCAGTCATAGTCGATTCCATACCTTTCCTAGCCAGAGATGATCCTATAGATTTAGGTAGTGCATTGTCAAATGCTCCTTCAATATCGAGAAATACAGCAGCCGCATACATAGGGACAGTAGTGATTACTGTCCAATTTGGTGCCATACTTATATAAAGCTACCGACATCAAAATTCATCTCTATAAACGTCATTTCAATTGTGTGACATTTTTTAAGGACAAAACACGAGCACTACAGAAAAATCCTTAAGGCACTCAAAAAACGGTGCCTGTGCGAAAGTAGTTATTCACATTGGATTTGAATCGCTGGAGATTCAATTCATTTGAAAAAAACGTTCGCAGGAAGTTTATTCCACATAAACGGAGTTATCCAAATAAAAGAGTTCTTATACGTTGAAGTTTGAGGTGTAATGAGTTGAACCTCTCCAACCTCTATTCGATGTTCCAGAATATCAAGGTTGAAAGTGATGTTCGTGTCTTCAGTGAAGCGAATGGATCTTTTCTGGATGGAATTTAGCAGGTTCAGGGTATACTTAGGGGCGGAGCTCCATACATGTGAACAATACTCCAGAGAAGGTCTCATCTGAGCTTTATAAAGCATCAAAAGTTGCTGAGGTGTGTACAATTTTCTGGTTCGGAACAGTGTTCCAAGCTTTTGAGAAGCAACGTTTGCAATGGGGAATGTTCCTCCTGACGAAAGTGAAGTAGTTTTCATGAAAGAGCTCTAAAACAACGCATTTTAAACTTATCATTTCAACTTTTTTCTTCAAAAAATTATTTAAATACTTAAAAAAGAGGAATGAAATAATGCATAACATTTGAAGGGCTTCGCTTCTATTTCACCATTTGGCAACATCGGTTATACTAATAAAGGACAATGAATCTGTTACCTGTATGAGACAAACAAAGATGACATATTTCAGAGGCGTGCTGTTCTGTTTACTTATGTTCCGAATTCCGAGACATTCTGTGACATATAAAATTTTGTGCACCTAACCTATCTTTCTCTATATAAATAAATAACAAAACAACTGTTGTTTATGTGGCTTGTGGAGGTGATATCGAACTATAATTTATATTTTGCCTTAACTTTTGATTTATAAAGATAAATTAGGTATATAAAGGTATAAATTATTTCAACTTGATATAGGCGCTGTTGCCAATATGTGAATTAGAAACGAATCCCTTTAAAAATTAAAACCCAACATTTGAAACATCAATTTGAATACTTCTCGAAGTGAATTTTAAAAACTCATGGATTAAACTAAACTTCATTTTGTTCAAACTTACATTTGCTGTAAAATCCCAAATTGAGGAACATTCCCCATTCCATCTGCATGATTGTGCCAAGACATACTGGTATCCATTCCAACCCCCCAACAAACAACCCCGAAAAAGCTTAATATACGGGTTGCGATTTCCTAGACTGCTTTTGAAGACTTTCACAATAAAGTATTACATTCAACAAAGTTTCTTCTAAGAACAAAATGATTCGTTCGCCGTTTTCGCATCAGTTGAGACAATTTCTAAAAACTCTTTTTCAATAATTCCAATCAATGACAAAAGATACGGAATTTCTGAAAACGTTACTACAGCTGGTTATCGAGTATTCAAAGAATTCTTCCGGCGAAGACATGCACAAAAGGAAACGATATAACATAACTTAAAATCATCGATTTTGCTATTACGGCGGTAATCAGCAACCTCGACCTCATAAATTTTCCAGAAATTCAGTTCAGATGAATTTCAGAGGCACGACTCCAGCGTCCAATATGATTTCAGGGCGCTGAGAAAAATAGTCGAAAAATGGGTAGGGAAGAGCGACATCTGTAGATTAGTAGAGTAAAAACATCGGGCGGAACTAAATGAGAGACTGTCAAAAATATTTCAATGGTTAGTCTATATACAATGTTTCAACTGATGAAATAAATATTTGTCTAGTGACCTGTATTTCAAGGTTAACTAATTCATCCAAATTTGTTCACTCATCAGAAATCTACACAAACTCACTGAGGCAGTGTCCACAAAAATGGCCTTCAAATAGTTATCAACTTTTTTTTATGTTCGACTATGAACCGAAGAAAAACAATACATTGTTTCAAAACACATTATTTCATGTTTTACTTTGAAAGTTTACTTTTTTTGTTTCATCCGTGATGTTTCAGAATTCATTCTCTCAACTGTGGCATGTATAACTTTCGTTTGGATTATTTCCTGCTCTCTTATTTTTCAACCGTTAGCAATCAATATATGCATTACCGTAAAATAATTTCTCGTTTTCATTCAATCAATTATTAAATACAGTAGGTACATCATCTGGAAATTATATTGTAAGCCTAGCTATACATAATGTCACCTCTCCCTCAGGATTCTAGAAGTTTATAAGATATGAAAGCTTAGATTCTTCCATTAAATGGTGTAGTATAAGTATGTACTTGAAAATGTATCTAGTTTTTTCCTGTCTGAAAGGAGAGCCTTTTATAGATATCAGAGGATCTATTTTTTATGTACTAACGTCAGATCACTGCATTTATTGAACGATGCAAAAGTCAAGAACAATTCATTCTTTAGTATAATTTACATGAACTCCACATTTAAAATCATATTCACTGTCAAATAATTTCGTTCATTATAGCAGGGGAGCCCACGATGCAAAATGGGGATTTACTCGAGCGTCATAGAGACCTATTAGGTTGCAAAGCTTAGATGATAAGAAGAAAAAAATGTTATATATTATATACCTCTTCATCGGTGGGGGAAGCGACTATAGATTTTTGAATATTTAAAAAAAATACTGTTGCATGGACATACTCGAGCGCGTCAGATATTGATAGCATCAATGTCCTACGTATTTTTAATAATGTTGGTATGTTAATCTGATCGTTTGCATGATGTGGGTGGTTGTACGTAAGGGTTAAAAGTGAAAAGAAACAAAATTTCATCGAGCGCGTCAGATTTTCAGAGGGGGTGTTAAGTGCAACAAAAAAAAAGCTCTCATTCAATAATCTGACGATTTCGATCTGACGCAAACTCGCGGCCATTATTATAATGTGCAAAAAAAATCACCATTTTGAAATACTCAAGCGCGTCAGATTAAGATATATATAGTTCATCTTTATGTTTTAGACGTGCTGTCTCATAATCTGACGATTATCTAGAGGGATTCACTTAATCTGAAAAAAATAAAAAATTTTCAAAAAGAAATTTAATTCATTGAACTTAATTAATTGAAAAGCTCAGGAAACAGCATGCAAATAAATAAGTGTATGTTTTTTAAGTAGAATACTTGTATTTATAAGAAAATTGTTTTTGAAAAATGCTCAAAATAATTTCATTTTTTATAATCAATTGATTGAATAATGAAGAAAAGAGAAATGAAACATTCTATATTTTTTAACACTTTCATTTGTAACTAACGTTACAATATATAAGGACATTTTCAAACTTATACAATATATTAGTTTGAAAATGTCCTTATAGGACGAAACTGTAGTAACGTTAGTTACATATAAAAGTGGTAAAAAACAGAAAGTTTAATTTCTCTTTTCTTCATTATAATTTCCTACCTCGTAGTAACGGCTACATCTATCAATTAATTGATTAATTAATCATCATCTTCATCACGAACGAGTCTCTGTGATTAGCTGTGATGGGGTCATGGCAACAGAATTCAGAGTGGGGACAGAGTGAGAGAGTAATAGATAGAGACAAAGTGAATAGAGAATAGAGAAATATAATCTCGGAGAGGGAAATATAGGTATCACACAGCTGCACGCATTAAACTTTATCGACGAATTTTTGTTATTTCGGCTTGCGGAAATCGTCAGATCATACATTTTTCGTTATCCTTGAATTATTTCCTTCAAAATAAAAAAAATTAGCTACGCTCGAGAACGTTGAAATGACGTTATTTTTTTACAACTTTGCTGCCCTCCCCTTTTTTTACGTCACTCTCAAATTGTCAGATTACTGGAATATACACTTTTTAGCAGGTAATTAACTCACCCTACCTTAATCTGACGCACTCGAGAATTTCTGATGATCAATTTTTTTTACTAATCTGATCCATTATCCCTCACAGGTGACCTTATATATGGAGCTCATATTTGGTGGAGGTACTCAACCGGGTACAAAGTATCCCCCTGTATATTAATCTGCCGCGCTTCAGTAAATCCCGAAATCCCCGCTTGGGCTCCCCTATTATTAACAGCACCAATCTAACATTAGAATGTTGAAATTTTCGAAACCGTTCTAAACACAAGTATTCCGATATCTGTAAAAAAGTATGCATTCATTGTCAACTAAAATTTACACTATTTATAATCAAAATATCGATTTTCCTGAAATAGGTTGATCTTTGCATGACGTCTCAACGAGTAGGTCATCACATCATCAACGTCATAAATGGAAAGTGAATCAGCTGCAGAGGTACAAAAATCTATGAATATAAAAAGTACAGGGAAAGTATTTAAGAAACCGTCTCAAAAAAAGCTAGAGAATTGCCTTGATAGTAATGACATCGCCTGAGTATGCAATATTGCAATGTTACTAACTGAACAGTGCTAGTCAGAGATACCTGAACAAAGGAAGGCTCTACAATGGTGACCTTAGCTGCAGGTGCTGATAAACAAGAAACATGTCCAACAAATGAGCATGCACTGTTAAAGAAATGCACTGTTTACCATGGGTAAACAGTGCATTTCTTTAATATCCCCCCTTTTATTTCTTCCACGGTCAACTTAGAAAATTGAAATTTGTGATAATGGAATTGATGCATGAATACTTTATTTTGAAGTGAAATTGGCCGATGAAACTTTCAAGATGGCGACTGGGCGCCATCGGGCGCCATCTGGGGAAAAATTAATTGAAAGGGGGGTCTTGTGGCACATCATTTTGAAGTTCTTGACGAATACTTCACAACCCTCGAATATGAAGTCAATATCTTCACCTACTAGAAAATGGCGGAACATTTAATAATTTCCTGACGACAAACACATTAATATCGATATTTCTAGAAATATTCCTTTTTATCTGCCATATGGCAATTCCAACAACCCTATAACGTTCATTAAGTTATTTTTTGTTTATGAAAACGACAAAAAATGTCATTGTTCAGTGAGAATATTCTCATTTAGTTTTCGGTTTTACTAGTAGAAAGGTACCACGTCAACAATCTCTGAAATGGTCAATTATCGTCCATTGGAAGAAAAAATTGAAGCGATTTTTATTTACGGCGCGACGCGTAACTTTCACGAGACCGAAAGGATTTTCAATTAACGTTTTCCGAATCGTCCTATCTGCACATAATATTTGAGGGAACTTGTATCCAAATTCACAACTACCGGTAGTGTATATAACAAAAAGTCCCAAGGTCATCTGTCCATTCCGGAAGAACAGCAAGTCCAAATAATTTGTGAGAGGGTAGTAAATCCTGAACAGTCTACTTATTCGGTCGCGAATATTAGTGAGGTGTCTCCTTCTACTGTGCGGAGACTTTTGAAGAGGAGTAGGTATCATCCATGGAAAATTAAAATGGTACACCAATTAACTCAAGATGACTCTGATTGAAGAAAAGAATTCTTCGAAATCATGGCGAAAATCATTGAAATGCTTCCTACCTATCTCCACAATATTTGTTTTAGTGGCGAATGTACATTTTACAATGTACAATGTTCATAGACAAAATCCAATCCCAATATTCAGAAAAAATTAACGTTTGGGCAGAAATATTGGGAAACCATATTGTAGGATATCTATTTATTAATCAAAATTCAACAGGGGAACTGTATTTGAATAAGCTGGAAACTACTGTTGACCCTCTCATCACTGAAATCGTCGAAGCGAATCCTAATGAATTCGATATGGATATTGTATTCCAACAAGATGGAGCGCCACCACATTACCAGACAAGTAAGAAATTATTTGGATACTACTTGTCCAGTCGTTGGATAGGCCATGGAGGTCCTACAGAATAGCCAGCCCGCTCGCCAGATTTGACACCTTTGGACTCTTTTATGGGGCTATTTGAAACAAAAAGTGTACGAAACTAAACCTGCTTCAATATTGGATATACGGCAGAGAATAATAAATATTTGTGTTCGAAAACGTTCGGCGTGAAATATTGGATAGGCTGTTCATATGTCAAGAAGTTCAAGGCAACCATTTCAAGCATCTTCTGAACTGACCTCAAGCTTATTACCTCATATTACATAGTTAAATGTCAATATATTCAGGCAACTACTAAAAGTTCTGCCATTTCGTAGTAGGTGAAGATATTGACTTCATATTCTAGGGTTGTGAAGTATTCGTCAGGAGCTTCAAAATTATGTGACATAAGACCCCCTTTCCATTTAATTTTTTTCCCAGATGGCGCCCAGTCGCCATCTTGAAAGTTTCATCTGTCAATTTCACTTCTAAATAAAGTATTCATGCGTTAATTTCATTATCCCAAATTTCAATTTTTTGAGTTGACCCGTTCAAAAAATAAAAAGAGGGAGGATATCAAAGAAATGCACCAAACCAAAGGAAGCGTCCAGGAGAGCCAAGACCAAAAAAGCTCGCGAAATTCAATCAAATGTTAGGGCTTTGCTGTTTTCTTCGTTAACCGTGGCGTAGTGCATCAGGAATTCTTGCCACATGGCCGTACAGTCAATAAGGAATATTATCTTGAAGTTGTGCCACTTGCGAGAAGCAATACGAAGTAAACGTCCGGTATTGTGGAAAAACAATTCATGGCTTTTATGAATGCACATCCTACAACCACGAGTTGTCACTGACGCCTCAAAAACAACTCGTGGTGTAGGATGTGCATTCGTAACGAAACCGCCTGTAAATTTTCTTTACATGAATCTGCCACTATTCTCACTGGAGAACTGCATGCCATCTATAAAGCTCTTTCCTTCATTAAAATAGCACCTGGTAAAGAGTTTTTGATAATTACGGGCTCACTCAACTCCCTTATTTTTTTGTCGAAAATATATACCCATCACGTACTGGTAAATATGATTAAAGAGGAGATGAAACAACTAGATAACAGGACAGTAACCCTCCTATGGGTTCCTTCACATACTGGGATTTCTGGAAACGAAATAGCCGATAAAATTGCCAGAGAAGCTGTAGAACATCCAGCATGTAATCTCAGTATGAAAACATTGCCGATAGATCTCAAATCCTATTTCCATTGCAAAATTGTAGAAATTTGGAATCACCACCTTCCAAACTTAAGGAAATCAAGGCTACATTATATCCTTGGAACAACAAAGCAACAAACCGCTTTCATCAAGTCATAATTACAAGATTACACACTCGCCTTACGCATGAACATCTAAAGAACCGCCACCAAAATGTTTCGCGTGTGAAGTGCTTGTGACTGTTAAGCATGTTCTGGTGCCCGCTCTTCACAGTTGAGAGACTGAACAATAAAATTTCCTCCGAACTAAGTGAAATTTTCCAAAATACCAATACCAACAATATTGTTGAATTTCTTAAAGAATGTAACCTTTTATTTATACTGTAATGTGAACAACTGCATGTTTTAGATATATTTTATATGTTTGCCGCTAATAGCTACGGCTGATGCGGTTTTTTCTAAATTGAAAAAAAAAAATTCATGGCTTTTGCATCACGATAATGCACCTGCTCATTCGTCATTGCTTGTTCGTAATTTTTTAGCCAAAACAACACCGAAGGCATGCCTCAGCCATCGTATTCACCTGATTTGGTCCCCTGTGACTTTTTCTTATTTCCAAGATTGAAGAGATCCATAAAAGGACATCGTTTTGCGACGATTGAATCGCAGAGAGATCTAAAGGTCATACAAAAAAGTGCATATCGGAACTGCTTCGAGGATTGGAAAAAAGCATGAAGGGGACTACTTTGAAGAAGACAAAATATAAATTGATAAATAAATAAATATTTCTAAGAAAAATGAAAATTCACCTTATTTTTCGATCAGACCTCGTATATCACATTCCATCCATATGTGATATACATCATTCGGGGAGCCACATTAAGAATATATCTGGAATTGTACAGGATCAGAAGTTTTGGTTGATAAGTTCTACATATGACCTTACTAATAGCCAATTTGAAGAATCAGACACGAGTCATTTCTAAGCGCCCAGTAACTCAAAAGAAACGTATGACTTATACATATCACGTACTAATTAAAACACGAAATTTATTTGTCATCTCTGGTTGGAGAATTCCCTCGTGAAAATTATTTATTTCATTCATCACGAAAGTCCAACAATATAAAGAATGGTACTTACTTGATTTGAAAGGGTTATTTTTTTTTTTTTTTTTTTTTTTTTTTTTTTTTTTTTTTTTTTGTACTTACTTGTTTCGCCATTGGTTTTGTTCAAATTGAGATCTAAAATAGGTCCAGTAGTACCGGCACTAGTAGCCTGCGGGGGGCTTTGTAGTAAAGTGTCCGTCGATGGCTCATCATCTGAAATTGATAACAAGAATTATTACACAAAACCAAGATAAGATAATATTGATGATTTCAGTAAAAAGTAGTTAAAA
This sequence comes from Leptinotarsa decemlineata, assembly GCF_025532065.1. Lineage (NCBI taxonomy): Eukaryota > Metazoa > Arthropoda > Insecta > Coleoptera > Chrysomelidae > Leptinotarsa > Leptinotarsa decemlineata. The sequence goes on along the minus strand of NW_027412558.1, from coordinate 10,847,927 downwards.
CTGAAAATGGCTGATTTTCCTTTCATTGTTCATCGTTTTCTCATGTTTTCTTTCAAACCATCTCTGTCGTTCAATCTCTCTCTCTCTCGCTCACTCTCAGTAGTTCTTGGCCTAACCGGAAAGAAGATGCGCTTATTGCTAAACATGTCTTTTTCATTTTTTACATTATACTTCATGGAGAAACACAATATTCCATTGGAAAAATTGACCTTGGTCTGTTTGATATCAGAATTGAGTTCAAAGTAGGCTTTCCAAGACATAAATTTGAATACCTAGACTGAGGCCGGAATTTTGAGTAGGGGAAGGTGGGGGAATCACGGACGCAGGGTAATCGAGGACGTGTATGTTTCAACCAGTGTGAAGGTGGCCATGCGTTTTCATCCATGTGTTTGGTGAAAGAGAGGCGAGCGCGCTATTCCGCCATAGGTCGTTTCACCTCAATTATTCACATGGCTAGCCATGGAAATTTTTACATTGATAGACTCATTGCTGGAAACGAACTGATGTGATTGGAAATTATTCAAACGATGATGAAAATCCTTTTTTTTTATGAAATGAACCGCATTTTATTGAAATTGTACAACAACTGATAATAATAGAAGCAGAAAAATAATTCCAAAAGGAAATTCGTTGCTAGGAATATTTTTTCTGTCAATTAATTAAATACACCCCCGAGTACCCTTAATTCAATTTTCATTAGAAAATATCATAACTCCTTGCAGAAACACATTGCTGGGAATTTTTTTTCATGAAACCATCGAATTTGGCATGCTTATTAACCCCAGAAGGGTCGCTGATTTGGTCTCGCGAGACAACACCCCCAACTACCCCTAATTCACTTTTCATTAAAAAAAACATAAGTCCTTGCAAAAAAACATTGCTGGGAGTATTTTTTCAAGAAACCAATCGAATTTAGCAAGCTTGTTAACCCCAGATGGGTCGCTGATTTTGTCTCACGAAAATACATCCCCTTCTACCCTTTATTCAATTTTCATTAATCATAACTCCTTGCAGAAATACATTGCTGGGAATATTTTTCCATGCAACCATCGAATTTGGCATGCTTATTAACCCCAGAGGTGTCACTGATTTTGTCTCACGAAAATACACCCCCTTCTACCCTTGAATCAATTTTCATTAGAAAAACTCATAACTCCTTGCAGAAACACATTGCTGGAATGATCTCCAAGAAAGTTAACTCAAACACCTTCTATCTACAAGTTGAAGAGCATAGTGGTTTCGAAATAGATGATTTTTTTCTACGTGTGAATACTACGACTAAAATTTAGATCAATGGATTTGGTTTTCGAAACTTATTCAACACTATCATTGGAAACCCATTGTGAATGCTGCGAATAATATGATTCTGGAAAAAATTGATAATCTGCTTCAGTTATTGACAGAAAGTTACGGTTATGAATGAACTTTCAATGTGTTTTCGCGAAGAGTTATAATTTTTTTTTATGAAAATTGAATTAAGGGTGGAAGGGCCTTCTGGGGTTAATAAGCATGCCAAATTGAATGGTTTCATGGAAAAATTTTCCCAGCAATGTATTTCTGCAAGGAGTTATGATTTTTTTTAATGAAAATTGAATTAAGGGTAGAAGGGGGTGTATTTTCGTGAGACAAAATCAGTGACCCCTCTGGGGTCAATAAGCATGCCAAATTCGATGGTTTTATGAAAAAATACTCTCAGCAATGTGTTTTTGCAAGGACTTATGATTTTTTTTTATGAAAATTGAATTAAGGGTAGTCGGGGGTGTATTCAATTAATTGACAGAAAAAATATTCCTAGCAACGAATTTCTATTTGGAATTATTTTTCTGCTTCTATTATTATCAGTTGTTTGTACAATTTCAATAAAATGCGGTTCATTTCATGAAAAAAAGGATTTTCATCATCATTTGAATCATTTCCAATCACATCAGTTCGTTTCCAGCAATGAGTCTATCAATGTAAAAACTTCCATGGCTAGCCATGTGAATAATTGCGGTGAAACGACCTATGGCGGAATAGCGCGCTCGCCTCTCTTTCACCTAACACATGGATGAAAACGCATGGCCACCTTCACACTGGTTATGTTTCACTATGTTAGAAAAGAATGAAATGACGACGCGCTCGTTTTACAAGGTAGGGGAGACCGAGACAGGTTGTAACACGGGATAAGGTGTAACAGTCGCAAAATCTCCTGAAAGTTTATTCTGGCAACCCCGTATCAAGCACGGACTTCTAGGAAATGTTATCTGTGCTAGTTTCACTTATGCAGCCAATCGCTAGATGTATTTTTCTACCTGTGCCTTCAACCTCCTAGCGAGGGTGAATAACAACCCTAAAATTTTAAATGGAAACTGGGGTCGAGTGATATATCATTTGAAAGGGCACAAAATTATCTTTCCAATGATACCTAATTTGTTGTATTTCACTCAAACATGTAGGTATTATGAAGAAAAACAACTACAACCCAGTACTTTGAAATGTGTAATTGACTTAGTAGAATCCTACTTCAGCAAGTGCTGAAAATGTGACCCATTTGCTTCCATACAATAATACAGATTTTGTTTAAATTTATTCCTAACATTCTGTAGCATATCAGGTGATATACTTCTGCACTCTGCTGTAATTTGTTGGCGAAGATCTTCTATGGACTTGGGCTGCGTAGCAAAACATTTATTTTTCAAGTGTCGCCTAAGGAAAAAGTCTAAAGGCGATAAATCAGGTGACCTGGCAGGCCATTCGATAGGGCCTCTCCTTCCAATCCACCGTCCAGGAAACCGGTCATCTAAAAACTCTCTTACCGGAGGAGGTGCTCCATCTTGCTGGAAATGAAGCCGATCATCATTATGATTTTGGTCATTTTCAATTATTTCTGTTATGAGAGGATCAATTGTATCTTCAAGCATGTTCAGGTAAACCCCAGCAGTTAAATTACCAGGAATAAAAAGTGGCCCTACGATATGACTGACTACCTAATATGCCACACCAGACATTGATTTTTTGAGGGTACTGAGTATGGACCTCTCGGAATAAGTGTGGGTTACTGTCATCCCAGTAACGGCAATTATGCCTATTCACAGCTCCATTCAAAAAAAATGTACTCTCATCGGAAAAGCACGTGTTGAATGATAGGTGCGGATCATCAATTAGTAGCTGGCTCAGTTGTTCACAAAATTGCAGCCTTCTATCAGGATCATCTTCATTGAGTTCCTGTACTAATTTAATTTTGTAGGGATGAAATTTATAGGCTTTTAATATCCGTATTATGGACGAACGGGAGACACCTGAGACTGCAGCAAGCTGACGGGTACTTTGAGTATGATCCAATTCAACATGTCCCAAAACAGCGACTTCCACTGCTTCATTTCTGATCGGTTTCCATGGCTGGTGTTTCACATTACAGACAGATCCGGTATCGACAAACTTTTGGACTAACTTGGCAACATATGAATCATTCACATTTTTCCCGGGATTACTATTATTAAAGAGGCGAGCAGTAAGTCTAGCTCGACTATTATGTTGATAATAAAGTTTAAAAATTTCAACTCGTTCAGGAATGGAATAAACCATTTTTACAGTAAAGTTGAAATAATTTCAAAAGCAACCGAACTGAATCAATGAACGTTTGTCTAAATTTTTTTTGTACACTTATCTGCTGTTGTTATTTGAACCAAAAAACGCACGAGAGAAATTGAGGAATGTAGTAGCGATAAAAATGCCGTTTTTTCCGCATTTTCATTAACACCAAAAATCTCGAGTAAATGTTCTTGCTTTTTTATAACTATTCAAGTAAATACAACAAATTAGGTATCATTGGAAAGAGAATTTTGTGCCCTTTCAAATGATATATCACTCGACCCCACTTTCCATTTGAAATTTTAGGGTTGTTACTCACCCTCGCTAGGGGGTTGAAGGCACAGGTAGAAAAATACATCTAAAATGTGTCCCCCTCAAAAGCAAAATTGACCTGTCCGAGCATTTTTGCGTTAAATTACAAAAAAAGAAGAAAAGCAAGGTGCATACTTTTCGTTGGACCACTCGATATATTGATTTATGTTTACGGATCTATGTACATGTTAGCAAGTAATATCTTCCACTGTTATTGTTTTTTTTCAACTGTATGTATATATATATATATATATATATATATATATATATATATATATATATATATATATATATATATATACATATATATATATATACATATATATATATACATATATATATATATATATATATATATATATATATATATATATTCAATAAAAATTCATTCATTGATATATCTGACTCCACTCCATATAGGAATGGTAAAAATATTCCACAAATGAATTTTTTTTTGGAAATGTTTTTCAATTTCAATTCATTTTCAAAACATTCGAACCTTAGTACAAAAGAAAAATTTGCTAGTCTTATCAGGTACATTTTTGTGTTAGAATATCTGAACATTTTTTGTTGATCTGATAAATATCAGGAATGTAAAAAGATAGTTGAAAACAAGCAAAACCTACTTTGGTATAAACAAAAGATTCCTAAATTCATTGAAAACATAAGGGACTGACTGATTCTAAAGAATAAATTATAGTTATCTAGTCATCTGTGGTCTGTCAAATAATCCCTTCTTCACTGGTGTCCTCTTTCATATAACTTGATATGTACAATTTCAGTCAAGATTAACCAGACTGTTAATATCTTCTCTTGAAATCATTCAAATTACAAAAATGGAGTTTCTCATAATGAGTTCAACAAAAACCATTATTGCCAATTTCAAATTTATTATCAAAAATCCATATTTTGAATTAGAAAAACAATTGAAACTTTAAAAAATGTTTATTCAATTTTTTGAACTCTCTCAAAATAAATAAGTACTTACATTTAACATACTATGAGCTACAATCACAAGAGTTTAATTTCTTTGGTTTATTATGTGTAAATCTAAAATACAAAACATCATCATTAGTTACAAAACATCATTAGTTAGGTTAAAATAGCATGTAAGTACTGAATGAATAATATTACATTGATGAATATATGAAAAAATTAATATAGCAAAACTGTACATTTACATTGTCCATAAAAAAAGTCAACAGCCTAGCCTATAAGTTACCATTTAATTATCCTCATGAAATCTGTTAAGACAAAAAGAGAAAACTAGTATTTATAAAAACTACGTACATAACTGTGTCACTCTAATATGAAAATATAAATAAATCTAAAAATTTTCAAGTTATAATTTTTTACAAAATCTATGTTCTCTTGGGATCTTAACAGTTCATTATACCGGTAAACGAAAGAAAAAATGTAGTGATGAGACTGAGGAGTCTATGAGAAAAAAAGGATGTGTAGATGTGTACAAAAAATTGACATAATTAGAAATTATCTGATTCAATGGATAAAATTTCGAAATTGTGAAAAATTGCACGTTTTCACTAATTCTAGGAGTTTAACAAGAAAACATAGAAAACAATTATTTGAAATTATCATAATCAAATTCTCACTAACATAAATCTCACTATTATTGTCGTGAAGTATTTCTCTCAACAAGAAATTTCAAAATCAGAATTTTCACAATATTTCTGAAACTCTGACTCGGAAGTATTGAAAAATGTACAGAACAATTCACCTCCATCTTCGATGACGTGGACTTGTCCGGTATGGGCAGTCTGAATATGTGTGGCGATTAAATTCATTTTTTTGGCAATAAGTCTCTTTGTAGAGACATATAAAATTACTCATATTGAACTTCTTCTGCGCATCAGTTAACTCTATTCCAAAATCTCTCTCAATTCGTCGAATCCATGTTATGTTGGAATCCAAAAACTTCCTGAAATCCTTACTGGTTGATCCGAACGCAATAAAATCAATTGTTTTCAGGTATTTCATCAAAACTATTATCACTTCTGTAGGCAAGGCTTCCACACAACTAACTCTGATATTATTGAATCTTAATATGAATTGTTGAGCAGGATAGCAAATTTCATTTTTCACCTTCATTGAAAAACCGTGCAGATTTTGTAAATGGAGATTCCTCAGATTATTTTCTGAATGTGAGAAGTAGAGAAGGGGGTCCAAGTAGCAACATAATTCTCTCTCTTCAACTCCATCCACAATACAATTGACCAAAAGCTCGTCGCTCGAATTGAAACAAATAACTGTACATATATGTCGTTCATAAGTTGGCAATGTAAAAGACATCCTGTATAATTTATCTTGCTTCCAGCCTCTTGGCAGCCGTTTTGAAAGATGGATCACCACTGATAAATTGAAATCATAATCTTTCCTAGAGGGCTCCTCTGTATTTTTGGGCATAAAACCAGTTTCCAGCATCAAGATGTATATAAGGCCCACCAGAACATCAGTTTTCGTTGCATCTGGTTCAGTTTCTTGTATAAATGACAAAACATTTTCGAGGCTTTTTGGCTTTTCTTCGCCACGATAGTCGTCCAAGCAAAACGGTGTCGGTTCCATCACTGAAATAAAAGTCTGTGTTGACAATTTTACTGATAACACTTCACTAATTCCGGGAAATTCAAACACTCATCAGTGGACCTACGCCAGCGCACTCTAACATGGATGAAAACAACCTGTTGATTTGCACGAGAGGAAACTGAGAAAACTAGGAAAACATAAACATAGTGTTGGCAAACAACCGGAAAATGAGTTTAAAAGGTGTTCATGTTGTAATTTTTTTGGGAAATGTAGGGTTTACCCACGTGCCAATAATGGGTGAATCGTTATTGCCATTGCAACATAGGTTCAGAATGAGTCATTTTTGGATCATAACCTCTATTTCATTACATATTTTCAAAAATTATATCTTGGGAGTTAGGCCACTGTTTGAATCAAAGTCGAGGGGAGCGTTAAAGTGAAAGTCAGCATGACAAAATTCAATTCATTAGCGCCTTAGCAGTTAATACTGTAAAAATACCATCTGTCAAAATATTGAACCATGGGAGAAATTGTTGAAACACATTAATTTTAACTAACCTTTCTGAACAAGGTTCTTCGATGATTCCGTACTTTGCTCACTAGTTGATTGTTTATGTGAATTTACGCTATTTGACACTACACTACCACTACTTTCAGCCATCTTTTATTTTAAACTACTATATTTGGCAACTGTCTACTGTTCAACAAATTTCAAAACCGAAATACTGCTGGCAACACTAGAGGACAGCACTTATTTGAGCTAAACAAACATAACGAAGAAACCTGTTAGGTATAACTGACAGTTTCCTTTCCATATTTTCCTAACTATTATACACTTATTATTCATAGATGACGCGAATAATTAATTTCTGAATATCTTTAGGCAATAAAAAAAATGAAATAACATATATTTTCTATGTATACAAAGTTAGGTACTTCCTACGTGGAAATTGAATTGCAGGGAAATTACTTTCTCATATGTAAACATTTATCTCTCCAGAAGACTAAGTACGTTGCATTATTAAAATAATGCAACTAGTAGCGAATTGACGCGGTTTTCTACCCTGGGATCCTAAGGTCGAACCCAACTTTGATCTGATATTTTTCTTGTTAGAATTTTTCTAGTTGAATTAATTCTGCTTTGTTACTTAGTTGACGGAACTGCGAATAACCATGATGCTCCCTGGGAGGTTCGGGGAGTTATTAAGATAGTCTATCCAGAATACGAGGTTAATGACACAAACTACACCTTTATCACAGATGTAATCTGTGCCCTTGTGTTAGTTAAGATCAAATCGTTAGATGTAGTTTGTAAAATTACTATGGATCTTCAAGTAATGGCCGAGCCGATCAGAAAGAAAAAAGTGAGTACACTCAGGGCCGTTGCCGTGGAGGGGATGGGGTGAGCCTCCCCCCCTGCTTTTTCGACTTGGAAAATAGTTGGGAAATTTTGGACCATGAAAATAAAAAAAAATGTAAAAAAAGTTAATACAAATTTAAAAAATAAAAAAGAGAAAAGAAAAGGAGAGGTAATAATAAAAGGAAAAGAACCAGGAGAAGGTTGGGATTTCCCAACATGCATAACTTGAAGAGAATTCTGAGTTGTTTGAAACATTCAAAAAAGTTTAATTTCTCCCAAAGTAAGAAAACAGTCCTGAATAGTCCACAAATTTTGAAGTGACAATTTTACAAAATTCCCAACTTTTCGCTGTTTTTCCGACTTGGAAAAGTTGGGAAATTTTGGGCCGTGAAGATAGAAAAAAATTATAGTAGAAAACAATAAGCACAATATTATTTAAGTATTGTTTCCTTTTATTTGTACTGAATATTCCTATACATGGTGGAAGACTAACGACCTTTGTCCCAAGGTAGAATAATTCCCATTATTATTTTTATAATCACCAAAATTTATTTTTGTTTGTGCATACCCTAACAGGCATAAGCATTCAGCCAATCTTTGGATAGCTAAGTAAGAAAATTAATATATTATAGTAGTAAATAATACCTCGGTTTTCATTTCTTCGAAAGTTGGGAAATTTTGCCAGTGGAGTTGGGAAAATTTGGATTCCCTCCCCTCCCCTGGTTTTTCTTTTCGCTACGGCCCTGGGTACACTATTTTGTTACTTAATTCAACACTGTAACATTTACTTTAAAACTGTCTTCTTCAAAAATAACATACCATATTTCATCTTTTTAATAATATGTTTTGTCATTATCACCGACATATTGATGAATATTGTAAAGATTCTTACCTAAATATAAACTCCAATCACTCTAAACGTTTTCCATTGGTGAAAACTGGTGCACATTCAGTATATTTTTCAATACATAAATGAGAGAGAAATAAATTGAAATAGCACTAGTTTTATGAGAAAGCTTTGTATCATTATTAGTACTCTTGGGTATAAAAGACATTATTTCCAACCTGTCTAGCATTTTTTTTAAATCTTCAGCAAGACCTTCAGTCAACATAATTGATTAACATGTTGAAAACTTCGATATTTTCACAGATTAACAAATCAAAACATGTTTCGCTAGACAACAGCTTCTTCAAGCTTTACTTACTGAGATTACAAACCTAGCCTGAACTATTTTACAGGAAGAATTGACACTCGACCCTCGTTTCGCTAACCCATCATCAGGAAATGATTAAAACTGGACCTGAAAACTGTATTTTATCAAGTTAGGAGGTAAAAATTTATGGTTGGGTTAATTCCACTTTCTTGATTTTTTGTTTTAGTGGTTTTATATCCAACTGAACTAAGAACTTGGAGCATTAAATTTGATCAAAAGAACAAGTGTATTTTATGATTTGACTTACATTCATATCTGCCTACAACTTTCACAACTTGAAATACTGTTATTACATAGAAATTCAAACTATGGAATTTCCATCTAAAATTCTTGTATTCTGTCCATTGTAACAAAAAGTTAATTTTAGGAATAACTGAACATCAATATTCATAAACAATTTATTTCAAAACGAATATTGCTCTCACAAGCCAGAATTGCAACACCAAGTTGGCTTCATCAAGGTATAAAGTATACTGCGTGGTTCATCTCCAAATGAAATGCAGATTATATCACAATAATTCATCCGAGACAATACTATGACTTTACAAAGAATAACGTTCATAAACTTTTAAAAAATGTGTAATATTTTCTAAGTTTCATAACCTTTTTGCAAAATTACTTACATGGCTGGAGAATCCAAGCTTGGCTCAATACACAATCTTGAATGTTCTATTTCAGTTGCAAAAGTGATATTATTATTGTCATTTGAGAAATGTTTTTTTTTTTAAAGATCTCTTCTGGATTTTTTGCCGAATACAATGCCAATTTTTTGGAAGTGTTTCACGATAATGTTAATCTGAATTACCTACTAAATTATTTAACTAATAATGTTTACTTTGAACGAACGAAATATGTTATTGGGTTGTTTTGAAAAGAGTCTACATGGCACATCTTTAGAAGGCAGACAAATGAGGTATGTTCGAAAAATAAGGTGAATGTTCAAATTTCACGGGCTACATACATTCAAATAGTAATTTTTTTATGTTTGTACACTCATCTCGAACATTTGTTCAGTTTCGCATGTTTAGTTTGTTGGTGAGAGGCATAGAACTTATCACTCATCATTGCTTGTTCATAATTTTTTGGCCAAAAACATCGTAATCATGCCTCAGCCACCGTATTCACCAGACTTGGCTCCCTGCGACTTATTCTTGTTCCCAAGATTAAAGAGACCCATGACAGGACGGCTTTTGCGACGATTGAGGAGATAAAAACCGAATCGCTGAGAGAGCTCAAAAACTTACAAAAAATGCGTATCAGAACTGCTTCGAGGATTGGAAAAAACGCTGGCACAAGTGTATTATATCTGAGGGGGACTACTTTGAAGGGCATAAATAGAAACTGAAGAATAAATACGTTTTGAGAGAAATGAAAATTCATCTCATTTTTCGAAGACCTCGTACAGATAAAACTATCACTACACGTCTTAATTTGCTGGCACATGCTTGTGACAGCGTGACCTTCTGTTCCCTCGACGAGGAGAACAATTGCATTCAATACACACCCACCTGGCCGAGGGGAGTGTCACTAGGTTGATTTAAATAAACTCTGTAAGAAGTTGACTCAAAACTTTCAACTTTGCAATTTAGCAGTTATTTGCATAGCTGCGAAAATTGAACTTCGTCTTTCACTATAACTGTATATATGTAGTTAGAACTTAATATTGATTTTTTTTGTGTGATTGTAGTAAAAAAGACGTTTATTATTATTATAAAAGAGGATTGTTACTCAAAACAGCTGTCTTTGTGTAGGTTATTTGGGGATCAAGGAATGAGTCAGAGACAAATTATAAAGGAATTTATTTAGTCATAATCCACTCAGAAATTCCTGAAACAAAGAGAAGCAATATTACAAATACAGAATATACATAAAATATAGAAGATTTTATAAACATTGAACCATATCATAATGCAGGCATAACCCTTCTTGTTATCTGAAAAGGTATGGACAAGTGCATTAGAAATTGAAATATCATACAAAATATATAAGTTTGGAACCAGTTCGTAACGTTTGAATACATACTCCTACTTATTCATATCTAACAATGGTAAGTAATTCAGATTGGAGAGAGATCGTGAAGGGTGGAGTAATTTGAGGCATACATTACTCCGTTCTTCAGAATGTCGCTTCCTTTAACGTAGTCCACAAGGTATCAAGTGGAAAAAATTGATGAGAAGGCTACTTGCTCTATCAGTTATTAAGTCTTTGCTCTATTCAATAGGAGTTGCATTTACATTGTTAGCTTTATGATTAATGGAGGTTCTTTCATATTACTGAAAAAATATGATTGCAATAAAAGTTGTGAATATTACTGGAATTTTATTCCAACACCAAATCATTATTTTTAACACCACAACGCGTGTTTAAATTACCAAGTGATCATCTTCAAGAGGAAGATTAAATTGCCTCTTACTACACCAAAGGTTCCAAACAGTACATCACAAATAAAAGTTGTATCAAAGCACTTCAGTGTCCGACCGAAAGTTCGGTTTCGGAAAAAAAATGGGTTTCGGTGGCAAACCTGTCGAAACTACGACCGAAACTGCATTCGGGAGTTTCCGCGCTGTGATCGGTCTTGTTCGGCGCTTGAATTTCATACAAGCCACGAAGACATTTTGCCACGTCTACGTGCCTAATCATGTCGTGACTCGAGACTTACTTTATTTATTACATAAATATTAAGTACCTATTGTGATATTAGGTAACAATTTGAATAAGTAATTTAATGTTTAATATTTTTGAAAAAACCATCAATATTCAAAAGAAGGATCTACACCTACTCAAATAAACACCTCACCTATTTTAAGTATTTTTAAGATTCAATTAATATTTTTTCTCAAATAAGGGTTTGTTATGTTGATTATCAATAAGTAGAAACGTCGAAGACTGCATAACGTTGTGATTTAAAGATAAAAAAATTAAGACTGACTGATTATAATAACTTTTTCTTTATTTTTCACTCAAAACATAATCCTCGTAAGAAAGTTTCGGTTTCGGCCGAAACTGAGACCGTTGCCGAAATTCGTTTTAGGTCATAAAAACCAGTTTCGGTCGGACACTAAAGCACAGTGAGAGCTATAGCTATGAAATATTTATGACCACTGCTTGTTTCTGAGCACCTAACCAAAGTTTGAACATGTATACCTACTTTGCAAGAATTCCATCTTTCTTTGTTAACCTAACAATGCAATCGTCTGATTCTCCCATTCGTCTGATTGCTCCGCAGAGGGCATAACTTTTGAAACCTTCAGTCATCCTGCCGGTTTGAGGGTCAACTTCGGCGATACTCAGCTGGATTGAAGCATGGTCTTTGGCGTGAATGATCCTGTTACTAGCAGAACTGAAAAATATAAATTTTGATGCATTAATCCAAAATAATTCTGATTTGTGTTGAGTCGCAATATATTTACGGTGTTTTGAAATAAAAAATCAACACAAATTGATGATGATGTGAATCAGTATGTTGTTTTCACATCTCATAGTAACCGTATAATTTTTTGAATTGAATACAATTTTGTTCCAGAGTTTAATTAAATTGTTCATTGAATTACATCCTTCGTATACAATATATTTTAATGACGAGGTAGCGATGTAATTGAATCCCCAATGCATGATTTAAAAACTGTGAACAATATATTATTACTCTTTATTAGCAAATAATGCTCTTCATAGTACAGTCAGTCACTTACAAAATACAAAACAAAAAAAATATATGAAAATAGAGACAAAGCACATTTTGAAAACAAGAAACTGGAAAACAAAATGAATTATTGATGACTATTACTTTGAATATATTCACTACATTTTCTTTTGAATGAATTTAATGAATCACAGCTTTTCATATGACTTGGCAAATTATTAAATGCAATCAGACCAGAACTATACAACGAGTCTGTTGATATAAAAGTTTCCTATTCTATATCTAGTGGAGTGTGTATGAATACTACTTGTGTAGGTTAACTGATCACTCAGATAATTTGGCAACATATTGTGTTTAATTTTAACAATGTTTCCAACATGTATTCTACAGATGTGCGTTTATTACAACTTAATATTGCCCTCAGGGATCTGTTTTGAAGCTTCTGTAGTCTGTTTAGATTTTCATTGCTCACAAAATAGAGTAATGTAATAATTCACTAATTCCATTTTTCAATCTACATAAAAGATGAATTTTCGTGGCTATTTTCTTCTGAATATAACTACAGTGCACATTAAGGTTCAATTCTTGATCTAATACCACTCCCAGATATTTAAAAGTTGTTACCCTTTCAATGATGACATTATCAATTTAAAGATTCAATGATAGCTGTCCATCTCGCAGTTGTCTTAAACGGTATTTGCTACCTATTAACATGCATTGTGTTTTATTAACATTTAACTTGAGGCCGTTGTCACATAACCACTCGTTTATATTTGATAGTTCCTCATTCAAACATTCTGAGATTTCATTTGTTGTCCCAGAACAGTACAACATAGTGTCGTCGACAAAAAGTTTTGTCTTACACCTTTTAACATGTATCACAATATCATTTATGTACAGCAAGAATAGCAGTGGACACAACACTGACCCTTGAGGGACTCCGAAATTACATATAAAGTACTGGATGTCACTTGATTATATTTAACTAGCTGCTTCCAATATGTGAAGTAATTTGTGAACCATTTTAATACTCTATAATCTAGTCCATACTTATTTAATTTCATTAAAAGTAACTCAATGTTGACCGTCTTGAATGTCTTTTTGAAAACCAGAAAGACAACACCTATAATACGTTTTTTAGATAGCTCAACTTTCCACGAAGAGATTAGAAATTGCAGTGCAGTTTCACATGAATGGGATTCCCTAAATAGAATAGAATAGTTTATTGATGCTGTTTAACATAAAGTTTTACACAAGTCAATCCAGATTGTTCTTTAATCAAAATATTGTTTTGCTATATATTTCATCAACTGTTCTTTCACACTGTGATTTCTAATATTTTCTCATAAATTGGCAGGGTATTTATGGGTCTAAAATCAGATCTGAAAGGGTGTTTGTAATTTTTTCAATAAGAACGATGGTGCCAATTTTCCAACCATCAGGAAATGTTCCAGTGGTTAACGATAAATTTATCAAGTCCAAAACCCTATTTCCCAGTATTTCAAATGTTAACTTTATTAAAATCAGATTAATTCCAGTGTCATCTGTATTTTTTTTTGAGGGAAAAACTTATCTTCTTCAACTCGCATATATTCAATGTTTCAAATTCCCCAAGTAACTCATATAACTGAGAACATGATTATAATCATTTATGTACTATACTTTCGGTTAGATCTTTCAAACTGTCAACGAAAAATGAATTAAAGTATCCTGCTACTTTTGCTTCATTTGTTATGAGAACACTATCAAACTGTATACCTTTGAACTCTTGTTTTCTATTTCCCTTTAATAAACCTTTCAGTGCTTTCCACATAGCCCTACCGTTTCCAATATTTTCGTTGATCTTTGATTCATAATATTTTTTATTTTCAATTACGACTTAATTTATATTTATCCCAGTCACATTGTAGTTTGGTTTCCTTGGCTTTTTTTATAAAGAAAATCGCTTTTTTTTATATCTGCCATGATTTCGTCTGTTAACCACACTTTCAATTTGAAATTATGCTTTCTTTTGAATGGTGCATGCATGTCCAAGCATCTGATAATATTATTGATGAATGAATTGGATATTTCATTAATGTCAGTAATATCATTATTCCATAACATATTCATTAGAGACAGTTGGAATTTAATTTCAAAGTATTATAATCTCTCCTACTTATACTAGTGGAAGTTGATTTAGTATGAAAGACAATGGAGCCATACGCAATATTGCTGAACTTTGACTTAGTTATATCTGGGATATTCTTGTAGAACAGAAACGGATAACAACAGTTTTTATAAACTTTAATCGATGAAGAACTAACTATATAGAGTTATCAAAAACATTTGTTATCCAGAAACACCAGAGAAGATAGTGAAAATACTTATTTCAAAAAAAACGGGGCCATTCCTTGTCGAATCAACCAATGGCCAAGACCACGAACTCTTTTTATAATTTTTGGTTGGCTAACAGTATCCATAAAGAATATTAAAAATCAAGAATTTCAGATTTTTAGGGTATTGCATTATCAAAACTCAAAAACGTGAAAAAACCCTAATTTTCAATTCTCTTTCATTTTTTAAACCCAGATTTGCTTATTATACTATTAATATGGCTATGACAATATACCACGTGACTTTCGGCTGTATTGCAGCAGCCACTTCTCAATGTTAAGTGAGTTATCAGGAAGCACTTGAGGTGTGTAATGGGTAAATATGGGATATTATTTACTAGCTAAGTAATTCAATATGCTAGAAATGTTTCTTCCTATTTTGTTCCACTGAAAAATAGTCTAATTTTGTTTTCATACATACTAGTACTCTTTTCAAGGGTGAGGTTAGATATTATCAATCTTTGATGTTGGTGAACTAAATATAGCACGATAGGCATATATACAAGTTAATTTTCATTTCAAAGGATTTTCTCTCAACAAGGCTCTGGTTATGTTAGAGCATGATAAAGTTATCACAGAAAGAGTTGATAGTGTCACAATATTTCCTCCAGAAAATACATGTGGTGAAATAACTGATAGAAGATTCTGGAGATAAAGATTAATAATTTTTTTGGGACACAACTTGGAGCTCCATCTGAAATAGAATTATGTGACCAGAAAGATGAGTTTAATGATGATTTAACCTGCACCAGTACTTTTGAAGCAGCAGATATTGTAAAGTCAAAAATTTTAAAGCAGTTCACTAGAGTAATTTTGCATCTTTGAGTTGATTCATAAGGTAGTACGCGAAGCCAAAAATTATGCCTATCACAAAAACACGTAGTCAGTCATTAGTACTGAGTGGATATGTTTGTGATTCAAGACCGAGGATGTACTGGGAAAGGAAGGAAGATAGAAACATCATAATTGTATTAGAGGCCACTTCAAGAGATAAGTTAGAATATATTGTGTCAAATGGAGTTGGTGCAGGTGTTGTGCTGGAATACACATATGCGTTAAAAATGGCTTGAACAAAAATTTCATCTGTTTTTTGACATCTCTTTCACTTCGCTACCATCGACTGAAGAATTGACTACCAAAAGATTGTATGTCTCTGGCACTTCAAGAGAAAATCATAAACCTGATCAGTTGCTACGAACATCTAAAATAATAAAGAAAGAAAGCCGTGGATACTAAGATTTCAGAAAGATGAATGGTCAAGACATCATAGTAGCGAAACACTTTACTTCAATTTTGCTAGAGTAGAACCTACGATATTATCAGAAGGAAAAAAATTCTGATCATGTTTCGTATGAAAGTAATGTAAAATTTTTGGAAATTGGGATGAATTTATTGTAACAAATCAAACATGATACATTATATCATGTTAATATGGGTGGCGTTGATTGTCCTTTATCGCATAATGATCGTTATTGACTTCATGGCATACCTCAATAGTAAGCATATCTGGATTGAAAAAAAAGATCATCAAACCTGCACACAATGCAGATTTGGTAATTCATTATCAAGCGAAGGTACCAAACTTGGAGATACTTTGGATGAATTCAACAGTGAGTCACGGAAAAATCCAATTTCTAAAATAAATAAAAATAAATAGCGGTAGTGTGCAAAAAAAAAGAATTGTTTTTGTTGCAGTGAAGAAAACCATAAATTTGCCACGTAAATTTCGAAAACAGCTCTGTCATTCTCTGACAATCAGATATTGGGAGTTGGACTAGTTAAGATATTTTCACATGGAAGTATATAGGTGATACTCATGATCAATATCATTTGGAATAGAAAAAAGGATAATTTGAATCATCATGTCGGTCACTTCAGCGTGGATGCTTTGTTCGCTCAGTCAATCGGCTGATGTGTGAGTCGATGGTTCAAGCCCCAGGCTGAACGCTCGATTTTCACTTGCTGTCGTCCAACCCATGTTAGGAATCACAAGTTAAGAGGTAAGACCTCGTTAGTCCTTGGCTCGCACAAATTTCAACTTCTGAGGGTTATCGTTCGTAGGGGTGCGATTGCTGGTTAACGGAAAAAACATATAGTAGGTATAAATGACGGCTGTATTGTATATTGGTAAAACACTTCCCCTTTCATGAAATGATCTAGTCTCACAGTATTTAGTTTTTGAATTAAATGCAATTTTGTTCGAGAGTTCAATCTTATTTTACATTGAATTATCCTCTGGATATCCAACAAGTTGAACCTATTGGATCATGAAACAAATTAAACGATAGTGAACAAACACGTGTATGGAAGACGAGAATATAACCTTACCACTTCCTGGGACAGTATAAATCAACGGTTTCTCCTGCATCATTTTCCATTTTGAGATGATCTACAAATGAAATCAAGCCACTTTAAAATAAAAAACAGACAATAATTGATGATTTCTTACTTTCTTCCTTTAAACGATGAGAAACAGCAAATGGTCGACAAATTAAAGAGAGAGACAAGAATGCAATTTCAGCTAACTCTTCTACTCTTCTTCTTCTATCACTATGCTACGTGTATTTTGTACTGTTGTAGTTAGACATTTTCTTTCCTTGCCTTTTGCACCGCCACCTTGCGGTATTGTTCATTTAGTCATTGCTGTATGAGCATTTAAAATTTAGATTCATTTATTGATAATTCCTATGTTTTATTAAATTTTTTAACGGACTGAACGTGATATTTCAAAAAAATATTTAATATATTACCTTAAAATGGTCACTTATCGGTTATTATAGTTACACATTACATTATTATCTATTACATTTTTTTTTTCAACTTTTTGTTGTTAAATATTATATTGAGTTCAGCAATGGATTCACTCACTAGTCCATTTGGAACATTTTTTTCAACATCAACAGACTAGAGACGTTAATAGCTGCTTTCGGGACAAAAAAGCGAAAAGAGCTTCCCTATATGCTGTGTGAATGCACTTTTCAATCAGTAGACTGTATGTTATATGTTAAAGATTGTGATAAGTAGAATTTGAAACCTCTGGTTTGAAATGAATCTATTAAAAACCAAGAGTCCTAGTCATCTGGGACTAAGAGTCTTAGTCATCTCCTGAAGATGCCAACTTGGTTAGCAAAACGTGCACCGAGAGACGGCATTTTTTTACCTGATGAGGGAAAAGTGTTTTCAATACAGTCAAAGATTGTCATATTTGAAAAAATTAACCCTACTCAACCCTTTTCGGCATCATATTCTTTAGTACAATTTGCCAGTTTTCGATTTTTATTGGGTAGTTCATCGTCCAGATATGACATCTATCGGACGTATCAGAACTAAACCAGATGGTACTTTTTGTGAGTGGGAGTAACTCATTTTATCTATTCACCGATTTTTCACGTTTATAATAATCACACCAAAAACATTACTCTCACAAATTCACAATTAAAGGACTCAAAACAAAACTAAAACACCAAAAAAAATAGACATAACGTATGTTTGTTATTCCAATCAGCTGTTTATCGTTCGAGGAGTGCTATCATCAGTAGAAATTCTTTCCAATTATAGACTGATTTATGTAGACATAATCAGAACTGGTAGCTCTCAGATCATACAACGTTATTATTCAGAGACAAAAAAGCTTTTCATCCATCAGCCTGATTGAGCGATTACTATTCAAAATATTCAGCGGTAAAGCGGTTTTAACGCTGGAAGCTGTTGAGAGCAAACAATACCTGAAAAGAATCTAATAATTTGGTTATAGTTTCGACACAGATGGCGCTTGAATTTGTCATGAGACAGGTTAAAATTCACGCATATTTCTCTGATGAAGAATTTTTTTGGTGAAAAACGGATGATTCCACAGATTGATCGGTCGGATTCGAAGGTTGGGGCGTTTCTATTGATTGAAGCAATATTTCAGACATTTTCTGCTGAATTCATGAACTTCCCAATGTTAGGTGTGTTTTGTTTTCTGACGAAAATAACTTGAACGGGATACCAACAGAACACAACTATTATTATTGTTAAAACAAAACTTTTTCTCGCATATTTATTTGCCTTAGATACCAATAATTTTGTACCATATCACACCATTACTCAAAGATGAATAACAAAAGCTGCCTAAATGTGTCTGAAAGTTACAAATTGAAATTTTGTTCCAATATATATAAAACATTAATTAGCCTCCACTACTGATAGACAGTCGACAGCTAATAGGAATTCATCCTAAGGATGGCTGTTTTTATAAATTTTATTGGTCATGATCAATTGATTCGAATCTAAAATAGATTCAGTTCTATCTTTGTCATTCTTTGTGTTCTATCTTCAGTCGATGAACAAATTCAAGAATTGAAGGAAACTCTAATTTATCACCTAAAGGATTTGAAAAAGTTCCAAGAGAGGGCAATGCTCACAAAAGCGCGAAATTCAGTTTCATTTACCAAAATGATTTTCATTTCTTCAAATGACCGAGCGCAAGCGCAAATATTCTTGAAATTAGGCGGGCAGCGTTTCTGTTCAATACGCATGGGTAAATTTTCACATTCAGAATTCACAAGTCAAAATAATCGTAACGCTAGAGTACTACGTTAAGCACATTCATTGAAGTGAAAGAGGTAAAAAAAACACGCAATTCTTTACATTTCACCTGAGTGTGTGCGAGTGACAGTGGGGATATAGTAGGAGCAAGTTTACGGGTTTCAGTAGTGATTCAAAAGACACAACATTGGTCATGTTCTGAATAATCTGGGTCAGATATTTTAGAAATGTCTCTGAAGGTGAGTAGAACCAAAAAAGATGAATGAGTTCTTATTGTTATTTTGGTTTGTCATTAGAATAGTCTTTATTTTAAACGCAAAGAGCTTGTTGTAATGGTTGTTTTGATTTTTATTATGATATTCGCAAATAATGATTTGATGTATTCTGTACAATGCTGAGTTATTTTAAAATTGAAAAGCATAATTGATAGTTTGTTTTCAAAGCTTTAGTATTAAAATAGATTTTACATATTAGTGTCCGGTTTTAAAATAACTGAAATAATTTTTATGGTTACATGTCAAAGTTATTTGTTGACAGTTGACTAAACATTGTTTTAGTTTTATAAAAAAATACTAATTTTTTTCGAAATAATAAATGAATTAGTGTTTCAATTTGGGCAACTCCAGAAAAGAGATCACTGCAAAAATATTCATAAATATATGAACTACCTAGACGGTGAATTTTCAAGTTACAAATAATATGAAGTGATACATGATTAGAAAAAAAAACTTAATTACCTTACAGCTATTCATAGCACTTTTTTCAAATGTTAATCATTAACTTTTTGCTATTCTCACCCTATATTTATTGAAATATTTTATTGTATTTTCATTTAAAAGAGAAAAATTAAACAAATTCACTTATTGTGTATAATGTTTTTTATTCTTCTATACTATTTTTTCAATATGATTTCGATTTTTTAAATGTTAGGAGTATTACAAACTCGCCTTCTCAATTTTAACATATTATATAAAATGATAGATCCCAAAATTGTCAATATTATTAAATGCCTCAGTTACGTAAAATTGCACTTTTGTCGTACAAAATTTTAATTCAAAAACGTCACCAATTATGAAACAAAACTATGTATTTTTGACGTCTACTCATATATCTTCTTTCTTATATTTATTGAAGTAATTTCTGGGTAGATAGATATAAATGTTTTCCACATACACAAAGTACACTGAAAGAAAAATACGAAATCATAATTTTTTTCTTTAACAGCCTTTACACATATTTTGAGGTAACGTATATAAAGTCATTTTAAACATTATTTTTCATGGTATTTTTTTCGTGTCATCAAAAAATCTGATAAGATGTCCATTTATATGCATTATTTGAATACCTATGTTACGTGTCTCTCAATTAAATTAAATTTAACTTTTTCATTCTTATATTTGACATACGGTGCCTTAAAACGCGGTTGAATCCATTCCATGTAACAACGAATTTTTGAATATCACAAAATTGTTCAAATGGAAATTATTATTCATTGGTTCTCTCAAACGAGACGGCTTGGAAAACTCAAGAGCGTTTTCCATTGGTAAAACTGGAGCGCATGTTTGAGCTTCATTTGTTCATACATTAATAAAGGATAGAAATAATACACTGAATGTGCACTAGTATTTCTAACGGAAATCGCTATAACAATATGTTCACTATAGAAATTGACCACCAGAACGTTGATATATATCATTGCAACTTTAAATAGTGATTAATAGGTCAGTTTTTCCATTTTGCGTGACAAATAATAACTGCCTCCTTACATTCGGTACTTTGTTTCTCTGAATTTGATTACGACTATTTTTGCCAGATCTGTTTCTGGTTGAGTAGATATATGATTTAAAGATATTAAAGATAAAATCAATTTTTTTAAATGAAAATATTATGAAATTGTCTCAAAGCTATTTTCCGCGTTTCTTGGCCGTGGTCTGCAGGTTTTTATGGCTGACGTTTCGTCTTCACTGTTGTAGACATAAAGAGGTAATGGTCGAAATGATCTAGAGCATTTTTATCAGTATATAAGAATTAACCGAATAGAAAGCGGTCCTTCAGTTTGTATCAAAGTATAATCCTAGGATTTTTAGAAGAATTTGGATTATCTTAATATTGAAAATAAGGAACAAAACATATCTCACCCTTTCGAAAACACAAATACCCTGAATGATTACTTTGCAGATAATGTCCCACAAATAGACAAATGCCATATAACTGAAAAGTATAGTCACAGATTTAGTGATATTAACAACCCTCCGATCTTTAATTCTTCTCCAGTAAATTGCAATGAAGTAGAAATTATGAATTATGGAAACAATAAAATGTAATTCTGGTGGTTTAGATGCCGTTGATATTGAAATGATAGCGTTGACCCTTCTTTACCTGATAATTACATGATACATTTTGTTCCTACGTCAAGGTCTTTTTCCCAATTTTTGGAAAGTGTTGCGAATCATTCCGCAACACTTTCACTCAACAGATTGAGTGAAAGAGCCGTTTTGTTTTTTGAGAACTATTCGTCCAATCGAATACAAACTACTGAAATTGAAGAAAATATTTCAGGATATCGTTCCATTACAAGTGTTGTCCTGCAAAGAATTATGTTAGGTCCCTTGTTGTTTCCTGAATATACTTCTTAGTCTCACAAAAATGTCGAATTTGGCAGAATACCAGAATGTGCAGATGATACGCAAGTATTTGCGTGTCTTTTGAACGCGAGAAAATAGATATATAGCATGCCAGGCAATCAATTTTGATTCACATAGAATCTCTCAAGTAACCACTTGAGAGAGTACAGCACAAACTCAAATTTAATGAGACAAAAATGAAAATGATGACTTTTGAGAATGTAAAAATCGAAACTTTTGGCAGTGAAAATCTTCAGGATTTAACTTGATATATAATAAAACACATGCACTATCCGACTGTTGCAAGAAACTTCTATTCGATCAAAACTTATGGTAAATCAAAAGTCTTTTATTGTCATAAAGACATATTGAATGCAAATGAACTGCAAATAATTGTTTCTCTGCTATTATCCAGCCTATCTACTGGTCAGCCTGAAAAAGCGTGCACAAAAAATACATAAAACTTCACTGAAATATTGTTACAATCTAAGAAAATATGATCACTTCATTGAGTTTATCATAGTACCGAGTGAGCTCAACTTGCACATTCGTCTATCCCGAATGAGTATACCGATAACATACATGTACCTTTTACTGCTATTAAGGAATGATGAAGAACTGTTTCTCCCGAGACATGAACTTTGAGGTGATGTGGGAATCGCTCTGAAATGCATTCCTTCTGAAAGTGATAATCTCTGTTTGAACTCAAGCCTGACCAAATATTATAGTGAAGCGAGGCCTCTAGAGTTGCTGTTTGAGGTATCAAAAGCCTTACGGTAATCGATTCAGAGGATAGAGAGGTTAAGCTTGTTCGGGTCATCTTCGTTTTCATCAATTTGGAGCCCAGCTCCCTTACCCTTTCAGCTGATTTTCATCAGAAAGACAAATCGGTTCATGACTAAGGAGATGTTGACGGGATGAAACGTCCTCAGACATCAGTACCGCCGTTCACGGGGTACCCCTACCTGGCTGAGGTGGGATGGATGAAAAATCTATACGTCCGTTAACGGGGAACATGAAGGCCTCATTCGACAGAGTGTCGGGGCCTTCTATATCGGGGAGGGTCGTCTGCAGCATACTCTATAGTTTCCCTAACTAACGGATTTTCGTGAGTTTCCGCACTATCAAAAACTTGCCAATTCCTCAAATGAATGGGCTGCTAAATGATGATGACAGGCTTGAACATCGTATTATAGATGGTAATTTTGTTTTTGAGACTCATTTTTGATTTCTTGTTGATCAGAGGGTACAGACTAGCTATCCGACCCTCGATCTTTGTTTTAACGCACATAATGTGCTGGTTCCAGTTGAGCCTACAGTCTATTAGAAGGCCGAGGTACTTTATCCGCGCTTGCCAGTCGATCTCTCTTTCAGATATTCTCACTTTTCTGGCCGGAGAAG
Source organism: Leptinotarsa decemlineata (assembly GCF_025532065.1). Taxonomy (NCBI): domain Eukaryota; kingdom Metazoa; phylum Arthropoda; class Insecta; order Coleoptera; family Chrysomelidae; genus Leptinotarsa; species Leptinotarsa decemlineata. Next base: position 10,824,357 of record NW_027412558.1, on the reverse strand, counting down.
ATAGCAACCTTTCCATTGTTATCGCCTGAGTGAGGTTAAGCTTATAGTGTTCTGCGTTAGCTTATATCGATGAGCAGGTTGTCTTCACAGCCAGCAACTCTACTCATTGACCCTCTCTGTTCATAAATACTGTCGTAAACAACTTATAACATGAATTCGAATATGTTATCGGTCTGTAATTTTTAGGAATCGGCAAATCTTCGTTTTAGGGTTTTTCCACCAATAAGTTTTCTTCCCATCAGGGACAGTGCAGTTCATTGAGCTCAGGCGGTTGATGCTCTCTATAATGAAAACTTTGAACTGCACTATGTTTGAAGTGTCCAGTCATAATACAGACAGTGACTCCATTCACTCATATATTTTCTAACAGAAGGATTTCCTGATCAGCGGTTGGAAGCTTAAGCACAACACGCGGAATCTCTTGAAATTAGAGAGAGAGTTTCTGGCGGAATTTGAGGTTTTTTACGATACTTCTTGCTCGCCTAACTAGTTACTTTTTAGCAGCCACTTGCATTCATTCGTATTCCATCATGTAAGGCCTGTCGGCCGCCTTATAATCCATCACAGCCTCATGTTGTCTTGTCGACTTGATCTCAGTTTCCATCTTGTGCATCAGTGCTTCAAACTTCCTAACCGCAGGGCCGAAATTCTGTCTTTCCGATTCGGAAAGCAACTGAATGGTTTTGTTTCTGTAAGAACATCATGAACCTCTGTATTAGATCGCGAGATTATCCAATTATGGTGCGTGGTCCTGTGGAGCACCCTTCGTGTTCTGATTGTTTCGACTGGTGGAATGAGAATTCTCTCCAGCCGGGTGGTAGAATCGCTACTTCTACCACTTCCTTAGCAGGCCTGCCATCAACTATGTATTCCACACCACAGAAACGTATACTAGCTATTCGCGCGGGCTCATTCACTACTCTCATAATAATGCATAAGGCTCTGCCTTAGGTCGTGCCTGCACTCAAACCATCCATTGTCGCTTAGGTCGTTGTCTGTTGGCTGTCTGTTGCAGCCCATCACCTTGCTGTTGACCTCTGATTCGAAGGGGTCGGTTGTGGAGGCTTCTTTTTTTGCAATATATCGCTAACCCTATCAGGGGGTTGCAAGGGTCATAGGTTTTATCTTCTTCCCTGCGCGTCTCGGCTGCCGTTTTGCACCAGTTGCTTGGGGTGAGTAGTGGCGTAACTGACCAGCTTCAGATGACGAAGAATCATCCGTTATACCCAAGAAGAGCATGAAAATATGTTACATCTCCCACTTATTAGGCTACACCTCTCATGTCTGCTTACAAAAAATATTTGTATATATTATTGTTTATTCATTTATTACTTTCCTCCACCATATTTCTTTCGACAACAGAATCATTTGGTTTCTCTATTTCTCAACCACATAATATCGATTGAAAATTCATTGTGTTGTTGGTTCTTGTGTTGAGTTATTCCTGTTGAACCTCCTGCAGAGGTTGCTTGAAAACCACTATGTTTGACATTCATCACGGCGCTTCTACTATGAGACCTCAAGGTAAATGACATGATAACTGCAGTTGCCAATAGACCATATGTAGCAACAAACTAGGAAAAAAGTGTTCATATTCTACGACTTCAACGGAATAGTACTTGTTTTGGATAACTGATCATGTAGACGTTTCTATTAATACTGCTTTATGGCATATAAGTCAAAGTTTGCATTGAATCGCTGATTTTTCTTCATGAACAACAACATATTATTCTTATTCATAATCTAGAGTGTATACAAACATTCCAGCATAAGCAATATTCAGCCTAATGAGTAAATTGAATAGATGCAGAGAGATTGGATGAATCCAACCTCATACACAAGTCAATAAAGATATTCTCGGACATTCATGCGGCATTGGAAGCTCTTGGCTCCTACCGAGCAACATCTAAATTGGTAGCAAATTGTCAAACACAACTCTCCTCGTTAGGAAGACTTAACAGATTGTCTCTGGTCTGGATTCCTGGCCATACTGGCCTGGAAGGCAATGAGGCTGCTGACTCCCTTGCAAAAGAGAGTGCTGCAAGCAGCTTCATCGGACCAGAACCTGTCATTGGCATCGCTTTGGGCTTTGCCAAACAAACATTGAACACCTGGATGGCAAGAAGATTTATAGACTTCTGGCAGAATCTTCCAGGATTGGCTTACTCCAGGGCGTTTATTCACCCTTCGAAGCTTGATACCAAACAGTTCTTGGACTACAGTAAGGATGAACTACGATGTCTAACAGGCCTTCTTACAGGTCACTGTCATTTGAATAATCATATGCAGAGACTTGGACTGTCGAAAGACAGTGTGTGTCGCCTCTGTTTGGAAAATGATGAAACAGCAATGCATATACTTTGTGCCTACCCCGCTGGGGTAGGCAGAGTTCGGCAGACCCATACTCTCACCATCTAACCTGAAAGACCAGTCACCATACAAACTAATCGGCTTCGTTAAGAAACTGGGTTTAATTGGTGAATAGGTGTGAGCCACAATAAACCCTTGCGGGGTGCAGTGGAGGGTACAATAGATCCACTCACTTCAGACCTAACCTAACCTAAATTGAATAGATCCGTACTAACGTTGTAACAATATCGAAGAACTCCAGATATCTAACTAACTGTGTACGGTTTTCGATTATATGTTTCTATATTTTCTATAATTTTAATTATATGTTTAAACACTGCCCCCTTTGTGTCAAAAATTTCTGAATTCAGATCTACACAGTTATTTTACTAATTATAATATTTACACTTGGGGTCACGAATCATTACACATGCGTCATCAATAAACTACGAAATAAAACACATACTTTTATGTGGCATCTTTTTCTTTCACAACTGAAAAACGAAACAACACAGTTAATTTTTACGTTCATTTAACGAACCCTTTTACTGTATGCTTCGAAGAAAGACAGCTATACAAACATGAGTTGAAATTCAAATGATGACGAATTACTACAGTTTGACATTTCGATTTTTTTATTGAAAAGTTTTACAGTTTGAACTGTTTGATATTGTCTACACAATAACGAATACTACGGGTGTTTCACGTCTCATTAAGTAATGTTTATACAGTAATTATAAATTCAAAATCAAATTAGGAATGTATCTGTTTAACGTTCCGCATACTGGAATTTTCAATTTCTTACATATCTGAGTGGGAATATGTATATAGAACGTAATATATGAAATGCTAATAATTTTTATGAAATGTAGATAACGTTAGTTACAAATAAAAGTGGTATAAAAACATAGGAAGTTTTAATTCTCATTTTTCATGACGATCTCCTATAACGTAGTAACGGCTACACTCATCTGTCTATTAAAATTATTCGTATTGATTTTGTATTTTTGTTGTCTCAGTGCATTATGAGTTTTATTCTCATATTCATAAATATTCCTTGACATTTTTGGGTTTATTGGAGACAGTCAAGGCCAGCTGGTCTTCATTCCAGTTTATTGTCAATGATAAATTCCACAGAGGTCTCATGCTCTTGCATAGAGCATGATAATTATAACATGCCTTGTTATTATAAACAGAAAAAGTTTACCTTAGGATAATTATTAACGAATATGTTTCAATTTACCGATTTGTAATAATTCTGAAAACAATTTTATTTGTGTACATCATTTTTTCTCATTGATCATGAAACGAGAACTTCGTTAATTCGTTCATTAAAAATGGACTTTGATCGGTTCCCTGTGGTATTTTTTTAATATCTACTTCATTTTTCTCATCTCACGTTCCCAAACCCGTTATGAAATTACGTAACACACGAGTTGAGATTTATATCTAGTGTCATAAAATGCATGTGAAGGTTAATGCATGAAATATTATATTATGATATATCTATGAGTACATATCTCTAAAAATAGGGTTGCTCTCATTTACCAATTCCATTTGTTAAACGAAGTCTAAAATCAGATTAATAAAAAAATTGTTTGATCAAGATCAATTCTATCCAACGTATTTTTTCATTATGAATCACTTTTTTCCTATCTTGAGTACCTGGAATTGAAAAAATCCCCAATCAGCGGACAAATTTGGAAACAACTTAATGTTTATTTGATAACCATTTTGTAATTAATCATCGTATCACTAATTTTAGTACGATCATAATATGATCTACGATTGAAACCGGAATAAATATAATTTAAAAAACTAAAAAACACGCCTTTAGAGAACATCGAACTGAAAAGTTAAACATATATTTTTTAAATAAGCTTAAAACAATAACGAATGATAAATACTAGTATTATTGTGAAAAAAGCGACGGGCGCTTGATATACAAAAAATATGGCACAAAGCGCCCACGCTTTTTTCACAATACTACTAGTACTTTTCGTTCGTTATTGTTTTAAGCTTATTAAAAAAAAAATTTAACTTATCAGTTCGATGTTCTTTAAAAGCGTACAGACTTCCCATACCTAACTCAGCATTACTCACGGAGTCCATTTTTTATAATGGTAGAAAATTATTCAATCACTTACCTACTAGTACATATAGAGGGTTTTCCAATAAGGACTTGACAATTTTTTTTTTGAATAAAACACAAACCATTTGAGATATTTCCAAAACTTTATGATCGACTTGAAATACAATTAAAATATTCATGAATGGAACTCGACTTCGTTCATATGGCCACCGCGGGCACGTCGGCCACCGCGGGCACATTTCGGCCGTAACGGCCGCTATTTCGCGTTCAATGTTGGCTCTGAGTTTTTCCAACGTCGTCGGCTTGTTGGCATAGACCAATGATTTGACGTAGCCCCAAAGAAAAAAGTCTACCGGTGTTAAATCGCACGAACGAGGTGGCCAATTGACTGGTCCATTTCTGGAGATAACATGCTCATCAAACTTACTCTTCAATAAATCGATTGTAACGTGTGCTGCGTGGCTTGTGACACCGTCCTGTTGAAACCACATGTCGTCCAAGTCCATGTTCTCCAATTCGTCCCAAAAATAATCGGTAATCATGGCGCGATAACGATCGCCATTCACAGTAACGTGACGATCGTTATTGTCGACGAAAAAATATGGCCCAATGATGTCGCCGGCATGCAAACCGCACCAAACAGTTATTTTTTGTGGATGCAGTGGTGATTCATGAATCACATGTTGATTTTCACTAGAACAATAACGCATATTTTGCTTATTGACGAACCCATTGAGCCAAAAATGAGCTTCGTCATTGAAGATGATTTTGCGATGAAATTCATCATCTTGGCGCATCTTCTCCAGAGCAATCGGAGAACGTACGTCGCGTCAAGTGGTCCATCGGCTTCAATTCTTGAGTCAGTTTGATCTGATGGCTGTAAACCAAGATCTTTACGCAAAATTCGCCATAAAGTGGTCTTGGCGATGCCCCCAGTTGTTAAGAACGCCGCGGAATCGACTGATTTGGATTGTTTGCTACGGACGCCTGAACGGCAGCGATATTTTCGTGACTTCGACCAACTCGTTGTCTCACTGGCACGGCAGCATCACACAATGAATATGTAGACTCAAATTTTTGCACTAAACTTGTTATTGCTTGTCTACTAGGGCAAGCATAACGACCGAAAATTGGAGTCAACGCTCTTAAAGTTGCGGTCACTTAGGTCACTTACTCCGAATTTCGGTAGTGCATTTTTATAATTTGCATACGTTGTTCGTTCGTGTACTTTACCATGATGAAAATGTTGAGTTTACTGAAGCAAAGGAAAGTGACAGTTATATGATCAGTGAAATAGTGCGTTCACAAATTAAATTCAAAGTTGTCAAGTACCTATTGGAATTATAAGGTCTGCAAATCTGGCCAACGTACAATTTATGAAAGCAGTTAGAAATTTGCTAGCTGATAGACCCTATTATAGTCTACAAGAGTATTTTAATGAATCATTAAAAAAAGTGTATTCCTATTTATTTTATTGTATTTGTACTTGTTTTATTCAAACTGTGAAATACCAGTTTTTATCTATACACCATTAGTTATGTTTATATTTATACTTATATACATTTTTGTCAATGGGATGCAAAATCTTCTGACAATAAAGTATATTTTGATTTGATTTGTTATTTATTCCCAATAAAAGTCAAGTTATTATTATTATCAAATTACATTTTTTATTAGGCAAATAACTTCCACTTGCCCCAATTATTTTTTTCTGTAAATTTTTCGAAAATGCAGAAAAATAACTTTTATTATATGACGTATTACAACTGATAATTTCTTATTTTCGAGATCAATCGATACTGAAATGAATCGTTAGGTAGGAATACTCCAGATCTGGATCTAGATGTGATGAATTGAATTTTTCATCATCTATTAATGTTCTCTTATACTTCATTTCATTTTGAACCAACGAATTGATCCTTATTTCATTTATTTTTCAGAAAGAATCGTTGTCAGATGTACAACTCCATTTAGCTGCTTTGAATGGAGACTTGACGTTACTCAGGCGAATTTTGGACAGTGGAAAAGTTCACGTAGATTCAAGAGACAAGGTAAATTGATTACATGAAAAATATTTAAAAATTTCAATGAAGTGATAAGAAGTTCAGAATTCAGTAAAGCGGCCTACACACGTTACGATTTTTCGTACTGCATGTTGAACTGCAAATTGTAAAGAAAATCGTACGACATGCAGTACAGCCATGTTTCATCCATACCTCAACACGTACTGCCGATGCCGAGGTTTAGATTCCAATCTTTCAAAAGTCACGTCTGAAGGAAGTTCTTATATTGTTTATTTTCTTTTTCATTACTTCTTGAGATTCGTTTGGGAACAAACTCTTTAAATTTTGTGAATAAAATATCGTAACTTAAATTTCTCTTTATTTTACATCCCACAGGCAACTGTTTTCTTTGTATACAGCAATGAACTCTTCCCAGAACGTCTTATTTTTCATATCCATTATAATGATATGAAATATATAAAACCCTTTTCCCTAAATGATTTGCTTTAAACGATATGAAATTGTAACTGCCACAGCAATAAGCTCCACACGTTCCAACTTGTCTACAACCCCACCCCAGACACGACCGTTGATACGATATTTTATGGAAGCTCCGTGCTGTGAACGATTCGACGACTGCATATTGCAAAACACCCAATTTGCCTACACACGTTATGATTTATCGTTACTGCGGCAGTACCGATGCATATCGTACTGCAAGCAGTACGAAAAATGGTAACGTGTCTAGGCCGTTTAAGAGGTACGGTGAGTCAGTCATCTTGATAAAGGATGATAAGCTTGTCATATGTCATGCTGCTGAGCAAGAGATTAGAGATCTTATAATGGACATAGCATCCAAACATTATCCGCACCAAAAGATAGCTGCAATGCAACATCCTAATTTTCTCTAAATATAAGATTGCTGACTGGTAATTTCATTCATCTCGGTAGTAGTACTGGATATGCACTTCGTTCTGTAGAAGTTGGACGAGAAAATTCAATACCGAAATTTTCTACTCAGTTTGGATTTTTGTCTGATTCAATGACATGACAGATTGTCAACCTAATATACCTGATAATGATTAGGTTCTATGTAGTTCTATAAAATCTATTATTTCTTCATTATCATCTTCGATACAAAAGTTTAAGGTAACGTTGTCAAAGTGACAAAGTACGGACTTCTGCTAATCATTGTTACTTTGAACATGATTGATCTAAGAGTTATGATTCACCAATCACAATTTCAATGGAGACACAATGTACCGGCCATTAGAGTTGAATCGAGAAACCTACTCTTCATAGACATCTCAATGACCTTCGAGTATGGTACAAATGTTTTTTTTATAAAAGTTGGTAGACTTCATAATCCTTTCTCAAAAGGTATATACTTGAAATACATCTCTCTTTCATGTACTGCGTTCAGTCGCTAGTGGGTGCTTTGTTCACTCACTCGAATTGACTGCCGTGTTGGTCGGTGGTTCAAGCCCTAGTCTGAACGATCGATCTTCACTTGCTACCGTCCAACCCGTGATAGGAATCACACGTTAAAAGGTAAGATCTCGTTAATCCTTAGCTCGCACAAGTTTCGACTTCTGAGGGTTGTCGTTCGTAGGGGTGCGACAGCTGGTTAACGGAAAAACAGATTTTAAACAGACAGACAGACAGACAGATTTTTGAAAAAAATGGAGGTATAGTACCATCGTTGAATGGCATCCCAACGATGGCTTAATCCTAAGGTGTGTGTATCCGTGCCGAGAGGATGAATGACACTGAGCCTATCAGCTGTCTCTACGGAACCTTCGAGATACCGGGCGCCGTCTCGTCGTAGCATCGCCTTGTCACGGTAATGCGGGGCTCTGCCGTGATTGACCTTCTTTCCCTAGCTACTCGTGGGACCTTTATGGACAGAGTAAACTTAAAAATTCTTTCTGACGCTGAGTCTATAGTGGAGATGGATGTCGAGCTTACGACTCCAACTGACCTCCCTGTAAACTTAGATCAGAAGCGAGTCTACAGAGGAGATGGATGTCGAGTTTACGACTCCAACTGATCTTCCTGTAAAATTTACTCCAGGAGCGAGTCTTCAGAGGAGATGGATGTCGAGTTTACGACTCCAACTGACCTCCCTGTGAATTTAATTCAGGAGCGAGTTTCCAGAGGAGGTGAATGTCGAGTTTACGACTTCAACGGACCTCCCTGTGAATTTAGTTCAGGAGCGAGTCTACAGAGGAGATGGATGTCGAGTTACGACTCCAACTGACCTCGCTGTAAATTTAGTTCAGGAGCGAGTCTACAGAGGAGATGGATGTCGAGTTTTAGACTCCAACGGACCTCTCTGTAAATTCAGTTCAGGAGCGAGTCTACAGAGCAGATGGATATCGAGTTTACGACTCGAACTGACCTCCTTGTTGATTTAATCCAGGAACGAGTCTACAGAGGAGATGGACGTCGAGTTTACGACTCCAATTGACCTCCCTGTAAATTTAGCTCAGGAGCGAGAGCTGCGGCGTATGCAGAATCTGTCTCAGGTGGGGGAACTAACTCTCCATGAGCAGGTTAGCAAACGTCTGCGCTCAAGTGAGGTTTCACCAAAACCAGAGGCAAAAAAGCCCTGCACGTCTGAATCTAAGGCATCGTCAGGTGTAGCTGACGTGCAAAAACCCTCATATGGGAAGGTTGTGTGGGTATCAAGGTGGGAATCTTGTAACTTGACTATCCGACTACCTCATTAACAGATCATATACTTTGTGCCTGCCCCGCTGGGGACCGAATCAGGTCTTTAGAGTTCGGCAGAGCCGAATTCTCACCATCTGACCTGAAAGACCACTCACCATACAAACTAATCGGCTTCGTTAAGAAGCTGGGTTTGTTTGGCCGAGTGAGAATAGGTGTGAGCCACAATAAACCCTTGCGGGTTGCGGTGGAGGGTCGAATAGACCCACTCACTTTGGACCTAACCTAACCTGAATCTAGCTAAGACTCTGGCCATTTCCTTCATGAGCTGATAGACCTGGAAAGGAAAGCAGGGTTGTCTGGTAGAGCTATCGAATGGTCTACTCAATTCACATACTTGTGTCCCATTGATTTGCTTTGACACACTTGCAAGTCAAGTAAGGAGCTGTTTGAATAGAAGGATAAGTAGATTAATCTCTTACTCATCAAAATACCAAGTTGAGTCTGAAGAACAGGATGATAATTTTTAGAAATTGATATTTAAACCTTTAAGCTTGTATACTTTGGGAATCTGTTGTTGCATGAATAAATCCCCTGAAGACTTCAGGGAAGAGCATGGTTGACAAAACGAACATTTTCAAACCTTCTTCAAACCTCTGTGGAGTAACATTCCGATCTGGATACAACATCAATGGTTTAGAACAAGAACCATTGCTTTGTTTTTTATTTATATCATCGTTTTTATGTTATTAGAATTTCTGTTTGTGTTCTCCTAGGAGATACCTTTGTTTTTCGTAGATTTTGATTGAGTCAGTGACAATTTTTTGTAAATCCTTTATAACAAACGACATTACGTTCGTAAACTATACTGAAAAAAGTATTTTGTACTTACATATTTCTTGTCTAGGAATATTCCAATTTTCAAAATTTTATTTTCAAAATCGAAACCGGCTGTATATAAATTGGATTAATAATAATGGCCTAACAACTTTCCTCTATGAACTTTGGAATGCGATAATTGGCATAATAATTCATGTAAATTTCCAAGATGTCTTGATAATTTTGAATAACATTAACGAACGTACTTCCTTTTAGTAACAGAGTGTGAACAAATATTAAACAAACAATATGGTAGCATTTCTATTATAGTAGAAATTAAACTAAACACCAGACGGTGAAATCTGTTGAAAACGTTAGTAAACAATAAATGAACACAGTCGTTGTTACAAGTAATATGAATAGAATAAGGAATGCCAATGATTTCTGATAAACTATCGAGCTAAAACTTTGGTAAGGAGTTACCACTTTGAATTTTTTCCCTGTATCTCTTGAACTCGACTAGGTGTTTAACTGTACAATATGGTGAACATGTATACATCCTAAGTAGTAAATCTGTTCAATTCTAAGAGAGAGTAGGTTATATTTTCGTGAACTGAAACAAATCATTTTCATTGAAATCTTGAGTTTGACACTTTTTTCAATAACAAAAAATAATTCTTTTCACGTGGAATTAAAAACACACAATGTAATTTGATTTTACCAAATGAAATTATTAATGATCTTCAAGTTAATGAAAGACATTTCAATTAGCGGTTTCATTGTGTCATATTTTGAAATTAATAGTCGTCAATAATTGCCTTAAAAGTGGTACAAATTGCTGAATTTTGACCAAAAAAACCGTCGCATGAGCATCGCTCAGGAATTGTTGAATGACGATCCAGATTTGCTCAAAAGGATCATAACTGGTAACAAATCCATGGTATATGGTTATGAGATCGAAACCAAAGTACAATCGTCCCAATGGAATAGCCCACGAGAGCCAAGACCAAAAAAGAACGCAAAGTTATCTCAAATGGCAAGGTTTTGCTCACTGTTTTCTTCGATTACACTTGTTTCGTCATACCATTTGGATTCCAGGACATCGGCTACGGAGGCACATTTTCACCGGCAGTAGAAGGTTGCATTCTTAACGAGGATCTAGAAGTGATTTCGAATTGAGGTGAAAGTAACCCGGTTCAATTCAGTGCCACAAAAACCCAGGCAACCATTTTTTTCCGAACCGGATATAATAATGTCAGGTCAGACAATTCCGCTTTCTGCTTCGATAAGTTTGTTTGGGGGTTAAAATGGACACCAATATGTCTTGGCACAATCATGTTGCTGAAATTGCAAAGGCTGCTTCTCAAAGGCTTGGAACACTATTCCGAACCAGGAAACTATACACACCTCAGTAACTTTTAATGCTTTAAAAAGCTCAGCTGAGACCTTCTTTGGAGTATTGTTCTCATGTATGGATCTCTCCTCCCAAACATACCCTGAAGTTGCTGGATTCCATCCAGAAAAGAGCCAACCGCCTGATTGAAGACGATAACATCACGTGCAACCTTGATAGCCTGGAACACCGAAGAAAGGTTACCGATTTGCCTCTCTTCTGTAGATACTTTCAAGAGAGGTGTTCAAGTTACTTGGCACATTTGATTCCACTAAGAGCGGTACATATCAGAAATACGCGACGGACTGTGGCTGCTGAAAGTTTTGAGGTTCAACTCAGTACACCTCGAACTTCACTGTTCAGGAACTCTTTCATCTGGAGAACTGCGTTTATGTGGAATAAACTTCCTGAGAACGTTTTTCCAAATGGATTTAATCTCCAGCGATTCAAATCCAATGTGAATCGCTACTTTCGCACAGACACCGCTCTGAGAGCGCCTTTAAGATATTCCTCTAGTGCTTGGGTTTTGTCAAAAAAAAAATTATTTCAATTTATTAGTTCTGAAGTCTGATCGGGAAATAAAATAGGTGGTTGTGAAATAAATTGTATTCTCATGACAAGACAAATCATGTCTCATACTAACTTGGCTTGGATTAGTTTATTCTTGTCAGTGACTTGTTTCAACGCGAAACAGTCTTTTTTTTACAAATTCATTATCTTTTTTTATAGATGATGACTCTGGTTCCATCATTGTATCTATCTAATTCTAATAGTTATCTGGTGATAAATGTTTAGGTTTATAGTTTGCCAAAGGAAGAAAGTGGATACAGGGCAATTTTTGAAAAATGAATAAAATAAATTCTATGAATAGTTAGCTAATCCACCATGAAATTGGCAAAAAGTGATGAAAACATTATAATGGAATTCAAGTTAGAGCTACTATTTTTTTCTTGTGAAAGGACGAAGAAGTAGAAAACCAAAAACGTGAGTGTTCTATTCGACTTGTCACGAGCTTTCGACACTGTTGATCACGATTTACTTTTGAGCAAGCTGTTTTGTTTAGAAATTCGTGGCTCATCTCTGGGCTGGTTGAGATCTTATATGGATTGCAGAACGCAAACTGTGAGGGTTAAACTGGAAACTGGAACCTTCCACTCTAGAACCTGTGTCGTTTCCACCGGTGTTCCCCAGGGTAGCGTCCTAGGACCTATTCTCTTTCTTTTATTCGTAAATGACCTCAACAACAGTAATCGTCAACATTGTACAGTGCAATTTTCCGACGATTCTTCGTTCATTCTGAAGTCTTCGGATTATGAGGGATTGTCGAGTCAGGCCAATCAATTAGCAACTGCTAATATGCAAAAATATTGTTCTCAAAATGGTCTCATTCTGAACAGCTCAAAAACTAATACAATCGTCTTTTCATTACATGAGAATGATCGCAGTGTTCTAGTCAAAATAAATGGCAAGTCAATACAACAAACCTCATCTGTAAATTTTTTAGGTTTCAACATTGATGATTAACTCTCTTGGAGCAAGCACATTGATTATATTTTGAGTAAAATGTCGAAACATTGTTTTGTAATTCGTAATCTCCGTAATTTTGTTCCATTGAATATAATGAAGAGCTATTACTAAGCTTATATTCAATCTTCATTCAGTTATTGTCTGATCAACTTTGGTAACTGTACAAGAATAAACGAATTACTAATAGCTCAAAAAAAGGTAGTGAGAACAATGTGTTTTAAAAAATATGATGACTCATGTAGGGAGCTGTTTACCGATTTGGATATTCTAACTATTATTTCACTATATATATATTCAACTGTGTTGTTTATGTCAAAACTCATCTCGACAAATTTGAATCAACAGATAATCTTCGGCTCGCCACAGGATATACGTTAAGATCTAACTATAATTTTTTTGTTATCCACCATAAATTGACGAAAGCAGCAAACGGCCCTCTAATTATGCCCATCAAGTTATACAACAAACTACCTATCTCTCTTAAACAGCTATTAAACCTGCATTCCTTCAAAAAAAATGTTAATAAACTGTTACATGACAATACATTTTATTCCCTCAATGAATACTTCCAGGCTGATTTGGAAATATTAATAACTTGATTGCAACAGGTACTATTTTCAATTGTCATATTTTTCAGTTTCATGTTTTTTCATACTTCTGTTTGATATTTTCATATCTTTACTTTATATATATATATATATATATATATATATATATATATATATATATATATATATATATATATATATATATATATATATATACATATTATATATATTATATAATTATTTGTATTGTGAATTTCTATATTTTAGTTTGATTGACTTTTTCCATGCTTTAGAGTCTCTGGAAATAAACTGATTTAATTTGATTTGAAAAAGCCTTTTCTCTAAAAGTATCCCCTTTTCAATTTAAGCTAATATGTATTATGGATAAAGTTTAGACAATGCAAACTGCATAAGCAATATAACGTATGTTTTCAATATAATTCGTTGACTTTCCAGTGATAGAAAGCTGTTTGTTCTTCACCATAAAATTACTTACTACCAGTTTTTTCCTACGTGATACAATTCAGATCAAATCATAACCTAGAAACGTATCGTTAAATCGATCAAGCGAAAATTCCATCGACAGTAGACAAAATAAATTATTGTTTTCACCAATAATTACTGTAACGAAGAAATTCTCTTACAATATGTTATTATAATAATTGCACCGTCTAGTACATAAGAAATGAACCACATTCAATATGTTGTATTATGAAAGTTATGATAATAAAAGTAGCTACGATGATAATAGTTATTTTGCGTTCAGTTCGATGAACTGGGAAAGGGGACTTACAACTGTATCGCGGAATGTTGATGGTATTTTTTACATACCTGTTAACAACCAAATATGGTAAATCGATTTGTGACTAGCATTTTGGCATCTTGAATTCATGAATCACTATAATTTTTTTTTCATAATACCATATTTCCGAATCTACAAGAAATTGTGTCTGCTGCTATGGCAGACATCATCAGTGATATATGGGTTGACACGAGGACGAAGGTTATATTTGGGCACTCAACCCCTCCCAGGTCCAGTGCCCTGAGTTGAAATCTTCTTCAGAACATCCCATCTCGTCCATCCACCCCCGCTCCTCCGGAGCGGTCCCCAACTTACCGATGGGCACTTCAGCAAGATTGACATCTGACCTTCTTTGGTCGAAAGTCAGCCTCTAAGTGGTTTTACTTTCTGGTCTATTGTATTGTATTGTTTTATCTTGACTTTCCTAACTGAATTTTTCCATCGGGTCCCCAAAAACTAACCGGAGACTATTGTTTTAAAAAACAGATCGATCGCGGTCGAGTGCTTTCCTTGAACCTGAAAAGTAAGTGTTAGTTATCTGTTAGAAAAATTCTTATACTTACCGGAGCCGCCTGATAGCGACTCTAGGGAGTGGTCGTAGGCCTCCTGTGTTTGTCCCTCTCTCGGAATCTAGGGTCGTGCGCTCGAATTCTGTCGAACGTGTCCTCTGCGTGTTTTCTCATATATGCGTCTACGTAGTGTATGTTCAGGTCTAGATCCCGGAAGATGTACGTATTCGGTACATATTTTGGAGCGTTTACGGTGGCCCTTACGCACGCGTTCATATACTACTGGATCTGTTTTCTGTATGTCGCTGCGCACTGGCTCCAGGAAGTACAGGCATACAGGATTATCGGTAATATTACGGTCTTTATCATCATCAGCTTCACTTTCAATCCCATATTGCTTCTTCGACCTATTATTGGTAATAGGTTTTGTCGGGCAGATCTCGCCATTCCTAATCTCTGCCGTACGTGAGACCTGAACGTTAATCTTTTGTCTAGGTTGACTCCCAGGTATCTAGCTTCTTTGGTACACGGAATCTCTTGTCCGACTGGCGAGCTACGTATTTTACTCGTTTTTATAATTTCAGTGGTGCTGATGGTGGGGTTGGAGAGGGAGCTAATGGTAGGGGCGATGGCTGGGTATCCATGCAAATGCCTACTTCTGATTGGCTCACACTTTTGCTGGGTCGTTGTGATTGGTTCGCACTGTTACTCACGGAATATCGATCGGATTTGTATTCTAGTCCGTTTCTGGCCTTCTTGAGTTCTGGATACCTTGCTTCATTGACCCATAAACCTTCTTTTTTCTTGTTGAAATTGTTGGAATGCTTGTAGATCTGAATGGCCTTATTATGAAGTCGTGCGTGGTAACGTGTTGAATTAGACAGGACAGCAGTTCCTCCGTATTTTAATACGACAGGCGTGCCTGCAACAGCAGGCACGCCTTGTATCCTGGTGATAATGCTGGATTTGGTAGATCCGATTTTAGAAGTTCCGACTCGTATGTTATTCTCTTCAGTGATTCAGGCATTCCGCAAGTTATGAATTTGGTTATCGTTATCACAAAAATTTTCTTTGTTATTTCTTCCTACCTGACTTTGCCTGTGTTCCTTTAAGGAACACAGATTTCAATAATGTTCATTGCCTCTTTTTTCCAATTTCTGAATTTCTATTACCCCTTTATATACTACTGGATAGTAATATTGAGTTTTATCGAGTTTTAGTGTATCTTCGAATGAATATAATTAGACATGTGAAACACATGGATGTTCATGGACCTTCTCCATTTTGTGTATTTTAGAACTTGGGTTCTAAATCACCTCATTGTATGACCATCAGTTTCCTCACAATCCCATACGACTGAGAGGATTGCTATTTGAACTAGCTAACCCAATAACCATTGAATGTTATCCAGATATACATCCTGTGGGTTTAATGACTAATGGACTAATGAAATGGGTGTTTATTGATTGAATTGATTATTCCATATCTCACTGAGATATATTTTCTTTTCGGCAGGTGTTATAGCTAATGGTCTCATAACATTCAGTCATTTCGTCAAATTGTGGATGAAGCGCTGACAAGTTCTCTATTGAAAACACTTCTAAACAGAAAATGAGTACGAAATTTTAGGAGAGAGATTCCAAGTTCTACTGATCAAGTACAAGTTCTCGTTACTCCAAAAATGTTCATAAATTCTGTTACACCCCCAAATTTCATCCCTGATTTGAGTTTATTTCTAGTGGAACTCCAAGGTCTGGTTATTACACTGGATCACTGTGCATTATATTTTAAATTGAAGAGAATTGCGAGAATTAATTTTTAAATTAAACTGATAATATCGACAGATATTATTATTATTGAGTCTTTGGATTCATAAATATGAAAAGTTTGAACTAGAAGCTATTGTCACAAAAAGTGAGCCAGAGACATACTGGTTGGACTAATGATCAAAAAATGTGCCTTTTTTCATCGAGATTTCGAACTTTATCAAGTAATACATAGTTTCAAATAATAAATCCTCAAATCAAAAGGAACATTCCTGCAGATTCATAACAGAAAAATATGAATCAGTGCATACGTGGTAAATAATTCGCCTGGTATAGTATCCGTTCAAGCACATTGAAAAAGATTTCGTTTTAATCGAAACGATTAGAGAAAGACCCAATATTGTTAACATAAAAACCTTAAAATGAATTCGTCCTTCCTTTCACCAAAACAATTAGCAGGCACTTGAAAAGAACAAGATGATCGACTAGTCGGGCCGTGAAAATAATCAAAACCTGTTCTGTACAACAATCCGAATCAGCAACTAGTGCATTCACTTTTGTTGAAAATTCGAAACGGTTTAGTAGTAAGAATAATGACTTCTAAACGGGTAAATGCATTTTGTTACAACTACGGATGCGTAATTTCCGGATTTTGTCTTGTTAGTTTGATGACTCTGATGAAAACAATTGTGCGTACGGTTCCATTCATAAATAGAACTCTGAGTTTATTTCAGTATTTATGAAAGAGATCTGAACCATCTCAAAGAGGCCTCAGTTTCAGAATTTCAGGTATATACAAAAGGATCCATAATAGACCCATATCAATATTACATTCAATAGAAAAAATAATTGAAAAACTCGAACTGCATGAACAAATATCAATCCTTGAATTGAAATAGTTTGGCTTCTGGAGTTGTAGATCTCAACACTTCAAGAAATCGAGGAGTTGGTTGGGTGACAAAAAAATATTTCGTGTAGTGCTTGTGTTTTGTTAAAAATAAAACAGACAAACGGCACACTGTATTGAAAACAAATCTGATTCGCATATGGTTTTCCATGGAGTTCCCCAAGGGTTGGTGTTGGGACCTAGTCTGTTTATAATTTATGTAAATTATTTTTTGTTTAGTCTGCAGCCTTAATCATGCATTATGTTCGCTGATATGTATCACAAATTCGAGTTGAATCAAGTAACTATAAAAATCCCCTATATTTCCAATTTCATCAGTCGAATAGAAAGCCAAATCCAAATAAAACAAAAAAAAATCTATTCTCATTGATATTCTGAATTAACAGTGTGAAAAGGCTAAACTTTGAGGGCGCACGTTGATAGATTCGACACTTTAGTTCTAGGCTCTCTAGTTAGTCATATCTACTAAATAAAACAACTTGAAAAGATGGAAAGCTGTATTGCTTCAAGAATAGCATATTTTTGTTCATTTTATTTCCATATCTGAAATTTTCAAAAAAGCTGTACGGATAATGAGCAATTTTGTTTATCGTGATTCTTGCAGAACTTTGTTTAGTGAATTGGAAATGATAATGTATTCTTCATGAATATATTCTAATTTCTTCAACAAATCCATAAGAATATTGGAAAATATCGAACTCATTACGTTACGTGACATAATACAAGGAATAAAAACCTGATATCAGTTAGTAATTCCTTTAATTTAAACTTTTTCGATAAATTCCCAGATGAAATGAAAAATATGAGTCACAATATATTTAAAAAACAGTCAAATATTTTTTCATTAGCAACCCTTTCTACTCTTGACTATAAACTTCGCCACTTATACTACTATATACAACAATGAATTGTCATATAGGTTAATTTTCCTACTAGTATTTTTGGTTTCTTATAATTCTTTAAAACTATTTTCAATTTTTAGTTTTTTGATTATGTATGTTTATTTAACATGACTTACTGCAAATATTTTCAACAACAAAAAAATTGTTTCCTGACTGTTTTTTGAAATGTTGTAAATACAAGGATAATTTGGGATGCATCTTTGGAAATTCAATGTTGCTCTTCTTAGGATGAAATGAGTTCAAACGTTGCACCCATGATCTGGCCTAGTACCACTGCGACAGTTCGATATAGTGTCCGATATTTGCATCTTCTTAGTTACCTGCTTGTAGTTAAAGTTGCAGGGAGAGATTGAAAGCGATTTCTCATTCGGCGCTCGTTTATCTTTGATATTCGTGTAACTTATTTAGTCCGGTCAAATTCGACCAAAAAATAAGAGTAAAGCTACCTAAATTCCCACTAAGCTGAGAATTAGTAAGTAAAATAAATTTTATTCAAGGCCAAAGATCAAAAAAGGAGTTTTCGCGATTTTCAGTAAAACGGTAAGTTTAATCATAAAAATACTTCAGACAAAAATTGTAAATCATAAAATTATTTACAAAAATGTATCAATACTGTTTTCCTACCAGCCACCATTTTTGAGATATAACGATTCAAAAAGTTGTAAAAGTATGTACGTGGCATGAGTACGCCACGTATATACATCTCTGTAGTTGTAATATATGTTAAAATATTTTTCTAGCGATCGTTGTAACTTACACTTATAATATAAAAAATACATAAGTTATAACTATAAGAATATCAGGTAAAATGAAACCAAGCCTGCAATGATTGCACGAGAAACACCAAAACTGCAGAACAACGACATCGAACTTTAGCAACATCCACATCGATTGATATTTTATTTGATGAAAATATGACAGTTCCATCTAGTCAACAAAAATTTCTTACAAATATTCAAAACAAGTCTCGGTTCATTTCAATGTTGAAAGAAAAATTTACGCTGAAAATATACTGGTAAAACAAGCAAATGATGCTGATGTATTGATAATTGAAACAGCAATAGAGCAATTCAATTTGACAAATACAACTATTGTTGTTGGTGACGATGTAGACTTACTCGTATCACTCACTGCTCGAACTCCAACTGAAAAAACTATTTTCTTCCTAAAACCAGGAAAAGCTCAACGTCATTCGGAAATATAGTAATCAAAAAGTTTATCTACTTTAGCAAAGTGTCAAAATCATGTACTATTTTTATACGCAATAACTGGCTCTGATACGACATCTGCATTTTACAGGAGGGCTAAAATAACAGTTTTCGAAATGTTTGAAACAAAATTTAGTTCAATGTGCTGAAGTTTTTATAAATAGTAATTCAACTCGACAAGAAATTATTACTAACGGCATTCGCTTTCTTCTTTCTATGTACGGAGCTTCTAAAAAACTACCTGCTTAGATAAGTATAGATATGCATGTTTCATTAAAAATACCAAAAGTAAAACACAAGAACAATTACCTTGTCTTTCTCCAACCCCAGTGGCTGCTCATCTTACTGATTGTCAGCTTGGGAATTTAGGTAGCTTCGAATGTCTAAATTGACCGGACTAATTGAGAATGTAGTTTCTATCAGATATTCTTCTTTGTAAAATGAAGTAGTTCAGGTTTTTAGTTGTATTCGAAATGTTTATCCTACTTTGAAGGTTTCAGACATTTTTTGAACGTATGCACATTCTTTTAGGAAGGTACAACTCCTCTGATATTGGCTGCAGCGAATGGACACTTCGATTGCGTGAGAGAACTGATAGACCAAGGTGCTGACCCGACTACGAAACGAATAGTAAGTTAGACAAAATTTTAATATTTTCAAAATGAGTTACCTGCAAGTTTGATATTCATTCGAAGCAAGAGTATTCATACAACTTGAAGGTATATACATATTAAGGAACTTGATTTCAAGACGTTCACTTAGTGGTGTATATAGAGATTTGAAATCACACCTACAACACTTATTTTTTGTTTGATGTTCAATTATTTCAAATGTATAACTTTCAACAGCCGAGTTTTGTATTTCAATAATAACAATATCCCACAGTAAACAAAAAATACATTTACATTTGATAATATCAAATCTCTATCCATATCTTAGACTATATTTATTATGCCTAAGTTATATCTTTTATTGCTTTGTTTGTTACTGGTACCTAACTTGAAAAAGAATATTAAAAAAAAATTTAAAATAAGTGTGTAATGATAAAAACAATCCCGAAAAATGTTTGGAATATTACATGGTGAGCAGCTATGTACTACTCTGTTCAAAACATTGAGTGAATTTTCATTGTTCTCCAAAAATGTTTATTCATCTACCAATTTCCATTTTTTTCCCTCCAAAGTAGATCCTTCAGATATATACACTGGTGCCAGCATTTTTTCCAATCCTCGAAGCAGTTCTGATATGCACTTTTTGGTAGTTTAGGTTAGGTCCAAAGTGATTGGGTCTATGCGACCCTTCACCGCAACCCCCAAGGGTTTATTATGGTTCATAACTATTCACACTCGACCAAATTAACCCAGCTTCTTAACGAAACCGATTTGTTTGTATGATGATCTGATCTTTCAGTTCAAATGGTAAGAGTACGGCTCTGCCGAACTCTAAAAATCTGATTCCGTCCCCAGCGAGGCAAGCACAAAGTATCTGCTCTGCTGTTTCATCATTTTCCAAACAGAGACGACACACACTGTCTTCCGACAGTCCGAGTCCCTTCATATGATGATTCAAATGACAGTGACCTGTAAGAAGGCCTGTTAGACATCGTAGTTCATCCCTACTGTAGTCCAACAACTGTTTGGTATCACGCTTCGAAGGGTGAATAAACGCTTTGGAGTGAGCCAATCCTGAAAGATTCTGCCAGAAGTGCATACATCTTTTTGCCATCCAGGTGTTCAATGTTTATTTAGCAAAGCCCAAAGCGATGCCAATGATAGGTTCTGGTCCGATGAAGCTGCTTACAGCCCTCTCTTTGCAAGGGAGTCAGCAGCCTCATTGCCTTCCAGGCCAGTATGGCCAGGAATCCAGACCAAAGACGATCTGTTAAGTATTCCTATCGATGAGTCGTTTTTGGCAATTTAGACGTTGCTCGGTAGAAGCCGCTTGACTGTCCGAAAATATTTTTATTGACTTGTGCCGTATGAATGAAAGCATATAGTCAAATGTCATTTCCAGAATGCTGTGACTTCCAGTGTCAACTAACCGTCTGTTGCACTCTGCATTAAATTGATTTGTGCAATTGGCAATGTGCACAACAAGTCTATATGCAATTCATCTAGCCTCTCTCTCCAGAAAAATGTGGACAGGAGGTAGATCTAGGAGGATCTCCATAGCCGATGACGGTGTGGCACTGATGGCACCACTGATGGCCAGACAAGCCTGTCTCTGTAAGCCAGAGAGCTTCGCCTGGGCCTTTTTCTGTAAAGTCTTCGGCCACCAGGCAATTGCACCATAAGTGATCATTGGTCTGACGATCATCACATAAATCCGATAGATTTTTTTGGGACCTAAACCTCAAGTTTTACCACAAATCCTTCGAGAAGTCCATAGGGACAGTCTAGCTTTGTGTAAAACTTTTTCTAAGTGAGCGATCCAGGTGAGATTTTCATCAAGGACAATGCCAAAATATTTCACCTCCGTTCCAAATGGAATAACCTCACCATTGAGGGAAAGTGGCATTAGATCGTCCAATTTTCTCCTCCTAGTGAAGGGGATTGTCACAGTTTTGCTGGGGTTGACAGACATCTGCTCCCTCAGGCACCAACTGTGAACAACGTACAACATGCTTTGGATACCATCCATCAGGAGCGACCACAGAAGGGAAGATAGTACCCCACCTTGAGGGCAGCCCCTGGTGACCCTGAACCTAATGGCCTCATCTTGACAAGCTCAAAATTTTCGAAAAAAATGCTTGGCATGAGCCAACCGATATGTCGACATCCTCAGACACTTCTCTAATTTTCAAGATTTCACGATTTTCTTGATTTTTTTATCACTTTATCAACATTTTCTTCATCGGTTGTTGATGTGCTGGGGGGGTCCAGGGCCAGTGTCGTGATTTACATCTTCTCGACCTTCTGTGAGAAGCTTGTACCACTTGTGAACATTTTTTCGACTCAGGGTACAAATATCATATATCACTGTCAGCATTTCATGTGTTTTCGAGCACCTAATTTAATTTTTTACACAAAATGTCATGTAAATTATTTTATCTTTTTTTTCCACAGTAGAAAATCGCCGAACAAACAAAACATTTCTGAATTTAATGCCTCTCACCAACAAACTAAACTAACCATGTTAAACAGCTGAAACTGTGAACATATGTTCGAAACGAGTGTACCAACATAAAAAATAAGAAGTCACTAATGGAATGTACGTAGCCCGAAAAATTTGAACATTTACCTTATTTTTGAGCAGGCCATTATAGCGTCATTACTCATATATTTTGATACTTTCACGTTTCATTCCTATGAATCTTAAAAAGCTTCTATGCAATTGCAAACATTCTCAATCATATCGATGAAAATAATGAATTTTTGATCTCTTATTTCTTCAGACTGGAACAACCCCGCTGTTTTTTGCTGCACAAGGAGGATTTTTGGATGTCGTTCAATTTCTGTTGGATAATGGAGCTCCCGTGGATTCACTGAGCGTGGTGAGTTATTTCATATGATTATTTTTCCTATAAACAAAAACGTATTCAATTTGTATATTGGACTGAAAATTTCCATTCTGGAAGATACTACACAAGAGAAAATCATTATAATATACAAATAATTGAAAATGCTGTTTTTGTAATGTCGCAACATAAATATGTAACAGTTCCTTTATT
Source organism: Leptinotarsa decemlineata (assembly GCF_025532065.1). Taxonomy (NCBI): domain Eukaryota; kingdom Metazoa; phylum Arthropoda; class Insecta; order Coleoptera; family Chrysomelidae; genus Leptinotarsa; species Leptinotarsa decemlineata. The sequence continues at coordinate 10,801,189 of NW_027412558.1, read as the reverse complement.
ATATGTTATAAGAGTTGGTTGACATAAACCAAGAGAACATCTCTTCTAGTATTTTTTCATTTGAAATTTCTATGTTGAATGTTTGGATGGGCTTCATAGGCTGAAAAAATAATTAATCGAAGTATCCTAAAAGGTGTTTCGTGGGTATAACATTCTAGTTTTCAGGATGCGGGCACAAAAATCGCGACGGCCGAGCGATGGCGACTGTGGGGTGGCACGGAGTGGGGCCATGAGGAAAAGTGTTTCGTCTGGGCACAAAACGCCACCGCTCGTATCGTGCGCGTCACTTATACTGTCGATGTTGTTGTATGCATCGCCACCGTTCCGTCGCCTCGCTATCGCTCGGCCGTCGCCATTTGCGTGCCCGCAGCCTTAGTCCCTTCTATATTTATTGTATAATCTTAAATAATAGGGTAATACAATAGATTTAGAATTATTTTGGTAAAATAGTCTGTAGTTTCATAAAATATTACGAATTAACAATAATTATTCAAGAAATGCTACTTGAACCGAGTGCACATTCATACTACTCAGATACAGAGTATGTCTCAATGTACTTACTTCTAAAAGGAAAAAATTGTAAATATAACATTTCATCTACAGAACCCAAAAAACCTCAAGCGCCATGTTGATTAATTAGTCTTTAGATCGTATCGCAAACATTAACTAAGTTGAGTCAAAATAAAATTATGAAATACTGTGTTTTTATTAATTTTCACATGCTTCCTTATTTTATTTGAAGTAAGATCGACCCAAAGTAAAGAACATGCATCCTGGACCGTCGCAGTCGTGTTGAAGACCGGGAGAAATATTCCCAAGAGCATTTCCTACATCAAGAAAATTATGTTTTTCAAATTTTCATTCACCCTGTATTAGAAAAAAGTTATTGATCAAATTGTTATCTGATAATGAAAAAATTTCACGTTTAAAACTTCTTTATAACAAAACAGACTTTTCAAACGAGTTTTCATTGAGAATGGAAACGGTTGGATATATCAACTTTTTGATGCTATTTCCGGTTTAATTGTTGAACCGTGCGTTATATACCTTATACAGTGCATTTCTTTAATTTCCCCCCTTTCATTTTTTGAACGGGTCAACTCAAAAAATTGAAATTTGGAATAATGACCTTAATGTGTGAATGCTTTATTTTGAAGTAAAAGTAACAGATGAAACTTTCAAGATGGCGACTGGGCGCCATCTGGGAAAATAAATTAAATCTGATACATCTTTTTGAAGCTCCTGACAAATGCTTCACAACCGTAGAATATAATGTCAATATCTTCAACTACTACAAAATGGCGGAACTTATAATACTTGCCTGAATACATTGACAACGTAATATGAGGTAATAAGATTGAGGTTAGTTCAGAAGATGCTCGAAATTGTTGCCTTGGACTTCTTGACATATAAATAGCCTATTCGATATTTCACGCTAAACATTTTCGAAAACAGTAACGTCAATATCTCTACAAATATTTATTATTCTCTGCCGTATATTCAATATTGAAGCGGGTTCAGTTTCGTACACCTTTTGCTTCAAATAGCCCCATAAAAAAGTCCAAAGCTGTCAAATCTGGCGAGTGGGCTGGCCATTTTGTAGGACCTCGACGGCCAATCCAATAACGACCGGGATAAGTAGTAGCCAAATAGTTTCTTACTCGTAATGTGGTGGTTTTCCATCTTGTTGGAATACAATATCCATATCGAATTCATTAGGATTCGCTTCGACGATTTTAGTGATGAGAGGGTCAACACTAGTTTCCCGCATATTCAAATACAGTTCCCCTGTTAAGTTTTGATCAATAAATAGAGGTCCTATAATATGGTTTTCAAATATTCCTGCCCAAACGTTAATTTTTTCTGAGTATTGGGTATGTGTTTCCCGGAAAAAGTGAGGGTTCGTGTCACTCCAATAAAGGCAATTTTGTCTGTGAACATTGCCGTTTGAAAAAATGTACATTCGTCACTAAAACAAATATTTTGGAGATAGGTAGCATGCCTTGCAATGGTTTTTGTGACATCCTGTATATAGTATTAGTGTAGCACTCTGTACATAGTACTTTTTCATATATCATCTAGGAATCGAGGAGCAGTATGTCTAGGTGAGCGAGAGAATAAAGATCGAAAAATAAGGAGTTGTTTTATTTAAGTTGAATACATCACAGTTTTCGTCATGATTTCGCAGAATTCTGTTCTTCAATCAGGGTCATCTTCAGTTAATTGGTGTACCATTTTAATTTTGTATGGATAATACCTATTCCTCTTCAAAAGTCTCCACACAGTAGAAGGAGTCACCTCACAAACATTCGCGACAGAATAAGTTCAGGATTTACTACCATCTTACCAATTATTTGCACTTGCTGTTCTTCCGGAATGGACGGATGACCTGGGGGCTTTTGTTATGTACACTACCGGTAGTTGTGAATTTGGATACAAGTTCCCTCAAATATTTTCCACAGATAGGACGATTCGGAAATCGTTCATTGAAAATCCTTTCGGTCTCGGGAAAGTTACGCGTCGCACCGTAAATAAAAATCGCTTAAATTTTTTCTTCTAATGGACGAGAATTGACCATTTTCGAAATTGTTGACGTGGTACCTTTCTACTAGTAAAACCGAAAACTAAATGAGAATATTCTAACTAAACAATGATGTGCATTGTCCTACTGACATTTTTTGTCGTTTTCATAAACAAAAAATAATTTAACAAACCTTATCGGGTTGTTGGAATTGCCATATCAAATCAAAAGGAATATTTCTAGAAATATCGATATTAATGTGTTTGTCGTCAGGACATTATTTAATGTTACGCCATTTTGTAGTAGGTGAAGATATTGACTTCATATTCTAGGGTTGTGAAGTATTCGTCAGGAGCTTCAAAATGATGTGTCACAAGATACCCTTTCCATTTTATTTTTTTTCCCAGATGGCGCCTAATCGCCATCTTGAAAGTTTTATCTATCAATTTCATTTAATAAAGCATTCATGCATTAATGTCATTATCCCAAAACAATTTTTTGAGTTGACCCGTTCAAAAAATAAAAGGGGGGGCATTAAAGAAATGCACTGTATAATGCTATATTTTTCATCCGAATGTGGAAAACAATTTATCACATTTTATAGAAAAAACCTAACTTTGATACTCTTGTACTAGGTATTTTGTATATGTATTGTAGGTACAATATTTCAGAGAAGCCGAAAACGTTTATACTAAACATTTTTTGACTTCATTTCTTCATCTCAAACTTCATTTCTTCATCTCAAACATACACTGTATTATTTTTTAAGTGAAATTGAATTTTATGTTTACTGGTTTACATTTCATAAAATACCCGTTGAAAACCATAGTTAATGATAGACTTTTCGTGTTCGTTATATTTTTATCTTTCGTACGTCAATTATTATGCTAATCGAACCAGTACGTATCTACGTCTCAGTTTTATGCATGTTTATAATGAAAGTCACATTCGCAATAATGATCTGTCATTTCACGACGAACAACACATTTTGGGGAAATACAGGTTCACCTGCATAATATGTAGCAAATGAATTGGATTCTGTGGTTTCAAAAATCCTAAAGTGAATTGTTTTTGTTAGTTCACTCTAAATGAACTTAGTTTTCCAAAGTTTCACGTTATGAGAATGAACAATCAACGTTTTTATGCATACACTGTGTCCAAGATAAGAATGAACAGCATGGTGATATCGGAAACGGTAAGTGATACGGGGTCGATTGAATTAGAGAAAAGTAGTGCATTTATGTGCCCAATATGCCATTTAGTAAGTTTTAATATTCTGAATAGTTTCGGAGATATCCGAGAAAAACCGAAATTTGCAAATTTCGTTTTTATTTTCTCCTAGCTTTATTTTAAAAGGAAATGTAAAACGAATAGCACTTTGCAATGGCCACTTTTTAAGGACTACACGATAACGTAAGCAGAATTTTTCTGCGACGTTTCGTCTTTCAGAAAACATCATCAACTTTATATTTTTATATGGGCTGAAACTAAAGTATAACCTGTATACTACTCCATTTTTCGTTGTGAATACAGCAACGTATCACACAATATGACTTCATAACCGTTTCTCGCACAAAATGAAAAGTGATTACTTAACCTGCATTTCTTCAATTTCAGATATTTAGCGCTGATACATGAAGTAAATTGATTAGTCTTATTTATAATAAATTTTAACTTACTACTTGCCGGAATTTTTGCGTTGTTGAATACAAAGATGAGTCGCAATATCAACATAAAGCTAATATGTATTATAGGAAATAAAGAGAAACTTGTAACAAGTTTTCAAATAACCCGCCGTTATTTTCTAAGCACAAGTACCCTCGTTTCACAGATGAATTTAAAATTTGAGTTAACATATTCGGAACAATATTGTTAAAGAATGCAGTTACCAATCTTAGGAAATCTTCTTCATTTTGACAATTATAAGAGTTCACTTGATTCTTGATATATCCCCAGAGGAAAAAGTCTAATGGGGTTAGGTCGAGGGACCTTGCAGGCCAGAATGTATCAACTATGAATACCAATCCACTATCCTGGGAAGCGACGGTTCAAACAACCACAAACGATTCTAGCGTTATGTGCTGGATCACCATCTTGTTGAAACCAGCAGCTGTGAATGACTGCTAAAGGCAAACTATCTGGATCGTCTTCCAAATCATTTACTAACAAATTTATGTACCGCTCTTTTGGTAAATTGTTTTGATAGATAAAAGGCCCAATTACATTCGTACCGAGAATCCCAACCCTAAATAGTGATTTACCAAGTTGTCGCCTCTCTGGATATTTATTAGAGTACGCACATGTGTGTCGCCTCCGTTTGGAAAATGATGAAACGGCAGATCATATACTTTGTGCCTGCCCCGCTGGAGACCGAATCAGGTTCTTAGAGTTCGGCAGAGCAGTACTCTTACCATCTGACCTGAAAAACCACTCATCATACAAGCTAATCGACTTCGTTAAGAAGCTGGGTTTATTTGGCTGAGTGTGAATAGTTGTGAGCCACAATAAACCCTTGCGGGTTGCGCTGGAAGGTCTAATAGACCCACTCACTTTAGACCTAACCTAACCTAATCTAACGCACGTGCAGCATTAACAAAATTTCTTTGGCACAAAATGTAACATGACAACATATCAAATTTTTCAGTATTCGAAAAGCTGCCGTTTTCCATTTTGAACACAAATTAGGTAAGTAACAAGAAGAAAAAGTAGGACTGGTAATATGTCAAAAATTCTACCAAACAACAGTATTATTATGACAACAGAAAATTATATGTATTTTTTTCCATCAGTGCATACTATTTAAAATTGAAGGAAAGCAGGTTAAGTAATCACTTTTCATTTTGCGCGAGAAATGGTTATGAAATCATATTGTGTGATACGTTGCTGTATTCACAACGAAAACTGGAGTAGTATACAGGGTATACTTTAGTTTCGGACCATATAAAAGTATAAAGTTGATGATGTTTTTTAAAAGACGAAATGTCGCAAAAAATTTTTTTCTCGTTATCGTGTAGTATTTAAAAACTGGCCATGGCAAAGTGCTATTCGTTTTACATTTCCATTGAAAATAAAGCTAGGAGAAAATAAAAACCAAATTCTCAAATTTCGGTTTTTCTCGGATATCTCCGAAACTACTCAGAATATTAAAATTTTCTAAATGGCATATTATTGGCCACATAAATGCGCTACTTTTCTTTAATTCAATTGGCCCCGTATCACTTCATTCTTATCTTGGACACAATGTACATTTCCGAATCCTGACTGAAAATATATCACCCGTGTCAATAAATCAATAATAAACGTTAACAGTCCACATGCCGTTATTTTTTGTGGGTGAAAATAATAATGTTTTCTTGATTACCACGAATATTAAATTGAAACAATAGAAATTCAAAGAGACAACCGCACGCTCCAAAACCATATGTCCGAATTTAGTGAAGTCAGAAGTATCTAAGAGTCTATGACGTGGCGTTAGAAAATAAAAGAAGTTTAAAAAACTGTTGCAATGTTAAGAATACTTGGTTACTATTCTTTGTTTAGACCAGTTTTCATCAACGTTTGTTTAGGAAAACACTTATAGTTTCTGCCACTCCTGTCTCCTTCGCTATCTTTCCCCTTTTGGCCTCGGCGCCGCAAATGCGCTTACGCCTTGTCCTTTGTAATACATCACGAGGTGATCTGCTATGTCTAGCCTCATTCCAAACGGTAGATTGGGGTGGACATTTCTGTTCATCCCCAGCCACCGCCTTAGATTGAGGTGAGCATATCTGTCCAGCCTCGGGATTGGTTTTTGTTGTCTCTGTTTTTGTGTTTGTTTCATTCATATGTGTTCCCACGAGTAGCAAGGGAAGAGTTTGTCATGTCTGGCAGATCCCCGCATTACCAGAGGCTGAATACATTCAGCTGTCGGCACGATTCCTTACTCCTTAGCTTGGGTAGGCTGGTCCACGGTGGCATGTTATGCAAAGGCTTTTGGGGAGTTTCAGTTCCCCTCACCCTACTTATTTCTGCCACTGACCAGGAGTCCGGCGACCCCGTCTGCAAGGCCACATTGGCTTCCCGGACAGGGCCTCCAGTCCCCTGATTGTTCCCCTATCCACCACCTGGGGACGCGCCCGATAGGTAGCCCAACCCACGGGAAGTCGATTGATTCCATAAAAACTGGGTAATCGAGATTCGACGAAGTCGACGAAGACCGTTTTGGCCTTGCCTGACGAAGGTTCTACCGGTACATTTCGTCGATTTTTTCACAATAGGACTGTGGTGGTTTGGCTAGGTTGCAGATAGTTATAGTGAATCATACCAGCCGCAGACCACCAAACAGTAACCATGGTCTTTTTTGGTAGGTTTTCGCCTTTGGAAAGTGCCTAGGTGGCTCATCGGTGTCCAACCACTGTCCTGAACACCTCTTACTGTCGTAGAAGATCCGCTTTTCATCACACGTGACGATCCGATCCAAAAAAGAATCGATTTGGTTGCGCAAAAGCAAAGAAGAACATACCTCAAATCGTGACAATTTCTGTCGAACGTTCAAATCATGGGGCACTCACTTTTTGAGCTTTTTGGCCTTTCCTAAACGTTTTAAACCATTAAAAAACGTATGGTAGCTGACGCCCAGTTGTTCCGCCATCCCAGGCACCGTTTGTGATGTGTCAGTCTCCACCAGGGTCCCCAAATCATCGACCTGGATTAATGTGCGCTCATTAACTCTTAACGACATCATATAGCAATAAGCTGAGAACAGGCGCGTGTCTGAGAGGGTAATGGGGTAATTACCCCCCCATGACCATGACTACATAGAGAAAAAATTCGAACATTTCTGAATTTCGAACTCAAAAAATGATGATGATGAAAATACAACTACGGGTTTTTACACCTGTTTTCTAGTCTTCTAGCTTCTAGGAGCAAAGTATCGAAAATAGGAAACGTCTCACTTCTATCATTGAGAGCATTATCTTTTTGGGTCGGCAGAATATTCCATTAAGAGGACATAGAGACAGTGGAGCTATTGAGATAAAAAATTCTGAAACTGAAGATATTGATATAGATGTATTGTTACTCTAGGCACGCACCTGGCTGAGAAAAGGCAAAAAGTTAAAATTGAACAACATAAATGTATGGAGTTGATATATGGAGCTACGAGAACACAGGACATTACAGCGGACAAAACTTTTGAAACAACCTAATATTTATTTAACCGCAAAGAAAATGGCAAGCAATTGCTATTACTTCAGTCATCAAAAGGAAGACTGAAGAGTTTCAGATATATAAAGTTTGAAGGTTAGTTTTGCTGAAAAAATAAATTTGCACGAATGAAACTATTTATTTTCTACTCTTTGATACCTACAAATTACGCAAAATCAAAGAAAAACAATAATTATGGTGGTCGTTAAAAACAAAAAAGTTCTGGATATTGTGTTTGAACATTCTGCATGTACATGATTTTCACAATTGGGAATTGAATTGGAAACAGTTTTGGATCATCTTTCAGTTTAGAATTTTATTTTATTCATTTATTTTTCAACCATAATCATTTCTGATCGTATTAGAGAATTAACAAGAATTACATGAAAATGTTCTAAATTTTTTGAAGTAACATAAAAACACTTTCAAATATTGATAACACATGAAAAAAACCTGCAGAATCTTGAAGACCCCTTTTTTAATTTGCGGTATTTATCAATTAGATTGGGAGTGAAATCAAAAATTCTGGTCATTTTTGAACAGCTAGAGATCTTCACGTAAATTAGTCGTGCATCTTGATTTCAAAACACACTCATATTTTAAAATACTGCCACATTACATAAAAAAACATGTATATGTCTAATTGTTTCTTGGATCTGTTTCTTGTTCTTCTTCCATTTCTTTTTTCAATCTCTTCAGTTCTTTTTTCAGTTTCTTTTTTCGCTTTTCTTGTATTTTTAACCTCAGTTCTTTCAACTGTTCTGCATCTTGCTTTCGTATATATTGGTTTTCGTATGCTTCGCCCCTTTTTTTGAATGCATCCTCACAAAAATGTCGCTGATTATAGATTTTTTGGTAGAAAGATCTGATTATATATCGAATGTGGTGAAAAATCATTAAAAATTTTGGATTTTCAATAATGTTACAGGAATTTTTGCGCAAATATAATTTTTTTCTACATTTTTGACTTTAAGAGTCTTCACTTGACAGTTTGTGACATCAATGAATAATAAAAAATAGCATATGTCAAAATCAGTCATATCACGCACATTTCTCTGTACCTAAGCAAGATAACTCTAAATATCAAATACACCCCCTAATATGTGATAGTTATCTAGTAAGGAGATGGAAAAATTCCCCAATTCAAGGAATTTCCTATGGTAAAATCATAAATACTGAATGATTGACTTAAAGCTTTGTCATCAATCACGGGAAATAGCAACTTTGTGTTAAAAACTTTCTGTCTTTCTACTTTATACAAATTCAGGAAAGATTTTTTGTCAGTGTTCATAATAAAAAGGAGTTATTCAAAAATGTGTGTCATCTTCACACATTCATCTAAAACCAACATCTAATATTTGGATAATGAAGTTTGTATTTCTTCATATATCAATGGAAATGTATAAAGCTAAAAATTTCTTTTTCTTCAAAATATATCAAAAATACTAGTTGTTGTGTATATACTGATTTGGCCTATATCTAAATAAAATAATACAAAAACGGCGTGACTTTCAGCACTGTTGCCATCTTCAGATCCTAAAATTACACACACAGCAAAGTGAAATGAGTAAGTAACTTCACTCATAATGAAAAATATTTGAAATGTTTTGTGATAACACTACGTTATCACAGTTAATGTAGGAATAAATTTTTTTAATCATGTTATGGTACAGAGGCGATGAATATAAAATGAAAAACTAGAAAAAATATATCAAGAGGTTTAAAGAGTGGGGTGCAAAAATTTGTATGAGGGATGAAGGTATCGTTTGAAAGTCACTTCGATTATTGACAGAATTATTTCCAGCATATTTTCAGCTTTATTCTTTTCTGATAATCACAATCAGAAGTTTTAACCTTAATAAAAGTAATAATAATAATAATTTATTTGTTCTCACTTACTAGTTTGAACTATTTGATTCAAATTGTAACATTAATATGAAGCACTAGTTAGATAGCAAATAGTAAATGAACTGAAAAAACCACAAAGTCGAAGACTGTCTGTGGTGTGCGTCTAGCGACAATATATTTCCACCTTCAAATTTGAATTTTATAGTAAATAAGCGTGTTTAATTTGCTACTGAAGTAGTGGTCACTTCATACAATACTAAAAATTACAGATCAAACAAGTAATTTAACACATACAATTTCCCCAACATTAGTAAACAGTATATATATATATATATATATATATATATATATATATATATATATATATATATATATATATATATATACATATACATATATATACATATACATATACATACATACACATACATATATAACAAATAAGGGCAATAATAAACATATGATGACACTTCCTATACAGTAATACAAACCTCCACAAGTTCATGAATAGTGAATCTGTTTGAATCAATTAAAAAATTTTTCAGTTTCTTCTTGAATCCTCTATAAGAATGAGTTTCTTTTATTTCGACAGGAATAAAATTGAAAAATTTTGGCACCAAGTACGAAAAGCATCGCTGTCCTATAGATTTTGAAGCTAGCGGTGTTCTAAAATAATTGGACTTTTTTCTTGTTTGGTAGCAATGTTCTAGTCTTTTGAGATTAGATTTTTGTTTGAATTTCAAATTAAGATACAACAAAGAAATAATGCTGGCGGGTGTCAAGGATTCTAGATTCGGAGTATAACAAATCAGATGAATATCGAGAGGGTTAGTTTAGTAATATTTTCAGAAATGTTTTTTGCAGAATTTCCAACTTTTCAATGTGCTCTTTGAGTGCACTTCCCCATCCTATTATCCCATATATCAACCTGGATTCAACCAATGCGTGATAAATCATTCTGAGATGTTTTTCTTCAAAAAAATTGGTGATGTACTTGAATCTGTATAAGATACTTCTCAGAGTATTGCATTGTCTCAATATATGTATGTTCCATCTTGGATGCTTATCTATGGTTACTCCTAAATATTTTATAGATTCAGTCTGGTTTATTTTTAAATTATCGCTGATTTTGAGGTTACTGAATGGAGGAGTGGTGTTTTCATAACATGAGAAAGGCATATAAAATGTTTTTTCAAAATTGATCGTTAATAACTTATAATCGAACCAGTTTTTGATAAGCTTCAAATCATTCTGCATAATGGTTTTCATATTGTCCCAGTTTTCAGATTCGAATACTATGGCGGTATCATCTGCGAAACTGATGACTTCTCCAGACAGGTTAATACTGAAAAGATAATTTATGTAAAGTACAAAGAGGACTGGGCCTAGAACAGCACCTTGCGGTACGCCATAATCAACAGTGCACTCCGTACTCAGACTGCCATTGAGTGATACCTGCTGTTTTCTATCACTCAGATAATTTTCCATTAGTTTTCTGGCTACTCCACGGAAACCCAAATCATCTAAAATGTCTAATAGTTGTGAGTGTGGGACCGTATCAAATGCTTTAGCAAGATCTAAAAATACACAAGCAGATTTTTTCCCATTATCTAGACTTTTTAATATCTTTGAGGTTAAATACGCAATAGCATCTTGGGAATCAAGGTGATACCTAAATATTTCCTTGAAAAAAAAATTGAATTGATTAATGCAGAGAATATCGAAAAAATTCATTTGGAATCAATAGAGTGATTTTTAGAAGACTTCTCCATAAGTATTTTTATATACCTCCAAGAAATGAATACAGGAAATATTTGTATTATAAATAATGGTTCAAAAACTAAAAAACACCCTTTAATAGCAACACAAACTGAAAAATTGAAAGTAATTCGAAATTAATTTAAGATTGTGTTCAATATCGATAATAAGTGGCTTGATGTAACTAATGACTTTCAATATATATGAATATATATGAATAAATCCACTTACAAAAAAATTAATTTTGTTGTAAAAAAGCGTGAAATGCTTTAAATTATATTTTTATTATGACTCCAATCTGAAAAACAGCTCCTAACCAAGTATTTATAACAATAGATATTTAACACCCAATGCTTTTTTACATCAAAATTAATTTTTCACAATCTTAAATTAGTTTCGAATTATTTTTCATTTTTTAGTTTGTGTTGCTAATAAAGCGTATTTCTTTAGTTTTTTCAAACTATTATTTATTTTCCACTTTTTAGTTTGACTTGCTGCTTCAAGCCCATTTGTTTTAATTTTTTAAGCTATAATGTATAATGTTTTTATCTGTCACTATTAATACGAAATCATTTATTGTGTAGCAATGGAGAGACACAATTTTTAGTGACAATCTACTCATAGTAATTTTGATGTGTGTCATATTGAGGTGAAATCGCGAATGGCTCATTAAATCAGTTATGGTTCCCTAGATCGTACCCACGTTTACTTGAAAAATTGTGGTAATTCTAGAGTATTGAGGTAATTCCAATGTCTGCCTTATCAACTGTTGAAGGTAGATTTTATCTCTATCATGGTTGTAACGGGTAACGGGGAATAAGGGTTCGATTTCGGAGAGGTAGTCTGAGAAACGGCTACCACATCCAAGGTAGCCACCAGTTTCCAGTCATGGACGGAATTTGAACTCACGACTGGTGAGGCCGATGCTTCGCGACGATTAAGACTCGCGCATTAACCAACTCCGCCAATGGACCAATCGAAATTATTCAATCCTGGCGAACCTGATCAGGATAATGAGACAAACTTATGAAATAATTGTATTGGTGCCGATTCTTTATAAGTGTACTAAGTATAAAATAAATATATCCGTTTAAAGTTAGTCAAAATCAACTCCAAAGGAGTCCGTTACAAACAAACATACAAGTGAATAATACCATAATAATACCAGTATTTTTCGTTCGTTATTGTTTTAAGCTTATTAAAAAAATTACTTTTAACTTTTTAGTTCGATGTTCTTTAAAAGTGTGTTTTTTAGTTTTTTAAACTATACTTCTCAAATTTTATTTCCTTGTGATTTTTTTTGTCAATTCTGTCATGAACCATTTCAAATGGAGCCGAGACACAATAGAGGCTGGAGCCTTGACAGAATAGAGACAATTTTGAATAATATCCATACTCTCCTGTTGATAATTTCACAATAAGAATCCTGTTGATTTGGTACGCTGGTGTGATGGTTATGTCCCCATTCATTTCCATATAGTTCAAGAAAATCTATGTATGCTGGTGTAATGAAAACGTCCCCTTTTCCTTTCATGAAATTCAAGAAAATCTCTCTTCGATTCCAAGAAAAATTTGATTTGAATGAATAACGTGTTTTTACCTGAAATCAAGATACACAAAAATGTTACTGAGATAATGTCCCATCACATAAACGTAAAACGAAGTACATTATTTGCTCTTACATTTATGGTTTTCACCAAATCGTTGAAGTCGAATCAATCATGCCAATAAACTGAATCGCGTAATAGTTAGCTTATACAATAACATCAGCAAGTCACCACTGACGCTTTATCCAACTGATTTATAATCAGTATAATAAAAAACTTTTGATCATTTTGATACATTTTTCAGTTTCGTATGCTATAAAAGCGTGTTGTTTAGTCTTTTTAAACTATATTTATTTTATCTAAACTTTGGGATCAATCAGCTGTATATTGTTTAGAAAAGTGACCATTGATATTTCGGTTACGTACAGCGCCATCTGCCCGCGAATAGATCAAGTATTAATGTCGATAATTCTGTCAAATACAGATCCCGAACTTGAGAGTTATAAACAAACAAGCAAACATACATACATACATACAGGTGAAGCTAATACAAGGCATGTACAAAGTGACACTGATATACTTACTTTCTGTCAAAAGCAAGAAGGGTTAGAATGGGAATATCGAAAACTATGAGATATAGAACAAAGTCGGTCAAATTAGGAAAAAGTTAATTGGAATCCCTTGAAATTTAAAAAAATTCGATTAACACCGGATATATTAAAAAATAACTGAAATTTCGTTTCAATTTTTTCTTCTGGTGTTATTTAACGAGATTTAAAAAACAAATACACTATATTATTGCGCCTTTTCAAAATTTACAAAATGACGTTTACTGACTGTTCAATGGGCTGGAAAATATATTCATCCGTTATAAGTTAGCCTTTTTGGCAACTTTAATTGGAATTTAACCAAATGTGTATGCCTACGGTTTCCGATGTTTGCTGTCCTCCTCATCTTGGACACACTGTATGTAGATTATCTATTCTGATGTTTTGGACTGAATTGAGAATTTTCATATTTTATAATAAACAACATCTATCCGTTTTCCCACTGGTCTTTTTTCGAAGGCAATGACCGCTTCATTCAAAGATTTTTTTAAACCTCATCGTTGCTGATATTCAAATATATGACTCATTTAATTCGATAAAGATTACGCAAAACATGTGTGCCGTTTCATCAGTGGGCAGAAAACCGATCCAATCTCTCCTCTCTCCGAATCTAACGGGTTTTTTACAGTCGATAACTTTTTATGGATTTGTAACAAAATAAAAAAATCCTTGATTCGAGATTTTTATGGATTGTTCTGTTTTAGGACGGAGGAAGTCCGTTATTTGTCGCCTGCCAATGTGGACACATGGACGTAGTCAAAGAACTTGTTAAAAGGGGGGCTAAAGTGAATTCACATATGAAGGTAAGGATATTTGAAATTATATGAACAATAATATTAGTAGCTTCTCTTGTTCTGTGGATATTTCATCAACTTGCAACGAATTTGTATTCAAACGATACTTGAATTCATCTTTATATTTCATTATCTGCTACAGTACATTCGCCGATGATACGTCCTTAAACCATAAAACTCAAGATCAACCTACGACATGCTGAGCTCGCCTCACTAAGTTGGATGTCCGTCCCTATCTGATAAGTAAGCGCGGTCAGTTCTGTTGAACCACATACGCGGATACAAACTGTACCGAAAAGAGATATAGATAGAGCAATCTCACAAGAGCATACGTTTTACTCTCTAATCTCTCCTTTACCTTTCTTCACCTACCAGGTAGGTAGGAACAAAGTGACTGAGTCTATTCGACCCTCCACTACAATCCGCAGAGGTTCATATTGTGACTCAAATGCATTCAAACTCAACCAGATATTCCCTGCTTCTCAACGTGTCCAACTACTTAGTGAGTGATTTTACAGGTCAACTGGCAATAGTGAGACTGACGCTGAAAACCTGATCCGGTCCACAATATGGCAGGCAAAATATATGTGCTTTGCTACCAAGGCCTGATCCAAGACTAGTCTACTCCAAAATTGCAGACTATGGTACATTTGCCAGTTGATCCGATTGGCGGTCAGTCTACGATTATCTTCGTCTGGTAGGCAAGAAACACGAATATGTGGCTTGGGAAGTAGGTCTACTGTGATGGTTGTAGGGTACTATATGCACCCACAAGCCAGGAGACGCCTTCCAATTGATTGGTCCGTATAGAGGTTGTGAGATTTCAGGGCATCTGTACGTCAGCTGGAATACATACATTGGAATCAGCAAAGCAGATCTTCCTCTGGTTTGTTTCAACCATCGTTTCATCGTGAGCGTTTGCAGACTTTGGCAAGAGAACTTTGTTTCCTCTCCTTATGCAGATTCTGCTTCTACTACTATATAATATAATGGATGATTTTTTAAGAGGTATAGGATTTGATTTTTAAAGCAACACAAAAACTTTGAAAAAAAGTATGATTTTTTTATTGAATACGATAGAACGATCAATATAATTCAATGTTTGAAGATGATTTCATGCAAATATTGTCCGCGGCTCCGCTTTAGATCGCCCATGCGCAAGGTCCAATTTTGGCACACTCTCTTTAACATATCGACCTGTATTTCACGTATAAAGGCTTCAATATTGATTTCCAGAGCATCAGTCTTTGCTGGTTTATCCCTGTAGAAATGAGCCTTAACATGACCCCACAAGAAATACTCCAAATGCGTTAAATCACACGATCTAGGCGGTCAATTGACGGGCCCCAAACGTGAAACAAACTGTTCACCGAAGGCGGCTCTTAATTGGGCCATTGTTTCGCGTGCCGAGTGGCATGTGGCACAGTCTTGTTGGCAACAAAAAGTCGTCAATCATCACACGGTAGCGCTCGCCATTCACAGTAACGTTCCGGCCATTGTCTTCTTTGAAGAAGTACGGCCCGATGATGCCACCGACGCATAATCCACACCAAACAGTGACTTTTTCGGGATGCATCGGTAGCTCTTGCAATTCTTGTGGCTGGTCTTCACTACAGATGCGGCAATTTTGCTTGTTAACGTATCCATTCAACCAGAAATGAGCCTCGTCGCTGAACACAATTTTTGGATAAAAATGTCGACCTTCCTCCAACTTTGCCAGCGCCGATCCACCAAACGTTAGACGTTGTGAGAGGTCGTGTGGCTTCAATTCTTGCACCAGCTGTATCTTATAAGGTTTTACACCCAAATCCTTTTGCAAAATTTTCCACGTAGTTGAGTAACAGTAGCCCAATTGCTGCGAACGGCGGCGAATCGACATTTCACGGTCATCGCGAACACTGGCGGATACAGCCGCAATATTTTCTTTGGTCCTCACTCTACGTATGCGTCTTGGTGGTGTAATGTCCAATAATGTAAACTGGGTTCGGAATTTAGTCACAAGCTTCTGAATATCTCCCTCAGTAGGCCGACGAAACTGTCTATAAATTGGAAGAAGTGCACGATGCACTTTCTTCACCGAGCATGAATTTTGATAATAAAATTCAATATAGACCAAACTGAACAAGTTCAATAATGACACAAAACACGATTCACGCGTGATCTGTCAAAAACAGTGTTGCCAAAAAGATACCAGCAAAAAAATCACTCATTACTACTACTAGAATATAATGCAAGGTACCCTATTTTTGTGAGGTGGAGACTAAGCCACTTCCTGGCTACACCAGATAGTCTCCTAGGTTTCTTAGCATGTCCAGCCGTTAGAGAACTGAAAAGCTCTTTCCACGAGTAGTACTAGAAGAAGAGTCCTGCATTACCGTAACAAGGCTTTCTACGATGAGAGGGCGCAGGATAAAGCCATCGTTGGAATTCTATTCGGTTGAGGAATACGAGCACAATAAGTGAGCCTTTCTAGTGCAAGCATTGATACAATGAATAAATATGACCAACCCGCCCCATGTAGGGTAGGGAGGGTGAGTGTAGACTCACAGCACTTAGGCCACATGTGACCCATTGTACATCCTCCCGAGAAGTTGTCCTCCTAGGTCATCATCCATCTAGGCCAAGACTCGCCGAACACACACTCTCTTTGGCAAACTTGAGATGTCTCACGGTGGCATCCGCGAAGGTTTTGGAAGGTGCAGCGATATTACTGTCGTTGCGCGGCTTCTTAAACCTTCTTGGGGTTCCCTCCGTGGAGGTGCACAAGTGAGGCAGCCGGTAGGCTGATTACAATGAGGTTTCGCCCAGTTCTCCAAGAGGATCGATCGTGACCGCGTATCACCTTGCGGCCATTCAGCTGTCGGCACGATTCCTTACAACTTAGCTTGCATGGGTAGGCTGGTCCACGGCGGCATGTTTTGCAAAGGCTTTTGGGGGGTTTTAGTTCCCGTCACCCTACTTATTTCTACCACTGACCAGGAGTCCGGCGACCCCATTCGTAAGGTCACATTGGCTTCCCGGACAGGGCCCCCAGTCCCCTGGCCGTTTCCCTATCCGCCTCCTGGGGACGCGCCCGATAGGTAGCTCAACCCACAGGATTGGATAAGATAAGAAAGAAAAATAAGTGTCGCGTTGAGATTAGGTTGGTTTTTTTGGCTTAGAGACGTATCCTCGACGAATAATGCGGTTCACTGCAGATCTTCATACAGTTACAAAATTGGGAAATCGTAGGAAGTCACAACTCCAACTTATGCGGTCATTTTATTTTGTCTTCACTGTTTTTTAGGACAAGGCTACTCCCCTATTCATAGCAGCTCAAAATGGCCATTTCAAAGTATTAGTCTATTTGTTAGCTCAAGGTGCAGAGACGGACTCGAGAAGAACTGACGGGGCGACTCCATTATGGATAGGTGCCCAAATGGGTCATGATCATATCGTAGCACAACTTTTAAGAGCTGGATCTTTTGTGGATGCTGCAAGACATGTATGTAAAAAAAACATCACGATCTAAAATTGAAGATCGCACTTTGTCTCGTTTGGGTTGACAGGTGTCTGGGCTCTGTTAAGTTATCTCAAGTCATTATTATTTTTAGGATGGTGCCACCCCTCTTTTCAAAGCATCTCATAAAGGTCATTCAGCAGTGGTTGGGGAACTATTGAAATATAGACCATCTTTAGGAATTTTACCAGTAAGTACATACTTTGAAAATTGTACTCATCATTACCAAGCAAAACTACTTTTTGTTCAAATTAGTCAATTAGTCAAATTAGTCAATTATGTACATATTGAATATTCGTATCGAAACTTCGATTCTGAAGTTAGGACAGGTTTGCAAGCTATGAGCTTGAACTCAGTATGTTTCACGATAAAAGTGCAACTCTGAATTGTACCCGTACGGGGCTGAGACAGATTATTATATTGAAAATATTCGTGGATACATGTTTGACAGTACGTTTGTTATTTTTCTTTATATACTAGCGCCCAGCTTTGCAGGGGTAAGAAAAAGGGAACACGATGAGCCCTTTAATTTTTTTTATAAAATATATAAATATAAAAGAAAATTAAAAATTATCAAAAAAGGGGAAGCGGGCGAAAATCGACGCGTTCAATAGATAATGTCGTTTAAAAATTTCCATTAAGGTTATTTTGTTGAATAACTTTTTGAATTTCGAGCTCGAAGAAGAGAGAAGTTGTATGAATGACCTTCAGGGTCAACCGTTTTTCCAATTTTTTTACACATTACAAAAATTGCCACTGAAATGCTCCATCAAATCAAAAATTGATAGTAAATGGAAACTTGCAATCGGAGCTTTTTGATATATCGATAACAATATCATTGTTTGTGCAAGTATTCTTAGTGATAATGCAAAAAAATTCTGGGAGGAAAAACCCAAAAATTGCTGACCCGTCAAAATTTGGATATTTTTTATCTTTATTGTGGGGCGCCACTCTCGTGGAAGCCCAGGGGCAGTAACCCCGCCTACCCTCCTTTAAATCCGGACCTCGGTAACATCATCATATTTCAACCAGTTCACACAAAACATTAATGAATTATAGAGATAAACCTTCCTTTTGAATCCCTCCGTCTATTGGTGAAAATCATATGAAAATACGTTCATAAGTTTTTGAGTTTATCGCCTGTAAACAGACAGCTGCGGCAGAAAGGGGGGTAAATTTTATTTTATAATATATGATAATAGTGATATCTCATAGCAAAATTGATATTCGAAGTGATAGCAGATATCGGTGAACTAATTTTTAGAATTAATTTCCACACAATACTTTGCTCAGAGAAGATATATATTATGGAAGTAGGCGCATACTGAATCATGAGTTAAGTTTTTTCTTTTCTTTCTCCTCTTTTACTTTGTCTTTTTAGATGTTTCTTGTTAGTCATCTCCTGATGATACTAATTCGTTTAGCGACATACATTTTTGTTCAATTGAATAATTTTGATGAAACTAGGTGATGGAGTTGTTAGCCACCACCTCCGTTTCCAAAATACTATATATGACCCCTTTAATTTGCAAAATTAAACGTGCAAAGACGTAATGTGGCGTTATTACCACTTATCTACTGACTTTACACTTCCTCTACCGAAAATAAACTATAGCATCATGCTTCTCTATGATTGATGTTTAATTTTACATTTCTGTGTTCCAGACATGGAGCCATACAAATAACACACGCTTTGTAAATTGATATCAGCTTATTGATTTCAGGAGGGGGATGTTTATTTCTAAGTTGCTTGTTAGGGGAGCACTTTAAATACAAAAGGTGCTCCGACACAAGAGTTAGTTTGGAAAACGTTTCATTGAGTAGTTCGTCATTGAATAAAAGTTTTGAATAATCTCAATGAAACATCTCTAGAATCCTAATACACTTTTGAATTATATTAAGGAATTAGGGTTTTTATTGATCTTTTTGTAGAAATTTTGGCATTCCAAACGTATCAGAATCCAAAATGAAGTTCACAATAGAAAATGAACAAATTGCTCATCTTACTTTCCTTCCAACTGTTTATAGAAAGAAAATACATGCTGATACCTTCACTACACATTAAACCATCCTGCAAGTGTTATAAAAGTTATAAACTATTGCCACAGATTAAGTACTGTGTATTGTGGAATATTTTGATGGAGAAGTCCATTTGATAAACTTTTTTTTTGACCTAATTCGTACATTGTTCAATGAATGCAAAGAACAATCAACAGTGATTTAACAACAAGATGGCTGTACACACAGTAATGCCATTAAAATCACCTGACGTCATACTTAATGTTTCAAGATAATCTGGAATTGGCAATAGTTATGATGTTAGAACTCCTTATAAAACAAACAAAATACACTGAGATATACAATCACATATACAAAGCCCAATGATGGAAAACAAAAAAGGCATACCTAGTTCTTATGGCAAAAGTGAAACTTCAAAATCATTGAAAGTGCTATTAAATGAAAGAATGATGAACAAAATTAAAACACGTAAACTTTTGCCGTCGGAGATAATTGTTGAAGCTATTTTTCGGGTTTGTAGGCTGTGGTCTACAACTGCGGTAGACATCACCGACTATGAGGCAATGGACGAAGTGCTTGAGTTGTTCTCACAGCAGAGACTACGTTATTGAAGTTTGCTATCAGGTTTATTCCATTGGTGGTGGGCGGGCAAAGAAGGTACTCACATTATCTCGTACAAAGGATACAACACTGGACACAACCATAGTGTACAAACACTATTATCCAAGAGGGAGACAATTTAAATCCATAAACAAAGAAAATTTCGATAGAAAGTGAGAGGGAATTAACATTATTAAAGAGTGGCTGCCTGCACTTAATTTTCATCCTACCAACAAAAACGAAGTCTCCACCAATGGAATAAAACCGGAGAAAAATTCCAATAACATAGTGAGTCAGTTTTCACACCGCCTTTAATAATGTCTACCGCAGTAGTAGACGAAACCTCTGGAATAAAAACCTACTGACCACGGCCAGATAAACCGCCACAAGATAAAAATTCTGAGTACACGTTTTGAAATCTTATAGTGACCATGCGGGAACTCAAAGAACCATGATACATCCTTATTTCTGGAAAGAAATGTATATGCTCTGCTGTTTGAAGATGTGAATATCATTGGCAAAGTCTTATCAGCGGGTAATTCGTCAATTGTCAACAAAATATTTTAATTCTTTGACTTTTTTCCTAATAGGTAGAGGAAATTCATAAATACTAGATAATAAAATACCATATCCGGGAAAATTCTCATTCCTAGCTTGATATACTGGCTTTATGACTAATTAATGTTAATGTCTTTAGGATGTTATGACATCTTTATTACATTTTTATTTGTTTAATGCATGAGCAATAGCGATACTCACCTTTTTTGATATAATTGCCAATAGACCAAGTATTTTGCGTTAAACATAAACGTTAAAAAACGTTAATAATTTTGTAAGTCGGTCATTGGAGGGAAAAATTCTGAGAGCCGATGAAAGGAAACGTGCTCGATAGGGTGCATCATTAGAAAGGTATTTAAATCCTCTATTCAAACATATCAATACTTCTATAGAATAAATGACGTTTGTAAAGTGTAAAATATTTTATATTTTCATCATCATATCAAGTTATTCAATATGAGTTTCCGGCTTTCTTTAAATTCTGACAAGAAAAATTGGTAAAGAGTGTCACTTGCATTTTTTAAACATTCGGATTCGAAACAGTCTCGCTGTCAACTTTGAACAAAATTGAGAAAAATTTTTGAAAATGGAACGTGTAAGTTACCTTCTGAATAAATTATGAAACCAGTAGCAGAAAACAAAAAAACTAGATGCTCTGCTACCGTTTCTGTACCAATTCATGGCAACTAATTAAATAATAACATACCACAATTCAACAGTTCTTGCCACGCTAAAAAAGAAAAAATGGCACCCCTATGATATTTTTTAGTCCAGGAAGTTCTGGATGATGACTTTGATAGACGCATTTTGCGAGATTCTGATAAAATAAATAACAGATATCCAATGTTTTTCCAGAAAAGTTCTTTTTTCGGATGAAGTTACTTTCCTTCTAATTGATGTCCCCAAACTGAAATTATCAGTGGTTGCAGCCAGATGGTGCGCCCCCACATCACTCGGTCTTCGTGAGAAACTACTTGGATTGGGCGAAGAGGGTCAATCCTGTGGCCACACAGGTCACCAGATCTCACTCTGCTTGATTTTTTTCATGAAAAGTAAAGTGTACAAAAATAAACCACGTAATTCGATGAACTCAAGGAATACATACGGTTAAAGATGGCGCAGAAAATTTCGGAAGTTCTTCAAAAACTGCAGGATGACTTCGTTACTCAACTATCTCATGGTCTTATTGCTGAGGGTCATCATTTTGAGCATATGCTTTGAATTTGGTTGTTATTTTCAAACAAAAATGTTAATTGTAATATTGAAAAATATTTGACACTTCACAAACGGAGTTTATTCAAGAATATTGATATGGTTGAATAGATAATGAAAGGATCTTTCAAATTATGTACCGCATCACCCACGTTTCTGTTTGAAAAAATCATCATTGACGTCATCGGGCTTATACAGATGACAAGATACAATAAAATCTAATAGAATGACCAATTGAAATTAAAAATCGTCAATCACCAAAATACGAAAGAATGAATTTATTTCTTTCATTTCCACCATACTGTGTATAGTATATATGAAGTCAATTCGAATGGCATAAAAACTAAATAGTTACCGAAAGTCGGCAGTTTCTTTGAATGGCATGGGCAGCGTGGTATAATATAATAATATGGTGCAATTTTATTTATCATAAACCTACACGGATTTTTGTATTAGTAGTAAAGAGTAATGCCATTAGTCTTTTATTTAGCTGTTCGGATTTACTTCGTATTGACTATACATATATACTAATAGGAAATGAATGATCTATATGATTGTACTTTTTTTTTCACAAAAGATTTCAGAATATACTATTTTGTAATGAAAATTATAAAATTGTGTTTTTTGTTTGTTCTTTAGTTTTTCTACGTTCTCTGCAAGGATTCTTTTTGAATTTTTCCTTTTTCCAGAACGGTGAAAGTGTCCTCCACGCCGCTGCATTTTCTGGAAGTCTTCCGGTCTGCAAACAATTGATAGCGGCCGGAGCAAATCCCAGTCTCCAAAACCAAGAAGGGTATACTCCGGCAGAAATAGCTCAAAAACACAGGCACAATATTGTCCACGACTATTTGAAAAATTGTGCTAATCGTGGTCAAACTAAACAGTAGCTAAAATTACTGGGATAGGTGCAGGCAGTTTCGAATATTAGGTTATGTTAAAAGTTTTGGTTGTAACATTATATACCGATAGAGGGAAAGATAATGGTTGTCTAATATTGATATTCTACCATTTCCTCCAGAGTTGTATTCGAAAGATTGTTACTTCAACCAATGAAACCATATTCAGAACTATCGACTCTTTAATTGAAATGTCGATGACAAGTAGAATTGGCAGTCATCCACAAGCAATTTTTCTATTGGTTTCCTTAACCAAGTTTCCAAAAAAGCGTAAATGATCATTACATGTTCGAAATTAACAGTTAACAAAGTAACTGTCACGAAAACTAAGATTTAATTGGTTATTTGATGTGGAAGTAATAATCCAGTAGATCCAACGATTATGGAATCTCATTCAACACAACCAAACTGAATTTGGACCACCGTGCCAAAAGTTCCCAGTTAATATCAGTGTAAGTTGATATCAGTGTAAGTTTTTTTCGACTCATATAATGAAAATTCTATCTTGTTTGGTGTTGATGAAGTTTCAAACTCTAGCTAGGTAAATTGATGGATGTAGCCGTTACTAAGTGGTAGAAGATCATCATGAAAAATGAGCAATAAAACTTCCTATGTTTTTATACCGCTTGTATTTGGAACTGACGTTACTACAGTTTCGTCCTTTGAAAATGTCTTGTAGGACGAAACTGCAGTAACATTAGTCACATAGTTACTAAAACAAGCGGTATAAAAACATAGGAAGTTTTATTTCTCATTTTTCATTTTCTAGCTAGGTATTTGCTTGACTGGGTAATAAAGTAGGTAATATTTTGACTGTAAGAAAAGACTTAAGTTATATTGTGCCTTCTATATGCAATTTGTATGAAATTTAGAATTGAATTTGTTACATTATTTACTAAATTACATGCTGGTACAAATTGCAGTATTCTATTTTGTATTGTTTTGTCCTTCTTTTGTCAATTAAAAAAATTATTAGGAAAATACCTTATGTATAAACATGTACATAGCCTTGTTCAAACTCGAATTCGTAAGATGATTAAATGAAATTGTGAAAATTGCGTTTGTTACTCAAAGCATATTTTCTCATTAATTGTAGTGAAAATTTCATGTCGATTCAATTTTTGAATTCACATGTTAATTTGTTATGTATCTTAGTTTTGTGGTTCACTTGTCTCTTTATCGATATTTGTTATTTATGACGTATTTATTCTATTTGTGATTAGTATATTGAGGGAAATGTTGATAATAAAATTTACTCTTGAGTTTTTTGTTGAATTTTTCAGACAAGTTTTTTTTGAAAATTGAATTTCATATACTCACGCAGAATTGACAGACTGAAAAGATAGAAAGTAGAAAACCATCTCAATCAATTGGAGATAATACAGAGACGGTTCTTGAAATTAATTCTGCGGAAAAAATTTAGATCAAATTCTAATAGCCTCTATGAAGAAATAAAAATTACGGATATCAGGTTTGAGCGGGCAGACGTCGTTGACGGTTGTGTTAGTTTTGCGAATTTTTTTTATATTCAGAATTCGATTCTCGAAACTATTCATTTTTAATGCAGTTGGCATATTTTTAGTTACTGTATTCTTAAAGTAAAAATATGAATTACAAGCTGTTGTCCGCCCTTATATTAACGTACAGCCGAAGCTACCGAACCTAGAATCTTGAAATATACATGTGAGTTATTTGTTTAGCGTAAATAAGCATCGAGAAAGGGAATCAGGAATGTTCGCCCCAAGGGGAAAAAATAGGGGTTCAAAGATTGTATTGAACTTCCTCAGTTCTGAAGTTGGAAACCTGAAGTTTTGGGTTAGTGAAACAATACTGCAACTTTTTGTTTAAAATTGTTTGTGACGAAACCTAATGTGACAAACCAAATTCTACACAGGCGAAGCCGCGGGCAACAACTCGTCATTTATAAATCTGAAAGTGCTAGTATTATTTCTGTATACATCAAGTTCTTCACCCTCATCCGCATTTCTTATAACTAGTAGGTACATCCAAGACTGATTACACGCTCCCAGTACTTATATCTTCAAAAGCATAGCCTTTCGATACAAATGAGAAGCTTCTTTTATCTTCCAGAATATTTTACAACAAATCCAGAATTTTCTGGGATGTTCTGGAATATTGTGGGGTGCTCTTGAACACTCTTGGATGTTCTAGAACTTAATTGAGGCGGAACTTTTAGCCTTTGTATCTTCAAAAACACGTCCTTCATGTGGAAACGGGAACCTTCTTCAGGTTTGAGGGATAGAGAGTTACCTCACTATATAACTCACTTGATCATTTCAGAATGATTTGGGATGTTCCGATATTATCCCAAATAGTATCCACTATTTAAGAATGTTCCAGGATGTTCTGGAATATTGTTGAATATTCTCAAATGTTCCCAACTATTCTAGATCTTCTAGAGAGCAAAATTTCAGGTGAAAATTCAGGTGACATTTTCTATTTCTTATTGAAAAGTTTCAACAATTTAGAGGTTCAAAGCGTTATTCTATAAAACATTACAAAATAAGTTCACGTAAGCTTCATTCATCCATCACATATGGTTGAGCAAATCTATCAACATCCTAAAATTATTCTAGAAAATATAATACAACTCATAGCAGAAAAACAATACTTAGTGACATTTAAAAATATAGAAAGTAGTGTGTTTTGGGAGTTTTCAAACAAACAAATATTGCTCAATGAATGAACGATCCACAGTTCCTTCAGAATTCGATCATGCGTTCTCAAAATTGAAACAAAGTAGTGTGAGGAGCTGAACTTCTGGTACCAATATTCTGTGGTGTTTGGCTCAACGCGCTAATTACATATTGCACTTCTCGATCATAGCCTTTTTTTGGGTCGTTGAATGCTTTGGTCATTGTTCCTATTGGTCCTTTTCTGTGTAGGCAATGTTGATAACTCCCCAAGCCACATCGAGTGGCATTGTGGGTATTCGCAATAACATCAGCCATGTAACCTTACAGAAGCAACCGACCTTCAACTGAAAAAATATCTGGTCGGAGTTGGGATCGAACCTACGATCTCTGAATCGTGAATCGGACGCACTTGCACTTCCTTCAGTTCACTCATAGTCTTCATTATTTATTATCGAATATATTTTGTCCGTAGCCTGACGTGACGAGCATAAACTAGCCTATATTTTTAATAAAAAACACGATCGAATTTTATGAATTATTGAAAACGTATTCCACGGCATACCGATCAATTAACGACTTTGACTGCTTTGAATATTTTATTATTGATACTTGTTCAGGTAATTCTGTTTGTTTTACATCGAAAGAGAAATAGTTGATAAAATATGGTGGAAAAACCATGGAAAGCCAAGCATGGCTACTAAAAAGAATTCACGTAACAAAATCTCCGGAAAAGTTAAATGTAAGTACTTATATTGTATTGCATTGATTTTTTCAATTTTCTTTAGCCTACTGAAGTAAACTGCAAAGTACGTTTCAGTATTTGTTAATATCGACTATTTTTTTGATTTTTTCACCTTCTTCAATATGAAAACTATAAAAATTGTAATGGAGAACTTTAAACAAGTGTAGAAAGTGCGAACTTTTTAGTGAAACCCTCCAAGTTACTGAAGGCGAAGGCAGATTTTAGTCTCCGAATCGTTCAGATAAGTATCTGGATAATTTCTCAGCTCTTTTTTTGGTAGGTAAAATTTACAAATACAACTTACTGATAATTAGAAAATTTTTCTTTATGAAAACAACTTTGAATTTACTCAGTTACTTATCGGATAAACTGAAAAGTTTGCCCTTTGTATACCTACCTGTATATCGTTCTCCCTTACAATTTTTATATTGTCTAGACTGTGGAAGGTGAAAAAAGAAAACAAAAAAAATGATGAAAAACTTTGATTTCTTCCCCAAAAACGACTTTGATTCAACAGTCTATTAGGTATATTCATATTGTTATAAATATTGCTTTTTGCACTAAGAACCCGTTCAGGATCTTTTAAAAACTCTCTAATATATTGCATATCCATTTTAATTTTGATATATCATATATATGACCGACAACGTTAAGTTCTGTGGTATTGTATTGAAGTTTCACATGTTAATAGTCATCTGAACAATATGTTCAGTAGGTACTTTTTAAATATTGATTAGATGATTCATCCCAGACCAGTGAGTATATTTCCTATCTTTTGAAGATGATAATATCTCACATCAATGTGATGGATCGTTCCAATTTTCATTTTGTTGCCCACCAAATCATATTTTCAAAGTAGACAGTTGTTTTCTAGTAGTGAAGTAGAAATTCAGTTAAGGAGGTAGGACTATTATTTCATTGAATAGTTAACTTGACCTAGGGGTATACATTGTATGTTGGTTATTGGTAAATAACCAATGTTCCTTTTCAGGTGGCTGTTTTTTACCAAGAATAGATCATTGAATATCAAAATTTGAAATAGTACTCATAATCTTTCTTGACATTTTCAGCTTTTCACGTTTATAAATTCCATTTGAATTAGGTATTCAATATACTTGATCAATTGTTTTTGCTTGTCCAAGCTATAAAAAATACATGAGTTTATTCAGGTTCAATGTAGCTTTTGGAGGAGGCTACTTTTAAACACATCTCAATTCACAATACTTTAATACATTATTTTATATAAAAATTTGTGAAATATATGAAATCTGTGAAAAAAAATAACGACAAATATTTCACCAGTACTTTATACTCGAGTTACGCCTGATATTTCTAATGCCTTTGACCATGTGTGGCATGAGGGTTTGCTGGCCAAACTTTGATGCTGTAGCTTGTCGGATCATTTCTATGTATGCGGTACTCCAGCTTCCCGAAAGGACGTTCCCTGCAAGTGGCCGTCGATGGAAATCTCTCGATTACTTTTACCATCAACCCTGGTGTTCGCCAAGAATCCAATATAATGCTTTGCTGATTGCAGCACACTTGTCTCGTCATTCCATTTGGATTCCAAGACATCGGCTACGGAGGCACATCTTCACCGGCAGCAGGAGGTTGCATATCTTAATGAAAATCTAGAAGTGATTTGGAATTGGGGTGAAAGTAACCAGGTTCAATTCAGTGCCACAAAAACACAGGCACCGGTTTTCTCGAATAAGATAAATGTCTCCGAACCAGATATAATATTGTCAGGTCAGACAATTTAGCTTTCTGCTTCGATAAGTTTTTTGGGGATTTAAATGGACACCAATATGTCTTGGAACAATTATGTCGCTGGAATTGCTGAGGCAGCTTCTCAAAAGCTTGGAACACTGTTCCGAACCAGAAAACTATACCTACACACCTCAGCAACTGTTGATGCTTTATAATGTAAAGCTCAGTTCAGACCGTCTTTGGAGTATCGTTCTCATGTATGGAGCTCTGCCCCCAAACATACCTTGGAGTTGCTGGATGCCATCCAGAAAATAGCCATCCGCCTGATTGTAGACACGAACATTACATGCAACCTGGATAGCCTAGAACATCGAAGAAAGGTTGGAGATTTGTCTCTCTTCTATAAATACTTTCACGGGAAGTGTTCAAGTGACTTGGCTCATTTGATTTCACCAAGAGCGGTACATATCAGAAATACGCGACGAACTGTGGCTGCTAATTGTTATGAGGTTCAACTCAGTATACCTCCAACTTCATTGTTTAAGAACTCTTTCATCTGGAAAACTGCGTTTATGTGGAATAAACCTCCTGAGAACGTTTTTCCGAATGGATTTAATCTCCAGCGATTCAAATAATCGCTACTTTCGTACAGGCACCGCTCTGAGAGCGCTTTAAGGATTTTTCTGTAGTGCTTGTGTTTATAATAATAATATAATAATAATAATGTTTATTTGCACTTAAAAAAGTGTAGATATTTGAGCAATACTTTCCCAAGAGAAATTAACTGAGCAATGTCAGCCTTGTACTGTTAACAGTAATTTTTATAAACAAAAATGGCTTGACTACTCTTAATTCCACTTAGTTTTATATTTGAATATTCACGTTTTCACTTTCTTGAAGTATCTCCGAACATTTGAATTATTATGTTTTCTTTTCTTGTGAATCATTCAGGAGACTGGATGAAACTTCGTCAGTTCGTAAAAAAATATAGAACACTCATTCATATCAGTTGAATCAGAATTCTCCCACATAAAATATTGGCTGGATAAGAAACTACTGACGGTGAATATTGACAAAACGCATTACCTACCATTCTGTTGTAATGCAGCTGGAGCACCCCCGTTCGACCAATTAACAATAAAAACTGATACCTACTCCTTTTCACATCTTTCCTGAAAAGAAAATAAAATACCTAGGAATAATTCTAGACACCAATTTGAAATGGGACCTCCATATTAAATATACCGTCAATAAATTGAGAACCATTCTATTCAAATTTAGGAAACTTAAAGAACTCCTACCTCTAAAATATCTCAAAACTTTATACTACTCGCTTGTGGAAAGTCATATCCGCTATGGAATAGTAGTTTGGGAAAGAGCATTAAATAGCCATATTTCCCAAATTGAAATTATGCAAAGGTGTTTTCTTAAATTAATATTCTCTAAAAATGGTAGGTATCCCTTTGATAAATTATACATCAATATTATGATAGACATACGGCATCGCTTCCTTCACATCAGTATCACACCCGCCAAAGAGATCAGTTTACTACACCCCTAATGGTCAGGGTCGTTACACAAAGATCATTTACTTACTTTGCGCCTAAACTCTACAACCGAATTCCTGAAAATATAAAATCTATCTCAAATATCAATCGCTTCAAAAAAGAGTTGAAAGAGCATATTCTTCGAAGTCAGAGACTTGAACTTCTACGTCTATTTGAATAGATGGAAAAAAAAACCATACGTACCTTTGCTATATTGTCCACTTACAATTCTGTAATTCATATGTCCTCATACATGTATGTATATATGTGTATATATGGGCACTATCGTTTTGTAAATATATATCAAATCCATTTTCATCAACATGTTTTTATATATTATTACTAGTACCTACACGCGTATTTAACAATTGTCATTTCATGCTTAACTGTCAATTTAGTTTTATGTTTGTATGATTTTATATTCAAATAATATTATATGTCAAAACTGAGAACTTTTTATATTTATACTTATATTTGTGATTTTATATTATCTGATGTGTTTTTAATTTCATATATTGAGTAGTTTATTTTCATATGCAAATCCCCTTTATATATAATTCATTCTCATACTTTGATATTTATCACATTTTCATTTTTTTTTCATCTGGATTTACCTTTCATCACATACAAGCAACATCTGATGCTTCTGTGGTTTCTTTAATGTTTATTCAACTTCATGTATTACTTTAGTTATTTCTTTTTGTGATTTGAATCTGAATAAACATTAATATTATTATTATTATATGTGACAAAATTCAAGTAGTACGAATATATGCTATTGATAAATTTTATATCATCAAAACAGGTGAACCTGTTACGGCCACTGATCCATTCAAATGCTTATATTTTTACAGATTTTGTAGTGCATATATAATCTAACCTTTTTCCTCTCAAATTTTTTCTAATAATTCAAATGAATTCTAGTCCTTTATTGGTTTTTTTCTTCCGTAATTAATACAACTGTTGAGAAGATCATTCCATTTGAATACGATCAAAACTATTTTCAAGAAGTTATTTTTCTAGGATCATTCTTTTCGCAAATGAAAATAAAAAAGTCATGAAAAATCAAACAAAAAGTTTCTTCCTTTTTTTCCATTTTTTAATTATTTGGGAATCTCACGTAGATATCATAGCGATAGATATAAGATATTTAAAAAATTTCCAATACTAGGTTATAAGGGTTTTCTGGATAGCTCAACTTTTCAAAATTGAGAACTGTCATTAACCAATGATGGTTATTGACCAATATCCAATATACGTGTTCTGTATGTGGCTACAATTACAAGTAATTTAAAGAAGTAATCCGTTAGATATTTTTACCATTGTTGATTCGAGAAATGCTAATCTCTCAAAGAAAATTCCCAATACCGCGCTACTGTTCTTTTGACTCAATATTACAACTTTGGGATGGTTTTCTTTTTGTACCGGATACATATTAGTAGAGTCACTGTATTTGTTGCCGAACTTCAATTGGACGTTTGTAGAAAATGATCACCTCAGACAATTAATGAAATCAACTCCTATCAACTTTCTATTGGAAACACTTGTTGTAATTTAATAATTATGTAATCCTACTCTTCAAGGTTAAATGCGTATCGAACTTAAAACAATCTTCAAAGGCTCGGAAGTAGTGGTTTATATGGATGGTTTCCTCTTGATTATGAAACTGAGAAAACAAACAACCTTAAGAATACAATGAGCTGTTCTACTTCCCGCATGCAGGTAACAAACTTTAATGGCTCAACCTTGCGAAATTACAGGGAGATTCAGTAGACCATTTCAAAATATTTATCATGTAGGTAATTACTGTCTAAAGTTTTTCATTTCTGAATTCGCTCTTTCCAAATGCGTAAACTGTTAGAAAATATTGGTGTGTGAGAGTATATAAATGCAAAGATAACTTTATTACTTACAAATAAAATTCAACTGAATTCTCATCAATAGTTTTTTACATTCAAAAATTCAATTATTTTGAATATTTTACTTGAAAATTTCATCTAAAGTTCAGATCGACTAGTATCCTGAAAGTAGTGAAAGATGAAGAAATCAGTCTGAATATTTGACAATTTAGGTTGAAGTAAGGTTTGTGTAAATACGAATAAGGCTCGAATACGCCTTAATTGAGTTTATTTAAGTTTTAAAAACAAAAAGTTTATTACTGACTTCTTGACTTTTTTTGAAGGTAAAAAAAAGTAACTTAGTGTAACATACAGAATATTAAAAAATATTTGGTCAACAACATTCGACTCCGTGTTTTGAAACGTACCTTAATAATAAATTTTACTTTAAGTATTTAATTTTATCAACGCTTCAAAACATACTCTCGAAGAAAACGTCAAAATCAAGTACAAAACTGAATTTCTTGAATATCTACAGAACTACCACCAGATGGATCAAGTTTGTCCTCCTTATCACAGTCCGCACATATTCGTATTACCATTGATTCCCGAAACAGTCGAAATAATTATATTAAATTTTTTTCTGTTTTTGTATATTACTTCTAAAGACCGATTTGGGGAAATGTTCTATCACTAGATTTCGAATAAACCAAACATTTTCAATCCAGTAGGTATATCAAAAAAACCTTTGGTGTTGTAATAAATATTACTAGAATTTTTCCCAACACCAAACCGTTATTTTAACCCCTCGACACGTGTTTCGATCACCAAGTGATCATATTCAAGAGGAAGATCAAACTGATCGTTGAAGAGTAAAAACCCGGTAACCTTTTTCCTTTCCCGCCCTCCCGAAGTACCATCTTTCCTTTATTCAAGTCTTATACTTTTCCTTTTTTGAAAATCCATTTTTTGTAATGCCTCTTTTCAACGTTCGAAGTAATTATTTCTCAGATATCAGTATCCTTTGATCATATTTTTCCTTCCCAGATTAATACTATGTTTTATTTAAATTGAAAGGGTTATATTTTCAGGAGTGATTAATTTTTGGGAAAGAAAGTTTTTGGCTTTCTACTACTCCATCTTGTTACAAAAAAATGTAGGAATCTTCCAAAGGAAGGAAAGAAGCAATCAATTTCAGAAGTAACTCTATACATAAATGTGTATATCATGCAAAGAAGTAACTTTCAGATACAAACTGGAAGAAAAAGCCCTCCTGAAACAGCAGTAAGAAAAATACTTCCGAAACAAATGATTTTATATGAACACTGAATTATACAAAAAACACTTTTCTCTACTCAGTTTGTATTCCACACATTCGTTGTGAAAATCAACCAGAAATCATTCACAGGATTCCTACACAATATACTAAATGAAAGAGTAATAATTTCACTCAAATGGAATACTGTCATCCTCACTGGTAGACATCCGATGTTTTGCCGTAGGATACTTGCCTTAGGACTCTTCAGTACTGCAGTACTATCGTGCTTAATTTTCATTGAGTGATTTTTTTCAAATTACTGAGCTTTCAATGTCTTTTCCTGTTGCTCCTATATCTAACCTGCAGTCACTATTTTCTGAATTCATGTATGAATTTATAAATTATTTAATTCAAGTCATCATTGTTTTCAAAAATAAATACCTGATCATTCGTATAACAATGATGAATTTAAAGAAGGTTTGACTTTTCTTCTTTGGTCGCAACCTATAAGCCATATGTCTTAATGAAACTATCGCTTAATGAAACCTGAATTTCTATGCTCTACCTTGAAGCACAAATATATTTATTTATGTGTATCTCTTATATTTAATGGTTTGTTGAAATTTGGCTGAACTTTATTTTTCAGTAATTCCTCTTTTACACATGAAATATTCTGCTCGGAATACCTAAATAAACTTCTATTATGCTATTTTTTCTGTATAACTTATCTATTCTACTAGCCTTGAAAATCAGTAGAGCGCAACATTTTACGCTTATACAAATATAGTTATTTTTTATTTAATTCAAATAGATTCACTAATTAAAGGGGCCAATAATGCTATGTTCGGCATTCATTCTGCCACTCAGAAATTTTAATATGTCCACACATATCGTAACACGTCGACGAATCTCCTTGTATATTATGTTGCTGTGTAGTTCATTATTTATAAGCAATAATTTCATATACCTAAGTCTGAATTGGAATAGGCGAATAGTTAGTTGCGCGTTAGAAAATGCCATAAAATTTCAATTTGAATAGATTGAATATCAATTGATTCTTTTTACGGATAGCTTTGGCAGGCGTCATGTGATGTGGTTTAATAGTGTGTGTTGACATAAAACAAATGATAAAGGAATACTGTGAGTAAAAATAAATGTTTTTCATTTGAAAGGACTATTCAAGATACTCGGGGTATTTTGATATTTCAAATATAGGAAAAGTACATTTTAATGAGCTTATCTTGTTTCATAATAGCACAAGCTACTGCGATAATTGTAGTTTATACGTCACACTTGTCTAACTGTTCAACTTTAAAAAAAATTAATAGCTGCAAATGAAACGTAAAGATTAAGTAGAATGCCTGTATATAAAGTTTTTAAAATCTTATCTTCTTTATATTATATTTATATAAAACTCCTTAATAGAAAGCTTAGTTTCAGTCCATTGGAAATAGATGAGATATAAATTGAAATAAAGTCAGATCTTCAAAACCTTCCTTTCCAAATATTTTAAATTGAAAAGTCTTGATAAGTTATAGAATTTTAAAGTAAGTTAGAGGTCAACAATAGTATATTAAATATTACATTAAATAAACTCAAATTATGTCGAGACAAAACGCAAAAACTCCTTGCTACAAATTAATAACAATTACGTTTCGGATAGTTCGGTAAATCTTTTGGACATTGTTATTGATAACAGTTTGAACTGGAATTCACATCTACCAGTTAAGTGGAAAAGCTTTTTTTCCAATTAATTTTAATGCGATGACTGAAAAATATCCTAAGTCCTCCTGTTCTACCAACAACTAACATCATACTATTAAATTATTCATTCTCATCTGAATGATGGCGCTATCTTATAGTGTAACCGTGTCCAATCACTTAGAGATTCTCATTTTCAAAAGACAGAGATAATCATTTCTGAGGCGTTTTCTGGCGCTTATGTATTCGTCTGTGATTGAAATCCATTCTGGCATTGAAACGATGACGTCACATCAATTATGATTCAAAACTAGCGTGAGGTTGGTTTTGAAACGGAATTTGACATTCGTTAGCTCAGTTGTCAGTTTCTGTTTTATTTTAATCATTATAGTTTATAAAGTGTTGAAAACTTTTCATCAAATACGTTGTAAGGATGTACAAAATAAAGCTGGAAAATTATTACTTGCACGAATCCGATTATATTTGATGTTAGAGAAAATTTGAAAGTTTGTTTTTATTATTGAATTTGACATCTGACAAAAATTGAATCATTCCATTCTGGCTTATTATTAATGACGTAAGTATGAATCGTTTTTGAATACACACTCGAATACGATTAAACGCCAGAAAACACCTATGTTGCTAACTATTGTGCTTATTGTCAGCTTTGATTTATGAAATACAGAATATTACTCCTACCCTGTATTTATATTTTTCAAACACACGGGAATATCGTAGGTTTCTCACTATAGTAATGCCATAAGGACTTCTGGGAAATTCAGACTTCCCAAATTGAGACTTTCCGTATTTCAACAAAATTCCCATTTTTTTTTGTATCAAGATGGAGAAATAGAAACAACTTCCTTTCCCAAAATTCACTAAATATCAACACTTTGAAGGTCACAAATAAAACCATTGCCCTTTTCTCCGACAACCAGGCGGCAATTAAGGCGCTCAGCTCATTTCAAGTTTTCTCAAGACTTGCGGGAAGCTGTCTGAACGCACTCAAAGAGATAAGTACCCAAAATAGGGTCACTCTAGCTTGGGTATCCGGACATGAGTGTCACAAGGGCCAATGTTCTAGTCCGTGAAGGCGCATCCAAGGCCATGATCGGCCCAGAACCCTTCTGCGGGGTAGCGAAAGCATGTATAAAGACATCCATGGATGCAAGTCGAATCGATAGATTGATGGAATAAGCTCCCAGGAATGAGGCAGGCGAAAGAGTTTATAAAAAAACCATCGCCTAGATTCACAGAAGACCTGCTAAACCACAACCTTCAGGTTGTAAGGGTAGTGGTGGGTCTACTAACGAAGCATAGCCGACTTGGGAAATAAATGAGCAACATGGCTCTAACAGAAAAAAACCAATGCAGGTTCTGTCAAGAAGAGGAAGAAACCGCACTGCATGTGCTCTGTGAATGCGAAGAGACGCACGTAAAGATGTGTGGAAGAGAAACCAAAGACTGCCAGCTATATGAAGGGGTCAGTGTCAATGCTATGGAGTTTCTTCAAAGGGATCAAGCTAGACAATTAGCTCTAGCAACCAAGGAGCATCACAATAGATCTGAAAAGGTAACAGTGAATCAGGTCATGGGCTAGCTTCCCGACAATCTAATCTTAATATAACACTTTGAAAAATTGCCAATAGAAATAAAATCCTTGGTAAACAATAGATTCAAAACATTTTTGAAAAATCCTCTTTCAATACATTGTTTTCATTCCATTGAGGAATTGCTGACTGTGCCACATGAATTGCCCGCTCCAAACTTTCTTAAATGTGTTCTGTTTTATATATTTTTTGAAACATATCTGTGAATTGCATAATTTATGTACGCATGTTCTAGTACAGAAATCGGCCCCGTAGAAATGTATTTTATATGATAAAGTTGTCGAATAAAGATCTATCGGTATCAATCTACTACCGCAGTGTTAATCTGAATATTTCCTTCAAACCGATAAAAAATGGAAGGCTAGGCCCCCAAAAAAACCTTTTACAGTGATAAACGACATCAATTAAATTAACAGCCATGAAATTAACATCTGAATTGTTCCAAAAACAAGCACTTTTCACATACAATTTTTCCAATGCACTTTTCTCGACGCGTGTTTCACCAACCAAGTATACGTATTTAGGAGGTGGCGGTTTTATAAACTCTTTTTCAGACGTATGGAAACGCTTGATATCCTAACCCCACTGAGACAACTCAAATGAATATGAAAATCAAGTAAAAGTCACCAATACAATGAATATATACAACAGACTGAAATGAAAATCGGATTCACATAACCACTGATTCACATAACCACACGAAAATATGACAATATTCCTTCAACTCAAACTTCACCTTGAACACCAATAATTTATATATTATATTCAGATATCTCGCATCGAAACCTTATTCTGAAATCGAAAAAAACACGTAACGTGTAGTTGAATTATTTAGCTGCGTTTTACTAGTATAGTGCATTCAGCTGATAATATTCCAGGAAATATTCTATACTAATACCACTCGATCAAATAATTTTCTCAGGTAAATGGCCATTGTTTCAAATTCAAACTTTGTTATTTTTTGAGCAATACCAATGAAGTAATCAAAAGTAGATAGGATAATTGAATAGAACTGGCCGATACTTCATGAAAATAGATATTAAAACTAATTATTACAGTTTATTGTATGATTCCCACTATAAAGGGTAAACTGGAGTTTACGTAAAGCTACGCTTGAGGAAGCTATTTGTATAGCGAAACACGTATTGTGGTTTTTGTAAAACCCTTTAATGTGAAAATCATACAATAAACTGTAATAAATTAGTTTCAATAGATAAGATCACTCGTCTTGCGGACTCATAAAATGTATATTTATCGATAAAATTTGGAGGTCTTGTGGTATTTACTTTCGATATTTATTTGAACTGAAGTCAATGGAATATTGTAAAAAAGATAATTGCAAGGACAATTTAAATGAGCAGCCATATATCTGAAATATCATTAAAATATTATGAAAAATGAGAAATAACATTTCCTATGTTTTTTACCGCTTGTGTTTGTAACTAACGTTACTGTAGTTTCGTCGTATAAGGGCATTTTCAAACGTGTAAACGTCCTTATGGGACTAAATTGCAGTAACGTTAGTTACAAATACGAGTTGTAAAAAACATAGGAAATTTTATTTCAATATTTTCATGTTGACCTCCTATCACGTAATGGCTACTTCTATCCACTTATCATTAAAATATTATTTGATGCTAATTAGTATGATCATTCAAAATTAATTATGGAAATTGTTTTTCCATGTATGATTCCGATTTACAGTCGTTTTCTGTTTAGTTGTTTGGTCTTCATGAATCTGCTGCTGATATGATCTTCCCGGATGTGAAGCAGATTCTAATGATAGGTACACTTGGATCCAATTTTCTTATCCTCTCCAACAGTTCTTTGACATAAGAAAGAGACAGCAATATTTGTAACGGCTCATCTTCCTTGTAGGTAAGAATGCCTCAGAGAATGAGGTGAATACCAGAACCATAGATATTCTGTGTATGGACAGATGTCTTGTTCGCGACTTTCACGGAAAATATTTTGGGCCTCATAGATCAGCTCTCCTTATGTTTGATGCTAATTATGATAACCCTAATACCAGTGATTATTTGAGTACTTTTGAGTGGGAAAAACGTATAAATATGTATAAGCTAATCTAGAGATTACCTCTTCTGCATCCGTTTAAGCATTGTAAGAGACGTATTCTTCAGGCTGCATAATACGTTCCTTGTGAAAATAATTTATCAACGACCTCAGCAATCACACTTAACACAGAAAGTATCCGTTGATGTCGTTTCAAGTAATAAGCTGATAAGCAGTATCTTTGTTAGGTTTAGACAAGACATATAATGTAACCAGAGCGTTCTTCTTAGGTTTTTTGGCAGAATCACGTCCAGTTTGTTGATTTATCTCTTGTAGAATCTCTCCTCTCCTCTGCTCATCTGTTACGTCGGGACTTGTACCGTCGTAGGACACCTCTAGTGTAATCTCATTCTCTGACACAGTTGCTATCTAGATTATTGGTTTTCTCCAGGCTCAGCCATAATATATTTGGAATTTAATCATCATTTTATGTCTGTTAGAAGAGATACATAGAATGCCGAAGTGTGAGTTGTGACGTCATGGATATAAATTGCCAACCTAATAGGATGAACGCGAATATACAGCTAAAATTAACGTACAAGACAAGAGAGAGGTAAATGACATTCATACGATTTTGACATTTGGTAAATAAAAATTTCATGACTATTTGGTGTAATTACTAAAATTTTGGATACATTTAAAAAAACGTGAAACTTCAACCTCACGATCTACAAGTCTGATGGCCCCAGATAGCACAGAACCTACAAAAACAAAAAAGCCTTCCGGTGAGTGCGAAAATATTGAAAATTAAACATTAATGTGTACATACCCAATTCATACACCCATTTATTGATCACAGATGATCAATTATTAAGCATTCGGATATGATTCTAGCTTTTCGAAGAATTGTTGATTGCTTTCAACTCAGGTCAAGGCGAGGCACAAATGCCTTACCTTTTCATGACTGAAAATAATAAGCTCTGTTTCTTACTGATCAATAATATGTTAGGATTATCTATAAACTCAAATATATCTCCTAGTCGCATAACATCGCTGAAATGTGTAACGTATTTTGTATTACATTATCACTTTGCTCACAATAATGAATCTTTATATGTCACATATTTTAAAGTTAAAGTAAATTTCATTCTTGTAATAATTTGAATGCTTTATCTTTTGCAGATAGTGCATTCAAACAACAGCGGCTACCAGCATGGCAACCTATATTAACTGCAGGAACTGTCCTGCCAACATTCTTCATTATTGGAATAGCTTTTATTCCCGTTGGTATCGGCCTCCTGTATTTTTCAGATGAAGTGAAAGAACATGTGATTGATTACACAGATTGTTACATGACCACTGGAACTAACAAGAGCTGGACAACGACAAATGAAACCTGTGCTAGCATTATTCATAATAATACAAATCAAGAATGTATCTGTAGAGTGAATTTCATTCTTGATAAAGATTTTGAGGTAGGCAGATGTGTAGTGTTAAAAAAAGTTGAAATATTATCAGGAGAGGTTTGTGCCTCATAATTTTGTTAGTTTCATTCTACGCCATAAATTCCAGCTTTGCTTAATAAAAAGTATTACTGATATTTTCATTCTCATTAAATTGGAAAAAAATGATAATACACTGACAATTAAATAATGCTTTGGATTTTCTAAAAAAAAAGTATAGAACAATAGTGAAATTTGACAAATTTTCTTAATGTTTTCTTCCAATAACTTCTGAAAACCAAGAAGTGGATGTTGAAATTCATAAACACTTTTACCTTAAAAATATTTTTAAAACTGGGAATGTGAATGTTTGGCGAGATATATGCACTTTAGGTCAATAAAAAATAATAATTATGAAACATGAAATAAAAATAAAAAACAGGATAAAAGTTCAATGAATATAGTGGAGATATAAAATGTCAACACATGAATCAACCACATGTTTATAAATGTCTGTAAACTTATAACTGAAAAATATATATTGAGTAAATGCTCAAAATGTAGCAAATGACACAGTTCTTTGAAGTATCTGTGGAGTTTAAATGACAAATTTTTTTGTTATTGAATTTATGAAAAAATAATGTATTCTTTATAAAAAGGTTCTGCAAGAAATGAAACCTACGGATTATCACATTATTTCAGTTGTACTTATGAGCTTCATCAAAAATTATAATTTTTAATCATATCAAAAATATCTATTGGAAAAAAGATGACCAGACTTAGAAATCACCTTCAAATATGCAATTCTATTACTTTACAATAAAAAAATCACCAACTAGGTGTTTATAAATTATTTTTATGTATTTTTTGATTTTAACACATTTTGATGTTCACTATGAAACATTTATTATCTTTCTGATTTTAACGCATTTTGATGTTCACTATGAAACATTTCTTATCAGTGCTTTCTAGATTACCTGTACAATAATTATAGTTTAATTTTTGTTGTTATTGTAAATTGACAGATATAAAAAATTCTATTGTAAATTGATGTAATGGACTCCTGAACAAAATTCATGATTTTTGACAAATCTTGTATATGCCTGAAAAAATTTGATATTTCGTCCTGATTACTACCTATATTTCAGGGTAAAGTTTTTATGTATTATGGTCTGAGTAACTATTACCAAAACCATCGTCGATATGTTAAATCTAGAGATGATAATCAATTACTTGGAAGATTGGATGCTGATCCTTCAGGTGACTGTGTCCCATTTGCTTATGTTAATCGAAGCAACAACTCGAAAAGACCCATTGCACCCTGTGGAGCCATAGCTAACTCTATGTTCAATGGTAAGTATTTGCTGTGGTTTTTGACTTTATCAAATTTTCTGCTCTTCCAATGAAATACTGTATGAAAATCTTCATTTGTATTCAGATAAACTCACCTTAGAAATGTGGGAAAATGCTGAGAAGCAACCAATAGATGTTCCCTTGCTCAGGACACAAATTGCCTGGGAATCTGACAAAAAAATTAAATTTCGTAATCCGGAAGGTGACTTGAAGAAAGCCCTTTCAAATTTTGAGAAACCCATAGCATGGAAAAAACCAATATATGAACTTGACTTGGAGAATCCTGACAATAATGGCTTCCAAAACGAAGATTTCATAGTTTGGATGAGGACCGCTGCATTGCCAAATTTCAGGAAACTTTATCGTAGAATAGATCATACTAGGGATAAATTCGCTCACGGATTAGTGAAAGGAAATTACACTTTAATAGTTGAATATAGTAAGTTCATCTTCTATTTTTGAGTACTTATTGACCTTAGCTCTGTTCATTCTCATTTGAATTATTTGCAAAACAAAGCAAAAAATTCTGTCCTTGGATGTCTCTTTATTTTGGAAACAGTATGTCTTATCCACAAAAAATATAAAAATCAATTTAATACCACCTCAACTTATAGTACACGTCAGTCTTACTTCATTTCCCATCCAACACCTACTCTAGCCCTTACACAAAATTCTATTATTTTCAATAGCAAGAAGTTATCTGGCTAAACTCATTAATTATAGCCAAATGATATAGGAGCTACTGTTAATGAAAACATCATCTTAGTTTCTTGCTGTCATGGATATTTAACCTTTCACAATCTGAAAAATAAACTGAGCTAAATCAATAGAGAAACTGCTAAGGTGTAATTAAGGGCAAACTGAAAAGTTTACCGTGAATCGTAATTTTGTTTATTTTTCAGATTGTGGAAGGTTGAATATCAAAAAAAACATGATTATTGACTCCTCCACAAAAAATATCGTTCAAAGAATACATTTCAGTTATTTGTTTTTTTTTCAAAAAGTAAATATTTTTTCATTTTCAATTGATATGCATTATTTGAGTAAAACTGAACAGATGGTTCGAAAATTGATCCATAGACAAAGTCAACTAGTATTTCTTTTAAAATTTCATATACAATAATAATAATACTAGTGACTCTATTTTCCATTTTACATAATAAATAATTTTTACTAACTTAAGTAAGTAATTATTGGCATAATAGGTGGAGTTCAACTTTATATAGCAATATTGTGTGATTATACAATTGAGCTGCTCTTTCACTCAACCTCATAAAGCACCATATAACGGAAAAATAAATAAGTAAATAAATACAAATTCTTAACATAGTTATCAAGGAGTGTTCTGTTTCATCAATAAAATCATTTTCAGATTCTCTTTAAACTTATCAACCGTCGTCTCTTTCAAACTGTTCGGATTTTAATTGTAAATTTTTGAGATCTTTCATATTGTTGTGGTTTATGCAATGAGGGTGTTAAAAGCCCTTTAAACCTCAAGTTCAATGTATGTACATCAGTTCAGAATTTAATTTTATTATAGAAATATTCTGGTGTTTTGGTTTTAATTATACTATGATATAAGCTTGCAGAGTGTAGCAACATCCGGTTGAGAAAAATGAATTTACTGTGTCCCATAGTAATACTCCGAACACGTGTCGAGGTGTTGAAATAAAATTCCAGTTATATTCAATGTCATTAGAGGATCCAATAAATAGTAAATTTGATTATCGTCTGCATAAAAGTGCATTCGAAAATATTTCATTTGTTTGATATTTTATATGGGTTGATAGTAAATATTTCATTTTTTTCAGATTATGATGTGAGCACCTTTGCTGGATCGAAAAAAATGATTCTAAGCACCACATCCTTGCTGGGTGGTAAAAATCCTTTCCTAGGTATAGCTTACATCGTAACAGGCTGTGTCTGCCTACTATTGGGCATTGCCTTACTCTTCATTCATATCAAATGTGGTAAGAGGTAAGCAACTCTCATGTCTTTCCTGATTTTAAAAATATTTCTGCATCTAAATTACTCTGTTACATTCTTTTTATTTTCAGCACCAGCGAAATGATAAATGTTAATCCAAGGACACCTTATCAGTAATAGATTTTATGTCAAATTTGTTCTTAGAAGAAACTGAATTGATTTTGTTTATTTTTAGGCAAGAAAGTTTTTTATTTCCGGTAACGTGAGATGTATGTAATCTGAAATGCCAAATAGTTTTAACATTTGGTGCTTTCCTAATATAGTTGACACAAAGTGGCCTTCAATGTTAGTTTAATGAGGTAGATATAAGTTGTAAAGAGTTTTTAAACAGTTACTTCTTGTAATCAATTCAATCCATTGATCTCGATATTCATCATTCAATTTATAGAGAGAAAGCAGATTATTACTGGATTCTCATTTAGAATTCATCTTTTTGTCAAATTTTGTTTATTTCCAACACTGTTTAATAATAATTTCATTCTTCAGAGTGTAAGAATACGGTTAATACTTTCATATTACTGATTAAATGTCCTGCGAAAAGCGTTAAAGAACACTTCTGAATTTGCCAGAGTGGAGTGTGTGTAACAGAAGTTGTACTCTAATCCAGAAATTTTCTTGCGAAAATCTTAAGGAATTCATATAATTATGGAGAAAATTCGTGCTATTTCAAAAAATTTTAGAATTCAAATTTTAAGGAAAAGTTAAGGGAAAGTTTGCTATTTCAAAAAAATTTCAAATCATTTTAAGAGTTCAAACAAATAGGAAATATCTTATTCATATATTTCAGGTCATGGTTTCTATAAAATTATTTTCATTGTATTTAATTCTAAAAAATATTGATTCCATCTTATTAAATCAATACTTTTCACATTTTTTTCATTTTGGATATGTGGGCTTCATTCACTAGAATGTGCAGGAACAATCATTCTTAACTTCCAGTAGTCGCGCCCGTCTTTCAGACCAGACCTCAGTAATCAATTTTTTTTTAATGCAGTAGTCATTTACAAGTTGGATTCCTGGGATCAGTGATAAACGTATAGGGCAGTACTAGTTAGAAATGCTCAATTTTAATATAATCAAGCGGACACAAATCAAAGGGATTCTCATTTTGTGATTTAAAATTTTATTAACTGAAAAAAATACAATATTAAAAATATAATGCACTAAAATGTATTTTTCAATTAACAACGGGTCGCCTCTT
Organism: Leptinotarsa decemlineata; assembly: GCF_025532065.1. NCBI lineage: Eukaryota > Metazoa > Arthropoda > Insecta > Coleoptera > Chrysomelidae > Leptinotarsa > Leptinotarsa decemlineata. Next base: position 10,757,087 of record NW_027412558.1, on the reverse strand, counting down.
GACAAACGATTACCCTACAAATTTGTTTGAGCTAATGATTAAAGAAATCTCATCTTCTAATATACGTGTCTTTGAAGACATGCCTGTAGAAGCTATTTTATAGCGAAACACGTGTTGCGTTTTTGTAAAACTATTCAATGAAAATCTTCAATGAAGTGTTTTTTGAATATTTTAATAAGCTGTTTCTGGCACCTATTGAATATTGTCAGAGCAGGATTGTTGGGTAGATATATTCAAGTTGACTCAGGTAATTTGGTGTTCTTATATCTGTATTATCACACTAGACTACCTGAGTCAACATAAACACACTTTACGCAATTTACCTAATCCAGGTACAGGTATTACCACATCAAACTGCTTGAGTTAACAAAATTACGCTTTACGCAGCCTTATATCCAGTCATCGGAAGATGTATAAACTTCTAAGGAAGCTAGCCACTCACGCCGGCGAAACGTCAGGAAAAAATTCCAAAAATCGACAGCCTTCAAACCCGAAAAATAATGACACTGAATTATCACTTTTTTTTACAAAAACCTCAGCCCCTTTAATTTTTTCTGCCAATGAATTATATTTCAAATGAATTGGGAAAAAATTAATTTTCTTAATGAATATTTTTTTACATACATTTTCCATCAAGAGAAAAATATGTAGAACAGTAGTCAACCCTCTCTCTCAAAGCACGGCTACTGGAAGGTTAAATAAAATTATGGCTATTTGTATTATCTGTAAGGTATCTGTTACATAACTCAGTCAGTGATTTGGCCTATTTCAGAGAAGTACCTTAAATGTATGAAAAATCTCTGGCCAATACAATATTATTGTATTTCTCAGGACAGAACTCAGAAATTCGGTTCAACGAGATTCTTTGAAAATATGAATATTGAATTTTTAAAATTATTTTGAAATATAAACAAGGGCAAATAGTATTGAACTAAAATAAATAACTTGTCTTTTCTTAGTTGTGTCCTCGCTTGATTTTAATGTTCAAACACATCCTAAATTCACAAACTTACATTTTTGAACTTGTTATAATTAAATGAACTGATACTGCCAATTTCAAAACTACCTATTGAATTTTGACTGATATGATTTTTCATCTGAATAACTATTGCTTTCAAGGCTTTTATAAAGGCAGTTAGTAAGTTTGAGTAGTTTATTGTAATGTCATAGTATTGTTAAGTTTAATCCTGTTCTTGTTGATTTAAGGATTATATGATTGTGATAGTAATTAAAGTAAACATTTTTGTATATATTTTGTATATTTTGTTGAATACAATTAAAATTTTGCTTTACATTTTTCTATTTATTACATACCTAGTTAGATATAAAATTTATATATAAAATAGTGTCAACATGAAAAGATTAAATTCAAGTAATTTAAAAGTGATAAAAAATGTATCACAGCCACTTTCATTCAACATTATCCTGAAATTCCATACATTCCCTAATGAATTTTTATAAAAATTCAAAACAAAATAATCGATTAATATTAATATCACGTCATGATTTGAAAAATTAATATCTCTAAAAATATTTTTCAACAATTATTCATGTAAATATGTAATGCCGTAAAAATGACCAAATGTTTTAGTTTTTTCTGAATAGCTTTCTACAGGATTTAAAGATAATTCTAAGTAATTTTTTTTTGGTTAAAATCATCAGATCACTGGAATGGAATGAAGAAAAATGTTCTGAGGATGTAAACATGTTCATTGTTACAAAATTCTATACGATAAAATGTGACGTTATTGTTATAGCCATACTACATCTAGAAAGTAATATATAATATTTACACATCCATATATCTGATTTAGATTTCTCAATATAAAATTTCATGTTCCTATTAAAAAATATTTTCTTTGTATCAAACGCTAAGATATAAAATTATATGTACACTGTTGACAGATACCATTCAAATGATTTGTACTAGTCCAATAGTGGACACCTTTAAATTAAATTTCGTGGCAAATGGTTGCGTGAGTCAACCTTACTTATAAAAATCAATGATGATTAATATAGTAAATCACTTTTAATGTCAATGAATGATAATCAAGGTAAGATTCTATGGTTGATACATATAATACCTAGCTGTTTAAAAAAATCTGTATTTCCTTTAATCAGCTGTCGCCTCCATACGAACGACAACTCTCAAGAGTTGAGAAACTTGTGCGAGCTAAGGACTAACGAGTTCTTACCTTTCAACGTGTGATTCCTAACAGCTCCATTAAACTAATCTGATTTTGACTTATTTGCAATTTTTTTATCAATTTTGAATGGAATCCATAACAATATTAATCCTAAACGTTATAAATTGAACTATGAGCAGTATCACATAATACAAGGATACCTTTGAATTGATATCATTAATAATATAGGTTATATACCTATAAAGTATTTTTGGAGTAATAATGTAAAGACCCCTTAAGGAATCGATTAGACAATACCTAATTATTTGATTCTCCAGTGAAAATAACAAGATTATTATAATTTTATTTGGTAGAGCAGATATTATCGGGAACTGTATCCAAATTTTTGAAAAAACGCAGAGACTTGTCTATTTTGATCAAAGGGGAATATTTTTCGATATTTGTGCCCCCCTTCACAGTAACATGATTTGTCTCCGCGAAAATCCATGAAACATGAACATCTCTAACAGATTTCGTCAAAGAATTGTTGACAAATGCCATTGAATCCATAAAAGATTTAGAATATGCAAGTTTTGTATAAAATCATATATATATCCAGTAAAGTTTTAGAAGTTTCTGTCATTTTTTCTTCTTACTCGGAGGCGAATCAATTATACTCATGATGATACTGTTCTCTTCATTTCCCTTAACAGCATTCACTTCAAATGCTTCTGGTGGTGTGTTGATTATAGCCAGGAGTACGCTATCCTCCCACTGTTTGTTTTCACTCCAGTCTTCAGAATTGTCAATTAAATCCCTCAGATTTTCTGGAGTATCGTCTTTCTTCTCGTATTCTAATGATTCTGACCCATTTTCTATGCCCTCTATGGATTTTGGTACATCAGAAAAGTTATCCGATTGTAAACCTAGGATGCTCAATAATTCGCTGTCTTCCAACTTTTTCTCCTTGGTTCCTCTCATTTCCTCATTACTGCGAGAAGTAGTTGATGGTACAGTTATATTTTTTACTATTTGGCAATCTGTTTCAGATTCAAAATCCGAAACATTTCTGTCGTCGTGTGTTTCACCAAAAGGTCGGAATTCTGATATCTTCACCCTTCGAACTGGTGAAACTATTGCTGATAAAGTCCCATTTGAATTATTTTCACAATTTAACTCTGTCATATCGTCACCCCTTATTGTATTGTCCAAATCAATTGTCGGTCTAGGAGGAGAGTTGAGAATATCTGTGTCATCAAAGGATTTTTCAAAAGTCCTACACTTTGTGCTTATTTCATCTTCAATAGGAAACAGTTGTGGTGTCTTCTTGATTTCCTCTTTTTCCTTGAATTCTTCTAAATGGTTTTGAATAAGAATTGCTATCTCCTTGTTGGCGTAGGGGTCGTTATGTTTCACACATGCTTCGATACTTTTTGGTTTCAAAAATCGTATAAGTTCAACTCCTTCTTCATAAGAGGCATGAGTGGAATAACATACATAATGAATTTCTGAATCAAACTTTGATGAACCTTCTTTTAAGTCATCTTGTTTCCATCTCCAAGCTGAAATTTTTATAATTTTCACAAAATTATCCAATTCAAGATTACACATTTGTTTGAACGATATTCCACAATTGCAATGTATCTGCGTTAAAGACCCATCCATTGTAACAGACTGGTCCATTTCTGGAATTAGAGAATAAAATGAGTGCATATCCTGATTCACATGTACAGGCATATTGAAGTTCTTGAAGATTTCGTTGAAAACATATTCATATCCATATTTAGCACTTGTAATCAGTTTAATGAAGAATTTGTTTCCTCTTTTTATCCATTCTTCTACAACTTCACACAATTCTTTCAAGCTCTCCTCACGTTTTGGAAAATTCATATAACTTTTCAGGAAAAACGTTGTGTCTAAATAGATTTTATCTATAATTTTAATTTCATTTGCAGAGTTGTAGAAAAATTTGAATTTTTGAATATCGTGTTTACTAATTCTATAATCTCCTGTATACAGAACACTCTTATTTCCACTCTCAAAAAGAAACATCACTGATCCTGGACAATGGCCTGCAGAAATTGGTGATACTGAAAAATTGTTTTTTGTCAAATGTACTGTTGTAGGGCTATATAAATGCAATTCTCTCAAGCAATCGGAAATGTTAGGAAACATTTTTCTCAAAATCACACAAGATATTTGTGAAGCATATAATTTTTTTTTGTTTGCCACAAGTTGTTTTTGAAAATCATAAGACCACAGGCCAACCATATGATCTGAATGGCAATGCGATAGGAAATACGCTTCAGATTGCATGTTTTCGCCATCAAAACGATCCACGCTGATTTGCAGGATTTCTTGAATTTTCCCGCAGAACGTGCTCATCTTCAATTTTGAATTTCCCGCTCCGAAGTTTGACAGCGGAAGTGATATTTTATCTTTTGTTTTGGCGGTCGTCCTCGTATCGCAAACGCAAACGAAGTTGTAGGTTATTTATCGGCTAACCTATTTTTACCAAATATTTCACAACTGAAAAATTATTGACAGTTATCGTTCTAGTAGTTTTTCAAGTCTGTTAAGATAGAAAATGTAAATATACGAACCTACAAAGTGAGTGTAAATGTCTCGGGCAAATTGTGAAAATCAGTGAAATATGTATATGCACTCCCGAAACGAGCGGCCATTTGCTATCATCGAGTGAAGGTCGACGTTATCTTGTAAAGCTTGGTTAGGTTCTCAATTTTGTGTTGAAATGAACAGGTAAGTACCCAAATTTGTGTTGAAATGCTCCAGGATAAAGACTCATTCATCAATTTTAGTACATAAATCTTGTTTGATATTTGTTTTATGACATATTTGCGTGTGATGTAATTTTACATTTCCTTTCTTTCTGTTTAGTTCGTAATGGAGGTTCAGTTTGTCGCCTACTAACTAATTTTTTAATTTCTGTCAAGTTTGTTGAGTAATGAATCAGCAATTTTTGTTTGTTGATGTAAAATTTTTCATATTTTTTTGTTTACAATCTTGAAAATGTAAACTAGGATAACCTCAATTTGAGCATAACCTCACTTGTCAAAAATATCGATAACCTAAGATTTAATTTTGGTAAAGTCCATTTGTCTCGGTTTTAGGTAAATAATTTTATTCAATACTTTTTTGAAATGTGGTATTGGGTATGTATCAATACTGTTTGGAAAAGGGAATGTCTTGGTCTCCTTGGATACTATCGATAAAAAAAGCTGGAAAATCATTCTATTTTTGGAGTGATGGCATAATTATTTGAGGCGTCTTGCCTAAGTCAATGCACTTATAATTATGGGAGTTGTGTCTATTTTTTTTTAATTCAAATTTAAGGACATGAAATCAATTACCCTTCATTTATCGCAAGTCTAACATATGAACCTATTAAACAGAAAACTGAACTGAGTGAGATTTTAACTGATGCAGATTTGTTAGTAAAAAATCTACCACCAGGAAAATATAAAGAAATAGAAAAATAAATTGACATCAAATGTTTCCAAACACTTGCCTGAAGGGATTTTATCGATGTTTATCAATTTTTTCCTTTTTTGTTGTTTTTTATTATATATACCTAATTCTGTTTATTATTGGAAATCAAAATATATTGAAAAAATGCTTCATGCTTCTAAAAGAGAGGATTGTTATACATTCTAACATTAAATGTTGAAAATGAGATGAATAAAATGTTACTTGAAAATTAACAATTACATCAATTAATTAATATTGCCTTGATATGGTTTTACTTAATCAATTTTTATACAGGGCTATTCAAATTCGTTTCTGTACATGGGGATCTCGTAAACAATAAGAGATAGAGTGTCGGTTAAATTGTGGCAAAATTAAGTATTTTAAAGGCCTATTTAATGATGTAAAAAAATCAAATATAGCTCTTTTGGTTTCTATAGATATACAAAAAAAACCAAAAAATCCCAAATTATTTTTTTGCCTGTATCTTCTTTATTCACAGACATATTGAAAATTTGTCCACATTTTGCTGTTGGCACTTGATGTGGGCTGTCAAAATATGTCCATGAATCTTTTATATAGGGTGTCGTCTGACTTGGGCCACCCCCATCTTTGAATTTTCAAATACGGACCTGTATTTTTTATTGTAATTTTTGTATCGTCGACGTTCACTTCATACTGAGAAATTGAATTTTATTTTATATTTCGAGATGTTTTGGTAATATTTTATTATAATTGGGTGAATTATTCCCTTTTAAATTACTTCCCTGGATATTTGTTGACCGAGTTAAATGAAAACACAACAGCAACTTTCATGTCTCCCTTATGTACCATAGAGTTTTTTTTTCATTTTCAGATACTTATTCATATTCTTTAAAATTTTCATTGCTCTGAACGTTTTCTACACTGAACTTCGAATAAGAAAACATTATTATCTAAAACATATCTAAAATAAATAGTTTTTATAATTGTAATGAAAATTGAAATGAAGTAATTTATATACACAAAGAAATTAATGGTGCAATTAATATTCGAATTGGAGTCCTTCCATTTCGAGACATTTTTGAACACGTCTTTTCATATTATTTATTACCCTGCATTGTTGCGAAAGCCTTTCTAAATCCTGTTTCTCAAGTCTTCTATATTTCATATCTCTCTGCCAGCGTAAATCCTATTTTTCAATGTCACCCATAAGAAATAATTGAAAATATTAAGCTCTGGTGATCTTGCAAACCATCTTATTGGTCCATTATTTGCTATGGGGGACATTGAAAAATAGAATTTACGCTGGCAGAGAGATAGAAAATGTGGAAGACCTGAGATTGAGGGTTATGAATGCTTTCGCAACAATGCAGCAAAAAAGTGTAATAAGGCAATAAATTATATGAAAAAATGAGTTCAAAAATTTCTCGAAATGGAAAGACTCCATTTCGAACATTTATGGCGTCATTAATTTTTTTTTTGTGTGTCTATATAAATGACTTCATTTCAATTTTCATTACAATTATAGTGTTCGTTTCGGATTTTATTATTGCTACCTTTTCCTTTTCTGCTTATCAAAACACATATAATATATTTTTGTTGTAGATATGTTTCAGATAATCATAAAAGGTTTTCTTATTCGAAGTTAATTGTTGAAAATGGTCAGAGTAATGAAAATGTGAAAAAATATGAATAGGTAGGTACCTAAAAATGAAAAAAAAACTCTACGGTACATAGGGAGACGTGAAAGTTGCTATTGTGTTTTTATTTAACTCAGTCAACAAATTTCCAGGGCCGTAATTTAAAAGGGAATAATTCACCAAATTATAATAAAATTCAATGTTTCAGTATGAAGTGAACGTCGACGATCCAAAAACTACAAGAAAGATGCAAACATCTTTGCATTTTTAAATGCACATAACAACGTGTTAGGAATCACACGTTAAAAGGTAAGACCTCGTTGGTCCTTAGCTCGCACAAGTTTCTCAACTTCTGAGAGTTGTCGTTCGTATGGGGGCGACAGCTGATTAACGGAAAAACAGACAGATTTTTTTTTAACAGGCAGGAGGTGGCCCAAGTCAGATGACACTCTGTATAAAAGATTCATGGACATATTCTGATAGCCCACATCAAGTGCCAACAGCAAAATGTGGACAGATTTTCAATATGTCTGCGAATAAAGAAAATACAGGCAAAAAAATAATTTGGGATTTTTTTGTTTTTCATGTAATCTCCACAACCAAAAGAGCTATTTTCAATTTTTTTTCATCATTGAATGGGTCTCTAAAATACGCAACTTTGCCACAATTTAACCGACACTATCTCTTAATGTTTACGAGATCCTCATGTACAAAAATGAATTTGAATAGGCCTGTATATTAGTCGTGTCGCCATATTTTCAAATTTCTGTAATCATGACTAAATTTTGTTTAATTCGTTTGTTGAAAGCTTACTTAAAATTTTATCATCACTAATAGATTTCTGTAAACTTAAAAAATGATAACATTGTTACTAAAGCTGTTCCTATTTCACTCCATATAATTTTCAAGTAACTTAAATGAATGGACTTTAAGAACAGGGTTGCCAACCCCATAATGTTGGTTTGAAGGAGGTTAACATTTTTTAGAGAATAAAACATAAATTCTTGGGAAATTGGATGCATATTTGAATTATAACCAGAATTAAGGTCCTATGTACTTGAAATTTCATGAAAACCGCTCAATAAAAAAATCAAAGATATTTGTTTTACTGTTTGTTCCATCTTCAGTTTTTGTTATTTCTCTATGAAGACGTAGAAAAGTAATTTTTTCAAGAAAAATATACAAGGTCTGTTGAAAAAATAAGGTGAATTTTAATTCATCAATTTTCATTTTGTTCCCTTCAAAGTATTCCCCCTCAAAGCAGTTCTGATATGCACTTTTTGGCATTTCCTTGAGCTCTCTCAGCGATTCTGTTTTTATCTCTTCAATCATCACAAAACGCCGGCCTTTCATGGGCCTCTTCAATCTTGGGAATAGGAAAAGGTTTTCGGGGACCAAATCTGGTGAATACGGTGGCTGAGGCATTATTATGTTGTTGTTTTTGGTAAAAAAATTACAAACAAGAAATGACGAGTGAGCAGCGGCATTATCGTAATGCATAAGCCATGAAATGTTTCTCCACAATACCGAACGTTCGAAAATTTACCTTATTTTTTGAACAGGCTTTGTATGTTCATATGAAGATTTTTCCGCACAAAGTTGACCCCAAAATAACTTTACCTAAATATAAGCGTGTCAGAAAGATATTCCCTGTTTAATTCCGGTGACTTTATTTCCTATTTCCGTGAATGTAAGAATGAAAGTAGTGGGAATGGACTTACTGGTTGATTTTTATTATGCCATGGTCACCATGCACCGTTAGACTTTTTCTTGTAGGGTTTTTTTGAGTCGCAGGTGTATGCGAATAACCCACAAACCACAGCGATCCTCGAAGCCAACAAAACCCATGCCATTGGTCAAATTCATCCTGGTTTATGCGCCAGAGTTATTGGAAATTGGATGCGCTCCACTCAGAGAAGCCATGCCGGACATTTGAACGACATTTGACGAATAAAAAATTCCGATGTTATCTCACATGAACTTTGTTTTATTTAAATTTAAAGATTGGAAGAGCTTAACGAAATAAACCGTATATCTCACTCTTTTTGATTAGGCGGTCTGCAATGGCCATATTGAAATAATGCCTTCATTAATTTAACTGAAACTCATTCTATTAAAACTAGGATTATTAAAAATTATTAACATATTAAAAAAATAGAATCCCTTCCCTAGTAAATCATTCTTTAATAACAATAAATTACAACTGCTACATTTTGCTGCTTGGAAGTTGAAATTCATCGCTTTTTACTCTTTTTATTAGCAACTTGCAACAAAATCTCGTCGTGAGCATTTAAGTTTTACTGCAGAAGAAGTAAGAAGCCCTAGCGAAAAGAAAAACCAGTGTGGGAGGAAATCCAAATTTTTCCAATCCCACCAGCAAAATTTCCCAACTTTCGAAAAAATGAAAGCCGATGGATTAGTTACTACTATAATATATTAATTTTCTTACTTAGCTATCCAAAGATTGGCTGAATGCTTATGCCTGTTAGGGTATGCACAAACAAAAATAAGTTTTGGTAATTATAAAAATAATAAATGGAATTATTCTACTTTGGACCAAGGTCCTTGATCTTCCACCATATCTACCATGTATAGGAATATTCGAAACAAATGAATAGAAACAACACTTAAATAATATTGTACTTATTGTTGTTTACTATTATTTTTTCTATCTTCATGGCCCAAAATTTCCCAACTTTTCCAAGTCGAAAAAAACAGCGAAAAATTGGAAATTTTGTAAAGTTGTCACTTCAAAATTTTTTGGGCTGTTCTCTTACTTGGGAGAAATTAAACTTTTGAAGTTTTCAAACAACTCAGAATTTCAAAGTATGGGATCTCCAAGTTATGCATGTTGGGAAATCCCAACCTTCTTCTGATTCTTTCCCTTTTCTTATTACCTCTCCCTTTCTTTTCTCTCATTTTGATTTTTTAAATTTTTTTTAATTTTTTTACTATTAATTCTTTTCTATCTTCACGACCCAAAATTTCCCAACTTTTTCCCAAGTCAAAAAAGCAGAGGCGGGGGGCTCCCCCCTTCCCTCCATGGCGACGGCCCTGTCTACCCCCCAGGGGTTGAGTGTCCTGAGATAGAATCTTCTTCGCACGGTAACTGTGTACAGAAGCCAGAATCTCATCCAACCACTTCTGTTCACTTCCAAGCGGTTCTCAACCTGCTGCTTGGCACTTCAGCGAGATTGATATCCAACATCTTATGATTGGAAGTCAGCCTCTGGTGCTTTTACTACCTTCTTATCGGTGATCTCTGAAACGGCCGGCAATACAGGGTGAAGGTCGGGACACACCTGTCATACACCCTACATATCCGACCCCTATCATACAGTCGGACGAGTGCCTGAGAGAGAAATGGTACTTTAGTCGGAATAGAGTAGTTCACATCGTTCCGATACGTTGCCAACCCCGCTCCCACCCGACTCCGATCCTGTATTGGATCATGATCCGATGGTGCAGCCTATTTGTTCACAAGCTGCGGGACGCGTATCACTTGTAGTTCGTATATTTGAGTTTTTGTTTTCTTCAAATGAAATTTAAAAAATGTCATTAAAACCGGAGGAGCTTATTGAACAAGTGAGAAAATATCCAGTTCTATATGACCAGACTGAAGAGCTGTACCGCTGTTCTCTGAGAGCTCTCCGATTTTCTTCATCTTCCTCTTCCAAACAGAGTGCCTTAATGGCTAAATCGCAGTTGCTAAAATTCTTGAACATTTTGCCTAGATGACCTTCCTAGATATTGTTTGAATCGACTGCTCAATTTTTTTTTTCGTAGTCATATCGATAAATACTATCTTTTAAAATTATTGACTCGCATTCTGGGTAATTAAGCCGAGCGTGGCTAACTGAAGTTTTTTTTAATAGAACATCCGGTATATGAATACGTCATTCTATTCCATATTTTTTTTAGCTCTCTAAAGAATTTTTGTTTCCGAATTTTCATTGCGGCGTTGCCAAGTTATTCCAGAAAAAACCTATTTTGCAGACAATATTTTTTTTTAATTCACCACCCTCATGTCTACAGCAATTAAGTGGATATTTTTTATGAATAATATGATAATTTCGGGAATCTCGGTAAAACCGGTCAAGTTTCATTCATTTTCAAACAGACATAATTCAACTTTCTCAGATGGAACACCCTGTATTATTTGATTTGTATGAAATGTTTCAACATTTCACTACATTTTTTATCAGTGGTATTCTATACGAAAAACAGATATTTTACAAATTATACCCAGTTTTATCAATTGTAACCACAAAAAATTCATTTATTTACGTTCACTTACTCAACATTTTTTCAATATGAACAATAACGCCTAAATATTTTATTGAATAGAGGTGTCCAAAAGATGTTCAAAATGGCGACCATTTTCTGCAACACATAATGTACGTCTTTTTTTTAAAACGAATTCTCCACACGTTCCAGCATATTCTCGGATTTCCTGAAAGCTCTAGTAATTATTCGCTAATAGCGCTAGTAGTTCGGTAGGGACAAACGCTGCCTAATACTCATATAAACAAACATATGGTAAAGTTCAATTAAAAAATAATGTTTTTGACATAAGAAAATGTCAACTGTAAAGGATAACAATGTTGTAACATTAAAACGTTGGCTTGCATGCCGTAATTTAAAAGTAACTGGGAAAAAAAGTGAATTATTAGACAGGTTAGTACCTGTACAGACTCTAGTAATTGGTAATTAATGTAATTACAATAGTAATTAACTATGAAAAATGTACTATTCATTTCATGTTCAGAGCATACATATGAATATTTATTTATTTTTTAAACTGTTAAATACACTCTCCTCGAAGCATGTATCGATTTCTTTCTTACATCTATCTTCATTAATATGAGGTTTCATAAATGGTATAAAAAACACGTTTTCTTCCGGATTTCGATTATCCCACGTACAATTCGCAAAACAGCAATGCTTTGTTGGCATTATAACTAGCACAAAATAATTTTTTATATCAGATTTATATTTTTAAATAATAAATTAATATTACGTAAATAACACTGTATTACAAGTGAATAGTTTATGTTTGTCCCTACTACTAATAGTGTTGCATCTCGTGACACGTTCGCTATACTATTCTCAGGAAAAAGGCTCATTGGACAGCTTTCGGAGGAAGAAGCTGTGGCTCGCAACAAACATTTTAGATGTCACCGCCAAGATTTTGCGAGGAAATTTTCTAGGGAAATGTGTAATCAGGATATCTTTAACCGCTTTCTTCTCAGTTCAGATCCTCTGCTCAGTAGCATGCAAACTATAAAAAAAAGGAAAGCAGAAACCTTTTTGCCCGAAACCTCAGCCGTGTATCTGCGGAATCCAACCAAACTGAAAATTCATCAGATAGCGAAGAATGATGACGAAAGACAATGACGAAAGTCAAGAAACTCAGAACTATTATGTTTTTTATGTTTATAATTTTGTTGTTTTTTTTTTTTGAAAATATACTAGTAAAAACTTTTTAAAAAATTGTTTTTGTTTATTTACAGTGTTTAGATACCAATTAAGCATTAAAATAATTTTGGCCGCGTAGATCGTGAAAATACCTGTACGTGCGACGGTCATCGTGCGGTATCCTGTATACCTTATTCGAAGGTTCGATTCTTATGAATAGGAGAGTGCTGCACCAATGGGGAATGTTCCTCAATTTGGGTTATTACAGAGTTTAATTTATGAGTTTTTCAAATTCACTTCGAAAAGTATTCAAATTGATGTTTCAAATGTTGGGTTTTAATTTTTAAAGGGATTTGTTTCTAATTCACATATTGGCAACAGCGCCTAGAACTTTACCTGCATTCCTAATATTATTTTACCTTGCATATAATATATCAAGTTGAAATAAATTATACGTACCTAGATATTCTCCTTTAAAAAAGGAAAATTTTCTTTATAAATCAACAATTAAGGCAAAATATAAATTATACTTCAATACTACCTCCACAAGCCACATAAACGACAGTTGTTTTGTTATTTATTTATATATAGGAAGATAGGTTAGGTGCACAAAATGTCATATGTCACAAAATGTCTCGGAACTCGTAACATAAGTAAACAGAACAGCACGCCTCTGAAATATGTCATCTTTGTCTCATACAGGTAACAGATTCATTGTCCTTAATAGCAATAACCGATGTTGCCAAATGGTGAATTAAAAACGAATCCCTTTAATGTTGAATGCATTATTTAATTCCTCTATTTAAATATTTTTTTAAGAAAAACGTTGAATTGATAAGTTTGAAATGCGTTGTTTCAGAGCTCTTTTATGAAAACTACTTGATTTTCGTCAGGAGGAACATTCCCCGTTGTCAACTTCGAAATTACATGAAAAATCACTGCTTCTCAAATTTCTATCATTTGACTTAGTTTGCATGATTTCGCTTGCATAAGTTGATTATATCAAAAAAAAGTTTTTTGAAGTTTTTCAATGTTGGCACCATTGGGTTTTATAAGAAACTAGTTGTTGCCAGCGGCTTCACCCGAGTAGAATTTGGTAGTTGTAGTACTAATTAGTACTATGTTGCGCCATCTAGTGGCGAGTTACAGAAAAATTGATAGCTTAAAAACCTTCTCTATGAAAAATTACTTATACATGTCAAGTTTCATCACGATCGGTCGAGCGATGTAGAAGTTTATCACTTACCAACCAACCAACAAACATCCATTTTTATATATTAGATTGCAATTTTGTTACAGGTAGTTAGTTGCTGCTTTGTAGATTTAAATGTATCGGGCAGTGTCTCCTATTTCAATTATATTTGAAATTTGAGGCCCATAGTTTAGTTTATAGATCATATTAGATAAGGATTTTATTTGGCTACCCTGTACATCTGTGAATATGTTTGTAATGTCTACTTTTGAGTTTTATTTGCTGTTCGCTATGTATTCATCATTAATGTCAGTTATCGACGACAAATAAACATGGTAGCCAACTCAGAAAAAACACAAGTTGACCAAATTTTGATGTAATCAACTTACGAAAGAGAGAGAATTGATGAGAATATGAAATCTGTATAGGAACTTCATTCGCATTCTATTATTTTCGCATTCGCGTTTCGGAAACACTCACCTATTTGTCAATGTTGTATATAATATATGTTGTCTGACATCTTTGCCAGTGGCGTACGCGGCGGTTACAGTGTATCATTATTATTACTAGTTCTACTATTTGTTTTATCGTATTAACCTAATATGAAAGTAGAATTTGATACATAGATTTTTAGATACAATTGATTCAATTTTGTTTCAACGAAATTTGTTATATATAACTTTCTATTATAATTCTTATTGCCTTTAGCTTGTCATGCCGCCAGCATTGATAAACACAATTGGTAATACTGACATTACATTGACAGATATTCAATATTTCATAGATAGAGTATCATTTAATTAAGTTGGGAAACACAGGTAGAAGGAGTCTCTTGATTATGTTATAAACATAAAGTTTGTGAATTTACACGTTCTTGTGAATGATGTTCATTCAAACGAATTACTTGTTATCAGGCGGGATCCTGTTTGATTCTCCCGAAATAATGGAAGAATCGTTTGGTCTGACCTGGGAGGATTCCACGACTGTCGTTCAGTCTGAAGAAGTTATATGCGGCATCGAAAATGAAATCCTTCCGTCGGAAACCGAAGAGTTTACGGGATCTGCCGAGCAGGTATCCGAAGAGGTCGTCGAGACGAGCGAGATCGACGCTGAAGATGGCGGTTCCGTTGAACGGGTCGTCTACCTCAGCGACGGTAATGTTTTGGTGGTGAATGAAGCGACTCAACCCACTTACCAGGAGCAGCTCATGGAGTGCCAGATGACAGAAGAGATAATCACGGAACATTGGGGTGATAGCTGCGCCGAAGAGATTGGTAAGTTGAATTATTTTACATTATGACTAGTTGTTGTCCGCGGCTTAGCCCGCGTAGAATTTGGTTTGTTGGTTTCTTGACATACCATTTTAAACAAATAGTTATAATATTTTTTATTAACACAAAACTTCAGGTTTCCAACTTCAAAACTGACGAAATTCAATACAATCTTTGAACCCCTATTTTTCCCCTTTGGGGGTGGAAATTCCTGATTTCCTTTCTTGATTACGTTATACAAAAAACCTTTCTGCATATTTCAAGATTCTAGGTTCAATAGCTTCGGCTGTACGTTATCACCCGAAGACAATTGTGGATACTAACAATCGAAACGTCGTGAAGTAACTTGGCTTGGAATCTCTTTACCTTTTTTGTTCAATTTTTTCCATTCTTGTAATTTATTTCACTATTATTTCATTTCAGGTTAATATAATTGTTTTTTTTTTTCAGCTATTCATTTTTATTCTTCTTTAATTTTTTATTGTTATTTTTAGTTCTTTCAGGGATTTCAAATCATTTCATACAATATTAGACAATGGAAGTCCGAACTAATGAGATTCATTTTGTGTCTCTCCTGGTATAAATATGGAATTTTGTGTTGAATTGCAAACTTGGTCTTGCATAGTTGGTTGTGATATAAAAACAAGAAAAAATAAGGTTGTCCTTGGTACCCATATTGATTTTATTTGATTTAATATTAATAAAACAAATGAATACATTATACAGGGTGTCCCTGGACTTCCTCTTTTCCTCTCGGGAATGTATAGATGGGGTCAAAATATCACCAGTACTTCATATAACTTTTTTTCCTAAAATCCTTCGTTACCAAGTAACGGACCCTCGAAGTTACAAAATGAAAAATGTTTTTCTTTGATAACTTTTCAAGTGAATATTCAAAATCATCCAAATTTTGGTAATTGACTAAACAAATGAATTCCTTCGATGAGCTTTCATGCAGGAGTCAGTTGTTTTGCTACAAAGTCAGGAACGGACTACCCCCGATGGTCCACACCCCAAAACTTTGAAATGACAGATATATTTCAATATTTTTCAACAAATTAAGGTTACTTGGACAATTTTATGAATAAAAGTACTCGTGTGGAAAGTCGATCGGAGCAACGAGTCTTGATAAAAATGTAGTTTCACTCGACGACATCAAACCCGCTCGTCCACCATTATTTGAAATGAATAATTATCAAAGCAGAAATAATAATGATAACGTTAATTCAACAACATTTATCCTGAGATGTCTACCATTATTCGAAAATATTAGTTTTTAAGGAAAATGGAAATAATAGGTAAAATGTTCATAACGAATTTTTATAATGCAAACACGTTTAACTCAAGAGCCACAAAAGCAAACAGAAATGAAAAATCCGCTACAGAAACTGCTCGATATGACCACCTTCTCTCTCTATACATTTTCTTAGTCTGCGAAGACACCCTCTCTGTACTTGAAATAGCATTCCAGGGTCGTTTCGTATGGCTTCACAATGTAATGTTATTCTATTCAACAATGCTTCTCTTGTGTGAATAGGTGTAGCGTAAACAAGGCTTTTTAGATGCCCCCACAGAAAGAAATCCAATGGATTTAAATCCGGAGACCGCGATGGCCATGAATATGGCCCACCTCTACCAATCCATCTATTGTGGAAAATATGGTTCAGATGGCCACCCACAATCAAACTAAAATGAGGAGGAGCGCCATCATGCATAAACCACATATCTCTTCGGGTTTGCAATGGAACATGTTCCAAAAGTCCATTCAAATCGTTCTGAATGAACTCCAAATAACGTTCTCCATTCAATCGGTCCTGTAGAACGAATGGTCCTACAAGATGGTTTCCTATGATACCAGCCCAAACATTCACGTTGAATTTCCGTTGGTGTTTGGTTTGCAATATTCCATGGGGATTTTCTTCGGCCCATATATGGAGATTATGAGAGTTGATAACTCCATCTCTACTGAAACCTGCTTCATCAGTGAATAAAACTCGATTAATAAAAGTCATATCCTCTCTTTGCCTATCCATGAACCAATTGGCATATTCCAGTCGTGCTGGAAAATCTTGAGGTGTCATGGCATGTACCTTCTGGATGTGTAATGGGTGGAGCAGTTGTTCCCTAATTATTCTATGAATAGTGGACTTGGATGTATGGAACTGTTCTGATAGATTTCTGATGCTCATTGAAGGATCATCAGCGACGGCTTCCAAAATATTTTCCTCCAATACAACGGTACGTACAGTCCTAGGAGCGCCCTCACCACCTCGTTTTGGCAAAACTGTACCTACAATAATATTGAAATAAAACAACGTGCTCAAATTAATTATCAATTATTACATACCTGTCTCCCTCAAGCTGCGATCGACACGCTCGAATGTTTCTCTTGACGGTACCGTTCGATTGGGAAAATGCTCGGAATACAGACGACGAGCTTCTGCAGCATTACAAAATGCTCGTCCATAAAATACATGCATATCTGCATATTCATTGAATGTAAACTGTTCGGCCATATCAAAAAATTCAAAATATCCTATAGAATATTGACAATACAATGATAGTCATATGACAACGCACCACTCAACAAAACAAAATCGCATTCCAGTTTCTCATTTTTTATCAAAACTTTCTAAAAGGTTTTTTTCGTCAACATCTGTGAAAGAAATGGAACATAATTATTCCCTGGATATTTTTCACCTGATCATGTGCAGCCGTTTTTGTAGTTCATTCGTTTGCTTTTTATTAGTATAGTAAATATTTTTTCCGATGTGCGTTTTTTCAGCTAAATTTAGATTCGTGTTAAAGAATTTCTCCCATAAAATTATAATTATCAGTGAAACTCCTCAACAGTTTAGCTGTGAAGAAGAATTTGAAACATTCGAATGTTGAGTTTCATGAGATTCAGATAACTGATCAACACGAAACGTGATTATTCCACACGTATTATGTACATACAAAATATGGAATGAATTCGATATTTCATAGTAGAGTAGCTTGTTAGTTTGAAAACACCACGAATCTACAGAACTTGATATTTCTTTTGAAAAAATATCTGCTATCACAATTGTGACTTAAACTTCCATATAGGTACTGTACTTTTTGTTTACGACTTCATTTTAGCATACTTTGTATTATTCCTGTTATAAATGTTGTTGAATTAACGTTATCATTATTATTTCTGCTTTGATAATTATTCATTTCAAATAATGGTGGACGAGCGGGTTTGATGTCGTCGAGTAGAACTACATTTTTATCAAGACTCGTTGCTCCGATCGACTTTCCACACGAGTACTTTTATTCATAAAATTGTCCAAGTAACCTTATTTTGTTGAAAAATATTGAAAAATATCTGTCATTTCAAAGTTTTGGGGTGTGGACCATCGGGGGTAGTCCGTTCCTGACTTTGTAGCAAAACAACTGACTCCTGCACGAAAGCTCATCGACGGAATTCATTTGTTTAGTCAATTACCAAAATTTGGATGATTTTGAATATTCACTTGAAAAGTTATCAAAGAAAAACATTTTTCATTTTGTAACTTCGAGGGCCCGTAACTTGGTTACGAAGACTTTTAGGAAAAAAAGTTATATGAAGTACTGGTGATATTTTACCCCATCTATACATTCCCGAGAGGAAAAGAGGAAGTCCAGGGACACCCTGTATATGTAACAAAAAAATATGGAAACTATACAAAAATAAGTAAATATATGTAAAAATGTCCATAGGAAGTTAAAACAACTGATTATCCGTCTTGTTTCATGAAAGTAGTCCCGGTGGAATAAGTTTTAGTCTAGCAGTCCGTTTGGCAGATGTCTCTTTGCAGGAAGAAATATCTTTTCTTTCACTTGGACTTTCCTCTTTATCACCAGACTTATTTGGGTTGGGCAGAAACTCTGGTTTCGATTCTAGGTCAGATTATTCCTTACAGTGGTTTTTGTGATGTTTTTTGACGGAATTCTTTTTTTTTGCACACTCTTTATCCACAGGCTGCTTTTAGTTGTGAGAGTAGGTGTTTTTATTGATGTCCAGCAGATTATTCCTAATAGTAGCTTTTATGCTGTTTTCTTTGGTTGTAAAGTATATCTGGATTAGTTTCTAGGTCTATTGAAGAGTGGGTGTTTTTATTAATGCTTTTAGTCGCCTTTTAGTTTACTGGTTCTTTGGTGGTATTGATATGCTTCATCAGAAATTTTGTGGAGGAGCTGATCTTCAGAGTTCCAAAAGATAGCTTCAAATATGTTTTTACTCCTCATTTTATAGGTGTTCAAGAAACACTTTGTTTGAGTGTGTTTAGTGAAAATGTCGCCATAAGGTGTTTCTTGAATATGTTATGGATTTTCATCAAGTATCGGCTGATTCCATCACATATCATTTTTTTGGAGTATCTCTGAGTTTTCCAGTGAGAAAGTAGATCTTTGTTTTAAAATGTGAATGATTTGTTTGAATCATATGGTTCAATTGTTACTTATATTAGAACTATTCAAGTTCATTTTCAAGAAGGACATCAAAAATCACTAAATTGTTTTGAAGAATTTTGCGATCTAGTAGTTGTGTTATGTTGTCAAATTTATTGTCGATAATTTTGCAGAAAATTCAGGATGTCAGTAGCAGATTTTAGAAACAGACATTGAAAAAAATGTTTGTTTTGCAAAAATAGAATGTACCCTTTCTTGGAACTTGTTCGTTCAGTTATACTATAATTCCAAAGTAGTAGGCACTAAATTCTCAGAAATGACTGACTTTTTGCGTCAATCTGTCTCTTGCAGTGGCTTACGGAAATTATACCAAACAGATGAGGGAAAATGATGATAAAATATATAGAATCACAACCTTGACAACAATGTTTTCGTTTTAATACAATAATATTTCTGAGAATTTAGTGACCACTATCATGGAATTGCATAAACAAATCAAGGAATGAAATACAATTAAACTAGTATTTTGTAAAATGTATTTAACGTCGAAGTAAAACAAATATTTGTTTTTCTACCTCATTAGAGTTTTTTTGAAGTTTGGTAAAAGAAGTGTGTATTTATTTTTCGGGATTATAATAATGTGAATTATTCCCTTTTAAATTACGGCCCTGGAAATTGGTTGACTGAGTTGAATAAAAACACAATAGCAATTTTCAGGTCTCATGTACCGTAGAGTTTTTCGAGAGTTTTTTTTTTTTTCATTTTTAGGTACCTATTCATATTTTTTCCATTGCTCTAAGCGTTTTCTACAATGAACGTCGAATAAGAAAACCTTTTATGATTATCTGAAACATATCTACATCAAAAATATATTATATGTGTTTTAATAAGAAGAAAAGGAATGATAGCAATAATAACATCCGAAACGAACACTATAATTGTAATGAAAATTGAAATGAAGTAATTTATGTATATAAAAAAATTAATGGCGCAATAAATATTCGAATTGGAGTCTATCCATTTCGAGAGATTTTTGAACTCGGTTTTTCATATTTATTGCCCTTAATACACTTATTTGTTGCAGTGTTGCGAAATCATTCAAAATCGTCAATCTCGAGTCTTCCACATTTTCTATCTCTCTGCCAGCGTAAATCCTATTTTTCGATGTCCACCATAGAAAATAGTCCAAAATAGTAAGATTTGGAGGTCTTGCAGGCCATCTTATTGAGCCATTATTTGTCTCGAAATGGAGGAACTCCAATTCGAACATTTATTGCGCTATTAATTTGTTTGTGTATATAAATTACTTCATTTCAATTTTCATTACAATTATAATGTTTGTTTCTGATGTTATTTTTGCTATCATTTCTTTTTCTGCTCATCAAAACACATATAATATATTTTTGTTGTAGATATGTTTCAGATAATCATAAAAGGTTTTCTTATTCAAAATTCATTGTAGAAAACGCTCAGAGCAATGGAAATATGAAAAATATGAATGGGTACCTAGAAATAAAAAAACTCTCTAAAAACTCTATAGTACATAGGGTGACGTGAAAGTTGCTATTGTGTTTTTATTCAACTCAGCCAACCAATTTCCAGGGCCGTAATTTAAAAGGGAATAATTCATTCAATCATAATCAAATATTACCGAAACATCCCGAAAAATAAAATGAAATTCAATTTCTCAGTATGAAGTGAACGTCTACGATCCAAAAACTACAACAAAAAATACAGGTCCGTATTTAAATATTCAAAGATGGGGTGGCCCAAGTCAGATGACACCGTATATAAAAGATTTATGGACATATTCTGATAGCTCACATCAAGTGCCAATAGCAAAATGTGGACAGATTTCCAATATGTCTGCGAATAAAGAAGATGTAGGCAAAAAAAATTATTTGGGATTTTTTTGTTTTTCCTGTATATCTCCAGAACCAAAAGAGCTTCATTCGATTTTTTTACATCATTGAATAGGTCTCTGAAATACGCAACTTTGCCACAATTTAACCGACACTCTATCTCTTATTGTTTATGAGATCCCCATGTACAGAAACGAATTTGAATAGCCATGTATAATAGTGGACTATTTTTTGACTGATTGTACATATTTTAATATCTTATTTGGTAATTTATATGTGCGTTATGATCTAGATTTGGACTGATTCGTCTAGTTACTTTTTTGTAGTGGTTGGTTCTGAAGAAGCTGTGGGTACTGAAGAACCAAGTCAGGAAGATTGTGATATACCATTACCGACTGATCAAGATGAATACACTGCAGCAAGACCATATCCATGTGACTTTTGCAGTAGACGATTCAGGAAAAAAGCCAGTCTTATGAATCACATGGTGGCTCATCAGACAGACCGACCTCATGGCTGTAACCTTTGCGGTGTGAGATATATCAGAAAGTGCGACTTGATGAATCATCTGAAGGTAAATCAATTCGAAAAACATTTTAAATCTCTTTTTTTGTTTGAAATCATTCAGATGTTTCACATCTCTGAGCATGACTCTATTGGAACTTGAAACATCTTCAAAGTGCAATAGTAATGTCTAAAATCATTTTACGTAGTAATATAAAAAACATGAACAAGTAGCTTGACTGTCAAAATGGTTAAGGCTTTTGCGTGACCCTGAAGTAGCTTGACCGTTATTAGAGTTATTTGATGTGGTCCCTAATTTCTAGTGATCAAAAAAGCTAAATGGTGATGTAATTTGTGAACTACGTTTGAAGGAAATATTGCTAGTTTCTGGTGAATCACATTTCAGTACCAACAGTTTTTTTAACTTCTCACAATGGTTTATACAATACTGAATTTAAGGTATGTCCGAGACGGGCTTGAACATTTAAAGTTCATTTCTTTAGATTTGTTTACTGCTTGTCTTTTAGCATAGCCCACTGACTAATAAGAAAGTGTTTCTTCTTTATTCAGAGGAATCGGGCAAATTTCGGATATGCAGTTGGTTAGTACCTCGTCCACTAGATGAAGTGACATTTTTTATGTTCGCTCCAGCTCAAGACGAATAATGAAATACTCTGAAAGAATTTCGATTTTCAATTATGAAATATCATTGACTTCAGGTCGATGATGGTCACTATCTTGCACTGATTAGTGGCTAAGGAGCCTGAATCCGGTCTGCAAGTGTGCCCGTTCAAAAATTGAGGGTCAACTCTTTCAGTTGTATTGCCAATTGCATATGCAGGAAATTTTCTGTGAAGATTCCTGCACTGACGCCTGTCGGATATAATCCAACGTCGTTCGTGGTATTAGCCAGTGGAGTAGTTGTTTTTTAATAGGCGTCAATCCATTCAGGATTGACGCCTGTCAATCCTGAATGGGATTGACACGTGTGATTCCTAACGTGTTAGGAATCACACGTTAAAAGGTAAGACCTCGTTAATCCTTGGCTCGCACAAGTTTCGACTTCTGAGGGTTGTCGTTCGTAGGGGTGCGACAGCTGGTTAACGGAAAAACAGATTTTAAACAGATTTTTTAAACAGATTCAACCTACTGTGTAGGCTTGAATATTCAAAGTTCATTTGTGCCGTTATCTAACTAATTGACTATATTTGAATAATAAAAGTTGAATTTGGACGCCACTCAACTCTTCTTAAAAGGTTACTTAGATCTTGTCTGAAAAGGGGAAATAAGATGCAAAAAAATTTGAGTACACTTCGTGTGATATTTCATCATTTTTAAAAATCACACATCAATATTCAATAATCACTAAGAGAAGGGAGAGGAACCTGAAGTCAAACAAACACCTTCCTTAATAAACATGTAATAAAAAAACCATATGAAATACGCAAAAAAACGTAAATTACAGTCATACAATCAAGTTTGTGGGAATGACATTGCAATTTTAAATAATAATTTCAAATCTGTTCAGTCAATATATAATATTAATTGATTATGTAATGACCTTATTTAATTGTTTGTAAAATATGAGAGCAATCATCAAGTACTGTACGAGGGTGATGACCTTATTTAAGTGTTCTGAAAATATGAGAGCAATCATCAAGTACTGTACGAGGGCTATTACATACAATTATGATGTAGGTAAATAAAAAAAGGTATCAGGTAAAACACGAAAATGTTGAAATTGGTTCATGTATACTATCCTATATAGACTAGGCAGTAGTGTAATGTCCCACGAAGTAGGTTGAAGCCAAAAGTTGTACCATCCACTACATTCAGGTACGTCGTAACTAAACAATAGAAGGACACACAACTAGGTGAGTAGATGAAGCATCCAATCTGATAAAATCCGGAGAGACAATTGTCTGTGGGAAGTAGTTCATCTAGAGTGGTTGAAATGGGCTGCAAAGTTGAACAATCTTCCTTTCGTCTTCACCAAGAAAGAAACGGAGAGACAAAAATCATATATCCTCATAACCAGGTACAATCTGGAGATACGATTGGAGTAGGAAAATATTCCATCATTGGAACATCTCGTTGAGACAATTATATCAAACAAAATGGCGGTGCTAAAGCAGTAACTGCCACCAGCAAAATAAAGGAACTCAAAAGGAAATCTTCTCATACTTTTAAGATTAACTCAAATCAAATGGGGTGAAGGTTCTTCAGAAATTTCTCTCCCATAAAACCTGTTAAAAAAAAGTAAAATTTAGAAATGTGGTTACCCAAATAAATATGCAAAAACTCACCTTGTATGATGTTAATTACAGGTCCTAACAGGAACAAACAAAATATGGTCACTAGACATAATGCCCAATAACTCAAGAACATTCAAAGCCAAGAATAATCCATTCTGGATATAATTTTACTAACAAATTTGCTTTTTCTGTCGGATCACACCAATCTTGTCTAGCATCGTTCCTTACATTCGATGATGGTAAAATTGTATTTTATCTTCAAACATAATATTACCTTATGAACATTTTCTACTGAACGAATAAAACCAACATTAAAGGAAACCATGTTAGATTCTTCTGTCAATTGTCATTTATTTTAAGTTTTACATTTAGAATACAATTTGATATATTTTCAATGTAAGATTCAAGATGTAACATTCATTTTATAACGCTTAACAATTTGTTTCTATTCCATATATTATCATTTGAAGGTCCATGCTTACATACCAGAAACAGATGGATTAAATGACGAGCAGGTTCAAACATTGGAAGAATTCGCTGCATTAGATAAAAAGAAAAAAGGCAAACCTATTGTAAGAAAAAAAAAGAAGAAAATAAAGGAAGAGTTTGAGCAGTTTCAAGACGATGTCGCTGGTAAGTAGAATAAAAGTTATAATTGCTATTGTCTCTTTAGGATTAATTGATTGGTAAATAACCTTGACTGATATAAAAATAACTTGATTTAATGTTAATTTTTTAATGGTTGTGAATTCATTTATTTGAACTCTGGAAGTAGAATTTTATACAGGTGCATCAGGATCTCGTACCTACAATTATGTTGAGGAAGATGTCAAACTTGTGGAACAAATACCAAACAATGAAAGTTATGAATATGAACAGCAAGCGGAACAACAACCTATTGAAAATAGATATCCTGTTACTGATCCAAGAAAACCTTTCGTTTGCCAGCATTGTGGGGTGTGTTTTGCTAGACAGAAAGCTCTGCTATCACATACCAGGTAAGGAAATTTGTCTTCATTATTCTTGTAGGTAATTACATGCCTCCAATAATGTTTTACTAGAGATATAAAATAAAATCCTTTCAGAGTGCATTCAGAAGGTGACAGCCCATTTGAATGCCAAAAGTGTGGTGAGATGTTTTGGGATCATACGCAGATGCGGGAACATGCCAAAGAAAAACATGGGGATGTAGAAGATTATGATGATGATGAGGACGAGGATTATTCTGAAGAGGATACAAAGTACGGCACATTTTATTGTACCACTTGTGGACTTTCTTTTCACAGGTAATTTCTGTATATTTGTGAAATTGGTTCTGAATATCATTCTCATCCACCACAACAGATGCAGAACATTATTATCAACCTAACAAAGTAGGCTGTATCTGTAGATCTTTGGGATAGTTATGATCACCCGATGATCATTCTATAAATTTTTAATGGGTGGAATAGAAAACTATGTATATAGGAAAGTAGAGTTGAAAATATTCAGGGTTGCATTCCTTTGGCGGAGAAGTAAAATAAGTGGAATTGGTTATATAGATTTTATAAGATGCATTTGTATATTCATGCATTTAATTCATAATTTTTTATAAATTGATGGGGGTTTGGTTTAAGGAGGGATTAGTTTTTGGGAAAAGAGCTTTTTGGCTTCCTGTTTCTAATTTTGAAAAATAGTACATAGTTTTGGTTTGTGAAAAAAGTATTTTTGTTGGGTTCATTTTATAATTCTACCTATTTCCTAACAATCAGTTGGGTGTTTACTTTTTGTGCATATGTTAATTTAATGTATTTTGTGACATGTTCTAAAGCCGTAGCTTTGTTATGAACCAAATAAAAATTTGAATTTGATTTTTTTTTGTTTTTCCTAATGGCCTCTGTTTCTAGGCAAGATAATCTGCGGAGGCACCAGAAGGTACATGTAAAAGAAGAATATGTACACGAGCATGAATTCGGTCATATTTGCAATGTATGTGGGGAATCTTTTCAAGAAGCTTTGGACCTTCTCGCTCATGCTGAAGTTCACGCCAGGAGTATTGAGTTCAGATGTATGGTATGCGGAGAGAATTTTCCAGATGAGAGCACTCTAGCTGTACATGTTCAGGTGGGGTTATTGGTTTTTTTTAATAGAATTCAAATCGAAAAGTTTTATTTGAAAAAGTCTGCTAGTGTGTCATGCTCCAAAAATCATTGGTTGAAATCCCCATTCGATCATATATTTTTCTCACGAGAATTGGAAGTGGATTGATTCTGCTACATTACAAGGCTGAAAAGACTGCACATAGACACAAAACAGGAGGTTACTGACCTCAGAAGTCAATGCTAAAAAATAAGTGTATATGCAATATACACTCTTGTATAAAAATTGTTTCTTTTTCAAGTAGTAAACTAGTAAATTGATTAGAAGAAATAATCCAAATAGTTGATAAAATGGAGAGCAAAACGAGTGCTGCTTATTATGAAGTTCTTGTGTTTACTTGAAACAATCTCCCGTAACTAAGAGCTATTTGTCGGAAAAGGAGGTCCATAACTATTTGAAAACTATCTCCCCTTAGTCACCTCAGCTCAATTTTGTCTCATTTCTTTAGCAATTCACAACATGGCTTTTCAGATGGCAAGTGCATTGAAACTGTATCATTTGAAGTTACCGTTAAAATGTAACGCTTGGTATAGGGCAATATTGCCTGTTAACTTTTTCTCGACATATCTGGGATTTTTAACTAATGAATTTTATATTCTTGAAACCAAACTCTCATAACCCTATGGTATATGTGGAATTTCTGTGAATCAATGGAGATCAAGACCAATAGTCGGAGACCTTAAACTTGGCTCTTGGTGTTCCATAGAGTAGGGTCCTGAGGCCACTCATATTTATAATATTAACAATCTGATTGCACATTATGTCAGAATAAAATCACAATCAATACTGTGGATAAAAATATTATCCTATGCACAACTAATTCTTTTCCACTTTACAAAAATCTCCAGAGAAATGATGAGTGATGTAAGACTTCTAGACTAGACAGTTTTGTCTACAATTACTGTAGATATTATCAAAGATGATGAGGTAATGGACGAAGTGCTCTGATACTCAAATGAAAACTTTGAGGAAACTTTTGTTTCACTGTGACAATTTTTGTCTTAAATTTTTAAAGGTTACCATTAGAACTTTGGTTTTCAATTGACATTTTTTCCAACAATGCTTCAGTTTCAATGTTGTTTTGATGTTTTACCTAAAAGTGTGTTTAAATTTTTCTTTCAGGCGAAACATGGAAAAAGTCTACCTCCTAACACTTGTATGTTGTGTGGACGGACGTGCAAAGATAAACGAACACTCCTGAAACATTCATGGGAGCATTCTAAAGAGAAGGTATTTTGCAACAATTGTGTTTGTCTGACCCCTGCGACTAATAACTTTTTTTTTTCAGATTTTTGCTTGCAGCAAGTGTGCCAAAACTTTTCACAACAAAGCTAGGCTGAAAAGACACATGCTGTCGCACAGGAACAAAGTAGTGACTTGTGACGTTTGCGGGGAAGAGTTTCCAGATGGTAGATCATTGATGAACCATCGGCATAGTCACAGCAGCGTTTCTGGCAGGCAGTTTCCATGCAGAGAGTGCGGAAAGACGTTTGGATCGCGGAGCTCGCAGCAGATACATATTCGAATTCATACAGGTTTGTTGTTCAAAATATATATTTGGAGATGCTTGGTTTGAGATCTGAACAGTTACAAATATTTGTTTACTGAGTATGACATAATCTCAATACATAAGCATTAAAAAATAAGAGTAACACTACTTTTGTCTTTTGTTCATAATGAGACTTGAGTGTCTGAAATTAAAGACCAAAAAACCCTGTGAAAATGATGAAGTTTTGGAGTTTTTTAAAAATATTACACCTCATTGATATCTATATAATTTGAGTTCGGTATACCAGGTGATAACGAAATCATTGTACGAAGTGTCATTCAGCTATTTATCAGGGAAGAAATTTTAAATATCTGATCTAATATAAAATTCACATCTTATTTCACCTTCTTTGACACTTTTCAGTTCAATAATCAACATTTTCTTTTAATAAACTTTATTGAATAACAGAGCTGCTTTTTTCCTAAATGTCGCTAGTATATAACCTCACAATGTAGGGATGTCACCAGAAAACTAATCAAATGTTAAATCAAGTTTTTCATATGAAAAATGATGATTATTAAACTGAAAAGTGGCAAAGATGGTGACATAAGGTGTGAAGGTGATACCTGTGGTTCTAAAGCTTTGATTGTGTTACTGTAACTCTGGAAATAAGTGAGAGTACCGATTTTTTGAGTTGACGATATTTCTATAGATGACATTGTGCTGCCACATTAAATTATGAGAAAATAGCTTCGACGCCGCCATTTTGAATGGATATGTATATTGTTGAAAAGATAATTGTATATCTGATAAAAAGATCAGATCCTGTAGGGATTCTGTTTGAAATTTTTGACTTGAGCTCATTTTCGGTTCACCCTGTCTAGATTTTCTTCTGTTCCATGACTGACAATATCTGTTTCGATAAGCTCTACCTTCATTTGAAATTTCTTCCCTCTTGAATAACTGAATGGCGTTGTGTACAATGATTTTGTTGACGTCCAGTATACATCAAGGAACTCCAGCTAGGAAGCGATTTTGATAACTAGATGTTATTGTTATATTCAAGATATGAAATTAGTCGGGTTTGATAATGAATTTGGAAAAATTGGCAAGAAATTTTCAATCAAAAAAGATGTTCAAACCGAAGCTGTTATGGGATAAGTAGTTGCCAGATACAAACTATTCTTCATATATTTATAGGATATTATTTTTGGATAAATGTGTCAAAAATGTTTATTCACATATTTACTTGTCTATCGTAATTAAGTTGGTTTATTGTATTGTCCAAGGTGAGAGGCCATATGGATGCAGATTTTGTTGGAAAGCCTTCGCAGATGGTGGAACGTTACGGAAGCACGAACGAATACATACTGGCGAAAAACCGTATGCCTGTGCTGTATGTCCTAGGGCCTTCAACCAACGAGTGGTCCTGAGAGAGCATATAAGGTCCCACCACTCCGGACCCGATCCCAAATATATCAATAGGTACTTTAGTCTTTGAACAACTTTCATAAAAAAACAATATTTGCTTAATTTTTTACTTGAACACAATTGTTGAGTTTTTCAAAGAAATTTTCTCCCATTGAAAACGAAAAGAAGAATATACAGAAAGTAATGATATAAAACTAAATTTAAAAACTCATTAATGCCGTTTGTTGTATGATTTTCACTGTGAACAGTTTTACAAAAATCACGACACGTTTCACTATACAATACTTTCTCAAGCGTAAAAAAAAATTAAAAAAGACTATTTTTTATGCGGTTTTTGTAAAACCCTTTATAGTGAAAATCATACAATAAACTGTATTGTCTTTATATGGATTTTCATCAAGTATCGGCCAGTTCTATTCAATTAAATTTTGAAATGCTCAAGTGCTGTCAAAACAAGCAGAATAATACAGTTTGTATAAAATGTGGAAATATCTTTTTATCAGTCGTGTCAGTTAGAAGCAAACTAAAGCTTATAAAAATATGTGAAAGTAGGGTTTTATGCTGTGAAAACCAGAATGTAAACAATAATGATACAGAAATTCAAAAATTACAAAGTGAAAATAAATTAAACTCCTGAAAGAGAAGAATGATAAAAATAATAAACTTTTAGATAATATCAGTTTATTGAAACGGAATAACCAACTACTCCAAGATAAAATTGAAAAGCTGCAAATCAAGTGAATATTTTTCCAATCAACACTGAGCCCAGCTCAAGTAAACAGACAATGAATCATCGCCACAGAAAAACAATTCGAAAAATAAATACAATATCAACAAGAACTTATGAACCTTATGCTTAATATAAATAAGGATGAAGAAATGGATGGCGGAGTTGAATCTTGGAGAGTTTACAGGAGTGAAAAAAAGAGGAAAGGACAGGAAAAAAAACACAGCTTCGTTCACAAAAAAAACTTTGGGTACTAACAACACCAAAGGTTTCGGCGCGAAAAAAAATTATTCATATATATACATAAATAATCAAACAGCAAATAAATGAATGTAAGATCCTGAAGTATCTCGAGAAATTATCATAATACGAAGATGCTGATATAAGTGTAAATCACTTGCCAACACTAGAAACACAAAATGAATGTTGCATGCTGAGTGCTGATTTCAGACTGAAAGATGATTCAAATAATCCATTTAACTGGCCTAGGAGTGTGGTCATAAGATGCTTTGACTTCAGAAAATATCGCTCATCCATCAACGAAGGAGCCCGTACACTGTTACAAAGGAGGATTTTTTAGTATGAATTAGGTAGCTGTCTTTCAGGAAACATCACAGATAAAGAGACAGAACGAACAATGGAAGAAACAAATAAGCAGACTGAAAATAATGTGGCTGTTAATCAGAATATGCTTTATTACCCAAGATATGAACATCTTATTGGCAAAGTCTAGTAAAATAAAACATGTATATGGGACATTTAACAATTATAAACTATAAAATAATGCTTAGAGACAAGAGCAGAATATATTATCAGAACAATATTAAGTCCAGCTGAACAGATACAAATATAAGTACATGAATTTATGAATATTAGGTAAATGTAAATATATAATGCTACATAATGAACATTGATAGACATTTCGTGTTGGTTTCAATAACTTGTTTACACAAAGCTACATGCCAATTACTCGATAGAGCCTTGGTAGAATTCGTCAACACTATAATAGGGCCTCCCAACAAGGAATTCTTTCACTTTCTTTCTGAATTTCTTTTCATTATATATTCGCCTTTAATTAATGGGAAGGTGGTTAAATAACTTCTTGCTATTGAAAATAATAAAATTTTGTGTAAGGGCTAGAAAAGGTGTGGGAAGGGAAACGGAGTAAGACTGATGTGTACTATAAGTTGAGGTGTTACTAAATTGATTTTTATATTTTTTGTGGATAAGACACTGTTTCCAAAATAAAAAGACATACTAAGTTCAGAATTTTTTGCTTCACAAATAATGGGCGGCATGAATCCCTGTAGCTAGCCTTGCATAAATATCTGATGGATCTTTTTTTTTAGAGAGAATACCATATTGAAACAAAATTTTGCACAATTTCCCCAGAAACAAATTCCATAACGTAAATAGGACCCAATTTGTGCAAAATAAACTGATCTTGTTATAGTAGTGTCTAACTCTCTTGCAACAACTCTCACTGCATGACATCCTGCTGCTAGTCTTTTACATAAGTAGTCGACATGGAAATCAAATTTTAGATTTTCGTCAATGAAGAGCCCTAAAAATTTATTTTTCTCCAAATTTTCAATTTTAACATTTTCCAAGGGTACTTCCCCTATGTTACATCTAAATGTGACCACATTTGTTTTATCGATGTTGAATGATAAAAGATTGGAATCACACCAATCACCTTAACGTGTAAGGAATGGCAACAATGAGAATTCCTGAATAATATTATTTTATTTTTTTTTATATTCAATCTGTACATATATACTGTGTTGTTCTTTTTCCTGATTGATTCGGCCGTTACTTGATGAAGATCCATAGTAATTTCAAAAACTACTCCTCACGATTTGATCTCCACAAACTTTATTTGAAAAATATATCACAATGCTAGCCCAGTAGCTTTATCAAGTAATTCAAATCACTAGCACAGTGATTTGAATCACTCGATAAAGCTACTGTGCTAGTGAAACATGTTGTGATTGATTTCTCAAATAAAGTTTCTGGAAATCAAATCGTGAGGTGTTAGTTTTTGAAAATATATACTGTGTGTTTTATAAACATTTTTATATCTGTTTGACTAGTCTGATGAAATTTTGTATTTGTGTGACATGTAAAATTTTCAAAGAGGAATGAATTTCTATTCAATTCTATTCTTGTATTTTCAATGTGTCATAGAAATTTTTAAAAGTCGAGTTTTTAAATGACCTATTCGTTACTCTTTCTATAGCATGACACCTTACTGCTGTTCCGTTTGTTCGGACATGTTTGCCACTTCGCAGGACCTGATCCTTCATCTCATACACCATTGCGACATGAACACGGCTATGAAACGCCAGCCACAGGTGGGCCCGAGGAAGTACAAACGCAGGCGAAAGCTGAAACCCCATGAACTGGAGATGATCTCTGGTCGAATTGAAGATGAGGAACAAGAACAGTCTGAGGTTAGTGTAAAGATTTGTTTTTCTTCATACACAAGTTTATTCAAAACGTCTGAATACTACAAATTTATTTGGAAAAATTGAAATACCAATATTAAAGAAAAAATCTTTGTATCAGGTAGAATTTTCTAATATTTTTTTCTTCAATAAATGAGAATTACTAATATTTATTTATTTATATGGGATAAACCCCATTACAGTGTAAAAATTTCACAGAAAAAAAGTACAATATAAAAATGTAAAATATAAACTAATACGCTACGGAATGTTTCTGCAGCACACAACTATATAACATTATAAAATACTATAGGATATAGAATTACAATTAAACTTGTTACTACCTTATGTAAACAATTACCGACTTGAATTATTCAAAGATTGTTTAAACCGACCATAAGAGACAGCAAAAATACTGATGTTTTTATCATCTACTAACTTTAGGGTTCTTTCCAAGGGTGTATGTTTGCCATAATTTGTATGATGGAAGGGTATATGAAATAAATGGCTGTGTCTAAGATTCCTGTTCGAAACGTGAATGTTGACAGATTCAAGTAATTCAGGACAAGTTATTAGTCCATTGAGCAGCTTGAACGCACAGCATAGATCTGCATGAATTCTTCTGGTTTGCAATAGTTTCAGCCCCATTTCTTGTAATATACTCGAATAGTCATGGTACTGTATTTGAAGACCCAACTTGAAAGAACAAAATCTCAAAAATTTGTTTTGCACTCTTTCTAGAGACACACAGTGCACAATGTAAAATGGAGACCAAATGATACATGCATATTCTAACTTAGACACCACTAGAACTAAATAAATCCTTTTTAATGCTTCAATTGAAAATCCTGAACAATGATGTAAAATAAGACCCAGTGTTTTGGATGATTTCACACTCACTTGGTTAATATGGTTTACAAATTTGAGCTGTTCGTCAAAAATGACCCCCAAATCTTTTATGGAGGAAGTGTATTCTAAGTATTGATCATTTATGTTGTATGATGTATCGAATTTCCTACCAACTCTTGAGAACGTAATAAAATGCCATTTATTCACATTAGGAAATAAGTTATTTGTAACACACCATTCATTAACTTGAAGGAGATCATCTTGAAGGAGAATTTGGTCATTGTATGACTTTATCGGTCTGAAAAGCTTCAGGTCATCCGCAAACATTAAAATTTCACTGTTCTCAAAACAGCATCCTATGTCATTCACAAAAATATTGAATAACAGGGGTGAACAATGTTATCCTTGTGGCACTCCAGATATTACTAATATATCACTCGATTTGCATTCACCAATTTTAACCTGTTGTAAACGACCAGCCAAAAAACTACCAAACCAATTTACAATGTTCTGTAAAACCGAAATTTAAGATCTTCTTCGATAGAATATTGTGATTTATTCTGTCAAATGCCTTGGAAAAGTCAGTGTATATGACATCCATCTGACCTCTACCCTCCAAAACATTCAATATTTTTTGCTCGTATATGAGAAGATTGGAAACAGTCGACTTATTTCAAGAAAAGCCATGTTGGTTAGTGATCAATCTTTCCCAACATGAAAAGTTAAATTGATCCGAAATTATACTGTCAAGTAATTTTGGAATAGATGACTGGCTGCACACATTTCGATAATTTGGAGCAATTGAAATCAAAAGTTTGTGTGGGTGCTTCTTGACAAATATTTTATGCTATATCGAAAACCCAGAAGTTTTACAGGTACCAAGTTGGCACCTTTATGAAATAAAGTAGACCTTCTGCTTCAATTCCTGAAGACGCAAATTCCTTGGGTAAAATGCACATTGAGAAGAGTGTAACCAGTGCTTGTGTTGAATTTTCTCTATGTCAGAGGTGCTATTTCTACCTTGCACTAAATAAACACATCCAACAAGAACTGTTTTCAAACACCAGAACTGCAACATTCTTCTCAACGCGCGTTTCAACGACCAAGTTGGTGTCTTAAGGAGATGAAGAAGTAGACTTTACTCTACTTCATCGAAAGAATTGCAGTTCTGGTGTTGATTTGGATTCATTCCAAATCATGGTGCATGATTTGGATTTATTCTCTGCCAGAGGTTTCAGTTCTGGCTTTGATTAAATAAACACTTGCTTACATTTTTTGTCATTTGAAGATTTGTTTTTAATTATAATTTTAATGATTCGGTATGGGAATGTTGACAGATTTAATTTAATAATTTATTTAGAACCATTTCCAGGACTTGGGCGACAATTATACCGATTCTGAAGAAGAACGGGAAAGAAGAAAACGTTATGCCAGAAAACAACAGAAGAAAACCCCTTCTCCTACATCACTCAAAGAACCTGTAGCTGAGAGCTACACTGATCTCTATAATAGCTGTTCTTCTGCCATAGGTAATACTAATATTATTGTATACTTTCCGGAATGAGGCTGCTAATATTCCACTTTTTAATATGCTACCAGCTAAATAAAAACTGCAGCAATCACAAAAATATTTAAGACCAAATCAAAATTACTTCTAATAGATAAATATTTTTTTCACTTCAGAGAGATTTATTGTTTTCTGTCGTTCTCACTTCATTAAATTTAACTTTTTCTAATTTTGATATATTTTCTAAAATTTCAGAGAGTATCAACTCGCTTGTAAATTCAAAATCGTCTATTGCAAAAGCAAAGACTCCAAAAAAGATGAAACCAGATCAGAGTGTACCAAGCCGACCAAAGATGATCCACACCCAGAAAACGAGAGTGCCGGTTGAGGCCGGAGAAGACGGCCGAGTTAGGCACAGAACGAGGACTTTAGTTACTAGGACACAACCAGCTGAGATCAAATCTGCAACTGGTGAGTTGGACTTTCCACAATTTTGTTTTGGGTTTTGATAGTTCTTAGAATGCCTTTCAATTTAGACGGGTGGGATATTTTGTTTAGATTTTGTTTTTACTTACAAAGATTATGTAGTATTTAGTTGAAAAATATATTGGTTTTGTTTCATGTTGATTTTCATTTCACCAATCACATTCATTAATTCACTGTTTGAGGGACATCCAGATTGCTTTGAGTTATATTAATTCACTGAAAATACTCTTTCTGGTTTTGAATGATATCGATTTACGTAGATATTATTCTTCCTATAGAGACACTACATTCATTGAGGATATGTCCCTACGTGTCTAAATTGGACATATCCCATAATCAGTTTACAAAAGGCCGGCGATAATAAAATTTAAAAAATGTTGTTTTCAAATCAACCTACCCATCAAGAAGTGCTATAAAACTGCAACATTTAAAAAGTCTACATTTTATAATTATTGCATATTTTTTTATATATACTTGGCAAAATATATAAAGGATATCAATAGCTATAAGCTAAATGCAACCAAAAATAACTTCTATTCAATAGAGGAATTTCTAGCATTGCAATCCAAATGTTCAACGAGTAAGTTTTTTAATGTGTAAATACTTATAATATAGTTTTCTTTTTAAACCTATATTAAATTTTTCATTTTTTATCTATGTAACGTGAAATTTTTATATTCTCATGACTGTTAGCAACTTTTTTGATCTGCCAATTGTACTCTGTATGTAAATATAGCCAATAAATACTACTACTACTACTACTCAATTTGAACTGTAATATTTCAGTGAATACTTATTCAATTTAATAGAAATAAGTGTCATTTAAATCAATGCACTTTTGCCAATGTAGCACAAGTCGATTAATTCCGTCAGCATAAAAATTGTAGGCTCGGGATTCGATGAAGTCGACGAAGGCTGTTTTTGTCTGTTTTTCTTTTATTTTAGTCAGTATGTGATGTATTTTAATTGTTTAGCATCTACTTCTATATATTAATTTTTTAAAGTTTCTTATGTTGATTTTCAACTTATACAGTCCATATTCCTGAAATGTATGTAGGTTTAAGATTTTGTATTTTGTGACGTACTTTTACAGACAACGGAATTCTTTATTCTTGAAATGTATGTAAATTTAAAATTTTAATGGACACAATAATTACAATTCCCAAACCAAACAAGGATCACTCCCTTACGGACAGTTATCGTCCGATTACTCTCCTGGCTGTAATTGGTAAAAACTTTGAAAAACTTGTACAAAATATTTTACTCAAACTGCTTAATGATAAAATCCCAAGCTACCAGTTTGGATTTAGGCAAGGAAGATCTATACATCCTCTCACAATTCTCACGAATAACATTGAAACAACCAAGCTGAACAACTAAACGGCAGCAATCTTTCTGGATATGAACAAAGCCTTCAATAGCATCTGGCACAAGGGTCTTTTATTCAAACTGCTTCAACTGGGTTGTCCTCACTATCTAGTACATACAATTAAGAATCTGCCAATTGACAGGAAACAGAGTTAAAATACTGAGTAGTTTTTCAGACGAATTTATCCCAGAGCAGGGACAGGGTTCACCGCTCTCACCATTGTTATATAACTTATACAGCTCTGATTTTCATCATCACCAACGAGGGAATATAATCCACTTCAGGCATGAAGCATATTTTCTCCAGTATGCAGATGACACCGTCCTAATTGAGCACGATCAAACGCTAGACAAAGTTATTAACAATTTGAAACATCTTACAACAATAACAAATAACTGGTTCAATAAATATAGGCTCCAGCCAAACCCATCTAAGTCTTAGTTCATCATATTTAATAATCGAAATTCCGCAACTTCTCCAACAATCAACGTTTACCAACACATCTTACAAGCGAAATCGACAGTTAATTACCTAGGTGTTACGCTTGATTCCAGACTAAATTTCAACGGCCACGTCAATAACAAAAAAAAAGTGATTGCAAGAGCTGCACATTTCACAAGTTTCACAAACCCGGGCGCAAGTGGAAACATATCAACAGCAAGCAGAATACATAAACTAATCTGTCGTCCACTTATTGAATACTCGCACCCAACAATATCAAACAAAGGGCTTGAAAACAATTAAAGTATCTGAAACAACGGCTATCAGGAAAATAACAAGATTAAGGTATCCCAATAACATCCAACACAACCCTCCGTCACTCAGAAATTTGCTAGAAAAGACGACAATGTAGAAATCATTAGAAAGTATGCTGCGACAAGAAACCCCCATGCAAGAGTATGACATCAACACCCAACACAACTTTATAAATGAAATTGTTTTGTTTGTTCTTTTTTTAAGTCATAATTTTTTTTTGTAATATTGTTAAATAAGATATGTAATTTCAAAGCAATTTTGTTATACGGGTAGAAGGACTTTGGTCGATAGCCAGTTAAGCAAAATTGTAATTTTGTTCGATAAATTACAATTGTTATTATAATTATTTAAGATTCTATATTTTGTGACTTACTTTAAAGCCAGCGTATCCTCTCACTCTTTTCATGTAGGACTACAAATACCCTGAAGTAAATAAACGGGTTCTACCGGTGAGAAAGTTATCAAAGATTAGTGCTAATAAGTGTTTAAGCGTTACATAATTATATTTCTACACCGTTCTCAAACTACTCAAAAAATGGGAGACATGGTCGGGCCTTCCACGTCGAAAAAGTTAAAACGGTCGGAGTCTCGGTCAGTAAGAGAAAAACAAATTGTACTGCGAGTATTTCACTGTCTTGAAAGAGATCATCAGCCACCAAAACATGACTTTGTGCATATGTGCTGTAATTCTATGTGTGTACCTCCGAATAACCAACCAGGCATTTCTACATCATTAAGTTCCACAATTACAAAAGATAAATTAGTTGATATGTGCTCTGATTATACCGGTGTACCAAAATCATCGATTTACAAAATACTAAGAGAAGCAGAAATTCATGGGGACGTACAAACGCCAAAAACTAGTAGCGGACGAAAAAAAATCACAGTTGATGAAGAAGCCAAAACCAGTATACGCAGAACTATTCACAGTTTCTTTTTCAGAAATGAGATGCCCACACTACAAACAGTTCTGGAGGCACTTAGCGATCATGAATTGGTCCCAAAAATGGGTAAAGAAACTTTTAGGAAACTTGTACACGAAATGAAATTTACGTACGGAAAAGTTGACAGGAAAAGCATTCTCATTGAACGTCAAGAAATAATAGCATGGAGAAGAAACTATCCAAGAAAAATTGACGAATTTCGGAAGCTCAAAAAAAATTGTACTTCATGGACGAGACATGGGTTAACCAAGGACATACGGTCAAAAAAGTATTTCAGGATGGTAATATAACAAGTGCACGACAAACCTTTATTGAAGGTTTGTCAGTTGGGTTAAAACAGCCATCTGGAAAAGGTAGTCGTCTGATAGTTAGGCATATAGGAAGCGACAGTGGATTTTTACCAACTGGTGAATTAATATTTAAATCTAAGAAAATAGGCGACTATCATGAAGAGATGAATGCGGAGGTGTTTGAAAAATGGTTTGAAGGCATCATTCAACTTGTGGAACCTGGGTCTGTCATCGTCATGGACAATGCCCCTGCCATAGTCGACATTTAGAACCATTACCGAAACAATCATGGAAAAAAGCAGCAATTCAAGAATGGTTAATTAATAAGAACATCCAATATAACAAAGATAAATTAAAGGCAGAACTACTTCAGCTAACAAAACTACACACAGACAAATATAAAAAATTCGCAGTGGATGAAATGGCGTTAAGTCGTGGAATTACAGTTTTAAGGTTACCACCATACCACTGCAAATTAAACCCAATAGAATTAATCTGGGCGCAAGTAAAAGGATATGTGGCACGAGAAAACAACATTTAAATTAGTGGACGTGCAACATCACCTACAAGAAGCTATTCGAACTGTTTCTGCAGAAGACTGGAAGAAATGCATGCAGCATGTTTTAAAAGAGGAGCAAAAAATGTGGGACGTAGACAACCGTATTGAACACAATATTGAACCAACCATAATTCACTTTGATGATAGCGGTAGCAGCAGTGACGAATCTGAGGTTGAAGATTAGACGAAAATTTGTACATTTACATTTATATTATATTCTATTATCAAAAATTTGTAATTTGTATTTTCTAGTACCCCTGACGATGAGTTTAAGTTACTCGAAAGCTTGAGAATAGTTATAAAGAGGTCACTTATCAATTTCTGCAACCCAATGGTGAAAAAAAGTTATTTATATATATATATATATATATATATATATATATATATATATATATATATATATATATTGTGTTTTTTAATAATATTGTTAATTTATTTGGTACCTACTATAATTACCACGATTATTACTCCGTTTTCATAAGGCCCACCTAATGACTACAACGATTAGGTAAATTACGATATTGCAAAGTTTTAATGAAATAAATAAAAAATGTGTATGAATATTTTAACTGATTGTACTAAGAATTTTTTTTTCATTCTTAACCCTCTCAAAAATTAATAAGCACGCCCCCGATTTGCTGTCAACTGGGCTTACTTCTACTCTCAATCATTATTGGTTTTAGTATAGTGGTCTGGGAAGTATGGTGGGCGAGGCAGAACATCGACTTTCAGTTCGTTTCATTTTCGGATAGTGATTTGTGAAACTTGTGGACGGGCCAATATGCTTTAAACTATCAAAAACCCCTTTGGACCTTTCGCAAATTTGCATGAATTGTGCTTTGAATTGCTACCGTATTCTCCAGATCTGGCCCCCAGCGACTTTTTTCAGACCTCAAGAGAATGCTCTCTGGAAAAAATTTAGAGCCGATGAAAAGGCAGTCATTGAAAGTGAGGCCTTTTTTGAAGCTAAAGACAAATCGTACTGTAAAAATGGTATCGAAAAATTGTATGAAGCTATGATCGTTGTATCGCCCTCGAAGGCAACTATTGAATAATAAAATCAAATTTTATAAAACAAATTTTTATTTGTGAAATTATAAAACAACGATAAAAATAAAAACAACAATAAAAATTGTTTCTGTTAGCCTACGAACTTCAGCCCAACTGTTACGCAAGGTAATGATACTCAGTTTGAATATTTGATGTTGACATATTTTACTATTTTTCGCAGTCTCAATACCAATTCAAGGTCAGACATATATTCTCATAATTCTCATGTATGACAGTTGATGTAGTTTGAAATTATATCAATTATGGACGGTTTTAATTTTTCTGGTTCATAGACTACATTTTTAAAATTTTTGTTGTCTTTATCAATTGTTGACATTATCTTTCAAATGAAGTATCATAATGCGAAATTCGGAACAGTTGTTTTTCCCGTAAGAGGGTGTCAAAATGAAAACTTATGTGTAATAACTGCCTGGAATTCGTTATAAAATTCCTTTTTTTAAATGATGTGTCACTCTTAGTATTTTCCTATTCAACTTCTAAGGGAGATGGTCACCAAGGGGCGAGGAGGAAGTAAGGCAGAAAGATGTCCCTAACAAATGTCCGTGAAGATATTCAAACTTTCTCGGTGCCGCACACTGTAACGTATTGTTATGAAAAATCAAGTAACAAGAAAAGTACTGAGCAAATCATGTGGAAGCAGGTAGACAGATATTCTTGCAGGAGAGATAGACAGTGGTTATTCAATCTATAAGAGGATTAACAACACTGTATTTGAAAATCTATTTCCATAAAAAAATAAAACTGAGCTGTGACAAAAGAACGAGAAGCAAATAATGTTCACAAACGTAGACAAGTTTCAAAATTTGAATGTCAAAAAGTATTTATGGTTTATATCATGCAAAAATGGACTTGGCAAGACAACCTCAATGAATATTAAAAAAAATGGCTTGCGAACCAGTTGTAAATAGAATAGCATATAACTAACTGGTACATCTGGTTTGAAAGTTATAAATATTAAGCCAAAAATTGGCATGATGAATATATAATAGATTCCTAAATATGCCCCTTATGCCAACAAATACATTCAACATTAGCCATCATATTAATGTCCCTAAGTCGCCTTTGTGAACCTACTCCTGCTGATTGAGTAGAGTGTGGTCACGTTATTAGAAACATATTTCCATTTAATACTCGGAGTGTATAATCAAAAACCTTTTCGCACAGAAACAACGAATGTAATGTGTTAATTGTCAGTGTTATGGAATTGAGTTAACAATTATAAATAAACATTTATCTCACCACATTACTTTCTTGTTTTATGTGTTTGAATTTTACAAAGAAGAAATTATATATTCATACTATATTTGATGATGTCTGTTATATTAAAACAGGTGAAAGAATACGACCAAGAACAAAAAACGTCAGCTATCACGTTCTCCAACCAGAAAAACTCCCGTTGGCGACCTTTCCAGAGCCGGTAAATGATGCTCAGGAGGCTGTCAACAATCTCCTCAAACAAGAAAGTGTTACTGATGAACAGGAACTGCAGGAGAATCAACAACACATCAATGGAGTTGTCTTTGCGGACCAGTTTGAGCAGCCTCCAGAAGTAGCTGCCGAGCAGACCGTGGAAAGTGAGGTGGAACCTGTGGTAGAGATGAGGAAGACAAGATCAAGGAGCACCAGTAGTAGCAACAGTAACAGTTTGAAGCCCGGAAGGCATATTATTGGACCTGGCAGTAAGGTTAGTTGAAAATTACTGCTTTTCTGTTACATATTTGAAATCTTTTCAATTTCTATTGATAAAAATGTATGTTGAAATATTTTTTCTCATAGTGATGGAATTATCTAAAAGAACAATTCGTTCAGGCTAGTCTCAAAATACCTACACTGTAGGTTAATGGACTGCCACCTATCAGAAAACAACTACTCCCCTAGGTAATACCACGAAGGGCGTTGGAAGGGTTCTTCACTGAAGTTATTCCTGCATATTCTGTTGGCGATACAACTCCTGCAATTGATTTTCAAATAATGGAACACACTTGCAGACAGGCCACTCGTCAGTGCAAGATCAAATTCCTTCATAGTATCATTCCTCATGTGTAACTACCTGCGATATTAACTTTGAGTCCACTCAAGTAGCCAATAGAAAGGGGGCCCAAAAAATATGGAGTGTAATGAAATTATTGTACGAAGGTGTATCTAAACTAAACTGAAATGATATGGTGGGTGAAGTTATTATTGTACAGGATTCTACTGAAAGATAGTATCAGAAATATTTGGACCTACGAAAAATTGTTCTTGTCCAGAAAAACTAGCGGGGAAATTTCTCAAATATCAAAATGACTACTTACGATATATTTGAAAAGCACGATTGCTCAAGTGGTTTTTCAGATTTTGAAGAGGTGAAATGTCCATTTATGACAAACGTTGCTCTGGTCATTCTTCCACTGTTCTACTCAATAAAAAAAGTTGTTGTTCAGCTACTTGTAGTGACTTGAAGTTTAGTTCAGCAAATTTTAATGAAGAAAGTCGAAAAACGTGACTATTGAATTATTGCCTAATATAAAAATAGCAGTAATAAAACTGTTAAAATCAGTATAAAAATAAAATTGTGATATTTTCACTGAACAGTTTACAAAATTGCAACACGTGTTTCACTATTTGATAGCTTTCTCAGGTGTGTATATACAGTATAAATACGCCTTAGAAAGGTATTGTATGTTTTGTAAACTATTCTGTGAAAATATCACAATAGTGTTTCTTGAATATGTTATGGATTTTCATCAAGTATCGGCCTATCTCATCACATACAATAATTCCCATTATACAAGCAGGAAGATCTGTTCGATGCATATACAGGGTTTAACATTAAAAATACGAACTGTTTTAATTTGTTGTACTGTATGCAAAACTGAAGTTTTCTTACAAAAACAAGCTCTTCGGTATAAATTATAAATGGGAGAAAAACTGATTTTTTATTCCTTTTTTTTTTCTTTAGAGATACATTCATTGTAATTTTTGAATAGAAACACTATGTACCTATATATGTGTGTGTATGTATATGTATACATATATATTCTTATGTCTAGATAAAACAAAAATGTCATAATATAAATGCAGCATTTGATGAAAAGCACATACAGAATATAAT
The DNA here is from genome assembly GCF_025532065.1 of Leptinotarsa decemlineata. Taxonomy (NCBI): domain Eukaryota; kingdom Metazoa; phylum Arthropoda; class Insecta; order Coleoptera; family Chrysomelidae; genus Leptinotarsa; species Leptinotarsa decemlineata. Next base: position 10,713,777 of record NW_027412558.1, on the reverse strand, counting down.
AAAAGTCATCGTTTTGTAATGTATTACATAAGTTTTCGGTATATTAATACATATACAGGGTGTAACTGAATAAGTGTAAAACATTTAAGGAGGTGATTCCTCATCGTAAAAAAGATAGGATCTTTCATATAAAGAAACTTCATTGGAGCATCCCTTGTTAAGATACAGCCCCTTAAAGGGTGTACATAAAATTTGTATAACACTTTTTTCACAAGCACTGAAAAAGTTACAATATTGAAATTAACCTGAAGTTTTGTACTACCAAAAAGACACTTAGCCAGTTGGTTGGTTTACCCCATGGTTGTAAGGGGTGGAAAACGCAACCCCTAAAATTTATTTTGAATGTAACTTTTTGTCTTATTATTTATCATTTAAAATTTATTTCCGATAGCCTGTTTCATTCTAAACAAAAAATATCTCTTGGGTTTTTTGCCCAAAATAAACCAGTTCGCAGCAAAAAATTATTTTACGAACAACTACAAAGATATATCGTCATAAATGTGAACTGCATTTATTGTTATTTTGTAGTTAGTACCTGCATTAAACGATTAAAGGGTAATAAACAAAACTAATTTATTAATAACAAAACACACAACATGTAGAAATCATAGTAACGTTCAATATGTCTAAGTTTAGACATTACGCATGTGTCTAGACGTCGGCGCATTGAGCCACGTATTCGCTCAAATATTCGTGGAGTATCTCTGATTACCCTGCACGCATCGATGATGCGGTTTCTCAAGTCCTCTACATCGCGAACAGGAGTACGATAAACCAAATGCTGTAAATGGCCCCAAAAATATAAATCGAGAGGATTGAGATCCGGGGATTGAGCGGGCCAGTTCTGTGGTCCTTCTTGACCTATCCACTGATTTGCATATGTTTCAGTTAAATGCTGACGTGCTACTTGACTAAAATGGGCGGGAGCCTCATCATGCATAAAAAACATATTCCTTCTGACGCCCAAAGGAACTTCCTCCAGCAGTACTGGATGCACTTCTCTTAAAAATTGAAAGTATGCCTCACCATTTTATCGAGGAGGTAGAAAATGAGGCCCAATTAAATCATCCCCCAATAACTCCGAGCCACACGTCTGTGAATTGTATCGCCTTCGGAAAGTCACAATTTCTTCTAATCATTTCCAGCATCCAATTGGAAAATTCAAGACGGTTAGGAAAGTCTCGCGGTATCAGTGTCTGTACTCGTTGCAGATGGTAAGCATATTAGAGTTGTTCCTTTAAAATTCGAAGTACCGTCATATGATCAACATTTAGCTGGAAACCAATCTTTCTAGTACTGGTAGTAGGTTGTTCTTCAATCAAATTAAGTACTGCTTCCTCAAGCTTGTTGTTTGTACTTCTCGATGGCGAACACAATCCTGCGTTCTTTTGTCGAATGAACCATATTCTCGTAATCATTGATGAAGTCGAGCAAATATTCTATGTGAAGGATGCTGCCGTTGAGGATACATTTCAGCATATCTTCTAGAAGCTTCTAACCCTATCATAGTTTGGAAGAGTATTTTAGCGAATCCTATTGATAATATATTACTAATATTTTTACTACTATTGTACCATCACTTTATACATGGTGGTATTTTATCTATACATTTTTAGAACTTTTTTTTATATTTACATTTATTCATTTTTGGAACTTTTTTATATTTACATTTATACTTTTTTAGTACTTTTTTTATATCAACATTATATTTCTTGGACTCAATAAGATGCAAATCTTCGGACAACAAAGTATATTTTGATTTGATTTGAACCCATTTCCCTGAGACAGACCGTAAACGTAATGCATATCAGCCATTTCCTCATTGGTGTATGCCATTTTAATAACAAGTGAATTATTAAAGTAACAAATTAAGAACAGAACACACACACAGAACCCACAATTAGCATTAATTCAATTTCAAAAATTCACAAACTGTGTTTAATTGTCACTATCGCTAATAGCGACCTACTAGATAGATTAGTTTCGTATTTTCGCATTTATGACGATATATCTCTGTAGTTGCTCGTAAAATAATTTTTTGCTGCGAACTGGTTCATTTTGGGCAAAAAAGCCATGAGACATTTTTTGTTTAGAATTAAACAGGCTATAAGAAATAAATTTTTAAATGATAAACAAATAATAAGACAAAAAGTTACATTGGAAATATATTTTAGGGGTTGCGTTTTCCACCCCTTACAACCATGGGGTAAACCAAATAAATTACTGGCTAAGCGTCTTTTTGGTAGTACAAAACGTCAGGTTAATTTCAATATTGTAACTTTTTCAGTGCTTGTGAAAAAATTGTTATACAAATTTTATGTACCCCCTTTAAGGGGCTGTATCTTATTAACAAGGGATGCTCCAATGAAATTTCTTTTTATGAAAGATCCTATCTTTTTTTCGCTGAGGAATGACTTCCTTAAATGTTTTACACTTATTTAGTTATAAAGCTCATAACATGGAATACTAGATAAATGAAACCCCACGCGCAATATATGATTTTTGTGATAATAATAAACGTTATTATTATTAAGAAAGAGAAGAGTTGTCAAGAGAGATATTTTAAAATGAAAAGAAAGGAAATGAGGTCTAGATCCTAGACTCCTAAATGGTGGTCCGCGGAATCCTGGAGTCACAGAGGTTCCGAGCGCTCTGTCTGAGATCTGAATACCCTCTCATTGTTAAAAAGTTATTTCAGTTCTGTTCTATTTGTGACGATTTACCGATGCGAGACTGGATTTTCAGCTCACGCTTACACAAAAATTCAATATAGAAACAGACTGGATGCAGCTTCAGATCTTCGCATCCAACTGTCAAACATATGGCCTAATTTTAGTGCTATGTTGAAAATTTCCATTTATAATTTTTTCTTTCTGCGAGTAATGCTATAAATGAATTTCAATTGTCGACTCGACAAAAATATTAATTTTTTTCAACTTCGAAATACTATTGTATTTGTTTTAGGTTCGACTAGTCAAAGGAGGAATGATAGTATCCAAAGCGAAAAATAGAAAATCAGAATCTGAAAACGACTGCTCAGAACCTGCGCCCACTGAAGGAGCTCAGCAACAAGTGCATCACATTAAACAGGAGATCGTCGATCCCAGTCCCCTGCATGAACTCGCCGAAATTTCGATGCAGCATGCCAACGCCCAGAATCTCTTCAAGTGCGAGATGTGCAGTGAAGTGTTTTCAGACAGAGCACAGCTGCTAGTACACGTCCCCATCCATATTTGATGTTAGATGTATATAAACTGCATTGTGAAGCTGATTCTGTTGAAATTGTTTGATATCGAGTGTAAGCAGCAACTGACTGATTTGTCAGTATTCAGATGTATGACTGGTTCTTCAAAAATTGATGGTAACTTGTTTCAGACCACCCTGAAAATGTAAATAATGGTGAATTAAACAAAATGATTGTTACTTCACTTCCCAGTCTGGAGCAAATTTGTTTTATTTTTAGACTCTACTGGACTGTTGTATTTATTATTATGTTCACAGTTATTTATTGTTGAATACTTTCGATGAGTTATACTGGATGAATCAAATATTGTGTATATTTGTAACGAATTGATATAAATATTATAAATATACTTAGCTTTAAAGTGTCTGTATAAATCTAACTTATCTATATTTTTATATAATTTATCCTGTTTTTCAATAGGAAGTTGTTGGAAGTATTTTATAGATGTCTTAGTGTTGTGGTACTTTATGTTAACATATTAGATGAAAGTATCACACATGATAGTTTATATTTTAATCACTTGTCTTACATGTATATATTGGCAGAGGTGGGACAGTCTGTAATTATGCCTTTTCGCTGATATTTGATGGAAATAAATATTTGGTTAGGTAATGTGAAGTTATTTGTTTCCTTACACACATTCGAGTAGAGGTTAGGTTAGGTCTAAAGTAACTGTGTCTCTTCGACCCTCCACCGCAACCCGCAAGGGTTTATTGTGGCTCAAACCTATTCACACTCGACCAAATAAACCCAGCTTCTTAAGGAAGCCGATTAGTTTGTATGGTGAGTGATCTTTCAGGGCAGATGGTAAGAGTATGGCTCTGCCGAACTCTAAAAACCTGATTCGGTTTCCAACGGGGCAGGCACAAAGTATGTGTATCATTTTCCAAACAGAGGTGACACACACTGTCTTCCAACACTCCGAGTCTCTGTATATGATTATTCAAATGACGGTGACCTGTAAGAAGGACTGTTAGACATCGTAGTTCATCCCTACTGTAGTCCAACAACTGTCTGGAAGAGTTATATACCAAATTGTCTCAAGAATCTATTAATGGATGGCACCACATCTGGATTACAGATAAACGCCTACATACTGAGATGGGCATTGGGAATTAAATCATACTAGGATGGGAGGGTCGCACGCCAAATTACCTCAAGAGTCTATCAACAGATGGCGCCACATCTTGACCACAGTTAAACGCTCACAATGAAAGGATAAGTGAATCACACTAAGATGGAAAGGAGGGCACGTTCGATAGAATTAGATTGCACTCAAATCCAGCTTTCCGCGATCTACACGATGAGTTAAATATGGATGACCCCAGATTCCGAGAAAGGGACAAACATCCCAGGCCGACTAAACAGAATAACAGACCGCCCCCGCTAGTCGTCAGGCGACTTAGGTAAGTATAACACTAACCAGATACGCTCTCTTCCAGGTAGGTTCAGCGAAGAACACCGCGATCGCGACTCTAAAAATTTTTCTTAGATGCAGTGAGAAACGCTCGATGCATTAACACAAAGCCGCCGGTTAGTTTTTGGGGCCCCTATGCTTAAATTCAGTTAGGAATAGTCAGATAAAGCAACGAATCTATAAGAAAGTAAAAGCACCTAAAGGCTGACTTTCGACCCAAAGAGGTCAGATGTCAATCTTGCTGAAGTGCCCATCAGCAAGTTGAGGACCGCTTGGAGAGCGGGGGTGGATAGAGTGGGGTAGTAGGTTCTCCTCGCTAAATAGCTGGGGGGAAGCTTCTACTTCAGGGCACTCAACCCGGGAGGGGGCATGGGGGGGAGAGGGAGGATACATATCATATTGTCTCAAGAAACGGTCTAGAGTATCACCCAAATTACCTCAATAATCCATCAACAGATGGCGCCACATCCTTACCACAGTTGCACTCTCACAATGAAAGTATAAGTAAATCACACCAAGATGGGAAGGTGGGAGGGTTATAAGCTAAATTGCACTAGAAACCTACCATATTGTCTCAAGAAACGATCTAGAGTATCAACCAAATCACCTTAATAATCCATCAACAGATGGCGCCACATCCTTACCACAGTTGCACTCTCACAATGAAAGTATAAGTAAATCACACTAAGATGGGAAGGTGGGAGGGTTATAAGCTAAATTGCCCTAGAAACCTACCATATTGTCTCAAGAAACGATCTAGAGTATCAACCAAATCACCTTAATAATCCATCAACAGATGGCGCCACATCCTTATCACAGTTGCACTCTCACAATGAAAGTATAAGTAAATCACACTAAGATGGGAAGGTGGGAGGGTTATAAGCTAAATTGCCCTAGAAACCTACCATATTGTCTCAAGAAACGATCTAGAGTATCAACCAAATCACCTTAATAATCCATCAACAGATGGCGCCACATCCTTATCACAGTTGCACTCTCACAATGAAAGTATAAGTAAATCACACTAAGATGGGAAGGTGGGAGGGTTATAAGCTAAATTGCCCTAGAAACCTACCATATTGTCTCAAGAAACGATCTAGAGTATCAACCAAATCACCTTAATAATCCATCAACAGATGGCGCCACATCCTTATCACAGTTGCACTCTCACAATGAAAGTATAAGTAAATCACACTAAGATGGGAAGGTTATAAGCTAAATTGCGCTAGAAATGGTCTATCTTGACATTTGATAAATACCACAATAGAAAGGAAAATGTACTTCAAATATAGTAGCTATTTTGCTAAAATAAGTCAACCAGGTTCCCCATTTATTCCTACTTTAAATTGCTCTCATGTCAGAGCTTTTATAATATCAAGCTGTAGATTTAGTTACGCTATGAAAGTGGTTCCATCTATGGATCTGAAATGAAAAAAGTAATATTCCAAACTGATGATTTCGTTATATTTTCGCAGAAAACTATTGACGATAAACCATTACTCAACAGATGATGCTACTTCTGGATTACTCAATGTCAAGCTAGAAGCAGACGTGACTAGAATTGCCAGAATATTGATAAAAAATTAGTTATCTCCATCAATTCAGAACTCTTTTATGTATTAGCTGGTTGAAAATTAAGTTGTAGTTCAGAAGTGGTGCCATCTACAATCTAACAAACACTTTTCCCAAACATTATAACAGCAAAACTCTTCTCGACGCGCGTTTCACCAACCAAGATGGCGGCTTCAGAATATGAAGTGAACAGTTTATTTACTTCATCTCCTGAAGATGCCAACTTGGTTAGTGTAACGCGCGTCGAGAAGAGTATTGCAGTTCTGGTGTTTACGAATAGGAAAAGCGATTTTGGATTTATTCTAGGTCAGAGGTTCCAGTTTTATTTTTCAGTCTTTTATGAAGTTCATCTTCCAATTCGCATTTCAAGGAAATGAAAACAACATTTTTTTACAAATATTCCGTTTTATTTTTGAATATTATTACAGAAATCATTCAAAGTAATGTTATAAATAGTATTGAAATATATAAAGTCAAGATCTCAAAGTAAATAATTATGATACTTTCAATTATTGTAAATTTTTAAACAAATTACCTCAATATTTATTTCAATATTATTACTAATTTGCTGACATCAGAAAAAATGCTTTCTTTAAAGTAATAATATATTTTAAAATTTCCATCCACCCACTTGCTCAAAAAAAACTCAAAAAAAAAATACAGGAGTTGTACAAAAATAATTAGTTGAAAACAATGTAAAATAAAGTAATTGTATACAGTTTTATGATTTACCACTCAATAAATATTTACATAAGCTATATATCACATTGCTACATTTTCAACATGCTATTATCAATGTTTGGGACACAATATATACATGAATAAATTAAACTAAGTCCTATTTTACTCGGAAAATGTTACAAAAATTATACACAAATGAAAATATTAAAATAAGTCTTTTGGCAGTTGTTAATAATTAAAAAAAAATCAAATTGGTCCAGATTTTTTGTACAATAAGTATAGATTGGAAAACAATTGACTGCTAAATTAAAAAAAAACATCTTAATATTTCTGGATCTAATTCACTTTACTCACATTAGTTATCCAGAAAATACCAATTCAATGTTTTTGTCAATTTATTTATACAAATACTTACGTACATTCTCAATATCCACAAGTCGACTAGAAATATTAGTCTCTGTGTAAAATAGCTTTCAAATATACTCTTAAATTATTTATTTCAATAACGATATGCTTATTTTATACATATATTGTAAACCTACCGTTAGGTTCAAGAAAAAACTGGATAAAATGTCACATATATAAATTAGTTCAGCCAAATAATTCGAAAAACACTCCGTGTTGCTCATTACAGAACACAATACTTATAATAATATCTATTAGAAGTTCAACAAAATCAATCGAGGTGCCTTCATCACCCTGTATAAATGGCAGATACATAAAAGTAGGCATCACTCGAGTAAATAAATATCATGTATAATATCACACAATCATAGCAGCCATAGACGAAACACAAAACCGAGAGCAACACTTCCAACGCAAAAACCTTAAATCTAATTTAGTACAAAAATCGATAATTCTCTATCAAAAATTAAACTTTAATGCCCGTTAATTCGAAAACAAAAATTGATTTTCACCATCAAGTTATCTAAATATATTGACACACTACTTGTTACTGTTCAAACATGTATATGAGTTATGGACGAACAAGTAATTTTCTGGAGAAAATCAGAGCTTTTTATTGACATCTTTTTAGATTTTCACCTTACGATACAGTTTTTATTTTTTCAGATCGTGAAAGGTGAATATCCTCAAAAAAGGTCGATAATACGGATATTGGTCGATTTGAGATGCATTGTAATAAATTGCTGAATATGAATGCAGCAATAATTGAGAATCTGTTTTTACTACAAATGAATACTCACTCAGTTTTTGACAGCAATAATTCTTCCAACAAACTACACTCAGTAATCGATTTTATGTAGATCAAAAATTAATCAAAGACATTATAGTTTCATCTGGACTGCCACAGAAAGTGAGAAATCCAATCTGAATATTTTGGAATTGCTCTTTGGTGTCTACCCACCATCAGCGGAATACTCGTAACTATATTTACAGTATTGAAAACTTTGATAAGCATTTCAAAAAACAGTCTTTGATTTGACTTCCTCAACTACTCCATTCTAAATATTCTGCCGATTGACACAGTATCAACAGAAAGTTATTCAAGAATCGGAAGTGTATCAATTAAAAGTTTGAAGTGGAGAAGTGAAGTTATCAAAAAATTATTGAAATTATTCACCAATATACAAGGTTTCAAATGAGAAGGTGGTGTATGATTTTTTTTAATAAAAAAAATATATTACGTTCTTTATTCGGATGGCGATAGAAATATTTTTTCAATAATGAAAAAACTATATTTATAAAATATCCTAATAAGATAACAAGACTCCACAACTAAATTTACATTGAGAATGGAAACTTTTGAATAGATCAGTTTTTGACAGTATTTTTGGCTACTTTTAAACTGCTCGGCATATTATCAGTGGAATCCATATATGGAAAGTAATATGATATTCCATTAAACAAATCTAGCTTCGATTTGTCATAATTTTATTGATACCCTGTATATTGTAAATAATTTTAAAACCCCAACATACTGATATCTAAAACTTTTATATGAAACATTTTTTATTAACTTCACTTCAAACTTCTCATGAAAATTCGTTGTGACACACACTTCATGAAGTGCACACCTTCAAAATGAATGTATGTTCTTCCTTTGGCGTGTTTAGCATACATTAGTATTCATTACTCACTGTCAAAATCCAAAAATATTTGTAGTCGACTCGATTGTGACGAGTTTAACTTTTTAACAAATACCCTCTCGTTTCACAAAATTCATATACACGTTTATCTGGAGTATTCTTTGAAGAATTGTTACATAAGTCTTTTTGCACACATCTAGCCTGCCCGGGTTGCCTCTCAGTCGCGCACATCACTCATTCCATTACAAAATTATCGGAAATTACTCGAATTTACTATTCTGAAATGATAAAATCATCCTTAGCAAATGACACTTTCATCATTTTATTCAATTTACTATTATTTTCATTAGGTATTATTTTAAAGTCTTATAAATATTTCAGTGGTTCATATTCGAAAACAGATTGAGAAGTTTGTATGGGTTATTTAAATTCTTCAGGTTCTATTTCCTTCAGTATCCAAATTTCTTCATAAACACATTTCTGGAATAATATTCCGATAATTTGCATATAAAAAACTGTTACCACTACAAAAACGGCTGACTGGCAATAATTTTTTACCAGGCAAGCAAATGAATATAAATCAAAAAGTCTAATCAGTTTGATCATACTGTACCAGGTACTGACAAAATTACGAGAATTTTTCGACTCCACAGAATTAATCTGTCGAAATAGAATAATAAAAAAAAGAGTGAATTATGAATAACAGATAAGAATTATATTATTGAATGCCTTATTGGATAAAAATAAATACCAAGTCAGGCCGTGACAGTTGATGAAAATTGAGGTGTATGAATTTAATCAAACAAAATTTGGTATCAATGAAAAGAGATACCAGAATTTGATTACAGTCACAGTAACAAAAAAACGCAAAAATCAATAGAACCATTGAATATAAATTTTCCACATAAAAATAATTCACAAGGTACTGACATATAAAGATTGAAAGATCACTAACGTACATTTTGAATAAATTATAAAATAAATGATTTTACAAAAGCAGTCTTCATTTGTGATTTATAGCTTTGGGTTTATCTTTTCATTGTCTTCCTTTAACCACAGTCTGAAATGTTTCAAGGTGTATCAAAAGTGGTTTTAAAATCACCACTATTGTGGTACAACTGAAAAACCAGTTAAATATGAAATATTTCCTGAAAACTTGTAAAACAAATTCCAAAATACTTACTTTATTGTAATAAGAGTGACAATTGACAGATGAGGGGTTTGAATTTGGAATATTTGATTGTTAGTAACTCTGTTATCTTTTGCTGTTTAGAGAAAGACAAAACATTTTCTGAACCAATTAGTTTTTGTGTTTCAATGACTACGTACGTAATTTTTAGCATTAAACAGTTTCAGTTATCATCACTTGACTCATTTAGTTACTGAAAACAGTAAACCCTAGTAAACCCAATATAAACCAAGTGAAAAGTTTTCTCAACCACGTGGTTGTCTGTTGTTGCCTCTTTGCGCCTTCGTTTTTTGCGGTTTATCTTGTTTTCACTTGCTGGAAACCGTCCTCCGACTCGATTTCCGAGCTTGTCACAGGACCTCTTGGCCGCTTAGTTGTTCGTGGATCCACTTGTGGGGCAATGTACCCAATTTCTTTTTAGCTCTCATTTAAAAAATATTACAGATGAAAACACACACATGTCTAATGATGAACTGAGGTCTCTTTTTACACCAAAATTTCAATATTCACATCAACCAATGTAAGATTAATTTATTGTAAAATTTATGGTCACAGTGTACGATTCCCAGTTTTCACTTCGTAATTAATTTAGCTATTGACTGCCGTCAGATATTCTGGTTAGTATAGTTCAAAAAGTGGTTATTTTTGGACCATATCTTTAATAAATTCATCGTCGATTCCCCCCCATCCCTTGGGCGCAAAGATCCAGGGCTAAATTCACAGAAGACAAACCAATTGGCGGCAACAAAATTTGTTGGCAATTCAACTCAATTAATTTTAAATAATTGAACTATGGAAGGAGAAATCACACAATATTATTATCCTTATCTATACTATGATTCCAAAATAGTAAGCACTAAATTCTCAGAAATGACTGACGCTGTTGCCTTAACCTGTATCTTGCAGTGGCGTACGGAAATTAAACTAAATAGATGAGGAAAAATGATGAGAAAATATAAAGAATCACAACCTTGACAACAATGTTTTCGTTTTACTGCAATGATATTTATATTTGTATGTACTTTCATGGTTTTTTGATTTATGATGGTTTATGATTTCTGTAAAGCAAAAAGCATCTTAAATGAAAAACTAAACTATCAACTATTGTTCCACCAGGTTATGACTAAAAATGAAAGTTTCTCATACTAACAAGTACAGAATGGAAGATAAAAATCCGACAAATTTGTACGTTACCCAACTTACTGAACCAAAAATGAAGACACTAACTAGAGACCAAGACGAGTATACCTCTCTGAAGTATCAAAAAATAAAACTTAAAACTAAAACTGTACAATCTCGACGTAAAACGAAAAAACAAAAACGAACTTCAGTTAATCAAACTGATCAGCGTTGGACATCCAATAACTGATAACAGGCAAGCACACCATTCACACATATCTCTCATTCGTTGCGCACTCTCTGAGAGAAGCGACATGAGTCCTTTTACGATCAGAGAACAACGTCGGGCAGACTATGTGGCCACTAGGCACGCGAATCGTTGTCGTGCACGATTTTCCTTTCTTTGTAGTAGATCTCTTCGCTCTCCTTGTCGCACATCAACAGGATAACTGCTCCGAAGAGGAAAATGGCGGCACCCCAGCCCACTCCGTACGCCCATCCGAACTCCCATATCGTTCGGTTACCTGAAATATTTGTGACAGTTATTAAAAGTTGGTAAACATCAGGTTTGTTTCGTAAACACCAATCTTCCACACTGGGCCATTTCTGCCAAAAGTTATTCTCCCTTTTTGCTCGATGTTACTTGAGCGAGCAGAAATAGATAATAATTTTTGGATATGATTCATATTAATAACGTTCGGTTACGTTAGGATCGAGTGGCTAGCAATTGTTCAGATAAGGTTTATTTCTACATGTACAAACAATGAATGCCCATTAACTGCTCAAGATGGAAATATAGATACAGACTGACGATATGTTTACACAATTCATAAAAAAATCAACCTAAACACATAACATACGGGCTGATTCACGGTGGATGGCACATTAGACGTTTCTGGTGAACCAGACAACGGATCACTTTGAAAATTTAATGGAGGGCATATTCGGACATTCTCTAGCCAACTAAAATATTTTCGACAATGCGGTGTTGCCGCTTCTATTAGAAAGCAGTAGCAACTTTGATTTTTCAAATGGAACACTCTGTATATAATATTATTTTTGGAATCTCCAACAATTGCCCGACAACTTTTCTTGATATCTCCCTATACCTATCTGTTACCGTTTTCGAAATAAAAATTAATTTCAATTTTTTTCTTCGAAAATCATGACTTCTAAAAATGCCGATATCTATGATATCGAAATTTGGTTTGGAGTTAGGTGATACTTGAACACTTCCCACACGTCAGCCTAATCTCCGTTACTTCAATACAGGGTGGTAAAAAAATACATTTTTTTCGTTTGCTTGAAAAAGTTGCTGAAATTTGATTATTTTAAATGGAACACCCTGTATATTATTGAAAATTCGGAAAGCTGCTGAAATTTGCTTTCTTTCTATGTATATCATACCTATACCTAACTAGTCAAGTTTCGGACTTATGAACATTTATTTGTGAAAATGGCCCTTCAGAATGGTATTTCCATTCGGTATTTGGTAAGCAGGCCATGATTACTATTTGACAGTAGCGTTGTGACATTCTCCTAATAATATCGACATTTTCGTCACTTCAGAAGTTGCAAATACCTTCAAAACGATGGAACAAAACTATTCAAACGAAGTTCTTATGAATTTGTATATTATTTTTGGACAGTGTGACAAAATTACCAGCAGAACATGTAGAAATGTATCCGAATCTACCGCCAATGAACCTCAAGAAATTTATACGAATTCAGAACAATTTCAATATGTTTGGATAAACTTTAAAAAAGCACCAAGAAACTTGAAATTGGAAATATTGATATGAATAATTATAAAAAAGTAAAACAATCATGTGGAATATTTCAAAATATGTTCGAACCGCTGGCCGTTTACTTCCAAGCACTTTAAAATGCGGGTGTTGACTGCTTTCGTGGTGGCAGATCTGATTTCATCGGGATCCATATCTTCAAATGTTTGGGCAATCCTTTCTAACAATTCATCTCTCGAACGCACGGGTATTTTGTAAACTTTTTCTTTAAACATTCCCCACAAATAAAAATCTAATGGATTAGGATCGGGTGATCTCGCTGGCCAATTCCATGGTCCCAAGCGCCTCATCCACCGATCGTCAAATAGTCTATCCAGTTCTGCGCTCACTTCTCTTGTGCAATGTGCAGGAGCTCCGTCTAGTTGGTACCAACAGTTTCGATAATCTTCGAGTGGCAGATTATCCACGAAACTGTCTACAGTATTCTCCAAAATATTCAGGTAGCTTCTGGATGTTAATGACTCCTCGTATATCACGTACCTCAATTTGTTGTCCATCAACATGCAACGGCTTCTTTTGTGACGTGAGGATTTTCACTGGACCAATAATGACGATTTTTTCTATTGAAAATCCCTTCTCTCGAAAATTTCGATTCATCAGTCCAAATAATTTTATTTAAAAAAAGTGGATCTTCTTGAATGCGTGTCAACAACATTTCACAAAATTCTACTCTCTGTTGAGGATCTTGAGGCTTCATTGCTTGAATTTTGGTGAATTTATAATCATGCATTTTATGTCTTCGCAAGATTCTTTGAACCGATGAATATTTTATACCCAAATCTTCTTCAGCACTTCTTATCGATGACTCGGGAAATGCGTGAAAATATGCTAAGACATTAATCTGGTTGTCTTCGAAAGTTACGGGTCGAGGCAAGTTTCTTAGTGCTTTTAAAGTTGATCCAAATGCATTGAAATTGTTCTGAATTCGTATAAATTTCTTGAGGTTCATTGGCGGTAGATTCGGATACATTTCATTGAACTTTCTACATGTTCTGCTGATAATTTTGTCACACTGTCCAAAATTAATAAACAAATTCATAAGAACTTCGTTTGAATAGTTTTGTTCCATCGTTTTGAAGGTATTTGCAACTTCTGAAGTGACGAAAATGTCGATATTATTAGGAGAATGTCACAACGCTACTGTCAAATAGTAATCATGGCCTGCTTACCAAATACCGAATGGAAATACCATTCTGAAGGGACATTTTCACAAATAAATGTTCATAAGTCCGAAACTTGACTAGTTAGGTATAGGTATGATATACATAGAAAGAAAGCAAATTTCAGCAGCTTTCCGAATTTTCAATAATATACAGGGTGTTCCATTTAAAATAATCAAATTTCAGCAACTTTTTCAAGCAAACGAAAAAACTGTATTTTTTTACCACCCTGTATTGAAGTAACGGAGATTAGGCTGACGTGTGGGAAGTGTCCAAGTATCACCTAACTCCAAACCAAATTTCGATATCATAGTACTTCTTAACTAAAAGATATCGGCATTTTTAGAAGTCATGATTTTCGAAGAAAAAAAATGAAATTAATTTTTATTTCGAAAACGGTAACAGATAGGTATAGGGAAATATCAAGAAAAGTTGTCGGGCAATTGTTGGAGATTCCAAAAATAATATTATATACAGAGTGTTCCATTTGAAAAATCAAAGTTGCTACTACTTTCTAATAGAAGCGGCAACACCGCATTGTCGAAAATATTTTAGTTGGCTAGAGAATGTCCGAATATGCCCTCCATTAAATTTTCAAAGTGATCCGTTGTCTGGTTCACCAGAAACGTCTAATGTGCCATCCACCGTGAATCAGCCTGTATATTATATGCCATTGAAATTATAATTGAAATATTCATTATAACAGTAATAATATTTCTTTATTTCAGTTCGAAACTTCAAGCCTGAGAAAAGCAGAAACAGAAATGAAATGCAATTTCTTGTTTCTCATGATATCTAGAATTAGACCCGAATTTTTTATGTATTTCTACAGATAGATGGTGCTCCATATCAATGGTGACTCATAGTAAAGAAGATACCAATACAATACCATTAGAAAAAAGTTCACTGTATATTTATATCATCTATACTTCTATACTAATATAAATGTGAAAGTTTGTGAGGATGTATGTATGTATGTTTGTGGCTCTTTCACGCCTAAACGACTGAACGGATTTAGATGAAAATTTACATAAATACAGCTTATACATGAGAATAACATATAGTGTGTAATTTTTTGGTCATGATATAATGATAAGTATTAAGTTCTGTTCTAAACAAAACAGAAAAGAAGTCCGAAAAATTCTTGCTTCCTGAGAGTTATATTGTTGAGGGCTACCTATACCGTTAGAGTATATACCATATACAAAATACTGAGCCATAAATACAATTAAATTTGATACTTTTTTGCAATGCACATTATAGAATATCTGTCAAATTTTTATAAAAATTGATACAATTATCGTTTTAGGTATTTAATATAGATAAACTTTGTCTCTACACTAAAAAATTTGGACGAATCGTTTAAAAGTTTTCAGGATGAGATTAACTTGACGCAACGCAGTAAGCCATTACGTGTCGCGTCTATTGTAAGACAACGGGGGCGGTGCGCAGGGGTAGAAGGGTGGTCTAAGCAATGAAGCGTCATCGCCGAGAACGCGACCCGAACGCGGGCAGACGCGTAAGGACATATTTTGCATATTTTAGTATGTTTCACTATTAAACTCCCTTTCAAAAAATTCAGGAGAGAAAGAATATCACTCCTAATTTGATTTGTTGTATAGTGAATATCGTTTATTTCTGGCACAAACATTAAGTTATGTTTCTTGAGATGAATGAAGAAAAGTTACTTGAGGGATTTTCAAATGTGTCTTTTGAATATGTAGGTATCCTATTAGGTAAAAATAAATCCAAAATATCCATTATAACTGAAAGTAAAAAAACTTACCAGAAGTCAACTCGGCAGCGAAGCACACCGGGTATATTATCAGCGCTATGAGGATAGAAACCACTGAAAGAGAGAAGGACGTTATTAATGCATACAGTTAGCAGCTAATGTGCTTGCGAAAGATCAAAGAAGGCGGGTTATTAGCATGCACCAGAGTATTATGTTGAGCTGATAAAACGCGATTTTTGTTTGTTTTGGCAGGAAAGGGCCAGGATGGGGTGAATGTTGAACAAACCCCAGCCGTTTCTATACATTTCCGTACTTTTAGTTACCGATTTTATGACGGGGATCTTTTAGAGAAAGATGATGAATTACGGGAGAAAGGGTTCACGCTCTTAATGGTTGCTTTTCCCCAGTTTCCTGATAATTCCAATGTAAATCATGAAGGAAACGGAAATCCTGCTCCATAAAATCAAATTACAAAATACAAATATGAAATATTTGGCATGACAAAATATCTTTTGAATATTCTCAATAGTTACGGAAACTGATGAGAAATGAAATTTTTGAAAAAGGCAATGTCACTAGTACAATACTGGCACAATCAATATAGATTTCGTATTTCGTTTATTACATGGCAACATGAAAATTTTGTATATCTAGGTACAGTGTACCTAGTACAAAATTTTGACGAAGTTTCAATGGAAGAGTCCAGGAGAACCAGGACAAACTAGTTCGGACTTTCATTGTCTACTATATAAAATGATTTGAAATCCCTGAAACAACTAAAAAAGAAGAATTAAAAATGAATAGCTGAAAATAACAATTATATTAAGCAAAATAAACCTGAAATGAAATGATAGTGAAATAAAATACTTGTAAGAATAGAACAACTGAATAAATAAAACCACGAATTCAACCACCATCAATCGACTAAAAGATGAATCATCAAGATCAAGACTCTATTAGACCGTGCTTTTGGGCTTTGTAATACGAAGGAAGGACTCGAGAAGGAACTAGACGTCATCAAAAATGATCTTCAACGGAATGGCTACTCCAAAGCGATGGTAGAAAATACTTTGGCTAAAAGACAGCAGGAACCTCGGAAGGAAGAGAAGCCGTCACAACCAGTGCTTGCACTTCCCTACATCAGAGGATTATCGGAGAGGATAAGAAGAATTGGTTCCAAGTACAACATCGGAACCTGCTTCAGATCCGGTAACAGCCTCACGAAAACCAGGCCACTGAACGCGGACTGCGATTCCAAGAATTGCATTTACCGGATACCTTGTGAGTGCGGAAAATCCTATATTGGTGAAACTAAGAGGCCATTGAATGTTCGCATTGCCAAGCACAAGAAACACACACAGCGAAGGGAAACCAGCAAATCAGGAATAGCAGGCCATGTTTGGACCCATCAACACAACATCGATTGGTCCCAAGCTGATATCTTGCACAAAGAGAAACATTGGTTTAGGAGAAATTTCAAGGAAGCGCATACATGTTGTCCAACAACGTATTCAGCCAAGCCAGCGTAGAAATAGGCAACATATGGAAACCTATCCTCAAGCGAAAAATGGCCAACTCCCGCCAAACGGTCATCTCCCACGGAAAATGGAAAGCGGGGATAAGTGAAAGTACTCGAACGACCTATAAATAGTCATCTCTCGGAGGAATCAGTCTAGTCATCACCCGAAGACGATTGTAGATACTAACAATCGAAACGTCGTGAACTAACGTGACTTGGAATCTCTCCACTTTTTATTTTTATTTTCTTTTTTCATTTCTTTATTTTTATTTATTCAATTGTTCTATTCTCACTTGTATTTTATTTCACTATTATTTCATTTCAGGTTTATTTTGCTTAATATAATTGTTATTTTCAGCTATTCATTTTTAACTCTTCTTATTTAGTTGTTTCAGGGATTTCAAATAATTTTATATAGTAGAAAATGCAAAAAGTGCATCATAACTGCTTCGAGGATTAGAACCCTGGCACAAGTGTATTATATCTGAAGAAGACTACTTTGAAGGAGACAAAATAGAAAATGATGAATAAATAAATATTTTTCGAGAAAAATGAAAATTCGCCTTATCTCACTAGTGGGAGATACGATGTTGGTTGAATTAGACAAACATGCACTTTTCCGAATGCAATGGAGTTATGTTGAGAAATTTAAACTATCTAAACCGCTGATTGAGTTTTCTGCTCTATTATCCCTTCATTATCCAAAATATGAATAGAAGTATAATGATTGAACTTCACGAAGGCTACATTTTGAACTGATTTTATTTTTCATAAGAAGTTTCGTTCACTTAGGGCCACCCTTCACCTTTTTAAAGTGCGGACCTGTATTTTTTTAACAAATTATGATCCTGCATTTACCGATGTACAATTTATAATTATTTATCGAACTGTCACTCCAAAAAAATATCATCATAACAGTTGATTGTATCTGAAATTCAATATCTACGTGAGTACTTGATTTACTATCACTAAGTGACAAGCCGAACTTGAAGCCTGTAATGAATATTGAAAAATCAATTGGTGCTTTGAAAAATGTCGAAAGTTCATCATTCAGCTCTGAAATTTCGACAAAGTCGTAACTCGTTCATTAGACAACATGTTAACATCACTTGAATCAAGTTACCCGTTCCCTTCATTTTCATTCAGTCTATTGTATCCGAATTATTTGAAATCAATACTCAAGTCATAATATCGTAATATTATATTTCTGAATAAAGAAACACAACACGAAAACAGAGTTTATATTTCATTCGAGTTGAAATATATTGAAGTAATTTGTTTTGCATTGATGAATGCAGGATTGAAAGAAGATCAGAATACAGGTCCGAATTTGAAAAAATAATTGATGAGGGTGGCCCTAAGTAAACGAAACATAGCATGAAAAATAAAAATGGAGTGCATACCTTCATGTTGCCTTCATGAAGTTCAATAAGAAACCTTCATAGGTACGTTTTTTTCTCACATTTTCTACCAGAGCAGAAAAATCAAAATCCGCGATTTCATTTATTTTTATTATTTCAAGAAAGGCTGGTGAACGGATTTCCAAACATAATTTCATTGCATTCTGTAAGGTACACTTTTTTGTCTGATAATAAATTGATAGATGTAGTCGTTAATACGTGGTAGGAGATCATAATGAAGAAAAGATAATTGAACCTTTCTATATTTTTTACCACTTTTATAAGATGGAAAATATAGAAAATTTCAATTATCTTTTCTTCATTGTGAGTGACAATGTTTCATGATGAATTTCATTAGTTCGGATTTCCATTGTCTAATATTTCATAAAATGATTTGAAATCCCTAAAAAAACCAATACAAATGCTACTCCAACGCGATGGTGGAACAGATATTACTATCCGTAGCAGCCTCACGAAAACCAGGCCACTAAACGCGGACTACGATTCCAAAAATTGCATTTACTGGATACCCTGTGAGTGTGGAAAATCCTATATCGGTGAAACTAAGAGGCCTTTGAAAGTTAGCGTTGTCGAGTACAAGAAACATACACAGCGAGTAGTCTGTCTTATAAACAAGTTCAAAAACATGAAAAATAGAGATAAAGGTCCTAAAATCGGAATCGGATTCGGAATCACCTCTAGAAAAATGTTTTTGAAGGATTTTGGAGCTGGTAAAAAATTGCAATTGTTATTAACAAAATAAGATTGAACAAAAATGGTATTTAGTTTTTCGTTAATAACTCAAAAAATATGAATATTTTAGCAATTTTGAAAAAAGCTCGTTGAAGAGGAGGAAATTTCCGATAAAAAAGTCCCGACTCCCGAAACCATCTCCATTATTTATAATTTTAATTTGACGTTGAAAATAGGGTTCCGCGCGGCTGTTACGGCAAGCGCGCTGCCGCTAAAGAGAGTTTATCAAAAGAAATAATTTTTTTATGACATAAAATGTCATTTTGAAAATTTGAATTTTTTTTCCCAATCTCCGTTGGCATAAATAATGGGATAAAATGTATAAATAATTGGCCTATAAATTTTAATCTTCTGCGATAAAAGTTCATAAAAATTTATTAATTTGTTAATTATGATTTTTTATAACTATTGCAAAATGAAATATCTAAAAATTGTTGATACATTTTTTTTCAATTGATATTTAGCTGTCTGTTTTCACATTAAACAATGGCAGTTATCAACATAGGATATGAATTTTTTACGTAATTAGTTAATTAAATTGTTTGAAACAAATAGAGAAGTTTAATATTTTTGAAAAATATGTTTTTGCTATT
Organism: Leptinotarsa decemlineata; assembly: GCF_025532065.1. Lineage (NCBI taxonomy): Eukaryota > Metazoa > Arthropoda > Insecta > Coleoptera > Chrysomelidae > Leptinotarsa > Leptinotarsa decemlineata. Next base: position 10,693,542 of record NW_027412558.1, on the reverse strand, counting down.
TTAATTTTTAAATGTTTAAAATCGATTTTTTTATATTTCGATTATTTAAATAATTAGTTAAGAAATAATTTTGCTTTTAAAAATCATAATTTACACTATTAAATAGTTTGACAAAAAAAAAATTTATTTATTATTTAATTGTTTATTAGTTTAACAATTTGTTATATACAAATATTGACCAACGTTATATTTTTTTTTCAGAAGCAGAAAAAAATTATGAAAAAAACTATATATAAAAAAAGTGCCGCTACAAATACCGAATCGTATGATATGAGAAAGTATTATAATAAATAAAAAAAAATTATGGCACTTTTTTATATATAGCTATAGTTCACAAAAAATATAACGTTGGTCAATATTTGTTTATAACAAATTGTTAAACTAATAAACAATTAAATAATGAATAAAAAAAAAATTGCCAAACTATTTAAAAGTGTAAATTATTGAAATATAACAAAATCGATTTTGAACAATTGAAAATAAGAAAAAAAATATTTTTTTAATCATAGTTATCTCTAGACAACAAAATAGCAAAAAAAAAATTCAAAAATATTGAATATCTCTATTTGTTTAAAACAATTTAATAAACAAATTACGTAAAAAATTCACGTATTCTAAAAACACTTTATTGTGTGATTTTCACTAGATAGTTTTACAAAAACGCACAATATCACACAATAAAGTGTTTTTAGAATACGTTAGTTATGGATTTTCATTAAGTATCGGCCGATTCCATCATATATTGTAAAAAATTCATATCCTATGTTGATAACTGCCATTGTTTAATGTGAAAACAAACATAGCTAAATATCAATTGAAAAAAAATTGTTAAAACAATTTTTAGATATTTCATTTTGCAATAGTTATAACAGCCGCGCGGAACCCTATTTTCAACGTCAAATTAAAATTATAAATAATGGAGATAGAGTTTCGGGAGTCCGGACTTTTTTATCGGAAATTTCCTCCTCTTCAACGAACTTTTTTCAAAATTGCTTAAATATTGATATTTTTTGAGTTATTAACGAAAAACTAAATACCATTTTTTTTTAAATCTTATTTTGTTAATAACAATTGAAATTTTTCACTGCACCAAAATCCTTCAAAAACATTTCTCTAGAGGTGATTCCGAATCGAATGAGCTATCGCTCATATTTTCAGGACCTTTTGCTCTATTTTTCATGTTTTTGAACTTGTTGATTAGACTAGAGGGGAAACCAGCAAATCATGTTTGGTCTCATCAACATAACATCGAGTGGTCTCAAGCTGAGATCACACACAGGAAGGAAGACTGGTTTAGGAGGAAATTGAAAGAAGCCGCATACATGTTGTTCAACATATTCAGCTAAGCTAGCATAGAGATACGCAACATATGGAAACCCATAATCTGTTTTTCAATGGCCAACTCCCGCTAAACTGGTGAAGCGGAAAGATGAAATAAGTGATAGTACTCGAATGACCTATAAATAGTCATCTCTCGAAGGAATTAGTCCAGTCATCACTCGATACTAACAATCGAAACGTCGTGAAGTAACTTGGCTTGGAATATCTTAATTTTTTATTTTTTGTTCAATTGTTCTATTTTTTTTATTTCACTGTAATTTCATTTCAGGTTTTTCTTTGCTTAATATAATTGTATTTTCAGCAATTCTTTTTAATTTTTCATTTGTATTGATTCTTTCAGAGATTTCAAATCATGTTGTATAAATAACACGAAATCACAAAAATATTTTGCGTATAATTTAGACTAAAAAAAAACTATAAAAAAACTGACTTTAATACTTTTGCTAGAAAATGACACTTGAGATATCCATTGTTCAGCAACTAAATACCACTCTTTAATGAAGATGCACTGTGCATTTGCAAAAGTAGTGATTAACGTTTGATATCATCCATTTGATTTATTTTCGTTAATGATTTGACTTTCAAGCAGTAATTTTTACGATGTTTGCAGATTATATCAAACGTTTTTGAAACAAGATGCTGATTGTGATTACAGGGAGATTTGAAAAACATTTTTGAAATTTTTTGTGGGGCTGAATTCAACATATTGAGGTAATCTACAATAACATATTTTTCGCAATAAATCAAGATAGTTTCGACTATTACGAATGAAAGGCATTATTGTGAAGAGAAAACTTAATGCATCGACTCTTTTACTTTCCGATGATGGAGACAGATTGTTTTCTGCGAAATTTTAAGTAATGATAAAATATCTAACACATTTAAAAGGTATATTGATATTTAAGCAGTACCTTGAAATAATGAAACTATGGTTTTGGCATTTGATATTCGATGGTCATCAAAATTGTTTTCGTTTAATTTTTTTATAACTTCGGGAAAAACTCTAGAACCGAATTGTTGAAAGTATTTTTGAACAAACGGAGTTTCCCAAAAAATCCTTGCTATAAATGTCCAAAACTTTCATGAGAACTTAAATACATGAAATGTCGAAACTGGAAAAATAATTGGACTATTGTATTTGAAATCAAATTGTAAATGTTCAGAAAAAACACGAATACTTACGTGCTAATCCCATAACGATAACTGCGAACCTATAATATTTGAATTTGGTGTGATGTTCTTTCGTCGCCAAACCCAGTCCAGTAAGAACCGTTGCTACGAGGTCTGTCAGAAGTGTTATCACGCACAAAGTAGCTGCTGCTCTGATGTAAGCTGAAAGGAGAGGTAGTGAAAATACAACATTCATAGCACGACAAAATTTGAAATTACTGAAAGTATATAAAAAAATGAAATTCTATATTAACGTATGGCCTTTTAGAAGTCACAATTTCAACAGAGTCTATCAAAACTTAATCGACTCTCACCGACTTTTAATCTAGTTGGATTTGACAAATGAAACTTTCCCATCTGGGAAAAAATAAATTAAATGGAAAGGGTGATCTTGTGACACATTATTTTGAAGATCCTGACGAATACTTCACAACCCTATAACATGAAGTCAATATCATCACCTACTACAAAATGGCGGAACATTTAATAATTTCTACTTATTCCGTCGCGAATGTTTGTGAGGTGTCGTCTCCTTCTACTGTGTGGAGACTTTTAAAGAGGAATAGATATCATCCATACAAAATTAAAATGGTACACCAATTAACTGAAGATGACCCTGATCAAAGAACATAATTCTGCGAATCATGACGGAAACCATTGCAAGGCATCCTACCTATCTCCACAATATTTGTTTTAGTGACGAATGTACTTTTTTTTTTCAAAACGGCAATGTTCACGAACAAAATGGCCATTATTGGAGTGATACCAACCCTCACGTTTTCCGGGAAACACATACCCAATATCCAGAAAAAATTAACGTTTGGGCAGGAATATTGGGACACCATATTGTAGGACCTCTATTTATTGATGAAAAATCAACATATGCTGGAAAATACTGTTGACTCTCTCATCACTGAAATCGTCGAAGCGAATCCTAATGAATTCGATATGGGTATTGTATTCCAACAAAATGAAGCACCACCACATTACTCCAGACAAGTAAGAGACTATTTGGATACTACTTTTCCCGATCGTTGGGTTAGCAGTCGAGGTCCTACAACATGGCCAGCCCGCTCACCAGATTTGACACCTTTGGACTTTTTTATGGGGCTATTTGAAGAAAAAGCTCCTGCAATATTGGATATACGGCAGAGAATACTAAATATTTTTAGAGATATTGACGTTACTGTGTTCGAAAAGGTTCGGGGTTCGAAGCAACCATTTCGAACATCTTCGGAACTGACCTCAAGCTTATTACCTTATATTATGTAGTTATATGTCAATTTATTCAGGCAATTATATGAAGTTCCGCCATTTTATAGTAGTTGAAGATATTGACATTATATTCTAGGGTTGTGAAGCATTTGTCAGGAGCTTCAAAAAGATGTGTCACAAGACCCCCCTTTCCATTTAAACTCTTTATCCAAGATGGCGCCCAGTCGCCATCTTGAAAGTTTCATCTGTCAATTTCACTTCAAAATAAAGTATTCATACATTAATTTCATTATCCCAAATTTCAATTTTTTTAGTTGACCCGTTCAAAAAATAAAAGGGGGGGGACATTAAAGAAATGCACTGTATGCACTTTCGAAAATATCCGTATAGAACTAAACTGTCGTAACGTAAGTTACGATAAAGAAATATAGGAAGTTTTATTTTTCATTTTTGATGGAAGTCTTTGTTGGCTTTCTTGGTTGGATCTGTATTGCACTGACGAGGGGAATGCTTCAAAATCGATCAATAGGAGATCATTTGTTTCTTTTAAGCAAGGTCCTGCTGTTAGACAAATGAAATGCATCTGCAAGACATTCCTCGGTTGGGAAACTTGCACAGATGTTTGTCCGATATAACTCAACGTTATCTATATTAATGGTAAAGAAAGAAGCTGTATCGACAAGTATTTTCCAGATACAACTGTCTGGGAACATTTGGAGACAGTCATCAGATTCATTTTGATTTCTGATAGAATTTCAGTATAAGGGATGCTTCTAACATGCTTGGAGCTTTCTTTGCCAGATGGAACTGTTGCCACTTCGCTGCAATTGAAACACATCCTATCTCAGACGGAGGTTTCGTAATTTTCATTTGAAATATTAATTTTCCCAATCTCAAACTGTGACTAGAAATATCTACAAGAGAATTTGATGAATTCTCCTAATTAAGTTGTACCTACTGAATGATGACACAAAAATTTGATAAGGTTAACCACCGATTAAACCCCTTTCCGCTTCATATCAGTTACACACATTTCTCTGAAAACAGTGCTTCGAAGTTGTAAAAATCCACGAGTTGACGTAATAAAACAATTTTATGACAAACTTCCCGTCTTACACCGATTCATTCAAGTTAGCTCGTTTCTCATGGATTGCTCAATGAGAGTGATATCATCTCTCGGGGTATTTCATACAAGGTAACTTTTACGTTCCCGCTGCCTTACACGATTGCTAAGGAATTTCTTTTGTACGGATTTGCGAACAGAACGGACGATTCATGGAACCATATAGAAAATATAGTGCGGTAAATAAACTGATTCAAAGAATATAAACAATCCTTCAGTTATGTCTTCTTGAAATTTCGTTGCTTCTTTCACCCAGTGAAGAATCGTTTTTCAAAAATATACAAAAGGTGCTGATGTTTTCGCCCCACCCCTCAATGTAAACTTTGAGATTGAGAAGTATTCCGCGAGTGCATATTATATGGTGGCTACTAGTATTAAATCTATATGAATTTTAGTTAACCCTAACCTTCAAAAAAATGTGTTTAAATTGCACAGCTGTCGGACTATTACTTTGTGGGATAGCACATTTTGAGTGAAGCAACTTTTGTTAGTTTGAAGAAAATGTATAAAAAGAGAATTTCGTGTGTTAATAAATCATTACTTTTAGACGAAAAAAGAACTGTTGAAGCCAACACTTGGCTTGAATACCAATATTCGGACTTTGCATCAGGAAAATCAACCATTGACAAGTTTAAACGGGGTGAAATGAGCACCGTTGACGATGCACGCAGTGTACGCCCCAAAGGGGCTGTTACCGACCTAAACATCGAAAAAATCCACAAAATAATATTGAATGACTGCAAAGTGGAATTGATTGAGATAGCTGAGGATCTAAAGATATCAAAGAAACGTGATGACATAGTTGGGGATGCGAAATATATGTTCAAAGTAGGTGCCGCGCGAGTTCACAAGAACAACAACTATTCTGAGCTGTGTGAAGCTATTACTGGAGCGTTCGAAGAACTAAATCACCAAAAAAAAGGACCCATTTGAAGAACAAGAAAGTAGGATTCATCAAGACAATGTACCGTGTCACAAATTAATGAAAACGATGGCAAAATTGAATGAATTGGGCATCGAATTGCTTCCGCATCCACAGTATTCTCCAGATCTGGCCCCAGCGACTTTTTCCTGTTCTTAGACTTCAATAAAATGCTCGCTGGAAAGAAATTTAGCGCCGATGAAGAGATAATCGTCAAAACATGCCTATTTCAAGGCTGAAAAAGATTGAAGCAAATGTTATATAACAATTGATTTTTCCCCCTTTTCCCTTTTCTCTAGCTTAGTCTCTAGGTTATTTCTTTTTCAGTTAGTATCTTACTGTACATCTCAATTTGGATTTTTCTGTCTAGTAACTTAATTGCAAGTATTTAATTAGCTACAAACATACTAATTTGTACATATGTTTATCACTTTGTGCTACTCTGTTACTGTCTGGTGGGTAGCCTATATGTATAAAATAAAAATTAAAAAAAATATTATGAGTTTTTCAAATTCACTTCGAAAAGTATTCAAATTGATGTTTCAAATGTTGGGTTTTAATTTTTAAAGGGATTTGTTTCTAATTCACATATTGGCAACAGCGCCTAGAACTTCACCTGCCATTTCTCAAATTTTACCTTGCGTATAATATATCAAGTTGAAATAATTTATACGTACCTAGATATTCTACTTTAAAAAAGGAAAATTATCTTTATAAATCAACAATTAAGGCAAAATATAAATTATAGTTCAATACCACCTCCACAAGCCACATAAACAACAGTTGTTTTGTTATTTATTTATATAGAGGAAGAGGCTAGGTTCACAAAATGTCATATGTCACAGAATGTTTCGAAACTCGGAACATAAGTAAACAGAACAGCACGCCTTTAAAGTATGTCATCTTTGTTTGTCTCGTGCAGGTAACAGATGCATTGTTCTTTATTAGCTATAACCGATGTTGCCAAATGGTGAAATAGAAACGAATCCCTTTAAATGTTGAATGCATTATTTCATTCCTCTTTTTTAAGAATTCAAATAATTTTTTAAAGAAAAAGGTTGAAATGATAAGTTTAAAATGCGTTGTTTTAGAGCTCTTTTATGAAAACTACTTGATTTTTGTCAGGAGGAACATTCCCCATTTCCAAACATGAACCAGTGGTCGATGATAGTAATCTCTCGACAATTAGTGATGCCACACTATGTGTGGTTTTCATTAAAATGCACTGAAAATGATGAATATTAGGTATCAAGGCAGATGCTACTTTTTCCTTATTTTATCTTGCCATCGTCAAATATCCTTCCATTTCTCCGTGACACTTCTTACTCGTATTCATAGTAATTTCATTGTACTGATATGATCGGAAGGATTCAATTATCCGATTAATCCCTATAAATTCACCGAATGCGAAATTTATTGCCATAATTTTAATCCTTTGAAGACAACTCTGAGTCATACATAATTATTCATTCTCATTTGTCCTTCCTTCTTCAAGGGTAACTCACGAAGTAGGAGAACATACTACCCCCGAGAATTTGATTAAAATCCGCCCCTGACTTTATCAAAAAAAATGAAAAAAGAGTAAAAAGTTACCTCAATATTTATATTGCCTGGTAAGAAATGTCAACTAATTATTGAAGTAATTGATGTGGCGAACAAAAGAAACGTATCCCTTAAACAATTTTCCTTACCTTTGTCTCTAGACTGATAACACCCCGGCGGATTCTTCATATTGAAAGGCAGCGGTTGGGGTGCATCTTTTTCTATACAATGCATGAAGAGTCCCTGTCTCCATCCGGCTGACATTAGCCAATCGGTAGACGCCAATCCCATTATCATTAGTATTATCACTATAAGTCCGCATATAAAGGCTATCACCTGCAACAAAAACACTAATTGAAATACCAGAAAAGCAAAAATGTTTGATAACGGCATGTAATCGCAGAATAAGTCGAAAATAATAGAGAAATAATGTGAATAACAGCATTGATACTTTTTTCAATAGTTTATGTATAACATAAATTACATATACAGGACGCTTTTTTAGCTGATACCACTATTTATATCTCGGAAACGGTCCTACAAGGACGGTTACATGGAACAAAAGTTCCCTTATTAGGAATGCAGCATAACATTATTCTCAAATCGATAAAATCACCAACCGCTTCCGAGATATTTGCAAAAAAACTGAAAATAACAGTACTTCTGTCTTACTCCTCTTGATGAATGCTACCCTGATAGATTTGGATAGACTTAAGTTGAGCACTTCCTTGTTATCAAGTTAAGAACCTACTGCATTGCTTCACTCATTATTCTTGGAATAGAATGACTGAATCTACTATGGTTCAAAAGATGTAGTAAATCGTTCATTGGAAAGTGAGAGCACACATCTGAGGACAGCCACTACAGTTTCCACCATAATGGTCGTATATAGCAGTCTATCTCTGAATATGCAGTCTATATCCACCTGCGGCTTGTCTCGTCGATTCTTCTTCTCCTCGATGCCTGGATGATTAATTCTCACCTGACTTGTAGGTTTGTTAGCAGTAGTAGTAGATGTGGTTTGTTAGTATCCAATTTTTTTTAGTTTTCAATGTGAACGACATCAGACTCACTGGTCTTAAAACATTTGTCGAATCCTCTCCAAATTTCACAGGTTTAAGTATGAAGGGTCCTTCCACATCAATTGCTACGACCCTACGATTGAACTAAGACTCGGCAGTCGATATTCGAACAACTTTCCTCATCAGACACATTTCATTTTCATCATACATGTTACGTCTATTAATTCTCTACTTTGAAATAATTACCTTCACATTATTCATACTATTATGAGAATTGAAAGTCGTTTGTTTTTTTTGACAATAGTGTTTAGATTAAAAACACTACTGCTCAAGCATAGGAATCTAGGAGACCCAAATTAGGCGAAGATGTGATATATTCGAAACAATCTGTTTAAAATTGGTAATTCATCAAGTAACACCCAAATTTTCATTTCGAAGGAAAATCAAAGTTTTAAAAATGACTGTGTCGTTACTAACTTTAGTACCATGCTCCTGAAAGGATATGATTTTTGTAAAGCAGATAAAAGTACACGAATGAATATACGACATAAGTATTCAATTAGTACTACTCAATCAATTATATCTTAAACAAATATTACTGGAGATTTTTCCAACACCAAACTCTTATTTAACACCTCGACACTGCGCACCAAGTGATCATCTTCAAGAGAAAAATTGAACTGTTTGAAGTTCCTTTTAAAGATGATCACTTGGTGATCGAAACACGTGTCGAGGTATTAAAATAACGGTTTGGTTTTGGGAAACAACTCCAATAATATTCATTACTACACCAAAGGTCCCAAACAGTGCATCACAAATCTCTTTAACAAAATTACAAATATAAAGTGTCTGTTTCGTAATATGAAATGCTTCCAAATTTCGGAACTAACCATAAAATTGACCTCGAAAACAAGTTCGCAATTATCAGAACTCACGCATGCACAGTCAGATCAACAGAAATACAGAAAGAAGAAGTAAATTAAATGCAATATGCAATATGAATGAGTTTTACGGTGTTGCCAAGTTTATATCAAACGTTAGTGACGTCATGGCTATAGTTTTTATTAGATTTCGAAAAAAGTACTGACAAAAAAATTAAAAACATAATACGAAGTACTATCATACACGTGGCTTTCACCTATGAAGTAATCAAAATATCAGTGGAAAAATTAATTCTTTCATTTCTCTTTCGGTTCACGTTCTCTTTTTTTTTTTAAGAAACTTTTGAGACTTTGACGATACGTTGTTAAAATCCACTGTCTAATGGTATCAATAATTTGAAATCATCTTGATGAAACATAATCAACGAATTTCTCTTGAAGTTATCCTCTTCCTGAAATAATAATTATTTTGTAAATTGAACAAACGAGAAGGGCTTATTTTCGTAAGTAGCTCGTACATCTCAGCCGGGTCTGTGATTTCTCTTCGAAAGTACAAAGGAAATTCGTTTTGTACCTGCGCTAGAGCATAGATTAGGTATGCATTGAAATTATTTCTATCCCGGAACAATCCTGAATTTATATCAGGTGAAACGAAAGATGTGGAAATGAAAGAAAGATGTGAAAGAAAGCCAATCGATGAATTTTAATGAAAAGTCACGGCGTCTCAAGATATTTTAATTTCTCCAGAGAAATAAGGAGGCTCTGGGTAAGTAACGGGGGAGTTGTGAAAACACTTCCAACACGTTTAAACAGTTTCAGTTTTTTTTTTAGTTTTTGGAGAGGGGGATAATTTATATCTATGACTAGAATAAACTGAATAGTCCATCGAAAAGTAATTGTTCGTTTCATTTATTTATTTCACAAAAGTACAGCTATTACAGTACAACAAAATTCTTTATGGAAAGAAAAGTTTTTGGCTGTCTACTTCTTCATCTTTCCATGCTTGGGAAAAAGTGATTTCCGTATAATTCAATGATCATATGAAAGTAGCTGTTTCAGAAGTACTTTTTCTTTCGTGTAATTCAATGTTCATGTGAAAGTTTCGGGAAGGCTTTTTTTTTCAGTTTGTATCTAGAAGCAACTTATATCCATGATCTACACATCTTTGTATAAATAGTTCACTTTGAACTTAAATGCTCTCTTCTGTCCTTTGGAAGTTTCCCTCATTTTTTATATAAAGATGGATAAGTACAAAGCCAAAAACCTTCCTATTCCAAAGACTAATCTCTTCTAAAAATATACCCCTTTCAATTTGAACAATAGAATACATTTTTGTATTACTGCATTACAATAATTAACCAATTATCACACAAGACATCGAAATTAAACACTAAAAACTATCTGCAAAACACAATAACCATGAATTCAATCCAGTTTTGAATTTATTGTTGTGGTATAAACGGCAATCACTTAAATATTTTTCTCCCAATACCTGGCATTGGAGCTGACGTATATTTTTCTGTTACTATATGACCATCTTCTTTTTGTTCTATGTGTTTCTCAAACATAAAATGTCTTTCAATATAAATTACGACAGTTTAAATATGTAATTGTCTGATTGTTAGTCACTATTTTATCTAGTTTTGAATAAGATAACGAAACAGATTCTGTTATTGAGAAAAACAAATGATACATTTGAACTAAATTACATACACTCTAGCTTGATACAAACTCCTTGAATCATTAATCAATAAGAGTCGATTTGCAGTAATCTCTTCATTCCCAGAAAATATTCACTTCTAAATTTATATACAGGGTGTCCCTGGACTTCCTCTTTTCCTCTCGGGAATGTATAGATGCTCTTGAGGCTCTTGAGTTTCGTTAGTTAAACGTGTTTGCATTATAAAAATTCGTTATGAACATTTTACCTATCATTTCCATTTTCCTTAAAAACTAATATTTTCGAATAATGGTAGACATCTCTGGATAAATGTTGTTCAATTAACGTTATCATTATTATTTCTGCTTTGATAATTATTCATTTCAAATAATGGTGGACGAGCGGGTTTGATGTCGTCGAGTAGAACTACATTTTTATCAAGACTCGTTGCTCCGATCGACTTTCCACACGAGTACTTTTATTCATAAAATTGTCCAAGTAACCTTATTTTGTTGAAAAATATTGAAAAATATCTGTCATTTCAAAGTTTTGGGGTGTGGACCATCGGGGGTAGTCCGTTCCCGACTTTGTAGCAAAACAATTGACTCCTGCATGAAAGCTCATCTACGGAATTCATTTGTTTAGTCAATTACCAAAATTTGGATGATTTTGAATATTCACTTGGAAAGTTATCAAAGAAAAACATTTTTCATTTTGTAACTTCGAGGGCCCGTAACTTGGTTACGAAGACTTTTAGGAAAAAAAGTTATATGAAGTACTGGTGATATTTTGACCCCATCTATACATTCCCGAGAGGAAAAGAGGAAGTCCAGGGACACCCTGTATAGCATTGAATCAGTTCGTAGTTCAGAAAGCGGTGAGTTGGAGAGCAAGGAAAGCTTTAGTAAAAAAGTGAAATAAATGCAACAACTATAAAGTAAAGTTGAAGTATAGTGCTCAGTTATAATTATGAATTAATAAATGAATTATCAAATTTGAATAAGCCTACCACTAGCTTTCCACTTATTTATTTCTCACGTGACATGGAAGACAGTTGTATTTCTGTAATAATCAATTTAATTTTTCTAAAAACAATAATTTTGGTTCAATACTTGATTTCTTCCACAGGAAAGACGAGATGCTCTGATTTTGATTTGTAAAAAATTTGAACATACATCCGTATTTTCAATTTGGTGATTTTTTCACCTATCATTGTAAAGATCAACAAATCTCCCTAACTTGTTTTTGAGGCGAATCATTGCAAGCTATTGTGAGCAATGCTTCCTGTTGAAACAAATAACAAAAAAAATTGATAATAAATTACTGAAACAACAAGATGCTATTGATTTATGGTTTGTTAAGAAATATTACAATTTGGATCAGAATTTCAAAACTGAATTTGTTTTGTTAGGGCTTGCTATTTGAGTAGATAACGTACGTACTATATATTTATTGACTTGAAACAGTGTATAACATAAAGAAATACAAATATTGCCAAATATTTACTCAAGCTATCTGATACATGTCAGTTATTAGATTAGACGATAACAAGTAAAATGCACCTTAAGGTTTTAATTTGCTTGCTTGGTACAGGGTCAGAACTTTTGTAAAATATCAGTTTTTCTTATAGTATACATTGATAAAAAATGTTGAGAAATGTTGAAAAATTTCATATAAATGAAAAAATTAGGGTGTTCAATTTGAAAAAGTTGAATTATGTCTGTTTGAAAATGAATGAAATTCGACTGGTTTTACCGAGCACCCTATATATTGTTTCTGAAAGTTGAGATTCCCGAAATTATCATAGTGATGTTGACTAACTATTCCTAAAAAAATCCACTTAATTGCTGTAGACATGCGGGTGGTGAAATGAAAATATTGTCTGCAAAATAAGTTTTTCTGAAATAACTTGGCAATGCCGCAACGGAAACTCGAAAACAAAAATTCCTTAGATAGCTAAAAAAAATATGGAATCGAATGACTTATTCATATACTGGGTGTTCTATTTAAAAAAATATAACTCTGGTTGGCCACGCTCGGCTGAATCACCCAGTATGCGAGAAAATTATTTTGATAGATAGTATTTATCGACATGTCTGGCAAAAAAAATTGAGCAGTTTGAAAAATTGTTTCCTCTGATAGCAATGGACCGAGGTAATCTTGTTGACTCACCCTGTATATTGCTGTTATTTATGGAATTACTTCAGTATCTTGAAATTTCAGAACTACGTTCGAGGAACAAAAGAAATTGCAATATATTTGTAAAATCGCTGAGTATCAAATTATATCGTCAGTCCCATGAAAATACAAGCGAAAAAAATCCATGAGTAGATGGTGCTAACAGATGATTTCAAAATTTTCAATTATAGCTAATGAAAATTAACTTCAAATTCAAGAATTTTAATTTACGACGTCATTCTTTCTGAGGTGCATTATAGCAAACAGCATTCTCATTCCCATAATTCTATTCAATTCTAGTTTGCTTTTATTGTTTCTGCAAAGTTTCAATAAAATCGGAAAATTGAAATTAAATATGCTTTTTTTGCTACTAATTTCGAAAGCTCCACTTTTTTTCTTTTTTTATCTACCATCATTCTATTAGGTACCAATTATCAGTTTAAAAAACTCACCTTGTTATGGATTTATCAAAACTTTACAAAAGTGTTTTCAAGTGTGTATTTACTTGAATATAGAAACTCATTTAAACTTGACCAACAACTATACTTCAACACCTTATCAGACGGATACGTCACATTTCAAGTACGATATATATCAATTTTCATTGCCTTCATGAAATTTGATACTTTCTCAAAATGGTTTCAAAATGAGCTTTTGCGGTGTTTCTTGACAGGATGTTGAATGTTCTTTATTTACGGGTTACGTGACTAAACATAGAGATCGTTTGTTAGTATTCAAGTGTTCAATGATGTAAATAATATACGAAGAAAGAAAAATAAACAAACGCGAGTTCAACGGGAGTGATTAGTTCAATATCTTTTGTTGCTTGTATGGTCAAGGACCGGATGGATATTTCGATAAGCACATGCAACGTCTGTAGATTTAGACCGACGCGACGCGATGCGACGACTCATCGACTTTAGGACAACAAATATAATATTACTAATAAAGACAGAGTGATAAGCTGGATCCTTCGTTGCATGCTGTGGAATCAGGCCCTGTAGACTGCTGGTCCACCCATAATGTTTGGGGTTCAAGTATGTGGCACTCAGCCAATTTTGAATTTGGTAAAACGATCTTAGTGAGTGTAGAACAACATCGGAAGTGGGTGGCAACCGAACAAGATTAACTTTACCTGCAGACATGGACTTTTTAAAAAGATCGTATCGCATGTCGTTTCGAGTCCACTGAACGTCCCCTGTTGGTACAATGCTTTGAACACAAGCTCTCCAGCCTGTTATTTCAAATAAATTTACTACCACCTCATTTTCATCGTTTAATTTAATTTTTAACTCACATTTTTTATATTTTACTCTTTATACCCATTAAAACGAAATAAAAAAATAAAATCTTCTACCCCACCTTTTGTAAGGTGAACCCCTTATTTGGTCTCTGGGAACTGGACTATTATGGAATGAGGTGGTAGTAAATTGATTTGAAAAAGGCGTTATTATTATGAAAATGACGAATGAATTTACTACCACCTCATTTCAACAAATACCTACATTCCTCATGAGTTATCAAATTAGGGGGTGGGGTGGCGTTGGTCATGGGAGGGGGTCAGGAGAACCTTATCGGACCCAAATATAATTCGAAAATACAATCAAAGAATGCATGGGTCGCAATAACACACACAAAAGAAGGCGCTATTTGGCTTTTTTACCATTTTGAGAAAAATGGTCCATCTTTTAGATGCTGTATGTAGCTCGCTCCCTATTGGTCGCAGAAGAAAACATTATATAAGAAATTTGCAGGTAATTTAATACACTACAAGGAACTGTAGGACCTGTTTTTCGCTAGAACCACTGCTTTTCGAGATACTGCGAAAAAACCGAAACATTTCAGAAAATTTCGAGGTTTTCCGACTACCAAAGGTTGTGCCGAGCCCAGATTTAGTCACATTTTTTATATTTTACTCTGTATACCCATTTAAACGAAATGAAAAAATAAAATCTTCTATCCCACCTTTTGTAAGGTGAACCCCTTTTTTAGTCTCTGGGAATTGGACTAATGTTGTTTTTAAATATATTTTTAGCAACTCCATAGACAAAGTGGTCAATGAAATATAATTCACCAACTTTTCTTTTATAATATCCAGTTATTTTTATATAATATCGTTTGGAACTCGGTTTGGAAATAAACACGCAACACTTGCCAATAATTATATCATTTTAGGTCGAATTTGATTGATTTAATATCTCAAGAAGTTGTTAAATGTTTATTATAAAACTTTGTTTCTGTTCAGATAATGGATTAAACAACTACAAAAGGTACTGGGCTAAATTTTGACGGTGAACCAATGGAACACACTGTGGGTCTTAATGGGAATAATGGTTTGTGTATTTTGAACCGTATGAGTGTAGTTGTTTACAGTAGTATGGTGTCAGGTGGTTTTTCTGATGGTATGCGGATTTCTTGACCGTTTAGCCTGACGAAACGTCAGGCATGAAAACCTGAAGGTTTTTGTGCCTGACGTTTCGTCTACTACTGCGGTAGATATTGTCAATGACGATGAGGCAACGGTCGAGCTACCCGAGTTGGTGCTTGAGTTGTTACTCTCGTTGTTCCCAACGCAATTGTTTCATCGTCTTTGATGAAACAATTGCGTAGTTTTGACACAATTATCTCCGGCCATGAGAGTTTACATTCCATGAGTTCTATATAGTTTGTTGAATACTTTTCAATTTCCAAACGCTGATTGTTATATTCGTTGTTTTAACTTTATCTGGAGGTACATACACGTTTTATAATTCTAAAATTTTCAAAAGAATAATTGCTTTTTTTAAATTCATATTATCTGAAGCATAACTCTTTGGTTTCTCTTCATACAATCCCATTACGAATTTTAAATTCACTTCATAACTCAGGCGGAAGTTTATGGGCAATCTCCTCAATAGCCGTAATTACATCCAGAATAGGGATTTTATTCGACAATACTGAAAAACTTATTCTTTTAGTAGAAACAATTATATTCGTCTCAAAGAAATATTATTTCATGAATGCCAATAATTTCTCATTTCGTTTCTATAGATTTCCATTTTTTTCCTGTTATATGCTTTAAATAAATAAATTTTTCTATATTAACCTGAATAGTTGTACACTGAGATTTAATATCTTGTTGATTTATTTGATATCTAGCCTTCGGATATTCGTAGATAAAGAAAAACATTTCTGTTGAAAATAACCACCAAAAATAGTCTGATTTTATAAATTTGCATAAAAAAATCTTCATGAATTACTATTATATAGGTATAAAAGATAAATAGATAATATACATTTGTGACACTGATTGTGATAGATATCACCCTCATCAATCAAAACACGATGAAAACATTGATGAAATGTACCTTTCAAACTCGAAAAACCCAAAGTATAAATCCGTTATAAACTGATAACAGATAGGTATAATGAAATTTACATTGCCTAAAATATAGTTGTTGACCGTATTCTGTAATAACTCAGATTTACCGGCATGAACTTTTATTTCATTTCTTTTCAATTCACTAAAATATGTAAGCTCTTGAAATGTGTAAGTTCATTGCAAAATTGAGGTGAATAATAGTTCATACTTGAATAGAACTGGCCGATACTTGATGAAAATCCATATTGAAACTCATTAATATAATTTATTGTATGATTTTCACTATAAAGGGTTTTTAAAAAACCGTTCGCGTGCTTCTCTATACAATAGCTACCTCAAGTGTTATCTATAGTTCGGTTTCCCTTGATTGGATTACTTGACCTTGTTTGTATATCTTGAAGGTCAGGTAGCCAGATTTTATTAATAATTAATTGGACCGGATTGGGAGAATCTTAGAGAAACACGACGTGAAACCAATATTTCAGCAAAAAAAAAACTATCAGATAAAGTCTAAGGTCAGCTAAGGACCCCGGAGAACCTTCAGTAACACCCGGGGTATACCGGATTCCTTGTAGTTGAAAAGAAGTATAGGTATCCGTTTCTCTGAACACAAGAGACATTGTCGACTCGAGCAAACAGACATATCAGCTGTAGCCGAACACAGGGATAATTTCAATAGAAAAGAAGAGGCAATGAACATTAATAAAATCTGGCTACCTGTTCTTAAAGGTGATCCAACTGAGAGGAACCAAGCCACGCCCACTAATAATAATATAATACCAGCATCGTAGTTACGGCGTAAGGAACAATTCGACCATACAAACCTGCATACCTACCACGGCTAAGCAGTCAAGAAATCTCGCATATCATCAGAAAAAACATCTGACACCATACTCATACGGTTCAAAATACACAAACCATTATTCCCATTAAGACCCATAGTGAGCTCAATTGGTTCACCATGCCAAAGTTCAGCCCAGTACCTTTTCTAGTTAATTAATCCATCATCTGAACAGAAACAAAGTTTTATAATAAACATTGACCAATTTCTTGAGAGACAAAACATCAGGCATAAAAACCTGCAGCCCACGGCCAAAAAAAAACCGGAAAATAGCTTTCATAATAGTTCATACTGTCAATACAATTTTTTTGTCAAACCTATAAGCCAAGATAACTCAATTTATCTCGACAGCAATAATGATTTGTTTTCAATTATTTTATTGATGCAGCCATTCGTTACCTACATTTGATTGAATTATGCCCATGAAATATCAAAAAAATCAACTCCCAATCATTCTTCCTCATTACTAAAACACATACAAAAACATACCCTCCTATATCTGGATTTTTGCGCGGCTAGTCTGATCACTGTTTTATCACCCATCTTAACAACCGAGTAACTGAATGGAAGTAATTAAAAACCGCACATTCATTAACAGCACATCAAAAACCAATAAAAACTTCACTTGTCGACTCACTAGAATTCCGATCAAGTACAAACTTACTAAACTATGTAGGAACTGCACACGCTTTCAAAGCAGACGGTACATTAGAGAAATGAGTGCGGGCAGGGTTGCCAGGTTATGTATCTTGACAACTCATTCGTAGTCTCAAAAAATCCCCACTCCACGTCAACATATTTTTGAACAATTTTACTTTCATAAATAATCTGTGTTTTTACTTTCAATTTACTTCAGTGAGGAATTATTCAAGGACTTTCTCAACTATGATTTCATATTCCATTTTTAGAAGAAATTTTAAATGTTCAAAGTACGGAGTTACTCGATTGAGGAAGGAAAAACGCATATAACAGAAAAGTATCAATTCCCAATTATTGAAAAAACAGCAAAATATCCTATTGACGCATTGCGAATAGGAATTATCCACTATCTATTAAATAATAACATATTCAAAGCATTCCCGTTGCAAAATTTTTGCTCACACAATAATTAAAACATTATAAGTACATAAACCCCGAGCTAATCTGCATTTTTCACATTATCTATGAAATCAATTATTCTGTTGATAACAAACCAAAAAAAAATCACTTCCAATTGTGAATCTTTTTTTTTTATTGCACCTACGAAAAATTGACACCTCTAAAAAAATTCCGTGGGGAGGCAGTATTCCTTGCTTCCCCCCCTGCATACGCCATATACAATAACCATATAAGCAGATTCAGATCTTCATTGCAACAAACCTTTCATAGCCCAGAAAGTTAACATCATCCATGCACTATCTACATAACCTCACTTCGTACAGAAAGAAGTGACTTATGCAAAGCAATAGGAAAACTAGAATGTGGGATTCCACAGGCTCGGTTCTGGGTCCTATTTTTCTTTTGATTTATGTACCTAAATGATCTGACATACATCAATACTTTCAAAAACTACACGCTAGCACAGTAGCTTTGTCAAGTGATCAAATCACTTGAAAAAGCTAGTGTGCTAGCGAAACATGTGATATATTTTTCAAATAAAGTTTGTGGAGATCAAATCGTGAGGTGTAGTTTTTGAAATTACTATGGATCTTCATCAAGTAGCGGTCGAATCAATCAGAAAAATACATCAATACGTTATGTAGTTACATTATGTGCTGGCGACACAAATATCGTCTGCATTAGCCCCACACATTGAATACTTAGAAAAGCATGTTGAGAAAGATATGAATAAAGTATTTAAACTCAAAATTTGATGAGCATTGTTGATATAGTTGAATTGAAATAATAGAAGTAAGCTTTTCTGCTGCTAAAAAGATGTAGCACTCTCGTAATTGTAGCAGTTATCTATTTACCATTAGCATTTTTACATTTCAAGACCGTGTTATATGATATATCTGAAAGTATAAGAGGTATATCTCAGAAACAATAATGATTATGAAAAAAAAAACATATAGACAGGTTTCGCTCTCATCCAACTTACTCATACAATATTCGCCAAAATAACGATATTGAACTTCCTCTTCTTCCGAAAACTCTGATTAGACTCAGTTATTTACAACTCTCTATAAAATATATAATCACTTACAATTTTGAAGTATACTTAGAAGATTCCTGCTACTAGTAATCTAATTATTTAGACTTTCAAAAAGCTTTCGGTCAAGTAGATCATTATGTTCCCCTCAGCAAATTGACAAAATTGGGAGTCTCTAACCAACTGCTCACTCTAATTGAATCATATCTAGTTAACAGAAAACAATTCGTCGAATATGAATCTTTCAAATCGGCCCAGTACGTAGTTACATCTGGGGTACCACAAGGTTCTGATCTTGGATCTCTTTCATTTTTAATTTTTATTAATGACTTGGCAACCTCTTTGAATATTCCTAGCCTACTATTTGCAGACGACCTGAAACTATATTATAAAATTGACGACATTTCTGACTGCCAAGGTGTACAACATGAATTAGATGTAATAAAACTTTGGTGTAATAATAATCGTCTACAACTGAACGAATCCAAATGTAGAATAATATCATTATTCAATCAACAAAACTACAATCAACCTCGTACATGAAATAAAAGATCTTGGTATAACATACGACAGTAAATTAACATTTACAACACATATAAGGAATATGACTGCTAATGCAAATAGGATGCTTGGATTCATTTACAGAAAAGGCAAAAACTTCAAAAGTATTCCACCACAAAATTGCTATACTTTGCGTATGCCAGATCTAAGTTAGAGTATGGCTCTGTGTTATGGAATCCAGTTTACGACTACCAAAAACATCAATTGAGAGCGTGCAAAGGAAGTTCCTAAAATACTTATTGCTAAAAGTTGGTGGTCAATACCCCACGGGAGGCATCGATCAAAACATTTTGTTGACACGATTTGATATGACATCTTTGGAAAATAGGAGAGTTATCCTTGGTATAAAATTCCTACATAAATTACAAACAACAATATTGACAGTACGGTTCTTTCACCCGAGTTCAATTTCTTAGTATCAAGAAGTGAAGGTCGACACAATCTGAAATTCTATTGCGAAGCATCACGCACAAATATTATGCTACGATCACCATTGAATTTTATGTGCAGTAGCTTCAATAAAATCTGTGAACACTATGATATTCATTTCGACTCTCTGAACGCCTTAGTATAATGTATCCACAATCACTTTTAATAATACTATAAATAACATTTGTGTCAGTACTGCTTCATTGCATGATTCGTAACTTTTTGTGTTATATACTCAATTTTTCATTCCTCTCTTGAAATTTTACATATATGAATATCTTATATATACTTTGTTCCAGCATTTACTTTTATACATTTCTATATTCCATTATTTTTATTATTAATTTCATATACACTCTGTAATGATAGCATTTCCTGTAACTCCTGATGAAAATAAATGGCTTATTTTTTTGAGCATAGTGCACGTAACCTCCCAGACAAGGCTGCTTGTACAGAGTTGCACTAAGGAACAACCGATTTTTTTTTATAATATGCAGGTGAATTAAAACGTAACCGGACACTCCGACACTGTGAGATGAATTTCGTCAGCCGATTGCAGTTAAATATGATTGGCCAGCGTAAGGAGGCTTGTTTATTTTACCCAATAGATGTAAATGTAAGTAATGATCACGCATCTATCTTTGTTTGTTTTACTTTGCTTGTTGGACGGATATGAGTTTTTATTATACCTTTCAGTTCGCTTCATAAACATAGTATATTATCTTAATTTCAATATTCAAATAATTTCAGAAATATATTACAACAACCAAGTCGAAAACTATCTCTTTCCTGAATTCTCGAAAGTGAGGATATTTACAACATCTGGCAACCCTGAGGGACGATTAAAGGTCCACAACATGACACATCTATTGACTTCCGCTGCATAAATCGGTCATATACAAACTACGGCTTCAATTGTTTGTGACTGACTAGCTTATCAGTGTTGGGGTGGTGACTCAGACTGGCGTTTGTTTATTCCAAGAATTTTTATGAATTTCTCGACGGGATGAAAGGTGATTCACCGATAAGGAAGGGAATGTGGATAAAAAGTTCCCTTTCAGTTGTACTCGCTTTGGTTTGGTAATATCATCTAGTATTTGATGGTAAAAATTTTTACAGTTTATAATATTATTAGAGGCAATCTCCCCGAGACCCCACTACATGATATAAAAAAGCCCCCGCCCGCCACGTATGAGGACGATAAACTCAAAAATCACGGAATGAATTTTCATACGACTTTCACCAATGACCGTGTGATGCACGTGGAAAGTTTATGTCTATAATTGAGGCGCCCGTTTCCAAAACTTATTAAATCCATCAGAATTGATTTCGAGAAAATCGCACTTTTCTGATACCTTTAATTTGGAAATCAAGTAGGTTTGTGTGACTGATTTGTTATTTGTAGGTTGTCCTTTGAAACTAATATACGGTCAGCAAACAAATATTAGAGAGTTATTTGAAAACAAAAGTAGGATTAAACGAGTTTTGTAAACATATTGTGGAAAGCTTTTCTTTTTTGACCTGCACTTTATTCTCAAGGAGCTCTGGAATCTTAACTTCATTTTTAAACCGCAGACACAGTAAATCGCAACAAGACTGCTTCACGTTCAAACAACTACTCACAAAAATATTATGTGTACGTAAACAGTAAAGAAACCGTGCACATACGAACAGGATCTAACAAGTTTTGAAACCGTAACATGCAATGAATAACATAATACTATTGGATCTACGCACAACAGCACTTACGGCAGTGGATTCACAAACTTTTTTAATAGTGTTTATGAAGAATGTAGCTAGTTTTGGAAACTACTATTTTTTTAATATTACTGGATTACTGGAAGTTATCAGATTTGGTCCACTACAATTATGTAGGCATATGTCAAAGCTGTCAAAGAAGGTATCGTCGCCATTTTCTAAATTTTAGGGAAACATGGATCCAATTAGTTATGGAAACGCACGCCTCAATTCGTTAACGTTTTCTGTAAATTAGTTGAACTATGAGCAAGTTATCTGGAAGAAGTCGGGACAGCGGTGCCACTCTTGCGTTACACACCAACCTGCAAACAATTTAGACATTTCAATATTTGACGTTTTTCATTAATATCATAAGATAAGATATTTTATCACAGAACTTCTCATCCTAAACGCAATTGATCACTTTCTCAACACCACCAACAAGAAGAAAAGCCTCGGCGTGAAAAGATCAAGCTACTTAGATATTGCGCTATTCACAAAATTAAATCCTCATTCAATATTCATGAAGACAAGTTGCTATTATTAAAATCTTGGTCTTTGAGCTGGTAATTTATTAGGTTCGAGATACTGGATCGTCGTGATCATCACTCTTAATAACTTCTATCGCTCCTTTACAACGAAATTTGCATTGTATGGCTGTAAGCAGATGAGCTTCCTGAATAATTAAATATTGCAGGAAATAGTATTTTAAAACCCAGTTTGGTGCGTGGGTGAAAATGTTTCCCAACAACACTTAAAAGGACGGTGAACAACAGAAATGTATCTAGATCGCAGAAAAAGTGTGCTCAATTAGATATTTTCTGTTTTTGAATTTGGTTTTGCTGAACATCTAGTTGGTTATTCGACAGATTTCCTTCATTACGTCCTCCTGTTTGTCTGTTAATTTACAAGAAGAAAAAAAATAGTTTTGTAGGGTTAAGTACGGCAAGTAGTGTGCTTGCTCTTGAACAACTTTTAGGGTCGTGCAGATCGATGAAAAATTGCATACCTAAATAATAAACGTGGCCAATGGGCGCCAAGTAGTTTTGCGTTGTTCCGGCTAACTATGTCTGAAGAGAGAAACCACTAAACAACGACAGACTCATTTCACAAAATTTTTATTCACTGTAATAACAAATTTAACAAAGACTTCCGAAAGTTACGTATACTCCTTATACAATCAAGGAAAGATGGATACCGATATCGCTGAACGACATTTATCTAATGTGAAAGTACGGTCCAATAATTTCTTAATTGACCTAACTTGAATAATAATATAAGCATATACACATAAAAATATAAATCTGCTCTCTTCAAGCTTTTTTTTATACAACAAGTGAGACTACGGCTCAACAGTACCACCCATTGCTTTTGTAACAAAAAAAACCGATAAAAGTTTTCAACAACATTAAATGAAGAAACTTCAAATCCTCTGCGAGGTATTTAGCCTTCGTTTCTTCGAAGATCGACAGCAGGAGCCATCTAGGGCGGAAACTATAAACAGCTTGTAAGTTTTCTCGGCCCAAGGTCTACCAAACAATGAAATCCCGAGTTCTTACGGCTTCAATGAAGTGCTGGTCAGTTGAAACCGTCTACTGCCCGAATGTATGTATGTAATAAAATAATTCGAAATTTCGCAAATCCATAACATCTGAAATTACATTCGAATCAAAATACCGCCTTGTTAAGAATGAATGAGCGTATTCACCACAATGAAAGTTATAAAATAATAAATTAATGCTCACCTCCCGATGCCGAATAACCTAACATCACGGAGATGTTATTTTTCTCAAGGTCAAGATCAATCCGTTATCCAACTATCAGATTCGAATACGGAATTGCAACATGTCTAACACACCTTTACAAAAGTCGCAATTCCCAGAAAACAAAATGGGTTAATCCGCCTAAACGTATTTTCACCTCCGAAAAAGAACCCAATATATTTTCTAAATTATCTCCTAAGACCCAGCGATAACTAACTCGTGGTCATTCTTGTCAAAATAAGCAAAGGTCACTCAGAGTTTTTTTTCTCTGCGCGCTCGCAAAAATAGATCCCAAGTAAACCTCCAGGACAGTGCCAACAATAAATTCGAATACAGGGTGGTACTGCGATATGAGCCCCCCTGCCTGGTTGAGAACGGATTTATCAAAAAAACGTAACACCTTTCAATTTTTTTGAGAACAAAACACAAGCACTATAGGAAAATATTTAAGGCGCTCTTAGAGCGGATTTGAATCGCTGGGGATTAAATCCACATAAACGCAGTTCTCCAGATGGAAGAGTTCTTAAACAGTGAAGTTCGAGGTGTATTGAGTTGAACCTCAAAACGATGAGCAGCCACAGTCCGTCTCGTATTTCTGATATGTACTGCTCTTGGTGGAATCAAATATGCCAAGTCACGTGAAAGTATCTATAGAAGAGAGAAATATTTGTGGCCACTCCGCAAAATTCATACCGATTTTTTTCCAATCACAAATACAATGTAGGAGGAGCATCAGTCTGTTGCAACTTCTTTCGCAACGGTAACATCACCCCATTTCATTCAACAGCAAATAATGTCATGTGATAACTCATCTGATAATGTTTTCAATGCAATAGATTTATTAAAGAGCGATCGCAAAAAATTCTGGGGTTATATCAAGGAACGTCGAAAAAACTGTGCTGTTGATAACAGATTCACTCATGATAACGATGAATTATTCAATGATAAGGATATTGCTGACAGTTTTGCTACTTTCTTCAAATCAACTTTGACGAATAGCGGTGTGCCGGTAAACCCCACACTAGTTCCTGAGTATGACCTAGACATCATTGAAATTGATGATATTAAGGAATAAAAGCTTGAAAATGCTATTAAGACACTGAAACCCAAAGCAGCCATTGGAATCGATGGCATTCTACCCTACTTTTTCAAGGCTTACTGTGACTTGTTAAAGTAATCACTGACATTGATATTCAATCTTTCCCTGAAAGAAAATCTTTTTCCAAGCTTTCTCAAAATTGGCGGAGTTACCCCCATACACAAAAACGGCAATAAAAACAATGTAAGAAATTACCAGCTTTGTCGAAGATATTTGAACGGGTAATATATAATAGAGTATACAATCACGTGGACTCAGTAATAATCGACCAACAAGATGTCTTTATTCGTAATAAATCTATCTACTTACTTTTCAGTATCTGACCTATCTCTCAACGAAGCTAAATGTAAAATAATGAGTTTCACACGAAAGAAGTTACCCACTATCAAGGACTATTTTTCATTAATCATATCAATTTACAGAGAATCAATGATATGAAAGATCTCGGGATCATTTTTGCTGGTGTGTTCAGTTTCTCTCGGCACATTGAATACTTAGTAATAGAAAAATGAGCTTTGTCTTAAGATCTAGCCGTGAATTCAATCACGACACTTGTTTGTTACTCTCTAACTCCATTGTTTGTTCTAAGCTGGAATATGGTTGTGTCATTTGGAATCCAAAGACATTTTCATATTCTGATACTATAGAAAGAGTCTAGAGACGATTATTAAGAACACTCTTTTTCAGAAACGACAATGTCTGGCCTTTACTTATATCGTATTCTAGCCAATTACAAGAAATTAATATGCAACCATCGAAAGACCGCCGTGAGTCGTTGGAAGTGATTTTTGTTTTTAACATTCTTAGAAAACTGAAAGTACCTGAAATTCTCTATATTACTGATTTTCCTGTACCTGACGTAAGACTGAGAAGAAGAGACAATCTATTTCGTGTCTCAAACAATTTGTCTCCTCTTCAACAATGTCTCGAAACCGTTAACAAAATGGTGAGGAACTGTGAAATGGATTTATTCAGTATTACAGAGGGACAACTTCTTCGAACACCAAAATGTGTCTGAATTTTGTTACGGTCATTTTATTATTTACTGTTTTATATTGTTATATTTTATATCGATTTTAACTGTATCAATGGTACTCAATGAATACTATATGTAAGGAACTTTGAAAAAAACTGTGCATCACGTAAGTGGAAACCATTCTGTTTGTTGTTCAGTATAAATACATTTCTATTCTATTCTATTATTATCTATGAAAAACATAGACAATGATTCAGTTCCGATCAATAAATAATTTTTGGTTGAAGTACCTGTACACGCCTATAAAGGCGTGTATCTATTCATATTATCTACCTACTATATATCTATATTATCTATCTACTTATATTATCTATACATACCTACTTTAGCTCATTGCAAGAGGGATATCGTAGAATTATAATTCAGAATGAAGAAACACAACACGAAAAAATAATTTATATTCCATTCGAGTTGAAAGATAAATGGTGTAATTTGTTATGCATTGATGAATGCAGGATTGAAAGATGCATCAGAATTTGCATTAGAAATACAGTTCCGTACGTTGAGTCATACAAAATTTACTGGAAGTTTGTATTCAAATCACACTAATTTTCAACCAATGAATTAATCAACTGTATGAGTCTTATAATGTTCACCGCATGATCAATAAACAATATCGGACAATTCATAAGGAAAAGTTGGATGTAACAACGAGCAAAACAAAGATATGTGAACTCTGCCTTTCTTTTTTTTCTTTTGAGTTCTTTATTTGCCATCGAAAATATATAAAATTGCAATAACAATTATTCAATCTAATTCTGCAAATAGATCGGTTTGTTGTTCATAAAAGATATAATCTTGTGCATGAGCAAGTTAACTAATCTATCAATGTTCATTGTAAAATTGGAGATATGAAATGTGAAATGTAAACATCAAAATTTGTAAAGATATAAAATTTAAAATGTTTAAATGTAAAATACTAATATCAAGAGACGCATAAATATAAATTTTAAAAAGTATAAATATAGATTCTTAATATCTAAAGATGTAAAAATATAAAATTTTAAATATTAAACTGTAAAATATGTGTATGAAGGTAAACATGTGAAATTTAAGAAATATAAATGTGAAAATATATCTTGACCTAATAATTACATAGTATATAATATAAAAAGAATGACTGAATATCTGTGAAGTATGCATTCAATACTGTTTGGATTCATATACACCTCCTTTTTGACTAATTGAACGATTTTGAAAATAGAATAGTTTCTATAATTATATTCGAGCTCTCGATACTCAACTTACTGTTCGGGGTAACAGTATAAATATCCATCTTTCAATAATTGGGTTCACTCTTTCTGCAGGTACTGTTTGAAGCCACTGTTTGAATATTTGTTGGTTGCGGGTATGTCTTAACTCATTGGGTATTTCAGTATAGACAATTGGACTCAGATAAGTCAGAAACTTTTGGTGTTTGGTTGTTCCCACTTTTGGTATTTTTGTTGTTTTTTGTTTGAATCTTGTGTCATCTGTCATCAATTGAACCAAAGCGTTGCCAGAACAGCCCAAAAAATCAACCAGGTATTTGGCAATTATAGTGTTAATGAACGCACTGTACGTTGTTAGTGCAAAATTCCGTTTCGGAGATTATAGCCTCGAAGATGAGCCCAAATTGCTCGACCTACAGTAATCCAGGACGAGAATTTGAAGACCCTAGTGAAGACTTTTCCATCACAAACGGTGCGTGGGATGGCGAAAGAACTGGATGTTAGTTTCCATGCGGTTTTTGATGGTTTAAAACATAAGGGGGTGGTGCTCCAGAATTTGAACGATCGACAGAAAATGTCAGGTTTCGAGATCTGTCCATGTTTGATTTTGGGCAACCAAAACGATCGTTTTTGTATCGGATGATGAAAAGTGGACCCTCTACGACAACAGGAGATGTTCGGGAAATCGGTTGGACTCCAGTGAGACTCCCAGGCACTTCCCAAAGGCGAAAACCCACCAAAATGGTCACTGTCTGGTAGTCAGCGGCTGGTGTGATTCATTATAACACTGCAACCAGGCCAAACTATCACAGCAGAGTTCTATTGTGGGGAAATCGACGGAATGTACCGACCAGCAGCCGGCACAGGTCAACAGAAGAGGTCCGATCCTGTTCCACGACAACGCTCGTCTACACGTTTCACAAATCACCGTCCTGTCTGTTTTTCTGTTTAAAATCTGTTTTTCCGTTAATCAGCTCCTAGCGCCGAAGTTCTGCCTCACCCACCATACTCCTCAGATCTCTCGCCAACCTACTACCTATATTCTCTCTGGTATCTGTAGAGTAAGGAGAGTGAGTGTAGACTCACAGCACTTAGGCTACATGTGACCCATCGTATTGATTGATACACCTCGCCTATACCCGTTACAAAAGAAATTTTGCAAATTTATTACTTTGTCAATTATTTTGGTAAGTGTTATCGATTTATAATACTATTGTTTACATTTTATTATTCACAAATTATATTTTTCACATACGTGCTCTATAAATATCAAATTGATACACTGCGCCCGATTAAAGATTTTTCATTTGTTAATATAATTATGTGTTTTAGGTTGGAAATTCGTTGACCATGGAAAGCTGTAGTGAAAAATATGATCTAACGGATCCTAAAGATGTTGAAGAGCTACAAAGAATGATGTTTGAAGATGACGAAGCCGACTTACAGGACGATATTGATGATGAAGAGGATACAGATGGTGAATATGCTGTCGAATCTCGTGAAAGCGATTCAGATACGGAGTAGGAGGCTAGTGACGACGATAAATATGATGATAATGGATCTAACTTAGATGATAACAATTTTTTTTGGAAGAGAAAAAAATAAAGGAGAGAAGATTATAGAAAAAACAAAATGGAATAAAAATGTCCCATTACAAAGAGTTCGTTCGAAACCACATAATCTCATTCGCAAGTTACCATGTGTAATAGGTATTGCAAGAATGGCAAAACCTCCTTTAGAATGTTGGAGCTGCATTATAGATGACGATATATTTAGAATAATTGTACAACATACGAATCAATATATTGAAAGTATAAAAGTATTATTCAAACGCGATAGAGATGTCAAACCTATAGACATTATTGAGTTGAAGGCATTTATAGGTCTTTTATATTTAGTTGGTGTTCACAGGGGTAATAGGCAAAGTTTGGAAGACCTTTGGGGATCCGACGGGGACGGCATTGAAAAATTTCGACTTGTCATGAACATCAAAAGATTTAAATTTATTATGCGTTGTAAGCGATTTGACGATCGGACCACGAGAGATGAAAAAAGAAAAACCGATAAAATCGCAGCAGTTCGATGAATCTTTACAATGCTGGTACAAAATTCACAGAAGTCCTATAGTCTGGGGCAGAATGTAACGATTGATGAAAAACTAGAAGGATTTCAGGGAAGATGCGGTTTTGTACAATACATCACGAATAAGCCCAATAAGTATGGAATTGAGATATACGCACTGGTTGATTCTCAAGTTTACTATCTATATAATTTAGAAATATATACAGGATTACAACCTGAAGGCCCATTCCGATTGAGCAATTCACCATCGGATGTTGTTCTACGACTTTGCCAACCTATATATCAGACCAGACGAAATGTAACTGCAGATAACTGGTTTACCAGTATTCCATTGATAGATGAGTTGCGAATTAAAAACTTCTCTTACGTTGGAACAGTGAAAAAAAATAAGGTCGCAATTCCACCTGAGTTTCTGCCAAATAACAAAAGAGTTGTTATTAGTAGCTTGTTTGGTTTCAAGAAAGGGTGTACTTTGGTATCTTATGTTCCTAAAAAAGAAAAATGTGTGATTTTGGCTTCAAGTTGTGTGCCTCATTTAATGTGGCTAGAAATACTCACCGTTGGCCCATGGTAGTATTTTTTGCTATGTTAAATATTAGCGGAATCAATGCTCAGGTACTATATTTTGGCAATGGTCAAGATGTTATTCGAAGAAGAAAATTTTTGAAAACTTTATCACACGCATTAGTTTCACCTCATATGGCTCGACGAAGTTTACAGACATCAGGGATTCATACCAGCCTGCAACAACGCCTGAAAAGTATTACGCCAGTAGAGCAGGAACAACAAGAAGAAGAAAACGAAAATGTAGTAAAACGCAAAAGATGTCATATTTGCATTGGACAAAGGCGATTAACAGAATGTAATTGCAAAAAATGCAAAAACCCCATTTGTCTCATGCACATAGAAAGCTTTTGCAACGTTTGCAGTCGAACATTGACAGAAATACCACAAGATACCATAGATGAGGAGATGGTTTAATGATTTAAAAGTTTATTAATTTTTTATATTACAGTAAAGTCATATATATAGTTAGTTTATTTAAAATATTTTAATTTTGTTATAAGTTAGAAAAATCTTATTTCAAATATTTTGTAAAGGTAGAATGTACTTACGAAATATATATACGTATATAATATACCTAAAATTAAAATTTATTCTAGTTATTCACAAAGTATTAGAGTCCAACAAGGGCGTGATCATTTTGATACACCGCGCCCGGTTTTGTTGAGTTTAGGACCGCGCCTGCCGGAAGGTTTGAGTAGACACATACAGTGCTAGTCAAAAGTCCCCTCCCCCCCTCGTATCTTTTGAACGGGTATGAAATTTGGAGGGTGGAAATAAACGGATGTAGGCTTCTTAACTGGTCATAACAGGTGACGCAATAGTCATAAATGACGTCACAAGGCCACTGTGACCAAAAATTTGTAAATGGGACCCTATGGCAAGTGACAGCTCGTTTGAAAGGTATTGAAAATACCTATTCAGTCATACCAATTTTGTTTGGGTTTCGGCTGATTTTGATTGATAAATTGAAGAAATACGAAAATTATAGTTTCGCATTCAATTAATAAAGATTTAAGAACCAGTTCTTATAATAAGTGTTCAAAATGTGCTCCATCTACTTCCTGGCAGTAATGCATCCTATTGCTAAACTCTTGTCGTACTCGTCCCAGTGTGTCAGCGGAAATTGCCCTACATTCTTCAACAATTCGTTGTTTCAGAATGGCAATACTGTCAGGTGCTGTAGCGTAAACCTTAGATTTCAAGTACCCCCATAGAAAAAAATCTAATGGTGTAAGGTCCGGTGACCGAGCTGGCCATTCGATCGAACCTCGTCGTCCAATCCATCTACCACGATATTCTTCATCTAGGTAACGTCTTACTGCACCGTAATAGTGTGCAGGAGCACAATCTTGTTGAAACGTTATTTCCAAGTTGTCGAATTCATCTGGATTATCTTCTAGAATTTCAAGAATTAACGCCTCAATATCAGTTTGTAACATCTCCAGATACAATTCACCGGTTAAGTTAGCATTGAGAAAAAGAGGCCCAACTATGTGGTTTCCCAAAATACCTGCCCAAACATTTACTTTTTCTGGAAATTGAGTATGTTTTTCACGAAAGATGTGAGGATTTGTGTCACTCCGATACCTCACATTTTGAGTGTTAACATTTCCATTGAGAAAGAAAGTACTTTCGTCACTAAAACAAATTGTCTGTATGTAGCCTGGTTGTTGGTTCATTTTATCGGACATAGTTTCACAGAATTCTAGTCTTCGGTCGGGGTCATCATCTGAAAGTTGGTGCACCATTTTTAATTTGTATGGATGAAATTTGTTTTTAGCCAACACCCTATGTACTGTCCTTTGACTGACTTCACAGATAGACGCAACTTGGGCTGTGGAAGAAGTAGGGTTCACTACCATTTCTCCAAGTATGTCAATTTTTTTGTCATCACTAATTGTTGGTCGACCAGATCGTTTGGCATCTTGAACACTACCTGATGCTTCAAACTTCCGAAGAAGCTCCCTCAAATAAACCCTCGATATAGGGCGATCGGGGTACCTCTCATTAAACAGTCGTTCCGCTGCATGGAAATTGTTTCTACATTCACCAATTATTAAGATAGCTGTTACTTTGTCGGCTACAGTACGTACCATTTTGCCTATGTAAACACTTAAACGTCTTGTTAAACAATAGCTTAGGTAAATTTTCAAGGTATAAACACTTTTGACAAGTAGATAATTCAAACACGTCAACCTTTTTGACAATGAACCAGAGGCGTACTTTAAAATCTTTATTAATTAAATGCGAAACAATAATTTTCGTATTTCTTCAATTTATCAATCAAAATCAGCCGAAACCCAAACAAAATTGGTATGACTAAATAGGTATTTTCAATACCTTTCAAACGAGCTGTCACTTGCCATAGGGTCCCATTTAAAATTTTTGGTCACAGTGGCCTTGTGACGTCATTTATGACTATTGCGTCACCTGTTATGACCAGTTAAGAAGCCTACATCCGCTTATTTCCACCCTCCAAATTTCATTATTATAAGTATACCCGTTCCAAAGATACGAGGGGGGAGGGGACTTTTGACTAGCACTGTATAAACGGACAAAACTTTTGAAACAACCTCATATTAGTGTAAACCCCTGTAGGATAAACCGAGGCATAAACACAGGCTTATGAAATGTTCATAATAATGTGAGCCCACTGTAAATCTAATCAAGTTTCATTATGAATAGCGAAACCAGAACTACAAGTACGTTCACCTGGTTTTGTTTGTACAATGTTACAGGAACCTTAAAACATGGGATTACACATTTTTTGCCCTTTCGCTAGGTGTTGGGAGCTCTCTTTGACTTTTTGAATAATGGCAGGCATTTCAAACGACACAAAAGACCCTCATTGTGTTTTATTTACTCAAGTAAAGAACGAGCATCTATTTCTTCGGGCTGTTCTGTAGCATGTATTATACTCCCAGTGCCCCATATTTGCTATGTTCTTTCAATTGCCAGTGACGTGTTTCAAAATATTTATTTGGAGGAAAAGTATCATTGAAAAATTGAATTTAATACCAATTTTAATTAAAATAAAATGAGTTTTTCTTGTTGGTTTTTTGGGTTATTAACCTTCAACAATCTGAATAATAAAAAATCTAGATCAAGAGAATATATTAGGATTAGTTTCGTCCATAATTTTTCCTATGACTACTGAAAAATAGGCATAATCAAATAACCGTTTCTTGTTGAAAAATAAGGCGAAATGATCCATAACTCTCACCTTAGTGAAGTTTGATGGAGAGGAGTTCCAACGTCAAGTGCACTTCAAAGGCGAATTCACCAATTCCGAATGTTCTGATGGCAAAAGTCCCCCGAAGTTGAAAAAACTCTATATACTCTATAATTAATAATATGTATTGATTATCTTCATATAGAACAGAAAAGGGAGAGTGACAAAGATTCAGTGGCGCTTTTCATGAATTGTCATAAATGAAACAAGAATGGGGATAACAACAAAGGATGATTCAAGAACAAAAAATGTCAATAGATGTAATTAAAAAAAAGATCAACTTAAAATATTATGAGATAACACTACACAAATTTACCAAACCGAACAAAATCGAAAGTAGTTACAAACAAATTAGGGGTTTATAATTTTTTTTGAAGTTGGTGCTATTAAAGCCATCGGGCAATAACAAATTTAATATTTTTGTGAATCTATCAGACTCTTATCAACAATGGTTATGATAGCTATCTAGATTATTTACTATCCAACAAACTATATACAGTTAAGCCATGAAGGAAATTCACCCAATTCCAAGAGACGAGGGATAAATTAATGAATATATTTGGCCAAACTAGTTTCAAGATTTCTAATTTCACATAGGGTTTGAATCCAATAATAATATGAGCATGCATATAATAAATAACGAAGACAAGGGTTTGGTGTCAGATAGATCGAGAATGTATAAATTGTCTTGTGGTTCATCACCGATATTTTACATAGGTCAGTCAAACTGTAAAAAAATTTAAAGCTTGAAAGATGGTGTTAATCTAGGAGTCTAGAGTATGATAAGTCAACTTTACCATGAGGCTAGTTTGGTTTCGCCCATTCTGATTGTTTCAAACATTCACCAGAATTTGATCAATATTTTGGTGTCGTGGTGGCGGGTTGGCTGTCCTTGTTCATCTTTCACTGCCTGAATCACTGTGCATGCTGTTTTTGGCGAGTGCATTGGCTTGGGATGTGGGGGTTGAGTAAGGCCATGGGATGCCTGCTTCCACGTAGCCCCGCTGGATACGGGAATGACAGAATCACTTGCGGTTCTGTTATTCCCTAACTGAATGGCATCCCAACGATGGCTTAACCCTAAGGTGTGTGTATCCGTGCCGAAAAGATGAGCCTATCAGCTGTCTTTACTGAACCTTCGAGATACCGGGCGCTGTCTCGTCGTAGCATCGCCTTGTCACGATAATGCGGGGCTCTGCCGTGATTGACCTTCTTTCCCTAACTACTCGTGGGACTTTGATGAACAGAGTGAACTTGAAAATTCTTTCTGACGCTGACTCTACAGAGAAGATAGATGTCGAACTTACGACTCCAACTGACCTCCCTGTAAATTTAGATAAGGAGCGAGTCTACAGAGGAGGTGGATGTCGAGCTTACGACTTCAACTGACCTCCCTGTAAATTTAGATCAGGAGCGAGAGCTTCTCAACTCTCCAACTCCTGATCCAATAACTGAACCTGAAAAAAAGGTTTGGTGTTGCAGCCAGGAAACGACTGAGTCGTCTCCTCAAGAGCTGGGTACCTTATAAAACCGCCTTGCACCAAATTATTGAGCGGCGTACGTAGAATCTGTCTCAGGTGAAGGAACAAACCCCCCATGAGCAGGTTAGCAAACGTTTGCGCTCAAGTGATGATTCACAAACACCAGAGGCGAAAAAGTCCTGCACGGGTGAATCTAAGGCATCGTCAGGTGTAGCTGACGTGCAAAAACCCTCATATAGAAAGGTTGTCGCGGGTATCAGGGTGGGAATCTTGCACCTTGACTATCCGACTACCTTATTAACGATGAAACAGCAAAGCATATACTTGCCCCGCTGGGGACTGAATCAGGTTTTTAGAGTTCGGCAGAGTCGTACTCTTACCATCTAACTTGAAAGACCACTCACCATACAAACCAATCGGCTTCGTTGAGAAGCTGGGTTTATTTGTTCGAGTGTGAATAGGTGTGAGCCACAATTAACTCCTGCGAATTGCAGAGGGTCGAATAGACCCAGTCACTTTGGATGTAACCTGATGTCGTGGTGTCAAAGATAAAAATATATTTACCTTGCACTGTTTTTTAAAGTCATAAAAAGGAATAGTCCCAATCTGACTAATAGCTTCGGAGAAATGCGTGGACAAACATACATACACAAATACGCCTATACAATTTTTGTATAGCATTTGTTTGGAAGGCCTAAGGAAATTAACAATAGAAAGGACAAGGGGGCTTAGATCGAGATATAGGAAACTGGGAAATAAAAATAAGAAACAAGTTGAATAGCAACGAGAACAAAAATTAAATACCTACACTGGTAAAAATTTTTCCACCGGTACCGGTGGCAATTTAATTACCGCCCATGTTAGCGAGAAATTACTTTCGTGTGTGATCTTAGATTCCATGCGGAATATTATTTTGTAATTCTACCCCGAAGACAAATGTGGAATTTTTCAGTGTAATTTTTCATTTTGAGTGTACTTTTGTGTTGAAATAAAACTTTATAGGGTAAATTTGTGATATAAATTTATATCGAGATATTACACTCTTGACAAAATTTGACAGTAGAATTTTACACTCTTATATAATTTCACAGTGGAATTCTATACTCTTATAAAATTTTACGGTGTAATTTTTCATTTACGGGTTATATTACCTTGGGATATTCCGTTGTAAGAAGGTCCGTATTCAGAGTAGTTTTGAAGATAATGATACCTCAATCGGATGTTGACTTTTGACTCTTAAGTGGCCATTTTTCCTCATAATTTAGATAATTGAATGCACAAGACATATTACACATTGATATATTAAAAAAAATATGTATATACAAAATTAGTTCATATACATTCTTGGAATGAAATTCTACAAAACATTTTTTTTTAATTTTCAAAAAAGTCAAATAACAGTACAAAATAAAAAAACCATTCTTCAAATTAACACATTTTCTTTCTTGCTCATGGTGGTATTATTCGGAAAGAGAAATGAAAGTAATATTCCTTTTTCTATTTTCCTCAATTCCTGTTATTATCCTAAAAGAGAAATGAAATATCATCATCAAATGAATAGGGTTAGAAATCAAAAAACACAGTAAGTTGACGAACACACATTCCTAGAGAAAAACTACTACTAGTTTGACTTCAATATTAATATTTCTCAAAAATTTTTGATATATATTCAACCGTTTCAATAAAAAATTAGATTTTTCCAAATGTTTTCCAACATTTTCTGAAATATAGCAAATATAGCTATAATAATATGGTATGAATTGGTGATGAAGTGTTTTGTTCACCTCTTCAACAGAAACAAAAAGGTCCTAAAGTGTTTCTCGATTCCTTCAATTTTGAGTTCCAACTTGCCTCCCATCGCAAAAATGTTTTCAAGTTCAATAATAAGAATCACAAATCCTCAAATTTATCCAAAATTATGAGAGATACGAATGAAAGGTTCAGATATTTTTTAGGTGAATGAAATTACGATTTAACATTGTTCGATAATTGCAACCACCAATACGAAACTTTATTCCTCATAGAAATTCATTTTTAAATCGAATCGAATATATCTCTTTTTCTCAATACCATTCAGTAATTATCACAAACATTTTCAAATATATGTTCTGTAATTATTTGAAAATCAGTTGAAATATGTTGTACTATTCCATATAGTATGAAATAATTCGCGATGTGAGGTTAGGATATACTTGTAATAAAAAACACTCTATAATGCATAACGAGAAAACTCAATGAATTCATCTGTTTATTGGACTAGTTATTGAAATTTCACAAGAAATGTACTCACCTTCTTTACTTATTTTCACCAACAAAAAAAAAATTCTAATACACACGTCAGACAAACCGATGCGCTTCTGTAGATAAGAATGAACAATACAATAATCGCTCACAAATACAAGCGTAATTTTACATTCGATAAAGAGATGGCGAAAATTTACATTTCACTAAGGGGAAATACCCATCGTCCAGTTAGTAATTCTCTTCACATGAAATAATACGTTATGATTTCACACATACATTAGATGAATATTTAATTCTCAATGAAAAGAACATTGCCTACTGAAATTACGCTCGGGGATGTGAATTATTCAATAGAGAGAGTATATTTTCAATAAAACTGAAGTAATTTTCTTCGTTCGAAATGAAAATTCCGAGGTAGATTTCAATCATTTTTCCCGGTGTATATATTATATAAAAAAAAACAAAAGACTTGACGAGAAGATATGAAAAACAAGAAAAATGTATGGAAGTCCAAAAACAAGTCAACAAAGATGAAGTCAAAATATTCAGCAACTTGAGTCCAAGATACTTTTGATAACTCTACTTCATAGTTATACAAAAGCAAACTTACACTCCTGAAATAGACATCAGTAACTACGACACTGAAAAGCAGTTCCTCTTCCTAAACGAACGGTTGTAGTCGTTTTGTTTCATTTTCTCTTTCTCAGTTTTGACAAACGAACGAGTGAATTGCCATCTTGCATCATGTATGAGGACAACGAAGCGACTGAATTCCAGATTGTTTTATGCCGTATCTCGAATTTAACAGTGTGAGATGTGTGACGGGTGAATTGGAAGCAAATACTGGCACTATTGAAAGCTGTACATAAGGTTACGAGGGTTGTTTTTGCATATTAGAATAATCACACAACGACTTGGGCCTGTTCCCGATTTTCTAACAGCAGACAGTTTTCATGTACTTGTCAATCTTTGATCATTTCAAGGAAGATCAGATCAATTAAATTCCACCATATTTTGAATTCGTTTCCCTATAAATCCACTGGCTAGAATTGCAGTATAACCCGGCCACCCCTATTTCTCACCTTTCACAATATGAAAAAATAATAAAAAATGTGGAGGAAAACGTATACTAATAACATACCTTGCTCTTGTGATAGAAGTTATATTTGTGATTAAAAATATGTGAGTACGAACATAGACATTGCACCAGAAATATACAATTAAAAGGATCAAAATTGTACGAACACGTTTTGAAAAACGACGGTGACTTTCCAGTGGAAAGTTTGTGCTGGTCAGGCCCTATCCCCCGAAGCCCCGATACATTCGGGAAGGCGCGCCAGCATCCTCAACCATCGACCACTCCCCACACCGTGGTGTAAGTGATCATTGGGTCCGATAATCATGTGTCCTGAGTAAGGGCAGTGAGTCGAGAATGACAGCCTTCTGTATCTGTCCGGCTAAGATTTCTGCCTTAGTGCGGCAAGCTGGTATTATTATTATCATTATCTTAATTCATATTT
Organism: Leptinotarsa decemlineata; assembly: GCF_025532065.1. Lineage (NCBI taxonomy): Eukaryota > Metazoa > Arthropoda > Insecta > Coleoptera > Chrysomelidae > Leptinotarsa > Leptinotarsa decemlineata. The sequence goes on along the minus strand of NW_027412558.1, from coordinate 10,655,193 downwards.
TACAGGTAAAAAAGTACCTAATTGAAGCACTATTAGACCAGATAGAATCGTGACGTCATTGTCTTTCCTAGCAAAAATTTAAAATATCTCAGGTATGCCTGATTTAATCAGATGAGTTGTGCTGGTATGTGATACATTAGAAAATGCTTTTCATAGAAAGTTTCGAAACTTTCAATGGAAATTCAAAAGTAAAAAACAATTTTTGGTGTTTCATACATAAAAAAATTAAATATCGATATCAATGTTTCATATTTCTGCCATTCATCGTAAATCATACAACATTGAACGGTCAAAATAAACACTACATTTTTCATTTTTCAACCGACACAATTATGTACGCCTATGAAACATCAACTTGACAATGATTTATTAATCCGCTGCTTAAGGACATCGACTGTAGCAAAATAATAATTAGTGTGGAATTCATGACCAGTTCCATAATAGTATATTGAATAAATTGGCAAGTGGCTCAAATGACTCAAAGCCTATTGGATTCAGATTTTCCTTACACCCAATTGTCGAACTGAAAATTGATGAGCCTTTTGTGATAGAATATCGTCGATCCTGTCATTAAACAAAGGCCCTTAACGTATCAGCACGTTGGATGGAAAACAATGCTGGTGATGGTACAATAGAACAATTTCCACAATGCCCTTTCTGGCAGACACATAATGGCCGTATCCGATGTCCATCTTGTAATCCAAGGTTCGTTTTTCATTGTTAATTAATTTTTATTCTATTAGTGTGCGTGTGTTGTTACAGTCGGTGTTAAGGGAACGTGTCGTTTGTTGAGAGGATTGACCACGTAATGCTATTACGAGCGGGGGCAAAGTGGGTTGTACTTTCTGGAAGATTGTCATGTCAGTAAACCAGGGTTGAAAATTTGACATCCTTTGACAATTTTTCTTGATGAAGGATTTCCATTGTCTGAAGAAGTATTACAGATTTGAGATCTACCAAAACACATTCTGTTCGGACAACATACTGCACGCTTCACCCATTTTACGATTGCCATAACCGTCGTACCGAAAGGAGTATTCGCAATGTGGTGGATAAACTTGAATTAACTGGTTCAGTAAAGGATCGAGCAACACCCGTAAGCCGACGAACCGGAAGATCTGCCAAAAACATCGCTGCTGTCTCTGAGAGTGTGCAGGAGAATCCGTGACAGTCGATTTGGCGTCGCTCACAAGAGCTTGGTTTTTCGCAGACCACAACTAGGCAAATTTTGCGTCGTGACTTGGGCCTGCACCCGTATAAAATTAAATTAGAATAGACTAGAATAGAATAGAAATGTATTTATACTGAACAACAATCAGAATGGTACATGATGTACAGTTTTTTCAAAAGTTCCTTACACAGTAAAAATCGATATAAAATATAACAATATAAAACAATAAATAATAAAATGACCGTAAAAAGATTCAGACACATTTGAGCATTCAGAGGAGTTGTCCCTCTGTAATACTGAATATATCCAGTTCACAGTTCCTCGCCATTTTGTTAACGGTTTCAAGACATTGTTGAAGAGGAGACAAATTGTTTGAGATGCGAAATAGATCGTCTCTTCTTCTCAGTCTTACGTCAGGTACAATAAAATAGTATAGAGAATTTCAGGTACTTTCAGTTTTCTAAGAATGTTAATAACAAAAACCACTTCCGAGAACTCACGGCGGTCTTTCAATGGTTGCATGTTAAATTCTTGTAATTGGCTAGAATACGATATAAATAAAGCAAACATTGTGTTTTCTGAAAAAGAGTGTTCTCAATAATCGTTTCTGGACTTTTTCTATAGTTTCAGAATATAAAAAGGTTTTTGAATTCCAAATGACACAAACATATTCCAGCTTAGAACGAACAATGGAGTTAAAGAATAACAAACAAGTATCGTGATTGAATTCACGGCTAGATCTTAAGACGAAGCTAATTTTCTATAACATTCAGATACTAAGTATTCAATGTGCCGAGAGAAACTGAACACACCAGTAAAAATGATCCCGAGATCTTTCATCTCATTGATTGGTATGATTAATGAAATAATCCTAGATAGTAGGTGACTTCTTTCGTGTGAAACTCATTATTTTGCATTTAGCTTTGTTGGGAGATAGGTCAGTTACTGAAAAGTAAGTAGATAGATTATTGAGATTATCTTGAAGCATATCAGAATCTTTTTCGCTTTCGATTCTTCTAAACAGCTTGAGATCATCGGCATATAGGAGAAATTGAGAATGTCCGATATACCCAGAAATGTCATTAACAAATAACACGAAAAGCAGAGGTCCCAAAATCGAGCCCTGCGGAACTCCCGATGTCTAGGTCATACTCAGGAACTAGTGTGGGGTTTACCGGCACACCGCTATTCGTGAAAATTGATTTGAAGAAAATAGCGAAACCGTCTGCAATATACTTTTTATTGAATAATTCATCATTATCATAAGTAATTCTGTTAGCAACAGCACAGTTTTTTCGAAGTTCCTTGATATAAGCCCAGAATTTTTTGGGATCGCTCTGTAAATCTCCCTCTATTTCTTTTATATAGGATTCATAACATAAATTATGCTAACGTTTCACATCCATTCTGAGTTTGTTGTATTTTTCTTTATGATAATAATATTTTTTTGACTTTTTTTCATCATTTTGAAAAAGTGTTTTTTTAATTTAATTTTGTGCACGAGTTCTTTTGAGAATGATGCGGGAAATTGATTCTGAATGAAAGTATTTTTTTCCAAGCATTTCCCACAAACGGCCTTCAGGAAATCGTAGAAACTATCTACATCTATCTATGATGTGAAACTAGGTGTTCCACAAGGATTTGTTCTGGGTCCACTGTTACTCTTGACTTTTATCAATGACTTGCCTGCATTCATATCAGATTGTCACATAAGTATGTACGCTGACGATACTACAATCACTGTTTCTGGAAAAAAGGAGAATGAATTATTAATGAAAATTAATTTAGTTATTGACGAATTCAGTAGTTGGTGTCAACGTGACAAACTGATTTTAAATAAATCTAAGTCAGTGCTGATGGAAACATTTGTTAGGAGGGATTTTTGTTGTAATTTAGTCACTGTGAATGACATTAAAATATCAAAAGAAGTTGATTTTCT